>NC_090265.1:1564708362-1566095862 GCF_040414725.1 Anabrus simplex | reverse complement strand
GGTCAAGATTGACATTTGTTTGGGCGGTCGAGATTGTCGTAACAGAAGCTCCAACAATTCAACCTTCTACGTTGGCGCTTTGCCATTGTAAGGAATCTGGTTTCGACTTCTGAACGATCACTCTTATTTGGTTTGTAAGTGTGCATATAATCGTCAGGGAACGCTTATTGGGACCATACTTCCGTAGACGGCGTGATAATATAAAAACGTACAGTCGTAAGGAAGCGATAGTTGGCGTCAGGTATTCCATCACGAGCAATCTAAGCTCATATAATTACCTTGGTTTAATAAGAGCTTGACTAACAAGGTAATTGTTTTGGTCACACCAGGCAGATGCCCATGAAGCTTAGCTGAATGGTCAGTTAACTTATCCTAAGTTCAACGGTAATAATCATTTCGCCGTAAAATCAACAGTAGGTTTTTAATTAGTGAAAAAAACTGGGTGGCTCGCAGCAATTAGCTGATGATGTCGTATACTCTTTCGAAATAGCCTATATCAATATCTTACCAAGCACCCAGAAAGTTGGCCGTGCGGTTAGGGGCGCGCAAACGTGAGCTTGCATTCAGAAGATAGTGGGTTCGAACCCCACTGTCAGCAGACCTGAAGGTGGTTTTCCGTTGCTTTGCTTTCCACAGCAGAAAAATGCTGGGGCTGTACCTTAATTAAGGCCATGACCGCTCCCTTCCCGCTCCTAGGCCTTTCCTATCCCATAGTCGCCATAAGACCTATTTGTGTCGGTGCGACTTAAAGCAAGTTGTAAAAAAAGACAAAAAATGAGCGAGCATGTTGGCCGTGCGGTTACGGTCACGCAGCTGTGAGCTTGCATTCGGGGCATAGTTGGATTGAATCGCACCGTCGGCAGCCCTGAAGATGGTTTCCCGTGGTTTCCCATTTTCAGACTAGGCAAATGCTGGGGCTGTACCTTTATTAGGGCCACGGCCGCTCCCTTGCCGCTCCTAGCTTTTTCCCATCCCTACATCACCGGAAACCTTCGATGTGCAGTTAAACCACTAGCAAAAGACAAAAAAAGTTATATTTCAAAGCTGCATAAAACATTTGTGTTGAAAACACAATCAGAATTTCACGCTTTACAAACCTATTTAACTAACCTGCACACACAGCCTGTCGCCATTTCTCGATGGATGCATTACTTTTGCATCCGTCTCTTGCCACAGGTAACTTGCTTTCACTGGTAGTACTAGTCTCAGTATGGAAGCTGCTGAGATGGTAGCTATTCGAATTTCCATCTTGAAAGCCTTGCAGGCGGCCATACACCGGGTGTGACAGTGGCTCTTGAGCGACAGTGGTCTAGCGCCGGGGATGTCTTGGTATGACCGCGACCGAGTAACCAGTGCCGAAAGGAGATATGGGATTGCCTGGTGTGATTAGGAAGGTTTTTCATAACTTCTCTTTTACACAGGGATGGAAGTAAGTAGTATGGTGAACACCGGTTCTAAAACAATGGGTGTTGAGTCAGCATTGTCCCACCAGGTAATTGACCCCTAGTAGTGTACCTAAGGGTTCTGACCCTAGGACATTGGCCCCTAGTTGAGTAGTACGGCTATGGGAATTCGCGGATTTTGCGTACGAGAGCAAGCCTAACTCACAGTCGCCATTTTGGAGGGACAGGGCCCAGTTATACGTCCAGATGCAATTCCATCCTCACAGTAGCCATCTTGGGGGCCTCACCTCACAGCGCCCAGTTTTAGGGTTAGATGCCCTTCCCTCCTGAAAGTCGCCATCTTGGAGGGGTTTAAGTTCACAGGGCCCAGTTTTATGGCCACATGCCCTTCCTCCTCATAGTCGACATCTTGGAGGCGACTAACATCAGAGTCGCCATCTTGGGCGCAGTTTTACGGTCAGATGCCATTCCCTCCACACAGACGCCATTTTGGAGGGCCTAACCTCACAGGCGCCTTCTTTGGCCCAGTTTTACGGTCACATGCCCTTCCCTCCTCACATACACCATTTTGGAGGGGCCTATCCTCACAAGGTCCAGTTTTACGGTCAGATGACTTCCCCTCCTCCTCATCTCTAGTACTTTTACAGGTGGATGGCCTTCCCCCTCACAGACGCCATTTTGTTCACAGGGCCCAGTTTTACGGACAGATGCCCTTCCCTCTTCCTCATCTGGCTTAGTTTTACGGCAAGATGTCCTTTCCCATCACAGATGCCATTTTGTTTACAGGGCCTAGTTTTACGGTCAGATGCCCTTTCCTCCTCCTCATCTGGCACAGTTTTACGGCTAGATGCCCTTCCAGGGGCATATCACACAGGCTCTTTGTTGTCTCCCCTCTTGGAGTAGTGACAACCGGGACGTAATAAGCGCGGGCGGTTTAAACATTGTGTTTTAACATGCAGCGATTACGTCTACATGGTTATGCATATTTAGATTTGTTCGTTATCAAGGTCACTCGCTAGTAAACTCAAGCCTTCATAGATGGTATAAGTGTGAATATTTTCCATAGGTGTGAGGAGGCAAAGGGAATGCAATAAGTAGAACATTTTGAAGTTACTGAAATATTTATTGTTTAATTATTTGCAAAATTAAACAAACTACTACCGGTTATACTCAATCTTGGTTATGCTGCCGACAAGGTTGCTGTACTCCTTAACATCTTACTGTGAAGAGGTTGCATGCTTCCAAGATTGTAATGCCCCCTGCACATTCAAATTAAACAAAACATTTATTGTTTATGAAATTAAGTTTTCAAAATATAGTACACAATGCAAAGAAGATGATGCAGTCCTTAACTCAATGTCTTTCATGTGTTTAGTTCCTTTCTGAATCATTATCAGGTACTGAAAAGAAGGGGGGAAATTCATCCACACACTGTGTACAGTTTACAATCTTCAATCGTATTCGATGCGATTTTCACTTTGCTTGTAATGTCGTCTGCATGAAACTACATCGATTGACATCTTACTGTGGAGAGAAAGGAAGTCCCAGAAACCATCTACGAAAGGAGCAGCGTACGTAGATAAAAATCTTGGCGTTAAACACTGAATCTGATGTTTTGGCATCTGATATAAGGTTCCATGTTTATAGAACATCTTAACTGCCTCATTTACTTGTGTGAGGTAAATAAGATGTAGCGTACTAGATTCGCTGGTAGGCGAACAGCATGCACACTCACAATTTTGTTTGTTACTAAGACGATTGTCCGTAGCCGTGTAGCCTTTTCTCTTTCTGTTCCATAGTGTACGGTGTGGAAGCACAAATTGATGTTCATGATAAAGGACTATTCTTATTTATAGTCTTGTAACAATATTCGTTAGCGGATGGTAAGTGACATCATACATATGAATAATAAGACAATAGGCTGTTGTGTTAGCAGGAATATTTTCAGAAGTTTCAATTTCTAAACGAATATCGACAGGAGATTATTTTATGGATTCGTCATGATAAGAGCAGTCTATAACTACAATCGGTGCTTTATTTCTAAATTTTTCAGACGAAAATAGCGGACGATCTTTCTGATAATACGATGATTGGAATTTACAAAACATGTCATAGAGCAACCCAAATTTATTTTTCTCAAAATGAATGTCCATGTTTTCCAATGGATACGTAATTCCGTTGAGATATAGCCTAATATTTCTTAGTTTACAGTGATCAAACTGTGAGCTATCTTTTTCATGGTTGAATTTACGATGGGCATGAAATCCTCAAATAATATATAGTGGCTTTTCAGTAAAACGTGACGTTTCAACAGCCCAGCTATGCTTGTTTATAGGTGGTAACACAGGATATTCATACAGCTCCCAACTTCGAAAACGTGTAGGTAATGGTGTATCATTTTCTAAAATCTTGAGCAATCGAAGTTTTTCTTGCTCAGATAATGTTACTTGTGGTGTATATACGATGAAGTGTAATTTTTGTGTCTACTGGTCTATCTGCTGCTTTAAGAGAATTGTAATCACTTCGATCACGGATTAGAATTAGCTCTTGCTTTGCGTTGATTATAATACGTCTAAAATCACCTGTAAAGCAGAGAATAAGTTTTAATGGTAACATACATGGTAACATCCCGTTGTTATTAGCTTTCGGACACCATCCTGTCATCCGTAAAAGATTACTTTGTTCGTCACTGTAAGAAGGGTAGAGGTTCATTGCACTTGTAATACCAACATTCTTCGATATATCTATTTCCATATTATTTACTTCATAACGTGCTTCAGAAAAGAGAAAAGCTAGACCATGGTTCTTTAGTTGAGATATGTTTGGTCCACTTCCATCTGACTTATCTGGGCGTCAATCAATATAGGGATAGCTTTCGTGTGGTAGGGTGTATGCATCATGCTGTTTAATGATAAAGCGAATTTCATCATTGTTATTGAGTACAGACATAAAAGGTTGATAAGAATGAAGCTCACTTCGTACTACACCCTCATGTGTTTCTATTGTCTTAATAAAGTCTAGCATTTCTTCCATTTTGTTTTAGTAGCGTATAACCTAAATCTTGGAGAATCTGCTTATGGGCTTCTGTTAACTCGCTGAGTCTTCGAAAACATGTAGTATGTCTCCGGAATGTACACCGTGTTTTATAGATTTTTCATACTGTTTTAAGTTGAGGTCTGTAAGCTACGTACGTGCGTGTGTCAATATAAATTAATAAGTTCATTATGTTTATTCACAAGCCTGCGAGTGAAGTTACTAATGAGTTTTACAGACACAGGATGATAGAGAACTACTGGCGCCTTCTCACGAATAGTATAACCACTTTCTTCTGTAATAATAAAGTCGCGCAGGACGTGAGAATTTTGTTGATTACTGTTCAAGTAATAATATTACAAGTGATGTTTACATGATGATCATCGAAGAGTGTTATAGGTTGATCAGACTTAACGTACGTTCGGTATGAGTTCTCATGGTGAAAATCCAAGCAATGGTCCAATCGAATCAGGTTGTGTTTTAAAGTCAATTTTGAATGATGACTCAATAACACATTTATTCCTTGACTAAATGGTTAGCGTACTGGCCTTTGGTCACAGGGGTCCCGGGTTCGATTCCCGGCAGGGTCTGGAATTTTAACCATAATTGGTTAATTCCGCTGGCTCAGAGGCTGGGTGTATGTGTCGTCTTCATCATCATTTCATCCTTATCACGACGCGCAGCTCGCCTACGAGAGTCAAATCAAGAGACCTGCATCTGGCGAGCCGAACTTGTCCTCGGACACTCCCGGCACTAATAGCCATACGCCATTTCATTTCATTTCAACACATTTATGTGTGATGTTGCTCACAGTAATTGAGACATCGTAATTACGATTACTAAAACTCTCTTCTCTAAACTGTTCAATTAACGTACCTTCAATGTAGTCATGAATATCGTCCAGTGAATAACTGCCTGATGGTAGAGTTAGCATATACTCATCGTAATAGAACTTGTTCACGCCATCACGCACATTATAGATTTTATTGTAGCTTTCAAACGACACAAGACCAGGACTATGTGGCTGATGACCGAGTTAGATCGGTGGATTAAAGTAGACGGTTATTTTAAGTCTTTCTCGGCGTACATCTAACGTTCTTTTACCGTTAGTCATCACGTTTACACTGTTGCTCTTTGTCTACTGTCTGTGTTTGATATAAGAACATAAGACATAACCACCCGCACATGTGTGTATTGAATTTTTGCACACGGTTTTTATTCTAAACAATGTCTGCACTGCCTCCGAAATAAAGTGTGAGCTCACGAGGCGCCTTTTCCCAACTCTTCTTTACAGCACGCATGCATAAAACTTTACGATTGCCTTTTCAACTGCGTTACTCTTAGTACCAGATAGAAATGACATGATGCCTTTACTCTACAAATGTTTCTTTCACACTGATGTCATTTCGACATTGCAATTTACATATGTTGTTCACCTCCCGGCATGCACTGCAACACAACCAATCAAAGAACATGCATACATGACGTGAAGACTGTTTACTTATTGTTCCTTCACTATGCTCCTTGGGAAGAGATTTAAATTATGAACATCCTAATTAAAGCATTTCGATAATTTCACATGTTGATGGTAGATACTCACGCAATCATTCCTTCTTTTCACATCCCTTTAAAACAGCAAGATCTGCTCTTGACAAAGGTGCGTTCATGATCATAGATAGAAAGCGATAAAGTATTCCTCTTTCTTCCCACTGCAGACCTAAACTTTTTCTATCCATTGTGTCCGCTTTTGTTCATCGTCTGTCTGCAAACAGTAAGGGAAAGGCGGGATAAACACTAAACTGATGAGTTTTGGCGTCCACAATACAGTGCAATCCAACACAGCCACCTCTTTGAACACAAATTTGTTGGCGTTCACTTTAAAGCCCTGTACATTAACTATTAATGTTCTTGTCATGATGGAATAAAGCGCTCTACTCTCTATCATAGTATCTCAAAGACTAAAGAAAATATTCACAATTACACCATCTACAAAGGCTTGAGTTTACTAGTGAGTGACCTTGATAACGAACAAGTCTGAACATGCATAACCATGTTGACGTAATCGCTGCATGTTAAAACGGAATATTTAAATTTCGCGCTTATTACGTCACAGCTCTGTCACTACTCGAAGGGGGAGACGACAGGGAGCCTGTGTGATGTGCCCCTGGAAAGGCGTCTAGCCGTAAAACTACGCCAGATTATGAGGAGAGAAGGAAACCTGACCTATAGCCGGGCCCTGTAAACAAAATAGCATGTGTGAGGTGGAAGGGCATATTGCCGTAAAACTAGGCAGATGAGGAGGAGGGAAGTGCATCTGTTCGTAAAACTGGGCCCAGGGAACAAAATGGCGTCTGTGAGGGGGGAAGGCCATCTACCCTAAAAGAACTACGGATGAGGAGGAGGAAAGGGCATCTGACCGTAAAACTGGGCCCTGTAAGTATAGACCCCTCCAAAATTGCGACCGTGAGGAGGGAAGGGCATCTGACCGTAGAACTGGACCCTGTGAGAATAGGCCCCTCAAAATCGTGTACGTGAGGGGGAAGGGCATCTACCCGTAAAACTAGGCCATATGAGGAGGAGGGAAGGGCATCTGACTGTAAAACTATGTCATGTAAGGTTAGAAACCTCCATAATGGCGACAGGGAGGAGGGAATGGCATCTGACCGTAAAACAAGGCCTAGGGTGGCGACTGTGAGGTTAAGCTCCTCCAAAATGGCGTCTGTGAAGAGATAAGGGCATGTGACCGTAAAACTTGGCCCAAGATGGTGACTGTGAGGTTAGGCCTCTGTAAATGGCGTCTGAGAGGAAGGAATGGCATCTGACCGTAAAACTGGGCCCAAGATGGCGACTGTGAGATCAGGCCGCTGCAAGTTGGTGACATTGAGGAGCGAAGGGCATCTAACCGTAAAACTGGACCATATGTGGTTAGGCCCCTCCAAGATGGCGAATGTTATGAGGGAAGGGCATCTGGCCGTAAAACTGGACCCTGTTCTTGCAAAATGGCGAGTTTGAGGTTAGGCTCGCAAAAATCATAAGGTGGGAAGGGCAACGTGCCGTAAAACTAGGCCACATGAGGAGGGAAGGACATCTCAGCGTAAAACTTGGCCCTGTGTGGTTAGGCTTGCTCTCGTACGCAAAAATGAAGGGCATCTGACTGTAAAACTGACCCCTCTGAGGTTAGACCCCTCCAAAATGGCGTCTGTGAGGTTAGGCTTGCTCTCTACACAATATACGCGAATCCCCATAGCCCTACTACTCAACTAGCGGTCAATGACCTCCGGTCAGAACCCCCTAGGTACACTACTGGGGGTTAATGACCTCGAGGGAAAATGCTGACTCAACACCCATTGTTTTAGAACCGGTGTTGACCACACTACTGAAGTAGCTGGCAGAAGACTAGCCTTTGCCTCAAGTTATTTTGTACTCTTGTACTGGGCTACGTTCCTACGTTAGTACTCGCTTGTTGGTCATTTGTCCAAACTGGTAGGTCACCACGAGCTGTGAGGCGGGTTCGGAATCTCATGGCACCCCAACACAAAACAAGGACATATAATATCACAGCACTATTCAATCACACCTAGAACGAAGCAAACATACTGTAGGCGAGCCGCGCTGAGCGATGACCATCCTGGGCCAGGCACCCAGTGGATTCCACCTGTTCGGGCCATTGAAGCAGCAGTTTGGTGGTAAGAGATCAGCGACCACACGGACGTCATGACGTGGCTTTAGGTACTGGACTCAGATTCCTTCCATGGCGTACCATTGAACAAGTGCTTCGACAAGAATGGGAAGTTTAATAGTAAAGCGCATCAGTGCCTTAATACTGTGTATCTGGCGGTAAAATAAAGTTTCTCCATACGAGCTCTTGTTATCATACATTTTGAAGTTACCTTGTACATACGGCAAAAGGTGCTCTCCATAGCCGGAGGTCAGCCTTACAACGACTGCACCAGGCTTAGCAATAGCTAAACAAAATTATTACCATCAGTCTGTCTCACCTTGTTTGAGAGTCGAATACACGTGTATTCTGAAGTACTACCTGTTCCAAAACATTTATCTTTCGTTCATTAGACTGTTTCTCCTGAGCAAACCATTTCCATTTCCTATGTGGAGAACAATAAGCCACTTACCCTTGCCGGAGGGAGATTTCAACCCACTCGATAATCCCCTAAGAAATCCACCTTTACTAGATTTTATACTGCCGGGCAAGTTGGTCGTGCGGCTAGTGGCGCACAGCTGCGAGTTTGCATCCGGGAGATAGTGGGTTTGAACCCCACTGTCGGCAGCCATGAAGATAGCTTTCCGTGATTTCCCATTTTCACACAGGCATATGGTTGGGTTGTATTTTAATTAAGACCACGGCTGCTTCCTTCCCACTCCTAGGCCTTTCCTATCCCATCGTCGCCATAAGACCTCTCTGTGTCGGTGCGACGTAAAGCAAAATCGTAAAAAACTTTATAGTTTCATCGTTCCAAATTTTCGTAGTAGTTTGCCCTGCATTTACCCATAATCTATCAAGGAAATAAATAGACATACCCCCTTCAGGAAATTTCTTAATGTGACGTAAATACTTTCTTCTCTACAACACTATTTCATTATTTTCAATAAGCGCCCGTTGGGTATTTCGAGACACTTAAGTAAAGTTCATAATTTTAAAAGTCTGTGAAGAATTGCACGAGAACATGTAGGCAATGTTTCGTCACTGTTAACTGAAGCTAATGTTTTACTAAGAGTTGGTATTTCATTTCTTGAAAACAAGTCGTAAATTTTTTTACGGATAACGTTTCTTCGTAAAATTGTCATATTTTTCACTTAGTTTTTTGCTTTTCGCTTTACCTTGTGTGTTATATTTATTCACAATAAACTTAGAACCAGCAAACAAGTAAACTGGACACATGTGCATCGGATCAGCAAACACTGAGCTGCTGGGCTCAAAGAAGAATGTTTGTGAAACGGATCGTCGTTTCCCGCAAACTCTTCCTTCAAGTGACTTGCCTCCCTGTCTGGGAGATGTAACTTATAACTTACATGAGGGAAGAATAATGAATACTCGAATTATATAATAATGAGCAAAAGCATCAAGCGTTAGGCTTGCTAAATTTCTTCCAACAAACTATGTAAGCTGAGCAACGTTAACTTTGTGCAGTTGTTCATGTAGGGAGTGCGTTCCTAAAACCAAACATCGCACAGATTGCATACTCCGACTCTCAGACATCGTAAGACAGACTGTAGGGTAGTGAATATTTTAACTCAAACAGGTTATTTTGGTGATGGTTGGTTAGGAAGGGGCTTGGGCTGGAAGAGACGTGACCACGGCCTTAATTGAGGTACAGCCCCAGCATTTGCCTGGTGAGGAAACGGGAAACCTCGGAAAAGCAACTTCAAGGAATCGGATATTGGGGCTTAAATCCACTACCTCCCGAAAGCAAGCCAAAAGCCACATGGACCGAAATCAAGTAATCAACTTTCTCGGTAGGTCAGATGTAGGAAATAACTGTGCTTTCTACCATCATATTCGGGAACGTGGATATAATAATAATAATAATAATAATAATAATAATAATAATAATAATAATAATAATGTGAGTTTAATGCCTGTCGCTTCAGTTGCTGTAGACACCGAACTGGCTGAGCTGTTAGGGTCGCACAGTAGTGGTGACCTTGCAATGAGGAGTTGGTAGGTACGAACAACCCGTCGGTAGTCCTGAAGATGGCTTTCCGTTGTTTCCTTATTAGCCTTTTCCCATCCTGGCGACGCCAAAAAATATTGATGTGTTAGTGCGACGTTAAATCACTAGTAAAAGAATGTTGTACTTCTTTTTAGAAAAGCCGAAGTCCTGAAAAGGAGTTATTTTGCATGCCATTAAATATTGACCATCGTCTCTCGCAGTATCAAATTTAGACTGAAGGTGCCGCTGCACTACGCAGCCAGTCAGACAGACTCAGTATGAACTGTAGACTGCATGTTAAGGTTAAGAGCGACATCCTACTGCAACTTTGGTAGACTGGCGAATGAAATATTATGCGGGAGACAATACAACAATCCCTCAAAATCACATGGGTTTCAAGCATTCCTCACTATTTTCTTCTTGTGCGGTAGCTTCTAATCGAACTCATTACTGTCAGGCCGGAACAATGCAGGCACTGCATAGATGGCATACGTCAGTTACTGTGTACAAGTTTTCTTTCTCAACTAAAAAGTATCAACAAACTTTTTACGTTTTAAAGTAATATTTCGATTAAATTTCGGGCTTGTTTACTTTCTCCCTGAGACAATATTTCTTTATTTCTTAATCCGTTTATCCTGCAGGGTTGGTTCTTCCCTCAGACTCAGCCAGGGATCCCACCTCTACCGCCTCAAGGGCAGTGTCCTGCAGCGTGAGACTTTTGGGTCGGGGATACAACTGGAATGAGGACCAGTACCTCGCCCAGGCGGCCTTACCTGCTATGCTGAACAGGGGCTTTGTGGGGGATGGGAAGATCGGAAGGGAAATACAGGGAAGAGGGAAGGAAGCGGCCGTGGCCTTAAGTTTGGTACCATCCCGTCATTTGCTTGGAGGAGAAGTGGGAAACCACGGAAAACCACTTCTAGGGTGGCTGAGGAGGGAATCGAACCCCCTTTACTCAGCTGACCTCCCGAGGGTGAGTGGACCCCGTTCCAGCCCTCGTACCACTTTTCAAATTTCGTGCCAGAGCCGGGAATCGAACCCCGGCCTCCGGAGGTGCCAGCTAATAACACGAACCACTACAGAGGTGGACGTCTAAGACGTTAATAATAATATTAATAATAATAATAATAATAATAATAATAATAATAATAATAATAATAATAATGTCTGACTCGTTGGCTGAACGGTCAGCGTACTGGCCTTCGGTTCAGAGGGTCCCGGGTCAGGGATTTAACCTTAATTGGTTAATTCCTACGGCACGGGGGCTGGGTGTATGTGTTGTCTTCATCATCATTTCATCCTCATCACGACGCGCAGGTCGCCTACGGTTGTCAAATAGGAAGACCTGCACCTGGCGAGCCGAACCCGTCCTGGGATATCCCGGCACTAAAAGCCATATGACATTTCATAGTAATAATAATAATAATAATAATAATAATAATAATAATAATAATAATAATAATAATAATAGATTTACGTCCCACTAACTACTTGGAATGTTTTCGCAGACGCCGATGTGCCAGACTGTTGTCCCGCAGGACTTCATTTACTTGCCGGTAAATCTACCGACACGAGGCTGACGTATTTCAGAACATCAAATATCACCGGACCGAGCCCGGTTCGAACCCGCCAGCTTGAGCTTAGAATTCAGCGCTTCCACCGTTTGACCTATTCTGTTCTCAGATTAAATCCCTGCACGTTCTGGTGGTTTCTTTTGTGGTTGTGTTGCTTTTGAATGTCCTTTCATTAATATAGATTTTAACGTACCGTCGTCGCGCCTTGAATAACCGCTATGTGATGATATTTCAGCTTAGAACTCTGACCCGGAAGGTTCTGTCATCTGAGGTTCAGTATTGCATGAAGTCTATCACCGAATTTTCGTTCCAAGTGATACTATGCAGGTGCCGCAGATAAGCATTCTCGCATAACGGTATGTACAGGCGCAACGACGATATACTGGGGGGCAAAATTTCGTCGTTTTCGTAAGCACCTTCAAATGCTACTGATCTGAAACGGAATCGAACCCTACTATTTTGGGAATAGAAGGAAAGGACTAATCAACTGTGTTAGTGACGTCGCCAAGAAGGGTTAATGAGTCCTAAAGCTTTGCCCAACGCCCATATAAAACGTTAAAATTAGCCTTTATTAATTTCTGCGGATTTCTGAGGGCATTCTTGCCCTTTTGTTTACTCCCTTGTATAATAACTGACCTTCCATCAGCAGTTCTAGTAATACATTGGAGAACTTGAGTATTCCTAATTATGATTTACTGAAAAATGTAACCCCATTCTTTCGCTTTTTTCTCGGTGAGCCAAAAAGTATTTTTTCACACAAAATATTCGGTTTCACTTTTGTCCGACCATTCATCCAGCCTCGATTTGTATTTTTCTTAATGTAACTCACTTTTAACTGATTTTCTACGACTGAACATGACAGGATGTAATGAAGTTATTTAAGACGACTGAAAACCACATGTTCGAGAGCCACTTTAATTAATTAATCTTAGTTAAAATCCCCGGCTCTGTCGGTAATTCAACCCAGGTTTCTCTATATCGAAGACCGTCATGCTGACCATTCAGCTAAGGAGCCGGATCTAATAATAATTTGGATGTTATGCTTCTTAAACGTATCAATCAATCTTCAGCATTACGTCAGACCGCCTTTGTGCCGGTAGGAAGCTGGCACTAGGTCAGACCCGGCGACCTTGGCCGTGCAGAGCTAGCTCGTCAAGGTGTGGTCACAGAATTCCATAACACCGATCTGACTGGAGCAAGTTTTTTACTCAGTACTTCTTTTGCTTATCATTTATTATTTGTTCCCCTAACATTTGACATTTATGTATACCGGTCTCCTTAATTATCCGAGTTCTTATGGCTATTTACTCTACGTGATCTCTTAAAGAACAATGCTGAGATCTGAATTGTGAAAATCGACAGCACAAACCGAGAAGCAGTTTGTAGTTCTGAATCAAAACCGCACCACGTGACATGAGCATTGTTTAGCTTAGCAGTCTTTGTCAAGGTTGTGGCAGGAACCAGAGTAATACGGTGACAAGTAAAATTCTGACTGATGTCGAGGAAATTTTACAAACAGAGGGACACATCCTTCACAGTTTAGCGTCGTGGGAAGCCGTACTTTAATGGTGGAGGGATTGCTGTTTGAAGAGGAAATACAACTGGCAATCATCGTCTCTTACTACTAAGCAGAGGAAAAAATGGAAGAGGCCTGACTCTAAAGAATGAGGGTATTAGGAAAAGGAAGAGTTACTAAAGAGAGGAGCCCAACACAAGTAATGGTTTTAGCGATCGCATTCCCACGGTCCCAAGTTGAGAGCTCCTGAGGCTCCCTCTTTTAGTCGCCTTTACGACAAGCGACGGATATTGTATATGTATTATACCACCCCCGCCCACGATGGGGAGGGAATGACAAAGTTCAGCACCTTTATAACTTGATATCCTCGAGAGAAAGTTACCAGCAAACTCTTTCTGCATTTCACAGTAATGATCCAATGAGGCTTCCATGAAGAACTCTGGTGAATTCATTTATCCCTTCTTTACAACTTCTGGTGCCATATGCAGTTGTACTTGTTACATGCTGCACTCTAGTGGATGAAATTGAAGCGCTGTGTCACCTGGTAACTGGCACTCTCTGAGTTCTTAACAACACACGCAAACCTAAGCCAAACAGTCTGCTATACAGTGTCTTTATGCTCGGGGATGGTGTCCGTGAGATCTGGGGCACAACACTCAGACAAGCGCCGCCGGACCGCATGTCGGTTTGCGTCTCATTAAAATACAGGCAGAATGAGATATTGCATACTTTTTCTTGAAATTTTAATTTACTATATAAACTATTTTTCACTTTGTTAATATAATTTCGCTGACTTGGTTTTAATGGTTTTCATGGTCACACTTCAACAAAACTTATTCTGTCAGAGAAGATATTGCAAGTATTGCAAGAGATTGAAAGTTTGCATAACTTTGTACAGAATAAGGACAGTAGCTTCCACGAACTCTTATAGTTGCTTTATTAAGGCAACAAAGCATGGTTTTGGATTCTGAAGACCTCCTCTATCTTGATGATAATCGATTCCCATTAGTGGTGTCAAAGTTGTTGAAGTTGAGACGTTGTTGATACAATAATCACAGTTCATTTTCTCTTTGATCACACGAACCAAGAGCCATCGACCTAAAGATTAATTTCAACATTATCATTAGCACTAATACGTGGTCTGGAAGAACAATATCATCATTGTCCATTGTAAGACGGCAGTCTTTCTCACAATATCCCTCGGTGTCATTCAAACTGACAGCTTTAGAAGGTATCATAAATCCATAACTAAGGACTTTTTCTTTTGCCCAGATTTTCTTATTATGATATGCATGTTGAAAACTGTAGACTAATATTACCTCAAAAATAGTTCAATAGACGGGGGATGGGTTGAAAAAATCCCTGAGCTTAGCCCTACCACAAATACAATACTCCTTAATTGGCAATCCCCTGCTGTGAAAGTTGGGAAACCAGAATAGACTGCTGATAATCGTAAGTGGGACACAAATTAATCTTTCTTCGCATGCTTCATTTATTTCTGTGATTGAAGTGATCGCAAGGGGAACACATTCAAATTGATGGCCGTCACCGCGAAAAGAGGATATCACAGAAAGCTCTCTTCAGGACAAGGGACAGTGTAATTCGATCCCACTATCTCTCAAATGTAAGCTTAGAGTTACCATAAAGCTAGGACCAGAAACTGTAGCGTTCGTGGTGTAGTGTGAAACTAAACAACAAGGAAACAGTATTCTCAGAGCTGGTGACGGGGGAATTCTATCCCGTCACTCTACGTTGAACTTCAAAATAACGAGTTAACTTAATGTAGCAAGAGCGAAAAGCAAAACTTAAGCGGACGAATGTAGTAAAATGAAATAGCGTATGGCTTACAGTGCCGTGAGTGTCCGAGGACATGTTCTACTCGCCAGGTGCAGGTCTTATGATTTGACGCACGTAGGCGACCTTCCCGTAGTGATGAGGATGGAATAATGGTGAAGACGGCACATAACACACAGCCCCCGTGCTAGCGGAACTAATCAATGATGGTTAAAGTTCCCTACCCTGCCGGGAATCGAACCCGGGACCCCTGTAACCAAAGGCTGGCATACTAACCATACAACCATGGAGCTGTACGACGAATCTAGTGTTTCTGGACAAGGTGTACATGAGTCCAGAAATAGGACGTGGTGCATACAATCTATTTTTATTGAAATCTCTCAAGTGTACGTAAAGTTGTTTGAAAGGCCAATGTTTCTCATATTCGTTGGACATGTAAAATGAAGCACCGCGCTGAGTGACTCAGACGGTTTAGGCGCTGGCTTTCTGTGCCCAAGTTGGCAGGTTCGATCCTGGCTCAGTCCGGTAGCATTAGAAGATGCTCAAATCTTATAAATAAAATTGTTCGTGTCTGTTTGTCTGTTTGTTTGTTTGTTTGTTTCACCATCACGTCGAAACGGCTGGATAGATCTCAACCAAACTTCATATTTAGAGTATACTCACCCCGGGGAAGGTTTCAATATGCATATCATTTTAAAATCTTTGAAAAGACGGGGGTTTTATAGGAAAACCACAATGGTTTTATACTATTATAGGCAAAATATCGAATTTGTCGTATAAGGACGAGTCCTCTTGACGCAAAGAACAAAACTCGGTAAGCCCTACGGGCCCGAAAACCATGTTTTAAGGCCCTAAAACCTACCGTTACGGAGATATTGGCACCACACTACCCCTGCTCTAGGAATCAGATAAAGAAATGAACTGCCGTAACCATGAGCAGTGAGATTATGTATGTACGTTTGGGCATAGCTGCCAACCAAAATTGGTACAAATAAGACTTAATATCTTGAAAAAATATACTGTTGTGTAAGGCACTCATAGGACTCCTTTGGGCGGGGATGTAAAGTGGGTGAAGTACGAGTATACAAATCTTACTATACATAGAAATGGAAGTGTGTGTGTAAATGACACATCTCCTCCTAAACCACTGGAGCAATTTCAACCAAACTTGGTACACGTATTACTTACTATCGGGAGACGAGTACTGTGGGGGTAAGCCATCCCTAGCGCCCTAAGGGAGAGGGTCAGGGGCGGGGTAGTTACAATAATAATCGAGAATAGTGTCGAATTCATAGTTTTCGGGGTCGCTGAGTTGAAAAGTAATACTCTAGAAGTTTTTTAAGTCCAGCCCCCTTTTAGGTGGGGAGCAAAGGGGGGTGAGATATAGAAATAATTAAAAACAGTTTCGAATCCATAGATTTCAGGGTCTCTGAGATGAATAGTATTACTCCGGATTTTTTGCAAATCCAAGTGGGGAGCGAAGGGGGTGAGATATAAAATTAATCGAAAAACTACATATAAAAATATTATCTTCTTCTTCTTACTATATATAAAAATTGATGTATGTGTGTGCGTGGGTGTGTGGGGGTGGGTGTGTAAATGACAAATCTCCTCCTAAACCACTGGAGTAATTTCACCAAACTTGGTACACTTATCAATTAGTATCAGGAGACAAACCGCGTGAGGGTAAGACACCCCTAGCACCCTTATGGCCAGGGGGCGGGGGGGTGGTATAAAAATAATCTAGAATATTATCGAATCCATAGTTTTCGTGGTAGCTGAAATAATTAGTGACACTCCGAATTTTTTTAAATTCATGTTCAGCCCCCTTTGGGGTGTGGGTGAGGGGGAGTGAGATATAAAAATAATCGAAAACAGTGTCGAATCTACAGTTTTCTGGGTTACTGAGATTAATAGTGACAATCCAGATTTTGTATCTCTTAGTGGTGGAGGGCGGGAGGGGGACAGTCTCATTGACAGTTGAAATCCTGTACATCGTATCGTATCTATAGTGCGACGGCTAAATACATATAGTTATCACTTATTAATTTTTGACAGGATCAAATACTTCCCAGTCGATTCGAGCTTCCATTAGGACGAAGTTTTACTCGAAAATTAAATGATCTAAAACTTGAAATCAAACACATATAAATAATTTTAAAACTACATAATAGATCATAACATATCAATCTGCAAGTCAAAAAGGAATTCTATAAAAATTTACATCACACATAACTAACTGGTAATGCAAATCTTAAAGGTAAATATTCAGAAACTATCCGGGCATCGCTGGATACTACAGCTAGTATGTCAATAGATTTGCTGGCACGTGAAAGAACTCCCGCGGTACGAAATTCCGGCACCTCAGCGCCCTAGAAACCGTAAAAGGAGTTAGTAAGACGTAAAACTATTCATGTTATTGGCTTTGCGTCCCTCTAACTACTTTTACGGTTTTCAGAAACGCCCAGGTGCCGAAATTTAGTCCTACCTGAGTTCATTCAGTTGGCAGTAAATCTACGGACACGAGGCTGGCGTATTTGAACACCTTCACATACTACCGGACTGAGCCAGGATCGAACCTGCCAAGTTGGGGTCAGAAGACCAGTGCCTCAACCGTCTGAGCCACTCAGCCCGGTTGTCGAGTCGACACCGAAAATATGGCTTCCTTCTTAACAAACAAAGGACAAAGGACCAAGGGAGATGTTTTCATTCCCCTTCCCAAAGGGAAGGGGCGGGCCACCTAGAAGGTTACGCCTTCTCTCTGGCCAGGAGATTTGGTGGGGTTTGTGGATTTGATAAGGTTGGGAGATGAAAAAGGAGGGAGCTTTTATTTTGGCGATGTGAAGGTATGGCCTCTTGGCTAAGGGGTGCAGCGTCTGTTCTCTGCTTTTTATTGAGCTTTACAGAGATCGGTTTACAATTATGATTTACAATGGGTTACAATACATAGATAGGTTTACAATTACGATTTATAATGGGTTTCAATACAGTTATTTAATAGTTATTGTTGGGAGTTGGGGAAGAGGAGATGGATGGTTTGTTGGTAGAAAGAGGAGACAGGGATCAGAGTAGTGCATGGAGGAGGTAGGAGCGGTTTTGTATGTTTGAAGGGTGGGATTGGGGGTTGGGAAGCTGGGCGCGGTTGCGAGGAGTGGAAGGGCTAAAGGGGGGTTGCGGGGGAGATCGAGATGTCTCCTGGTGGCGGCCGAAGAGTTTTATCCCCTGCTGGATCAGTCACTGTACTACTTCTGCTGTCTGGAGCTGGAGTCTCAGCATAAAGGTGGGTCCGGCTTCGTTGTATATTCTGGATGCGCGTTGAAGATGGAGGCCTGCAAGTCGTAGTTCCTGGCTGATGATGTTCAGTGGTATGCCTGGGTTCACGCCCCGCACGACGCAGCTGGGGTTGCATTCGGGCGGTGGTGGTTGTGGAGATGATCTATTGCATTCGGGCGCTGGTGGTGGTGTAGTTGGTCTGTTTGTTTCCATTGCTTCCTCATCGGGTGGCCGGGCTGTAGTGTTTGATGGGCTGGTTGCAATAGCGGAGATGGGAGACATCATAATTGGGGAGGTGTGGGTCGAAACTATGGTGGTTATGGGCGTCTTGGGTGAGGTGAGGGTAGGATAAGTAGCGGTAGTACCGGGCGAGTTGGCCGTGCGCGTAGAGGCGCGCGGCTGTGAGCTCGCATCCGGGAGATAGTAGGTTCGAATCCCACTATCGGCAGCCCTGAAGATGGTTTTCCGTGGTTTCCCATTTTCACACCAGGCAAATGCTGGGGCTGTACCTTAATTAAGGCCACGGCCGCTTCCTTCCAACTCCTAGGCCTTTCCTATCCCATCGTCGCCATAAGACCTATCTGTGTCGGTGCGACGTAAAGCCCCTAGCAAAAAAAAAGTAGCGGTAGTGGTGGTAATGGTAGTAGTAGGGGTTGTATATATATAGGACGGGAGCTGTAGTGGTGGGGTCTAGGGAGGTGGCTGGGTGCCAGGTTTCGGTGACTGTGGTGGAGGAGTATATACAGGCGGCCAGGTTCCCGGTTTCGGTTCGAAATCATTTTCCATGAATTTCGGGCATGGTTCCACGATATGCGGCCGTCCTTGAATGAAGATTCCATATTTCAGCGCCTTCTGAACGTCGTTCACCGTGGCGAGTTGGATCAGTACTTTTTCGGTTGGTATGAAGTTTTCTAGTATCCTGGATAGGTTTATTGCTGGTACGTCGCTGTTTTGGAGCGAACGGAGGAGTGCTCCGTCCATGAGGGCGAGATCTACGCCTGTTATGACACAGTTAGGCATTTTGGGGAGGCCGACTTCCTGTTTGTTGTCTGGCCTGTTTATGCTGGTTGGCACGGCAGGGTACGAAGTTATAGATGTGGTGTTCCCCTGCCGTAATAAAAATTGGCGTAGATCGTTTTCCGAGTTTGGAGAAGCGATCGAAACAAAGGAGCTACAAAAAAGCACACAGAGGATCATTATGTTGTACTGTAAAATTTTTTGTTTTAAGTATAAAGTCCCTAAAATATCAAAATATTAGACATATTATTGTTCTTCTTCTTTATCTGTTTACCCTCCAGGGTCGGTTTTTCCCTCGAACTCGGCGAGGGATCCCACCTCTACCGCCTCTAGGGCAGTGTCCTGGAGCTTCAGACTCGGGATCGGGGGATGAAACTGGGGAGCATGACCAGTACCTCGCCCAGGTGGCCCCACCTGCTATGCTGAACAGGGGCCTTGTGAGGGGATGGGATGATTGGAAAGGATAGACGAGGAAGAGGGAAGGAAGCGGCCGTGGCCTTAAGTTAGGTACCATCCCGGCATTTGCCTGGTGGAGAAGTGGGAAACCACGGAAAACCACTTCGAGGATGGCTGAGGTGGGAATCGAACCTACCTCTACTCAGTTGACCTCCCGAGGCTGAGTGGACCCCGTTCCAGCCCTCGTACCACTTTTCAAATTTCGTGGCAGAGCCGGGAATCGAACCTGGGCCTCTGGGGATGGCAGCTAATCACACTAACCACTTCACCACAGAGCCGGACATATTAAACATATACAAGCGAATTAATTATGAGGAAACTTCTGTTAAACGATAGCATATTGGATCCTGTGTTTACGAAAAGGAAGCCTTTGCTCCAACATAACAAAATCATACTTCATTCTGCTATGGTATAAAACCAAAGCAAACCAAACCCCATTGTACTACAGCCCTTGAAGGGCCTTGGCGTACCGAGTGACCGCTGCTCAGCCCTAAGGCCTGCGGATGACGAGGTGTCGTGGGGCCAGCACGACAAATCCTCTCGGCCGTTATTCTTGGCTTTCTAGATCGAGGCCGCCATCTCACCGGCAGGTAGCACCTCAGTTCTAATCACGTAGGCTGAGTGGACGTCGAACCAGCCCTCAGGTCCAGGTAAAAATCTCTGACCTGGGCGGGAATCGAATCCGGGGCCTCCGGGTAAGAGGCCGGCACGCTACCACTACACCACGGGGCCGGCTGCTGTGGTATAAACCTTGATAAATTTTAGAAACGTGCTGCTTGTACATCTTACTGTTACCCCGTGGAGGAATTCGGAGGTCTTGATGAACGAGTGGTGTGGATGGTGTCGCATTAAGGTCGATTCACACATCTCCGGGGACGCGACTGCGCTCTCGGTGTCGATATCCGTCCTTTCCGACATGAATATTTCAAGTCTTTTCTCACACTTCAGTTCCGTACACTTCCGTGCAGTTTAAGTCGGCAATCTAGTGTCCCATGATGAGTTTTTTAGTGATGATGAACTATTAATGATAGCTATAATCTTGGATGAAGAGGAGAAAGAGAGGAAGAAACAGTGGGTTCATGCCTATGTGGAAACGCAGGGGTAAGTGCTTGAAGGACGACGAAGTAAAATTTCATGGATGCACTACATTTGCTTTTAATTACTTAAAAATTAAATAATAATTACTTGAAAAATTAAATAAACGAAATTATTGATTAATTCTTAATACCCCTGTCTTTGTAGGTTGGGGCAGAAAGTGCCTTGCCGCGCCAAAGTCGGTGCCTATGTACAGACAGACTGATTTTCTTAATCTTAAAAGCAAAAAATGTTAGTTACCTAACTTCAGCTTCCATTTTCTCGCCAATTCCGTCCCACACACCCTTCTTCAAACCCCTATCCATATACTGTATTTCGAGTTAGCAGTAGGTAAGGTAAGGATTATTCTTCCCGAAGGCAGGTCCGAACCTCCGCAGAGGTGTTCCTGAGCCGGAGTTTACGTGCGGTAGGGTGGCCAGTTCCTTTCCGCTCCTCCATTCCCTTACCCCCCACCAACAGCGCGTGGCCACCCATCCAACTCCTGACCACGCCCAATGTTGCTTAACTTCGGAGATCTCACGGGATCCGGTGTTTCAACACGGCTACGGCCGTTGGCTAGAAAAGAGTGTGCCTTCACTAATACAATCAGCAGTTCGTCCTTCATTTTGGGAGGTAAAGAACAATTCAAACGTACTCGAAGAAAGCAGAGAAGCAGGAAGGCGGGAAGAGAGAAATCACGTCCGTGAAAACAAGAAAATATCGTTGGCGAGCGAATACGTATTGCCGGCAGGGATCACGGAGAAGCACTGAAAGTCACGGTGAATGACGTCAACGGAAGTGTTGGAACTTATCCCTTCATTTACATGGCGACGATATTTTTTTTTTTCACGGAAGATACCGTCACGTCACGGAGATGTGTGAATCGACCTTTAGCCATAATAATTTAATCGCTTCAAAAGAAGTACTGAAAATAAGCTAATAACACAAGAACACAACAAACTGATATGAGAAGTCTGAATGTTTTGCAGTAAAACCACGAACGAGTGAACTGGCCATGCGCTTGGAGTCGCTTAACCGTCGACTTGCATTCGGGAGGTGATGGATTTGAAGCCCTGAAGATCGTTTATTGCGGTTTCCCATTTTTACACCAGGCTAATGCTGGGTCTGTACCTTAATTAAGACCTTCCCGATCCTAGCCATTCCCAGTCCTTGCGTCGACGAAAATATGCTAATGGGACGTTAAACCCTAAGAAAAAAGTAAACCCACAAGATGTCGGGGTGGTCAAAGTGCATTCCACACTTCATTGTTGCTACGTCTGCCAAGGAAGTTGACCGAAACCTAGTGAGTGACGGCTAAGAGCCCTGAGCTCAAGGAAACCTGTGCGAATAGTAGCTTATTTACATTACCCTGTTAAGTCAGACGAGGAATTCATGATTTCGACTAGAAGAGCCCTATTACATAAGCCATGCCGCAGAAAACAAACTATTAAATATTCGTTTATAATTAGAGAAGCTGTTCATTTTAGAAATCATTATCCGCATCAGTCTTAGAGCCGATTTCCAAAAGTATTAGATGTTTCAAGAAAATACGTCAATTTACTGATTTTTAAAATATAATGTTTGGCTAGTCATTGAATCACTGAACCTACTGTAAATCGTAGTGTTAAAATATTGGAAGGTCTATGCGATGGCGCTCTTGACCTTGCATATCTTTAGAAGTGTTCTCACAGTAAGATCCGAATTATTCGCCCAATTAAGACTTTATGAGTGGGCTGAGTAGTTCAGAGTGTAGAGCGCTGATCTTCTGACCTCAAGTCGGCGGGTATTTAAAGGTGCTCAAACACGTAGCCTCGTGTCGGTAGATTCACCGGCACGCAAAAGAACTGCGGGACAACATTCCGGTAGCTTGACATCTCCAACAACCCTAAAAGTTGGACGTCAAACCAGTAACGATATAATAATAATAATAATAATAATAATAATAATAATAATAATAATAATAATAATATATTAATAATAATAATATATTAATAATATATTAATAATATATTATTATTATTATTATTATTATTATTATTATTATTATTATTATTATTATTATTTATTATTATTATTATATGACTTAATGAGCTTTTTCTATCTTCCCTTGTTTCTTCATTATGTTATTAGAAGGCTCCCGAGATGTATAACAGCGATAGTGAAACATAAATTGTAAAGAACACTGCCGACCATAAATTGTATGCATTAGCAGGTGGCGGAGTGTTATTAATTCCAATCGACATGAAGAAAACAAGAAGTGTTAGAAGAGAATGAGAGGCCACGCCCAGAGTGTCCTTGGCCCTGTTGACCTTGCTCTGGGCACTGGCAGAGACCTTGAGACGTAACGTGGTGTTTCCCGATTATGTCCCTGCGACCAGAGAGGTTCCGGCGGCCAGGTGTCTGCTTGCTTCTTCCGTTTTAGACTAGTCTGCTCCATTTACACGAACATCGCATTCGACGTAAACACATGGCGACATTAACTTCCCCTACGATTGTTTGAATTGTTCCGGCTCCGTGGGTAAATGGTTTGTGTGCTGGCCTTTGGTCACAGGGGTCCCGGGTTCGATTCCCGGCAGGGTCGGGAATTTTAACCATTATTGGTTCATTTCCCTGGCACGGGGGCTGGGTGTATGTGTTGTCTTAATCATCATTTTATCCTCATCACGACGCGCAGGTCGCCTACTGGAGGCAAATCAAAAGACCTGCACTTGGGATCTCCCGGCACTAAAAGCCATACGACATTTCATTTCTGTTTGAATTGTTTTCTTACAGACTTAATTTTTGCACGGGTAGATTGATGCTTATGCAAGCCTTGGGTAGCTTGCCTGCCTCTTACATGGAGGTCCCGGGTTTGATTTCCGGTCAGTACAGGGATTTTAATTCTGCACTGAGGGCTTAAACGGGGTCCACTCAGTCTAGTAAGGGGAATAAAACAATACAACTGAAAATATTGTCACGCTGACCACGTATAATCCCAGTATCTAAAGACAACAGTATTCTAATGGGCTGTTGAACAGGAATGTTTCTTCAGCTTGAAGGATGGTTGAATCGCCAACCGCTCATCAGGTCTGACAAGTCTCTGAAACATCTCTCGTTGATTTCTTCACTGAGTCAGAAGGTGCTGTTACACATCATTCTTCCAAGTCCATTGATATGTAGGTCTAATCCTAGGGACTAGCAGCATAAGGAATGGCGTTATTAGTACTACTCATACCTCAGTCACTTTCATATTGCCCAAAATGCGCTAATGGGACGTTAAAACCTAAGAAAGAAGTAAAACTACGAGATGTCGGGGTGGTCAAAGTGCATTCCACACTTCATTGTTGCTACATCTGCCGAGGAAGTTGACCGAAACCTAGCGAGTGAGGGCTAAGGAGCCCTGAGCTCAAGGAAACCTGTGCGAATAGTACCTTATTTACATTACCCTGTTAAGTCAGACGAGGAATTCAAGATTTCGACTAGAAGAGACCGCAGAAAACAAACTATTAATATTCGTTTATAATTAGAGAAGCTGTTCATTATAGAAATTATTATCCACAGCAGTCTTAGAGCTGATTTCCAAAAGTATTAGATGTTTCAAGAAAATACTTCAATTTACTGATTTTAAAAATATAATGTTCGACTAGTCATTGAATCACTGAACCTACTGTAAATCGTAGTGTTAAGATATTGGAAGATATATGCGATTGCGCTGTAACTATGCTTGTGCTACACTATTTGTAATGGGAATATATTAAGGTACACTTTGTAAAGTTAGTGAGAATTCCTACGCTATTGATTGTAAGTTATTATTAGAATGATGCGCAGTTGAATTGGGGATAGCTACGTTTGGCGAAATAGTGCTGTGGTAGGCCACGTCAATGTAATAGTACAGGAGCCATTCACGTTGGACATCTGCCAAGATTCCTCATTGGCGAAAGATACTGGAACCTGCTGTCAGAACATGTCCACACACTTGTTGAACTCCAACACCCTGCAGGGGACCTGCACTTATAGCAAAACAATGTGCCGATCCATCGCCCGGCTGATTGGTCCGACGAACAGCCACGGAAATGAGGATGCTTGCCTGGCCTCCAAAGTCTCCTGATCCAATCCTCTTGAGCCCATTTGGGATACTGTCGAGAGGGATGTACGTGTCCTATGCCCTGCTCCGACCAATCTCCATACGTTATGAGAGGCTGTGGAGCAGTCATGGATCAGCACGTTTCCCACAGCTTCCAGTGTCTTCTAGAGTCCACTGCCACACCAAATCGCCGCTGTCACCTGGGCAAAAACTACCTCTACTATCTGTAATTTAATTTGTTTATTGCTAAAAATATATGTTCTGTTATTATTTAACTTTTCCTTCTTATATAATTTCTTTCTTTCTTTCTTTCTTTCTTTCTTTCTTTCTTTCTTTCTTTCTTTCTTAATCTGCTTACCCTCCAGGGTTGGTTTTTCCCTCGGACTCAGCGAGGGATAGCACCTCTATCGCCTCATGGGCAGTGTCCGGAAGCGTGAGACATTGGGTCGTGGGATACAACTGGGAGAATGACCAACACCTCGCCCAGGCGGCCTCACCTGCTATGATGAACAGGGGCCTTGGTGGTGGATAGGAAGATTGGGAAGGATAGGCAAGGAAGAGGGAAGGAAGCGGCCGTGGCCTTAAGTTAGGTAGCATCCCGGCATTTGCCTGGAGACGTGGGAAACCACGGAAAACCACTCCCAGGATGGCTGAGGTGGGAATCGAACCCACCTCTACTCAGCTGACCTCCCGAGGCTGAGTGGACCCCGTTCCAGCCCTCGTACCACTTTTCAAATTTCGTGGCAGAGTCGGGAATCGAACCCGGGCCTCCAGGGGTGGCAGCTAATCACACTAACTACTACAACACAGAGGCGGACCGTAGTTTCTTTCCTCCATTTAATTCTTTAATCCTTTTGTTGTTGTTAATGTGCAATTTAATTTTCACTTAGCCATACCATTACCAGCAGGCGTTGCCATCGCCATACCTACAAAATATGATTATTGTTATGTGATATTAATAATATTAATATTACATTAACGGCTTTAGAGGAGTTGCTGGAAGTTTGTCGCAGAGGATTTCTTTTGGGTAACGGTAAATCTGCGCACACAAAGTTGGCGTAGTTAAGCATTTCCACATGCCACCGGACAGAGCTGAAATCTAACCCTCCAACTCAGGCTCAAGCTTCTGCCGTCTGAGCGACTCTAACTATGTTTATGCTACACTATTTGTAATGGAATATATTAAGGTATACTTTGTAAAGTTTGTGTGAATTCCTACGCTATTGATTGTAAGTTATTATTACACTGATGCGCAATTGTATGAGGGATAGCTGCGTTTGGCCACTACCGACCATAAATTATATGCATTAGCAGGTGGCTGAGTGTTATTACTTCCAATCACATGAAGAAAACAAGAAATGTTAGAAGAGAACAAGAGGCCACGCCCAGAGTGTCCTTGGCCCAGCGTTTGTACTAGAACATATCAGAACTCACAATACACTGTAAACATTAGAGTGGATCTAGGCTCTACATTTCCATCGCCACCATGAATTCAGGACGGTCGCACGTAATTTCACTTCAAAATCAACCATTTTCAATATTGCATATACTTGTTGTAATGAACTCACTGGCTGGTGGTGGTGATGGTGGTAATTATTGTTTTAGGAGGAAGTTCAACTGGGTAAGCACTCTCTATTAATACTAATGAGACCGGGCGACTTGGCCGTGCGGTTAGGAGTGCGCAGCTGTGAGCTTGCATCCGCAGATAGTGGGTTCGAACCCCACTGTCGGCAGCCCTGAAGATGGTTTTCCGTGGTTTCCCATTTTCACACCAGGCAAATGCTGGGGTTGTACCTTAATTAAGGCCACGACCGATTCCTTCCCATTCCTAGGCCTTCCCTGTCCCATCATGGCCATACGACCTATCTGTGTCGGTGTGACGTAAAACAAATAGCAAAAAAAGAAACAGAGAGGGAAAAATGTGGAAGGGGTCCGACCCTTCGTAAAATGAAGGTGTCAGCCAAAGAAAGACAAGGACCAGGAAGGGCGTGGGAAAGAAAGGCTCCTTAGGCCTCGACACTTAATACCGTCGGGATCGGAAAAGCACAAGAGTTGACCAAGGGAGGTCGGATAGGATAGATGACAATGAGGAGCTTGGAACAGGTAAGTGGAACATTGCCAAGTTACATTACAATCCTTAGCTTAAAGTATTTAAAGTACTCATCGTAAGATCTGATTTCACATATTTTTAACATTTGTTTGACGCTCCACCCACTCAGAGCGGTCTTACGGCGCGACAGTGCCATAGGACGGGACTAGGACTAGGACGACCGTGGTCATAATTAAGGTACAGCATCACCATTTACCTGGTGTGATATGGAAAGCCACGAAAAACTATATTCAGGTCTGCACCGGCGAGGTTTGAACTCACTATCTCCCAAATGTAAGCTAACAGCTACACCTATTGAACCGTGTAGCTGAGTCTTGTTCACATGTCTGTTAAGTTCAATAAGGGGAAGCGTTTTAGCTCTTGAGGATCAGCGGGTGATGGCTGCTTTTAAACAGTCACAACGCGTTGTGGTACGAGTGTCGTGACTGTTAAGGAAAATGAGCACAAAGCATTCTGGCATCGTCAGAATATCGCAATGCGGAGTGGTCATTTTCCTTTATTGCCATAACGCGAAATGAGACAAGTTTGTCCTTTTAACCGTATGTCCAGGTGGCGACTGGTCACTAGACGTTGGCTGTAGTCAAGTCTCTCTCAATGATGCAAAGATGAATGACGTAAGAAGTGATAGGAGCTTATTCTTTGATGAGGTGCGGTCTTACAAGAGGTTTAGAAAGCTCAGACAATTAGGAAGAATAACCTTGACTTCTGAAATATACCGAAGTCTTAAAATGTACGATATCATGAAATCATGCCTTTGCTGGCGAGATGTAGTGTTTACAGTACACTATGACTTCTGGTATGGGCTATATCAAATTTGTTACTTTCATTGACCTGTCTCAGTCTCATCCTTGGCTTCGACAATATGAAAGTGACTGAGGTATGAATGATGCTAGTAATACCATTCCTTATGCAGCCAGTCCCTGTTATGAATGGTGTGAAAATATCGCTCAAAGGGTCGGTTGGTGCATGCATTTCAGTGGGCTTGGCAGACTGATATGTCATAGCAACTGCTGGCTCGGTGAGGAAAGCAGCGGGAAACTACCTCACTCCTCATTTTCCTAGTACGCCTCTTCAGTGACGCCTAGGCTATTTATGACAACTGTTGGCGGAGCTACAGAGGATCAAACCAGCCTTCGGGCTGAATACCCATCATACATACATCATGAAATCGGCGGTACGGAGAAACTTACCGAAGCATGTTCAAGCCAAAATGATGATTCGAATATTCTTTAGTATAGGGATCAGTGGCAGAGTGTCGGCATCCGGATCCCAAGATAGCGGGTTCAAACCCGGCAGAGGTAGACGGATTTTTGAAGGGTGGAAAAAAGTCCATTCGACACTCCATGTCGTACGATGTCGGCATGTAAAAGATCTCTGGTGACACATTTGGTGTTTACCCGACAAAATTCATTAAATCTCAGCCAAAGACGCCCAAGAGAGTTTCGGTTTACTCGGTCTGCCATCTAGTGGGCCTAGAGTAAAACGGAACGTCGAAATTGACGAGCAGACAGCCAGATGGCGTCAAATTGAAATGTCTGCACACGGTAGCTTAGGCCATACATTATTATTATTATTATTATTATTATTAGTATTATTATTATTATTATTATTATTATTATTATTATTATTATTATTATTAGTATAGGGAGGAGCTGTTCAATGCCTTAGAGTCAACACATATTATATAGGGTACAAAAAGCCAAGATGTAAGGCTATTATTTTATTTATTTCCTTTTTAATACGAGATCATTGAAGATTGGATCTTATTTATCAGTCTTGGAAATGTATTATCATTTTCAGTTTTTATTTATTTATTTAATGAATTTCCAATTAATGTATGTCTACCACTTAGTCCCGATTCTGATACCGGGTCGGAGATGAGCTGAGATGAAATTATATGGGATGTTTTTACGTCCGGATGCCCTTCCTGACACCAACCTCAGCTGAGGAGCTAATGAAGATGAAACGAATGATGACGAATGAAGCTGAGTAAGGAGGGGAATAAATAGGCAAAACGAAAAGAACGGGAGCTGTCTCGGAATTTTCCTTGAAGTGAAAATGAGAAATCGCAGAAAACCATTCTCAGGACAGGCGGCGGTGGGGTTCGAACCCACTCATCACCCGAATGGGCTCCATAGTCGTAGCTCGTTAACAAGAGCGGCCACTCCGCTCGGAGAATCTCTAATTATTAATAAAGACGAAGAATGTATCACCTTTGAAAACATACTCTTAACCTTCCAGAGATCATGAGTAATAGTATATGACTTAGTAAATTTTATTTTCCTTTGTTTCAGTCATGGAAGCTGAACTGAAAACTTACTACAATTTGACTGTACAAACTGTAGGCATTTTTCTGTAACTTGTGAACAGTGCAAGTTGAAGAGAAAGGCACCACAACGGGGATCAACTGCATTCCCAATCAAGCTCGCATAGCAAGTACTCCCGTTTCTGATTGAGAAGCAGTCAGAACCAGATGAGAATTACCGATTTTATTATATCCTCTCAAGATTGCTTGACTAAGAGCAGCTTGTTAGCTATTTGACATATTTTGTGTGTTCAGTGTGTTGTATGTCCGGCGCTCCCTTCTCGCTCCGCCAGCCAGCAGCACGCGCGCCTGTGTATCATTCTGCTAGCTTCGACGCGCAGCCCTCAGTGCGCGTGCCTGACCATCGAGTGTACTATAAATAGGAGCTCCCTGCCTGCTCTCTTGCCCACTTGCCCGGTGTCCAGCTCCAGAATACACCCTACGTCGAGCACGGAGGCTACTCCTCTTGAAAATGTGCTTCGACCAGGTGGACTGAATTTCTGGCAGTACGAGGTTTCACCTCTGGTCACCGCTCCCTTACCTATTTCCGCTGCCTATGTTCCGTAATTCTTTTACAAGCCATTTTCATTCCCTAATTTATGCAAGCTCCCTTAGTTTCGCTAGGTGGAATTTCTTCAATCAATTGAACTTGCCTTTTAGGAATTCAGGCACTTCAACAAACAAGGACTCTCAAAGACATTCATGTTAGTGTGCCAGATAGTTCTCGACTATCAACGTGTCAATTCACAAAGACTATCTTTTCAAGATAGAAGTGTATATAAAGACTGTAAACCTGTACATATTGTATAAAGACAGACTTTTCTCAAGATTCAATATTCCTTTTTGCTTCAAAATAAATTTCAGTTATTTGTGTAAATATCATAAAGTGAAGCAAATAAAAGTTGTGTTCTGTAAATTTCAACCTTGGTTACAACACAACTCTATGGCGACGAGGTAAAAACGCAACAACCTACAATTCTTCGACCCCCGTTGCCAACTCTATGGCGACGAGGTAAAAAACGCAACAACCTACAATTCTTCGACCCCAGTTGCCAACTCTATAGCAACGAGGTAAAAAGCAACAAACTACACGCCATCAGCCCCAATCGCCAACTCTATAGCAACGAGGTCAACACGACACTACAATTCAACAGGCCCAGTTGTCAACTCAACGGCGACGTGCTAAACAACAACGACACTCCAACCAAGTCTGACACACAGCTTACCTTACTCTTTCTTGCACGCATCTCGCAATGGCTACTGCGGAACAACTCGCTACGGTCTTCCAAGCCTTACAGCAGCAACAACAACAGTTTATGCAACAACAACAGGCAGCATTAATTCAGGCTATTCAAGCTATTTCTGTCTCTACACAGCCATCAGCTATTCCTCCGTTCTCTGCTTTTGATCCGGCTAAGGAAGAATGGTCAGTTTATTTAGCCCGCTTGCAACAGCATTTCATCTGCCATTCTGTCACAGATGATCAACGCCGCCGCGCACTATTTCTTAGTTCGGTTGGCAATGCTACGTGTGACTTACTACGTAAATTAAGTCCGGAAGAACACTTATCTGAGATACCCTTCACGCAGCTCTTGGCCCGTCTCACGGAACACTATGCCAAAGCTCCTCACATCGTGGCTGCTCGCTATAAATTTTTTCAGTGCAGAAAGCAACCCCATCAGACACATACTGAATGGATAACTGAATTGCGTGGTCTAGCTAAACCCTGCCAGTTCATCTGCTCCAAGGACGGTTGTGGTTCATCCTACACTGATTCTCTCATTCGGGACATGATAATTTTACATACTCCTGAAGACAAAGTACGTTTTAACGCTGTCAAGCAGAGTAACCCTTCTTTAGAAGACGTCCAGCGTATTGCTACGGTTTATGAGCTTACTACCCAGACTGCCGCAGCCATAGCTTCTCCACACGAAGTTGCACAAGTCTCGCCTCAGGCCCGCAAGTCCTCTGCTACAGTGAACCGTACGGATAAGGCGCTCTCCACCAAGCATTCTCGCCAGGTTCCCTCTCGTAATGCTACACGGAAGCCCAATTCTAAAAGCACCTCGAAACTACTGCCTTCCTGCCGAGGTTGTTTCAAGCATCATGAACGTCGTGACTGTCGTTTTTTCAAAGCTACTTGTGAACGATGTTATAAACTTGGACACATTAAGACTGTCTGTCAAAGTTCGCTCCGCCCTGCTAAGACTACTGCAGCACGCCGGAAGCATATACAGCCCCGCCAAGACATGGAAGTTGATCAGATCAATCTTATTCTTCCCACAAAGGATTCTCACAAAATCATCATTCCTCTCTCATTCTCTGATCGATCTGTCGATTTTCAATTAGATACTGGATCACCTGTCTCTATTATTAACCTGACTACCTACCACGACTTAGGTTCACCTTCATGCTCTCCAGCTGACATCCAGCTCGTGACATTTAACAAGAAGAAAATTGACATCAAAGGTCAAATCAAGCTTCAGGCTAGTTATAAAGGAATTCAGAAGGCCATTCCTCTTCTCGTAGTTAACAACTACACTGCATCAAACATTATGGGCATGGATCTATTTAACTTATTTGGTTTCCAGATACATGACAACATTAACGTCGTATCTACATTGCATCCTACTTCTGACGTTACCGCTCTCCTAGCGCAGTTTCCTGAAGTCTTCGACTCTCAGCTCGGAACAGCCAAAGACTATACAGCTCACATACAGCTGAAATCAGGAGCTAAGCCTCGCTTCCTCAAAGCTCGTCCAGTACCCCTAGCACTTCAAGACCAGGTCACGAAAGAATTAGAAAGATGGATACAAACTGGAATTGTTGTACCAGTTACTTCTAGTCAATGGGCTACTCCACTCGTGGTAATCAAGAAACCTGATGGTAATGTTCGACTTTGTGGCGATTTTCGATCTACAGTCAACGCACAACTCGACACAGATATCTTTCCTATTCCACGTCCAGAAGACTTATTCCGTCGTCTCTCTGGTGGACAATTCTTCTCTCGAGTTGATCTTAAAGAAGCATATCTCCAGCTACTTTTAGACGAAGAATCTAAGAAATTTCTCACACTCAACACTCCTCTCGGACTGCTCCAGCTCCAGCGGCTCCCATTCGGTGTTTCATCCTCAGCGGCTATTTTTCAGCGCTATTTGGCTCAACTCACCGCCTCCATTCCCGGTTGTGCTAACTACCTGGATGATATTATTGTTACTGGAAAAGATCATCAGGAACATCTAACCAATCTACGCCTCCTTCTCCAGAAATTGAAAGACAATGGCCTACGAGCGAATCTCGCTAAATGTACCTTCTTTCAGCCTCAAGTTCACTACCTAGGACATATACTTGATAAGAATGGAATTCGTCCTAGTACACAGAATGTCTCAGCGATAGTAAACATGCCAGCACCTCAGAACCTCAAGCAGCTTCAGTCCTTCATAGGCAAAGCGAACTATTATAATAAGTTCATTCCACGCTTCGCTACAGTAGCAGCTCCATTAAACGCTCTACGTAAAAAAGGTGTTAAGTTTCAGTGGACTCCGCAATGCCAACAGGCATGGAAAACAATCAACAACGCCTTAATTCAAGCTATACAACTCACTCATTTTCAGCCCGACAAGATCATCACGCTAGCTACTGACGCTTCAGACTACGGTGTCGGTGCCGTTCTCTCCCAGAAGGATCGTCATGGACAAGAACGCCCCATCGCCTTCGCTTCCAAAACACTTAATGACCATCAATTCGATACTCACAGATAGAGAAAGAAGCTTTAGCCATCATCTTTGGTATTCGCCGTTTCAATGAATATCTCTATGGCAACCATTTCCTGATCATTACCGATCATAAGCCTCTCGTACACTTATTCCATCCCGGTACTAAGATCCCAGAGAATTCCCTCCGAAAGCTTCAAAGATGGTCCATGTTCCTTTCTGATTATTCCTATCAGATTGTATATCGAGCCACATCCCAGCATTGTAATGCTGATGCCCTCTCCCGCTTACCCGTTGGTCCTGATACTGCCTTCGATTCTCAAGAATCTGAATGTCTTCAGTTGGACATAGAACTTGAAGATACTGTATCCAGTTTTCCTATTGATGCTACCTGCATAGCTAAAGCTACGGATAAAGACAGTACCCTTGCTACTGTACGTACTTACATCCGCAACGGTTGGCCTCTTCAGAGCACACTTCCTGCCCAACTGGCACCTTATCATCGTATGCAGCATCGTCTCACGACTCGTGCCGGAGTTGTATTACTAGAAGCAGGCACCATCTTCCGAGTGGTTATCCCACTTAGCCTACAGAAACAAGTTCTCGAATTATTACACCAAAGCCATTGGGGTATCTCCAGAACAAAGCAACTCGCCCGTCAACACTGCTACTGGCCCGGTATTGATGCCGCCATCGAAAAGCTAATACGTCATTGTGAGCAATGTCAAACGAATCAGAACGCCCCGTCTTCTGATCTTGCTTCATGGCCTCCTGCTACTACTCCATGGGAACGAGTTCACATCGATTTCGCAGGTCCTTTCCTCAATTCCATGTGGTTAATAGTCATCGATTCACTGTCAAACTTTCCATATGTAGTGGATATGCATTCGACTACTACAACAGAAGCTACCATTCGTGCTCTCCAGAAAATCTTTACTACAGAAGGTTTACCGCAAGTACTCATTTCAGACAACGGACCTCAATTTACAGCTACTGCTTTTCAGAACTTTTGTACACATAATGGCATTCGTCATATCCTAGCACCACCTTTTCACCCTCAATCTAATGGTGAAGCTGAACGCTTCGTACAAACATTTAAACGAAGTATGAAGAAAGCTGTCTCTTCAGGCTTAACTAAAGACCAAGCCTTGCTCCAACTCTTAAACAACTACAGAACTCTACCCGGCGCTGATAATATCACTCCTGCACAGAAGCTCCATGGACGACCTCACAGAACTTTACTTTCTCTGTTACAGCCTCTTCCGACCCAGCATAAGACCTCACCAACGAAGTTCTCCCTAAACGACAAGGTCTACACCAGGACATTCAAATCCAACCCACTCTGGATACCTGGAGTCATCTGCAGATCTTTGGGTCATCGTCTATACGAGATACAGACTACGGAGAAACGTATCTGCCGCCATCAAGATCAGATACGTCTGCGCTACCGCCCCTGTCCAGCTATTGATGCTATTGCTAAACCTGATAAATCTATTGCTGAACGCGCTTTAGATCATTTAATAACAATGGGTTCCTTTCAGGACGAGACAGCGCCACTCCGCCCAGTTCCAGCTCCGGACAATACAACAGAGACATCAGCAGCTCCGCCCCAGCATCGCAGTCGCCGCCAGCGCCGCCGCCGTTTCACGCCGTACCGGCGTATTTAGGAGGGGAGGGTGTTGTATGTCCGGCGCTCCCTTCTCGCTCCGCCAGCCAGCAGCACGCGCGCCTGTGTATCATTCTGCTAGCTTCGACGCGCAGCCCTCAGTGCGCGTGCCTGACCATCGAGTGTACTATAAATAGGAGCTCCCTGCCTGCTCTCTTGCCCACTTGCCCGGTGTCCAGCTCCAGAATACACCCTACGTCGAGCACGGAGGCTACTCCTCTTGAAAATGTGCTTCGACCAGGTGGACTGAATTTCTGGCAGTACGAGGTTTCACCTCTGGTCACCGCTCCCTTACCTATTTCCGCTGCCTATGTTCCGTAATTCTTTTACAAGCCATTTTCATTCCCTAATTTATGCAAGCTCCCTTAGTTTCGCTAGGTGGAATTTCTTCAATCAATTGAACTTGCCTTTTAGGAATTCAGGCACTTCAACAAACAAGGACTCTCAAAGACATTCATGTTAGTGTGCCAGATAGTTCTCGACTATCAACGTGTCAATTCACAAAGACTATCTTTTCAAGATAGAAGTGTATATAAAGACTGTAAACCTGTACATATTGTATAAAGACAGACTTTTCTCAAGATTCAATATTCCTTTTTGCTTCAAAATAAATTTCAGTTATTTGTGTAAATATCATAAAGTGAAGCAAATAAAAGTTGTGTTCTGTAAATTTCAACCTTGGTTACAACACAGTGCTCCTTTCATTCTGCAGAGTTAGAACAGCCGGTAATTTGAGAATAACATAATAGAAAATAGCTGATACGTAGCCATGAATGGAGCTCATGCATGGAAAGTCAAGACATTCGCAAAATCATAGATCTGCTAGAAGATCCAGCTACGATATTGGAGACATGCTATTATCCTTCTTCTTATATCATAACTTCTAAGAGTGGTTGTCGGAGGCGCAAGCAGCTCTCCACTGTGACTGGTATCCCTCCTGACCTGATCGATCCTTAATGACATAACCGCTCCTTTCCTAATCCTGTTCTATCTCATCAGTTGACAAGTTGGTTATCTTAAGATAGCTTCAATCCTCGAGTCAAGAAGATACATTACGCTGACCGTGTATTATATTTTTTACCCTTATCAGGTAAGTCTGTTCAAAGTTCCTGTTACTTTTCTCAACAATTCGTAACTACAGTATGTAAGGTAAGTGCAAAAAAATCCTCATCTCTACACCTAGGCATGATCCGTATATGTGGATGGTTCTAGTAGCATGGACTGTCCTCGTCTGAAGATCTGGAGAATGATCCACATACAGTACGTGGTTGGATCAGGTAGTGCGAGCTGCCTTTGTTTGTTGACCTAAGGATGAGTTTTATACTACCTAGCTTTCTGAATTGGTCGGTACTGGCTAGGAACTGCCAGGAGCTGAATCCGGGCCTCTTAGACTAATGAACAAAGTGCAAAAGGCACGTGCCCAAAGCAGAAGGCAATAACGCAGAGCAGAGGTCAATTCAAATTAATTAAGTTTATTAACATAAAACCAGAGGGAAACGGTCTGAATATTCGCATCAAAAACAAACTAATGGGGATACAGAGAGTCAAATACTCACGTACATAACATGCAACGATACTCCAACCACAGTAAAAATCACTTGACATATCAATCTGTTTTCTTCGTACCTCGCACAGTCACAACAGAGATATCGTGTTCTACGATACAATGTTTTTACCAGGCTGTGAAAACAGAATTAAAACGTGATCCAAAGTATTCCTTTCCCAAAAACGACCATTAACTATCTCGAGGTAAAAGTAACAGCTTTCACACAATAAAATCTAACAGCTCCCTGGATAACGTCAAGGTTTCGATAATAAACTATGGCTTCCGACAAACCCCATAGAGACTACATCCCCATAAATCAAAGACGCCAGTGAACCAAAAACCGAAAGAAAAGTAAACAAATATGGAATTCACGAAGGTAAGAAGTCCACATCTGTGGTGTAGTGGTTAGTGTGATTATCTGCCACCCCCGGAGGCCCGGGTTCGATTCCCGGCTCTGCCACGAAATTTGAAAAGTGATAAGAGGGCTGGAACGGGGTCCACTCAGCCTCGGGAGGCCAATTGAGTAGAGGTGGGTTCGATTCCCACCTCAGCCATCTGGAAGTGGTTTTTCGTGGTTTTCCTCTTCTCCTCCAGACAAATACGGGGATGGTACCTAAGTTAAGGCCACGGCCGCTTCCTCCCCTTCTCCTTGTCTATCCCTTCCAATCTTCCCATCCCCACCAAAGCCCCTGTTCATCATAGCAGGTGAGGTCACCTGGGCGAGGTATTGGTCATCCTCCCCAGTTGTATCCCCGACCCAATGTCTCACTCTCCAGGACACTGCCCTTGTGGCAGTAGAGGTGGGATCCCTCGCTGAGTCCGAGGGAAAAACAACCCTGGAAAGTAAACAGATTAAGTAAGAAAGAAGGTAAGAAAGTGTTTGCCATAGTTACAGAAATAAATGAACATGGGTCAGAAAGCAATTAAAATGAGAGCAAAATCCCGAAATAAGCATATTAATCGGCTGAGGAAGCCGGGAAAAGTGGCGAGATGAAATAAGAATAATAACAAGATCAAATATCAACAAGATAACGAAAATTAACACAAGTCAGATAACCACTCCACACTCACATTCACTCAGAGAACAAACCAAGAAGCAGAGGGTACAAAAGTATAATAGAAAGACACGTTACGACAAGAATCGTAACAGCATGACGTGATTCATTCAGCGGCTCAAGATGACCTGAGAAAACAGATCAGAAACCTAGGTCGCCGCAAAGAGGCCTGGCTCACCCAGTCTAAACATATAACGTAAATAACTCACACGCCGCATAACACGTATTCATATCGTACATCAAGGCGAACATGAATCGCACAGCATCAGAGTTAAATCGCAATGCATAATATAAGCTCCAGCAAAACGTGTTAGATCAGCCCTATTTTGCTTAATTCTTTCCAGAACATATTGTCAATACCATTGCGTCCTCCCGCAGACCTACCCTTCATTTTACCTATCACTTCCAAAACTTCTTTTAACATTTCTTTGTCCAGTTCATATACCGCTACCCTCTATCTCTCCAAATAAGTTCTTCCCCTTCTCTCTATACCATTCATTTTCCCCTCCGCCAAGTAGTTCACTAAAATAATTCACCCACTGCTCATCCTCAATACTTGTTTTCTCACATCTCTATCCACCCTTGTTAATTCTGTTTATTCTCTCAAAAACAATTTCCATTTTATTCGTCCTACACTCTTTATTTATCGGTTCTGTTTGTTATTTCATCCATAACTTTTTCTCTCAGTAATTTATCTTTTGTAGACTTTCCTTAAATTACAGAAAACTTCTCTTTCTGTACTCCCACCTTTTCTTCTATAATCCCTTAACGCATCCATAACCCTATTTCGCAAATCCTCACGCTCCTTACTGTACCAGGCTTCCCCCTCTCCCTCGTTCTCTCTCCTTCCTCTGAGACACTCTTCTGATTGGGTATAACATCAGTTCCAAAGCTCTATCTATATTGTTTTCCTCCAATGCAGCCTCCCACCCAAACCTTACTAATTGTAACTCCTCTTTTATTATCGTATCCAAATCCAGTTTTACCTTCGCTCTCCATTTATATTTAATATACCTACCCTCTCTCCAGTTCATCCCTTCTTGTCCCTCCCTACCCTCCTTTCTATCAACACCCACACTGGAAAATGATGTGCTTCGACCCAGTTTCCTACCTCCATCCTTATGATTTCTTCTAACATATCTTCTCAGCTTATTATTATGTCAATCACGCTTCCTCCCTGTTCTGAAACATACGTCAGGTTCCCTTTCCTATCGCCCTCTTTCCAACCATTTAGAATGTACAAATTTCCTAAATTTTCTAAAAGTTTATCGCCATAACTGTTTATGACTGCATCTTCACTTCTTTCCCTCATTTCCCTTCCCTCTTCTTTACTGTACACTGGGCTCTGCTCCCCTATTCTCGCATTCCAGTCCCCAAATAATAACATTCCCTCTTCTTCTTATTCAAACTTCCCTCTTATCATACTAATTTCCAGCAATAACTCCTCAAAAATGTTTTATTTGTATATAACGAACTCCTAGGGTGATAATATGCAAATGCTAAACTTACCTCCTTAGCCCTCCCTTCTTGCCTCCCCATATTAATTTAAAGTTAAAAACTTCATGATTGTTCCGTATTGAATATAGAAATAAGAAGATGTACAATATTATAGGGAAGGATCCACCTTTCAATACTCCGTAGTAAAAAGTAGTTACAACCTGTTTATTGGGACCGGTTTCAACACATTTCAAGTGTCATCATCAGCCAATTAGCGAAGATCTTAAAACAACTAATATATTGAACACAGGCAAAATATTAATATTGTATCATATTGTAGCAATTCAGTTAATGTTCAAAACACAATAATCACAGAGACTATATCCCCATAAATCAAAGACGCCAGTGAACCAGTCTCTTGACTGTGATTATTGTGTTTTGAACATTAACTGAATTGCTACAATATGATACAATGTTAATATTTTGCCTGTGTTCAATATATTAGTTGTTTTAAGATCTTCGCTAATTGGCTGATGATGACACTTGAAATGTGTTGAAACCGGTCCCAATAAACAGGTTGTAACTACTTTTTACTACGGAGTATTGAAAGGTGGATCCTTCCCTATAATATTGTACATCTTCTTATCCCCATATTAAATCTGATCCAAATCACTTCTTGCATCTCTGTCTCAATATCCTCTACTAATCAACTAATTTCTTTAATTAGAACCACTATTCCTCCTGGTGCTCTTCCCTTATTCCGCTCCTTTGTATTTATACTTAACCATAAACCCTTCCAGCTTTACCTCTTTTCCTATTTAAATCCATGTCTCCAAGAATGCCATAAGATCGTAACTTTCCACTACTTCTTTAACCTTTTTATTACCTAATTTGCCTAACAGCCCCTCAATATTCACAAACCCTATTTTCCACTTTTGTTATAACTTACCCTCCCCTCCATCCAAGTTTCCTCCCCTAATGTTGCTTCTTGCCTCTCACTTCCTGGCTCCATCTCTCCCTTCCTTAATATTTTTTTCCCTCTCTTTATCATTCAAACTTTTATACCTTTTACCCCACAAGTCTTTTAGACTCATAATTCTTCCTTTGCTCATAGCTCCTTTCCCTTTCTGTTCGTCACGTCTATCACCACCTTTATTGTTCACTTGTCCACTGCACTCTGCTCCTGCCGATTGTTGAGACCACCTCCGCAATCCCTTTTTCCATTTCCGCCCTGCACTGCCATCACTTCCTCCTCCGTTCTGACATAATTGCCTATCCCTTTCAATTTTGACATTGGCCACTCTCTAAACCACTTTCCATTTGACACCACCAGCTGCTGTCCCTTTATGTGTGCCTTCAGGCCTTGGTGTCTCGCCCTCCATAGATGACGCTTCAGAATTTTCATATTTTCACTTCCTTCTTTACCCACATCTCTCATTACCCGGATTTTGTGTCCTTGTCAATTACTGGCATTCCTTAACACTGTTTCTGCCATTAAATAAGATAGTAGGTTAACTCTAATTGGTCTGCGACCTTTAGCTTTACCCACACTTTCCACATCGTCTATATCCACTTCACTAAAATTTATTTTCATCTTATTCTGAATAGCCTCCCCCACTTTACAAATTACGTCCACCTTGCCTTCTTTCTCACCTTCCTGGACACCATTAACAAATATGGATTTCCTCATCCTTTCCAGGTTGCATACTTCTGCTTCTTTCTTCAACTTCAGCACCTCCTCTTCTAGATGTTTTACTCTCCACCTTAACAGCTCTACTTCTTTCTCGTTGCTACACGCGTTTTGTTCATCGTCTCTTCTGTCTTTGCTTCCAGCCATTTCTTCATATTCCCTATCTCCTTTGACTGTTATTTCATCATTTCCTTCATCTGGTCCCAAAGGCAGGTTTCTTGTATAACCTCCCTCACTATCTCCTTGATTGCTGCCAAGTCTTCCCAGCTGAAATTGCCGCTGGTATTCGGGCCAAGTTTTATTTCCAACCCCTAATGACCAGAAGCACAGCTATCATTGCTGCCACCAGTACCACTCCACCCATCTTACCCAACTCTTCTTTACTCTCCACACCATTCTTAGAATTCTTCCGCTGCTTCCACTGCCACCTCCCGATGGCGGCCCGGTACTGTACATCTCCCACCATATTTCACGGCACGCACTACACTACACGTCCTCTCTCCCCGCTTGCTCACGGTAGACTGGAGATAAATATTTACAGTTATACAATTGTACAGATACAAACTCCCAGAAAGATCAAAGAAAAATATAATCGCAAAGGGACAGTGTAGTATAATTTAAAATTGTTGTGTTTCAACACTCTCAGACCTGCACAACTCACACTAAAATTGTAAGGATATAATATTCTTCTACAAACTCGAAAAAATTTAAGTGAGGCCGAAGGCGTTTGTAAATGTCCATTTGAAGTAAGGTACTTATTGTCCATTCATATAACCTCTCCAGTTTTCCGGTGAAGGTTAGGCCATACTACTTCCAATAGCAAAATTTAGTGGGTGCCAGTACTACAATAGCAAAAACAACCATAGCGTTCATACCTCAGTTGCTTCCCCATTTGTAGTATCAAGGAGCAGAATTCCGTTATAACAGAACCAAAATTATGCACATCAAGAAAAACAGTAGTCGCCCTCTCTCCAACAGCCCTGAAGTCCAGCTCAACTTGTGTAAGGATATGGTCATCGGTATATAGTATATAGTATATAGTATATATACCCCAAGGTAGTGTTTTGTCTCCAATATTATTTAATATTTACATGAATGATGAACCCTTGCCAAAAGGAACAAAAAGCTTCATTTATACAATATATATAGTATATTGGTGAGCAGGGAAAAGAGGGGAAGTAGGGATATGTGAGCACTCGCGAAACGTCGAGAATTTGGCAGGTGGGTGTGACGTCATCAGCAGATCGAGCGGCAGAATGTAACTGAACGTGACGCAAGACGGAGCCGTAAAGTAGAATGGCGGCGAATCAACAAATGCAGCAGAGGTGAGTGCCTGTGCAAGAATTCAATATCTAACTACAATAGGTCCTAAGAAGATATTCTGAATCTGTTGAAGATTTAATATTGTGAACATAAGGCATTGCGTATTACCTTAAATACCACTGGCGTTAGGCCTCGAGCACATTGGCAACTTTTTGATCGCCGTTTGCTGATTCCTGCTCGTGGTGCCCCTGCATAGGTCGTCGGAATTGAATTTCCGTTACTGAACCAAACGTCAGCATTCCAGAAGCATCATTAAAGTACTATCTGAAATGATTCATTCTAGTAGGGAAAGGCTCTTATCAGAGCCCAATTTAACAATTATTTCTCTTAACATTGAAGGACTGTCGTCTTGTAAAGAAGAACTTTTACATGAAATATGCCTAAAACATAATTGTGATGTTTTTTGTATACAAGAAACTCATAGGGATGTTAATCAACAACGTCCTAAAATCCCTGGAATGAGATTGGCAGTCGAACGTCCTCATGGCCAATATGGAAGTGCCATCTTCACTAAACAATATAATGGGATTATTGCAACCTCCATCACAGATGAAAATAACATAGAAATTATTGCAATAGAATTGAGTAACTCTATAATTTTTTCCATTTAAAAACCTCCAAAGGTAAGCTTTTCATTCAGACAACCTGATATTCTAAATTTGCAGAAAGTGTCCATCTTCGTGGGTGATTTCAACAGCCACAGCATTATATGGAGTTATCCACATGATTATGAGAATGGAGAAGTTGTTATGAATTGGGCAGAATCACACCAACTGTCCCTCATTCACGATAACAAACTTCCTTCATCCTTCAACAGTGGAAGGTGGAAACGTGGATATAATCCAGATCTTATTTTTGTGAGTCAGCAGATTGCCCATCAGTGTGTTAAATCTGTCTGCTTTCCTATTCCTAACACACAACATCGTCCCACAATGTGGCAGATATTAGCCGCAGTGAGACCACAGAGTGTTTACTTTAAGAGATGATATAATTTCAAAAAGGCAAACTGGGAATGTTTCACTTACTCTTTAGATAAAAAGATGAGTATGATCAGTCCCATACCAGGGATATATGACCAATTTATTGATGCCATTAGATTGTGTTCTAATGAAGCCATTCCAAGAGGATGCAGAGCTAATTACATACAAAGTCTTTGCCAGGAAACATCTGCCCTACTGAAAAACTACTTCATTTTGTATGAAAGGGATCCTTGTAGTGCTGAAATTATTGCAAGCGGACAACAACTTCTCTCTGCTATTTCAGAGACTAAACGAGAACTGGTTAAAATTGATGGAAGAGGTTAACACCGATAGGAGTAGTCAGAAGGCCTGGAGGCTACTCAGGCGTCTCAGTAATAATCCTAATAAATCATCATCTCTTTGTAACGTATCTGCAAACCAAATTGCTCACCAACTCGTCCAAAATGGCAAGTATGTAAACTCGTTCTAAAACAAAAGTGGATGTTCCTAAGACAAAATTCATACCAGAGACCAGTATGCTTTCTAATCCCTTTACATGGCAGAACTGAATGATGCTATAAATATCAGTAAAAACGGAAAGGCTCCTGGTGTAGATGAAATCTGTATTCAACAAATCAAGAATTTTGGACCTGTTACTAGAGAATGGGTACTAAATCTATTTAACAATTGCATTCGAACATGCAGAATATCCAAAATTTGGAGGAAATCTAGAGTTATAGCACACCTCAAACCAGGAAAAGTTCCACATGATCCAAAAAATTACAGACCAATTTCCTTGCTCTGTCATTTATTCAAGATCTTAGAACGAATGATTCTGGTAAGGCTTACAAAAATAGTTGAAGCACTTTTCATTCCAGAACAAGCTGGTTTTAGAAGGGGGAAGAACCGCACATCACAAATCCTCCATTTGACCCAATATATTGAAGATGGTTTTGAAAATCTGAAAATAATTGGAGCAGTCTTCATCGACCTAACTGCGGCCTATGACACAGTTAGTCACCAAATTCTGCTGAGTAAACTTTATAAGATGACAAAGGACAAGAATCTGACCGAATTTCTTCGATGTCTTCTTGAAAATCTAAGATTCTTTGTAGATTTCCAAGGGGGACATAGTCGTTGGAAGAACCTCAGAACTTCTTGAAAATCTAAGATTCTTTGTAGATTTCCAAGGGGGACATAGTCGTTGGAAGAACCTCAGAAATGGCCTACCCCAAGGTAGTGTTTTGTCTCCAATATTATTTAATATTTACATGAATGATCAACCCTTGCCAAAAGGAGCAAAAAGCTTCATTTATACAGATGATCGAGCTATTGTCACCCAGGGTGCTCAGTTTGAGAGTGTTGAACGGAGACTAACGGAAGCCTTAGATGAACTGAGTCCATACTACAGAGAAAACCATCTAAAGCCTAACACCTCAAAGACGCAAGTTTACGCTTTTCATTTAAAGAATATGCAGACAAGAAAAAACTGAAGATTTTCTGGGAAGGTTCTCTCTTGGATCATTGCTAAACACCTAAATATCTAGGGGTGACTCTGGATCGTGCACTCACGTATGAACAACATTGTCTTAACACGAAACACAAAGTATCTACGCGGAATTCCATTCTTCGCAAGTTATGCGGTACCAGCTGAGGAATGCAAGCTCAGACAATGAGAACTACTGCTTTAGCACTGAGCTACTCTGCAGCAGAATATGCATGCCCTATTTGGTATAGATCATGCCATGCCAAACAGGTGGATAATGTTTTAAATGAAACTTGCCGGCTTATAACTGGTTGCCTAAGATCTACAACTTGTGATAAGGTATATTGCTTGGCTGGCATTGTTCCCCCAGATATTAGACGTGAAGTACCTGTCAAACATGAAAAATCTAAAGTAGACATAAACACATCCATTACATGATTATCAACCGGCCCAACAACGATTGATATCGAGGAGATGTTTTCTTCATTCTACTGAGTGCCTTTCGGAGTCACCTCAATCATCAAGACTAACTTCCTGGAGATTCAGAAACCTTCATCTCAATGTATGGATGGATCCATCTGAAACTCTTCCAGCCGGTTATGAAGAGTCGTGGTCTACATGGAAGAGTCTCAACAGGCTACGGTCTGGGATCGGTCGATCTAAGAACAATATGAAGAAGAGGGGTCTATCTGAAGTGTCAACCCTCTGTGTCTGCCGAGAAGAACAAACTATGGCGCACCTCCTTAATTGCAACTCCTGCCCTTTCGTTTGCACCATGCAAGATTTAGTGAAGGCCACACCAAATGGTCGAGATCTTGCCAAATTCTGGTCCGATATGATATAGTTGTTACTTTGAATGTACCTCTAGTGTGTTTTTTGGTCTTGATACGAATAAATAAATAAAAATCGCCGTTTGAGGCAGTGTTTTACTGCCTCTAACCGCAACGTATTATCTTATATTGAAGGCCCTGGCACTAGTGGTTTATTAGTTGCGACAACTGCGGCTCCATCCTAAGAGCGAGTTGCTCGTACTCGCGTGCACCAGAATTACACAATATGTCGCTGGATATCGATGTTTTATAAATGAAATTGACAGAGGACTGGAAATAAATAACAGTAAAATGAAAGAACATCCAGAGAAGAATTTAACTGAATAACTTGTGATGTTATTCTCTTGTGGTTATTTATTCATGTAAACCATACACGACTACAATAACTTGTTTACTAAAGTTCAAACAACAAAGGCTTTTTAGACCTTTCATGAATAGAACGTAAAGGAGTAAAATGGCTAGGTCGAGTAAAGTCTGTATTGCACTTACAAAGTGTTCAGAAAATACTCCATACTCTTAACACCTTGGCGACTAATGAGACTCGCCGGCAGGTCACGCCAACTCTTTACTTCTGGACGGTGAAAACCGATTCTTGTGTATAATGGAACCATACCACTAGTCGGTCGCAGATTATGCTTTTATACTTTCTTGTTCGTCTGTATAGAAGACAAACTTACCTTTTATGAAGTTGGATATACGGGAAGTACGTACTAGCTAGCATTTAAAGCATTTGATATGAAAAGAGGTCCAAATATAAAGTATAAGTATTTAAGTTAGCACTGTTTGACAAATCATCAAGATAGAGTTCAATATTTATTTTTATTATAAAGAAAATTCATACAGTCCACATGGATTAACACAAAAACCGTTAATACACACTGATCGTAAAAAATAGGAACGAATGCAACAATATGAGGTAACACTTCAGCGTTGCTTATAAAAATAAAGTAGGCACAACGATGGCTTCTTGGGACAGTCCCCACAGTATGGGAACACTTCTGAACATAACTTCTATCATGGATGTCCACTAGATTTGTATAACAATAGACGCAACGTTTCCTTCATTTTTTATTTCGGGCATCCTTATCTTCTGTTTCCTTCAAAACATCAACAGTCTTTGGGAGGAGTAGCTGCTTATCTCACACTGTTCCCCAAAATTCCAAGGACCAACTTCTCTGTAAATTCTCCCATTTGCATTTTCTTCCCTATTATTTTTTTTATAAAATGAGTGCAGCCGTTCAAAACAGAGGTTACTGGGTAACTTTATGATACCACTTGATTGTTCTCCTCAGTACAGCCAAATAACTGCTCACTTAGATATATCAATACCTACTTTGGCTTGTACTATACAATTGTTTCAGGTTTCACTACATTTCCTATTTTTTCGGTATAAGTCCGATATAGTTTGGGTCTCGTAGAGATGAATCTCACATTACATTTATACTTCCAGTTTGCTACAACAATTACAGAATTACTTGTTCTTACCAACAGTCTCTTCTTCATTGTTGCACATAGCAGTACATTATTTGCAATACCTTTCACATTTTTTCTCAGAGTTCCTACTAAATATGTCTCATTTTCTATTAAATACTGGGCAGTCGACAAATTACTATATAAGTTATCTCTTACCAATGTAATCCTGCACTTAAGTTTTAACAACAATATTACCGACTCCGTCGTCAGGCCTAGCAGGAACACAGTTCACCTTTCCCTGATAAATAGCTTGCACAATTTAACATTATTTTGAAACTTTTTCGGGGATGTATTGTCTAAAGGACAAGCGACCTCAAAAAGGTACCATAGTTTCTACAGTTCTTACATCTTCCCCATAATGTTGAAGATGTAGAAATTATGCACAAGATGGTCAAGGAAAGGTTTAATTTCAAGCAGCTTGTCTGACTTACCTTATGTGGCAGTATCTGCAAAATGTAAGTTTCGAAATATATTTAAACCGTGTCGTCAGTAGCGGTACAAAGGGGCTGTGGTATAAAAGATGCTTTGGTCAGTAGTCTGACATTTAAGGGTACCTAACATAATGAGTGCGAAAAATTTTCGCAACCCAGACTGAGTTACATCTGTCCAATTATTTTGTTCTGTGATTCTTCCATTGCGGTTTGTTTCCATCAACCTCAAATTAATTATAACTTTACTAATTATAGCCTACCTTTGGCACATCCTGGTTTCTGATGTTGTGAAGTTTCTCTGTTGGTGTACGTTGGAACTGGTGGATGTTTTCCGGTGACAGGAAACCATGAAAGAACTATTTATGTCCTACATAAATTGCTGAAGTTTGAAGGTCTGGGTGTAGATTTGTAGATATCCAGCCTGCATGTCCTGTTCCTTATCACAGCTGATTCTCAAAAGGTAGCCCATCAACTTGGCACTGTTGGCTATACCTCTTTTATCTTTTGGATAGACGAGGCCCATCTTCTTCTTCTTCTTCTTCCGAGTATATGTCTTGTGAAGCACCCGAAGTACTTTCAGATGAAGCCACATAGAACCGCTGTCATTTGCATGATCTGACTCGTCTTCGCTTACGGAAAGAAATTGTTGTTTATTTGTATGTGCAGTTGATGACCGAAGTATCCACACTAGTTTTAGAAGCTTATGAGAAGTTGACATAAGGGGATCTGGAATGCAGGTGCTTGATTTGCGAGTAACATCTCATTTTTATCACCGTCTTCCGAAATAACGTATTCAAAAAATTTGAAAGCCTTATCCACATCCATGCCATTAATTATGGAAAAAGGATGTGTTCACTACGTACAGTACTTAAAACGCTGATAGAATGTACGATACATCCCAAGTTACACATTTGATTCAATTGAAAATTATTGAAAGTAAAAATTCGATATACTTACCGTGGCAGGTATTCTGCATAAAATTTGAACTTGATTCTACACAACACTATCTGCTATCGAAGCAAACGATTAAGATTGCCGGCGGGTCACAAAGTGAGCTACTCTACTTGTAGACGATGAGACCCACCGGGCGGTTTCAGCACACAATGAGGCTTAATACCTCAAGGCCCTTAGTTACACTGCTGTAGTTCTAAGACCTTTCATACAAATTGGATATGTAGTAGTACGTAATATATCTTTTAGAGTTCATGTATCCGTGCAATGAATGAACTCTGAAGACAATACGCGACGTGTTTGAACAGTTTGTAACCATTTTCCATTAAAAAGTCCTTGGCTCACTATTAGATGGACTCGCAATTGTTTTCCTCCTCGCTGTTTTCTTTGCCGTAGAATCAGAGAAGAAACACACGCAGCCTTAGGTGTATATTCACGTTTTAAATAGCGGTTTAGGTCAAACTAATCAATATTCGGTTTTGATGTCAAATGAAAGCCTGGAGTTTCTAGTTTCCAAATATGTAATTATCATTGACCTGAGACATATAAAATGGCCGTAAATTGCATTTAAATGGACCGCTGCGTTCAGGATTTCCCTGCTCTTGGGGCGTGGTCTGGTGCTAACATTCACTAGCTTTCAATATTCAAGCAGGTTTTTCAACATAAGCACATTTAAATACGTCACACTGGTGTTTCATAACGTATTACCTTTGTGAACCAACATATGGCATGGGTTGTCATATGATCTATTTCTGGAGAAGAAATGTTGAATATTGCAAAAATGCTGTGGAATCTAACTATGCCATGTACTGTGTTATTTGTGTATATATCGATTGGCTAACTTCTCCTAAGTGAATAATGCGTAGTAATAGACGTAGTGGTTATAAAAGAAAGCTCCGTCTCTACGCAAATAAGTACATAATAACTAAACAAAATATTATCGAGACAGTAGGCCAGAACAAAAATTAACTTACCAATGTGAATAGTGTTGCTGAGCCCAGACTTTCTATTTTGCAGTTTGACAGTAACTGTGGTGATTCTTAAGGCAGTTTGAACATTATATTGCACCCGACAGGGGCATGATCCAAGGTTAAGACTGGTCATTTAAATTGGAGACGCAATGCTATTTTGAGGAAGTAAATCTTGAAATTAATAAATATCAGCATCATTGAGACGGATGAAGTAAGTCTTTACAATTTATTCTATAAATTTCATTATTTGCAATCTATTGCGCAACCTTTTCCTTTGTCCAACGGTGAGCCCGCAGTGAAGCATGTGAAGTCATGGGTGAGGCTGCAGCGGTGGTTCACCACGACGCAACTTGGGCGAAGTTATCCCCACCTCACGTCCAAGAAAGCGAGAAGAGGCAAACTTTTTCGAAGCGAAATATGGGAGCCATCTTTAATTCAGCTTGGCCAACTTGATTGTCTATGCTGTGAAAATTAATAAAAACTAAATTCTGGAGTCGCTTTTCGATCTAGAAAAGATAGTTATAACTGGGGCATTTATTTAGAGTGTGTAATGTCCTTTTTGTTGATAACTTACGGATGGAGAAGGAATACGTTTTTCCAGCGTGGAAAAGTACCACGGGCCATCTGGTTAGTGTCAAGACACCCCATTGATGCGGGGAATTACTGCAGAGGAGGGGGAATGAGGAAAATCTTTAATTAATTGCAAGAGATCCTACGAAAAATAATTGCACGGAAGTGTCTCGTTCACACCAGGTGGATACTGGTCACCTAATGGTCGCACTATTTGACCTCTAGTGGGTCGTGTATAGGCCATCTGCATATTTTAAGTGGGGGAAACCTCCTTCTTGTAAAATGCACTGCCAAGGGTGCAGCCTCTCTTTCGGAACTTTCAGCTCACAGAGGGCGAAGCTATGTTTAGCCGAGCTCTTAGTAATTCTTGTTTAGTGATATGAAACCTAAAATTCAAAGGCAGGAGAGTAATTCGTGTGAATAGTACATAGCGTTGACATACGTGACGAAACGGTGTCGAATCGTGAACACCTAGTTCGACTTGTAGAATTATTATTATTATTATTATTATTGTTATTAATATTATTGTTATTATTATTATTATTATTATTATTATTATTATTACACCAAGATCGTGACGGGTAGTAATAAATGAACAGTGGCTGAGAGGCACAGGGTAATTCGATATTGAACCGCGGACTACAAGGTTCTAATCAGAGATCGTGGCCGGACGCCCGCGTGGAACGCAATCGAACGTATTGTGGAAATAAACTGGTGACGTGTTCTGTGCCTAGAAAACTGAAAGTGGCATCATCGATCGAGGACCATGGACCTCCGTCTTGATGGTGAAATGGAGTTACCAGTAATCGCTTTCGTGCTGATGGAGCACTGCTAAAGCCGATATGGACAACTCCAGCTGACCGAGATGTCATCAGAGGATAGAGGATGAGTACTTTTCTAATTAAATGGCATGACTAGAGGGGACGGGAATTATTTGTCATAAACTGTAGCTATAATGTTAGGGACGTAAATGTTATTTGAATGTAGAAGTGCCAAAGATGAGCACGTAGTTTTTTCGTAACAGGTCTGAGTGATTTTAATTGTAAATAAGGGAAATTATTTATTATGAGAAATTTGCATACGGGAGAAGATTCAGTTATTTATAAGTTTTGCGAAACCCATAGTTAGTTAATGCGTCGTAAGACCAGTAGTTTAGTAGACTCAAGGATTGATAACTTAAGATAGGTTGTAGTTAATCCAGTATTGATAATTGCATGAGTAGTAAGTACCGTAAGTTGAGCTACGTGAGAACTTCAAGAATTCTATGAGATGCTCACAGGACTGATACCCCAACTCCACCCTTGAAATATTTAGCTAGGGATTGTTTCAATTTAAGTTGGTCGTTTTGATCAGTTTAATTATAATTTAATTATGATTTAACTACCAGTTTCCCGCTAGCTCCGCTCGCAATGTACAAAGTATGGTGTTGTTCATTACTATCCTCACGGATGCATTTGCAAAGTTTCGAGTTAATGAAATAAAGCACATGATCTGATGTGGTAATAGAATGTAATATTATGTCAACAAAACACTTGAAAATACGTCACACAAAGAAATTGAATTAAACGTTCCTTGGAACAACACTACGCGTTGAACTGTTAAAAAGTCCTTCAAAGACCTTCGTCATGGAGACAAATGTACTCATAACTTTTCTCAGAATCTACCAATTTAAGTAGTTATTACCTCGAAAGGACGTCATATTGAATGTGCACTCATAACTTTCCTCAGAATCAACCAATTTGAATAGCTAAGAGCTGAAGTGAAAGAGCTTGATCGATTGAGTGTTCTTAGGCCAAAACGAACTCCGTACCTCAGTTAGAACCAAAGATATAATTGCTTCAAAGAGACTAAAAATTGACAAAATCAAATAATTTGAGGAAGGTAGAAGTTAAATGATTTATAGTACCTGATGACAAATCTGTTCATGAATACATTTCAGATAAAAAAGAATGAAGGAAATCGACCGGATAGAATGGCCGGACTGACTGACTTTATTTTTCTAATTTTTTTAATATATAGATTATTAGTTGATTACCGTGTGACAATTTAATTATGGTTTCATTATGAGTTAATTACCGTGTGACTATTTAATTATGAGTTAATTGTGATTTAATTGTGAGTTAATTACCGTGTGACTACATAATTATGAGTTGATTAGCATGTGATAATTTAATTATGGTTTAATAATGAGTTAATTACCGTGTGACTATTTAATTATGAGTTAGATTTAATTATGAGTTGATTACCGTGTGACAATTTAATTACGTTTTAATTATGAGGAAGTTACCGTGTGATGATGTGATATGATTTAATTACCAGGTAGGATCTAATTTCGATCTGATTACCAGGTGTATGGCATCATTATTGCGTGCATGTGTAAGGTAAATCATGTAAGGAAGTCAGTGGACAGCTGAAAGCAATAATAATAATAATAATAATAATAATAATAATAATAATAATAATAATAATAATACGAATATTTGTATTATAATCCGGTGTCGTGATGTGAGAAAGGTGTGACATTTGAAGTCATGGGTTCGGCCATGAGCAGAATACGAGTTGAATTGAGGTTCTTTTATTTGAAGTCAAGGCGGTTTGAAGTTTGAACTCGCGTTGTGAGATGTTATAATCACGCACATAGAGGATTATGAATGAGGAATTGACCTCAGTATTATCGAATGTGTACCACGGGACGATATATTTTCAAAGGGATGGTTTGTTATGCCCGTGAAAGGCGAGGCTAATGACCGCCTCCAGTAGGGTGGGTGATGCTTGACCTTGTTCCAGATGTATTTTTTGTGTGTGTTCGCCTTAAAGGAGAGGAACTTTGGGCTGAGAAGCAAGGCCTGACTGAATATGGCTAGTGATTGGAATTATTTGACACGGCAGAATAATGTATTTGCTAACAAGCGACACAGTAACTGGTACTAATATTTATTGTATTATTATTTATTGGAGTATAAATTAGCTAGGTTTTTCAGCGCCACATGTTTGTTATTAGGGTCATTAGATCGGTCCTGGGCGTGAGCAATGGTATTCCACAATGGTGGGGTGAAGGATGTGTGTCTCACCTGATTCTTGTACATAATGGGTGACTATTTATAATGCTCTGTGTAACGTGTAGTGAAAGTAATTAGCGTCGGAGGTGGCTTCATTCCATCGGCACGGCGAATTGTGTATTTAAGTGAGAGTTCGGTTCAAACCCGGGTGTTTGAACCACGTCTGTATAATTTATCTTATGGTATTCCGTTGGGGAAATAATTCGTGTGTTTTAGATTAGGCATCACTCAGACTCGTTGCATGAGTATAGATTTCATTTGCCCAATAATATGGGATAGCTTCAGTGTTTATGATAAATGTTTCCGTTCACGTTACGTCATGGCATCTTGCATCGCTCTAGATAGTATTCGGACCTATAACACAAGACTAAAAGTCAATAAATAATCCACAACAGATGTAAAATCAATTATGTACTTCATTTGTATATATATGTTTCATTTCCATAATCATCAGGATTTAATAAACCGATTGAATTAATTTAAACTTTACAGGAATGTGTTCTCATTATAGTTAGGTATGCCCCGTTTCTCCTAACATGTATGCCGCTAAGATTATTTAAGATAAGCGCCTATTTGCTTTTACCCATTAACGCCCTGTAGATTTCTCGCCGGAGCCTTTCAGGGTAGGGGCCGGATACAATATTTAGTGTGGAATGTGTAGGAAAACTTTGCTGGTGTGTCCTGTCTGTATGAACTGTGGATCAATATCGCTGAAAAACGTTTGTAAACAGAGGTTAGGTTAGACTTTTGTTGTTGGTTTGGTGTGTAGTAATTGTGATTTTCGATCAGACCACAGTGTACATGAATGAAAATTGGTCAGATGCCTGAAATTATTAGAAGACGTGTGTATGGGACTCGCCTCATTCGGTTTCTTATACCGTATAATGAATTTACCTCCACCGCCCACACCTGCAGGCATATACTGAACATGTCAAGAGGCTGGCTGAAGTTACCACTGAAGTTACTGAAGAAGAAATAAAACTAAAACGACCTAATAATGAATGTGGTGTGACTGTCGATGGCACTTGGCACTGAAGGGGACATTCTTCACTCTCAGGTGTGGTAGCAACGTTGTCAATGGACACTGGTAAAGTTATTGATGTTGAAGTAATGTCCAAGAGTTGTGTAGGATGTAAGCTACATTCAAATGACGACGAAGAGTCACCGTCCTACCTTGCGTGGTAAATAGATCACGCTGCAGTTTGCATGATAAACTTCAATGAGTCATCACCAAATTTGGAACCAGAGGGTGCCAGAGTGATTTTGGGTCACTCCGTAGCAAAACGAGGACTGGAGTAGATACACAATTATGGGTATGGAGACTCAAGGAGCTACAAAGCTGTAGTAGAGACTGATCCTTACAATGGTGAGCAAATAAACAAACTAGAATGTGGGCATTATAAGAAGATGTTGAGAACAGCGCTTTGCAAGTTGGCACAGGAAAAGAAGCTAGGGGGCAAAGGGAAACTGACAGGTGCTCTCATTTTAAAATGTAAAATTACTTTGGCATTGCACTTCTAAGCAATACTTCCAGCATAGAAGCAATGTACAATGGCATTTGGTCAATTTTATAATATTTGACAGCTACCAAAGAGAGGCCTACACACGACAGGTGTCCTGAAGGCAGTGAAAGTCGGTGCTCTTACCAGCGAGCTAAAGCTGAAAACAAACTCAACATATACAAGTACAAGTCAGGCATACCTTGGGATATTCTCCAATAAATAAGGCCAGTTTTTTAAATACTCTGCAGTATGGAGATGTTGGGAAAATGTCTGCATGGATTGACCCAAAATTACAATGAGTCAGTCATTCGTTTCCATAATATGGCATCGATGTCCAAAAGACACCTATGTAGGACTCACAACTCTGAGATTAGGCGTAATGCATGCTGTGATCCATTATAACTGTGGCAGTGTGAGTGAATTACACGTGCTACAAAGGACGAAAATCACTCAAGGAAGATACGATATAGACGGTGCAAAGAACGACTCTGCAAAGTCAGAAACCAGAGCATGCCGGAGCAAGTACCTCAGGTGAATAAAACGACTTAAATAGGACAATAACCTACCACAGGAGGGACCTACTTATGCATCAGGAGGGTTTTAATTATCCAAAGTAAGTAATTTCAATCCAGAAATAAACTTCCAAGATTCATGTTCAATTTTCCACACAATGAATTTCTCCACATTTTTCGTAATTCAAAAATCATAGTGTCGTCAAATTTTAAGTTATAGAAGACATTGAAATGTCGAATTGAAGCTTATTAAACGTAATGTTTTGAACTAAACATATTAATGAATAAGACTATGATAAAAAGGCACTAAAACGAAAAACGGTTTTAAATACCCTAAAATGTTCAGCACCATGAAAAAATATCCAAAATTATGACATTAGTAAATACTTCTATATTCTGTTTAGTTCATTACATTATACGCATTATTAGGATTAATTGTGTGTAAAAATAATTGGAACTGTACTATTTTCCAGGAAGCTATGATTTTTTGAAATGTATGCAAAATTTTGGATTTTTTTACAATTACCGTATTTAGGAAACGGTACCTTAAGTGTGAAATGTTTATAGTGTAAATATCTTCCCTAAATGCGAGTATTTCATTGTACAAATTTCAAAAAAATTGATGGAACAGTACATATTTTGGTCCGAAACGTTAACACATACCTTAGCGAAATTCTGTTTCACACTTTAGAAGGTACCCAGCTTATAGACACTTGTAGTTTCCAGTGCGTACGTACTAGAAGACAGGCGCAACTTTCAAGCGTTTAAGCTATTGAATAACTTGCAGGAAAAGTTGCCAGTGCGGGGTATGCTATTATAAATAAAAATCCAGTGACTAACCAACTGTGCCACCTCAGTCGGTTTTAACGGTTTGCTTTTAGGTATACTTTCTTCAGAATTAGTCCATCCACGTTCGCTTAAAATAGTACAAATCCTTACAATTTATTTCATAAGGCTCGTAATTTGCGTTAACTAGTCAGCTAGACCTAATTGGTTACCTTCATATCGGTAAACTTAACTTGATGATCGTGTCATACAACAGACCAAGCACCAAAGTCTCAACTGTATCACTCTAGTACCTTCAAGTGACGGCATAGTGTAAGTCTAAGAACTATTCACGGATACAGTTCGATATTGTTGCACTACGTGTTAGCAGGGTTTCAAGTTTGGCCTTTTCAGTATTTAGAATGTTCTTATTAATTTAGTATATCCATCCTTTTTTAACAAGAGCTCATTCTAAATATAGTTAAAAATTCCCTCATTTTTACCTACATGAAATCATGAAATACTTTAAATATTTGTATTTCAGAACTCATCTGATATTCAAAGCTGTGATTTCCAGTATGACCGTAATTTTTTACATTGGAAGAATTATGATTACAAGATGTCTGCCTGAGGGGTGGTGAATGGTTGCGTCTGTATTAATATTGAATTGCTTTGACCAGAGTTTCCGACATTTCACGGTGTCAATGTGAAATTTAACTACGTATTGTAAATTACTTGTCCGATAATGTTCACATCATAAATGCTATAAAATTACAGTATGATGCCTCCATTGAAAAATTACAGCCTAGTCCTTATTGCTGTCTGAATCTGACATTTTTACATATGTTCTCTTAAACATGCTTATATTTAAGATAATATATACATCTTATTCAAATCATAAAGGACTCTTAATTCTAGCCCAGATACATTCAAATATATATCAAAATATAGAGATGTCTAAACTTCCTACCTGTAGGAATTTCAGAGATAACTGTGCCTGTCTGATAACTAATACCTAAATGGCCTCCGGAGAGGCCTGGTGTAGGTCGTTCGAGACGAACTTCTGTGGGGGACTTCCACGTCTGAGTGGTTGGGACCCTACGCAGGATGCTGAAAACGACACCCACACCCAGTCCGCCAAGTCAGTGGAATTACCAAATTCCCGATCGAATCATGAGTCTAATCCGCGACTACTTGGACCAAAGGTGAGCACACTGACTAGTTAGCCATGATACCGGACTGTGTGGCACCACTGGGGTAGAAAAACGGGTTTTTCGTGGTGCCTGAATTTTTTCACTTGATTCTGGATATTTTGGCGCTTCTGATTCCGAAATTGCCATCCACTTGGCGCTAGCAGTTCTAGTTGTTACGATATTGATGATATCATAATACATTGGTCTTATGACTGCATCGTTTTACACCACCATTTTTAAATCGACTAGTTGCATAATACTAGTTGATTTTATCCAAGCTCTATCCATGTTATTTTTGCGTATGTACTGTCTTTTAACTATTCTGACATTTATTTATCCTTTTTATAGGCACTGACATGGCTTCATCGCGAAGAAAATGTGTTGATAATCGTGATGTGTTTTGTTTCATCTGTGGGGAGCACGCATTCGTTCAGCAAAGAAAACCCATAACTGACATTGTAAAAAGAGCTTATTTGGCCTATTTCAAAATAAAACTGGGAGATCAAGATAAGACTTGGGCACTTCCCATTGCATATAAAACGTTCACAGAGCATCTGCGACAGTGGACAAATGGGAAACGGAAGTGCTTGTAATTTGGGGAACAAATGATATGGCGAGAACAAATAAATACCTGTTTCATATTTACCAGTCTTCCAGATTCATCAGAAGAAGAGGGTGAATCAGCATAAAAGCTACACTGAGCAAAATGACAGTGATTTCTCAGGACCTACATCAGTTTCATCCGGTTTTAATCAAGCAGAATTGAACGACCTCATAAGAGATCTACGTCTTCCAAAGAAGTCACCTGAATTGTTAGCTTCCATGTTGGCAGAGAAACAATGTCTGTTGTACCGGGCGGTACACCTCCACGCCGCTAATTTAAAATGTGCGCCAATTGAAACTCCTCTGCTGGAGGAAGTCTGAACTTTATTGACGGTATTAATTTTCTACTTTCTCAGAAGATGTCACTACCTGGAAATTTTGGAGTTTTAGAACTGTGTCATTTTTGATGTGTTTTTGTTTTGCTTGAAGTAAGAAGTGTGAACTTTCTCTTCTAGAGGACACTACTGAAGATCAACAATAGTGCACCCTGGTGGGAAGTGAAAGAACTGGTTTTTTTTGGAGAAAATGTAATTTCAAAAGTTTGTTCTTTGCTAAATTTCTTTCAGTCATTAGTTAAGTTGGCAATATTAACCCTTTCTTTCCCCTTGTTTTGTATGTATCCAATCCCGAATTTCTTCAATTTATTTCTGACCAATCCGAGGTATCTTCCCCCAACTTGAATATGTTGCTGTATCCTACCCAATAAAGTGATTGTGGGCGGGTGTTTTCATTCCCCTAACGCCTAGAACCTTCCGCGAGAGTATATAAACTGCTGATTTTTGGGTCTCTGGGCCACTCCTGTTCCATCTTTCAGTGTGTAAAGTACTTAGCAGGGGGCGGGAAGCGCCTCTTTCTTCGGCGACAGTCAACAACCAGGTAATGGCCGATTAATTCCTTCTTTTCTTGCTTGCTCAGCAGTTTAACTCTCGGGGCGGGTCCGAAGCTTTTTCCATTATGTAACCTCCCTTAAAATGTAAAGAAACTTGTATCTATTTCATCTTTTAAACTGCATATCGGGATAGAGAGTGCTTAACCCTCTCGAGCTCCCAATCATATTGTTTCGAGGTGAACTTATTTTTCTCAACCTATTCTTCGTTAATATAATGTAAATTGTTCTTTTCTGAAGTCACCTCTGTAGTATGGGATTAGCCCTTGCTTTAAAGGCCTAGCGCCAAGTAGGTTTTAAATAAAGTGTATTAGGAGTGCGGAGAGCCTCCTTTCAAGTTGGTATTTTAGAGGCCATATAATTAACCTTTTCTCACTTAATAGGCCTCAGTAGATTGGGTATTTTACCCCTGTGTTTATGTCCGTTGAGGACAGCTTGAAGGTGGAGTTTGGTGTGGCCTGGGAGAGGCTTACAGTAGAGAGCGAGTGGCTCTTTTTTTGAAAACTGAGTGTTGTATGCCTCGAGGAGGCTTTACTGTGCAATTTGGAGCAAGTGCTCCAGGGTTTGATTGGGGTCTTCTGCCCCGTTGTTGAAATTTGTATATCGTAAAGTTGGGCTAGTTGCTCAAGAATTGTGTTTTCAGGGCTCGAAGCCCAAATCCTGTAAATACTGTAATTGTACCTTGTGGTCTTGCTACTCCGTACCTGCCATTCTTGTTATTTCTGAATTTTGGAAAGAAAATATAACCTTGTTAAATTTTACATTAACTTTGATTCCGTAGTTTGAGACCCGTTCACGCCCGCACCTTCTTTCACCTCTACCTACCGCTAAAACACGGTAACATCTGTTATCGGGAACAAAAATCACAGGCCATCGCATAAGAGAAACAGATTCCCCGCCATTCTTCACAACAGAAGGACTGTTAAAGAAACTGGGTATTAAAAACATGCACACCAAATGAATAGCGGTTATTTATAGATAGCTCCAAACGCAGCCTAAAAGGTGTTATTTTGCATAGTGGGAACATAGGTCAGTCTCAATTGGTCATTTAGTTGTTATGCCTGAAAATCAAGCTACAATTACCACAATGCTAGAGAAGAACTCATACCGCGATCACCAATGGGTTATCTATGTTGATCTCAAGATAGCGAATTTTCTTCTAGAAAAACAATTGGTTACACCAAATACCCGTGTTTTATATGTCTATGGGACTCTAGAGCTAAAGATCATGACTGGGTGAGAAGGCAGTGGTCTCTTAGAGAAAGGATAATCGTTGGAGGAATAACATCAACACAGAATCTTTGGTTGACAGAAACAACACCATATCAAACTTGGGTTAATGAAGCAGTTCATCAAGGCGATGAATAGAGATGGAACATGTTTACTCTACGTATGTATAAAATTTCATGCATTGAGTGTTGAGAAAATAAAAGCAGGTATGTTTGATGGATCACAAATCCGCCAACTCATAAATGATCAGAAATGTCAAGGCACAGTGAGGCAGCTGCCTGGTAGTCGTTCTGTATGTAGTGAAGAGTTTCCTTGTAAACTATAAGAATCCTAACTCTAATGAACTAATGCAGAATATGCTCGTTGCTTTTCGTGCATTTGGTAGTAACATGAGCTTCAAATTACACTACCTGCACAGTCACTTGGACCGATTTCCATATTGTCTTGTAAATGTAAACGAGAAACAGGGTGAGCGCTTTCAGCAGCAAATAAATACAATGGAAGAACGATATCGTGGACGACGGGATATACATAATTATGATGGCGAACTACTGTTGGAGCATCCAGAGAGAATGTCCGAGATCACAGCATCGGAGAAAATCACAGAAACGAGGATTCAGCAACCTGATGGAAAAAAATTAATTAACCTAATGCGGCAAATTTATAAATAAATAATGGTGATTACATATATACAGTTTCTTCATGAAAACGAACGTATTGACCCACCCAAATGACTTTTGTATTTAATTATATATGCTAGTGATATAGTTGTATATGCGGACCAGTATGGTTAGACTTGTACATAATGTGAATAAACTCTGAAAACGTAGAGCTGATAGGGCAAAACTGAAAGAATTTTTGGAATTAGAAACCCAAATATAGCCAGAAATAGGTCAAAATTGTAAGGCACAAAAATCACTGTTCCCCGGTGTGTCATCATACGGGAAGCTAATTGGAGCTACAAAGAGCTCCATCGAAGTCTTTGAGGTTATAAAATACTCGCATGAGGCGTATAAGGCATGGTGAGGAGTGAGGTAGTTTACCATTGCTTTCCTCACTATGCCAGATTTGCATCATCATGACTTAAATGCAAAAATACTTCATCCATGAGGAAATAGTAGCAGGGACCCAGAAACGAACTTTGGTCATGTTTATACTGTATTAATGAGGCAGAGTACTCCAACCCCATTTATGTTCTAAAATATGATCCCATAGGAGGTAATTGTAATACGACTTCACCATCACATGGCAAGACATGGCGATCAACGACCAGAGTGTCTATGGGGTGTTTTTGTTACCGACTGGAGGGTGAGACTGAAAGGTAACTATAGCTAGCCCATAGAAATTATGTGGTCCATAACCAGTTTACCCCTTCTATTCTTTTTACTAGAACTTAAGCCCTTAAACACATGGTATAGCATGTTTTCAACAAGGTTTTAAAAAAAGGTGTGAACGCCTCCGAAGGAAACTTTGAGAACTAGTGCGTGCCTCCCTCGTCCAGCACGATGTTAATAAAATATTTTTATAGTGGTTGCTCAGTGGTTGGCTGTACTGTGATTTTACAGATAGTTAGGGGTGAGCGTGAACAGGTTACGTAATGCTGCATTGATTTGAAATTTGGAATTCCTGTTCCCTCACTTAAAGCCCTGTTTTGAAGACTCAGTTGACCATTGGCCTAAGTGGAATGCCAAATGAAAACGATGCAAGTTTTCTGATACCGTGGTTCTTGCAAAAAATGTGAAGTGATTCTTTGTTGAAACAAAGGATATAACAGCTACATAGCTTTCTACCACTCTAGTACTTCGGCCGTGATGATGCAGTGCTCTTGAAGTGAGAGGAAAACTGAGCATGGGTTCATCTACAATTGTATCAGAGAACAAACACACTCCATGGATTTGTAATAAGGAAAGAGGAAAAACACGTGTTTATGTGTACAGCATGAATCAACTTAAAACTACCACCGCGAATATATCCGAAAAGAGATGCGCAATTGACGCGATATTTCCACAGGATGGAAGTACCGTACGTATAAGAGCTCACAAATGTAGCCCATACTGCTATCCCATCAATGCCCTGAAGGTGGCTTTCGAGCACTTAGCTTATGTTTTTTAAATGAAACGTTTATTAATACTAGGAAATTAAAATTATAGGCGATTAGATGGTGGTGGTGGTGATTATTGTTTTAAGAGGAAGTACAACTTGGCAACTATACTCTAACACTAATGAGAGGGTAAGACACTTCGAAAACTGGAGGTATCGGCCAAAGAAAGACAAGGACCACGATGGACGTAAAAACTATAGATTCCCTAGGCCTCCAATGCTCAAATATCGTCGTGGTCAGAGAAGAAAAGGAGTTGACTAAGGGAGGTTGAATAGGATAGATGAAAGTGAGGAGTCTGGCACAGAGGCGATTAGAACCACAACGGCTTCCGTTGCAAGGTCCTAGTACATGTAGCCCATGTAATTTGCATCTACTCAAGTTGATCGGCTTTTCGACTATGTTTACGCAGAGAGAAATACTAACAGACATCATCTATCTCGATGCCTATTTGCGAATTTCTTAAATCAACAAACTCTTGACTGGAAAAGAGGGTAACATTATTGTAATGTTCTAGCAACACATTAGCTCCTGAGCTATCGCGAGAAGTGGCATTAGTTAGTCAAGTGGACTAGCATCGTCATAGGTTCTCTCTATCAAGAGCTACATAGTTGCCATGCGTCTTGTTTACTCACGAAGCATTGTGCAAGTCAGTCTTAGAAACACGTACTATTGGTCAGTAAACAATCCCCAGTGGAATCGTCCATGAAATGTAAACGTATGGTGGGAATAGTGGGTCATCACCTGATAGGACCACATTTCATAGAGAAGTTACTGAATGTCAACAAGTATGTCACCTTCCTAAAAAAGGAACTTCCACCGATCTCAGAGAACATTCCGTTGCAAACGAAGAAAAATGTGGTATCAGCATGACGGCTGCCCAGCTACTAATGCAAGATGTAGTACAGCTCTCGTCTTTAAAAGACTGTTTCCCGGTCGCTGGCCGGCCCGTTCCCCGATATACTTCTGTTGGGAAAGCTAGAAGATGTTGACCACAAGAACATACTAACTACGATGAAACGCCGTACTGGGGCAGCCTGTATGGACATTTCTTCCGAAATCGTCGCTAATGGTCATCATTTTAAATGCAAATGCTACACGTACACATACGGGTGAGGTAGGCACTCATTCCGTAGTAGCATACAGCGAAAGGAGAGGAAAACTCTTCCAAATGCAAATGACGATACCAGCATTCTGCAACAAAAGACATTGTGATTCTAATCAGCTCTACTTTCATTTTCTTCGTGTTGATAAGCATTGTTCTACTTAGAAACAAAAGCTTAGTGCTCGAAAAAGCACTTTACGAGGATTGTTGGGACTACATATCTGTGCCTCTGTATGTATTTCTATTCTGTGAAAACAGCGCTTCAATTCGTTTCGGAAATATTCGGGATTATAGTTCTAGGTGGTCCTCATGTCGAATGTAAAACGAATGCTTTTCGATAATTTAGCATATACGCAACATGCCAAAAGATATCTACCCTTTAAACTACCAACTTGAAATTTTATATCGTTTCATCCCTGCTATAAAAATTCCAGAGAATTCAAAAATCATTTTTAAATAAAATAATGCAATTTACGGTTAATGTCTTCAACGCGATCAAACAATTTATCAGTATGAACATCGGACTACACACGTCTTACTGACAATCCTTCAGACAGATCAGGATTCTATAGCCTATTGTTCCTAGCACAGACTCTGGGATGATGACCACTGTTTACTTTTGAATAATTGATAATTTCATAGCGTTATTTGCGATTTTTAACATAACTAAGAAATTTAAGTTTTTTGTGTTTATTCATACATCACAACTTACACTTGACGCCACAAAACAAACAAACCGTTAAAAATGTCGATAATCTTTGTACCTCTCTACATCAGCAGATTTTACCACTTCTGACATTCCTTTAGAATGTTCAATATCAAAGGAAATAAATGAACACGTACAGGAATGATCAAGGATATAAACGAGTATATTAACCAATACTGTCACAGAACTTCTAAATGCATTCCAGATTTGCTTCAAATTCCACAAAACGACAGAAAACGGACTTTTTTTTTTTCGAAGTTGATACTAAAATAAGTTGGCGTTTACGTGAATGCCATGAAAATTTTTCACTTTTGTAATATTTTCCTCTTGAGTTACATTCGGATAAACATCAAAGTTTATCCTCTTATTCATAATTGTTGATGATCCAGATTAGCCATTAATTTAATTCAAAATTGATGAGAGAAATCCACGGAACAAAACTAGTGCTTAGCACTTGCTTTTCAGACTAAACCGGAAATAATAATTCTTTGTCCAAATGGCCAAAACAGATACCTCGAATATTCCTGTTCCTTGAGTAGGTTCAATGTTCGAACTAAATAACTTTTATGTCATTTATAACTGGGAATTATGACTGGTCAGGGACATGGGTGTTGGTCCTCTTCTTAACAGGCATCTGGTTCGTGTTGGACTGACACAGTGGTTGAAAGGGCCTAATTTCAGTCGTTATGTCTCCCTGGCAATGAGTGTGTACGTCTGTTACAGGGATTGAGTTGATATCGCACGGAGCATGCATGTAGGAACACACGGATTGAGGAGCCATTAGGGTATTTTCGTACCACGACGCGCGGAAGTGTGTGGTCACTGTTGATGTGTTGCTCCTGGGAGTACTGCTCTTCAGTAATTGATCCTTGCGTCTGCGCAGTGTAGTCACCCTGAACGACTCCAACATCTCGAGGAACTCACGGTAGTTCCGGTAGATGCGGTTCTCCCCTACCCAGTTCCGTGCTTCAGGCTCCACCAGTCCCAGATTCTTGGTCACCTTGATGTACTCAGGAGTGTTGAAGCCATAACGACAGCGATTCACACCGTACGAGAGACCCACGTCCAGCATCTCGTGGACCTGTGAACAGAGAGGATGAAATCAGGAAAATAGGAAGGAACGGTCTGTGCTTTACGTTATAGTAAACAAGATCTTTCAGAGTGATTATTTCATATTATGTCGAATCTCCAGCAGCGTGGCGTAGGAATTTCCTGGGTGTTGCCGATTCGAAACGGATACAGTCGCGAGAAAGACTAAGTTCTTTCAAGTGGTCTACTAACGTTGTACGGGGGATTATTTTTACCAAATACACTGCATAGAATTATACGGAGAATATTATTACAATAATCATCATCATCATCATCTGTTTACCCTCCAGGTTCGGTTTTTCCCTCGGACTCAGCGAGGGATCCCACCTCTACCGCTTCAAGGGCAGTGTCCTGGAGCTTCAGACTCATGGTCAGGGGATACAAGTGGGGAGAATGACCAGTACCTCGCCCAGGCGGTCTCACCTGCTATGCTGAACAGGAGCCTTGTGGAGGGATGGGAAGATCGGATGGGATAGGCAACGTACAGGGAAGGAAGCGGCCGTGGCCTTAAGTTAGGTACCATCCCGGCATTCGCCTGGAGGAGAAGTGGGAAACCACGGAAAACCACTTCGAGGATGGCTGAGGTGGAAATCGAACCCACCTCTACTCAGTTGACCTCCCGAGGCTGAGTGGACCCCGTTCCAGCCCTCGTACCACTTTTCAAATTTCGTGGCAGAGCCGGGAATCGAACCCGGACCTCCGGAGGTGGCAGGTAATCATGCTAACCACTACACCACAGAGGCGGACATTTTATTACAATAATACTAATAATAAATGTGTGTATTTTTCATTTTATAAGACAAAATGTACGTACAGTCATCGTGATCCTGTATACCATGGTACATTCAAGTACCTCTTAAAACCTCCATGTGATTAGTCTTCAGTTTTTTTCAATTTGGAAGTTGATCTGCCATTAGAAATAATATTACAATCAATTAATTAATCAATCAATCAATCAATCAATCAATCAATCAATCAATCAATCAATCAATCAATCAATCAATGCTGATCTGCATTTAGTGCAGTCGCCCAGTTGGCAGATTCCCTATCTGTTGCTTTCCTACCCTTTTCTTAAATGATTGCAAAGAAATTGGAAATATATTGAACATCTCCCTTGGTAAGTTATTCCAATCCCTAACTGCCCTTCCTATAAACTAATATTTACCACAATTTGTCCTCTTTAATTCCAACTTTATCTTCATATTGTGATCTTTCCTACTTTTAAAGACGCCACTCAAACTTATTCGTTTACTAATGTCATTCCACGCCATCTTTCCGCTTACAGCTCGGAACATACCACTTAATCGAGCAACTCTCCTTCTTTCTCTCAATTCTACCCAGCCCAAACTTTGCAACATTTTTGTAACGTTACTCTTTTGTCGGAAATCACCCAGAACAAAACGAGATGCTTTTCTTTAGATTTTTTCCAGTTCTTGAATCAAGTAATCCTGGTGAGGGTCCCATACACTGGAACCATACTCTAGTTGGGGTCTTACCAGAGACTTACATGCCCTCTCCTTTACATCCTTACTACAACCCCTAAACACCCTCATAACCATGTGCAGAGATCTGTACCCTTCATTTACAATCCCATGTATGTGATTACCCCAATGAAAACATTTCCTTATATCAAAACCTACGTATTTACAATGATCCCCAAAAGGAACTTCCCCCCATCAACGCAGTAATTAAAACTGAGAGACTTTTCCTATTTGAGAAACTCACAACCTGACTTTTAACCCCATTTATCAACATACCATTTGCTGCCTCTGTGGATCCGTGGTAGAGTGTCGCCCTGCGGATCCCAAGATAGTGGGTTCAAACCCGGCAGAGGTAGTCCGATTTTTGAAGGGCGGAAAAAAGTCCATTCGATACTCTATGTCGTACGATGTCGGCATCTAAAAGATCTCTGGTGATACATTTGGTATTTACCCGACAAAATTCTTTAAATCTCAGCCGTAGACGCCCAAGAGAGATCCGGTTTACTCGGTCAGCCTTCTAGTGGGCCTAGAGTAAAACGGAACGTCAAAATTGACGAGCAGACAGCCAGATGGCGTCAAATCGAAATGTCTGCACACGGTAGCTGAGGCCATACGATTATTATTATTATTATTATTATTATTATTATTATTATTATTATTAACATACCACTGCCTGCTGTCCATCTCACAATATTATCGAGGTCACGTTGCAGTTGCTCACAAACTTATGTAATACTCTATACAGAATAACATCATACGCAAAAAGCCTTACCTCTGATTCCACTTGATTCTCATATCATTTATATATATATATATATATATAAGGAAACATAAAGGTCCAATAATAATGCCTTGAGGAATTTCTCTCTTAATGATTACAGGGTCAGATAAAGCTTCGCCTATTCTAATTCTCTGTGATCTATTTTCAAGAAAAATAGCAACCCATTCGGTCAATACTTTGTCAAGTCCAATTGCACTCACTTTTGCCAGTAGTCTCCCATGATCCACCGTATCAAATGCTTTAGACAGGTCAATCGCGATACAGTCCATTTTACTTTTCTCACTAAACGTGTGTGATCCTAAGGAACGGTTTAAAAGACTCTGTATAACACAGTCACAATCATAAGAGAATGAAGAAACCATGTTTGGGGAGTGAAGGGGAAGGGAGGAAAGCACTGTCTGTCTTTGTGTCTTACCAGCAAATAATGCAAGACACCACACACTCTCATCACGGCAGTGAATGTTACTCACACTCAGCCTGAGCGAGTTTGCAATTGAAGCGCAGCAGATAACATGTGGACTAACTCGGAAACATTCAAGACGTTTTGTGTACTCTTTTGTACAGGAAAATGAACACAACGAACATTGTTCTGATGGACTGCATATTCAAATGTAGCGTGACCGGTCTTAAGGAATATAATGGATAGAAAAAGCATTGTGCTATACGAGGTTGGGTTTCTTCACCGACGATATGCTTTTTTCCAAACGAAGATTAATAATGGTGATGCACAAGAGTTATGTCTTCTATTGCTAAGTCTTATTTATCAACGGCAAGCACCGCTTAAATGGAATAATTGTTCTCCATCATGGAAACAAGTTAACTGGCCGTGCTGATAGTTCTACAGAGAAGAAAAACATGAAGGTACAATCACTAAACTGCCGTCAATGTTCCTAGCCAGAAGAAAGTAAATGTTCGCAAACGGAGGGTGATAGGAGGTATGACGGAGATGGAACAAGCTAAGGCAAGTCCTTTTGGGTCCCTTTGGCCAACAATGACATTGTAGTGATTGTTTATGGTTTTATTGCTGCAATTATACAAAATCTAAACCATGAACGACGACCACAGCAGTTGTTTTGTACTACACTGGCGTGGTATTGGACGTGTTGGCGATGTTTACTGTACATGTAAGTACAACACTGCTGGAGAAAGAATTGAAGTACCCAGAAGAAAGAGTTGGATGTCAATGTAATTTTGTACACACCATCGGTGGGTATATAAATCATTCGAGTTGCAATTCTCTATGACAGGTAGAACGGCCACCAGAGCTCGATAGTGTTATTCACGTTTAGTTTTTTTTACCACGCCTCATAGCGTAATTAAGGGGTGTGAACAGCGTTAGATATTGAGTGATCACTGTGAAGGACACGGAGATGCCGGGTACTCGAGTGAGAACTCATTGTGGGCTTTCATTTGGCAGGCTGGTCGAATCGTGCAATATCTAGATTTGTGGAGCATTCGAATGGGAACAGTGGTCCGTGTTGGACTGCATGGAAACGTGAGGGCAGATTCCGGTCGACCACGTCTGACCACCACATGGAGGATCACCGTATTGTGCACCAAGCACATCGTAACTCCTTCAGACCTGTGCCTGCCATCCGAGAGCAAGTAATGTACTCCCTACAACATTCTGTGTCATCCCGCACCATTGGACGGAGACTAGCAGCAGCTGAACGAGGGAAATGTCGTCCCATGCGTAGCCTGACGTTAACACTACAACACAAACAGCTGCCTTTGTAGTGATGCCGTGACCGGCAAGCATAGACTGTTGATGAATGGCATCGCATTGTGTTTAGTAATGAATCGCGGTTCTGTACAAAGGTACTACCCCAGATGACCATCACCTGCGAGAATGGAGGCGACCTGGCGAGAAGACCCATTCTTCCAATGTTTTGAAGAGGCACAGCGGTGTTACTCCTGGCGTCATGGCGTGGGGAACCATCGGGTATGATTTCAGGTCACGGCTGGTAGTGATTGAGAGAACTCTGACTTCACAACGGTACGTCACGGACATTCTCCATCGTCATGTGCTACCTCTCATGCGACAGTGTCGTGCTGCCATTTTCAAAGAGGACAATTCACGTGTCTCTATGAACTGTCTGAATGATGTTGAGGTAATCTCTTGCACAGCAAGATCTCCAGATCTGTCCCCGGTAGAAGATGTGTAGGAGCAGTTCGGACATCAACTCGTCCCACTGCCAGTATCCAGGATTTGATGGACTAGTTACAACTGCTGTGGGTCAGATTGTCTCAGGAGACGATTCAACAAGAACCGAATCAGTGCCTACATCCAGGCCAGAAGGGGTGCGACGTCATTCGTGGACTAGTTCTTTGTAAACTGGACTCAAATAACATCACATAAGTACCGTCCCAACATGTCAAGGTCCATTTCGTTTCCTCCTACCCTTCTGGGTGCTTCGTTGCTTTGTCAGGCAACGTATATTGCAATTTCAAAAATTCAGCCACGAAATATAATTTTTTAACACTATGGTGTAATTGCCTTCTTCTCGTACTCAAAAGAGCACAGAAAATGACACGTTACTGTCATATAAGTACTGTTCACGCTATTTTTATTATAATTCGTGCCTGATTGAACTCCGGTTCACAGTAATGTAAACATGGATAGATCAACGAACACCTTGTTGAATTGTTTCTCCGCCTGATCGCAGAACTGTGCTTTCGTGCCCAACACAAACTCCCAGTTCAAATAATTTGCCGCCATAATACTGACTATCCATTTACAACAGGCAAATGTCACATAATTATATCACAGTATTTTAACGTGTCCGCCTCTGTGGTGTAGTGGTTAGTGTGATTAGCTGCCACCCCCGAAGTTCCGGGTTCAATTCTCGGCTCTGCCACGAAATTTGAAAAGTGATTCTAGGACTCGAACGGGGTCCACTCAGCCTCGGGAGGTCAACTGAGTAGAGGAGATTTCTATTCCCTCCTCAGCCATCCTCGAAGTGGTTTTCCGTGGTTTCCCACTTCTCCTCCAGGCAAATGCCGGGATAGTACCTAAGGTCACGGCCGATTACCTCCCTCTTCCTTGTCTATCCCTACCAATCTTTCCACCCCCTACAAGGTCCCTGGTCAGCATAGCAGGTAAGGTCACGTGCGCAAGGTACTGGTCCTCCTTACCTGTTGTATCCCCCGACCCAAAGTCTCCCGCTCCAGGACACTGCCCTAGAGGCAGTAGAGGTGGAATCCCTCGCTGAGTCCGATGCAGAAACTAACCCTGGAGGGTAAACTGATTAAGAAGATTTCATAACGTTCGTATTACCTGTATTAATCCAGGATCAGAGGGCCATGTTTACGACTCTGGTAGCTTAGTGGACTGCTCGCTGTTTCAAATAACTTTTTTTTAAATTATAGCATAAGTGCATGTGCACACCTCGTATCGTTCCTAGTAAGACACGAACATAAAAGTAATAAAACGTCAATGCATCGCAACAGCCACTAAAATGATGACTTTACATTACTCGTCTCAAAATTCTGCCCTCGCCTGTGGCTTGGAGTGAACATCTCACTCGTAACGTAAAAGTTCACTTTTCGTGGTTGTTGTGTAGATAACTGATCTTTAACATCGTGCTTCCATCGTTGTTGAGACATAATATGACCTACCGCTAAATGATAACATTTAAAATTCAATGCATTCTAGCATGACAAAACAGCTATCGATAACATTAGGTTATCAGTGAAATAATGTCGTAAATAAACTTGCTATTAGAAAACCAATATCCCAGTACTAGTTGATTGGCTCATGAGATAGAACAGTTGGCCTTCTGAGCACAAGATCACTTTGGTTTGCTGTACCTGTGTACACCCTTTCCTGTATATATTGTAACTTGGTGGAAGTGCATTCTCTAACGAGGAAGAGGAAGAAGAAGATGGTCTCAACTACTGTATCTAGGAATGTTTATTTTACGCTGCTGCGTGCAAATTAAGCAGTTTACCGAGCTCGATAGCTGCAGTCGCTTAGGTGCGGCCAGTATCCAGTATTCGGGAGATAGTAGGTTCGAACCCCACTGTCGGCAGCCCTGAAAATGGTTTTCCGTGGTTTCCCATTTTCACACCAGGCAAATGCTGGGGCTGTACCTTAATTAAGGCCACGGCCGCTTCCTTCCCACTCCTAGCCCTTTCGTGTCCTATCGTCGCCGTGACCTATCTGTGTCGGTGCGACGTAAAAAAAACTAGCAAAAAAAATTACGCAGTTCCATTTTGTTCCACCCAGAAGAAATTTCAATCGGAACATGCCCTTTAATTGGGGACATTTCTACTTTTCACACTTTAGTTTTGAACGTCATTGCGAGAGATCCATTTAGCCTACGATGGACTCAACAACATGTAGTCTACTATAGATCTGTATGTAGGAACTCCCTCATACCGTGTGTAAACACGGGCACTATGACAATGTCTTGTAAGTTTGTTGTTATTGCGTTTAGGTTTGGGGTAACTTACTCACAGCACACCTACGACATGTCTGAAAATTGTACGTTTAGCCTTTATCTTTCACTCCTCCAAGAGTCTCCATGGCCTGTGTCCAGATGGCTTTGCTTTACGTAGCCCTCGACATGACCTGCTCACGAAACAATGGAATGTAGAGCCACAACAGATCCTAGCATTACTGTAACATCAGATATTCAACAAGGAAAAGGAAGATTGCCGTTTGTCTAAGAATAAAGGTATCGAACAAGGAGACAGAACGGCAAAACTCTCGAACGGTGGGTGCCACTTTATGAAAGATAAATGCGTGTTATTATAGAGTGCTCCACTTGTTTATTTTTTGCTAACAATACATCTCGTTGAGAAAAAGGTATCTTATTTTGTTTTATTATCAATGCATGTTGTTGAAGAATTGCGATGAAATTTTTTTATTTTTTTTTTGCTAGGGGCTTTACGTCGCACCGACACAAATAGGTCTTATGACGACGATAGGATGGGAAAGTCCTAGGAGTTGGAAGGAAGCGGCCGTGGCCTTAATTAAGGTACAGCCCCAGCATTTGCCTGGTGTGAAAATGGGAAACCACGGAAAACCATCTTCAGGGCTGCCGATAGTGGGATTCGAACCTACTATCTCCCGGATGCAAGCACACAGCCGCGCGCCTCTACGCGCACGGCCAACTCGCCCGGTGCGATGAAATTATGCTGAGGTTGTTCAGTTTTCTCTCAGAATTACACTTAAGTAAAATAGATACGGCATATGGGGTTAGATCTTTCCTAAAAGTGCTCGTATACTCTATTCATTACCGGGTGAGTTGGCCGTACGGTTAGGGGCGCTCAGCTGTGAGCATGCATCCGGGAGATAGTAGGTTCGAATCCCACTGTCGGTAACCCTGAAGATGGCTTTCAGTGGTTTCCCATTTTCACACTATGCAAATGCTGGGGCTGTACCCTAATTAAGGCAACGGCCGCTTCCTTCCCCATCCTAGACAATTCCTATCTCATCATCGCTATAAGACCTGTCTGTGTCGGTGCGACGTAAAGCGACTAGCAAACTATGTTCATTTACATTTCAATAGGTCTGCGCGCGCGCGCGCGTGTGTGTGTGTGTGTGTGTGTGTGTGTGTGTGTGTGTGTGTGTGTGTGTGTGTGTGTGTGTGTGTTTTAACGCGTTTCGTCACTGCAGTGGTTTGATTCACGCACCGCCATGTTCCTTCACTGACACCTACTGTCGGAGAGTTTTACCCTCATAAACCTAGTACCGTCCAGCTCGGAAGACAGCAATAGCTATTCCAGAGGAGCCTAGCAGAGGATCCAGCTGGTGTCTCCAGGAAACTGCTTTAGTGTGAAACTTCGTTCAGAATAGCCCATGCCTACGATGCAATCTGCTTTACATCGCACCGAGACAGATAGGTTTAATAATGATAGTTTTTACTTTACTTCCTCCTAACTATTTTTTTCGGTTTCCGAGACGGCGAGGTGCCGGAATTTTGTCCCGCAGTTCTTTTACGTGCGAGTAAATCTACCGACACGAGGCTAACGTAATTGAGCAGCTTCAAATACCGCCGGACTGAGTCACGATCGAACCTGCCAAGTTGGGGTCAGAAGGCCAGCACCTCAACCGTCCGAGCCACTCAGCTCGGCACAGATAGGTCTTATGGTGACGATGGGATAGGAAAGGGCTAGGAGTGGGAAGGAAGCGACCGTGGTGTTAATGAAGGTACAGCCCCAGCATCTACCCGGTGAGAAAATGAGAACTATCTACAGGGCTGCCGACTGTGGGGTTTGAACCCACTATCTCCCGAATATAAGCTGATAGCTACGTGACCCAAACCGCACACCCACTTGTTCGGTCGATATCTACGACGATATCCGGTTCTCGAATCTCCAAAACTTGCAGTTCTGAAATTCTATCATGAAATTCGACGGACAGGGTCCGCATGTGCGTCCTTTACATTGTAAGAAGGGTTACTACGCTCTAATTTCTCCGTTATGCCGGACTCATAACACATAATACAGGGTCTCTCTTACAAACCCCGGGCATCCAGCGGCGTTTTTACTCCCGGAGACCTGAACAGCTTTACAAGTGACCCGGTAATTCTTGGGTGTTCTACTATATACAGAATAGTTCTTCGCTCGCTCTAAGGGTAGTCTCATAAACATTCAACTTACTACTGTGTAGCATATGTACCTCTGGGAAACTGACGACGGCAGCATACTCAGGAATCCCAGCGTTGTGACGGATGTCCACAATCTGCCATGGAGGGATGAGACCGAACCGTATACAGCTCAGGATGCTTCGCACATGTTTCTTCCGCGTGCTGAAGTTGTGCATAATCCACTTAACTGCCGACATGAACACCTGCCACACAAGAACGTGGAATATATAACTTCAATTATACTCTTTATTAATAGTTTTCTTTACAGCATCTATTATCGTCAATATTGTTGTGATTGTTGTTGTGTTTCTATTTATAAGCAACGTCTGCGTAATTATGAACCCTCTGTTTGCGTCAAATCAGCCCAGAAATCAGTGTTAGAGTGTATATCTGTAATTCAGTTAGCCTAAAACGTGAGAAACAAATTCACAGATCGAAGTTCAGTACTATTCAAACATTAACTTGCAGTAAACTCTCAGGAAGTTAAGTGTGGTGAATGAGTAAGACAAAACTAGAAGTTGTTAAAAAATTGAATACTAAGGGCGATCATATGCTGCAATTTCAGATTGACAGAAGAGTTAAAAAGAGCAGAAATGAAGAGAATAAGTACTCTGGCTAGAATAAAAATAAAAATAAAAATATTGGATAGAAAAATGCTGAACATTGAATATAAAGTTCAGAAAAATGTATTTCATTCAGTAGTTAAAAAGAGGTTATTATATGGAGCAGGAATTGGGAGAGTATATGATGGAATTGTAGCATTAGATGTAGTTGTAAATAAATTTGCCAAAATAATAATGGGATTGCCAAATTGTACTGCAAAAAGTGGAATGAGAATTGTGTGTGACGGGTTGAGTATAGGGGAAGATATTGTTCAACGAATAATTAAATATTGGCTGAGACTAAAGACGGAGGGCAGGAGATACAATTCTAAGGATGGCATACCAGCACCAAATGAAACATCAAAATGGGGGTTACTGGGTGGATTGGGTGAAGAAACTACTGGATCTATTGGATGACAGAAATGGACTACCAGTGGGTAAGAAATTTATCAAGGGCTGATAAAGGTTTGTGTGATAAGGTGGTTCAAAGAGTGGAAGGCAGCGAAAGACAAACAAACAGAATGTTCAAGCAAGAGAACACTTGTTGAATTTCGTAAAACAAGTGAAAATATGGCAGTAAGGACTGAAATATTAACCAAAGGGGAAGTGAGAGGGATATAATAGTAAAGCTATAAGACAAAAAATTAGGAAAATCGGTGCTTATTATGCAATAAAGATATGGTTCACCTTCTACAAGACAGTAAGGAAACAAGAAAGATCAGACAGAAATATATAAATAGGAAGGAGATGGGTAAAATCGAAAATGAACTTGAGCTTTACACTCTTGTTAAATTATAAAACAGAGAATGTAAGACACCGAAAAGAACATAGAAACTCTATAATATGAGAGGAATGTGGGAAAATAAATTTAAAGAGTATGAAAACAGAAAAGATGCATGTAGCTAGTAGTAACGAATTTCGCAAGTAGTGTGGAGTGTTTTTCTCTACGGTTGCGAAAGCTGAACGTTGAAGAAAAGAGACAGAACTGAAGCATTTGAGATGTGGGTTTGGAGTAGAATGGAGAAAATAAGGTGGGTGGATAAAGGGAAGAAGAGTACAAACCAAACCAAGCCCCATGACGCAACAGCCCCGAAGGGCTATGGCCTACCAATCGACCGTCCCTCAGCCCGAAGGCCTGCAAAATTACGAGGTATCGTGTGGTCAGCACGCTAAATCCTCTCGGTCGTTACTCTTGGTTTTCTAGACCGGGGCCGCTATCTCACCGTCAGATAGCTCCTCAATTGTAATCACGTAGACTGAGTGGACCTCGAACCAGCCCTCAGATCCAGGTAAAAATCTCTGACCTGGCCGGGAATAGAACCCGGGGCCTCCGGATAAGAGGCAGGCACGTTACCCCTACAGCGTGGTACCGGCAAGAAGAACAGTGCAATATTGGAAAAAAACAAGGAACAAATAACTCTCCTAAACCTGATGACAAAAAATACAGTAAGAAAGCTAACTAGATGAGGCATATACTGAGAAGAGAAGGACTTCCAACAACAGTTCTTGAAAGTACAGTGGAAGGGAAAAGGAAACAAGGAAGGAGAAGAATAACAATGCTGAACGGAGTGAAAAGGGGCAGATACCAGACTACCAAAGAGTTCGTCTTTGACAGAAGCAGATGGAGAGAGCTATGGTGTCAGAAACCTGCCAATAGGCAGTAGTAAGGGTATGCGTGTGGAGGTATCCTAGACTTAGGACTTTGTTAAAGTCCGGGAAGTACCTCAAATGCTTTTGTATAATCGTTCATTAAAGATACGTCCAAATACAACTTATGGGAAATAGAGTGTGTATTAGTAAGTATATTTAAATAATTTTGAAACAGTTTTCTTATTGTTAGTTGGATTATCTCTAATATTTTGTATTGAGAAAAACTAACTGCATGTATTTATTATGATTACAAGAAATAAAAAATCTCCCCCCAGTTGGTGGTTATCCGTGACTGTGAGGGAGGAGTAGTATGCATTCATTAACTTGTAGTTGAAGGTAAATTTTTGAAGGGAGACGTGTTCGCAGGTTTCATGTCCAGCGTAAGATGATGTCACGCCCTTAAATGATAACTATTATAAATTGACTAATTAATTTATGAACATGAGTTCTCCTGTTTGTATCTCTTATTAGAAATACATTTAGGTTAACTGAAATTTGTTGTTGTCCTTGTTACTAGCTTCAACTCCAGATTATCACTGTAAAATTCCTATAAAAACTGAGTGCCTTCCCGGTGAACTATGTTCAAGAAGTGGTCATCTACTTTGTTTGTTCTAAGAATTATTATATCGTCACTGTTTGGGCAAAAGATCATATCTCGCAATGCTTTACCTATCCATTATTTTCCTTAAGACGGGTCACGCCTCCCAGCCACATATGGATATGCCGTTCATCAGAACAGTTTTCGCTGTGTTCATTTTCGTATGCTAACGTGTAAAGGAAAATGAACCTTGAGTTCATTACTACTATAGGAGTGCGTAAATAAGTCATGCAAACATACATTCCTAAAGTGCGGTACGATAAGGTTCCATTTCCTTTACATGCCATGCATAGGAAAATGAACACAACGATAATTCTTCTGATGGACGGGATATCCATATGTGGCTGGGAGGCGTGACCAGTCTTAAGGAAAATAATGGTTAGGGAGAGCATTGGGAGATATGACCTTTTGCCCGAACAGCGAAGATATTTTTTTTTTATCCAATACAAAGGAAATATACAGGTATAGCATATTCAAATCTAAAGCTAAAAGAGAAGAAAAAGTGGAAGAAAGAAGACTATGGACATTAAGTCGATGCTGTGGTGTACGTCATACAATAGATATTGACAAAGAGGAGAAAATGAACTTCAGACACAATCTGCAGTATTGGATAGTACTACTTTGGACTCATCCCTTGTGAATGAAGTTACTTGTCTGCCTTATACCGTGTGAGACTAACAAGCTAGAGATAAATGGTTGGCATACCTCCCGAGACGTATCACTCAATATATTTAATTCTCGAAGATCTTAAATAATAGTCTTCATATCTACTCGTATAGGGGATTCATTACTCAATATTAACTAACACTAGCATACCTACTACAAACAATGGACCCATAACCTCGCATTAGCAAGGAAAAGAAATTCAAGCTTGCTGATGTACATATCATTAGTTCGTGCAATCGTGAGGCAGATCGTGGCACAGAAAATCATACATTTCCCTTAGTAAGGCAGGTCTGAAAGTTCAAGAGAAAACTTGTGACACATAGCAAGTGAGTAAACCAACTAACGAGAGTACAGAATAAAATAATAGACTAGAGGACCCGCACTGCTTCATAGCAGGGTCCGATAAGTAGTCTTGATACACCTGCCGTAGTCATCTGCCCTGAACATTTAACACCGGTAATATAGATTATAATACTTCTTTCCATACAATATTCTTTGTGCTTCGACCATTCGGCAATATCTCGATCTTAACATTTTGAAACGATCTTGCCCGAGTTAGTGCAACATACAACTGGCCGTGGCTGAATGCTGGTTTGGATAAGTAGACTACGCACTTCTTGAAGAGTTTCTCCGTGCGCTTTATTAGTGGTCACACAGAAGGCTAGTCGAGTTGATACCCTAGTGCAGGGCCTCTCAGGGTGCATGCGCGTGGTGCATGCACTGTGCACGGTGCAAAAGACGACTTGGCTTGGTTGACCAGAGTGCAGACCCCCCACTCCTCGATTTGGAGCAATAGCGCTGTCTCTCTCTTTCCTCACGCCTGTCTCGCTCGCTCCGCCTGTCTCCCTCTCCCCCACTTGCGCCGTAGCGCTCCAAATCCGGGCTGAGTTGAGCCGAGTATAGCCGAGTAGAGCCGAGCATAGCCGAGTAGCCCAGAGACGAAGCGTTGATCCGAGCCATACCGAGCGGCACCGAGCGGCACCGATGCACAGTGCACGGAGCTCTTGCGCCTCGCTCTGCACGCGTGAGATTTTGGGCGTTTGAGAGGCCCTGCCCTAGTGTATCTAGCAGAGAATACTATTCTTCCATGAGCAGAGGAAGTATGGTAGGTAGTAATCAAACATGGCTGCTACAATGACATTACTAAGGATGAAAATCACATATATCAGAACATCAATGAAAGGTTAGTCGCTTAGCAACCCACTAAGTACAGAATGTATTGCGGGTTAGGATAAGCCTTCGCCTGCAATTATTGGAGGCGTGATTTGGTTTTATGATTACTCACAGTTGGCTGAACTTAGTGACATACCAATGTCTCATGATTCATGATTCACTGGCACGTAATTCCGAAGAGAATAAAACGGACGGACGGATTTGCCAAAGTTGTTTTTAGCAAACCCTTTTAATATATAATTATTATTATTATTATTATTATTATTATTATTATTATTATTATTATTAATTCCGCTTCCGTAGAATAACGGTTAGCGCTATAAGTTGTCATCCTTATAGGCCCGGGTTCGATATCCGGTACCCGTACTGCCAGAGATCTAAGGATGGCAGAAAGGCTAATATGTGGTTAAAATGATACATTCAGCTCACCCCCATACACGAAGTATGCCTGAAAAGAGCTGCAGTACCTCGGGCCGAGGACACGAGTTTGACACTGTCGGGCTGTGTGGCTAACTGTTTAGCATGTTAGCCCTTGGTCCAAGAGGTCCCGGGTTCAAGGTCGACTCGGGGGTTTTAACCTTAATTGGTTATTTCCTCTGGTTCGGAGTCTGGATGATTGTGCCGTCTTTAACATAACATTTCAATCCTAGGTAGGACCTCATCCTCACACGTGCGCACGTTTTCCATGGGCGTCAACTCGAAAGTCCTGCACTGCGTATCTCAGGAGGCCATGCGCCACGATTATTATTATTATTATTATTATTCATACCATTTATCCATTAACGCTCAGTAATTTGAAGTTATTTAGGAACATAAGAGTGTTTAAAATCTTCTAATTCCATTCCTAAACATATTGTAAAATGTTGTAAGGGTTATTTGATAATTAACATTGTAATTGTGATCTCTTGGTCTGGTGATCTTTAACATTAATCGTCAGCTTTCGCAATTGGCGTCAAGATGATAATACAAGAACCTTTCTGAGTTTATATGTCCTAGTTCAGTTTGGTTTCTACCTCTGAACCTTTCATTGGATACTGTGCCCAATGTTAACAAGGATCACTCTGTCCGAAGGTTAGTTGTAAACTACGCCTACTAGCCCAGAAAGTTTCCTCTGTTACATCTCATAATGCTTTCTAGATGATCGAAACATGTAACCATCTGAGTGTGAGATTTCAATGTATCCTATATACAGAGTGTAATTGAAATACTTATACATGAAGTCCGTCAATCTGGTGATGAAACATGGTATTCTAAGCAATCATCTTCAAAAATCCTACTCCTGTCTTGATTAGTGTAGAAAACCAGACCAAACCCCATGGCGCAACAGCCGCGAACGGCCATGGCCTACCAAGCGACCGCTGCTCAGCCCAAAGACCTGCGGATTACGAGGTGTCGTGTGGTGAAAACGACGGATCCTATCGGTCGTTATTCTTGGCTTTCTAGAACGGGCCGCCACATCACCGTCAGATAGTTCCTCAATTGTAATCACGTAGGCTGAGTGGACCTCGAACCAGCCCTCAGATGCAGGTAAAAATCCCTGACCTTACCGGAAATTGAACCCGGGACCTCTGGGTAAGAGGCAGACACGCTACCCCTACACCGCGTTGCTGACCTTGATTAGTGTAGGATAAATTAAATCACAAATCTTCGGTTAATGATTTTGAGGAGTCATTAGGCTGGATTCCCCTTCTCGCGGCCGTCCAAACGCGGACCGTACGAGTTCTGCTATTATCCACTAAGCAGCACTCGTCTGACCTGTCTGGCAGGTTGTACGCGAAGAATAGTTTATGAATAGGTACAGTACATAATTTACTTTTTCTTATACCACTAGAAAATATTTTTAGAAGTTTTGTGGTTATGGATTACATCTTAAAATATGACTGCAGTTTACAAATGCTGCAGCTTATAGGTATTCCAAGAAATTCCTAGGAATATCAAGTTCAGTGCTGATGTTTCTTACATGATTATCTAAAAATGGTTTTAAACTTTTTGTCACAATAGTGTAACTGACAATTATTTGATTACAGTCGCAACACTTAAAACATTCTCTAAATTTCGAGACAATTCTTCAGTATCCTTAACACCTGGGCATGTCCAAAATGTCTCAACATCACTACAGTGGAATTCAGAATATTTTTCAGGAACTGCACAAATTTTCTCGAGGGATAGCGCAAGACTCCCTGATCGTGTGCCTTAAAATGGGACACATCAACGGACTGTCACTGACAGCTGGTGACGGAAGCTCTAAGCGGGAAGAGCATTCTGTATTTTCCTCCGCCACACGAACAAGATAGCCACCAATCATCGCTAAAGTCTACAGTTCGACGTTAACAGGTTTTTATGAAAAGAAAGAAACACACACATTTCTGCTGATAAATCGGACTGTCATCTATCCTATAAGCGTAGCTCAGATAAATGCTAGATGTAGACCGTGTTGTGATGACGAGTGCCTCATTAAGTTTCCATGCTGATTTTCTTCTTCTTGTTCTTATTGCGATTAATTTATTCAACAAATGAAAAGATATATAAATTGATTCGTATTGCATACATCATGAATGTCATGCCATTTTCTGATTATTTCAAGAAAGTCTGTGGTCTTCTATAGACTTTCTTGATCTTGATCTTCCACCGCGTCAGGAGCAACAGTGGGCATAATCTTCAATGCACCTGTGACAGATATAGAAAACATATATTTGGGCCTTTAAGCATGTATTTTTTCCAAGTTAGTCGGAAATAGGGTTTTGCTTGTTAGGCTTCTAACAAGTTCCACGACATGACCCTTCTGCACATTGTATAATTGTTTTAGGTGTGAAATGGAAGTTCACGGACGAATTCTTTAACCAATAATTGAGATTGCAAGTTTTTCAGGATATAACTGCTAACGAAACTTTTTAAAAAAGGTCTGTTTCCATCGTAAGGACGTGCAATTTCTGGAAGAAGTGATCCATTACATCTTTCCTTCAACATGTTGACGTTAACTGAGCAATTGTCCGTTTCAATTCTGATGTTCTGAAACCCTGTTTGGTCAACTTCTGATACTACCTTAGTTGTGAGTCTGTTTAGTCAACAATATGCTTTACGTCGCATCGACACAGATGGGATAGGGGAGACCTGGGAGTGGGAAGGAAGCGGCCGTGGCCTTAATTAAGCTACAGTCCCAGCATTTGCCAATTTTGAAATTGGGAAACCACGGAAAACCATCTTCAGGGCTGCCGACAGTGGGGTTCGATCCTACTGTCTTCCTGATGCAAGCTCACAGCCGTGCGCCCCTAACTGCACGGCCAACTCACCTGGTAAGGGTGTTTAGTTGTGCTCCACTTAACTGTCAAATAAAGTAGAATGCGACGGGTATCCTTTAATCCGTCGATAGTCCTCGCAATAAAAATCAGAGAAGCTTGTTAGCGACTTTATCTCTTCTGCCTACTTCTCTTTCAGCTTCTGGGTATCCCAAATATTCGTCAAGATTGCGATCATAAAGTATTTTAGCTTTAATTGCTTTAATCAATACACCATTTTAAGAAATAGTTAATAAATATGAAGAAATACCTAAAACATTCACCAATATTGCTCTAGTCTACACGAGATTTTGCTCACCAATTAACACATTTTATTCGCGCAGTTTCACTATACAATCTCGGAAACAGTTATTAATCTCTACTGGAAATATTAGCACCCACAGAGGTTGGAACGCTTTTTATTTTCTGACAAAACTCTTATTACACTGTGCACTGTTTCCACACAAAGCCACGTAAACTAGTCGCGAAACAGGTCATAAACCTGACATCTAGAGGCTGCAGCTGAAAACGCTTGCCCCATGTTCTGACGTACCACACTTTGAGCTTGTCATGGCCGCTAGTATAACACAGGCAACACCTCTACACAGCTGATTTCACCACGTACAGTAGTCTTCCACTCCAAGGGGCTGAGCTATGCAGGCCAGTATGCTCTCTTCTCCTCACTGAATCAGACAGTGTTGTTACATATCCGTCTGTTGAAGATTCAACCGGCCTTATGGCCCATGACTCAAAACAAATTATTGGTCTATAGCACATACATTGGAAAATTAAATTACTGAAGTTGTGATAAATAAATGAAACGAACCGTTATGGTCAATTTTTGTGCGGAGACAGCGTAATAATAATAATAATAATAATAATAATAATAATAATAATAATAAACATTTTTAATTTTAAGGTGTCGAAGTGCGGCAATTTTGTGATAAGGGATTTATTTTACATACCATTAAATCCATCGACATAAGGCTGGCGTATTTGAGTACCTTCATTTACCACATAACTGAGCCGGAATCGGACCTTCGAGAAGGATAGCACTGTACCACTTTAGCTACATAGCCTGCGTTTTACACTCATATTCATAAAAAGCAGAACACTTTGAAAGAGTGGAGATAGGGAGTTCATATTCATAGGACACGTTCATTAGTATGTTCCGCAGAAACGATTAGCATTTCAGTCACCTAGGTTCAGCATGTGTCCTGTTGCCTAGTAGGCACTGGGTCCTCCATGGGCACTGGCAACTTGTTCCATGCATGATGGCATCGACGCGTATGACGCGCGAATGGCGTCCTGAGGTATAGCCATCCATGCTGCATTCACCTGGTTCCACAGTTCATCTTTGGTGGTTGGCATTAGGTCACAGCGCCGTACCCGTCGTTTCACCATATCCCACACATTTTCGATTGGCGACAAGTCCGGTGATCGGGTGGACCAGGGCAACAGTCTGACATCCTGTGACAACAAGAAGGCAAGCGTTCGTGCAGCAACATGTGGTAGCTGAAATATGGCGTCTGGGGTGTTGTGCATAAAGGGTGTGGCTACAGGTCGCAGGATGTCATTCACGTAGGTCAAACTGTTCACCGTGCCCTGGACACGCACAAAGTGTGATTTGTGGTTGTACACAATAGCACCCTACACCATAAGGCCTGGAGTTGGCGCTGTATGTCTTGTACGAATGCAGTCAATGTGATGCCTCTCTCCCCGTCTGCGGCAAACCAAAATGCGGCCATCATTTTCAAACAAACAGAACCTGGATTAGTCCTGAAACACTATCTGCTGCTATTCCTGTCCCCAGTGACGTCGTTGCATACACAACTGTAGTCTAGCATATTTATGCAGATTAGTCAAAGGTAGGCGGAGAAGTGGACGACGCGCCGGTAACCCAGACTGCAATAAACGGCGACGGACTGTCACTCCTGGTAGTGTACGATGTGTTACACTGTTCCACTGTTGCGCCAGAGCCCAGGAGGACCCAGATCTGTCCTGCAATGCCATTCGGATGAGGTGTAGAACTTCTCGGGGAGTGGACTGAGTGGTGCGACCAGACCCATCTCATCGTCTTGTACGGCCTTCTGTGAACCATTGTGTACACACCCGTTGCACTGCCGACACACTTCGTCCCACACGTGCAGCAATTTTAGGGATGGATCCATCATGTTCTCTCAAGCCAATAATGCGCCCTCTTTCAAACTCACTCATTTGACGGTACGGTTCTCGGATACTCTCGAGGCATCCTGCACACCTGCTCAAGTCACGCTGATCCATTATCTTCGGTTTATAGCGACAACGAGAGCCGCAGGCACATTTTACCAGTCGGTGGTGGTGCGCCGAGATATCAATGTGGACCTAGAGAACATACTAATGCACATGTCCCGTGAATATGAACTTCCTATCTCTAGTCTTTCAAGGTGTTCTGGTTTTTATGAACGTGAGTATATTATTATTATTATTATTATTATTATTATTATTATTATTATTATTATTATGTGCATGTGGTGTTAGTACCCATACAACGTATAATTACCAGCAGACATGTAAGTTGGGAAGACTTAGAGTGTAGTATAACTGTGCGTTTCGGAATGGCTGCGGGAGTAATGAGAGATTTATTATGGTATTGTTCCAGTGTATTGGGACCCGCACCAGAATTACTTGATGCGAAAACTGGAAAAGATCCAACAGAAAGCAGCACGATTTGTTCTATAGCTCATTCATATTAAGAAAGCAGCGTTGCTCTTACGGACCTTCAAGGAGTGAACACCCCCTTCCCCCTCTCCCCTCTGATACACCCACAATTCCTCGTGATTAAGGCATATTATACTGTACGTTGTAATGTATTATGAACGACAGATAAAAAGGATGAGGTATATTTGCCCGGAGTTATTAAAATAACTACATAACATATTTTTTTTTCATAAATATATTCGTAGGGGGAAAGCACAATGGCAGGAATAGCCATCGCTTCGTTGCCTTCTTTCATTTCCCTTCTTCTGTGTTGCTCTGATACAAGCCTCGTGTAGTCCCTCACTGTGTGAACCGCCGGCAGCTCACTTCTATAGTGAAGTCATCTACCGTATTTATTTGTTGCGTGTGTGTTTTTAGGCTTTAATTCGGGGCTTACTTGTCTTGTGTCGAGTGAGAGTTGGTTGTATATTGCTTAGTATTTGTGCGTGTTCTATTATTTTCGTACTGTACAGAAGTTGTCACTGAATATTTTGGTGTTGTGGTGTGCAGCGATACGTCATGGCATAACTTGTACTGATAAAAATATTGCCGTGTGTTTTATTTGTGCTTGGTTTTGTTATTTAGCTGTTCTTTCTTAAGCGGATTTCAATTTTACCACTTTTTCACGGCTGCATTTACTCTGTACTACTATTTTTGTGAGCAATACGACAGCACAGTAGTACCTCGCGTTGCCTGGGGAGATTTATTAAATGTAGTTAAATGCATCCCTCCCCCCCTCGAGCCCATAAAAAAGTATTTTTCGTTTTTCTCCCCCAATTTGCCTTACTCTTCAATGCTGAGGTTTTATGTGTCGCCGTTTACCCGTGACGGTGTTGAGCAGAGCCGTTCGATATGGCAAGCCTGTTCTTAACATGGAATGAGCTATAGGTGATTTCCGACAAAAGAGCTTTTTATTGTATGGCCTTCTCCATTACTGAGGGTTGGCCACAATCACAGCAAAATCTGTACGATGTTCGATAAAAGAGCAGTGTTACAAAAATGCTGCAAACATTCGGCTGGGAAGACTTGGGAGTAAAGAGACGAGCTGCCCGACTAAGCGGTATGTTCCGAGCTGTCAGTGGAGAATTGGCGTAGAATAACACTAGAGCTTTTTAAAGTCAGAGAGATCATAAAATGAAGATTAAGCAGGAATTCAATTTAGGGCAGATATTTATTTATAGGACAAGGAATAAGGGATTGGAGGAGGCCTAATTTATGTTCGATACATTTACAAGTTCTTTGGAAACATTGAGGAAAAGACTAGGCAAACAATTAATGGAGAATCTGCCACATAAGCAGACCAATGGTGATTGAATTTAAATCTGTATTGACAATACAACACCAGCAGCCAGATTACAGCTCTTCTCCCTCGTTATCGCAGCCGCTGTTAAAACGATATCACACAGTGACTGATACCTCATCGCACTGCTTCTAAGCGATGATAAATGATTTATTATGGAGTATTACCGGAATTAAATTAACAAGAGAGACCGGAGTTCGCGGAGAAAACTCTGTCCCACCTTCACTTTTTCCGGCACAAATATCACAAGTACTGACAGAGATTTGAAAATGGGATGCAGCGTTGAAATTTGGATGTCTAAGCGTCGGATCAATTCTTTAATTCTCATCATAGCGAGGAGCTTCATTTTTTATTTCATCCTTTAACCCACCACACATTGAAGACCTTTTACTTATTTATTTCTTGGTTCCTAGCCATTCTTCTTTGAACCCTGCGTCCAAATTCCATGTGGCATGTACGAAGTGAGGCAACACTGCTGTGGAGACGCTATGCAACGGAACCTAATATTGTCGCTGATAGCGCACGTTGGTTACATACCTACCTTACCTCAGAGCAAATGGACTCGCCCTGCGTGATGTGAGCTAACGGTCTAACGTAACGTTGTCGCTGTTTTCCAAACAGGAACAACGGAGTTGGATCAAGATTGAATGTGCCAGAGGTCGTACAGCACGACAGTGTCATCAAGATCTTCAAGAGGCTTGCGGGGAATCTGCATTGCCTTACAGAACAGTGGCATGTTGGGTAAAAGCCTTCAACGATGGTCGGCAAACTGTAGCGGACATTCTTCGGGCAAGTGGTCCTACGTGCGTCAGTGAAGAAGTGCATGCTCTTGCCGCGTTACTGGACAGTGATCAAAACCAGACTATTCGTGAGCTTGCCCAAGAAACCGGATTAGCGCATACGACTGTGCTTCACATCCTGAAGGAACGCCTGGGTATGCGAAAAATTGCATCACGATGAGTTCCGCATAATTTGACGGAAATGCACAAATGGTTGCGTTACGACGCTGCTAAGACGCACTTTGATTCCGAAGATGATGGAACCACTTCGTGGCATTCGCTTCAGAACTGTTGCACAGATTCGACAGGCAGTAGACGGCTCCATTCGCACCATTAACAGAACAGGTTCTGCTAAAGGTGTACTACGACTTCCACATCGCTGACAACGGGTTATACACAACGCTGGTGACTAGATTGAGGACAGTAAAGGTTGCTAACATGTAACTCTTTTGTATCTGTTGCAAATAAATAGTTGCCACTATTTAAGTTCCAAACTTCGTATTACTGTGCTGGAGTGCTTGAAGGATTACGCATCAACATACGTTTTCAAACATACTTCCCAACCGGGGCTGATTATCGCAATGATTTTCCTTTTAAAATAATATTCGATCAGTCAATGATTTCACGTTTTATGGGTAGATTACATTGTAATACCGGTCCAAATATACCAGTTCTTTATGTGAGGTTGCACCAACAACAATAGCAATTTCTTTACGTCGGAATTTTCCAAGAAGACAGCGTCATTCTACCTTTCCTTCTTCGTCCCTGTCAACAGAGAAATTCATGTTTGGAGTACGCAACAACTTCTCATCGACGTAGCCTAGCCCCAGCCCACTCTTGCTACTGCAAACGTACAGTAGTCAGTAGTAGTACTGAAAACCTAAAAATACTTTTTATAACTTAATTTTAAATGTAAAGACAGGCCAAGATTTTTAGGATATTATTTGCCTAGAATGGCCTAATCTGCCACCAGTTTAACGGATTTGATTTTTTTCATTGCCACCATGTATTCTAATAAATGTGAAATATTTTTTCTCTATGGATCTTTTATACATTACATTAAGTTTCCTTCCATTTATCTGAACAGCTATCAATAATTTTGTTTTATGTTTAAAGAGTGCTTTGACAACCACCCCCAACTACCCTACTCACCCCACTACCCACATTTCATTTGAAAATTTATTACGAATTGACCAAATGGAAAAATTCAAAAATTCGGGGTTCGAAGTACGACGCGTTTACTAGAGACAATGTACGCTTCATTCATAATTCTACTCATTTAAGACATCGGTGAGGCATTCGCATTTCAGTTAATTCATTTATTTTTCTCCCGTTCACTGGTCTAGTCCTAAAGTACGTAATCTGCGAGGCCCATTCAGAAAATAACAGAACTTTGAAAATACTGGCAAATGAAAAGTCTTAGAGTTTTCTGGTAAGTGGCGCTCTATAAACGTATCCTTCCTAAGTAACTAGCCACCCACGTATTTCTCAGCAGCTGTTAGTTTGCAAAGTGTGCTGAGTATGTGTTGCGCTTGTCTACTTCATAGGACTCCGGCCTTAAGGAAATTACTGACTTTTGATTTTCGATGGGGCTAGAATGATACCAAAGTCTGCATTACGACCAGCGTATAAACATTCGCTTGTGCTTCATACCAAGGAAAACATTTGACGATTACCAAATGATGAAGATATTTTATGGCGAAGAAAGCGCGGCAGACAGGTCGAACGTGAAAGAGTTGTTAACGGTGTTGTGTGCCATAGATTTCTATCTGAGAGTCAATCGGTGAACCGCTGGTACTACTTCGGAGTCTTGAGACGTTTTGGAAACAATATGAGGAGATAAAGACCAGACTTATGGTGGAACAACAACTATGACAACGCACCACCTCACGCATCACTGTTGATTCGTAAACGTTTGACGAACACGACGATAAGTGTGCTTCCTCTTGCACCCTACTACCATGACCTAGCCCGGTTCCACAAATTTAAATGTAATCTGCAAGGTAGACGATTTCAGTCAACTGAATAGACTAAAGCGAAATCACATGCTAAACTGCAGGTGACCCCCAGGACTGCTGCCATAAGTGAAAACAGCATTACGAGTACTAGAGGAGGAGAGTATAAAGGAAAGCCTCTTAAAGAGTTATTATCAACTTATTCTTAATATGCCCTGTATGCAGACGCACCTCCATCTCGCAGTGGACGGCGATGTAGTTGGATGAGAGCAGTCTCCTCACCATCTTGACGGGAAGGTTGTCCCAGTCGGTGGTGCTCACCAGCGGTAAGAAACAGTTCATGATCCTGGGCTCCATCAGGTCCATCACTTGCTTGTTCCTGATCCGCAGAGCTCGCATACTCAACTGCAGAGCGCTGGTCTCCGTGAACACCTGCACAGATGTCACCAGAAGCGTTACTCTGTGGACTAAATGTGATCGGGAAGGAAACGAATTTCCAAACACTGGAATGACCAATGCCGTACGTCTTCCTTCAACGAGGAATGTCAGTGGGTCAAAATGCAGATGGCTACTCAAGTAGAAAATAATGAAATAGAAAATTCTGAACTTCAAATAGTACTAGATCAGAATTCTAGACTACCTATACATGTTGCGTCCTTTCACTAACACATGAAGCACGTCATTTTCAGCCTTCATCAATTACCAAGGAAAATGCTTACTTTTTACTTACGTTTTCTACCTGGTGCTGTTATGCATTACTTTCAAAAGCAAGAAAGAAATTCGTGGACACTGACATGAAGAAGAGATTTATTAAACCATACTTTAGAAAAGAAGATTTGAGATTATCTTAAACAGTCGATGCAAATAAGTTACATCACTGGTAGAGTTATCTACACGTAATAAATAGGTCTAAGGAACTGAACTTCACAATCACGCACGTCTGTTAATGAATCATCTTGACTGTTTTAATTTAAGATTTCAAGATTTAAAAGAAACTTCTCATGAAAACATCGTCTATCTTCGTCCATTTTCTGGCATTTTAATAAACAAATACTTATTTGTTTATAAAAAGCGTTAGAAATTCCACCTCCGTAGGAGTGAGTAGAAGTTGAGACAAAGAAGTACTGTACACTTAGGCAACGATAAAAATTATCAAATGATTTCCGCACTGAAAATTCAACAGTGAAGGAAACGGATGAATCTCCGCTGAATTACACAGTCCGTGAGACATCTCATTCAATCTTGTGCAGTTTCATAGAGGAACTAAATATGACTGAAGCCTCGTGTTGTCTAGTTGAAACAATAAAATATATTTCTGTTAATTAGTACCTAATATTTAGTATAATTGTATCCATTGACTACCACATTTTGTGTGTATTATTATTATTATTATTATTATTATTATTATTATTATTATTATTATTATTATTATACAAATATTTACATTGCAAATATCAGATAAAACCAATCATTGGGCACAAAATACAAAAAGCCACGCACGTGACACAAAATATATTAATCTGCTGTCATGGACACATATCATCGTGTTCTTCTTTAAGACAGATAAAGAACAGGAACTAGAAGAAGACGTTTCAATTGGTAGCTATCCTGACGGCAATGCTTGTTTGTAGAAGTATAGTATCTGAATTCTAAACGTAACATACAGTAGTTTTAACCTATGACCAACAGTTAACAGAATATATAATTTAATATAGTCGCCTCCAGTTGTTCCCATCCAAGTTTCTCTATCATTCTTGTCAGAGCATTTCTAGCATTAAAATACGAGCCTAGTCACCGTTCTCTGTACCATTACTGCAAGGGTTGGAAGAAAAGTAGTAGCAACATCTATATGTATAAAATAAGAGTTTTGTCTCTACATTGCTCAGAATTTAAAAAGGATAGTATTATCTGTCTCGTTTTCGTGTCCACAGTAGCAAGGAAATGCACTTTTTAATTTTCCTTAATGTCTGTCTGTCTGTCTGTCTGTCTGTCTGTCTGTCTGTCTGTCTGTCTGTCTGTCTGTCTGTCTGTCTGTCTGTCTGTCTGTCTGTCTGTCTGTCTGTCTGTCTGTCTGTCTGTCTGTCTGTCTGTCTGTCTGTCTGTCTGTCTGTACACGCATCACGAGAGAATGGCTGAAACGAAGTTAATGAAAATCGGTATGTAAAGTCGGGGAATAAGGAACTACAGTCTACGCTATAAATAATTTCGAAAGACGCCCTAGTATCACAGAGTCGAAAGAAAACTAAATGTGAAGACCTACAATACAAAAAGCTCATAACATTGAACAACAATAACATTACATTGACCATTGTTTGTTGTGTTGTACTTTGTGTCTTCTGTTACCAGTCAAGTCCGATAGATGGGATTACTGCTGTATACCGAGTATTTTTTTTTAAATTTGCTTTACGTCGCACCGACACAGATAGGTATTATGGCGACAATGGGATAGGAAAAGGAAGCGGCCCTGGCGTTAATTACAGTACAGCCCCAGCATTTGCCTGGTGTGAAAATGGGAGACCATGGAAAACCATCTTCAGGGCTGTCGACAGTAGTTTTCGAACCCACTACCACCCGGATGCAGACTCAGAGCTGCGCACCCCTAACAGCACGGCCAACTCGCCCGGTCGTACCGAGTATAACAGCCTGCCTGAGTATTGGGGGGAAGTAGCTGGGGAGTTAGATAACTTTCTTCTTAAGCATGCCATTCCTCTGGTTCATAAATTCTCTGATACTACTGATACGTAACAAACTGGTTCATCATGGCATTCGAGCTATTCAATCCCTACCCTGAGGCACTGATTGGAATGAGCGGTGTGTACATATATTTAACGGAACAATGGCAGACGAGTGTTCACGGCTGTCTGCGGCCTGGTCATTCCAGCACTGGAACTTTGGACTGTTAGATCGGCATCGTAGTACTGTTCATTAAAAGTGAGAACATGTGCGGTTTTTCAGTTGAGCGAGTATTTTATACGATAACATTGCTTTTTTTTTTTTTTTTTTGCTAGCTGCTTTACGTCGCACCGACACAGATAGGTCTTATGGCGACGATGGGACGGGAAAGGGCTAGGAGTGGGAAGGAAGCGGCCGTGGCCTTACTTAAGGTACAGCCCCAGCATTTGCCTGGTGTGAAAATGGGAAACCACGGAAAACCATCTTCAGGGCTGCCGACAGTGGGGTTCGAACCTACTATCTCCCGAATACTGGATACTGGCCGCACTTAAGCGACTGCAGCTATCGAGCTCGGTAACATTGCTTTTAATCCCTACATTCCTACTGAGGCTTTTGTAATGGCCTAAGTTAACTGTAGTTAGTAAAACCACAAGACAGTCTTTCTGAGAATCTCGTAGCGAAGTACGGGCACATCAGCTAATATTCATACATAGGAAACCATTTGTTGTAGAACCACTATATCTATTCAGTGTAATCTCCTGCAACACGTTGCACCCGTTTCCAAATATGTGAAAGGTGTAGGATATCAGAATCAATGCCACTTGAAGTATGGTGTCTCGTGTTTGGAAACGCTTCCCTCGGAGTGTTTCTTCTAGAAACAAATCAAAATCAAAAGGACTCATGTCCAGTGAATAAAGTGGATGCTCCAGGACTTCCCACCTATACCTTGCTAATATTTCCCCCACAAGAGCAGCTTTGTGGCAGAAGATGTTATTGTGCAGGACAATGGATGTATGCGTTAGGAAATGGGACCGTTTCCTCCGCAGTGCAGGATGATGATGTTCCAGAAACCTGCGGTAGTATGCAACATTCACTGCTTGGTTCGGAGGAACTGCGTGACTCATTATGACACCCTGCATACCGTACACCACTAACAACATCTCTTTCACCTGCTGGTGCAGTGTTTTCGACCGCGGTGATAAAGGATGGTGTCATTCATTGGACTAGCGCTTCAATTCTGGCTCGAACGATCATGCCATTGTTTCATCCAGAGTGATGATCTAGTCATAATGCATACGACCTTCCCTCGTGTGACTGGCCTAATGGTCACCGACAAGGGTGTAACTGTCATTTATGAATGACCGTAAGGTGATGGGGTATCCATCGGGATACAATTTTTCGGCGCCCAAGCACCTTGTGCAACACATGCAATACTGCATGGTGGCTTGCTTCTACCTCTCTTGCTGGTCATTTCGTATCCACATGCAGCAATGATTGAATCAACTTGACGAACGTGGCGTTGACCACAGGACGGCCTGCATCGTCCTTGGTGAATACTGTTTTCCCACGGGCCTCCGCCCGACAGGGAAAGACATCGTTACCACATACTTTCCGTGGCAAAGCATGACATTCCACTGCGTTCCTTCCATGCACCACTTCGATATTCACCCATACTCGTTGTTCCACGTTGAAACCATCTCTTTAGGGTGGTGCGGTATTGCACCACAAATTGACGGTTTCGTATTCGTTCGTTTACAGGACCTGCACTTGTGCAACTCTCTTGTATATGTGATGCCAACAGCAGCGCACTCAATTGTTCCGACAACATGATGATGTTTCGCTCATCGTGGCTGATCCAGCACCTTACATAGTTAAAGCTGCCTAGCTCGTGCTCCACAGAGTAGCTGAACAAGTCAGATAAAAGTTCCCTGAAGTTGACAAGCTTGTGTCGCAAACCAAGAAGGTATTTCTTAAGGCTCCATGAGGCAGGGAACTTTAAAAATCCCCAGCACCCGGCATTCTATTACCACCGCAACCTTCCATCACATGGTAGGGAACGTGGATTGATGCCTGTGTTTACTACAGTGACAACTTTCAGTCAGTGAAACATGTAACAGATTCTCTCGACGAGAAAGACGCAAGGCCATTCAGATTGCTCAAGGATTGTTTTCAGATATGTAAATGGAGGGAAAAACTAGCACCAAGGGGAAATTTCGGTTCCTTGTCGTCAATTATAACACATCCTCAGGAGAGAGCCGTGGCTCTTGAAATAAGGATAAATTTAGTCAGAACAGCCGCAGACAAAAATGTGTTTATGCTGATTCTGGTATGTCAGCATCAGACAAACTGAAACGTTTTCTTGACAAGAATTCGGGCTTTTATGTTCTGTGATCTATATCTCGGGTGTTGACTGGTGATGATTTTAGCACCACTGGAATCAAAGAGGAACTTAATCCAATAACTTAGAGCACTTCACGTATGCTCTCAACGTTCTGTAGACGGATCTTCTCAAAGTACAAGAACGTACTGGCCGACAACTATCGTTCCTTTTCCTGAGAGAAACTGCGAAAATTATCACCGTCATTTACTGTAATACGAAATTAGGTTAGACTGTAGTATATCACATTTTAAGTGCACAATTTTCATGTATGCTGTAATCAGTAATGCATTCGATTGTCTAATGGAAAAATGTTCTTGTTTGTTTGTTTGTTTGTTTTGTTCTTCAGTTGTTCCCGACTTAACGGGCAGCATAACATAAAATAAATGTATGTGCACTTCATGAAATTATGACATTAGACTGAATGTCCATTAAATTTATCTTAGTATAGAATGAGGCAGTCTGTTTGCATTTATTTGTGTATTAAAATTATGTCAACAACATAAATATAGGCTATACCAACTCGATTACTGAAATTATTGTAAAATTTCATTTAGGTGGGTTTTTTTAGATCATTTCACTGGATATTCCGTCAGTTTATAGATCATTTTTTAAACATTTTAAGGTCATCAAAATTCTGGCCCTTGTATGCTATTTAGGGGTTGTATTAAGGATGGAAAGGAGCGGGCATATAAGTTACTGCTGAGGCCCCGGTATGGTTCCTGTGTATGGACCCTCACCAGGTTTACTTGATTCGAGAACTGGAAAAGATCCAAAGGACGATGTTTTTGTGGGAGAGATTTCGAACAAAAGAGCAATGTTACGAAAATGAAGCAAACTTTGAGCTGGAAAAAACTTGGGAGTAAGGAGAAGAGCTGCTTGACTAAGCTGTTTGTTCCGAGCTGCCAGTGGGCTCGTGAGCTTTGGAGTAGACCAGTAGAGCCAAAACGTGTGAGTTGCAGTTGTTTTCAGAGGAAGTACAACTAGCTAACCATCAACAAAACGTTTGGTTCAGTGCATTACTACTTATGTGTATTGTAAAACAGTTATATATTTAAACAATTATAAGGAAATGCACTCTGAAATGCAGCTTTAGGAAAAAAAACAGCAAGCCAGGACCTGACGAAATTCACGAGTGGATTTCAGACACATTACACCTAAACTTCTGCCAGATGAGGGCCATCCAGCTGGACAACATGGAGAAAGCAGGATACAGTAAACTCACTAACAAACTTCTCATGGAAAAAAATCATATCACCGGGCGAGTTGGCCCTGCGGTCTAGGGTGCGCAGCTGTGAGCTTGCATCCGTGAGATAGTGGGTTCGAGCCCCACTGTCTGTATCCCTGAAGATGGTTTTACGTGGTTTCCCATTTTACTCCAGGCAAATGCTGGGGCTGTACCTTCAGTAAGGCCACGGCTGCTTCCTTCCCACTCCTAAGTCTTTCCTATCCCATCGTCGCCATAAGATCTATCGGTGTCGGTGCGACGTAAAGCAAATTCAAAAAACAAAAGTCATCTCTGCATCGAACGGGATTTTACAGATACGCAGATGTAATAGTTCCTTTTCTGAAGTACAAATTACGCACACGTATGTAGCCATTAAATTTATCCGGGTAACGATCGACGTTTTGAATGAGGTTCCTTCTTCTCTAGATATGTGAAAGTAATGGATATTAGGAATGAACGCTCGTCAGTAACTTACAAGTTGAACGTATACAGTGGTATAAGGGCACAAACTACTGGCTCACCAGTGATCAGTAGTGATGGATATAGCGCACAGGTAGTCAACGACGGACAACCAAAAACCTGATTTTGCGCAACTCTCCTGATCACTTCAAGCAGAAACACCCAGTCCGACAGAGTGAGAGCAGCACCAAGGCAAATGAACGACGTTATGTCTGTCCGTAGGCTCAAAACGGAAGCGCGTGCGTCAGCCGAACAAAATACAGTAAATACGATTCACCAGTGCCCATACAAAAGAATCATTAGCTCCAATCACCACGAGCGTAGAAGTACAAACCGACATCACACACCTGTTACAACTGAACTGAAGCAGAAACAAGCATCCTCTCTAACAGTATACAGCCCAAAAACACATCAGCAGGAAGATATAATCAGCGAACAATTGAAAAATAAACTGGACATACCTTTTGTATCCCAAGAAACCACAAAGTCTAACCACCAGGCTCGTCATGAAAGAGGACAATAAAAGCTGAAGACATCATAACTGCACACCACAGGCAGAACAACGTCACATTTACACTTTACACTCGAAAATGAAAACTTCGAAATCTGACAACATGGAATCAAATGTGAAAATGCTATTCTCCTTCCAACAATTTCAAAAATGGAACTTATGGATCATGATGGCGCTAACAACCACACACGTTTAGACTTTAAAACAAGAGGTACAGGTAAAAAAAACGTTGCTGTACAGCAACAGGAATTCGAAGCATCTTACTCCCGACAAACATACCGATAGCCTGACCAGCGACACACCGAGCGGATCTTGGTCTACCGAAATGGATGGCGGCACTATGGTTGTACCACTACATATAGCAGAAGAAACAGAAGTCTCAGGAACAAACAATTAAAAAACGAAACATCGCTCCCCAAGAATCCCACGAAGCTGAAAAACGAGACTATCGAAGGATGGTGTACACAAGACCTTTACGCATTTAAATCCAAATCATCCTCGTCTTCGGGGTAATAGGACTTTCGTCGAGACACGATAATATCTCCCCAGCGTAGCGCACCGCAGGATCAATTCTGCCTACGATGCATTGCATATGGTAATTGAATTGGTTATTTTTAAAACCCCGTTAGTCAAGAATTGTAAATTTGTTGGAAAATACGAAAAACTGAATGATTAATTACGTACAGAACTTTTAAATGCTTTTATTGCTTCTAAAATTTCTTTATTCATTATGTCATGGAGGTATGTAATTTGCTTGTATAAATATTACAAGACTGGTTTAAATGTTGATGACTTATGGGAATCCAAAAACTAATTAACAATGTTTTATCATAACATGGCACATGTTTCTTACAATAATATCTTGAATTACAATATTCATCTAGAAAATAATTTCCATGTCAATTAGTGAAAACATCGCTAGAAACTTCAGAACATTGCGTTTTTATGAATGCACACACCGTTAAAATGATTTCGAAATGAACAACCTTTTTTTTTTAATCAGTCTCTCAATTAGTGATATCTCAGTCATACAAGGTTTATCAGAATAATTTCCCCTTCATTCGGTATGAATCCTTCCAAATTTTTCAAATCCTACATTCTCTGTATATAATTCTGTCTACATGCTCTTTTTTCTGGCAATGGCACTGGGAGTACTATTAAGAAGCCCGACGTTTTAGATTATAAGAACAGGGTAGTATTAACTATACCAAAGTGGTCTCTAGAATACACGAAATAGTTATACTGCGACACCTAACTGTCATATCCCGAGGCACTCCGTTTCCATGGGATTCAATGGACAGGACAGACTTCTTGAACAGTAGAAGTCTCCAGAAGTTGTAGTCAACAATAATTACGTTCAGAAACCCAGCAAATCAATGATTTACATAATTTCGAAACCTTACCCAAAGTTCCCAGTGTGTCCGACTCATTGGCCGAATGGCAGCTTTGAGGCCTTCGCTTCAGAGAGTCCCGGGTCCGATTCCCGGCCGGGTCGGGAATTTTAATCACGTCTCATTAATTCTTCTGGCCCGTGGACTGCGTGTTTGTGTTTGTCCCAACACTTTCCTCTTCATATTCAGACTACCCAGTACACTACCAACCACCACAGGAACATGCAATATTAATTACATCCCTCCATATAGGGCTGACCTCAGGAGCAGCATCCGGCCGTAAAACATGGCCAAGCCCACATGTGTGACACAGAGGTGGGAAAAGCGGAGGAAGAAGAAGACCAAAAGTCCGCAGTGTGCTCACATCCATTATATTCATTAGACTTGCGGGATTGTTGCATAGAATGTTGAAGCTTTCATTTTCTCACATAACATGACAATTACGAAGTGAGAGACTTAAGGGGTTTTAAAATTAACCAATTCAATTCCTATGTTGATTATATGTACTTTCATGACTAAATTAAACAGTATTCAAGCCGTTAACAAAATACAAATAGGCCTACTGGGACAGTTAATCCGTGAACTAGATATTGACATTGCAGTTCTGCAGAAAGTGGCGAAAACAAAATGGTATTTTCACTTACCGCACAAACAATAATTAGTAAATGAAAACAAAAGTGACTCTACAATATATATGAAAGTTAACATTGAACATTCCGAAGAGATCTTTTTTGAAAAATTCCGGAAGAACCAGTTATTGTGTAGATGATTTGTTGATTGTCAACACCTATCCCAGGGGAAACATGACAGTAAACATTTCTAAACTACAGATATTATACGTCTGTTCCTCAGAAATAGTGGTAAGGTTATATTAGGGGGTTATTTTAATCAGTTCAGTCTGCAAAAGATCAGAGTGGCCGTATTCAAGACTGTCCCGAATTATTCTGGCTAGCAAAAGCTCTCCAGCTGAAAGACACATGGGACCCACTGTCCTATTCAAGCATCACGCCTTGACGGGATATACATGAGCAAGAATATGTACGACATGCTGATGTATGCCCAGTAGAATTCTGAAACCATTGTGCTTATAGGCTACATGTAAAATACGGCAACTGGCACTTGGAACACTTCATGAAAGGGGTACGTCGAAACTCAAAGAATTAATTTTAGACAACAAAGACCTCAAGGAACAGTTTCATACTGAATTGTTGCAGTGGAAGAAGTAGATACCACGCTTTCAGACTACACCTGACTGGTGGCTGAGATATGTGAAACCAAGAAGCGTGCGTATCATGAAAAGATACAGAGTGGAACGCCGACATCAACTCCACCACACAACGGAATTCTGCTACAAATGCTTGCGTCAGTTATAAAAAGTAGATAAAAGAATCCCTTAACGTATCAACGCCTTAGAAAAGTAAGAGCTCACCTCTTTACAGTTCAATGAAACAAAGAAGACGGGGTGAAAATCCACTCCAGATCTGAACACAACGGAACTTCCTATGCACCCTCTGTTATCTAGCACGAGATGAACAACGACGCCGTTAGAAAGAGAATTTAGAAACTCGTGTGACCAATATCAATCAATCAATCAATCAATCAATCAATCAATCAATCAATCAATCAATACTGATCTGCATTTAGGGCAGTCGCCCAGGTGGCAGATTCCCTATCAGTTGTTGACCTAGCATTATCTTAAATGTTTTCAAAGAAACTGGAAATGAATAGAACATTTCTCTTGATAAATAATTGTTCCAGTCCCCCACTCCTCGTCCTATGTATTAATATTTGGCCTCCCAGAAGGATGTAAACAACAAATGTTTTGATGCCAACCGAGGAAGGGTAGCAAATCGCAAACAAGGCAGTCCCAGTGCCCATCTAAGGAAGCAAGCAGTTTACACAGCTATCCGAAAGAGCTTACTCAACAAATCACCGGGTCCTGACGGCCTTGGCAGAGGATTCTACCTCACATTCTGGTCAGTTATACAAGAATAGCTCTTCCCCGCTCTAAATGATGCACTTGAATCAAACATAAAACACATAAAAGATGAACTGATTGTACTGCTACCAAAGAAAGAAAGAAAGAAAGAAAGAAAGAAATCTGAAGATTGGAAATTTTAGACCAATGTCCTTTCTAAACTTTGATTGCAAAATACGAGATGCCTAAAATCAAAGCTACCTGACTTCATGGAAGAGATTGTATATCAACACCAATCATGTAGGATAAATCCAGCATTAACACAGCGTGGGCAACGAATACCAAAATGTTCTCTCACTCATCACTTTCTTGTAAATAACGAAAATATGTTTTATAAGAAAGAAAACACAAGTTAGTGAACGATGAACCTCTTTAAATGCTCCCTAATATCATACTGTCCGAAGAAAACTAAATGTGAAGGCCTGCAATATTGAAAGCCCATAAAATGGATCAACAATTACATTGCATTGACTATTGTATGTATTGATGTGCTTTGTCTCACCTGCTGCCACTCATTTTCGATAGATGGGATCATTGCTGCGTCCCGAGTAGAACAGGCTTGCCTGAACATTGGCGGAAAGTAGCTGAGGAGTTAGATAACTTGCATTTTGAGCATGGCATTCCTCTGGTTCATACATGTTCTCATAAATACTGGTACGTGACACACTAGTATTCCATCCCTGCTCTGAGGTGCTGATAGGAATGAACAGTGTGCTCATCTTACGCAAAACGGCAGGGCAATATTTACCGCTGTCTGTGGCTGGGTCATTCCAGTTCTGAAACTTGGCACTGTTAGAATGCCAGGGTAGCAAATACAGTAGAGACTTCCGGATTTAGCCTTGTTAAAATGGAAGACAAGTCGCAAGTGGCGCTCCTAGTGGCTTGACCTGAAAATTTGCGCTAAATTCAAATATCAATGGAAATGTATATACGGAAATGGATAAATAAATTACGTCTAGAAAGAAAGTGTTACTAAGGTATTATCTTCAAATTTGCTAAAGCAATTCTGGATAAATGAATGAAGAATTATTTAACAGGTTATTATTTAAAGACATATAATCAAGATGTGAAATGGACTGCTGTGAAAGGGCTTGATCTTTCATTTATGCATTACATTTTTAGCTTTACAATCCATGCCTGAACATTCACGCTAGATTGTTCTTTTTTCTCATTTAAAAGCACTGTATCATCATATTAAAACACTTGTCAACAAAAATATCGGCACATTCCTTACACACACGATTCATTGAATTTACATTTAAGAGCTGGACAATTTTCCTTTTAACTTGAAGCCTACTAATAGAAAGAAAATCTATAAATTTAGCCTCAAAAACATTCAAACTTTCCCTATAAGCAATACTTGCCATAATGCCATTACATTAGGGTAAAGCAAATTTGCATCATCATATTGTTTCAACAAAATGTGTACATTTCTTAAATCACCCATATTTTCTTCAGAGCTTGACAACACATTACGGCATTCCAAATGGGGTAACTTGGAACACAACCAGCCACACTCATATGCATACGTATTTTCCTCAATTAAATCAAACCCACAGATCACACCTACAACAACACATCGGTATTGAAGCTTAACTGCTGCACTATACAATAAAATATGCGTATTATATTTTAAGCCAGTTAAAATATGGGTCGGGCAGGTCAGAAGATTATGAAGTACTATACAAATCTCTTTATCACTGGAAGAATATATATGCAAACACAATATTACTTATATTTTCTTGTCACGAGGGAAACAGAAGAAAGACCGCGCATTCTTCTCTACATCATAGTTACTGCAGCCAAACACAGCACATACCTTTCCCCTCATGTTGAGAGGAGATATCAAGGAATGACACACGCTACTATTTAATTATGCCAACTTACTGAAAACGCATGAAAAACACCAAAATTTTACACACAAATACACGTGCTCTTATGGCAGAATCAGTAGTGCTCAGGTCAATCCGCTAGAGAGAGCTCTAATAGCTATCCCTCGATATCTCGCTGAGTGTCGCGTATTGTCTCTACTGTATTTCAGGGTAGTATAGAAAAGTGAGAAACTATACCGGTTTATTTCATTTGATCGACCATTTCATAGGATAGCATTCGTTTTAAACGCGACATTCCATTCGGTTAATATTGTACTTTGACAAGAATGCTGGCGTCATTATAATGATCTGTGTCGAGTTCAGTTTAATATTTCTCTGTGTCTATTACTGTACCACGAGAAAATGGATGGGTGAATTTGAATGAAACTGGGTATTTCAGTTTAGAATAAGGTCAGTGAGGATCCTAGATATAAGTTGTCTAAAAAATACCAGGAGGAATTGCTTCAGAAGAGGCCTACAGCATATGTCCTTTCTTAAGGTAGGATTTACGTGAAAATAGCTCATAGCGAATTTTTGTTCTATATATATTTTAGCAATGCATAGTCCGTCTCTGCAGCGTAAAGGCCACCACACACACACACACACACACACACACACACACACACACACACACACACAGAAAGCTAAGGTAAGCTACGCTATGCTACGCAACCCAGCGAAACAATCTCTCCATTGCAGCTATATGGAATGGCACACACAGACTGCTATGCTAAGCTACGCTAGCATAAGCCATGCCAAGCTAAATTTTACAGATTACCAGGGAGGCGATTTCATAGCTGCAGCTGGCTTCGCGCATGCGCACGATCCCATTTTTGCACGGCATCGAGCGAACAGTCGTTTCATGTGTGTGGCTTTCATGAATTACCTCAACACAGTAGATAATATTGCTTAATTGTTTTTGTGTTTGATAATTATCATGGAAGGCAAACGAGACTTGTCTGTCAAATTACTAAATAACCACGAAATCAACTGTTGGCAAGAAATGAATGAAATACTGGAAATTGATTTCACGTATCATTTATTGTTTACATACAGTTTTACCCTACATTCTATATTTTGGGTACTTCATATTCATTTTTCTTATTATCATCCTCAGTAATAGAGGGAAGTTCATTATTTAGATTTAGATGAAATTAATGTTTAATTTTTAATTTCTATGGAATGCTTGAATCATATGATGGGATTTACCATGAATTATTTTCCTTCCAATTTCACGTATACATATCTCCTTCTGTTTCTCTTTCCAGGAGAGCGGCCAATAAAAAAAGGCTCCTTTTCAATTAATCCGCCATCTTTAAACGGCTGGCTGGGACAGTTTAGCTTAGCTATTTTATTCGTGACATAGCACAACATAGCTCGGCATTACTTAGCATAGCGTAGCTTTCTTAGCTTTCTGTGTGTGTGTTCGCCGTAATGGTGAGCACCGGTACCTGCCGTCCTCGGAGGCCCGGGTTCGATTCCCGATACTGCCAGAGATTTAAGAATGGTGGGAGGGCTGGTACATGCAGCTCACCTCTATTGGCGGTGTACCTGGAAGGAGCTGTTCCATCTCGGGACGAGGACACGAGTTTACTTATTTACCAATACAGTGATAAAAAAGTAAATGTCACTTGAGCTGGTAAACATAGACTTCAAAGAGAGTTGCTATGGAGATCGTTGCGGCAACGTTTGCCTTTGTACACCTGTCAATATTTTTTTAAATACTAACCCGATACTAGGCGCTCTTTTATATCGGAAGGAAGAGATCGAATCAACATCAGCAATAATGCCAAAAATATGAAACTGTAAAGGGCCAGAGAGAGCACAGAACGTCACGAAAAGCCGCTAACAGGCAGAGGCATGCCCACTTATGTACCTCAGAATCCAGGGAACAATATGAGGGATGTCATCAGGCACGTGTTGTCCCGCAAACGACGAGTGCTACAGCTAGTCTTGTAGTACATGAACACTGATACACTGCATGATAGTGCATGAATTAATCTCAACCAACAACAAGCTACATCGTATCCGTAGGACAGACAATCCTAGCTGCACAGTGTGCAAGACAGAAGAAGACACCATAATGCACCGTTTTAACACAGTGCTCGCAAATTCAACCAGTGTGGTGGAGAGTGATAGCAGTCAAAGAGTTCCCACCTTCAGTCCCCACCCGGTACACAACACGCTGCAGTAGTGTCACTTCGTGTGCATTGCATTTTATGTGTTCTGCAATCACAGTACATCAACATTGTAAACCTCAGGCTAGACGTAATGTACCAGGTATCCAAAATAAGAAACGGCTTTTGGGTGTATACGGTGATAAACTATACACTTTCTAATAAGTAGCTCAAGTAGTGAAATGAAACAATAGGACCTTACCATGTTTTTGTTGTAACCATTAGCACAATCACGATCTTGACTCACATTACTGTTAATATTATCATTGTTATTAATACAATTTGTTGTTACTATTATTGTCATATCAAAGAAATTGCATGGTGCTACAGCCCTGATGGGCTTTGGCCTACTATGTGACCACTGCTCGCCTCGAAGGCCTGCAGATTACGAGGTGACGCATCGTCAGCACGACGAATCCTGTCGGCTATTAATCTTGGTGTTCAAGACCGGGGTCACCATCTCACAGTCATATAGCTTCTCAATTGAAATCATGTAGGCTGAGTGGAGCTCGAACCAACCTGGCCGTGAATCGAACTTGGGTCTTCTGGGTCAGAAGTAGGCCTGCTACCCCTAGACAGTGGGACCGGCATTATTATCATATCAATTACTGTTTTTTTATTTAATTTGCTTTTCCGTCGGACTCAGTAAGGGATCTCGCCTCTATTACCTCAAGGGCGTGAGACATTTGGTCGGGAATACAACTGGAAAGGAGGACCAGTGCCTCACCCAGGCTACCTCATCTGCTATGCTGAACAGAGGCCTTGTGGGGGTGGGAGGATTGGAAGGGATAGACAAGGAAGAGGGAAGGAAGCGTCCGTGGCCTTAATTTATGTACCATCCCGGCATTTGGCTGGAGAAGAAGTGGAAAACCACTTCGAGGATGGCTGAGGTGGGAACTGAACCTCATCTACTCATTTGACCTCCCGAGGCTGAGTGGACCCCGTTTCATCCTCGCGCCACTTTTCAAAGTTCGTGGCAGAACCGGGAATCGAACCCAGGCCTCCGGGGGGTACAATTGATCATAATAACCACTACACGACAAAGGCGGATACCAATTACTGTAAGAAATATAAAATAAAAACAGATACCTTCAAGAAAATGATGAAACTGCCAACCTAAAGACAAGCGGAAAGATGGTGTACAATGTCATTAATATACAAATAGCTTGAGTGCAGATTTTAAAAGTAGGAAAGCACATAATATGAAGATAAAGTTGAAATTCAAGAGGGAAATTTCGAACAAATATTCGTCAATAGTAAGAGGAATTATGGATTGGAATAATTTTCCCAAGAAAATGTCCGATAAATTCCCAACCATCCAATTTCGAATCATTTAAGAAGAGACGAGGTAAACAACAGATAGGGGTGTACCACCTGGGCGACTGCCCTAAATGCAGATCAGTATTGATTGATTGATTGATTGATTCATTCATTCATTCATTCATTCATTCATTTCCTTTGCTTCGACACGTAGTTGAACTACCAACAGTTGAAATCGAACCTCAGACTGCATCTCTGCAGGCAAATAATAAACGCAGTTACCTACTAAACCCAGAAATGTTCTAGCAATAGATCTAGAGGTTATCCGGTGCAATATAGTCATACTGGTCTATAGGATTTTGCATCGTAATCATGTCTGGTCGCATGGGCTTCAGGAGAGCCATGCGAACAGTCAAGTTAACTCCACTACAGTATTTTCCGAAGAAAGTCGGCTATTGACAAGGAGAGTGAAGTGGCAAAGTATGATCCTGTTTGCTCCTCTATATGGAACATTAAATTATATCTCGTACCCCTTCATTGATGATTAAAGACCAGCACTGATCCTCGAGCAAGGCGATCTCCAGGAACTGCGCGGCCTGCAGCAGATCTAGAACGTTGGCAGGACTCAGTAACTTGCGGGCTTCTCCTTTGCTGCACAACATCCACTTGTAGACCAGCGGGAATATTTTAGACCGCACCTGTGCAAAGAGGATAAGAAGTATGACTTATTGTACGACAGTTCGTGATCGACAAATGACTGGTTGAGTTAAAGTTAAAGGTTCAAGGTGTTGAGGTAGATGCAGAAATTAAATACGAGGACAAATACTTTCGAAGTGGTCATTATCTAACGCTAGAGAGGATTTATAATAATATGTAACTAAATTAACCCATCCCCTTCAGATATCGCCATCGCTATTTCAGAACTAATGAGCTAAATGTTACTCTCTTATTTTTACGTCAATTGTTCTAACTTATTCGCATGGAGAGAGAAGCATTCTGCTCCTAGTCACCAGACTAAACTAACATTTTCTGCTCTTTGTTATCATTTCACTCATTGTTTACGAACTGTTAACACTCGAGGTCCAGGTTCTATTCCTGATGCTGCCACTTATTAACGTTTGGCAGGAGGGCTGGTATGTGATTAGAAAAGTACATGCAACTCACTTCAATTTTGGGTGGACCTGAAAAGAGCAGCCTAACCTGAGATAATAATGATAATAATAAGAAGAAGAAGAAGAATAAATTATAAAACGTAGCCTATATATAAGAAGGAACCAAAGCCTGCTGTGATTTTGTTTCTCTCCCTATAATACTACCGTTCTTCACGCATATAACGGCGGAGATTGTGTACGTTGGTCTTTTGAGGTATTTTGTGATGTTGCGGTATGCAATAAATTGTTGCTGCTGTCAACCATACAACTGTGGTGTTGACGCTACTCGGCGTAAAGATATACTCCAGTTAAGAATTCGATATTCTGTTGCGGGGTGTAGTGGTATTTATAGAATTGTATTTATGATTGTCGTAGTCCATTGATATACACTTTTTCCGGTACATTTTGTAATCGGGTGTCTTAATGTATCTACCAGCTGACAATATTCAAGCCGACTGGAGACTGTACGGTTGTGTCGTCGTTGGTATCGCTTTATTTATGTAAAGATACAATGTTTCCTTCCATTTTAGTGGTAGCCAATTGTTGGCAATGTTTTCCAAAGTTATATTCCTTCGACGGTCCGAATACTTATCATCTATTGAAGGATGTTTATTATTCTGTAGCATTGTATTGTACCTTACTGCCATCCTGCTTTCTTCGTCCGGCTGCCCATAGGTAGAGATTCGTGTTCGGTTCTTCAGTGGATCTATTATTAACTCAATAGCTATACTATAGAAATCAAAGCAGGACAGGAACTAACATACCAACTTGTGAATGATAAATCAACATGTTACAACTGGTCAAAAATTTATTACAAAAAGACATTGAAATTCCACTTTGTAATATTCATAAACATAATACCGAAATAAACACTACTAAAATTAATTAAATGATGTGTCTTGTTTCCCACACAAATATGGCTTAATTCATGTTCTTCTGCTACGTGAGATACCTTATTTCTCCTTTGGAATTGTGAGGAACTTCTTAGTCTAAATAGATATGAAAACTTTCATTCCAAAACATTCATATATGATGGGCAAAGATTAGCAATGTTCGCGCTATAAAATTCTCTTAGAATTAGGGACACAAATAAACACTTGTGCAGGACCGTAAATTTCCAACAAAAATATTCACTGACTCTACTATTGGCACGGTTTCCAATATGCAAATGAATGAGTTCAGAAACTCGCATCCCTTCTGTAAGCATATGGGCTTATTTCCCTTGAAACAAAAATATTACTAAGACAATTATAAAACGAAACCAAACACCCAAAAAATATACACATAAAACACTGCACCTGTAAATACACATAAAAGGCACATTATCAACCCTCCGAGAAAGGTCACAAACCTCAGTGAACCAACAGATAAGCAAGGCAGTCGGGTAGCGGTCATCATTCAAAACACGGCCTTTAACTGGCTGTAAATACAAAACACATTCCAGACTTCTAAAAACGGCGAGGTTTATACACAGCTGGGGCTCGTATTTCAACTCGGAAAAAAAAGAACACTCATCTCAGGCTAGCCATGCCTTCACTGGGGCAAACTTCATAATCTCGGCAGTCATAGTCTCTCAAATAACTCGTACAATATCATCACATCAATCTGGTACACTTATTCCCAGACTTGCAAATCACATCAGATAGGCCACGATGTATACTCTAATATCGGACTATCTGGAATCGTTTTAATATTTCTTTATTTCACATCCACAAGACCCCGGTTCGAACCTCCCACATAGCTGTGAATTAGCCTGCCGTAATTTCCTTGAAAACCCTCACTAATCAACGATGGTGACGCCTCGTCCACACCCTTGCCCGGATCTTTGAAATCTCATGTTTATCAATAATCTACCATGCACATCCTATTCTTTAAGTTGGGTAGTCCTCTCAAGGATATTCTTTTCCCAGTTCTATTACTATAAGGTCCTTTCGTCCTTACCCTCGGGATAATCTTAGCACTCAAACTACTGTGACTCCGTACAAGACAAGAATAACATGAAATAATATGCAGTGAATCAAGCCTATCTAACAGCTATTCCTCATTTAACCAACTACAACCCAAGCAAAGCTATTTACACTAAAATTACACATTCAGCGGTCCGAAAACTTATCTAAAATAACACATGGTTTGCTCTGTACAGATTAATGACTTTTTTACATGAGAAATTCATGGACTTCGCTAATCTATCCCATGCTTATATCTGTTTAGACTTAACTTATTCGGGTGTTGTCGCTCGGCTAATCCCAAAAGATCACAGGTTGATTTAATGACTCATAGAACCCTGGGAGTCCATGGCACGTCCTCCACTGCTATCCATGGCGATGTCGTCTACTCGGCCGGAATGAATTTTAATGGTCTCGCTCTCCTCAGTTGATGCTGCAATCACTCCTCTACCTCGTTCACACATTCACCATGTCATCCTGGATTATCTCCTTCAGCTCGTTCTTCTGCATTTGGTGCTGTTACTCACTGTAATCAGCCTAGAAGATTTTACTGTTACCTGGGCGTTTTCAATACTATCATCGATTGCACTACCACGTAACACGTTGAAACTATTTTCCCCATTGCTGTACACGTCCTGCTCTAACAGCACTTATGTCTTTGAATTTGTTTCTTTGTCTTTATAATAATTCAGAATTCCCACAGTCCTTTCCGAAAGTCGAAATCGTACTAACTATTGTTCTAGCGCACTGCCTTACACTTCCATTGTCTCTTGATTCGCGCACCGTAAAACAGACACAAACTCTTCTTCCTCCAACTACTTCAGGATAGCCTCTCTTCCCTCGTTCTGCTCCCTTTTATCATATTAATGGGACAACGATCAGCTAGGGGAATCACTGACGGAACCACGCCAACTCTTTGTGTTGAATGGGCTTCGGTTCCCACGGTTTGTTATATAATGACAAAATTTGAATACTGGACATAAATTAATGGATATAATCAACTTGAGACACTAGATTAATCCAATTAATATTCTCTGTCGTTCCAGTTTTCTGTCATGTGGCTCCTAGGCATAATTGCCTGTTAATCTCGCAAGCATTCCACTACTGTTTCTTTCCGCTTCTTTATCCTTGTAGTTGGCATTTATATGGCTCGGATAGCAGAGGTGGAGATTCAAACTTGGGACTTGCCCGTGTTCTCCCTGCGCTGGTCTACCCGTTCCCATCGTGGGCAGTAGAAAAATTCTGGCGCACTTCCCCTGTTCACGTCCCCGCGTTAGTTTTAATATATGCGTGAGGTATTCAACAAATGACAATGCTACGCATAGGTGGTATGATTCATCATGTGTGTATATTCGCTTTGTTACGATGTGTGTGTCTGCACATTTCAAGTCCGGTAAGAGTGCTGTTATCAATTCCAGTATTCGTTCCTGCGGGGACGAAATGTTTTAGTAAGATGCTTTTAGTCTTTTATGGTGTATTGTGGGATTCATAACAGTTGTAGCATATATATCTCCTTCTCTGTGCTGCCTATTGGTTATATTCCGTGCCATCAGTGCAGAACATTTAGCTTCGACTGATACTAGTCCTAATCCTCCTTGTTTAATGTTCCTATACAACTGCAGTCTGGCAATTCTGTACATTTGACCAAGCCATAAGTAATATAGGATGGCCAGGCCTATATTCCTTTTCGTTGTTATTGGAGGGGGTAAGATTTGTGCTGTATACCAGATTTTTCTTAATATAAATATAATTGAGGAGGAAAGTATAAGCATGGAGCAAGGAATGAACATGACAGGAAAAGACTTAAAATGAGAAGTGGAGGTAGCAATGGACAAGATGAAAGGAGGGAAAGCCCTAAGTTTAGATGTAGTCGGTATTGAGACGGTGAAGGCAGATGGAAAGGTAGGGAAACAGTGGCTTTATCGTGTGTTCAAAGTAGTATGGATGGAGTGGAAGACCCCTGAAGACTGGAAGAAGGGGATAATCATACCCTTCTTCAAAAAATGGAACAGGAAATATTTTAAAAACTATAGGGGAGTCACATTGATATGTCTCTGTGAAAAGATGTTTGAGAAGATTCTGTAGAATAGAATCAGAAAGAGGGTGGAAGAAAAGAGAAGAGCAGTACGCCTTCAGATCAGGAAGGTCCACAATAGACCTTATATTTGCAGTAAGACAACTACATGAACATCATTCTGAGTGGGGTAAAGATCTACCGGCTGATAGCCTTCCTGATTTTTGAGAAAGCAAATGATCGTGTGTATAGAAACAAAGTGTGGGAAGCCTTACAGATAAAATGTGTTGAGAAGCAGACAGTAGAAAGAGTGTGGTAGATTTACCATGGGAGTGTTAGTTGTGTGAAAGTAGGAGAGAGAACAGACTCGTTCGAGCAAAAGAGTGGATTAAGACAAGGAAGTGCTCTGTCACCTTTGCTCTTCAAGATAGTAATGGACGAGCTAATGATAAAAATGGCAAGGAAAATTGGGGAAGGAAAAATGAAAGAGATTATGTTTGCAGATGACCTTTTAGTCTGGGAAGAACATGAAGAGGACATCCAGGAACAGTTAGATGAATGAGAAGATGAGGTGGAACAATATGGAATGAAATGTAATGCCATAAGAGCGAGATAGCGAACAAAACTAGAAATAAGGAGATACCTATCAGAGGGATAATGCTTGGAGGGGAACAGCTTAGGAAGGTAGAGAGTTTCAAGTATCATTGAAGTATCATAGAGGAAAGTGGAAGGAATGATAAGGAAATAATCAAGTGTGGAAGGCAAGCAGAAGCTTTCCTGAAAAGTGTCAGAAGCCTGGTTTGGAGAAAGGATGTTGTTCTAAACTCGAAACAACAGGCAACTATTAACTGTATCCACTTCTTCAATTACCGTACCGAACTTCTCTTTACGCTGCGATTCTTGCATGTCCTTGGTCCAAACACTTTTGGTGGAACTAGATTTTTCCGATTCCCTGAAGTTTCCTTTCCCTTATCTTTAGGAATAACATGTTGCTATTGGTATTTACGTATTTTGGTTGTTTTAGAGCTATCAGAATCTTCTTATCGATCAGCTGATGTATCGACCACAGGGATGGTAATGTCTTCCGCCCATTTAATTTTGTTGTGTGTGACGTGCTCTTTGGGCGGTATATTCAATACTCAAAGGATCCTCTTGTATTGCCGATAGATCTGATTTCATTTCTGTATCTGGATGCTCTGTAAGATCCGTGTGTTGGTCTGTAGTATATTGTTGTACGTGGCTGATGCAGGCTCCCGTCTGGTGATCGTGTGTATATCATCTGATGGCACTCTCAGGTGAGAGTTGTTTCCCGGCAAGTAAGGTGTTTACTGCAGGTTGCGGTTGTGAGTCCAGTGTGGGGATATCATCTGTGTTAGACTTGTTTACGAGTGGAGGGAAATTTCCACTAGTCAATTGTAAGTCAGATTGAAGAGTGATTGCTGTTACTGCGGGTACATAGGGACGGAATAGTGTGGCAATTGATGTCCACTCTCTCGAAATATTGCCCGCATGCAGGAAACAATCAATGCGCAGGTGATCCGGAGTGTTGCAAATAGCAAAGGTTTTTTTCTTGTCCCTCATATGCAACTTGTCTCCTGTACCCCTCTATTGTTGCGATGGAAGGAATCTGTTTTTAACTAAATTTATATTTGTCGAATATCATTTGAAACTGGTAGATGGTAGAACCGACTACGATTTATCATAAATGTCTTTTACATTACCATATTTTGTGAAATAATTTCTAATTTTTTTCAGTGGGCAATTTCGGAGGAATATTAACCAGACAAACTCTAGTCTCCTCAACTACAGCTGCTTCAATAGCAACCGGTATTGTCTCCCCACTAAAATGTTTGAGTGTGCAACCTGTTTCAAATTTAATACTCACTCCACAATGATTGATGAAATTACCTAGATATATACTGCATTTGTCGGGGCGTCTAGTTGGAAAGCTGCTAGCTGGTCGATGCTTACTTGTAGTGTTTCAGAAACCCATGTGTGTTATTTCTGCAGCTGTTGTTGGTCTTCTATAACTCCGCTAGAAACTGTATTCCAATGTGTTTTCCGAACGCTTTCTTTTAAACGTAACAATAAACTAAATCAAAAGACTAATATCTCCGTTGATTGTCAGATTGGAGAGTGGTTGCTGTAGCTGTGGGTACGTAGGGACGGAAGAGTGTGGCGAGTGATGTCAGCTTGCTCAAAATATCGCACGGCGGGGACAGTCAATGCACAGGTGATCCGGGGTGTTGCAAATAGCACAGGTTTTTTTCTTGTCCCTCATATGTAAATTGTCGGTAAGAGTTCACTCTTCACTACCGCATTCTAGCTTAACGTAAACAACACTGAGACGTCTAACTCGCTCCACTCTCTGCGTACACCTGTCTTAACCGACGACTGGCTTTACCAGTATTCGATCCCGCATATAAAATTTATAAGAATATAAGAAGCGAATGTCTGATCAGCTCCACCACATAGCTGGCTACTAGTGGGCGAATTTATATTTATAATTCCTAGGATTAGAGTAGGGAAGATTTTACCTAAACCTTAAAACAGCATTTTTTATATTGTCATGTTATATTACCTTGTCGACAGGCAGTTCGTACTGCTTTCCATCCATTACACTGCGTCTTGCGAAGTATCCTGAGTAGCAGACCAACAGGAGCCTGTAGCAATGGAACTTCTTCGGAGGGATAAGCACCTCGCAGTCTGTTTCCAAAGGATTAGACAGCATCTTCCCCGCCTTTTGCCGCACGCTAGTTTTCGCTGGTAGTGGTATCTACGAGATACAAGAAGAGACAAGAGAAAACATGCCGAGGCAAAAGTTGTTAACAGTACAGTAAATAGACAGAGCAACCGTAGAAAAAGACTCGGAGGAGTCTGACCTCAGTAGAGTGAAACATCACAGGGGAACTATGTGGGTTAGACCAGACGTATTTCAATGAAATGTGGGTCAGCAATATATTAACATAATCCGAATTGAATTACTGAAAAATATTTGGGTGGCTCGGAGCAGGTAGTGGACGATGACGTAGAACGCCTTGAGAAAGCACTGCATAAATACACCTCGTCGAATTTATTTTAAAACTCATGGTTGAATTTATTTTAAAATTACATAAAACCAGGAACGCTGATACAGCGCCCGTCCCGAAGTATTTAAAGTTTAAAATGCCCGCGAACGAAGAGCGAGCTCCGTGCTGGTCGGTCAAGGACAGGCTACGTCATATAGCATGTTCTACAGTTCCATACCTGATAACTCAATAAATAAAATTAGCTTAAACCACCGTGTAGCCTATACTAATGCTTGCATAATTACCAAGTCTCAAGCAAATTCATGGAAAATTGGCGAAATTATTGCTAGTTGAAATTATAGATAAACCTAGTGACGCAACCAACTGGTTTCATATAAAGTGAGGACCAAGCGACACGACAGACAGTGTGTGATTCCACAGCCTAGCCTTGCTGGCTGACTGTAGGATAGTCGACGACGAAATGCTACCAGTGTGTTACTATGAACTTCGATAGAAATCCATCGCGTAAAGGTGACTGAATATTTTCTATCAGTTCATATTCCAAGTAGTGTACTTGGGAGTTGCATTTTTCAGGTTATATTAGAACTATGCAATTGAACTTAGATTTTTGAACTGTGAATTCAAAGTTAGTTGAATGTCGAGTAATAATTCTAGGACTTGTATTTCTAAGTGAAGTTCAAATTCTTTCTTTCTTCGAGTGGAGGTGTTGATTCAGTCTTTAAGACAGTACATAAGACTACGAGTTCATAAATACAGCTCGAAAGCTGATTAGGATTTCTTAACCAAGTGGCCTCAGTAAAGAGAAATTACTTTCTCGTGCAAGTAGTTACCTTCATAAATAAATACCTCATATTATCACATGTTAACGGAACTAAATTCACATGCTGTAATTATCAAGTGCCATGATACAATAGCATGTGAACGTAACTAAATTCATGCATCTGTACTTAACATGCTGTAGTCTCACCGCCTTGTAAATAATTCTGACAATAGTTGGACGTAACAACACTTTTTACGCATTTGTGTCCTCTTACTTCGTGGACTGTGAAACGCACAAGTGAATCATTACTTTGAATCTATTTAAAAATTGTTCCAAGTGAATGATTTATTTTCAAAACTGTGGCAAGTGAATTGTTTCTTTTGAAAATAGTTTATAAGCTGTGTCAAGTGAATTTTGCTTGTGAGAGCGCGTTTGATCCCTTTAACATTCAAAACGCTGAATAACCTCTTTATTTTCACCGTGCAGTTATAGTAAAGAAATGTTCATGATAGATTTTATTGACATTCTACGCGGATTGACCACGTTTCTTTACTCCCTTCATGGGAACCACAAACCATTCAATTTAATTTCAAACTGCACCAATGGTCAGTCGATTGTACACAATCGTACCTAGTAAGTAAACCCTGGAACGTAGACTTCCAGACCGTCTGCGATCTGCCACAATTTCAAGAACTTCTAGTCATCGTGGGAATTCACATGGTCCCATGGTACAGAGAGCTGACCTATAGTGTGGGGAAGGAGTACCAGCAGCAAGGGACAACGCCTGCCACAACATAAAGGACATTCACTCCTCTTTTCCAACTCCGGCTGTATTAAAGATGATATGCAACTTGTCTTATTTTATGAATAAACAAACATTACAATTTAAAAGTTTATTTCGAAAACCTCTCTCTCTGTACGAACTCCAAGCATGGACCGTACACGCCTTGCGTAAATCCACGCTCTCCAAGAAAGCTAAGTACGGACGTTTCTGGTACAACACCCACAGTTGAATGTACTTTAAAACCCATAGTTGAATTTATTTTAAACTTACATAAAAGCTTTATATCGAAACTTACATTTTGACAACACGAGGCGTGAGAAGTGAGTGAAATTTAAAAAGCGATTGTGATCAGTGGAAAATGGTAAATAAAATAATAGCATATGGGATGGGTTTAAAGTAATTGTTGGAGAGTGTGGAAACAGGTATTGTCCCCATATGCCACCAAAATCTGGCTTCGCTCCGATTTTGCTCAGTATCTTGGGCGTGTTCGTTTCGCGCCCTCTTGCGAACGTCTCAACTTACTTTAACAGGCAGAAATTTTGGACTACATACACTTCCACTGATAGACATGAATAAGGCTGAAGCTATTCAGCAAATAGTGGGAACACTTGGAAAATTTATTCGGATCTATTCAAATGAAAACAAAGAAAATAATCCGACAAACCAAACAGATGAAAATTTGTAAATGACCACTACACTGACATGAATATAAACTCATATTCATACACTTCAAAAAGATCTGTACCTCCAAGTCTGCGCACTTTCCAATTTACGAACACAGTTAACATTCGAGTATATGATCATTTTACCGAAGTATTTATAATTTCTCATCATGATCTATCATCAATTAGATAAATAGCGCCGTTTGAACAGCTCGTGTCATTACTCAGACTCGTGAACGATGCGGCGCTAACATCATCATAATGTAGGCCTCTGCAACTTAATAATGACACTCTTTGGGGCTTCATATAAATCAGTTCACGGTCTCGCTGGTATATCACCTCAGCAGACAGCAACGAACACATCACACATACTGCCCAAAGCTTGCCTAATTCCCAAGTCCCCTTACACTTGCGGCCTCTCTGAGAAGCGCTATCTGCTGATATTCGTTACAAAATCCGCATACTCATTAACACTGCTTAATTTCAGGTGACGTCTATTTAACTATCAAGACTTCTACTGTGTTTCTGGATGCCGTTCTAACTCTATCCAAATGCACTAATAACAATAATAATAATAATAATAATAATAATAATAATAATAATAATAATAATAATAATAATACCCGTGTGGAGATTTACCGGTTACCTCCATCGGCCGCGTCCCATTGGAATTGGGGAAGCTCGCTGGCTCTGCCGCCAGCTGAGTCAGAGGGTAGTGGGAAATAAAATACCACCGTGAAAAAAACTGGTCCCTTGCCAGGGTTACGGCGAAGACTGGTAAATGAGGAGAAGCCAGAAAACATCTTGAGGCAACCTCTAGGGCTAACAACCCTACTTGTAAAAGGATGGGTACCCGTCCAAAGCAAAGTCAAGTCAAAAAGCATGATGTCATAATATTTCAAGAAACATACCCCAGGGGGTAAATCTTCGGATAAATCCCTCGTCGTGAACGCCATGGAGCACGAGTCACGTTCGGATTCTGGGGGAGACTCGACATCATGCAAGGGACGAGTCGGTGTACCCCGAAGAGTCAAAAACTCAGGCCAAAATCTAAAACCTTTCTAGCAACTTTCAACATGAATTCACTTACACAAACTGGCAAGCTGAAAACCCTCACCAAAGCTCTTCACGAAAATCAGATATCCATAATGGCCTTACAGGAAACAAGGTAACCAGATGAAGAGATTTTTGAATCCGAAGGCTACCGATTTTTAAAGAGCAAAGTGCAAAGAGGAATCCTCAATGGAGCTGTGATGCTTGGAAACGCGTTTGCTGTTAGAACCAAGATCCTTAAATCGGTTGCAAATTTCGAACCTGTGAATGACAGATTGTCTATACTCACAATTAAATGCGCGAACAAAACCTACGCCCTAGTTAACGCACATGCTCCTACAAACGATAAGAACAAATCTGATCCAGACGAAGTTGATAATTTCTGGGACCTACTGGATGAAAAATTAAACAAAATACCCAAACACCAGGTCAGACTTCTTTTGGGTGACTTCAATGCCCAACTAGGTCGTGAACAGAAGTACAAGAAAGTTATAGGAAATTACCCTGCTCACAAAAGAACCAATCACAACGGCAAAAGACTGGTGTCCATTTGCGAAAATCACAACCTGCAGGTCATGACGACCCACTTTCGCCATCTACCCAGAAAGCAAATGACTTGGCGTTCTCCCGTCCAAGCTCTCGGAGAGTTCCAAATTGATCATGTTGCAATCTCCAGGAGAAACAGCCCGGAGATTATGAATATCAAGGTAAAAAAGGCATCAATGTGGCCTCAGATCATTATATGTCTCTTATCAAATTCAAACCAATTCCCGCAAATACAAGGAAGACAACCAAACAGATCACACGCTTCGATAATGATAAACTTCGGCAAGGGGTCGAGGAGTTCCAGGAGAAGGCTAGACCAAATGACTGTGACTTTAACAACGCCAAAAGTCTCCTTGTTGAGGTCGCGAAAGACGTTGCAGAAATCAAGAGAAGCAAAAAGCATGCCTGGTGGAATGGTACCTGCGAATCAGTCCTCCAAGAAAGACAAAATGCGTGGAAACAGTACTACTCTACGAAATCAGAAAATGATTGGGAAACCTACAAAACCCAACGTGCCCAAGCAGCTAGGGTGTTCAGAACTGAGAAACGTAAATACGAAAAATCTCTCATTGAAAAGATAGAACAAAACTTTAGGAAGAATAAAAGCAGAGAGTACTACAGAGCCTTCAAACGCAAACTCACTGGCTATAAACCACCATCTCTATGCTTTGAGCGAAAGGACGGCACACTGGCGACGTCAAATGAAGAAAATTGCAGCATTCTGGCAGATTACTTCAAGAATTTACTTAATTGCTCTAAACCGCAAAGCGCTATTGAGACCAAGGAACCCTTACTCAGGTACTCAGATTCCAGACCACCCGACGGAGATGAAATCAAGCGCCACATTGCCCGTCTCAAAAATAACAAAGCGCCGGGGGAAGACTCAGTAGTAGCAGAACTATGGAAATATGACCCAGAGGAATCACTTGATATCTTGCAAAAGCAAATAGAAGAAATTTGGAACAAGGAGACCCTACCCGAAGATTGGAAAATAGCTTTGATCCATCCATTACACAAAAAAGTCAGCATGAAGAACATCAACAATTACAGAGGAATATCTTTGCTACCCGTGACTTACAAAATTCTATCACTTGCCATCCTGGAGCGTTTGGAAGCACAAGTCGAACATCAAATAGGTGAATACCAAGGAGGGTTCAGAAAAGGTCGCTCAACTGCTGAACAGATCCAAAATCTCAAAACGATCATCAGATATTCTGCACTAAGGTCAAAGCAGTATGTGTCTGTCTTTGTGGACTTTAAGAAAGCGTACGACTCCATTGACCGGGAAGTCCTGCTAAACATCTTAAATGAATTTGGAGTTGATTTGAAACTGCTGGCATTAATTAGAGCCACCCTGACCGATACAAAATCCAAGGTGAAGTTCCACGGATGTCTCTCGCATTCCTTTGACATCAAAACAGGAGTCCGACAAGGTGATGGGCTATCCCCGATACTCTTCAACTGTGTTCTTGAAAAGATCAGCAGAACCTGGCGGGTGAGATTACAGAAAACCAACTACAGTCCATTGAGAATAGGAACCAAATCCAAGGGGATCGCAACAGACTGCTTAGCATTTGCCGATGATATTGCTGTTCTCTCAAACGACATAGAAACCGGTAGAGCTCAAGTGGAAATTTTAAAGGAAATTGCCGAACAAACTGGTTTGCAGATATCGTTTGAGAAAACAGAAGTAATGACTAACATCAAAGAGGCTCCACCAAAACTCCATACAAAATACGGGGACATCACCCGAGTAGACAAATTCAAATACCTGGGTGAGATCATCATGAAAAATGGACTGGACAAAGAAGCACTTAAGGAGCGAATACGCAAACTGGAAATAGCCTACCAAATATCCCGCACAATCTACAACCAAAAATGCCTTTCCCAAAACACCAAGATACGTCACTATGAAACAGTTCTGAAGCCAGTAGTTCTATATGCAGCCGAAACCCTGTCTTTAAATGCCAACAAAGGACTGCTTGAAGAACTGGAGAAAAGAGAACGCAAAATTGTCAGAGGAATCTTGGGATCAAAGTACAGAAATGGAATCCATCAAAAGTGATCCAACAAGGAAGTCTACAGCAAAATAGAGAAAATTACCGACACAATCAGAAAAAGACGGGCACGGTTTTACAGTCATCTGAAAAGAATGGACGGAAGAAAGTTAACTAAAGAAATCTTTCACTTTTTTATTCAAACCCCAAAACCACAATTCCCTGGTTTAGAAATACCAAAGAAGACCTGCAAATGCTACATATCTCAGCTGAAGACGCCCTTAACAGAGATCGCTTCCGCAAGATAATATTGACGAACGGGATAAACCGAGACGAGCAACCGAAGAGAAGACACGGTGCCTCTTGGACAGAGGAGCGTAAGCAGGCCCTCTCACAAAGAATGAGGGAAATTTGGGCTTTAAAGAACGCCAAGTTCAGTGTCAAATGCAACAAGACTTAACGTGGTCCTTGATGGCCCTAGCGAATTATATATCATAATAATAATAATAATAATAATAATAATAATAATAATAATAATAATAATAATAATAATAATAATAATAATAATAATAATAATAATAATAATTTCCATCTTGTTAACTGTATCTGATAATCCTTGAAATAAACTGCCCTTAGTAACCTCACAATAGCTTCCATCATTAGATTAACTTTAACGTGATTAAGAATCACAAAATAGTGTACTATAACCATCATTACGCATTGCTTCTTAAGATTCATCACGTCTACAATCTCCGACCTTTTTAATCACACAATAACTTACTATGACATTCTGGTAGCGATTTCTAAATGAGGTTGATTCAGAAATAACGATCACATAATTACCACATCAGTGAATCAATAGGCACTTTCATACTGAAAACAGTATTTCATTCATGCGTGCTTCTCACTATTGGCATGCATTAAGGTCAACATTTTCCACAACTTGACATTACATTTCCCCCATGCATATCTCTGGCTTTATCCCTTGAATTAAATACCATACAAAGCATTGAATCCCTTTTATTTACATTTACTAATTATCTGAAATAGCTCCCATGCATTTAGAATTAACCTAAGTGGTAAGGGCAAAAGATCTTCATAGGTCGACGCCCCGAACAAATGGCACTTTTTTAAAACATAAGTAGTACTGCAGTTTAGTAGTATATGAAATACGTTACTGTCGTGTGATATTTGTCCACTAACCTAGACAATATTTCTTTCCTTTCATTTATTTTGTGCACAGAATAAGTCACTTATTTTTCTTCACACTACTCCGTAAAGAATGGCTAACGAGTATAAGTGTAGGAACTGTGGGCGTGGTCAGGCGTTAAGGAGTATGAATGAGGAGTTGGAGAGTTTGAGAGAGATAATTATAATTCTCTCAGAGGAGAGGAAGGAAAATAGGCCTCCTTTAAACAATGTACAGGATATAGCAGGTGTAAAAGAGGAATGGGAAGGAAAGGTGGTGCGGGGAATTGTAAGAGACAAGTGGTCTAACGTTTTGAAGGGAAGGAAATTACAGGCTAAGGGCTTTATTCAGGATCAGAATTCAGGACAGGTGTCTGTGAGAAATCGGTACGAATCACTGCAGCCAGAAAAACAGAGGGAAGATGAAGAACAGGCAACTGTTGCTGAGAAATGTCGAAGCAGGGGGAAGGTAAAAGGTAGGAAAGGGAAATGTAGAGTATAGGAAATAAGAAACGACAAGTGGAACGGGGTAATGAAGGGAGAAAACGGAGGAGAAAGTAGCTTCTGCAGCCATCAGGAAAGATAGGGTTGACCAGAAAGGGTGGGGATCATATGAGGTGGGTAGGGTTGAGGCTCTGGTCAGGGAGGATTCCATTGTTAGATATATATGGGAAAAGTGTGTGGAGGAAAGGGAAACATAGCATAGTGTTATCGAGGAAATAATTTAAGGCAGATGTTGAGGAAAGTAGAAGAGAAGGAAGAGGGAAAGGAGTAGTTGGCTGTTTTTCACGCTGGCACCAGCAACGCAAGGCAAGCATGTATAAGTACCAACATAGTTGGGGATGGGTGGAATCTGGCAAATGCGGCACGGGTGGAGTTGAAAGAAGCGGAGATTGTTATCAGTGGAATACTGTGTAGGAGGAATACTAACTGGAAGGTGATTGGGTATTTAAATAAGACTATGGAGTGGGTATGTGGGAAACTGGGAGCAAGTTTTCTAGATAACGGTTGGGTAGGAGATAGGGATCTGCGCTCATATGGCCTTCGCTTTAATCGCAGTGGTACATATAAGTTACGAAATTTGTTTAGTAATGTTGTAGGGAGGTGCATTCAAGGAAACGGGCTGATATAGGGAGCGGTGATAAGGGTGCAGGGATCTGCAGGTCAAGTAGGGTTGACATGAAAATGTTAGTGTTTAACTGTAGAAGTATTGTAAATAAAGGAATAAAGGAATAAAATTAAGTAATTTAATAGATATATACTTAGCAGATATTGTAATAGGAGTTCAATCATGGCTGAAAAATTATATAATGCACGCAGAAAGTTTCTCACGGAACTGGATTGTGTATGGTAGAGATAGGATAGGAATGGTAGGAGGGGGAGTATTCATTCTAGTGAAAGAAGAATTTGTAAGCTATGAAAGAATTAAAGACGAAAAATATGAAATTCTAGTGTAAGGCTCATCTCTAAGGATAATAGGCAACATGATGTCTTTGGAGTGTACATAGCGGGAAAGCATAGCGCTGAAGCTGATTATGAATGATTTGATAACATAATCAGCTATATGGGAAAGGATATGGAAAGGAACGTGATTGTAGCGGCTGATCTCAATTTACCAAATTTCAATATGGAAGGTAATGCGAACTACAGGAAGCATGACCAACAAGTGGCAAATAAGTTAATATTGGAAGGACAGCTGATTCAGAAAGTGATGGAACCGAAGAGAGGGAAGAAAATTCTGGACGTGGTGTTGGTGAAACCAGATGAGCTCTATAGAGAAACTGAAGTAATAGATGGTATTAGTGATCACGAATCTGTTTTTGTCGTACGGTAGTTAAAAATAAATGTGATAGAAAGGAAGGTTTTAAAAGTGGGACTAATAGGCAGTACCATATGCCTGATAAAACAGGCGTGAGGGAGTTTTTATAAAAAACAAGTATGATTGGTGTGAAATAGTGATAAAAATGGAAACATACTCTCGGACGGGTTTAAAGTAATTGTTTAGGAAAGTGAAAACTGTTTGTACCTTTAAATGTGGTAAGGAATGGTAAAGACCCACTTTATTAAAACAGAGAAATGAAGAGACTAAGAAAAAGGTGCCTGTTGGAAAGCAATAGAGTTAGGAATGGCTGTGCAAGAAAGGATAAATTGAAGGAACTTACTAGGAAATTCAATCTAGCAAAGAAGTCAGCCATGAATAACATTATGGCAAGCATAATTGGCAATCATGCAAATTTCAGTGAATATTTGAAGGATATGTTTATGTACTTTAAGGTGGAAACAGGCTCCAAAAAGGACATTCCAGGAACCATTAATGGTCAAGGGGAGTGTGTATGCGAGAATCTTCAAAAGGCAGAATTTTTCAGTCAGCAGTATGTAAAGATTGTTGGTTACACTTACAAGGATAAGGTATATTAGATAGTATCTTGCCTGTTATATTCGTGTTTTTCTTTGTGTACGGCAATCCTTTCGATACTTAAGCATTTAACCAAACGCAATGTTTCATTTCTATTAGAGATGAGTAGGATAAAGTAATACTAAAGAAATAATCTTCTGTCTACGCGATTAACTTTGTTGGTAATCCTTGAGTATGGTAGTTCTTGCGAATTTCAAACTTTAGGCCTAATTGCAATTTTCATTTCTATTTGTGCTTAATAACAACCTATTATAATTAGGATAAGGCTACGTATGAAGGTAGTTTAAAAACTGTTGTAGTGTATTGTAGTGACTTATTAGAAATTAGAGTGCTTATTCTATTATTTTGAGTAGTCTTGCGAATTTCAAACTTTAATTGTAATTTCCGTTTCAGTTTGTGCGTCTGAACGTAGTTTAAAATCATTGTAATGTATTACAGTAGGTGTCTTATTATAAATTAGTGTGTTTATTCTACTGTGAAATATTTGTGTAGTATAGTATCTGTAGTATCTACAGTATATGCGGTATCTGTATTAACTCTCTTACTAGAATTCTGTTGCAGTAATTAGGGTAGACTTAACTGCAGTTTAGAATTGTATAGACCTAATTCTTACGTATTACTTTCGTTTTTCAGTAATTAACAGCAATTTTCATTCTGTTAGGGTGTTATAGAAAAAAATTCGTACAACTAAATAGTACTGTAGTGTAGTAGTAGCTTATATTAATTACCTTGTGGTTATGTAATCTTTGTGAGCTATCCTACACAATATTTCTTTACTTTCATTTTTACAGGCAATATTTCTTCCCTTTCATTTTTACTTTCACAGAATAATTTATTTTATTTTTCCTTTTCTTCCCATTATTCCGTAAATAATGGCTAAGCAGTGTTTTCCTTTATGTACGGCAATCCTTTCGATACTCATTGAGGAGTATGAGAGAGGAGTTGGAGAGTTTGAGGGAGATAATTAGGATTCTCTCAGGGGACAGGAAGGAAAGTAGGCCTCCCTCAAATAATGTACAGGATACAGAAGGTGTAAAGGAGGGGTGGGAAGGAAATGGGGAATTGTAGAAGGCAGGTGGTCTAATGTTTTAAGGGGAAGGAGATTGCAGGCTAAGGGCTCTGTTCAGGATTAGAATTCAGGAAGGTGTCTGTGAGAAATCGGTACGAGTCACTGCAGGTAGAACAACCGAGGGATGGTGAGGAACAGGGAACTGTTGCTGAGATGTGTGAAAGTAGGAGAAAGGGAAATTTATTTATTTATTTATTTATTTATTTATTTATTTATTTATTTATTTATTTATTTATTTATTTATTTATTTATTTATTTATTTATTTATTTATTTATTTATTTATTTATTTATTTATTTATTTATTTATTTATTTATTTATTTCATGCCTTCATTTGTGGCGAAGTTAAGGCTCACGGCCCTCTCTTACACTTAACCACATATTACCTATAATAAACTTCAACAGAATAATGAAATAATATAACAAAATATAAATCATAACCTCATTCATTCTTCCATTCATACTGCCATTCATACAAGCTGGTTATACATTTCATAGGTAATCTCGGCAAGACCGCTTGAAAGAAGCTAAAGAAGTGCAATTTCTAACACTGACTGGAAGGGAATTCCATAGCCTTGCACCAGACACTTGAAAGGAGCGGTTAAATGAAGATGAGCGATGCACAGCAATTCAGAGTGTAGTAGTCGATCGTGGGTTATGTTCATGAGAGGAGGAAGGTAAATTAAACTTTGAGGATAAATACTGGGGTTTAGATTCATTCAACAGACAAAAAACGAGAGTTGCAATGTGAAGATTTATCGATTTTTATCCAGGAGAGAATTTTATAATAGGGGGATATATGAGTTGAAAATTTAATTGAGAACATAAACCTAATGCATGAGTTCGTTGCCCTCTGTAATTTTAATGTTTGTTCCATGGTGGCATCTATCATTACAATATCACAATAATTAAGTATGGGAAATATGAGGGTCTGGATAAGTTTAATTTTCATGCTTAGTGGAGGAAGTGATTGGCGAGTTTTGAGAGGGTGAAATGACGAGTGGATTTTCCTACAGATGCTTGTTATGTGCTCACTCCTATCTAGTGTATCACTTATGATAATCCCAAGATTTTTACCGACTTCTGAAATGGTATAGTTACACCACATAGCAAAAGTGAAGGCAATAACTTCTTATTAAGGATACTTAACTGCCTTTGTTGCCATATTGTAATAGGTTGTGTCTTTTTAGGATTAATTAATAAACAGTTCTTGTTAGAATAGGAGCTAATCAGATTTAAAATAGAATTCATCTGATGAATTCCAAACTCTATATCAACAGATTTACAGTGATAATATATTTGTAGATCATCTGCATATAAATGATACTTACAGTTACTGAACTGAGAAGATATATCATTGATATACAGAATAAACAGAAGAGGTCCAACCACAGATCCCTGTGGGACACCTGTTTGCTTCGTCTTCCAGTCCGTGGTCATGGCGTTTATGACAACACGTTGTCGCCAATTGGTGAGGTATGAAGCAAAGAGCTGAATAGCAGAGGGACTCAGAATAAATCTTTGTAGTTTCGCTAATAATATGTCAATATTTACTGTGTCAAACGCACTACTGAAATCAAGTAAAATAAGTATAGTCACTTTCCGCTCATCTATAGCTCGACTAACGTCGTCTGTAATTCTTAGTAATGCCGTCCCTGTGCCATGTCATTTCTTGAAACCAGATTGGAAGGGGTCACGCAGAGAATATTTTTCCAGGTATTGTACAATTTGGCTATATATCAATTTTTCTAGAGCTTTAGACAGTGCTGAAAGAATACATACAGGACGAAAGTCAGATGCTACATTAGCTGGCGACCTTTTTGGAACTGGTACAACTTGTGCATCTTTCCACTTTGTCGGAAAATAACCACGGGTGAGGCACGCATTAAATCAGTAATAACCGGCAATATTGTATCCATAATGTTAGTAATAAAGAAAATACGGATTTCATCAGCCCCCGTTTCATGGGATTTAATTGAAATCAGTTCTCGTCTCACTTCAGACTCTGAAACAGTTCGAAATTCGAAACATGGGCGATCAGATGATTGTTGTCGTATTATAGACTTGATGGTGGCTTACACTATATCATGTTCAGGAGTAAAATCATCTGTTGAAAAGTGTCTTAATCTCGTCAAGCGGTATTTCTGGTTTAGCATTGTTCACAGGAAGCCTTCCAATACCTAATGAACGAAGTTGTCGCCAAGTACTACCAGTATTTATATTATTGGATAGACGCAGGAAGTAATCGAATTTCTTATTGCGGATAATTTGTTTAATTCGATTTCGCAGTACACGGTATTGTTCAAATGTATCAGTTGATTTTTTTTTGTAACGTCTATATAACGAATCACGCTGAGCCATCAGAGATTTGATTTCAGTTGTCAGCCACGGACATGGCGGGCGTGTCACTTTCACACAGCGCTTAGGAGCATGCATGTTGTATTCACGAATATGAGAATTAATATTTTCCAGTTTTTCATCTCTATCATTCATTAGTATTATGTCACCCCAAGGACATTTACATGCATCTTCTTTTAGGTGATGGAAATCTATATTTTTAAAGTCTCTAAAAGTAACGTATTTCGACCTATATTTAGGAACTCTTACCGAATACGCTAAGTATATAAGGTCATGAGTTGATATTTCAGGAACAGGTATTTGACCGTGTTTAAGAACCTTGTGTGGATTATTGGTTATCATGAGATCAATGAGTGTATCAGAAGAGACGGTGGAAGTACGAACGTGGTTAGTTTGTTCCGAGGGCAATATTGTCATGTCACAGGAGAGAAAAATATTTCTAAAACGTTTTGTTTCACTAGTCCGAGTTAACAAATTTGTATTAAAGTCGCCTAGTATAATTACGTGTTCATAAGATGGTAAAAGTGTCATTAAATTGTCCTCTAACTCACCAATGCCCCCTGCATTTGGAGGCCTATATACAACCCCAATGAGCACTTTAACAGTGCCTATAATAATTTTAACAAACATAAATTCAGGAACGGGATTTGTAGTGGTGGTAGAAAATTTTACCACTGTACTCCTGAGATTAAGCTTACAAAACAACGCAACACCACCTCCACGCCTGATGATCCTATCAGATCGATGAATACGATACCCTTGTATTTCAAGCATACTGCAAGGAAATGAATTACATAGCCAACTCTCACTTACGGCAATTATATGAAATAAACTGTTTTCAAATATGGCTTTCAGTTCATCATGGTGAGCTACAATAGACTGACTGTTAACATGAGCACACAACAAAGCGCGTGGAAATGCTTTCACTTCCGTTTCTGAAATACTACGAACAGATAGATCTGAAGAGAGAATCTGGGAAGAGAGAGAGGTAAGAGGAGTAAAACTAGAAATCTGTGCTAAGGAGAAAGAAGGGATGGTGTCTGTGTCCAAGTCTATGCTCGCAATAGAAGTGCTTGACATTGTTATACTTAAATCCTCAGGCAAAAGTTGAGAATAAACAGATTGCAGCTTACCTCGACATAGCATAAAATATAACTTACAGCTGATTCACACAAACACACACACACTTATTAACCATAACTAACCTAAAACATAGAATAGGCCTAATATACCATAGTAATAACAAGAACACAATCATAATTATTTCCTAGTGCTAATTTCGCCTAACCGTCTAATCAAAGAATTTAATTCTGCAGGAGTGTTTAAGTGCATCTTCTTTCCATCGGCTGTGAGGACGATAACCGTGCCATTTTGCGTATAGGTGTTACGCATTCCAAATATATCACGTGCCTTGCGGAACATCTCCTTCGTTGTAGCTGTCAGAGATTTAGTTATAAGAACATTAGTTCCTTTTAGCAGCCGCTTAGCGCGCCACGCTCTATCTCGTTTCCCTCTGCTCCATGGCGTTGGAATTAGATGTACTGGTACATCTGTCATTTAGATTTGGCTGCTACACCCTCCTGTTCTCTGTCATGCTATGGGACAGGTCATGCTTCCATCTCCGTTGTCTCAGGCAAGCCTTCCCCGGACATCGGGTCATGGTCTCCTTAGCTCCTGTTGACGGTCATCTCTTGCGCAAATGTAACAAAAATGCATATAAACAGAGTCAGTTTCGTCATCTTAGGAACTTCACTGCTTTTTAACATTAATGGTGGTGTCAAATGTAGCGTTTCTTTAAGTTTCAACTCTGATTTTTCTTCCAGATTACAAATATATCTGCCTACAATTCAACTATCTGTTACGATTTCTATTTGATATATTGATACTAATTTCCACGACATATATTTCCTTCTGGCTAGCTATGAATATTATCTGCTGCTGTTCGGGATTCGTGACGTAATCCTTCACGTAATCTTCTTCTCAATATGCCACTTCGATTTATTGGCGTTTATTTGCACGTTTCAGCGTAGCACTCTGTATTTATGGTCTTCTTCTCCCAAATGTTGTAATAATTCTCTTCAAACCTCAGTCATCTGCTCGAATTATATGCTTATTTTTCCACGAGCGGTACCTTGTTTCTTCTAGTTTTCAGTCTTTTACGAGAAGAAGTAGTAATAAAGATATAACAATCTTAGGCTTTACTTAATTCTTTTCACCGCCACCTTGTTATTTCTTGCTTTGGTTACGCTATATATATTACTTTCTCGATATCGATAATTGAATTTACGTGCCGTATCTAATTAGTTCCAAAGTGTCAATTTATGACAGTGAATTGGCACAATATATATATACATACAAATGATATGAGTAAAGAAGTGGAATCAGAGATAATGGTTTTTGCGGATGATGTTATTCTGTATAGAGTAATAAATAAGTTACAAGATTGTGAGCAACTGCAAAATGACCTCGATAATGTTGTGAGATGGACAGATGATGAAGAACGGGGTTGAATGTCAGGTTGTGAGTTTCACAAATAGGAAAAGTCCTCTCGATTTTAATTACTGCATTGATGGGGTTAAAGTTCTTTTTGAGTAGCCTACCTACTGTAGGCTTTTTATATAAGGAAAGATCTTAATTGGGGTAATGACATAAATGGGACTGTTAATAATGTGCAGAGACCTCTGCACATGGTTATAAGGTATTTAGGGATTTCAGTAAGGATGTAAAGGAGAGGGTGTATAAGTATATGGTAAGACCCTTACTAGAGTATGGTTCCAATGAATGGGATCCGCACGAGAAATACTTGATTCAAGAACTGGAATAAATCCAAAAAAGCACCTTGACTTGTTCTGAGTGATTTCCGACAGAAGATTAGCGTTACAAAAATGTTGCAAAGTTTGGGCTGAGAAAGAAGACGATCTTCTCGACTAAGTGGTATGTTCCGAGCTGTCAGTGGGGAGACGGCGTGGAATTACATTACTAGAAGAATAAGTTTGAGTGGTGTCTTTAAAAGTAGGAAAGATCACAATATGATTAAGTTGGAATCCGAGAGGAGAAATTAGGGCAAATAATCGTTTATAAGAAGGTGAGTTAGGGATTGGAATTACTTACCAATGTTCAATAAATTTCCAATTTCTTTGTAATCATTTAAGAAAAGGCTAGGAAAACAACAGATAGGGAATCTGCCACCTGGGCGACTGCCTTAAATGCAGATCAGTATTGACTGATTGGTTGATTGAACCTCCCACAACAATACAAGATGAAATGGAATGGAAATGGACGATTGCACTCAGTTTCTTTTACAAATCCCTGATGTTTACAGCAAAGTATGACTAAGTTTTTACAAGTCTCTGTGATAATAAATCGTACTGTCAACTATTTACAAAAATTCTCTCTAAAACATCTACGTGCGTTTTTATATAATATTAAAGATTTGTTCTACTCATCCTTCATCCAGCACCATCCCACCTTTGCTGCCTTACTCCGTCATGGTGACACAGTGTATTGCCATTGGACTAACTGTCCCTTGCCTCTTGGACTGGTCCATGGACTGGTCCATGTTCTTCTCCCGGCAATCCTTTTTTGCTGTGGTTCCCTTGCTGACTGGACTAGTGCAGAACATATAGCCTGGTAACTTTATGACAGTCTATTTTATCACAAGTACCTCATTTATGACTTAATTGATTTAGTTGTTTATCATTTTAACTGGCTAACGTGTTCTTTTGCTCGTGGCTTATTTGATTACTACTAGTCTTTCTGGTGTCTGTCTTCATCCGACCGGTTCACGGATACTCATCAGAAACTTCTCGCAATTTAGTTCTCTTTAACTCCACTTTCGACATTCGAACGCACATATACTATTATCGGCACACTTTATCTTGGTGCATTTACACCCTAGTGCTGAATCGGTCGACCTCGGCAATCTTCGAGATTCGCGACATCTGGCGTACACTTGACGCACTAGTACTGTTGTTGTTTACACAGCAAAGCCGAACTATAGAATTCATGCTGGGAACAAGATTCGCATCGAGAGATGTTTTATAATTTTATATAATGTGTATGTGACATAGTTGTTGGCTTAAGATAATAACGGTTTAGAAACTTCATATCGATCGATCATATTCTCGATTCAATTCAGATTTCATATTCATTCAGTTGGCAGCACTATCGGAACCGGGACAGCTCCCTCCTTATTCCTCACCCCCGAACACAAATGCACCAAGATAAAGTGTGCCGATAATACACGTAACTCAGATCGATCGATCTAAAACACATCCTCTCGAGTCTTCCTCTACTTGCGCTATCTCGTGGATCTGCCGTGACCTTTCTAACGATCTGTCTCTGTTCATTGTACACACACACCAATTTACAATGACTATCAAAATTTACACTGTCAGTTCCATCTACATTTATTTTCTCCGACCACTGTTCAATTTTACTGACGGTCTGTTTACGACGTCTAACGTGTCCCATAAATATCAGCTAACGAACGACAAATGACTCCGTTTGTATGTCTTTCTCACATAACGCATGTTCCCTTCTGATGAGGCCATCTCCGCATGACCTGCGCGAATAATTAAAATACCATTAGTAGTCACCTAACTGTTGACTGAACGCAGACTGAACTGGATTAAGTGTCTATTTTCTTGAATGAGCAACCAAGTGTGTGCGAATGAGACACACTAGTTCCGACTGCGTAACAAAGTACAAAATGAGTACAAATGAATTGCCATGCACAGAATGAGTAACTGATTTCCGAATGATTCATTGCGTTCCGAATGAGGAGACTAAGTATGAGTCTGAGAATAAGAATGAGTGCAGAACGCTAAGATTCTGTCTTTTTAAAATCTCTCAACATTTGTTCCCGCATCTTCCTGGCCTCAATATGCCCTCTAATGGGATCATATCTCGCCTCCTAGATCTCTTTCATTGGTTGGTCACTTCTTAGCTGGTAACCCCTTTCTTCCAAGAACTTACTGTATGCACGTAAGAGAGCCGTCGGGAAGACATTGGGCCTAAGACCATCAATGGTAATGTGGATATACAAAATGATCATTAGACCGTTAATGGCCTATGCTGCAATCATCTGGTGGCAGAAAGCAAGTCAAGGAAAAGTCAGCAGTAGATTGGATAGCCTACAGAGAATGGCATGCATAGCCATAACTGGGGCTAAGAGAACTACGCCGACAGAAGCCTTAAATATTTTACTAGACCTCCCATCACTACGCAATTTCATAAAAGGACAGGCTAGAATGAGTCCATATACAGCAGACTGGCACAATCAGAGTGCTGGAATGCACAGAGACCCAATCTAGGACACTGTAAAATTAACAGAGTAATAACAGAGGAAGTTCTACACATGCATTCTCATCATATGATACCAAAGTACAACTTTGAAAAACCGTTTGAGACCCATATAATAAAAAAAGAAGACTGGGATGTCAACAAATGAAACACAGAAAAAGAAGATATAGTGTGGTGGACTGATGGCTCAAAGACTGTGGATGCCACAGGAGGAGGGATCAACAGGGGAAAACCTGAGAGATTAATCCAGATGATCCTGGGCAAACACACTACAGTCTTTCAAGCTGAAGTGATAGCTATCACAACATGTCTTGAAGGAAATTTGAAAATGAACTATAGGAATAAGAACATTTTCATTTTTACGGACAGCCAAGCGGCCATTAAGGCCCTAGAAGCCGTCCGGATAATATCCAGAATTGTCTGGTACTGCCATTCACTTCTGAAGCTCTCAAAGTACAGCATTGTCAAAATAATATGGATACTAGGGCATGAAGGTATAGAAGGAAATGAAAAGGCAGATAAACTGGGCAGAAACATATTTTCTAGGCCCAGAACCTGTATGCGGGATTTCCTATGGACAAGCCCGACACTACATAGGAAAATGGGTACAAAAGAAACAAATGGAGAACTGTAAAAATACTCCAGCTTGCAGGCTTGCAAAGGAACTGATAAAAGGACCAATCAAGAAGCATACTAAAGAACTGTTGAAACTCAGCAGAGAAAATATAAGATGGGTAGTAGGACAGTTGACAGGACACTGCCATCTGAAGAAACACCTACATAGAATTGGAGTAATAAGAGACAATATATGTAAGAAATGCAATGAAGCAGAGGAATCAGCTGAACACATACTTTCCGAATGTGAGGCGCTGGGTAGAATCAGGCTCTCCACTCTAGGACTACCAGGTGAAGAGAGAGAAAATATCTAAGAAGACCCAATAGGAACAATCTGCAGTTTTGTTAAGGGAGCAGGCATATCTAGGAGGGAATGAAGGAAAAACATGGTAACAAAAGATCTTAGAGGTCGGCGCTAATTAGGAATTAATATTTAGAGGCCCCATGAAGAAAAGGAGAAGGAGAAGAACCCCTTTCTTTCGAGCATCAGCGCTCTTAACATTAGTCATGCTGTCTCATATTTCCAACGTCCTTCACTTTATTATCGTTTCGCCCTCGTCGAGGTGTACGGGTGTCGAAAGGCCTAGGGTGTTAGTTCTATCACCGATCAGTTAATTTTTCTTAAAATTCTCTTTGATGTTTTAACTTATTTCATGACATATTTTGGCAGCTAAAGGGGTCTCTACAGTAAGATTTCTAAAAGGTTTGTTGCCTTTTGGACCGGGCTCACTTCATATTGCCTCTATTGTCTATCATATTTCTAGAGATGCAATCTCCGAGCGAAGTGTTTTACAACGCTTACTGTCGCCGTCTAACAAAGTCTCAACTTTTCTATTGTTACTGCGTCCTGTCTAACCCATCTAGTTCTTTGGTCCCTGTAATTCACGTGTACGTGCATGCACGGGCTCAGTACGTAGGCCTACCTTTAAAAGTGGTAAGGAATGGTAAGGACCCATTAAATTATAAGAAAGAAATAAAGAGCGTAAGAAAGATTTGAGGAGCAGGGTAGAAAGAATAGAGTAGCAGTCATGTGAATTCTAAGGAATAATGAAAGGATATGTTTACAGATACTTTAAGGCAGAAACAGTTTCCAGGAAGGACATTGTAGGTATTATTAATGAACAAGAGGTGTGTATATGTGACGATTTACAGAAAGCAGAAGTATCCAGTCAGCATTATGTAAAGGTAGTTGGATATAAGAACAATGTCCAATAATAATAAAAACATTTGCAAGAAAGGCACGAAAGTTGAAAGCTAGAAACATATCTGGAATTGATAAGTTTCCTGGGAATATACTAGTAATAAACTAAAGCCAATGGGCTGGATGTAGTGCCATATCTGAAATACTTATTTTTGCATGAAGGAGCGATACCAAATGAATGGAGATTTCCAGGATGATAAACACAAAGCGGCCAGTCAGACTGTTGTTTATAAGCTCTGGGAAAACATTCTTTCCGATTATATTACACACGTTTTCGAAATTATTAACTGGTTTGATAGAAGTCAGTTCGGGTTTAGGAGAGGTTATTCCAGTGAAGCTCAACTTGTAGGATTCCAGCAAGATATAGCAGATATTTTAGATCAGGAGGTCAAATAGACTGTATTGCTAATGACCTAATCAAGGCTTTTAATAGGGCGGACGAAAATGACGGCTATTGGACTAGACAAAAGAGTGGTTGAATGGGTGGCTGAATTTCTGGAAAACAGAACTTAAATAATTATAGTAGACAAAACGTTATGTGTTTCTGTAATGATGAAGAGTGTTTTCCTACATGGCAATGTTATTGGAACTTTATGCTTTCTTACAAATGATGTAAGTAAAGAACTGGCTGTTTGCGAATGATTTTATGCTGTATACAGGAGTAAATAAGTTACAGGATTGTGAACGACAACAAAAGGATCTAGACTATATTATGAAACGGACAGCAGACGATGGTAAATGAGATGAAAAGTCAGGTTGTAAGTTTCACAAAGAGTAGAAATCCTCTTAGTTTGAATTACTGTTGATGGGGTGATGGTACGTCATCGAGATCGTTCTAAGTACCTACGTGTTAATATGAGGTAATCACATCAACGAGGTTGTGAAGGAAGTTTACGGATCTCTTCACATTGTTATCGGAGTATTTAGGGTTTAAGTAAGGATGTAAATGGTGAGACCCCAATTAGGGTATGGTTCCCACCCCAGGATTACTTGATACGTGGACTGGAAAATATCAAAAGGAAAGCAGAATAATTTGTTCTGGGTGATTTCCGACAAAAGATTACTGTTACAAAAATGTCGCAAACTTTGGGCTGGGGAGACTTGGGAGTAAGCTGCTCGACTAAGCGATGTTCCGAGCTGTCAGTGGAGGTACGGCGTGGAATGATATTAGAAGACAAATAACGTAGAACAGAGCTTTTAAAAGTATGAAAGATTGTAATATGGAGATGAATTGTGAATTCAAGAGGACAAACTAGGGCAACTATTCATTTATAGGACGAGGAGCAGGGGACTGGAATAGTTCATTAAGAGAAATGTTCGATAAATATTCAAGTTCTTTGAAAACATTTAAGATAAGGCTAGATAATCAATTGATAGGGAATCTGCCACCCGTGTGAATGCCCGAAATGCCGATCATTGATGACTGATTGTACAGAATTTTATGCTCTTCAAGCCTATTTCACTGAGCCGTACGTATAGGAATATATCAAAATATTATGGACTAGATGAGCTACCCATCATTGATGGGAAGGGAAGGATTTGCACACAACATACCTAAAATGGATACAAATGTAATGTCGTGTAGATACTGAAGTGAAGAAGCCAATAGATTAATTGAAGACCCCATTACGAATGGAATCCTAACACCGGTCAGAGTAGTATCCATCGATCCCATGAGTGTTTCGTTGATCAAAACTCACGAGTATCGTTTCGAACATCGTTCGTCTTTCTTATATGATGAGTGTCACTGAGTCCCATGTACTTTGTGACTTTGAACAAAGGTGGAAAGCTCTCTTCATTACTTTTTTTTCTGAAAATACAACGGTAATGACGTTATCAATGTCAGACGTTAGTGTATTATCTGTCACACAACTGAGGACATAAAGCAAAGAGTTCATCAAAATATTCTTCCTTTCGTTATTAAGTCCATGAAAGCTTTACATTTCAAGTGAAATATACTTGACGATCATTGGGTAAATTGCCATTCTAAACAGGATCTTTTCCGACTTGAGGTTCATTGTAATAATGGAATCGAAAGGCTACGACAGGATTATCTGCGCATGTAGCATATTGAGTTTCTCCTGTGGAATTCCTCTTCCTGATTCAGTTTCTCTCCCAGATCTTTCGGTCAGTTCCAGTTGAAAAGGCACGATGTTTCGGAAAGTAATAAGATCAGCACGGTTGATATTAAAATGACACTATTTATTACATACGTAAATCACAAGATGGATGCAGTGAAACAATAGACATAGAGATTACAATCGTGAAGTGTCAGAATGGACAAAGAAAACGTAGTGTGTAGGTGACGCTACTTGATGGTGGCTCAGCCAGAGTCATATAAATATATATAAATATTCTCAACACCCCCTCTCGAAGGCTGAACCAGCTTCAACGTTTCAGTCTTCTGATACCCAGACACTCTAAACGCTTCCAGTGCTTATCCTTCGTTAGTCCCTTGGTTAATATATCTGCAGGCATCTTCTCAGTTGACACGTATTCAAGGTGAATGTCCCCAGATGAAAGAACCTCTTGTACAAAGTGATGTCGCACATCAATGTGCTTAGTCCGAGAGTGGGAAACAGGATTTCCATCAAGCTTCTGAGCTCCAATGTTGTCGCTGTATAGCTGTACAGTCGACACGCTGTTAATGCCTATCTCCCTTGCTAGTCGTAGTAAGTGCACTGCCTCTTTTGAAGCCTCACTCAAGACCATATATTCAGCCTCCGTTGAGGACAATGCACTGTCCGTTGTTTCCTGGATTCCCAAAATACGACTCCGCCATACATTGTGAAGGCAAAGCCAGTGTATGACCTGCGATCGTTGATGCATGCAGCCCAATCAGTATCTACACAGCCAGTTAGATTACTGGCATCGCTTCCAAAGGTGATTCCCACATCAGAAGAACCATTCAGGTACCTCAGTACCCTCTTTGCTACTTGCCAATGTTCTTTGCCAAAAGAATCATTGTATTGGCTTAAGACACTCACTGCGTGAGATATGTCTGGACGCGTTGCAGTTGATAGGTACATAAGAGCACCTATGAGCTCTCTGTAGGGGGGCCTCTCGCCATCATCCTTGGACCAAGTATTTGACCTTGACAGTTTAATTCCGGCTTCAATTGGTGTGGCCACGGGCTTGCAATCAGACATTCGAAAACGATCTAAGATGTCCATAACCAAATCTTTCTTTCAAGGTGATACCAGATTCATCTCGAGAAAACTCAATCCCGAGACAGTACTTAATGTCTCCTAGGTCTTTGCCCTCAAACGACTTTTGTAGAAATTTGTGGACCTCGTCAATTTCTCTCGAGTTCCGTGACAAAAGTAAAATGCCATCAACATAAACTATGATTAGGAGAGCATCAGCATCAGAACCCTTCACATAAATGATCGAATCGCCGGACGATGGTTTGACACCAAGCTTTAGTAGTTACACGTTCAAGCGTTGATGCCAACAGCGGCCAGCCTGCTTCAAGCCATACAGACCCTTTTTAATACGGCACACACAATCCTTGTTCAGCATCTTCACCATCCTCTTGGCTTCAGCTATGACCTCGGATGTTGCATTGCTTTCCTGTACAATGAATTCGAGTATTTCTCTGGTGTAGTTTGGTACTTTCATAAAGATTTCCTCTTCAACAATTCCATTTCAGTATGCAGTTGCTACATCGAATTGTCGGACATACATTTCATGATGAGCGGCGAGCGCAATAGCCATTCGTATTGAGCTGAGTCTTGCTACTGGTGCGAATGTTTTAGTATAATCTGGGAAAACCCCTGGCTACGACTGTAGCCTTCCTTCTTGTGATCTCGCCATCTGATCCGTACTTATTCCTAAGGACTACACGACTTCCAATTGTCGTCTTATTTTCTGGGTGGGCTACAAAATCCCAGGTCTTGTTTCTTAGAATAGAGACAAATTCATCTGCCATCGCCAGCATCCACTCATTTTTCCCTGGACCTGAAAATGCCATCTGAATTGGAACCTCAGCCAGACATACCGAATCAATTTGTCCTCCACCGTGTTCCTGGTAAATCTTTCGAGGTCTGCCTCGTGTTCCTGAACGAATCATTTTTGGTCTCACTGGAGCATGTCGAGATTGTCGTATTTCTGGTTCTGGTTCATTTTCAAAACCAAGAAATTCTCCTTCAGAATATCCGGATCTTTGGTGCTTTCTGTACGTTCTGTGTCTCTAGGAGTTAGGTTTAAATTGATGAAAGGATCAACCTGCTCTGGCTCTATACTGGGATGATCTTCATCAAAGTGCTCTACATTTGGGCGCTGACTTGGGAAAATATAAAGGTCGTATTTTTGCTCTTTTCAGTCTCCTTTCAAAAACTTGACATCACGTGAGATTTCCACTTTTCGCTCCTGTGGTATCCAAATTCTGAAACCTTTGAACTGCTCCGCATATCCGAGGAATATGCCCTTTTTCCCCAAGGGTCGAATTTTCTTATGTTCGGCGATCGATTTAGGCAGTAGGTTTCATATCCTAATTTTTCGAATTTACAAACATTTGGAACCTTTCCAGTCCAGGCTTCGTAAGGAGTTCGTCCACCCAGTTTACTCGTAGGACATCTGTTCCTAATGTAATTCAGTGTTGAAACAGCTTATTCCCAGAAAGGAGGAGGAATTCCGGACTGCATTAATAAACATCTGGCCATCTCGATGAGTGTACGGTTTTTCCTTTCCGCTGCGGAATCGTCAGGCATCGTAGTATCCCGTAGCTTTTCAACAATGCGTCGAATTGGGAATTCATGTACTCTGTACCATTATCAGACTTCAAAATCTTTATCTTCGAGTTTTTCAGTGTTTCCAGACGTTTTCTGAAGTCCTGAAACTCATTAATGACTTCATTTTTCTGACGAAGAAACTTCATTTCACACCATCCAGTCGCATCGTCGACGAATGCGACGAAATAACGCGCTTTTCCATTCGAGGAAACCTTCATAGGGCCGCAAATATCGGAATGGATCAATTCGCCTGGTTCCATTCTCCTATCGGACTTCTTCGGAAAAGGGGTACCTGTCATCTTTCCTTGGAGACAGATCTCACATTCAAAATCCTCTTCATTGTCGATGACTTCGATTCCCTCTATCCTTTTATTCTTCACTGCCTGACGTAGATCCGTTATGTTTAGATGCCCCAATCGGATGTGCCAGTCCATAATAGATCCTTTGCATGTATCTTCAGCTCGGGAAAGTTTTCCCTGTTCTTCGGCGTAGGACCCATTAACGTAATAAAATCCGTCTTTTCTACGTGCAATGAATAAGGTACTATCGTTCGCATCTGTAACTCGAGCGGATGTTTTGTCAAACACTACGCGGTGACCCCTGTCTACGATCTTCCCGACTGAGAGTATATTAGTACACAGATCGGGTACGTATAATGTATCGCATAGGTTGAAACTTTTATCACAACCATCAACGCTCATTGACATTGTTACAACACCTTTTGCACTTATCTTCGTTGTAGAACTGTTCGCTAACATTAAATCGTCAGAGACATCGGTTTCTACTTGTGAAAAATAGTCCAGATTTTTACACATGTGCGATGTACAGCCGCTGTCGAGGCACCACACTGTATCTTCGTAGCGGTCCGTCACGAACTTGCACGAGATCAGTTCTGATGTAATACAGTACATAGCGAGGTACTTCCTTCGGCCTTGTGAGCATTGTCATGATCATTCTTACTCGATTTGCACTCCTTCGCCTTATGACCTATCTTTTTGCAACGATGGCAACGAAGAGATGTGGATACTCCTTTTTCGCCTTAATCGACTTTGCTTGTGGGCTTTCTATAATTCTTGTTCTTGCATTTTCGTTCAACAGTCATACAGTTTTGCATCATAATCGAAACTGACTTTCAACGTATTAGGTCGTGTTACGTACATGTAGTACGTCTTGAAGAGATGTTAAATACAGAACAAAAATGGCCAGCCGGACACCAGTGGGATCCGAACCCACAACCTCCCGATTTCTGTGCTTAACATCTCTTCAAGACGTACTACATGTACGTAACACGACCTAATACGTTGAAAGTCTGTTTCGATTACAATGCGGTCATGAAAATTCAATATTCATTGACATGCCCCACAACGGGCGACTTAAACGCACTCTAGAGTGTGCTAGCAGCAGTGCCAGACCTGTAGCTCAGATCCTTACAAACAGAACAAAGATGGCCTAGGCCACCATAGCTCAATTGGTAAAGCAACCGACGCGAAATCGGGAGGTTGTGGGTTCGGATCCCACGGGTGTCCGGCTGGCCATTTTTGTTCTGTACTTAACATCTCTTCAAGACGTACTACAGGTACGTAACACGACCTAATACGTTGAAAGTCTGTTTCGATTACAATGCGGTCGTGAAAATTCAATATTCATTGACATGCCCCACAACGGACGATTTAAACGCACTCTACAGTGTGCTAGCAGCAGTGCCAGACCTGTAGCTCAGATCCTTTCAAACAGAGCAAAGATGGCTGGCCATTTTTGTTCTGTACTTAACATCTCTTCAAGACGTACTACAGGTACGTAACACGACCTAATACGTTGAAAGTCTGTTTCGATTACAATGCTGTCGTGACAATTCAATATTCAGTTTTGCATCATGTTGTTTCGATCACTGCTCCTCGCGTCACTTTCTTCGACAATTTTTATGCGTAATACCTCGGGCTTTGGAAGTTCGTCGCGAGATTCTATCGCGCACCGAAAGTATTCGAAACTGACTGGCAAGCTATACAGAAGTAATATGGATAACAAATCATCGTTGATTGCCACGTCCATACCATTGAGCTTGTCCACGGCGTCGAAAAATCTCCGCAAATGATCGCGTACATCCCCATCTTCACTCATTCTTTGAAGCACGATCTGCTTTAATAATGTTGCTTTCCGCGCTGGCCCCTTCGATCGGTAAATCGACTCTAGTGTTAGCCACAGTTCGCGCGAAGTGACACAATCTTTTACCTGTTTCAATTCCGAGGGTTGAAATGCCAAGATGATATCTGAAATTGCTTCACTGTCACGTTCTTCCCATTCTGAAATAGCGGCCTCGTTCTCGCTAACCGATTCAGGTTTAACCTTTATTCCAGCTACATACGCCCACGTGTGATTTTTTACTAACACAGCCTTCATATGAATTTTCCACATGTCAAAATTATCCTTCGACAACGTCTCGATGCGCACCATACTTGAAGTGTTCATCTTCACACACTATTTCTTCGCAGAAGTCACTTGGCTAAATGCTTAACTCAACTTCGCCAACCGTGCGCGACACGATATTTTCACGCGTCTATTTTTCAGTGTATTTTATCACTACACATTTAATCACTTTCCAAACGTGCATCCTGGGCCCGTAACCTGTTGAAATGGCACGATGTTTCGGAAAGTAATAAGGTCAGCACGGTTTATATTAAAATGACACTATTTATTACATACGTAAATCACAAGATGGATGCAGTGAAAACAAAAGACATGTAAATTACAATCGTGACGTGTCAGAATGGACAAATAAAACGTAGTGTGTACGTGGCGCTACTTGATGGTGGCTCAGCCAGAGTCATATGAATATATATAAATATTCTCAACATTCTTATATAGTCTGACCTTTTAGTCTTTATCTTCACGAGCATAAATGACGAAATAAGTGAATGTAGTTCATCCTATCATAGCCCGATAATAATAGAAAGAGTAAAGCATTCCCTTTACAAGAGTGTCTCTGTTCTTGGTGGTTGTAGTGACTTCACTGATAATCATGTGGATGTCACCGTCGACAAGGCTTCTAATCATCTTCAGCTCTTTTGAATGCGGACAGCTAGGGATTTGGAATGTGCTATTGTAGGATATCACAGACTGAAGGATATGACACTTTTGATAGAGAAATCTTATATCTCGGTGGATGAGTTATAGGATCCAATTCAGTTTTTCTGGAGGAATAGCTAATTCCCTCTGATTCGTACTTCCATTTCAGATCTATTTTGGGCTGCTGAATTTCATCCATGAGAGGGTTGTATACAAATATAATTCGTTGCTTTTCATTTCATTGAATCATGGTACATCTAGCCTTAATTTTGGTTGAGATAAATAACAGTTGCAAGTCTTGCTCTGTCTGCTTCTAAGCGCCTATGATCGTCTTCTTCAATGATCTCTGACTTTTAGTACGTACTCAGTTAGTCGTCTTTCAGATTTCTGACTTCGTTTGATGTCATATAGAAATTTCGTCGTTCTTCTAACGCCTGCAGCTATTCCACAGTGGTTCGGTTTTCAAGTCTGAGTGAAAGAAGCTTTCTATCAGTTATTTTTGAAGCCATCCAATATTGTCTATAAATGGCAGGCTACAATCTAATACTCTAAGGACAGAACTTGGCCTAACTACCAGCATCGCACTCTGAAATTCGAGCAGCGCTGCTATTAAGTCTGTCGGGAGATAGCCTTGTCTCAAGCTCTGAAGAATACTCACTGTGCCGAAGATCGATTTAGATAGCTGTGACCTAGCTGGTGGGTTTGATCTCCCCTCAGTTTGGGGCATTTGAAGAGGTTCCTATGCGCCAGCCTCGTGTCAGTACATCTACCTGAACACGAATGAACTCTTTCGGTATTAAATTTCCGACTCATCGGTGCCCTCGGAAAGCTTGAAGTACTTGGCAGGACGTAAAAGCAACAACGTTATTAAACTTAGTATCAGACGATCTATTGCAGATCGAGATTGTGTTCTCTCAGGATTGCTCTTCAAATGTCTTTCTAAGTCCGTCTGCATTCAGTCCGGCCTCACATTCAGAAGCATTCTCAGACGCCCTAGACGTGAACTGGTACTCTCTCTGTAAACCAAATCTGAACTTGCCCTGAAAAAACAATCTCAGTCACCTTAGATATTCTCACTCTTAAGCAATGAAACATGTTTTTCAACGGGTAGCTCGGTTCGTAGCGGCCACAGTAAAAGACACCAACTCTCAAAAGTGTCAAAACTCACCCATTCAGCATAAATAAGCTCCAGTTAACCGTACTTTATATGCTTTAATCACTCAAAGAAGGGAGAGTCCAAGTTTCGGGATTGGCACTCCCATACAAATGGGGAAATAAGGCGGATGATAAGTTGAAAAATATTGAAAATATAATATTTGAGAATACAGACGGTTAGGACAAATACGTACATACCATGTGGATGTATTGGTAAAAATTAATTGTTTCTCACTACATTCTGATCATATCAGTTAAGCATTTTTGAAATCGGTAACAGGGGAGGAATGTAGGTGCAGGGCTTGTTAAGTATTCGGATAAGAAAATGAGCGATGGTGTTATTACTTAAGCCTAAAGAAGCGACGCAAGGTCAAAATAGGCAATCTAGAAATTAAAGCAGATAAAAGGAATAGAGGATTAATACACTAATTATTATTATTAGCATTACGTTACTTCGTTGTTCGCAAACAGATACGTTGCCTTGGCAACCAGTAGACTCACTGTCGATTTGCGAGGATGTCCCTCACTCGCAGCTGAGACCCCATAGAAAAATATCCTTTTCCCGTCATTTGAAGAGTAAGTGAAAACGATAAGGGCACATTTCACAAAGAAAGACAATAGTATATGAGATAAAACGAAATAACTCTGTTGGTTCTCCTATATACTCCCAGTCTGTTAGGTGTTTTTTAATTCATAAACATATCTAAACCAGGTTCTTGATTAGTAGACTCCGAATATGAAGTTTGGTAGAAATGAAGAGAAATCAATTCTAGAGGAAATGAGAAAAACTAAATAATAAATGTGAAGGCTTAGAAAACATTTAATATGACTTATTTATTCTGCCAATTCTCTCTCACATGCTATCAAGGCAAACATAATTAATATGTTTTCATAATTGTTTACCTATATAATTTGGACATGTTACATTTCGAATGAATTCATTGAACAAGTTGCAATATGACTGACATGATATATATTGCATTGTAATACACATATACGTAATGGTTGTAATGCATTGTATAAAAAAATTTGAAGGTTTTAATGAAACAATTATCAATTTGAAAATTAAGAACTATATGTGTTGGGAAAATTAGACTACAATACAAGACATTTTATATATTCTTGACACAAACACAATTTTAATTGCTCTCTGTCTTTACCAGTCAGTGCAAAGTAAATATGTTCCTTGAGGTCATGCTCCGGTTTCAGTTGCCATTCGTTATAAACATGTGTTTAAGAAATATGTCCACGTTCCTTTTTTAGTTGACATCGTGTGAATTACTAGCACTGGTTCTAAATTCAGTGGAAATTTCTTTTTCAATAAAGAAATGTGCGTATTGTCCTCACTGATAGTATTATAGTAATTTGAGAATTTTAGTGTACATTTGAAACGTGTTTTATATTTTATTTTTGAAACCTAGTGGAATTTTGTCACTAATGCCTTACATTTTCATTAAGTACCTGGCCTATTTACATATTTTACGTTAAACAAATTCGAATTTACTCTTAACATTTTGACAGAATCACATTTTGACATAATAATAATGTATTCCCTTTTAATCTGAACTATTGGGTGTATTTTCAAGTACAACTCTATTCTTCAGGGATAAAACAGCCTCGCACTACAAATATCCACACAATTTTCTTCAGTAATTGGGATTATTTACTTTCTTCCGACTCCATATTTACTTGAAGAATGGTGGGAATCATGGACCATTCCTATTGGTTGTCACGGGCATTCTGACTGAAGGAAGACATGAAACAAGTTGCTTTTTGAATGAAAGCACGTGTATGTTTCTTTTTAATGGGCGGCATCGTGATTCTTTAAGATCATCACTAATATGCAACGAAGTCAATGAAGCCCCCGTGCTATCTCAGGTTCGAACTTTTGCGGGCATGTTGTGAACGCTACCTCCTCAAATGTATTCAGCCATTTTCCCGTGATGATGGAACAGACAAACAAACGGACAAACTGACACGAAAGTTAAAAACCACTTCTACGATCTTCAGTTGATCTAAAACGAATAAATACGTTTCAAAAATGGAAAATAAATGAGTGTGCAGACAGCGAACTCCATACTATTTGATTTATACATATTTATTGTTTCCGTATCCTTTATAATGGAATTAAAACATTGTGTTAGCATGAAATCTCGATCATCTGGATCTGGTCCTACACATACAGCTCCCCTGTAACTACAGTATCTTTACAGGCTCCTCTTATTCATGTCACGATCCTTAACGTACTTAAGTCGATACTTCTATTCGTCAAGTGGTAATAACAGTCCCCTTATTCACTTAGTAATTCATCCCCTTTCAGAGAAAGAATAGTAGCATATATAAAGTTTTACTTTAAGTTACCAAAAAAAACAAAAGGTGGTACATAAAGGAGTTGATGTGCAAGACGACTGCTGCGAAGCAGATATACATGCGTCACGACTACACATCAGTATTGTCCCATACATAGTGCCCACAGCATTATAATCGCAATTAGATTCCACAATTTTCGGACACCTACTAATTTTATTCTAACATCATTTTTACTTTGTTTCATTAAATTCACTTTTGAGTTTCATGTCATTTATTTTTACTCCATTAATTCCTGGCGTGCAGCGTTTATTTTAACTCTTGAATGGTGCCTTTCTTGATATTCAGTAATCTCCCTCCCAACCCGCACATACCGACACCACAGCAAAACAAATGATCAGTAAGAACGCTAATGTAAGCTTACCTTCTTCCAGTTTATGTGTGACAGCAGGCTGTTGTTCTCTAGGATATGCTTGTGTCCTTGCAGCAAGGTTCTCTCGGATGACACACTTTCTCCAAAAGGACCAGCTCGAATTTTGGACGAACTTGCACCTCCCCGCTGCCTCTTCACCAGGATGCACTTCTCCCCTGGGCCCACTTCGTGAACCTGTTGACTCATAAACACGTCCCTAGCCTCACCATTCTCTGCGTCTGCCTCCGATGATGGAGATTTAGCCTTTCTGGCCTTGACACTAGACCTACTCTTTGGGCGAGACTGCCTAGAAGTAGGATCAGTTTCATTTCCATCACTAGGCTCTCTCTCCCTCGACTTCCTAGACCTCCTTTTCACTGAGGCACAGGGTCTTTCTGCCTTCTCAGTGTCTTGTTTTACCCTTTGCGAGCTACTTCCACGACTATGTCGACCCTTCGAGCTATTCTCTAGTGTAAACGTTTTCTCCTTCCGTGGTGGAGATCGAAATGAACGACCTCCCTTCTGATCCTGACTGGATTTTCGGAACTTTTTCAGGCTTGCTTTCCTTTGACGATCCCTTGAGGAGTGCTCTATACCAGTTTGTTCATACTCATCCCTTGGCCTGGCTCTGTGTGTATTGAACACCTGCGTCTTCACGGCTGCATTTTGGACCGCATCCCCAAGGTGTTCGTGATCTCCATCTTGTGACTTAATGTAATCATCTAAATCACTTATAGATGTGGACGTGTTGACAACTGGAACTCGATGAGTCATTCTAGGATGAAGATAATCTATTGCTGTCGGTTTATGACGGTCTTCATTTTCTTCACCTACATTATTGTCATTCGCCTTTTTTAAATGCTCAGCATCATTCTCCGGCTTGTCTTTCATTGCACATGGCAAATTTTTTATGTCCGACTGGGCGTCCAGAGGAAGCTCAGAAGATTTTCCATCTCTTAAGTTCACGTTATTATGTAAAACATTGTCCCCCAACCCGCTTCCAACTTTGGTGGGATCGTCGCATTTTAAGGCAATTCTCTCTTCTTCGCTAAACGTTGATGTTCTTTGATTTTGCACAATACCGGTAATTGGAGAGTCTTTCTCGACATTTGACTCTAATTTATTGATTTTCTGTGGCATTCCATGGTCGGTCGATAAATTCATCGTATATCTAGAACCATAGTGAACATCAGAATTGACTCTACTTTCTTCTTGCCTTGCCTCGTCTGCCTTTGACATTATCTCTCTCTCCAGTTCGGTGGCCTTTCGAACCTCAACGGTAGTAATCTTGGGATTGACGGCCACAATTCCCAGTGTCTTACTCTGGAAGACGACATTCTTGCGGTGCACTTTGAGGTTGCCCGACGGCGTCTCTTTGAACGGGAAGCAGTCCTCGTCCTCATCTTGTATAAGCCCCGACATGTCGCTCGGCGCTCCGTCTTGGTCTTAACCCGCTCGCAGCCCATGCTCGCTGGTTGCAACCATTTACCTCTGTCGTAGGACGAGAAGAAAGGCACACACGCTTCCGCCTGCGGAATGAGCAATGTTGTCATTGATACAATATCTTAATAAGGTAGCTATGATAGCTCAAGATATAGGAATCACTCATTACCAAATGTTAATGTAAGAAAAAAGGCCGCCTAAAAACCTGGATGCATGATTTACAATTGGAAGTTCGAAATTTGAACCAATTACTGTTAAAAAGAAAGTACCTACTAGTTTTATTACTCATAACGTTTCCTTTATTTCTATTTTAGTGAAGTATTGTAGAGAAAAAATGTCCGTGTGCGTTTCTATAAGTTTCACGGAACATTAAACCTATGCAGTCCGATTAAAATTAGCGTAGTTATGTCATATTTGTTTTCAAGTAACCGCAGTAGATCCTTCCATTAGGGATGTGCGCCTGGAATCGGGAGGAACGGTACAATTCCTGAAGTCCGTCAAGATGAGAGACCGGTTCTACGAACATGTTACATACTCGCTGTGAGAAGCAAAAATGGTACCAGAGTTGGCTTTATGAGTTGTCACAACTCAAAAGCGGGACTGGCTCTTCATTCAAATGTCCCTAAACCAGTTTGAAAAGGAAAGTAAAACAAGTAGGAAAGAAAAATAAAGATAGCACCTATGTCCTATTGACATGTACAGTGAGTTTCTGTCATTGGTTAGCTGGCAGGCGCGGCCAGCTTACCTGCCGTTACACAACGCAGCGACAGCACGGGAATGCCTGCACTTCGCAGTTTAGGTCCGTGCTTACAACATGTATTATGTGCTCCAAATGTTCTCGAGGTGTGATGTGTTACTTCGGGGTATAATTTTCATAATGCCTCTACATGTGTAAACGGTAGAGAAAAGGGTACGATAATTATGTGAAAACAGAGTCTTGCAGGGAAGTCGTTAGGCGATTTGTAATACAATTTCCACGTGTACACCCTCCACATAGAGAGACCATGCGGAAAATCGTAAACAAAGTTGAGAGGAACTGGTTCTTCATTCGATGAGAAGTGAGTGTTGAAAAACTTGTACTCAACGAGGAAAAAAGTAAATGACATCGCAGAAAGATTAGAACATACGCCTACAAAATCTGCCAAGAAGCCGAGGTTTCGAAGAGCTCAGCATGGTGGGCTACGAAGATGTTAACATTGAAACCATACAAGGTAACTCTAGTACACGAACAGCATCCACGCGATCGTGACAAGCGGGTACGGTTTTGTAATTAGACGTTGCGAAACGTTCATGATGAAATAATTGATCCGATTTAATTTTTTTTTTCTGACGAAGCATGGTTCCAATATACTCGGGTATGTTTCAACGCAGAATAACAGATATTGGAGTACAGAAAACCCCCATCGCATATACGAAATTCTTCTACATGACGAACGGATCGGAGTATGGTGCGCAGTGAACGGATACAGAATTATAGGACCTATCTTTTCTCAGGACACAATTAATGCACAAAAATACTCGGATAATACAATCAAACCATATTTTAACGAACGGACTGACACTGACTGTCGAATTGGATATTTTCAGCAAGACTTTGCCACCACGCTTACATTACATTACATTGAGCTAACGTTTGAAGACCGTGTTATTAGTACAGACATATTATGGCCGTCACGGTCCCCAGATTTAACGCTTTGTGACGTATACTTATGGGGGAACTTAAAAAATAAAGTGTATGTAAGAAACCCCCACACGTTGAACGAACTGAAAGAACATATGCGGAGAGTAATAGCCTCAATTACGGAAGACAAACTTAAGCGTGTGAACTGGAGTTTACTATGAAATGTGTGGATGCACGGAGAGAACATTTGCAACATCTCCTGTCATAACGTACGAGCTTATTTATTAATTTTTAATTACTAATTATCTTAATTCTTGTTTTCTTAATTTTAATTGTTATCTCATGTCATGCACGGATAAAGTGAGCGAAGTGATGCTATGCCGCGGAGCGGGGAGTGATGAGTCAACAGGAGGCAGACAAGCTGGGCGCGCCTGCCGGCCAACCTATGAGAGAAACTCACTGTATAAGAAGTTCGTTTCAGTAAGGAGTTTTACACTAGGGTTAATGAACGTATACAGGTCAAAGATCAGTCAGAGTAATAAATAAAATACAATATTGTGAGCGACTGCAAAAAAGACCTCGACAATGCTGGGAGATGTACAGTAGACAATGGTATGGTGGTATACGGAATGAAAAGTCAGGTTTTGAGTTTCACAACGGGTAAAAGTCCTCTCAACGGTAATTACTACATGCACGGGGTGAAATTTCTTTGTGGGGTTCCTTGTAAGGACCTAGGTGTTAAAATAAGGAATGATCGTCATTCGGGTAATCGTATAAACGGGATTGTAAATAAAGGTTACGGATCTCTGCACATGTTTATGAGAGTATTTAGGGATTTTAGTAAGGATGTAAAGGAGAGGGCATATAAGTCTCTGGTAAGACCCCAGTTAGAGTATGGCTCCAGTGTATGGGACCCTCACCAGGTTTAGTTGATTCACAACTGGAAAAATTGAAAGAAAAGCAGCTCGATTTGTTCTGGGTGATTTCCGACAAAAGAGTAGCCTTACCAATATGTTCCAAAGTTAGGGTAGGAAGACTTTGGAGAAGAGCTGTTCGACTAAGCTGTATGTTCTGACCTGTCAGTGGAGAGATGGCGTGGAAGGGAGGTGTTCGATAAATTTCCAATTTCTTTGAAATTATTTAAGAAAAGACCTGGTAAACAACTGATAGTGAATCTGCGATCTGGGCGACTGCCCTAAATGCAGGTCAGTGGTGACTGATTTACTGTAAAAGTGGGTAATGAAGTTGGAGAGAAGAGGCGAAACTGCTCATCTTGGTTTTCTTCATGGGAGTGTTAACTATAAATTTGCTGGATATGTTCCACATTTTACAGTTTTCACTACAGAATAGAATATTTATTTCCAGAAATCTGTACAGAGTTTTCTCCAATTAATATACCCTATGCTATCTGGAATACAAGTCTACCTAGAATATTCGTTTGTGCAAGTGCCTGCATGGGCGCATATTACAACTCCACCTCCCAGTCACGGATAACCACCAACCAAAGGGCGAGCCTCCTATCCCTCCCCGCCACGAATTGCCAGCAGCCGAGGAGATCAGGCTATCACCACATGCCCTTATCTCAGTAGTTATCCCAACTCGCATAACTGCTTTATTATATGGCTTTTACTACGTCCTAAGGGATTAGAACTATGTCTGAATTGTTCTATTCAAGTTTATTTACATGGTTTTTATGGAGTAGAAAAAATAAAAAATGTCAAAATTATGTCCTTTAGAGTGTAGAAGTGTTGTTAATTTGTGTAAGAGACCGATCCGTTACTTGTTCATTTAATTTCTCCAGCATAAAATTTCATTAAAGATTAAACTGAATAAGTGACACTGATAGCATTTAAAGCCTCATGTGAAAGCTTGACTAGGCATCGGATGACACATTTTGATTCTGCCATTATTAATTGAATGCAGTTCTATCAAACATTCCCTTAGTTGTAACCCGGGTGATTGTGCTGACAGCAAATAACAAATGAAAATTCTACCGTTCAATATTTCAAGCAGAAGTTACTCTAAGTAATGTTTCCTTTCCATTGTGATTCACGCTATAATTTTATTCATTTGAGTAAGATTGGTACCGAGCTCGATAGCTGCAGTCGCTTAAGTGCGGCCAGTATCCAGTATTCGGGAGATCGTGGGTTCGAACCTCACTGTCGGCAACCCTGAACATGATTTTCCGTGGTTTCCCCATTTTCACACCAAGCAAATGCTGGGGCTGAACCTGAATTAAGGCCACGGCGATTCCTTCGCACTGAGAGGCTTCTCCTATCACATCGTCACCATAAGACCTATCTGTGTCGGAACTACGTAAAGCAAGTTGTAAAAAAGAATCTGAATGAGAAAAATATATGTCTACCCTCTACGGTTTGTATCGTTTGCTGTAAGCAGACCTAAGCCGACAAATTAACAACAACCAAATTAACACTAATCAGCTGGAATAGATTAATTCGTACACATCTAAACGAAGCCTGCAATCTTCTGAGAACTTTATCATGACGCGAAGACTTACAAATTCAATCGTGTAGTATGCTTCGCGACACATTACTGAAGAAGGCAACAGTTTCTTCTTATTCTTCTTTTTGGCCTTCTTTCAGTTATTTAAGGTCGACATGATATGTAGATTAAGACCTTTCGTACGCCAACGCTATATGAAGGGCTGTATTCACTATTACGTTTGTCTTTGGTGCGATGCTTGGATGTAAATCAAGTTGCGTATTAAAGTAATTAACCAGACGTGACGTGGTTAAAAACGCTGATCTGGCCACAGGTTGGGCAAAGTTGAGGACGAAATGCTGAATGGCAGAGCTCGCAGTTTGACGGGAACAACGGCAGGAAACAGGAACATAAGAATGCAGATATTGTTGCATTATATGTAACTGGATTATACTAACGTTGACGTCACGAGTAAGATGAGCGTCAAAATATCGCCGAAGAATTCGAATTTAAGAAAGTGTTGGAAAAGTTGCGGGAGCATTGGACCCCAACTTTAAAGCGCAAGTACATGCCATGGGATTTATTTTATCCTGTTTGAGTTCCACTTTGAAATTTCCTGTAGCATTACGAAATCTTACTGTACCACCAGACCCTACTTCGCAGGTCAATCAGTAGAACACAGAGATCCTGTATACCCCCACCGCCCCAACGTGATTTAATATTGTCTGACTTTGACTTACGAGTTCTCTAAAGGATGCTGTACGTCGTATACAAGGGACCGCGCTGAGAGAGAAGTATGCCGCACAATCTTCCTTGACAACATCACTGGAGCAGTAGATACCCGAACTCAGGGATGCTGGACGGTAATGATGGGCACTTTGAACACATAGGGCCAGTTTCATCAACCGTTGTTAAAAATCGGCTAACGGAATGTTAGTTCACCCCAGGCGGGGCTCCATAATACGATCTGCACAACTGCAGAACCATCAGAATGAAAGACATAATATACGGAGTTTAGCGATCCCATCCTTCATACTGGGTGTTGATATCGATCCAAAGATAGATACCCGTGCAGATACTGGTGATCTGTTTAGATCTGTGAACGACAGAACATTAGGAGAGCACACTTACCTACAGCTTTCTTCCGATAGGTGGCTAAGAGTCGCCCATAATGTTCTGTATGAACTGCACGCCTTGCAGCATGTGTGTCGCTGAGACCACAGAGTTAGTAAATCGTACACTAGAGGTAGCACCAGCACCACCGTCTGTGAGAGAATCACTGCAGCGATCGAGTATGCTGAAATCTCAGCTGTTTCGCGGAAACCTCCTTCTACTGTACCCATCAATAGAGAACTTTTAAAACAGTGTCGATATTGATATGGTTTAAAATTCTTATATGTAAAACATTCTCAGATACTACAGTATAGTTGTGATGCTTCTGTTTGGTAGATAGAAAGCCCAAATAGCTTGAATACAAGAGAAATGCGTGATAAAAGAGGATGGTTGTGATTAAGTAGCACAAAATCCATTTACTGTTCGTGATAAGTCTCAGACAACGTACTTTAAGATTGGGGGTATGTATATTTCTCTATGTTTTGTGTAAATAGCCAGGACTTAAAGTATAATTATGTGCAACGACCGAAAACATTCTCTCTCGTACGAAGAAAATGAGCGAGTTCTTAGACCTACAAGTAATCATGAATATGTTTCTCCGTAATGGTAGTGAATTCTTCCAAGTTAGGTAGTCATGAAAATAAAAACAGGTACGTTAGTACCATTAGATGATGTTCCCCCTTCCATTAAGAAGGCCGGTTCACAAAGGTGTATGCAGGTCTCGGAACTTCTATAAATATGAGTGAGATCAACATTTGTTCGATAAGCGGAAGAGAGGCTTTATGTTTTGTAACTGTTTAATTGTTGACTTTTTGTTCAAGTCAGTTATTTACATCTCAGATGTCGGGGTCTTACAAGTTGAGATGTACGTCTACCTGTAGTTTCTCTGTACATTTTCGGGAACTTCGCACTGATAGCCCATTGAGTAAATCGTTTCCACTGAGTTGGAGGGCGGATGCACACGAGCTCAGCTGGCATTTCCCGTATGCAATACGAACTTAGATGTGTCTATTACACTTATTGCAATGGACTGGATCTCACAGAGCAGAACCACCAAAATAACTCAGCACGAGCCGCCACTGGTTAACACCTTGTTAAGATTTTAACGTGGCGTTATGGAAATCGCGTTTCACAGAACACTATAACAAGCTCGTTAACTAACGTGGCGTTAACATTATTGATCAAGTCGGCAGTGGGTATCATTAACATTATTTCGCTCGTTTGAACGGTGCCGGGCATAATGTTATTAATTTGTCACCGTTCATCAGTACTGTTTTGGCTCGGAATAAGAGGTCCGATTTGACATTGAACTTACTTGGTGTTAGGAAGAGATTAGTAAATTAGACTACACACTATAATGGGAAGTGACGGAAGAAAATTCTTCGGGACAATAATATTACTTCACTTGGAGAAAAATAGCGTCAATTTACTTTCTAAATGTGAGAGCGTTATAAAATGTAAAACAGACCGATGGTAACTCCCTAAAGGGAAAAGAAGTGGCGTGGAATGAGTTAGCAAATGAATTCAATAATCACTCAAATGGGAACACGTGGTCAGCAAAACAAATCAAATACCTGTACCTGAAAATAAGCGGGGGAAGAAAAGATTGTTTGAAGGACAAGTTGGAGAGGTGCAAGACCGAAGGTGGTAAATTTTTTCCAGCATATACTTAGACTAGGTGAATTCGAAGATTATAGCATTAATGGGGACCAAGTTGAACCTCTTCGTAATGTAGGGTGTCCACATAATGTTTATATAAATATGGCACATCTAAAAAATAGGAAAACCCTGGAATAATTAGGAGAACAAGGGGGCAAAAAGAAATTTTGTCGACAAAATTTAGTGAACTTTTAAAATGAATCTTCGTATCGTATATACAAATAACATGCCTGCATTTTTTCGGTTGTATAATGTTTTCAAGTTTTTTGATGGACTCCTATGTATTTTTGTGAGCTGAATACGAAAATGACCTTAGTTTTTCTCCATCACGTCGGAATTTTTTTGAAAATTGCAATCTGTCAAAAGTGTCATATATCGAAGGAAATAAAAAATATAAGACGTACAGCCAGATTTAAATACATAGGAAATGCTGCTATCTGTCAGTTTACGGTGAAAATAAGTCGTTCACATCATAAGCTGGCAGATGGCAGCACTTTCGTCCTTAAACGTTTTGAATACCTCAACTGCCAGTGTTGGCGCAACCGTTGGTGCTAAGTGTTCGACATGGCGTCAATAGGCTGTAAAAAGTCTGCAGATTCATTTTTTTTTTTTTTTTTTTTTTTTACATTTGTGCTGAGTTAATGGTGTCAAGGCAAAAACAAAAGGAATATAACAACATTCGTGTGACAAGTGTACCTCGCGTATTTCGGTGTCAAATTAGTAGACCAAGACAAAACTTGGGCACATGCTATACATGTGTTGAAGGACTGAGACGGTGGTCAAAGAGTGAACAACATGCTTTCAGATTCGGCGTTCCGATGATCTGGCGAGAGCCAAAATATCATACTGATGATTGTTACTTTTGTTCAACCGGTACTTACGGTTTCAGTGCGAGGAATAAGAAGAACATCGTCTATCCAAATCTGCGATGGGCTTTACGTCCTGTCCCTCGATGGAACTGAACTAAGGTCATTTTTGGCTTCAGCGCACCAAGAGACATAGGAATCAATCATTAAAAGTTAAAAAAACAGAACCATCGCAGGCTAGTTTAATCCAAAAGCCGGGCTGAGTGGCTCAGACTGTTGAGGCGCTGGCCTTCTGACCCCAACTTGGCAGGTTCGATCCCGGCTCAGTCCGTTGGTATTTGAAGGTGCTCAAATACGTCAGCCTCGTGACGTTAGATTCACAGACACGTAAACGAACTTCTGAGAGACAAAATTTTAGCACCTTGGCGTCTCCGAAAACCGTCAAATGTAGTTAGTGGGACGTAAAAACTAATAACATTAATAATCCAAAGTGACTTATTACTAGAGCCTGGATTTCCATGCAAATTCATGTTTTTAAATAAGCTGGTTACAATTCTCAAACTTTGCAAATATTCGTTTTATGGCTTAACGATTCCAAATAACCGTCCGACTCGTTGGCTGAACGGTCAGCGTACTGGCCTTCGGTTCAGAGGGTCCAGGGTTCAATTCCCGGCCGGGTCGGGCATTCTAACCTTAATTGGTTAATTCCAATGGCCCGGGGGCTGGGTGTATGTGTTGTCTTTATCATCATTTCATCCTCATCACGACGCGCAGGTTGCCTACGGGAGTCAAATAGAGAGACCTGCACCTGGCGAGCCGAACCCGTCCTGGGATATCCCGGCACTAAGAAAAGCCATACGACATTTCATTTCCAAATAACCGTTCTTTTTCCGTGCATGTTTGCATGTTTTGGCCTTTATAGGACAAAATTCATGCATAATGCATATTTTGAAGATTTTGGATTTAATAGCGAATATTTGGATGTTTAACATTGCATAATATAACTTTTCTTGTGACTTTGGCGCATATATAATGCTAACTTGCATGATAGTGCCATTTAGGAATGTTGATTTGCAGAATTTGGGGCTTTTTTCCCACGCTATACAGAATGTCTATTACTGAGAAACGGAGAGAATGTATTCCTGGTATCCTACATGACAACTAAAATTAGTACATAATCCAATTAACCAAACACTTTCTTATCTGCTGCTTGAGTAAACATTGACGTAAGCCGGAAGATCCCACGTCGATCTGTGTAATTCTTGAGATTAAATTGCCCAGTTACACGTTGTTATAAATCGAACCATAAATTGTGCTTTACTCATTGACGGCTCATTCTTTCGTCTGTGTTAGACGAACAAAATAAAACTCGTATCGCATTTCCGTGACGCCGCGTTACTGAGCTAGCAGCTGGTTTTGCACTGAACCCTCTCCTACCGGGAACTCTCACTCGTCACTTTGTTATCGCAGCAGGCAATCAATACCAGTTATTGAGGAGATTCAAATGTGTCCGCCATCATCGCACTGAGAAGTATAGCTGCGGCAGCTAAATATCAGTTGAAAAAAGTGATCCGTTCAAATCCTGATTTTGATTCGTCAAGCTTATATATAAGACGTATTGTAGTGAAAATACAAAAGACGTACAATTTGACCTCACTTTGTCCCAAATGTCTTCAATTAACTATGCACTGTCACTTCTTGTGACGTAGAACTTTTGTGCTTAAGGATGTGCTGACAGATAAACGGACGACATCAAATCAAAGCAATTTGGAAAAATTAGTTGTTGTACAAATGTTTCAAAAGGAAGTGAATTTGGATTGTGCATATTTCCAGTTAATTGTGCATGTTTTGCTATATGATAATGCATGAATGCGTGCATATTTTGAGATCTGATAGTGCATGGAAATCCGGGTTGTACTTATTACATTTGTTCTGCAGACTAATATAGATTATTTATTCCGCAAAAGTAGATGCCCCAACCCCGTACTTTTCACTTTTGTGTACTTTATTTTATTAAGAAGTGTCTTTTCTTATGATATTTTGTCATGAAAGTCAGCACAGGGACTCCATGAAAGTGTTCTCACAGTTGCCTTTATTGTTGCAATTTTCATTCTTTTTTCTTTTCTTTCTGTTTTCATGTGACCACAAAGGGTTCAGTAAAGAGAAAACACGTTTGACAGCAGCATTTGACCCAGGAACTGACAGACAACACCCTACTAAATAAACCAAGTTCTTAATGTTAGTTGTTTTATTATTTAAATAGGCAAACATTTTACACCACTTTTCAAAAATAGTTTCGTGGTTTCTTGCATCACTGCTTTCAGTTTCACTTTCACAGCAGTTCTCTACGCATGGAAATCCATCCATCAGCTCGTCTTCTACAGCAAATATCTGGTACAACACATCTAACAAGAGCACAACAATCCTGAATATTCTCCCATTTCAACGATTCATTTTCAAAAATCACCCAATCAAATGGTTTGAAAGGTGTGAGAAATGATAAACATCATTCATTAATATACTCAATGCAAGTGCAACACAAAATGTCAGCATACCTGTGAATTGTTTCTAAAGTTATTTCCTTCTCCTCTTCTAGCTTGCTTAGATGATCATGTACAAGAGAAGTGAGGAACCTATCGGACTTTCTGCATTGGAATTGTTTAATAACTTGTTTATTTCTTGATAGACTTCCACTACTGTGATTTCTTGTTTCTCAATACATTTAATCGTTGTGGCCAAGGTCTTTAGCTGACTAAAAATAAAATGTAGAAGAGGATAACAGGACACTTATCGATGGACAGAAAATAAGATTTGAAATCTGGAAATATTTCTCAATTTCTTTTCAATGCTGTTCACAAGGATAGCCACATATTCTGGCTGTACCCAAGCACAGTTTTTTATTCAGTTTCAGTGAAAATACTGAATGATTTGAGTGTCCCAACGCTTAGTGTATGTATGTGAAAGTTCTGGTAAATTTTATTCACAGTTAATTGACAGTCAATAGGTAAGCAATCTGAACCAGTTTCTAAAGAATTGTGCGCCACATGTGGAGGACAGCTAACACCTATTAGGCTGTTCATTGTGTTTTGTTGCAATTTATAGAACAAATTGTTTTGCATTTTCCTCTGTTTACCACCAACATTTGTATCAACAGAAATTGCAGATACCTTTTCCTCAAATTCATATTTCTTTAAAACCTCCACGTAAATCTGAAGTTTCTCCAAATAAATGAACCTGTTCGAGCACTTTTGCCATGATAAAATTTTCAGGATAAAAATACCTCACAAGGTGAGAAACTAACTTAAAATCCAGATAATTGGATGTATCGATCATTATTGAAATGAATTGAGCACTTTTCAGTTCATTGAAAACTTGCTGAGCTGTATTGCAATAACATTAGAAATGAATGCGTTACATTTTGTATTTTTGGACTGAATAGTTTTCCAACAACTGTCGTGGTGAAGTCCACTGTGGTATGCGAAAGTAGCTTCTTGTGTGGCCAACTGCCTGCCCATCTCAGTCACAGTTTTTAAAGTTAGAGTCACTCATACTTTTATTTACACTTTTCGTTTGAACACCCATGCGAACGTGCATTCTATAGTTTCTCCACTACCGGTGATGAAAGGAATCTCACTTTGTATGTTTCTGTTAAAATTATACCTTCACTTCGACATGTTGAAACAGTAATTTCATAGACATAAAAATTAAACTCAACAGCTACGGTAAAAACAAAACCGGTCAAAATAAACTGAAAATCGCACCAGTGTTACATTGAAAGTAAAAGTCAAAGGTACTGAGCAAGTAATACAAGTAGCGCTTCATGGAGTATGTATCTGCACAGTAAATAACGGACAAAACAATGTAGCGTAAGAACATTCGAGCGTCCGTACTAAAAATTTTGGGACAGAGGGACATTTTGCCAAAAAAAAATCGGACTGTCCCGGGAAAAGCAGGGCGAATGGACACCCTATCGTAATGACCACGACTTTGATACAGAATATCACGTCAAGCCACCATAATTTCTTATTAATATCGTTGTATGAAATGATGCTTTTGTTTTACAGCACTGTTGTAATTGTGTGAGATATCTCTTTCGTAGTATCATTCATCATAAGCTGAATTGTATTAACTGGACACAACATTAATAACTACAGTAGCAAAGTCATATTAGAAATTAGGCCTACCATGTTATACATGATGTAGGCTACATGTGATTATGATCTCCCTCCCTTTGGATTTATATTTCAACACATACGTTTCTTACATATGAATAAGTTAACTGAATATTAGTTTATGTACAAATCCCTCTACTACAAATTACAACACTGGTACCTCACGTAAAGATCTGAATGACCCCTTGGCATAATATCTCTCTGCAATTAGCGATAGAGGTGAATTTCATCCTGTAGGAAATTTAACCTTTTCGACTACTCTCCTCACGACAGGTTTAGATAACCTACACCACTCCAAAAATTGGATTCCTGTGAGTTCATACATGTCATTACTTCTCCGTGAAACTTCCTGTCTCTCATCATTTTGAAGGTAATCTAAATAGAGCACTTGAGCACCAAACACAAAATCTCTTCCAGCCGTTTTAATTTTAACACGACATTAAGTAGCTTAACAAGACGTTAAATTAACGAAGAGTTTAGCGGAGCGTTGATTTTAAACGAAGGTTGATGACAAAGCTATTCCGTCGAAATAATTTAAATTGACGTTAAATCTTTAACGGAGTTCGGTGAAATCGGCCCTTAGAGAAATAACTAGCATACTCATCCCCTAATATGTATCTATTCAATAACAGATAAGCACTGATTTCTTTTCATTTTTCTTCTACTCGGTTTAAATGAACCATTGCTAACAGGTTCTTAAGGAAATGCACCCTGTGTCCTAGTCATGTGGCGTCCGAATGTTTCACTAAATGTACTGTACATTTCTTGAAGGAGGTGAAACTATCTCTGCTATGTCGTAGGTGCATCACAACACAGCTTAGTAAATCTTAACCCAACCTTCCATTAAAGAGGCCAGTCAAAACTTAAGTCTTCACATGCTCTTTAATTCTGAATAATTATCTGAGAAATGTACCTTACTGATGATGGAGATTGTTCCTTTAATTACTACCTTGTCCTCAGTGCCGCAGATGGTTTTAGTGTGTGTTGTAGGGATATAAATGTTTTAATTGTTGTTTTGAGGCGGAAACAGTAGCTTTATAGCAGTAAACAAATGAATAAGAGGAAAAGTTATGTTACCTATCCCAGAGAACGAGGGAGTTGAGAAAAGCCGTGGAAGGTACAGGAATGAATGATTTCTATAGTTCTCAAAATCCGAGGGTCGTAAAGAACTATAGCTAATTAACTGACATTGGACAGGGTATGTAAAAGTAGATAAAAGCAACGCCAGTATCAAATAGGGGCACGCGTTGGAATGAGATATTAGAAGGCAACGAGTTCCTTGGCACAACTAATGTGACAACTGTCCATTCTTTAGCATTATTTTACTTCTAACCAGCCTGTGAGCCTGAGCCTCGCGGAGCGACTGCTGCCGCTCGCCTGTGGTAGATTCTTGAAATTCCTGACCTACTTGGCCCCTAATTTCAATTTAACATGTGATTCTTACAGCGTGGACTGTTGGTCCGCTCTGAAAGATACGTATGTCATGAGATTATAGATTAGTTTATGAGATACACGTGAGAGTTGTGCCATATCAGTCTCAGTCGGGCCACCTATCTCAATGAAACTTGCATTTTGATCTGATGGACACATGAACTTCATTTCTGTTAATATTACTAAATGGTCAAAGGAAGCAAATGAAGAATATTTTTGAATATTAGGTTAGTGGTACTCAGATTCTGCCTTGAGTTAACTCACATTTTCCGATACAGTAGGCCGTTAATATCAGGTACCTGCCAATCAAATTATAATTCATTTATTTGGATTCAAATTAATCTGTTTTAAGGTGTCCTGGAAAACGATCGCTGTAGTCCACGCCACACAGCACTGAATTATTCTGCTGTGTAGTATCGTCGTAATATTGTAACCTTGATACGTACCGATAGGATGTAGTATACAAAATTAGTGAGTGAAGTCTCTTCAAAGAAATACAAAGAAACTTTTCAGGAGCACCAAACCAATTTTTTAAAATATTTCTGAAGTATAATAATTATAATTTCGTGTGGCTATTTCTAGCCGAGTGCAACCCTTGTAAGACAGACCCTCCGATGAGGGTGGGCATCATCGGCCATGTATAGATAAGTGCGTGTTATTGTGATGGAGGATAGTGTTATGTTTGTGTGTGTGAGTTGCAGGGATGTTGGAGACAGCACAAACACCCAGCGCCCGGGCCATTGGAATTAACCAATCAAGGTTAAATCCCCGACCCGGCCGAGAATCGAACAAGGGACCCTCTGAACCGAAGGCCAGTACGCTGACCATTCAGCCAACGAGTTGAACATTTCGGAAGTAAGGAGTGAGAAATCTGCAGCACTCTGTAAGGACTCGAAATAACGACTTTTAGTTTTATGTATCTGGATATTTACTCATTGGTTATATTTATCTTCTTCTTCCCTCTTTTCCTGGCTTTTGCCCAGTCATCTGGGGTTGGCATTAATGTGGACTGAACCTAATGTTATGTATGGATGCCCTTCCTGACGTCAACTTCATGTGAAGGGCTGTATTCACTACTGTGTACTTCTATGTTGGTTAGTGGTGTGATCTTGTGTCTAAATGAAGATGCGTGTTAAGGCGATTACAAAAACCCAAACCCGAGCGAGAGTAATTAACCAAGCGTGTTTAAAATCTCCTACCCGGCCAGGAATAAAACACGGGGTTCTTTAAACCGAAGGTCACTACTCCGATAATTCGGTTAAGGAGCCGGACCTTTGACTATATTTTATCATAAAAATCATTTGTCAAAATAAAGCCATAAAAGATTTCAGAACACCTAAATATTTAATTCAAATAAAGGCTATAAATAAAACGAGTAAGGGTCAACTTGCCTTCGAGGAACGTTGAACCTGTGTGGAGAATTGAATAGTCTGAAGTGGAAGACATTAAATTTTGAATCAATGAATGAAGTAAAGGTTATAAATGTGAGGTAAAACTATGTTACCACGGAAACGATTTTCCTGTTTCACTCATTTGTTATGACGTAAATCCTAGGTAACTCAGATGACACCTTTGACTGTGTATGGTGGGCTTAAAATAAATTTAAAATATTAAGTATGTAATAAAGCATTTAAAACTTACGTACCTTAAGTTAAATTCTGATGGGCAAGGTGCAAGACGTTACCTTCAAATACCGGCGTCTTCTTCAAAACATCAAACCGAATTCATTCTCTCTCCACAACTAAGATTTAATTAATCCATAATTATATCTACTTTATGTTAGTTCTTGAACCTATCGGAACTTCAGTTTCCTTCGATTTACTAATACATATATCTTCAGCCCAATAATCAAATCTACCTATAACATAGAATGGCGCTACCGCGTAGTTGCTCAGGAAACCAACTAATGGTGGCTGTCAACATGAACCACCAAACAGGAAGTCCGGCTCGTTTGAACCATGGGGAAGTTAATATGGAGCAAGGGATGCACAGTTCTTCGCAATCAAAACAAGACCATTCGCTCCAAACGTACCATTGTCCTTTCAACCATGGAGATCAAGACCCGCCAATCAACCTGGATGATTTCTGGGATGCTCCCATCAACTGGGATGCAGTAGACAAAATCAGCAAACCAAGTCTCATCAAAGAAATACAACGGAGGTTTAGAAGTCGAATCAAACCGGATGTATTTGTTGAAGTTGGCGATAAAGTCTTCGGATGTCATTTAGCAGTTCTGAAGTATTCTTCAGCTTTCTTCAAAGATTGCAAATACGGAGATACCGTTAAACTAGCAACTTCGGTAACTCCAGAGATGTTCGACGTTCTGTATAACTGGATGATACAAGTTACCGATAAAGTAGAAGATCTTCTAACAAGAAGAAATATTTTGGATATCCTCACAGCCGCTCAGTATCTGGGTATTCCTCAAGTAGAAAACCAGTGCTGGGCATTCATTGGCAATCAAGCTGCGTTCTCAGAGGAGACAGCCGTGTATCTATTTGTTACGGCCCAAAAAAGAAACATGAATGTTATAATGGACCTCATGCTGCCGAGAATATCAGAGTGTTTCCTGGCACTGGTCTCCCAGGACTACTTCGACCAGCTGAACATCTGTGTGGTGAAGAAGCTATTCAACTCCAACTACATAGCTCTCCATAATGAAGTGGAGTTATTTTATTCAGCCATAAAGTGGCTGATGTACGACTGGGAAATTCGACAAAACAGTATCGTGCAGGTGATGAGCACAGTGAGGTTTGGACTGATGGATCCAGTACATCTCGTTGATATTCGTAATAAACCAGTTAATAGTATCGTAAAATTTGTAGCTGCCAATCGTGAGGTCAAGAAGATGATAGATGAGGGCATGGAGGTAGCAGTACTACGACACCATTCTCAAACTGACACCCAGAGCCCACAGTTCCAGATTACTTTGGAACAGCTTCGCCTAAAAGATCCGCCTCTGAGACGTTGGATAAGTACGTATCTTCTACTTCTAGCGTATAGATATATGAATCGGTTATTTGAGAAACCACATATATCCATTTTCGGTCAAAATAGGTTTAATGCATGTATGTTAAAATTATACGTATTCCCATCTCTCAGCGAGAAAGCATACATGTCCATCTCATTAAAAAGGTTTTACTAGGACCTTGAAAATTGTCTACTCGTCTACTCTTAATAAGCAGGACATATCTGAGGAAGTTGAATGACAGGCATGGAAAGACATACTTTTAGCGTTATTGTTAAAAGGATGGATGTCCCTGAGTAACTGTAATATGTGACCGAGCAAGTCGCTCTGCGGTTTGGGTCACGTAGCTACAGTATCAACTTGCATTTGGAAGATAGTGGGTTCGAACCCTACTGTCGGCAGCCCTGAAGATTGTTATCCGTGGTTTCCCACTTTCACACCTGACAAATGCTAGACTGTACCTTACTTAACGTCACGGCCACTTTCTTCCCACTCCTAGCCTTTTCCTATCCCATTATCGCCATAAGACCTATCTGTGTCGGTGCGAGGTAAACCAGATTGTAAAAAGAAATGTATTGATATTGTTAAAAGGACAATGTTGGAAAATATTCTGAATTTTGACTTTAATGTTGTTGTATGAATGGAAAATCAAAGACGAAACGTAATTACATTATTAAAGTGTGTTATAAATAGTTATCCTATGCTTACATGTTGTCAAGCAATAAATGACCTCATTTTTCTATGGTTTTTCTTTATTTTTCTGTTTTGGTATCGAGAGTTTATTTATTTGAGAAATCACAGTTGTCCAGCAACTTTCAGTCCCCATATCACTCTTTTTATTTTTTTATGATCAGAATTATTACAAAAATCTGATAAATAATTGGTAAGAAACCCAGACTAACTCCAAACAAACTCTGTAGACAGTTTTCTCCACCTTTCTCGAAACTAGCTGTAGTGGACATGAGTGTTTTCTCAAATAACCGATTCAAATGTAACGGCACACGTCATGTGGCCAAGTTTCTGAAGAAATGAAATAACAGCTGTTGTTTGACGAAATTAGAATGCTTTATAGATTGTCAAATTAGATGTTACCATAAACCACCGTTGTCAAAAACTGGTGGCTTTCGCCTGCATTTTGCCGTGATCCTGTGCCCACAACTCTTCGTGTTCCGAGCGTAATAGGTCAACTTTCACAACTTTGAACTTTCAATTATTATTATTATTATTATTATTATTATTATTATTAATATTATTATTATTATTATTATTATTATTATTACTGTGTCTTTAGTGGACCACAGATGGAAAGAAGCGTGAGGGGTGAATGGCTGGACTTGAGAAAGAAGCCGTAGCTTCTATTATAACCTTACTTAGACGGATCACGAATCCTAGAACCAAAGTTTAATAATAGCTAACAAACTCTGTGAACAATTTTTTTCTTTCTTTTCTTGTATTGGGATTTTTAAACAACAACAACAACTGAATAACAACGAACGCTTCACCAACAGAGCTGAGAAACACGAAACGTTGCACCCAAGAAGCTCGTAAGATCTGAAAACTTTACAGTAGAGGAGTTCGTAAGTTCAGAAACCTTACAACATTTGGGAGCAGGACTCCATTTACGTAATAGTCATACATTCCTATTCGTATATCTCATTATTTTACAGAAAAGGCTAGCCTGTGCATTATTTGAAAAGGTACAAGTAATTACAGACTTGAAGCCGTAGCTTCTATTAGAACCTTACACCAGATGGGTCTCGAATCCTAAAGTCCAGTTTACAATTAATTTTACAAAAGCCCTTTAACGGGGCCAGTCGTCTACATCAATGGCTAACATTTGAAACAGCAAATACAATCTGTTGCATTAAGTTACTAAGGTAATACCTTCGCTACCCTGTGGTGAACAAGTGAGTGTGTGACGTGACGGTGACAGGGTGGGTCTGGGTCGTATTTTAGGTAAAGTATGTATGCTCAGAATATGATCTCGCCATGCACCAGAATGGGAATGGTAAGACAATGCACCAAGAAAAACACAAGGCATAAACCAGGATACTAAACCAAGTGACGCAGTATCAATCAACGCACGTGATGGCGTAGCAAAAGGGGTGTAACAACACTCCAAAAAAAAAATATAAGTCCGTCCGTGCACAAGTTCACAGGTAGTTTTCAATTTTCAAGGTGAAAGGTTTTCAGCAGAGCGCATAATGGAAGCATTTTCACTGAGTCCATATATTCAGAGGAACCGAGGTAGGTACCAAATTTTGAGGGCAAGGAAAGGCGTACGACAACAAAAAAAAGGACAAAGAAGAAATGGTTTTTTCATAATAACAATATATTAACAAAAAAACACCCAGAAGAAACATTTATACAAAACAAAGAAAACAACAATCATCCAAAGGTCAGTTAGTTCTGACTTCCAAAAAAGAAAAAAAAACAGATGGGACGACCATATTAATTTTCTGATTGTTTTTCAAAGAGAACAGCTAGACTCGAAACCTTCAATAATAATACAACCTCTTTTACATGAGGAGAGTCCTACACAAGGAAAACAGAAATTTACTTATGGACACAAAAAAAAACATTAAAATTTGAAAGACATATGGGCCACTGTACAATAATACATGTAGAAGAAAAAAAGCGCGGAAGGGATGCGGAATAGGAAGGTGGGGAAAGGGGAGGGACGTGAAAGAAAACAGTACCAATGGCTGCCAACAGGGATTTGGAAAAATAGGATCAGTCAGTATCGATGAAATTCCAAAATAGCAAACAGAAGCTAGGTGATAGTTCAATTGATTCTATTCATGCGTTTGCTCGGGAAAACAGTTGAATTTCAATGGTTCATATCGCAGCAATCACTTGACGTATCACAAAGTCCAACTTCGGAGTAAGATGGTAATGTAATTCCAAAGTAAGGTACCGCTATCAATAGCTGCAGTTGGCTTATTATCAACATGAACTGTCATTGGTAGCCAGTAACGGCAATTTGAAAATTAAGGAAGTGCAGCATTAGAAGAAAGTTCAAAGAACAACATGAAAATGAAATAAATTAAAGTTTTCGCTCACCCGTCCAGCAGTCGTAGCTTTTCAATGGTATACAAAAGCACATTTTAAAAGAAACATTGCACACAGTCCAGCTGGTAGCAAAATAAAACCAAGTCCTCCCTCCACACAAATCGTCGTGTTCATCCGAACTCGCTGCTCAAGCCCAGAGCAGGCCAATTTATATTCAGGTAGAAGCGTCCAGAAAGGACGAGAGCATACAGTACCCAATGCGCAACGAAGCGGTAGGGGAAGGAAAGAGGGAGGGTAAGCAGCACGAGCAGTTGAAGCTGGACGGGCGAAGAGAGCACAGGCAGGTTAGTAGCGGCATATGCAGCGTAGTAAACGTAGAATCCATAAAACAGTAGAAAAATTCGGAGCACGTTATAACCCTCAGGAAAGAATCGAAAAGACCCATAAGAAATCAGAAGGTCCACACTACACGGCCACGGAAAGGGAGAAGGAAAGGAAGGTTACACTGGAAAGGTCGAGAATAAAATGAGAATGAAGGCTGAAACACCAAGCACTCCAAAGTTAACGTTTAATATTTTACACCTAACTGGGCATAAGGCCCGATGACACAGACGCTAAGCCATGCTACAAGGTGACTAAGAGAAGAACATATTAAAGGTCGAAAGTAGGAGGATAAATTTAGAAAAAAATAAGATCTTAGACACCAAACAAGGAATAGGAAGAAGGGAAACTCAGATAAACAGTCGGGCATCCTTACGTTTTACCAAATCCCCATCAAGGGAGAATTCAAAAGCCCGAAGACTGGCCAGAGAAACCTACATTTACTCCAAATAGAGAGGAAACCCTACATTAAAATTGAAGAAAGCCGGACGACCTAACAGTTACATGCTAAAGGGGAACGCTCGAATCTTTCCTATCTTTCCACACGCAGAAAGTTCGCATGTTTAAAGTTCTACCATACCTTTTTAAAGCCGCCTTCTCATTACTGACTGCAAAACCCGCCCCAGTTCTCCTCCAAGGATACCTTTCAGTCACGTAGCATAGAGCTGCAAGACCCTTGGTTCAAAAGGTATGTATGTTGGGTACACCATTTTATAGGGGACTCGTAGAGTGTTGCAGAAGGAATAAAGTAAAATCAATTTTGAGAGGTTTATAAGATTTTGATAGCAATTCATATCGTTGGCGGATCAATTTAATCACAGTGATTACTCCAAAAAGTCAAATAAGCAATAGGATGTATATTAAGTACCCAACTTCAAAATACAAACAGAGTTTATGAATACCAGGTAGCACTAGAGAATTGATGCTGCAATACATAACAGTTCAGTAGGTTCTGAACAGATAACACTGTTGGAATGCGGCGGCAGTTTAAACAGACGGAGATACTTAACTCATGGCTCTATTAACGATGCTTCTCTTCCAGGGGTTCACAGCTTATGAGCCGTAGATTTTCACTTTATGCTACGGCCGAGGTATTAAGTTTGAGAAACCACAAGTCATTTATTTACATATCCTTCGTGGCCGAATTTTCATGCGAATAATGTTAATAATCACATTGGTTAATAAGTGCGTAGTTGCGTTGTATATCGTTTTATGCGTTTATACGTTTTTACATATTAGTACTGTTCTTGTTAAATAATGAACTTAGACGCCCTTTCCATAGTGTTATTTTTAGTCAGGTTAAGTTGGAACTTTCTGAGGTGTTGCCTGCCTTCAAGTTCCAAGTTATTACTCTAACAGTAAGTAGACGGTTACGACTTTTACAAAACCGTAAAATTTGAATCATATCTAATCATTTAGCAGCAGAGTGATATTAGTCAACTGAAAATAATTAAAGTAACTGAGTTTTCTGTGCTCGTGCATGATTTGAAATTGAGTGAGAGCTAAAATCGTGGAGCATGTAACAAGCCGTCATAGCCTGGCATTCACCTGGAGTTGAAGAAGGAAACTGTACAAGGACACATCTAGTATGGTCGATTCTGAGGTCTATTATTATTATTGACATGATATTGCATAAGCTTTTGGGCTTGTGCCGTCTCAAGAAAATAGGGTGAAATTCTTAACGTTTCGCAGAAAACTGTGCTCTGCGTCCTCAGAAGAATTCTCAACTGTCCACGAGAAAGGCTTCTTAAACAATGACACTTTTGAATTTGGAACGTTATAATAGAAATAGAAGTGGAAATGGTACGTTCATTCACCACAAGATGTACCTTAGGAGGTGGCACAACGCTAGCGTTCGAAGCGGAAGCTGACCGAACCATCACAATCAGACTAAGCGGTTCACATAACGTGTTTGCGTAACATATGGCAGCTGTAAGACAGACACAAGCCTGGAATGAAACATCTGGCGACGAGGAACGTGCGAATTTGGAAAACACCGAGACGAAATAACAATAGTGAATGGGCGGGGAAGGGAACTACCTACGTAAATTCTTAATGGCTGGCAACCAGGTATTACTTAATTGATAGCTGGTGTCCCAGTTGAAATTGTTAGGATTACTACGTATTTCTGTAAGTACGGGCCGTGAAAGCATTAATGGTATTATTATTATTATTATTATTATTATTATTATTATTATTATTATTATTATTATTATTATTATTATTATTATTATTATTATTATTATTATTATTATTATTATTATTATTATTATTATTATTATGGTAGCATCATGCTTTACGGAATTCACCGAGTAAGCAATCCTCGGACTTATGGGAGTAACGGAGTCCCACTTCCATTTGACAGGCGAGGGACTCCTTGGAAACAACTTGGCGAACGAAATGGAATAGGATGGAGAGCTATCAATATTAATCAGGCGTATGGAAGAAATAAAGTAAAAATGGATCAGTCAGCAATGAGAATGCGTCCAGAGGTGTTAGGATTTAATGATATTCGGGTAACGGTAGATAACGAGGAAGAGAGAGGAGATTGTGAAGTACACTTAACAGGTGTTAAAAAAGGGAAGGGCAGAGTGTATGGTAGGACTGTTCATCAGCAATACTACTTCACGTAAAATAGTTTCTGTTAGGAACGTAAATGAGCGAATGATGTTAGTAGATTTAATTGCCGGGGAAATTAGAACGTGAAATGCCTCAGTGTATTCACCAAGTGAGAGTGCAGATGAGGATGAAGTTGACAAGTTTTATGGAAAACAGAGTAACATCGTAGTCAGGGCCAACAGTAAGCATAGGATAGTGCTACTGGGCGATTCCAATGGGAGAGTTGGAAGTAGAAGCGAAGGATACGAAAATATGACGGGTAAATGTGGAGAAGATTATGGAAGCTAACATGAATGGGAAGCGTTTACCGGACCTCTGTGCTAGTATGGAATTAGCAGTTGCGAATACATTCTTCAGGCATAAGACTATTCACCGTTACACATAGGAGACTGGGGATACCAGATACATAATAGACTATATCATAACTGACTTCGAATTCTGGAAATCTGTTACGAATGATCGGGTATTCCGGAATTTTTCAATGATACAGACCACTATCTGTAGTAACCAAGTATTTCTAGGCTCAGGTAGGATAGAAAAAGTGCAATTTGTCTGCAGACGAATAAGGGTAGAAGATCTCCAGGGTGAGTAAAATAGGCAGAAGTACATGGAGAGGATTAGTAAAAAAATTCCAAACAATATACAGTACGCACGTTCAGGGCATAGAAAGAAAACGGGTGACACACGGAGATGCCGTAGTTGAAACAGCAAGGGAATGCCTAGGAACAACTGTGGGTAAAGATAGAGAAAGCGAGCATTTTGGTGGAATAATAAAGTGAAAGCAGCTTGCAAACACAAAAAAGGAAGGCGTGTTGGGAATGGCTCCAAACAAGGACTGATGCAGACTGGGAATTGGACGTAGATGAAAATCACAGAGCGAAACATATAATTGTTCAATCGAAGAGGAAGAAGAAGAAGTCGTGGGAAGATTTAGTTTGTAAACTGGAAAGCCTAGATCAAGTGGCAGGTAAAACGTTTCTGGACAGTAATACAGAATCTTAGAAAGGGAGGGGGGGGGTAAGAAAAATGAGTATTATTTTAGGAAAATTAGTTGTACTCATAACAGATCCCAAGGAATCACCGGACATAAAAGGACATCTTTCCGTTGGCGTCACCCGAGCTCACTGGGATGAGGACAACGATGTTAGTGAAATCACGCTCTGCGAAATTGAAAGGATTGTCACAATGCAGCAAGAATAGATGAAAATAGACCTGAAATAGTGAAATATAGTGGGAAGGCAGGGACGAAATAAATGGCTTCATAGAGGTAAAATTAGCATAAGAATGTTAGCAAGGTACATTCCGATTGGACGCAAGCAGTAATTGCACCTATCTATCTATCTATCTATCTATCTATCTATCTATCTATCTATCTATCTATCTATCTATCTATCTATCTATCTAACTATCTATCTATCTATCTATCTGTCTATCTATATGAACAAGGGAATAGGAAGGATTGCAACAACTATCGAGTTATTTCATTGATCGGTATACCAGGCAAGGTGTCCAATGGCATTTTGTAAGGGAGTTTGCGGTCAGTGGTTGAGTAAGTTGGATGAAAAGCAGTGTGGCTTTAGACGTCGGATGGTCTATCTGTCTGGATCATATTTTCAGTACGCACCAGGTGACTGAAAATACTGTGAGAAGAATACACAGTTGTGTTTATGTTTCATAGATCTAGGGAAGGTGACAGAGTAACGAGGGAAAAGATGTTCGCTGTACTGGGGAACTAGGGATTAAGTGTAGATTATTAAAGCAATATAAAGCATTTATATTGACAATTGGTCTGCGGTGAGAATTGATGGTAGAATGTGTTCATGATTCAAGGTATTTACAGGGGCAGATCCTACTGAACGCCTGAAGTCTAATATCTTGGAACCTATGGATCTTTTCCAAGACTAAAGTGATGTCATTAGGTAAGAAACCTAAGAGAACTGAATGTCCGGTTGGTTGTAACAGGTAGATAATTTCAAGTGTGTAGGATGTGTATTCTTCCAGGATGGTAGGTTTTTTAATTTTATTTTTACGATTCGCTTTATGTCGCACCGACACAGGTACGTCTTACGGCGACGATGGGATAGGAAAAGGCTAGGAGTGGGAAGGAAGCGATCGTGGCCTTAATTAAGGCAAACAATGTGAAACCACAGAAAACCATCTTCAGGGCTGCTGACAGTGAGACTCGAACCCACTATCTCCCGAATGGAAGCTGATAGCTGCGTGACTCAAACCGCTCGGCCACTTGCTCAGTCAGAATGGTAATACAATAAGTGAGGTACAGCAAAGCTAATGCAGTGAATTCGTAGTTGCGATCAACTGTATTCTGTAAGAAACAAGTCAGTTCCCGGACGATACTGTCTTTACATCGGTCGATTTTTTTTCTTTTTTCAGACCAACTTTACTTTACGGGAACTAACTCTGGGTGGAGTCAAGATATCTTTTTCAAACTAGCATGTACTCGCCCGCGTTTAGCGAAACTCAAAGAAACGGGGAATTGCTGACGTCTAAATTGAAAAGTTATATCCGTAGTGATGATTTGAATCACAGGAATGAACACTACATCGCCCGCGGCATGTCCAGTCACGATGGTGGCTTGAATAATATTCGGTATTACTTTCTTGACTGAGAGTCGCGTTCCGTTTCAGAGGGAAGGATTCACATTCCTGCGAAGGATAATAGGTGCCACAATCTTCCAGCTCCCAGATGTTCGAGGGTATTCCAGGTGACTCCAAGTTGTTCAAAAGCTCAGTCGTCTAGCTGACAGCCTCATCTCTATTGTGGGGCCGATGACCTTCGATGTTAGGCCCCTTAAAACAACAAGCATCAAGCATCATCTGTATTGCATGCCGTGTCGATAGACTTGTACATTTGTAGAACACCGGGGAATTCTTGTAAAAGTTGGTCGTTGATGACATTCACAGCTTCATTTCTAGGAGCAAGAACTCCTTTTTGACACAGCCATACGTGAAATATTTTAAGTGAATGAAATTAATGTCGGGTAAATATTGATCCTTACCCGTAAAACACATCATTGAAACGATACAAAGTAATCAAATAATTAAGGAAGGCATGTCTAGACCTGTCTAAAGATTTATATAAGAATACTCCTCTGTTAACAATTTCAGATCTTTGCTTGCCACAGATTTGGGCGGGTATCGCACACGAAAATGGCTTCCTACGCCATGGACTTAGAATTGCTCCTTGACTTGTATTGCCTATGGTATGTACATTGCCTAGCGACAGTGAATCTATATATTTAATCCTGGTGACAGTACGAAGGATTGTCATATCCCAACACACGTTTCCCGTCCCTTTTCCACTCATAACTCACCAACGAAACCGAAAATGGAAAACCCCACTTCGAAGTGCATTTCGATCCACTTCCATCTACCTTTTTTTAACATTTCACATCTCTATGTGCCGTGGATTTTGCTGGGCATCACACACACACAAACAACACACACACACACAAACACTTCATTTTATTATTATACTAGCATATGTACTATCTGCGCACTTTTTATCGATAGATTTGTGTACGGGTTGGAGGAGTAAGGAGGGAGCAATTCCGGTTCCAGTAGTACTGCCAATTGAATGGAAATGAAATCTGAATTGAATCGATAATATGATCGATCGATATGAATTTTGCTAAACCTTTGTTATCTTAAGCCAACAACTGTGTCACACACACATTATATAACACTTCTCGATGCGAATCTTATTCCTAGAGTGAATTCTATAGTTTGGCTTTGCTGTGTAAATAACAACAGTACTAGTACATAAAGTGTACGCCAGATGTCGCACAGCGATGCATAAGCGATTCATAGTTTGTGTTTCAGAGGTTGCCAGTACGAATCCCGAAGGTCGACCAATTCAGCAAGAGGGTGTAAATCTATCCAGAAAAGGTGCACAGATAGTACCCGTTCTTCCCACGGGAGTTGGTAACCGATTTCACGATTCCTTCATGAATTTATGCGAAGTTACATGCCTGTATTCAAATATTTAATACGGAATGTAAAACTGCTATTCTTCTACGAAAGCACGTGACAGTAACGTGAAGTGCAGATCACAGAGTTTATTCAACGATACAACGTAGTTGTGTATAATTCTCCCTATTTCTCGATTACATATTGTTGTTTATCTGAAACCGGGAGTGGTACTGTGTCTCAAGACTCATGAAACCAACCTCTCTTATTATCTGTTCTATCAAAAAGAGTAAAATAGCTCTTTAGTTAAACGTTTTAACCCAACTTGAAAGGACATGGCAGCCTGTAACACAGTCCATTATTGATAACTCCCTTGTTATCGTCCTATCAAAAAGTGCAAATGAGAAAAACATTTTTAGAAATTGATTTCCATTAAGGCTGGCAGTTTTACATTTAGGTTGGTCATTTATATTTTGTGGGAGGGTAAAATCGCTGTTTCGACTTCCTATAAACCCCAAACCAATCCGGTATTTAGAAATAATATTGACCCTAATACCTACCCAAGGGAAGATGGATTCTAAATATTATGTTTGGTAGAAATATATCCGGTATTTTTAAAGTATAAGAACTCGGACAAACAGACACCAAAGCTAAAAAATATGCATATGATCATTATTACACCTAAACTGGATGAAAATTTCGCCAAAATATTCAATGTACAGATACACGGTCTTTAAGATTTTATTTATATAGATTAGAAATAAGAGACATGAAAGTAGCGAAAGTGACCGCTGGAAAAAACAGGTGGAAACAGTGGCAGGAGAGTACTCAGAATGAGAAGATAAATGATAAGTTAAGAATGAACTCGTTTGATGGATCTGTATGCATAATTTGGCTTCGATGATGGAGTCATGTGAGCTGAATGGAGGGGGCTAGGTTACTTAGGAGAATAATGGTCTCGGTTATGGAAAGTAGGAGATATTGAGGGAGACAAAGACGACGATAGTTAGACTCAGTTTCTAGTGATCTAGAGATAAGAGGTATAGAACCAAACGAGGCCACAGAGTTAGGCACAAACAGAGGATTTGTGGCGACGTTTGATGAACTTACAGAAGCTTAAAGACTAAATGCTGGAAGGCATAACATTCTTTAAAAATATGTGTGTATGTACGTTATTATTATTACTGTTATCATTTCTTGTCACATGTAAAACCTCGTGGCTGACTACATTACTAACGGTATTTTCTTGGCTCCTTATATCTGATAATCCCGTTGTTTTGCCTCTTAAAATAGTAATTACCACCACTTTCCATTATCAAGTACGAGCTAGGTATGATAAACCGACGGTTGAAGATCCTATTGATATATTTTAAATTTATTTTAGGTGTTAGTAAACTGGGTATATTGTATTAGCGTATTGCTTTTAAATGTAAATTAATGTAAGAACTAATTTGTGTAATTATCCACATGAATATTTAATATCTGTTTTAACCAGCAACAACTTTCTCCACTTTCACCATCCTTAAAAACTCCTCTCTGAAACTGATTTGCATAACAGACTCTATGATGTTTGTGCTTGTATTACTTCGCTGCATTAAGCGCTATCTGGAAATTTGACACTTTTCTATACGTGGCCAAAATTATGTAGTAGTATTTTAAATGATTAGGAACAAGAAGTCTTGTTTACGTGTGAGGTAATATAAGAGCCGATAACTTACAAGTATATCCGAGAACCTCCTCTATATCGATTTCATTAAAAATATTAACCTGTCTTGAGAACCCCATTTGATTGTTAACAATACTTCAAAACATATCCTTCAAATTATCAAGTGAACATTACAGCAGAAAACAGCTGTATACTTTTCTTATCTTAATACTCGAAACGAATGGAATTGTTTAACAAGAGAAGACAGCGAACCGCGGAATCACGGATCTGGCGTGAATTTTTCAAACACGTTGAATGAGCCTAAACATTTCTTTCGGGAATTAACTCATGCGATCTGCAGTAAGCGTTAAAGTTCACGTGCTTGAATGGGCGCGCTTGGCTACGCAGGAATGCCGCGTGTGCTGGGTTCACTATCGAGGGTCCGCGCGCTGATCTTCCTTTTTATTCTGTTAGTAATTGCGTAGCACGTGGCCAAAATGATGTAGTGGCATTAAAAGAAATAATTTAATTCCTGCATTGATTGTTGGTTAATAATGGCAATAGAATAATATTGTTATGGTGAAAAAAATGGTTTTTTAATATAACAAGGAATGTTACACATGAAATCAAGTTACTCTTTATAATTTCTGCAATAATGATGCTCGTGTTAGAAATATTGAAAGCGCAAAGCTGTTCTACACCAACCACACCTAACGAAGTGAGGATAAGAGCAAGTGGAACATTTTAAATCACCGCTGTCAAAACAACATTGCACAGGATGCTCAAAGGCTTCCAAGTGTTTTGACAAATAGTGGCTTCGGTCAAGGGGTATTGCCACATGAGACAAAAACGAGGTGACGGCAGTGGGTGGTGTGTCAGAGATAGAATTTTCAAGATGGTGTTTCTCTGCTCCAAAACTATATCCAAATTCAATAATTAAACAGTATAAGATAATCTACGTACAAATCCATTCCATGCTCTAAACCGTATACATCGAGTAGTTAACAGTAAGCTGAGGCACCACAAGAGATCGTCCTCAGCTGTACGGTACCTTCATTTTATACAAGGTGTTATTTTGCTAGTAGGTAAAGAAAAGTACATCTCACAACATATACTATGTACGTTTTACCTTATCCTATTAGTTTCCCTGTAAATGAGCCAAATATTTCAGACGTAAAGTGCTTCAAATGGCCGTAGTAGGAAATGCCAGTTACGTCATACTGTCCTCGTGTCGTAGAGTTACATACTAAACTTCAGTAGCAAAGTATAGGAGTTTTTGAAACTGTTTGCTATCGCAGGCCAAGTCATGTTGGTGTACGGTATTCACCTGGCCACTTGGAAGTAGGGGAGGCAGAACGCACGTGCGAGAAGATGACAATCTGTAATCAAGAACCGGTCCACGGTACTCTGTGAGAAGCACATGGAATCCTTTCGGAGGTATCAAATCAAATCAAAATCTCTTTATTTGCAAATGAGGTGTCTACCTCGGTGGCAAATGGTACACTAAGATACATAATTGTCAAACACTAATTATTAAATTAACAAGAGAAGAAAATTTTCCTATAATACAATATTACACAATTTTTTTCTATTAAACACACAGCTCATCCTTAATAAATTTATATTATTTACAAAATTCTACATATAATATCTCCTATACTTGCAAACATAGTCAACTCATATACCGTTTGTGGAATTACTTCAAATGATACAATACAACTGGTATAAGATTAAAATTTACATTGCATTTATTTACTTTCTTTTTTAACCTAAGAAGCATAACGACCTGCTGCGTCTTAACCAGAGTCCATTTTGCCACCACTTTTCAGAGTTCCTGATGGGCCTTCACAGCTGCCGTAGCGGTCCCAAGACCCTCGAAGTCCCCAATGTACTTCACCCCTACAGGCAGTCCCCTACTTTGGCTCTCCAAACTCCTTAGACCAGGGGATGGAATTAATTTATTTACACACATTTTTATTTACATTAACCTGCACTGGTCGCATGCCCTCTAACATTTCATTTATTTTCACTGCTGCTGTTTATTCTCTTCTTGAATATCTGTACAGATTTCGGAAAAGGATCAAACACTGTTAATGTTTGTCCAACCCTTGTCCCGTTTCCGTACGGGGTCGAGTATGAGGTGAGATGAATTTGTCGTGGCGGTTTTTATGACCGGATGCCCTTCCTGGCGTCAACCTCATCAGAGGAGTTAATGAGAGATGAAATGAATGACGTGATATATGATAGTAGGGAGAGGGTGAAACCCGGTGCCGGCACATAGCCTACTCCTGTCGAATAGCACCAAGGGGTCTGCTCAAGGCTTAACGTCCCCATCCGACGGACGAATCACCATCAACAGCGTCATATGCCCTCACTCCATATGAGCACTGCGGAGAGGTTTGGAATTTAATCCAGGCTTTTGGCACGCAATCTAGTGATTAGAAATTGTATACCACCACCTCCCCTACCCTGCCGGCCAACATTCTGATGATGAAATTTTTTTCGACCAACGGGACTCGAACCGGCTAACCTCGGTGTTAGACCGTTTTTAGACTTCAGCGCCTTAACGATCATGGCCACCAGGCGGGCTGGAAAAGGATCAAACACTACCCCTGGTAAACTGTTCCACTCATTCACACCCTTCCCAATGAATGAAAATTGACCCCAATCGCTTCAGCTAAAAATCCTTCTAATTTTATATTTGTGGTCAGTCCTGGCAATATAATTGTTTTCCAACTGAAGCCTCTCACGGATATCTCCCCATGCTTCTTCTCCTGTAAAGGCTCTACATAATCCTATAAGTCTAGTTTTCTCCCTTCTCTTACTTAAAATTTCCCACCCAAATTCCTTTAACATTTCGGATACACTACTCTTTCTCCTGAAATCCCCTGTTACAAATCTTGCTGCTTTCCTCTGCAAACTATCTATTTCTTTTATTAGGTATTCTTGGTGAGGATCCCAAACACTGTTTGCATATTCCAATAATGGACGAACCATACTTAAGTAACTTTTCTCTTTTAATTCCTCGTTGCATCCTTTAAGTAGCCTCATTATGACATGTAACGATCTGTATGCTTTCCCAACAATGTCATCCACATGACCCTTCCAGTGCAAATTACTTTCAAATCCCACACCTAAGTATTTGCACTTGCCATCTTTTGGGATAACTACCTCATCCAAAGTATATTCAAATTCAGTTTTAAAACTCCTGTTTGTAAATGTTTTAACAGTTGATTTGCCTCCATTAACCTTCATATTATTCTCTTCAACCCATTGTTGGATACTCTCAAGGTCCCTTTGTAATTCTAAACAATCCTCAATGTTATTTATTTCCCTATAAACAATTATGTCATCTGGATACAATCTTATTTTTGATGTTATATTATTCCCTAAATCATTTACATATATTAAGAAGAGTAACGGACCGTTTATACTATCCTGTGCAATTCCCTTCCAAACTTTCTCTTCCTGCGATACATTATTTCCTACTTTGACTTTCTTAACCCTTGAATTTAGAAATGCTTTTATCCAATGTGTAACCCTTACGTCCAATCCTATTCCCTCCAATGTATTTAATAATATTCCATGTTCCACTCTATCAAAGGCTTTGGAAAGACCTATGGCTATGCAATCTAACTGGCCTCCTGAATCCAATTGATCTGATATGTCCTACTGAAATCCCACCAGTTGTGCCTCACAAGAAAATTTCTTCCTAAATCCATACTGGCTCCTCATGAATCAATTTTTATCATCACACATCCCTCTAATGTATTTTGATATTAAACTCTCCAGTATTTTACAAACTATACTGGTCAGGCTGATTGGTCTGTAGTTCTCTGGTTTCCTTTTATTACCCATTCCATTATAAATTGGTATTATAGATTCCTTCCATTCATTTGGTATTACACTGTTATTTGAAGCAGTTGGATTTCTCTGAAAATATCTTCATTTGTGAATGAGAAGCTTCTTGTTTCCCTCTGTGTCTCTCCCTCTCTATCTTCTGTTTCAGTTCCCAACTCCTGACAATCATCTGCTGAATCTCTGAATTCCCTACTAAATAGGTTTGCTTTCTCAGTATCTGTAAAATAGAGTTCACCCTCTTCTCCCACCATTGTAGGAATTCCTTTTCTTTTTTGATTCCTGATATATGAATACAACTTTTTCCATTTCCCTTTGTGGTCATTACCCTCTCGAAGTATGCCATTCATATAATTCTCTTTTGCTTCCTTTTTTACTCTATTCAGTTCCCTCAATAGCTGTTTTCTAGTTTCTCTATTCTCCCTACCCTCTTTATTTTCCTGTTTACTATTCTACATTTTCTTTTTAATTTTCTTATTTCCCTTGTATAATAAACAGGGTCTGAGGTCATTTTACCCTTCTTAATAGGTACAAATCTCTTCTCTCCTTCCCAAATGATCCCTTTAAATTTAGCCCAAAGTGTATCCACATTACTCCCTTCACTTATCCAACAACTGAATTGTGATTTAAGGTAAGTCCCAAATTCATCAACTTTAGTTTCCCTGTACAATTTCTTGTCTTGTGTGACCTTCTTATTAAGCCTTTTTGGTACCAGTCCTACATCCATTATTACAGCCTATTCCTTCAATTACTTCAGTTTTATCAACAATTTCCCATGGTTTAACCAAGAATACATCTAGTAAGTTATTGAGACGAGTCAGTTCTTGTACTACTTGTGTAAATCCTCCCTCCCAAGTTAACTTATTTGCCAGAGTCTGTTCATGGGCTTCACTTGCAGCTCCATTCCATTCAACTTCAGGCAAGTTTAGATCTCCCCCAATTATCATCATATCATTATTATTGTTTTTATGAGTATAATATATTATTTTCTCAAATATTTCCATGCATCTTTCCTCTCTTCCAGGCCTGTATGTTCCTATAATTCCCACCTCCCTCATATTATCACAAACTAATTTTATCCCTAATATATCATCCCTTTCATCGGTAAACCATTCATGTGAACAATAAGTTTCCTTCACCAGAATAAACACCCCCTCATCCCATTTTATCTCCTCGGTCTCTACGATAGACTGTATAACCTTCTGGAAATACTTCTCTATTACCCACCCCTTCTCACAACCACGATTCCACTCCTATCACCGCATCAATCTCATAAGATTCCATCAATGTACCGAATTTAATTGTTTATTTACTACACTCTGACAGTTTAACAAGAGCAATCTCAGACCCCCTTCCTCCCTCAAACTTGACTGTTGCAATTGGGTAACTTGAAATTCCTTACTTTCCTGAGTTTCATTTTCTAGTTGACTGAGCCAGCTTGAAGTACAGCTGGCTCTTTCTACTAGTTTTCCTGGTCAGTATTATAACTCAAGGGAGTTGCCTTTTTTACAGTACATATCTTAAGATTAATAAAATCTAGAACAATATTTGCTATCTTTCGTTTACCTGAATTGTTCAGATGAAGGCCATGCTTTGTGTAACAGTGTCTCTCGAAACTGCTGCTATGAATTTCCTGTCTATTACGAAAATGTTTACAAATTTTAACAATACGGTATCTGTATTAACTTTGTCCACTTCAATATTCACACATGAGTCTCTAATCAAATCATGCCTGTGGGGAACATTCACTACAAATATGTTAGTGTGAGTCAGCTTACCTAGTGTACATTTAAGTTGAGAAATTATATTCTTAGCGTCGTTGTGAGCTACATCGTTCGTCCCGCCGATGATCACTACTGCATCACGACTTCCGAGATTTCTTGCTGCCTATTCCTTGTTTTCCAATACCTTCTCGATTGGGGCCCCAGGATAGATGACGGCCGATGCTGCAATATCTTCATTGACCATTTTCTCCGCAATTCCCCTCCCCTGGCTATCACCAAATATAAGAATGTTCGACATTTTCGCCTGTGCACTGTGTGGGATTTTAGGCCTAGCTTTGCCGCTTCTCGTAACGGATTTTGCGCTATACGTTTGACTGCTTCCCATACAGATAAGTCCTTGCGTATCGCTTACTTCCCTCAAGGCTGAAAATCTATTTGTGGTGTCAATTACAAAGTTGTCCTTATTTAACTGTACACTTTTCCTCCTAGAATGTGAAGCAACTTGACACCACGCGCTAGAATTCACGGAGCCACCTGTGTTATGAGTGTTTACTGGTACCGGTACTTTCGGATCCAGTAAACGTACCTTCTCCTTTAAAATCTTATTCCCCTCTTTTAATGCTTGTAAATCCTGTTGCAATAAAGAGAGAATTACAAGTACATTATCATCACCTCTATCCTCCAAGGAATGAGACGCCAGTGATTCCTTGACCGTTGTAGGCCTAGGTTTGTTACCGCTATTCAGATTGCTCTCGCCACAGCTCACACAGGTCCAAGTATCTTCATTTTTAGCAAAACCAGCACTACATATCCACTCAAAATGGTACCAAATTGAACACTTTTCACACTGGATACCATTTTAACTCGCTTCTTGTTTACACCACACTTATTCCCGATTATTCCGCAAGAGAACCGGGAGCTATCTTCACTTACATCCTTTGCTGACGCCATCTTATTATGCACCTAATTATCCACTCTTGTGCCCTCTTATGTTGCCGTCGGGTTCTCTTTTGTACTCGTGTACATACAATGTGTGACGTCGAATATCTGTGCCAGCACATACATGCTAATCACGTGTTGTGCAGTTGTAGATGACGTATAAGACGTCAGCGCCATTACTCAGCCATCTAAACTGAAAAAAATGAATGGAAATAGTTAAACAGTGGGTCAATCAATATAATATAATATAATATAATATAATATAATATAATATAATATAATATAATATAATATAATATAATATAATATAATATAATCAATACTGATCTGCATTTAGGGCAGTCGCCCAGGTGGCAGATTCCCTATCTGTTGCTTTCCTAGCCTATTCCTAAATGATTTCAAAGAAATTGGAAATTTATTGAACGTCTCCCTTGGTAAGTTATTCCAATCCCTAACTCCCCTTCCTATAAATGAATATTTGCCCCAGTTTGTCCTCTTGAATTTCAACTTTATCTTCATATTGTGATCTTTCCTACTTTTATAAACGCCATTCAAACCTATTCGTCTACTAATGTTCTTCCACGCCATCTCTCCGCTGACAGCTCGGAACATAGCACTTAGAAGAGCAGCTCGTCTCCTTTCTCCCAAGTCTTCCCAGCCCAAACTTTGCAACATTTTTGTAACGCTACTGTTTTGTAGGAAATCACCCAGAACAAATCGAGCTGCTTTTCTTTGATTTTTTCCAGTTCTTGAATCAGGTAATCCTGGTGAGGGTCCAATACACTGGAACCATACTCTAGTTGGGGTCTTACCAGAGACTTATATGCACTCTCCTTTACATCCTTACTACAACCCCTAAACACCCTCATAACCATGTGCAGAGATCTGTACACTTTATTTACAATCCCATTTATGTGATTACCCCAATGAAGATATTTCCTTATATTAACACCTATATCCTTACAATGATCCTCAAAAGGAACTTTCACCCCATCAACGCAGTAATTAAAACTGAGAGGACTTTTCCTATTTGTGAAACTCACAACCTGACTTCTAACCCCGTTTATCAACATACCATTGCCTGCTGTCCATCTCACAATATTTTCGTTGTCACGTTGCAGTTGCTCACAATCTTGTAACTTATTTATCACTCTATATAGAATAACATCATCCGCAAAAAGCCTTACTTCCGATTCCACTCCTTTACTCATATCATTGATATATATAAGAAAACATAAAGGTCCGATAATACTGCCTTGAGGAATTCCCCTCTTAATTATTACAGGGTCAGATAAAGCTTCACCTACTCTAATTCTCTGAGATCTATTTTCTAGAAATATAGCAACCTATTCAGTCACTTTTTTATCTAGTCCAATTGCACTCATTTTTGCCAGTAGTCTCCCATGATCCACCCTATCAAATGCTTTAGACAGGTCAATCGCGATACAGTCCATTTGACCTCCAGAATCCAAGATATCTGCTACAGTATATCTTGCTGGAATCCTACAAGTTGAGCTTCAGTTGAATAACCTTTCCTAAAACCGAATTGCCTTCTATCGAACCAGTTATTAATTTCACAAACATGTCTAATATAATCAGAAAGAATGCCTTCCCAAAGCTTACATACAATGCATGTCAAACTTACTGGCTTGTAATTTTCAGCTTTATGTCTATCAGCCTTTCCTTTATACACAGGAGCTACTATAGCAACTCTCCATTCATCTGGTATAGCTCCTCCGACCAAACAATAACCAAATAAGTACTTCAGATACTGAATATTGTGTCAGTTCAAGCGAATTTCCGGCAACAGACTTTCAGATCAATGAAAGAACGGTGGACACCGAAAAGAAAAGACTATCCGTAGACTCAGTGCAATTATTGTTATTGACGACACAAATTTCACAGACCGTAGTTGCATTCATGCTTTTGAAAATTACTTGAAGGATAAAGAGCTACTATTAAACTGCCACTCGGTGTTTGTAATAGAAGGCTTATTATTGGACAGTAAACGCCAGTAGGTAAAATGAGGACTGTAAACTTGACCCCTTTAATTAGATATTCCGTAATTACAACAACAACAATTATTATCATTATTACTATTAATATTATTATTATGTCATTGGTTTTTAAGTCCCATTAACTACTTTTACGGTTTTCGGAGAGACGGCGAAGTGCCAAAATGTATTCCGCTGGAGTACTTTTACATGCTCGTAAATCCACCGACACGAGGCTGACGAATTTGAGCACCTTTAAACACCACCGGACTGAGCCAGGATCGAAGGCCAACGTTCTACCACCCGAGCTGCTCATCCCGGTATTATAGCTTCCGTTTCATCATATTTATTACATATTAAAACTGTTGAAATCCATAGTTATAAACACTGAGATGTGTTTTCAAGGAAGTACATTATTGACGAGTAGTCACGTATTATTATTATTAATATTATTGTTGACCGTGTTTTTGTGGAACGCAGTGGTGAAAGAAGGTGCGGGCATGAATGGGTGGATATATAAAAGACAGAAGATTAATTTAAAACATTAAAAATGCGATGTATTAGTCTCTATGGTATTCTTTATTTTCCTTTTCTTTTCAACATTTACACTTTGGTAAGCAAATAACAACATCGCGTACAAAGTCTGGCTCGTGAGCTTGTGTAACAATACTAGAATAATGAGATAACAACAATTTAACAACATGAGCTTGAAGCTCCTTAGTTACACATTTAACAAGAGCACTACTGCTCCCTTCAGCCGACGTTCAGGGGACCGAGTTCCAGAATTACAATGATAGAACAAGAGCGTTTTTGCTCCACACAATTACTCGCTAGGAAACTATTCTCCAAAATGTTAACGTTCCACGCTTATCAAAGTCACAACTCACATTTAACAAAAACAAACCGTAAACGCTCAACAGTCTGATTTATCTAGACACAAAATGAAAAATAGAAGTTGACATTAACAGGCGTAACAAGTATCCATTCTACGTGGCCTTTGTTCAGAACAAAAGTTTAAAGTTACCGGCTTAAAACCAATAAGTTAGGAGGCGAACACTTGTCCTCGTTGAAATTCACAGGAAAATACTTAAAACCCTATGTGGGCTTATGGGCCGAAGTTACAGAGGCTAAGCCTATACTACGGAGGTGACTAGAAGGAGAGAAAGTTTATACAATTAAGAGATAGATTTTAAAGATTACAAACTCATAGTCACGTCCATATCAAGTTGAAAGGGAATACAAGAGGGTACCTCACTCTTTATTCCCTAAGTTCGGTTATGTTCTTAAGACTTGTTTGAGAATTTAAATTGAGAAATAAAAGTTATACCTAGGTTGACAGCAGAGACCTCTGTCGAAAAACGTTGCAACTTCTACTAGCAGTTTCGAAGTTTACGTTATAGATGGCCTTCTAAAAGGCGCTTATTTTAAATGAGTGGGGCGCGTGTACCTTCCGTACATTTATATTTTTATATTTATTATTATTATTATTATTATTATTATTATTATTATTATTATTACTATTATTATTGTTCTTTTCTTTGTGCTGATTATCAGTCTGAATGGTTAATTCTTCAGATTGCGTTATTTATCATTATAGAAGACATGGATCCTGAGGAACAAGAAAGAATTGATCAACTTCTCCGGTGTGTACAAAAAGAAGAGGAAGAACCGTTGAACCGGGCTCTTCAACGAGAACAGATAACTGCTAGGCGCTATTTGTTTGATGATGACGATTCTGGTTGTGTGATATTTGATGATACCCACATTTCTGATGATGAGCATCCGTCAGGAAATAATTCAGTGAATGAATGTGCATAACACAGAAAACGAGGAGTCTGGTGAATCTTAACATGAAACAGACATTCCGTCCACAGTATCTGGTCCCTTATTGGTAAGGACAAGAAAACAAGGTGGGATGCTCATATAATACATAGAACAGGTCGTACAAGAAAACGGAATGTAGTAAAACCATTTCATTTACCAGGTGCTATAGGAGAGGCAAGACATATCCAGTCTTCCTTGGAAGCCTGGCAGCTGTACTTCCCTAACGAGCGACGTGAGGAAATTGTATTATACACCAACGTATGAACTGAAAAATAAAGCGGACTAACTATGGCAGACCACTTGATGGTGCTAACACAAACATTGTAGAAATAAAGGCTGTGATTGGTCTTCTGTATTTGGCAGGTGTCCACAAGTCAAGACATTTGAACCTGAGGGGCCTGTGGGCTACAGATGGGACTGGGTTGTTACGATGTCCAGAACAAGATTTCAGTTCATCCTATATGCTCTCCGATTTGATAATATCCATGATCGAAGTGATAAGATTTAAGTTGATAAGATAACACCCATCAGGATGATTTTTGAGTACTTTAAATCTAGATGCATGAATTATTATTCACTTAATGAATATCTCACAATTGATGAGATGTTAGAAGGCTTTCGCGGTCGTTGTTCCTTCAGGCAATATGTTGCAAATAAGTCAGAAAAAAGATATAAGTATCTTCATTAAAGGCATTCAACCCCTTTTTCACCCTTTTTCTCCCCTCCTAGTGGGTTTTTCCGAAAAAATACGTGTTTCTTTATTTTCAAAGGAATTCTAGGGGTAAATACTAATTTTTACATCTGTAAACTTTTAAAGTTTCGAGATATAGATATGCTCGTTTAAAAAATCCGCCCCCTTTTTCACCCCCATAGCGACGGAATACCCTAAAATCCTCCCTTAGCGAGCACTTACATTGTAATATAAATGTATTCTCAAAATTTAATTATTTATGCCCAGTAGTTTTGGCTCGGCGATGATGAATCAGTCAATCAGTCAGGACAAGTTATTTTATATATAGATAGATACATACATTCCTATCAATAATACTATTGCCAACAGTAAACTCCTCCAGAGCAGTATATCATAAGCGCACACAGGTAATAAAAAGCAAAGAACATATTTTTCGGTATTTTTCTCGTGAATTTTAATTAGATATACTATAGCTATTGAGAGCTGAATTGGCTACACTGCATTTTTCAAAATTAGCACCTGTGTGGCTAACATCTGTAATTGTGCACAACATTATTTAGTTTTGATATTACCATTTATTTCAGTGATTTTAAGTGAAAATCGTCTAGATGAGGTTTAATCATAAACATACATGGAACTTGACAAAATACGTAATACAAATAACGGTACTGGTACTAAATACAATAATGATTATTGCACTCATGATAATACGTTTCACTCGTATGACTATCTCGTTCTTCTGTTACTTTAGAATGTGACAAAACGCTATATTTGCAAACGGATTTCTCTTAAAACTTCATGCACTGACACTTTTGCGTCAAAACTTGATGCATACAAATTTTAATACTTTACAACTTCAACAACTGTGAGAAAATAATGAATTTATTTGGTTGGAATCGTTTAACTTGATTCACTTTTGCTTCTTTGTAGTGCTGATTGAGAGATCCAAGTTTTCTTAAAAAAATGCATCACGTGTACTTATAAAGTATTCATCTGTATTTTTATTAGCGTAAAATTCACATTTTGGATTTTTATAACAGGTTTAAAACATTTCCACGACCCCTTCTTTACTATTCTGTCAGCCCCAAAGGGCCGCGGATAAGGATCGCTGTCCTGGATCTCACAAGTTGATCCCCATTGTCAACAATGAACTCCACCAGAGCAGTATATCATAAGCGCACACAGGGAATAAAAAGTAAATATATGTTTCAGTATTTTTCTGGTGAATTTTAATTAAATTTACTAGAGTTATTGAGTGTTGAATTGGCTACACTGCATTTTTTCCAAAAATTAGCATCTGTGTGACTAACCTCTGTAGTTGTGCACAACTTGTTATTGTGTCTTTCAGTGCCATCGGGATCAGAACAAGAGTTACTAAAGAATGTCAGATAGTAAAAGTGATAGGATGTTCTCACAAGGAAGAGGAAGTAATTCCAGTCTCAGGTAGGAGCCTGTGGTCGCCACCCGAATTCGCGCTATCACGTTAAGAGCCCCTGAAGTTCCCATTTAGTTTCCTCTTGCGACAGGCAGCAGAAGACTATGTTCCCACCCACAGAGGGAACAGGTTACTAAAAGGTACAGACTCCGGTCGATAAAGTTGGGTTTCATCTCCCTGACCACATAACACTAGCCAGTAACTCAACGAAGGCAGCTGTTGTCGGTCAGTAGGCAGTTATTTTACCTTGGAAATCACAGTTTCGTTTGTAAATGAGAAATGTTGCCGGTCTTTGAAGTGAACTCGGCCACTGAGCATGGCTCTGTCGAGAATCAGGACCAATCTCGAATCTCTTACCAGTCATAACTTCAGAACACTTCCCAACAAAATCATTTAATGGGAATTCTGTTCTAAATATATTGTACGCAGAGTTCAATAACACATTGATAAAATTAAAAAAAGCAATTTATGGATAAAAGATGTATATTTTAGTAACTTTTAATAATATTTAAGACGATATGTAACACCTTCTGTGTATCAGTTTCAGCCGACGTCAGGCGGTACCACACGTTCGATGAGTTCCTAGAAGATCTGAAGCAGTACCGAGCTCAATATCGTAAAAATGCCGAAATGTAATTCACCTTTTGGCGTAATGAAAATAAAGAGTTTAAATGTATTGACTTGTATTCCTACATTCTACCTCACCATAGAATCTCGTAAACTAGAAAATTCCCTCTTGGGCTAGTAATATCAGGTAGTTTCTTGCTCTCCTATTAGGCAAACTCCGAACTTCTCAAGCTTTAATCCAAGAAACGTGCTTTAGAAGAGAAGAGAAGAGAAGAGAAGAGAAGAGAAGAGAAGAGAAGAGAAGAGAAGAGAAGAGAAGAGAAGAGAAGAAAAGAGAAGAGAAGAGAAGAGAAGAGAAGGAAAGAGAACAGAAGAGATAAGAAAAAAGGACAAGACAACGGAATTTTAAATGTACGTTATTTACAAAGTAGTTACTCAACCTGAACTGTTTTCTTGTATATTTATCTTGTACTTTACCATAACCTTGTCCTTGTTTACTGCGGTCATTTTGTTATAATATTTTTTAAAAGGTGAATATACCGTAGAATGTATCCGATGCCACTTCACCTACGATCGAGCTGTGAGATTACGTCACATGACGCACGAAAGCAGCCTATTTCGGCCATGTCCATACTGAACATTCTCACGCAACTGATGATGATGGAAGACAAAGGTGAAGGTGGGACGCGATACCTCCGACAGTAGCTGGACATCCACTTACTCCATGTCACCAACCGCACCTCAAGAAGAAGATTGTTTTTTTAATTCAGCGTACGGAAGTAGTGAGTATGCCGGCAAATTCCAAGATTTTTATGGTCGCAAAAAAATAAAACTTTAGATGGGCATAATGGTTGAGGGACGTAGTTATTGTCTTTTCGCCAAGGAGACCGCGGTTCCAATCGCTGCCAATGCCTGTGGGATATTTAAAATGAAACATCACGTACCTATGGTTCGCATCCTACATAAAACTGGAGGTTTCATTTCTATGTTCATGATATCAACAGTGCGTGAAATTAAAAGCTAGTTAGCTTGAACCGAACTTTACGAAGTTAAATCTTTAATCGCCAATGTATTCTTCCCATAACTACAGTCCAAATCCTTAAGTATTCTAAAATCCCTTCCTCGGCTGAGTCGGAGAAGAAGAAGTCAAGTTCTTCGATGCCAGTCAAATCACTACGGAAATCTTCAAACAGGAGAACATGAAGTCGGATGGCACAGTGTCCAGTTGATATAGCGGACGAATCTCGAGCAGCATTCAACGGGTGACCAAAAACATATCAATCTTCCTGTTGTCTTAGGAGGAAACCACACCACACCCTTCCCTTCTTCGCTAAATATTTTGATGTAAAATCCCCCGACTGTCTGTGGCCGTGCATATCAAAATTCTTTTCTCCATGGTATAGGATTAACTCATAGAGGAAAAATTCTGTTGCTGTTATTTGGTTCCTCAGTCCATAGACTGACTGCTTTGGTGCAGTTTTCTTTGTACTAAATTCTTCAGCTCTTAATTGTTGCGTCTTAAATATATCCAAATATGTTTATCAGTTTATAATTTTAGTCTCTCCTTTCACATGATGTTATTTCTTGATGGATACCGTGTCCTTGTATTTGTCTCTTGGCACAGACTACTGTACAGTAAAATGTAGCTTCCACCGACGTCTGTTTCACTATGTACAACTTGTTTTACGTTGCACCGGCACACATAGGTCTTATGGTGACCATGGGATAGGAAAGGCCTGGGAGTGGGAAGGAAGCGGCCGTGGCCTTAATTAAGGTACAGCCCCCGCATTTACCTGGTGTGAAAAATGGGAAACCACGGAAAACCATCTTCAGGGCTGCCGACAGTGCGATTCGAACCGGGATGCAAGCTCACAGCCGCGCGCCCCTAACCGCACGGCCAACTCGCCCGGTGTAGGTCCATGTTGAAGGAACGAAATGGGCTACTATTGCATGTAAATTTTTTAACTTATATAATATTCTGGTAAGTTTGTACTCACATATCTTTTTTGGAAATGTGCTTTTAAAAGGGTACCTAATGGAACCAAGATAGGTATATGATGGCTACTGCCCCATTTAAAATGTGTTCGTTAATACTGTCATTGTATAACACATTAAATTTGTTTTTCTATCTTTGGTGCTCAGATAACCCTAGCAGCTTCTTCCCTCATTCCTTACAAATTATTTTGCTCTGTAGACCAATAACGTCGATGTCAGTACTACTACTACTACTACTAATGATCGTGATAGTAGTAATAGTAACAATAACATAATTCATGGCTTGCAAGCCAAAATATGATGCCAGAATGAAAATAGTTATTGATAACCATGTAGTAGAACAAGAGCCTCATTTCAGTTACTAAGGAGAGAATATGACACAGAGGAGAGAAAACGATGTGGACAACAAACTCAATAAGTTTAACAGTACAGATCTCTGCACATGGTCATGAGGGTGTTTAGAAGTTGCAGTAAGGATGTAAAGGATAGGGCAAGACCCCAACTAAAGTATGGTTCCAGTGTATGAGACCCTCATCAGGATTACTTGATTCGGGAACTGAAAAAAAAATCGTGGAAAAGGAGCTCGATTTGTTCTGGGTGATTTCCGACTAAAGAGTAGCGTTACGAAAACGTTGCAAAGTTTGGACTGGGAAGGCTTGGAAGAAAGGAGATGAGTTGCTCTACTAAGTGGTGTGTTCCTAGCTGTTATGGAGATATAGCGTGGAATGACATTACTAGACGAACAAGTTTGAGTGGTGTTTTAAAAGTAAGAAAGATCACAATGTGAAAATAAAATTGGAATTCAAGAGGACAAATTGGGTCAAATATTCGTTTATAGGAATAGGATTTACGGATTGGAATAATTTACCAAGGAAGATATTCAATACATTTCCAGTGTCTTTTGCAATTATTTGAGAAAATATTAGGTTATAAACAGATAGAGAATCTGCCACCTGGCTGACTGTCCTAAATGCAGATCAGCAATGATTGATTGACTTTTTTTCGTGTCAGAGTGTTGAAAAATTTAAAATATAAATAAAGTATTATATAGAAATAAAACAAAGTGGATCTTATGTCGCAAACACATTTCACGCAAAGCCTGGCCAGAAAGGGACAACAGCAATTCCCTCTTCAGTGGCTTCATTCAAGTCTTGAAGGCCAGGACTGACTGTTGGGTAATTTGTTGCTCCCTGCAATCGTAGAAGTCTGACTGATCTTTCAAATAACCCTATTTTTAAGGTTATCCTTGGATTTTCCTAATCCACTCCTCAATCGACTCAGTGTCTTGCAGGTTGTCCATTCCAAATGATGACCACGGGGTGGAGATTCAGAGTGCACCATCCAGTCAGAAAGATGCTCCAATTTACTCGCCACTTGTCACAACGCGCTGTTCTTGTTGGTTTATCCAGAGCCTTGGAGACATTGAGGAAACATTTCCTGGACTTCAGGCTTCTGGGTGGAAGGTCGATTCCAAATAACGGGTGGGTGTTTGTGAGATCCACCTTCGACCTCTCTTGTCTTGCAAACACTTCTCGCCGAATGTCTGGAGGAGCAATACCAGCCAAGCAGTCAAGTTTGTCAATGGGAGTTGGTTTCAGACACCCAGTAACTATTCTGCATGTACATTAAGGGCTGTACCCACCCGCTTCGTACGGGCTGAGCTGAACCAGACAGGACAGGCATACTCAGCTGCAGAGAAACTGAGAGTAAGAGCTGAGGTTGGATGGGCTCTCCATTTGCTTGAGCCAAGTTTCCGGAGGATATATATAAGTTATATTTTTGCTATTTGCTTCACGTCGCACCGACACAAATATGTCTTACGGCGACGATGGGATAGGAAAGGCCTAGGAAGTAGAAGGAAGTGGGCGTAGCCTTAATTAAGGTACAGCCCCGGCATTTGCCTGGTGTGAAAATGGGAAACCACGGAAAACCATCTTCAGGGCTGCCGACAGTGGGGCTCGAACCCACCATCTCCCGATTACTGCATACTGGCCGCACTTAAGCGACTGCAGCTATCGAGCTCGGTTCGGAGGATATTTCAGGCTGAGACTTTCTGCCCAGAGTTAACACAGTGTTTCTTGTATGTTAAGGTCCGATCTAAGCTGACACCCAGGTACCTTGGTGTAAAACAATGATTGATTGATTGATTGATTGATTGATTGATTGATTGATTGATTGATTGATTGATTGATTGATTGATTGATTGATTGATTGATTGATTGATTGATTGATTGATTGATTGATTGATTGATTGATTGATTGATTGATTGATTGATTGATTGATTGATTGATTGATTGATTGATTGATTGATTGATTGATTGATTGATTTGTGTACCTTATATTGACAGTGAGTGCTTTCAAATATAAATGTCAAGAGCGATGGAAACAAATTTATGGGATGAAAGACAGACATTTTTAGGGGAAAAAATCATTTGGCTAGTGAAGGATCTATATATTTCTGAAGAAGTGCAGAGTTGGAAAGCCTAGATAACTTTTCGAAGATAGCGAATATTACATAATTTAATTATGGCTAAGGTAGATGGTGAAATATGTAATGTTTTGGCAGCCGCTTCTTTGCAGGTTTGCAACATTTGCGGCAGTACTGCAAACACAATGAATGTCGTTAATGTAGCGGACTGCTGTAGCATTGACATATGAACTTTCTCCTATGCATGCCCTGATCCGATTGTTTGAATGCATTTTACACACTGCATACAAGACTGATATGCTAAAGTGCCAAGCAAAGAAAACTGAAGGAAAAGCAATGATTGGAAAGAAAGGGCGCATAATTCAACAGAGATTTCCATCCGAAATGGGACTGAAACTGATCAACCAGTAGCAAGAGACACTGGCACTTCAAACGAAGGAAACAGCTCGCCTCTTTTTTATATATAACTATGCATGTTAGGACGAAATTACAAGTATCAATGAAGAACTTATTGAACGTTTTTCTACAATATTGCGGACCAGATCAAGGGGCTACGAAGTAAACATAGAAGCTGTCAACAAGTAAGCTCTGGAAATCACAAAATTATATTTAGATATGTATTCATGGTTTTAAAGGTTCACAAAATTATAATTCGTGGTGCAAACGTAATACAGGCCGCCATCTTGCCAACTGGAATGCTATCACAAGAAGACGTTGAAGCAAGGTATAAGCACTTACGAAGGTAGGCTACAAGTTAAGAGCCTTACCAGAAAGTTCTCGCGAAAGTCTACTCTACAGGTTGTTTTTATTCTCTTAATATTATGTTCTGAACCCATAATTTCACAGCTAACTGCAGTATCGAGGAGCGAAAAGAAGGGAACATTACCATTGGGCGTCCATTGTTTGCTGAAGGAACGAGGAGTAACCAGCAGGAGCAGGAAGGTGACATGCACATTGACGATGAATGTGATGACAGTGATGATGACTAGGACAGTGATGAATAAGATGATCATCCTACAAATTACTAGTGTAACCAAATACTTTAATGTTAAAGTATTTGTGAAACAAATGTCTACCACAGTTCGGTTGATTCTAAAATGTAACCAGTGATTGTTGAAAACTGTGATTAGGGGAAATTGTTGCTTTCCTTTCTCTTGTTTGTGTGAATTCTATACTAACTTGTGTTATTTAATCACACCATACAATATGTCCGACTCGTTGGCTGAACGGTCAGCGTACTGGTCTTCGGTTCAGAGGGTTCCGGGTTCGATTCCCGGCCGGGTCGGGGATTTTAACCTTAATTGGTTCATTCCAATCATCATCATTTCATCCTCATCACGACGCGCAGGTCGCCTACGGGAGTCAAATACATAGACCTGCACCTGGAGAGCCGAACCCGTCCTGGGATATCCCGGCACTAAAAGCCATACGACATTTCCTTTCATTTCACCATACAATATTAAATTACTGATTTCGTCCCGCTAGAATTGCATTCTGACCGACTGCGATGGCAGTATCAGGACAAAACTTGAATAAATACGTTTTCTTAAACAATTCTCAATCGTACTTCGACACATTTTCTCACATTCACTTTGACACCCGACATTTCACACACGAGCATGCCTCTTCGACTGTGAGAATAATGATAACATTCTCAGCCGAAGGTTAGCTGCTGACAAAACAACGGGCCAGGTGGATCTTTCAAACACACCTCGAAAGGGGAGAAACGGCTAATCAACGGTGAAGAGAAAACAAAGGGTTGGAAGCTAGGAGAAGGAACGATAGAAGAATATCGTTACAGTCTAAGACTAGTGCTCTCTGTAGACAAGATACAGCTCACAGTTCAAACACATGATAACAGAGACTGATTAATGAAAGTAACGGTGTTTGATAATCAGACAAGACTACAGTCACAAGAGCCAAATAACATGAAATGCTGGCTTAAGGTTTGCGAGGCCCGGGAGATCTTTCAGTTTTCAACCTTTTCATGAAGACACCACCTAGATGAAGCGTTAAGCGGTGCTTGGTTGACCAGGAAGTTTGTGGGTTCCACTGCCCGTCAGGTAGAGTATTTAGGTTTCCACATCTGGAGAGCAACATGGTCGTGAGGTTCACTCAGCTTGCACTAAAATGAGTACTAGGAATTCTTTGGGGCAAAGACGGTCGGAAAAAGAGTTAAGCACTCTACCACACTTAGTGCCGAGGTGACGGGTAGTGGAACACTTTACTCTTCACTTCCCCAGAGTCCTCATGGCCTGCTTTGCTTCTTATGATCTTTCACGAACTTTCTCCGTACTTTTCTCTTCCGTCATATTTCGAGCAGTGAGAACTCTCTCTCCACTATGATCATTAGTAAGAGAGTCTTGTTCTACCCAACATACACAAAAATAAAGAAATGAATTTCAAATTTGGCTCACAACCAGATCATTGTTTAGAGTTGTAACACCAGTCATTGTTGTGTCGTTTCTAGGTTCCGATAAATTGTGAGACAAAAACCTTCCCGTGGTAGCTTGCCCCTCAAAACCACAATGTTTTAAATGGTATTTTCAAATTTTCAGTTTGACCTCAAAATATATGTAACCAGACGTCAAGATTTACTATTGTCGACCACGGGAAGACCCGACCCAAATTAGTCCTCAGAAGGTGGTTGTTTCCTGACACTTGTTCGGTAAGTTTTTGGAGACCAATAACGTTGTTTTTGATCCGTTTCTGTACCAATCCAAGCGTATCTAGCAATCATGAGGCACAAACTGAGATCAGTACGGCTTTACTTACATGCTCCCATCTATCCGACCTCCCTTGATTAACACATGTTTTCTTTGCACCAGACGAGTATCATTTTTTAGAATTATACAGTGTCAACTTACTTTTTTTATTTATTTCATTGATAAAAAGTATTCAAGAAAGCAAGAGCTCTGTCAGGAGGAACAATACTTAATCACAACAATGGAGGATTAAGGTCTAAGCATGACGAATAGAAATGTACAGTATGACGACTCCCTCTGAATCACATGTTAACACATTCAGTGTACATGTCCTCCACCGCCTGTAGCGCTGCTGTCGATATAAAGACCAAGTAGGCGCGCTTTTCGTCGGCTTAAAGCGGAAGTGTGTAAACAGTTTCTGGTCTTTTTCGGTAGTTTAATACGTGCAGAATATCTGGTGTTATCTTTCCTGGACTGAAAAGTGAATAATGCAAATTATTTGAGAAGTAGGACGTATACTTCGGCATATGCTTCAATTTACTACCCCATGAAAATATGCCAACAACCTGCTATGTCCCTGGTTACAAGTCGGGTTGCGACAAACAATCAATTGAAGAATGTACTTCACCCCAAAGGGTGGCTACTCCACGACATTATCTGTCTTTGAGTTATAAAAGTCGTATCTGTGATCTGCATTTTACCGCCGAACTCATCCAAAACTGTGACAGTTTCATTATTAATTGTGAAAAAGTGGGACCGAGATGCAAACTGGATCTCATAGCAGTCCCACACGTTTTTTCCAGTTCTTCCATTATATTTATCCCGAAATATCATAATAAAAAGATGTCTATATCGACGCCAATCTACTAAATCAGATGTTCCTTCCACTCATGATTATTTCATGTTGGACTCCTCTAGTATTAGCTCTGTATGATCTAGTGCTTGAACACAATTCATCTTAAAAAGAGAGTTAAGCATCTCCAGAGGAAGTTATTAATAAGATTCATGATTAAGCCGAGCATGTTAACACATAAATTAAGTAGCTATGTAAGAAGTACATGTGTATGATACAGGGGCGGTGTGTGGTATTGTTGCAGGGTTGCACAACTCCCAATAATTTGGCACTGCGTTTGTCGTCTTTTGTTCCAATGTTTTAGTTTAATAAACATAACATGCATTGCAAACATGTTCAAATCAATAATCTTCGGTCGTTCGCTGTACTAATGCTTCGTAACGGGCCAACAAACGCTTCTGGCTTCGAATAAAACTCAGGGGGTTTGCTTTCCTGCGGCAACTCCCTAGAGGACAGCACGGCGCAATGTACCTCAGCAGGGACGAGCCTAAGCCTGCATAGCATTCGGTAGCACGCTCGCCAGTATCGGTCTCAGGGAGTTGCACGAGACCAGCAAATCCCCTAGCGAGAAACAGTTCTAAATGTCCCCGTTAGATTGCGCCACTCTGCGGAGATTACTTCGTTCCCATTTTCTCTCCTCTCGCAAACGTAATTCATTTCCATTTTTAAATTTACAAATGTATTTACGTTGCACCGACGCAGATACTGTAGGTCTTACGGCAACGATGGGATAGTAAAGGGCTAGGAGTTTGAAGGACGCAACCTTGGCTTTAATTAAGGCACAGCCACAGCATTTGCCTAGTGTGAAAATGGGAAACCGCGGACAACGATCTTCAGGGCTTCCGACAGTGGTGTTCAAACCCACTATAACCCGAATGCAAGCTCACAGCTACGTGACCCTAACCGCACGGCCAACTTTCTGGGTGATTTCTTTTACACGTCATGCCAGACCACCCACAATATTACCAACCAATGAAAAACAGGACGACAAATTTTCAATTCAAGTGTGGCAAAAGTAACTGTGCCAGGCTGAGTGGATCGTGTCAGTAGATTTACTGGCATGTAAAAACTCCGGCACCTCAGGGTCTCCGAAAACCGTAAAAAGTCGTTAGTGTGACGTAAAGCCAAAACATTACTATTAAGAGTAACTGTAGTTACAGAGTATAATTAGCCTCTTATTTCCTCGATTGCAATTGCCAGACATATTACAGATTTAGTAGGAATGTACTTCATTACTTAACGATAATAGAGTTTCTTGTTATTTCTGTAAGCTATAAAAATGTGAGACTGAAAATGTTGGTGCAACACCCAGCTTCAGATACCACCAGCCGCCACTGGTATGACATATGTATTTATAAGAATAATGTTGTAAGCTTTCAGACGTTTAATATGCTTACTGCAATATATTTCGCAGCATGTACACTAAACGGTTGACATTTTTTTTTTTTTTTTTGGTTGTAACTGATAACTGCTGCAGTGTTTGACATGCAGTCATTTTCGTGGCGAAATACTGAAAGAACAGTTAACGCAACTAAGCACAAACGTTTGAGATATTGATTACGTTACCGACGAACCAGTTTCTGAAGTAATGTCCTAATGTCATTATTAACTGTGTCCGACTCGATGGCTTAATGGTCAGCGTACTGGCCTTCGATACAGAGGGTCCCGGGTTCGATCCCCGGTAGGGTCTGGGATTTTAACCTTCGTTAGTTAATTCCAATGGCCCGGGGGCTGGGTGTTTGTGCTGTCCCCAACATCCCTGCAACTCAAACACCACACATAACGCTATCCTCCACCACAATAAAACGCAGTTACCTACACATGGCAGATGCCTCCCACCCTCATCGGTGGGTCTGACTTACAAGGGTTGCACTCGACTAGAAATAGCAACAGGAAATTATTATTATTAACTGTAAAATACTTCCTACGTATTTTTCACAGATTACTTTCAAAACACGAAATACTATATCTTAATTTGCATCAAACATAAGCACAGTGATCAGCCAATAAACACAATCCTGAAGCATCACAGTAATAAATATACTGTTTCAAATCATTTACTTAAACTACAAATTCCGAATTAAATAACATCAATTCGCATTTAGAAACACATGTTCAGAGACAGCTGATCCCCATCTATCTACATCAGCGCCACGTAGTGAAGGAACATATCAACCAGCACAAGTCCTTACACTATACATTTCTATTCGTCCTGGTAAGGTCTAAAAATGAAAGAGTAATAATAGTGGTTTAACATATGATTTGAGTATCACAATTTACCTAATGGAGAGGATTATATTAAGTAAATGGATTACTATCAAAGTAACAATACAGGAGGAACAACATTTTTGACTTTTAAGGCGACTTTGGAAATTTCTGTATAAGAACATATCCTGACTGACTGAATGACAGATTCATCATCGCCGAGCTAAAACTACTGGATATAACGAAATGAAATGTTGAGGATACATATATATTACAATACAGGTGCTGGCTAAGGGAGAATTTTTGGATATTCCATTGCTAAGGGGGTGAAAAGGGGGGTTAAATTTTAAAATCAGTGTATCGATATCTCAAAACTTTAAAAGTTTACAGATGTAAAAATTGGTATTTAGAATCTCCTTTAAAAATAAAGAAATACGTATTGTTTTCGGAAAATCCCACTAGGAGGGGTGAAAAATGGTGAAAAATCGGTTGAATGCTTTTAATGAAGATACTTATATCACAGAAACTGAAGATGTTATAAACCTGAAAATTGATATTTGGAATCTCCTTTAAAAACAAAGAAACGAGTACTTTTGTTTTTGTTTTTGGAAAATCCAATTAATGGGGGTTAAACAGGAGTGACAAATGGGGTGAATTTTTAAAAAGACTACATCTACAGTACATCTCAAAAACGTAAAATGTTGCAGATGTAAAAAATGGTATTTGGAATCTCCAGTACAAGTAAAGAAACATAGGTTATTTGTTTCCGGAAACTACATTTACGGGGAACTAAAAAGGGGGTTAAATTTTTAAATGAGCATGTCTACAGTACATCTCAAAAACTTAACATGTTACAGAAGTGAAAAAGGTATATTTTTATCTCTATTAAAAATAAAAACCTGTATTTCTTGTTTTCGATAAACTACTTGGGTGGGGGGGTAAAAATGACTGAAAGTGGGGTTGAATTATTTTTATTAGGATACTGACATCTTAAAAACGGAAGATGTTACAGACGTGAAATTTGGTATTTGAAATGTCCTTCAAAATAAAGAAATGCGTATGTTTGTTTTCGGAAATCCACTTAAAGGAGGGGGGGAATTGAAAATTAGTTGAATTATTTGTATGAAGATACTTTTATCTCAAAAACGAAAGATGCTGCAGACGTGAAAATTGGTATTTGGAATCTGCTTTAAAAGTAAAGAAACGCGTATTCCTTTGATTTCCGTAAATCCAATGAAGGACGGTGAAATAATTGAAAAATTAATTGAATAAATTGTATGGGGATACTTACATCTAATAAAATCTAAAATTGTTACAGACGTAAAAATTGGTATTTGGATCTCCTTTAAAATCACAGAGAAACGCATTTTTGGGGGAAAATCGCCTCGGGGGCGGGGGTAAAAAGGAGTTGAATTCCTTTTATGAGGACACATATCTCAAGAACTGAAGATGTTACAGTCGTGATAATTGGTATTTAGAGATCCTTTACTAATAAAGAAAGAAGGTTTTTATGCGGAAAATTCACTTAAGAGGGAGCGTGAAAGGAAGTGAAAAAATGCATTCTTTTTATCGGAATACTTATATCTCAAAACTGAAGGTAACAGACGTGAACATTGGTATTTGAAATCTCCTTTAAGCATAAAAATCGCGCTTTTTGGGGGGGAGGGGAATTAATTTAACGGCGGTGGGGTGAAAAAGTTGTTGAGACCAATTGATTTTACTGTTCATAATATACTTGATTGTGATCATAAACCGATCATTTTAAATCTTTCCTGGGTTCGTTTTCAAGAGCATTCTTTTTCTTTGGAGAACTTAGATTCAGTGGATTCCCCTGGCATATAAATAAAAATTAAAACACATTTGAAATGTATGATAGGATTGGTATTGACCGTGCAATAGTTCACCTCTATAATAAGGTCAATCATGAACGGAAGTATATCATTCGTACGGTATCGAAAGAAATCCCATGGTGCTGGTCACATTGTCAGATATGACAATGGCAGCAGATGTAATGTACCGCCAAGTAGCGGTTTGCATTTTGCTGGGGGTCGAGAACAATAATAATAATAATAATAAAAATAATAATAATAATAATAATAATAATAATAATAATAATAATAGTAATAATGTTCTGGACCGTCGTCGAAATGTGCGGACCGCGCTGGAAACGGGCCCTGGCCGGGTAATGACTACGAATGCAGTCCGGCCGCGCGTTCAGTACCGCCAAGGCACCCAGGACAACACCACGCCGGATCTTCTCAAGGATTTGATCCATATGCTTATAGGAAAAGATGGCAAAGATTTAGGGACCCAGCTGACCGGGCGGAATACCTGGTGCTAGCCCGGGAAGTACGAAATCGATTGCTGGAAAAATAGATTGAAAAATGAGACGAACTTGGCCGTCAGATCATGATTTTTTGCGGATTATATATAAAATGTTAAGCATTCAAATATAAGTTTCAATATAATACCGTAGCGAAGCACAGGTATCATGCTAGAAAAAATATAAGAGAAATAACTGCTAGACATTCCTAGTGCCTAACAGCTACTTCTTAAGCTTATTAGAAAATGGCACCGTTTTAGAGGTGATTGCTATATTGTCGAGAATGCCGTTATATTCAGATATTAGTAAGTGTTGCACTCCCTTATTGCCAAAACGTTCTTGTATAATTTTGAAAAATATGTAGTTTATGCTTTTCCCTTGTCTTATATGAATGGATGTGGGTGACTTCAGGAAATTCAGAGTTAGTGAACATTTTATGAATAAGAAGTGATGCATTTAATGAGATTAATTTCTTAAGTGGTAATATATTGGTTTCAGAGTACATTTTATTTCGAAAATATAGTTGATGGAATCCATACATAAATCTAATAATCCTGTTTTGTAAGACCTCTAGAGGATTTAAGTTATTTTAGGTTGATTTGCCCTAAATGAAGCACAAGTAAGAAAGTCGAGATTGTATCATTTTGAAATAAATTACACGAAGAGTATCAATTGTTAGCAGGTACTTAAACTTGCCAATGATACCAACCAAGACAGAGATTTTATTTTTTAAGTTTAAAATATGAGGTGTCCAGGTGAGAGTGCTATCAATTATTAGTCTAAGATATTTAAGTTCTTTAACCCATTGCATCTTCGAGGTGCCAAATAATATATTTATAGTTGCATTTAGGCCATTTTGTGATTTATGGAACATCATACAGACAGCTTTTGAGTAATTGGCTCTTAAGAGATTTTTCTCAGCCATTCATCTATGATGCTGGATATCTGCAGCTATTTCATATTCATAATTTGATTAATAGAACAGTGAAGTATCATCTGCCAGAGTGATAATTTGCCCTTAAAAGAGCAGAGGGCTATGTCATTAATATATATGAGAAACAAAATTGGACCCAATATGGAACCTTGTGGTACAGTAAAGAAGCTCTTTCGTAGTTCACTTTTATTCGTGCCAATCTGAACATATTGCACAGTTCCCGCGTCCCCGTCGAGTCGCAAAGAAATTCTGACTAGCTCAATTTATCATTATCTATCAACCAAGCATCGATTTCGGAGCGTAGGTTCCAGAGTAGAGTCATCGGGTGAGATAAACGGTTAAATTCGCATAATATCAGCTCGTTGGACGTCTCCATCTCGCGAATTAATCCTTATCGTTTCATAAATATCTATCATACTTAATCTACAGATACTTATAAGTACCTATTTAACCTAAGAAATCATTAAAAGAAGGAAAGAACTAACATCTCTTTATTAAATTAAAAGATCTTGAAATAGAATGGAAATTGAATATATTGTTGAATATAGGACTATTTCTCCACCTAACTAATCGAATGAATATCTATATGAAAATATTTAAAGATCTTTGATATAAAGAAAAAGTAAATACTGACTATATACATTACTTCTGTTGAAAAGTAGAAAATAATTCAGAGATGCTTATCATTATGACAAATTATTAAATTAAAATCACGTTTATGGTATTCTTTTCTCTCCATGAACACAAGATAATTCCCTAAATTATTTTCCTAATATTTTTATATAATATACTGCAGATCTATTCACAAGTTATCAGTCTATTTGCCTGCATGTATCTGTCAATATTTTACAATTATATTCATATCACTTTCATTAATCGTTAGTATAAGGAAAGCATTCGTTTTCTTATTCATTTTTCTAGTATGTAAGATTGAATGCCTTTTACCTTGACACACACAAGGAACAAAAGATAAAGATAAGTCATTTAAATATTGCTTCATTTTTAAATAATAGAAAATTACCATTAGGCTACTAATCGTTATTTAGATTTTTTATTCAAAATAAAAATTAAATTCCCAAAATTAAGTGCCAATTGTTTATATCATGTGCGATCTGTCAGTGTGTCACCAGTAACTTCTAACACCTTATTCAATGTTATTTCTGGAAATTCTGTGGTCTGTCATCTAAGAATACTTTTATAACCAATGTCATCATCATCTAAGTATGGAGAACCCCTTCAGTGATGTCAATGAAATGAGCAAATAAGCATCCTAACTATATTTATTTAAATAAACATGATTGTGGTTAAGAATTCTGGATAATACGAGCTAATTCCACTCACTCTTCCCTATATGGATTCATTTTTGATGATCTGCGGGTATGTCCGATATATGTAAATTACATGGATCATATTTAATGCTGGATGTGGAATACTGAAGGATTAATATACGTTATTGAAAACGTTATTGAAATAAATACATTCATTCTTAACCGTAAATAGCGTCAACTAACTTAATATCACCATTAAAATACATCCATCGCTTCTATCTCGATGAAATAGTAATCATCACAATCATTATTCTTATTACACAACCATTCTTCATATATATAACATCTGTTTCATATTCTTCGTATCATATCTCATCCTTCATTTCAATAACCCCAATAATATATCTTAACTTGACGCATATGACTTCATATTTATTATTTATCCACTTATATATTCCGTTCCCTTCTCAATTTTCTTCAGATTCATCTCATATTGCTCACCGAGCTCGATAGCTGCAGTAGCTTAAGTGCGACCAGTATCCAGTAATCGGCAGATAATGGGTTCGAACCCCACTATCGGCAGCCATGAAGATGGTTTTCCGTGGTTTCCCATATTCACACCAGGCAAATGCCGGGGCTGTACCTTAATTAAGGCGACTGCCGCTTCCTCCCACTTCCTAGACTTTTCCTATCCCATCGTCGCCATAAGACATATCTGTGTCGGTGCGACGTTAAGCAAAATAAAATGCTCATATGCCCTTTATGATCCCAATATAAACTGTATATCGTATCGCATCATCTCCATTTTGTGTTAAAACACCCTAATTTAATCATAATATTACCATAATGTAGGTATAATGTTCACAACCGAAGTAAATTAACCTCTTGTTCAAATATAGACAGCATTACGAACACATAACTTGGTTATCACCGATTAAATACATCCTAACCAAAGGATTGTCGTTTTAGGTTAGATGACTACCTATTATCCTCCTACGTCGTTATATCAATGCTATTTCACACATGAATTCACTCTTCTTAAATGTAACTCTATGACAGCACTGCACACTTTTACTACGTGCAATTAGAAAATGGCACTTTTCAAAATAAGCTATTGAAGTTGTGCCCATTTACATCTCGTAGAGAGCTTTCAAAATGGCGCCGAGTGAAGGTATGGCCCATTTGATCCATAAGATGCAAGGAATAGATATCTAATGCGATATTATTGAAGACCATACACGTCACGGAACGGTCAAATATTGAAGGCACTACGGACAGTGGACTGTCAAGTGAATTGTTTTACGAAAAAAATAGAAGACAACGGATTGTTAAAAAAACTCCATCTTAAAAATTTTCATCGGAGAGTGAAGACGCAATTGGCGAATCGCTAAGTAATTTGAAGAAGACGGAAAGATTTAGTAGAGTTACTTGAGAAAAAGGGATCGTCGTAGTAAAAGAAACGACATAATTCACCAGCCGACGAAGAAGAGCCGATAAAAAAATATAAAAATAAGCAAGATACGACGAAATACGCGTGGGAGGATCTCGACAGCAACTGAGCTACATTCTACAAGGAATAAGCAAGTGAAACCTAGGAGAAAGATTCTCTTACGGGAAGAAGACTACCTTGATCTTGTTTCAAGAGAAGAAGAACAATTTTTCGACATTTGCAGGAAGCAGCCGATATAGATATATATACGGAGAACTTAACCCGACGAAATTAAATTCACCTCTGAGAACAGCAAAAAGAAATAACAATTGAGGAATTATTATCGTCGAATGAAACATACCATGGCTATTTACTGCTCTGAAATCAGAAGTAGTATGATGATGGCTTGCTAAATACGCATTATGGACCAAGCTGGGGAGCAGTACATCCTTACCGGAAGACCAACCCATGATGAGGAAGGCAATGGGAAACCAGACGACCAACCCATGATGAGGAAGGCAATGGGAAACCAGTTGACCAACCCATGATGAGGAGGCCGAGGACCTACCAGACGACCAACCCATGACCTGACCGCAGAGCGAACTACATCCGAGTGGAGGCGGAACAGCTGGACCAGATGTAACGATAAGCGAGCTAAGTCATTTACATTATTTAATTACATAGTTTTTGGTTCGCGTACACAGGTGCTTTTGGCATGTGCCGATAAGTTGGTTATAGAAACCGTGGAATTTAAAGTGCAAGTGAATAATAAAAGTGATGTATGAGATATTCATGTCCATAGTAATACAATTAAGCAGTGTAGAATAAGATTCTTGTATGTTATATATATATATATACAGCACCGCATATTGGTCAGAATAATTCGTGAGTAACTACAAGTTGAAACAAGTGTCTTTAATGACAGCTGATAGTAATGACACATTAAGGAATTGCAATGAATTCATATTTATTATGCTATATGTCTACGTCACGTTGGTATGCGCGGTGATAATGAATGCATAGAATCACGTACTCTTTGCTTCGCAATAAGTGCATTGAACTCAGCTTTAGGGTTATGATTAATAGCGATATTGAAGTGCGTTTATAAGAAAGGAATTGCGGCATTTTGACATGGTAAAGTGAATATAACCGCGACATGTTGTTATGGAGGCTATGATAATTAAGATGTTAAGTGAATGTGGAGATATAGTTACAATAGTGGTAACCCGACGAAGTATGTTGTTGTATATGAAATGCGAAGGTTTATTAATGTATTAAGTAGAGGCCAAGGAGTGCCTGCAGCTTAGGATATGCCATGCCACACTTATTATAGGGAAGGAATTATGTGAAAGGATACAGGTACGTGAAATTGACCACACCGCGGAAATGAGCTAAACCAAGGTATGGATGGAATTCATTGAAGTAGAATTGAATTTATGACGGGATTATATGTCAATTGTAGATGCTTTGTTCCAATTACGAGAATATTATGATATGTTTTATGACGGTGATGTTGATCAAATGCATTCATGATACCTATAAATGCGGTAATATATTCCCAAGTACAAATACATATTATTTACATTAAGACTGCGCATATGAATTCAGTAACTTGCCTAAACGAGAAATGTTATGGAATATAACAGAGAGAGGGCACATTGAGCCTCAAATACGTGTGTATGTCGAGCAAAAATTTATGTTGAAGTTAGATAGATAGCTTATTTATCCTGAGACGGAGTTTGTTGGAATTTACATTCTTTCAATGAGTAATGGTTAGGGAGATGATATGCTAGGAGCCAGATTTAACAGGCACTAGGGAGAAATGCCTTAGTCCGTAAGTCGTTAGCCATGCGCAACATAGAAGAAAGATCAAATAAATGAGTTCAGATTTATGATTTACAACGTATAATTTAAATATTATTTATAATTCAAATATAATTGAGATATATAATTCGAAGTTATAATTCAGAATTATTTTCCAGCTTAGATCCATTTGTTGAACTTACATTCACTTCAGATTAACTGTACGTCTATTCAGATCTATTTAGCCTAGATTTATAATGAAACTGAACAATCTTAACAACATAATGATATTGGTGTCGTCTCAAGGACTTGATTTCGAGGAGGACCGTAGATGTCCAGTGATTAATTGTAAATATTAGTATCCGATTTTGAATTCATGACGGAACTGGTGTACATAACTTAACATTATTTTTCTTTTCTTTTTCTACGAGCCAGCGTTGACTCTGAACTTTACCTGTAAATAATACCAGACCAAATACTACCCCTAATCAGATTACATTTTCATAGGGCATGTTTATTCAATAAATACTATTATTGTGCTTTTCTATAATTTGGTGTGTTATGAATTCTTTCATCTTGACATAGTTGATAAGTTAGTTGGTAAGATATGCGAACTAACGAATGGGTAGATACCTGATTTGAATATATTGAGTTCTCACGTGGTTGGTACCTTGGTTAGGAGAAATTATTGATTGATATTATGTCTGTATCAAACGACCGCAGATAAGTTTACCGTGGATCGCCATTCTCTTCGACCTCACGTAAAGCGAAACCTAGTGTAAAATCTCCAGATTTTACTTGACAATCGGATACCCTGAGAAGAAATTGAGCTGTTGGGAAAAATGTCCGGTCAACGACCGTGTCCAAAGTAATTTACGGTAATGTTATCTCAATAAACTTATATTTTCTTCCCTTATTCCCACGCTGGTGTGTCCAACTGCGTTAGGACATCTCGTCAGATACGACTGCTACATCGTGTCGGTCTCCGGGAAACATATGGGTAGGTCATTCCTTCTTCTCCGTCATCTTGGGATAGATCCGCCGACTTCAGGTCACCATCTCCACACAGTCCGACTTGGTTTTCTTAGTGCATGATGCTGGCCATCTCTTGCGTAGTTAGGACAAAAAATACAGATAAAGATGTTCAGTTTCGTCATCTTAGTATACAAAGCCTTCAAACATTCATAAACGTATTGGAAAGAATGCTTCTTTCGATTAGATTCAGATCACATTTTAATATGGCTATTAAAATTTCAATTATAATTCGATTTAGTTTCCTACAGCTTGTTTTCGGTTTCAGCAGTATTTCTTATTTCTTGCCAGTAGCTTAGAATGATGTGTGTTACTTTCGCGTGGTGTCTTGTGACGTAGCTAGTTACGTAATGATCTCCAACAAATCGTTTTGATTTCTTAGCTTCTTAATACGCTATTCAACGCAACAATTCTGTAGCCTTGCTCTATTTTCTTGATGTTATTCCAGTTTATTTTCCGGTCCAAGCCTTTTGTTATTAATTCCGTTTTCTTTACGTATTAATATGTTGCACCGGTCAGTTTGAGATGGTTTCTTCTGGAATGAATTTTGTAATAATAAATTTGTAAGAATCCTGTATCCTCCATTCTTTTCACCGCCTTCTTGATACTATTTCTCGGTTTATCACTGATATGAATACAATCTTCTTGACATTGACGATTAGATTCGTGTGTCGTGTTTAATTTTCTCGCGGCATAGCGTCCATTTCTTTTCCAAGATGTTCATTCCTAACAGTTAAATGGCACAGTATTGTTGTCAAATTGATAATAAATCCTTTAACCGGAGCAATGACGGACCTCTCACACCTGTCTTTTCAAGTTTGTATATCATAAGTTCATGGATAACAGTATCAAAATCACTTTTCAAATCAGTAAACAATCCAGCAAACTTGTAACCTTTATCAACATAATTTTGAAGCTCAATTATAATATCTATTATGGCAGGATTCACCCCCGCCTTTTCCCTGAAGCCATATTGAAGTCCGGAAAAATAAATGCATTTTTCGAGGTAACTAATAAGCCTCACTTTAACGACAGTTCCTAAGTTTTTGATAATTCAGGTGGCACTGAGATGGATAGGAAAGGGTAGCACTGACGCGGATTCGGAATTATTTGATAGGATAGTCGGCTACGTGGGAAACGACATGGAAAGAAATGTGATTGTAGCAGGAGATCTGAATTTGCCAGATGTCAATTGGGAAGGAAATGCGAATGACAGGAAGCATGACCAACAATTGGCAAATAAGTTAATATGGGACGGACAGCTGATTCAGAAAGTGATGGAACCAACCAGAGGGAAAAATATCCTGGATGTGGTGCTGATAAAACCAGATGAGCTCTATAGGGAAACTGAAGTAATGGATGGTATTAGTGATCACGAAGCTGTTTTTGTGGTAGTTAAGAATAAATGTAATAGAAAAGAAGGTCTTAAAAGTAGGACTATTAGGCAGTACCATATGGCCGATAAAGCAGGCATGAGGCAGTTCTAAAAAGTAACTATGATCGGTGGAAAACGGTAAATAAAAATGTAAACAGACTCTGGGATGGGTTTCAAGAAATTGTTGAGGAATGCGAAAACAGGTTTGTACCTTTAAGGGTGGTAAGGAATGGTAAGAACCCACCTTGTTATAATAGAGAAATAAAGAGACTAAGAAGGATGTGCAGACTGGAAAGAAATAGAGTTATAAATGGCTGTGGAAGTAAGGAGAAATTGAAGAAACTTACTAGGAAATTGAATCTAGCAAAGAAGGCAGCTCAGGATAACATGATGGCAAGCATAATTGGCAGTCATACACATTTTAGTGAAAAATGGAAGGGTGTGTGTAGGTATTTAAAGCAGAAACAGGTTCCAAGGAGGACATTCCAGGAATAATTAATGAACAAGGAGATTGTGCATGTGAGGATCTTCAAAAGGCAGAAGTATTCAGTCAGTATGTAAAGATTGTTGGTTACAAGGATAATGTCCAGATAAAGGAGGAGACTAAGGCCAAAGAAGTATTAAAATTTACATATGATAACAATGTCAATTACAGGCCAGTAAGTTAGACATGCATTGTATGTAAGCTTTGGGAAGGCATTCTTTCTGATTATATTAGACATGTTTTTGAAATTAATAACTGGTTTGATAGAAGGCAGTTCGGTTTTAGGAAAGGTTATTCCACTGAAGATCGACTTGTAGGATTCCAGCAAGATATAGCGGATATCTTGGATTCTGGAGGTCAAATGGACTGTATCGCGATTGACATGTCTAAAGCATTTGATAGGGTGGATCATGGGAGACTACTGGCAAAAATGAGTGCAATTGGACTAGACACAAGAGTGACTGAATGGGTTGCTATATTTCTAGAAAATAGATCTCAGAGAATTAGAATAGGTGAAGTTTTATCTGACCCTGTAATAATTAAGAGGGGAATTCCTCAAGGCTGTATTATCGGACCTTTATGTTTTCTTATATATATAAATTATATGAGTAAAGGAGTGGAATCGGAGGTAAGGCTTTTTGCGGATGATGTTATTCTCTATAGAGTAATAAATAAGTTACAAGATTGTGAGCAACTGCAGCTTGACCTCGAAAATGTTGTGAGATGGACAGCAGACAATGGTATGTTGATAAACGGGGTTAAAAGTCAGGTTGTGAGTTTCACAAATAGAAAAAGTCCTCTCAGTTTTAATTACTGCGTTGATGGGGTGAAAGTTCCAAGGGATCATTGTAAGTATCTACGTGTTAACATAAGGAAAGATCTTCATTGGAGTAATCACATAAATGGGATTGTGAATAAAGAGTAAAGATCTCTGCACATGGTTATGAGGGTGTTTAGGGGTTGTAGTAAGGATGTATAGGAAAGGGCATATAAGTCTCTGGCAAGACCCCAACTAGAGTATGGTTCCATTGTATGGGACCCTCACCAGGATTACCTGATTCAAGAACTGGAAAAAATCCAAAGAATAGCGGCTCGATTTCTTCTGGGCGATTTCCAACAAAAGAGTAGCGTTACAAAAATGTTGCAAAGTTTGGCTTGGGAGGAATTGAGAGAAAGAGGAAGAGCTGCTCGATTAAGTGGTATGTTCCGAGCTGTCAGCGGAGAGATGGCGTGGAAGAACATTAGTAGACGAATAAGTTTGAGTGACGTTTATAAAAGTAGGAAAGATCACAATATGAAGATAAAGTTGGAATTCAAATTGGGGCAAATATTCATTTATAGCAAGGGGAGTTAGGGATTGGAATAACTTACCAAGGGAAACGTTCAATAAATTTCCAATTTCTTTGAAATCATTTAGGAAAAGGCTAGGAAAACAACAGATAGGGAATCTGCCACCTGGGCGACTGACCTAAATGCAGATCAGTATTGATTGATTGATTGATTGATTGATTGATTGATTGATTGATTGATTGATTGATTGATTGATTGATTGATTGATTGATTGATTGATTGATTGATTGATTGATTGATTGATTGATTGATTGATTGATTGATTGATTGATTGATTGATTGATTGATTGATTGATTGATTGATTGATTGATTGATTGATTGATTGATTGATTGATTGATTGATTGATTGATTGATTGATTGATTGATTGATTGATTGATTGATTGATTGATTGATTGATTGATTGATTGATTGATTGATTGATTGATTGATTGATTGATTGATTGATTGATTGATTGATTGATTGATTGATTGATTGATTGATTGATTGATTGATTGATTGATTGAATTTTGTGGAAATAGTCTTGTACATTCGAGTCTAGTGGAATGTCAAGCTCAGGTTCGAGTGACGTCGAGTTGCAGGTCAAATATATCCAAGACTATGCAGGCGATCTATTTCATGTTTGGTTGACCTCATGCATTCTTCCTTCATGTGAAAACACTTCAGGTACTTTTTACACTTTACCTTCATATTGTTTAAATTTCTCGGAACACTTCACACATCTATCCTCCATGATGAAGTCTAACACTTTTCATAATTCTTCCGTGTCTTTTATCGATGTTCGTTTATTTCGGAATTCTTATTTCTCCTTAGAATCATTCATTTTTTTTTTAGTATAAGGTGATAGTTTTTGACGTTAGTTAAACGACGTAAGAAAGGGAGTACTTGGGGATATGTGGGATTTCGAGCGCGAGGGATGTTTAAGGGATAATGCGTAGGAAGGATACTCAATGGAGAGTGACTGGGGATTTATATGAGAATATGAAATAGGTGTGTGGGAAACAGACAGTGAGATTTTGGATCCAAATGTCTGGCTAGGAGATAAGGGTCTATGCTCGGATGATCTTCACTTGAAACGTAGGGGTACGTACAAATGGTTTTAGTAGGGCCATAGACAGGCATATTTAGGGTAATGGGAGAGACTATCGAGGGGTGATGAGAGTATAGGGAGGTGGAAGTCAAGTAAGGATGGCATAAAATGTCGGTGTTAAACTAGAGAGGTAGGCCCTATTGTACAGAACGGAATAGAATTAAGTAATTTAATAGACATGAATATAAATACCAGATATTGGCTATGAAGTGAAATGAATGAGAAAAGTTTCTCCCAGAACTGAAGTGTTTAGCATAGAGACAGAATAGAATCGATAGGAATGGACGTATTCAAACTGGTGAAAGAAGAATTTGTAAGCCATGAACACGTTCAATACGAAAAAAATTATACTCTCTGTGTAAGGTTCATCTTTGAAGATAATACAATTTGAGTTTTGTAAGGTGTAGGAGTATCGCTGACATGGAATTATTTGATAAGTGATCAGCTTTGTGGAAAACGATAGGAAAGGATCGTAACTGTAGTGGGTGGTCTTAATTTACCAAACGTTAACTGAGAATGCAGGCTAATGCGAATTATATACATCATGACAAATAAGTGGTAAATAAGTTAATCTAGGGAGTACAGCTGAATCAGAAAGTGATGGAGAGAACTAAACGGAAGAATATTCGAGACGTAGTGCTGATACAATAAGAAGAAATCTACAGAGAAAATGACGTAATAAATGGAATATGTCATTTCTAGGTTATTTTCGTCGTAGTTGAAAATAAATGCGATAGAAAGGGAAGGTTAGTAGGACTATTAGTAAAGCTAAGAATTTTAGGTGCAGTATCTTAGTTTTTTTCGCTATCAACATGCCTAAATTAGCTTGTCTTGCAAAGAAAGCATTAAATTAACACCATTAACTGTGTTTCAGGAGCACTTTTTGCACATGTTCTCAATGCTAACACCTTATTGTACCTTTTCTTAATGTCAGCATCTTTTCCCAATTGTTTCATACATTTGTGTCTCCTTTGCCACTTTCAATAAATCAGTCAATACTGATCTGCATTTAGGGCAATCGCCCAGGTAGCAGATTCCTATCTGTTGTTTTCCTAGCATTTTCATACATAAATGCAAAGAAATTGGAAATTTATTGAACATCTCCGTTGGTAAGTTACTCCAATCCCTGACTGCCCTTGCTAAAATAGTATATTTGCCCCAATTTGTCCTATTTATCTTCACACTAGCAAGATACCCGTGCTTCGCTATGGTATTATACTGAAATTTATAATTGAATGCATAAAATGTTATATTTAATCCGCCAAAAATCGCGATCTGACGGCAAAGTTCCTCCCATTTTTCAATCTCTTTCTTTCCAGCAATCGATTTCGTACTTCCTGGGCTAGCACCAGGTATTCCGCCCGGTCAGTTGGGTCCCTAAATCTCTGCCAACTTTTCCTATTAGCATTTTCAATATGGATCAAATCCTTGAGGAGATCCGGCATGGTGCAGTTTTGAGTGCCTTGGCGGTACTGAAACCGCGGTCGGACTGCATTCGTAGTCATTACCCGACCAGGACCCGTTTCCAGCGCGGTCCGCACATTTTGACGACTGCCCAGAACATTACATTATTATTATTATTATTATTATTATTATTATTATTATTATTATTATTATTATTATTATTATTATTATTATTATGGTGGGTGATATTAGTTGAATTTAGGTTATAATTATTATTTACCGAGCTCGATAGCTGCAGTCGATTAAGTGCGGCAAGTATCCAGTATTTGGAAGATAGTGGGTTCGAGCCCCACTGTTGGCAGCCCTGAAGATGGTTTTCCGTCGTTTCCCATTTTCACACCAGGCGAATGCTGGGGCTACACCTTAAATGAGGCCATGCCCGCTTCCTTCCCACTTCCATCCCTTTCCTCTCCCATCGTCGCCATAAGACATATCTGTGTCGGTGCGTCGTAAATCAAGTTGCAATTATTATTATTATTATTATTATTATTATTATTATTATTATTATTATTATTATTATTATTATTATTATTATTATTATTATTATTATGCAAGATGCAAGACCGCTACTTGGCGGTAAATAACATCTGCTACCACTGTCATCGCTGACAATGTGACCAGCACCATTGCCGCATGTAGACAAGTGCGCGAGATTTCTGGCGATACGAATGATATACTTCCGTGCATTATTGACCTTATTAAATTAGTGTACACTTGCACGGTCAATGTCATCCCTATAGTTTCTTTCAAATGTGTTTAAATTTTTATTTATATGCCTAACTTTAAATTCTCCAAAGGAGAAGATGGCTCTTGAAAACGAACCCAGGAACAATTTTAAATGATCGGTTTATGATCAGAATCAAGTACATTATGAACAGTAAAATCAATTGGTCCTAACTCCTTTTCCACCACACCGCCATTAAGTTGATTTACCCCCCCCCCCAAAAAAAATAGGTTTAAAGGAGATTCCAAATACTAATGTTCACGTCTGCTACCTTCAGTTTTGAGAAATAAGTATCCCCATAAAATGAATTCACTATTTCACATCCTTTCACACTCGCCCTGAAGAAATTTTTCCGGTAAAATTGCTTGCTTCTTTATTAGAAAGGGTCTTCTAAGTACCAATGTTCACGACTGCAACATCTTCAGGTTTTGAGATGTGTGTCCTCATAAAAGGAATTCAAATCCTTTTCACCCCCACCCCTCCAAGATGATTTTCCCACATAAAGGCGTTTTTCTTTGTTTTCAAAGAAGATCCAAATACAAATTTTCACGTCTGTAACAACTTTAGTTTTTGTTACATGTAAATATCCTCTTACAATTTATTCAATTAATTTTTCAATTATTTCACCCCCCTTCATTGGATTTTCCGAAATCAAAGGAATACATGTTCCTTTACTTTTAAAGCAGATTCCAAATACCAATTTTCATGTCTGCAACATCTTCCATTTTTGAGATAATATTATCTTCATACAAATAATTCAACTAATTTTCAATTCCCCCTCCCCCTTTAAGTGGATTTCCGAATACAAAAAGTACGTATTTCTTTATTTTTAAAGAAGGCTCCAAATACCAAATTTCACGTCTGGAACATCTTCCGTTTTTGAGATATCAGTATCCAAATAAAAAGAATTCAACCCAATTTTCAGTCATTTGTACCCCCCACCCAAGTGGTTTTCCGAAATGTTCATTTATTTTTAATAGAGATAAACAAATACCATTTTCACTTCTGTAACATGTTAAGTTTTTGAGATAAACTGTAGACATGCTCATTTTAAAATTGCACCCCCTTTTTACTTTCCCGTAAGTGGAGTTTACGGAATAAATCACCTATGTTTCTTTACTTGCACAGGAGATTCCTAATACCAATTTTTACGACTGTAACATTTTACGTTTCTGAGATATACTGTAGATATAGTCCTTCTAAAAATTCACCTCATTTGTCACTCATGTTTAAGACCCATTAATTGGATTTTCCAAAGACAAATAATACTTATTTCTTTATTTTTAAAGGATGTTCCAAATACCAATTTTCAGGTCTGTAATATCTTCAGTTCCTGAGATATAAGTTTCCCCATTAAAGGCAAACAACCCATTTTTCACCCTTTTCACCCTCCTACTGGGATTTTCCGAAAACAAGAATACGTGTTTCCTTATTTTTAAAGGAGATTATAAATACTAATTTTTACATCTGTAAGGTTTTGAGATATAGACAGAACCATTTTAAAAATTCACCCCGCTCTTCACCCCCTTAGCGATGGAATATCCAAAAAATCCTCCCTTAGACATCACCTAGATTGACAAATGTATCCTCAAAATTTCACTTCTTTATGTCCAGTAGTTTTGGCTCGGCGATGACGAACATGCCAGTCAGTCAGTAAGGACATGTTCTATTATATATAGTTTGTGATCTCTCCTACATTTAAAGACACCACCCTGACTTATTCGTCTACTAATGTCATTCCACGCCATCTCTCCGCTGACAGCTCGGATAATACCACTTAGTCGAGCAGCTCGTCTTGTTTCTCTCAATTCTTCCCAACCCAAACATTGCAACATTTTTGTAACGCTATTCTCTTGTCGTAAATCACCCAGAACGAATCGAGCAGCGCCTCTTTGGAATTTTTCCAGTTCTCGAATCAATTAATCCTGGTGAGGGTCCCATACATTGGATCCGTACTCTAGTTGGGGTCTTGCCAAAGACGTAAACGCCCTCTCTTTTACATCCTTACTACAACCTCTAAACACCCTCATAACCATATGCATAGATCTGTACCCTTTATTTACAATCATAATTATGTGATTACCCCAATGAAGATCATTCGTTATATTAACACCTGGGTACTTACAGTGATCCCCATAAGAAACTTTCACCCCATCGACGTAATAATTAAAACAGAGGGACTTTTCCTATTTGTGAAACGCACAACCTGACTTTTAACACCGGTTATCAACATACCATTGCCTGCTCTCCATCTCACAACTTTATCGAGGTCATGTTACAGTTGCTCACAATCTTGTAACATTTATTACTCTATACATAATAACATCATCAGCAAAAAGTCTTATCTCTGATTCCACTTCTTTACTCATATCATTTATTTATATAAGAAAATATAAAGGTCCAATAATACTGCCTTGAAGGATTCCCCTGCTATTTATTACAGGGTCAGTACTGTAATTCTCTCAGATCTATGTTCCAAAAATATAGCCACCCATTCAATCACCCTTTTGTCCAGTCCAACTGCACTCACTTTGCAGGTAGTCTCCCATGACCCAACCTATCAAATGATTTAGACAGGTCAATCGCGATACAGTCCATTTGACCTCCTGAATGCAAGATATCTGCTATACCTTCCTGGAATCCTACAAGTTGAGCTTCAGTGGAATAACCCTTCCTAAACCCGAACTGCCTTTTATAGAATCCGTTATTAATTTCTCAAACATGTCTAATATAATCAGAAAGAATGCTTTCCCAAAGCTTAGATGCAACGTATGTCGAACTTACTGGCCTGCAAATTTCAGCTTTATGTCTATCACCCTTTCCTTTGTACACATAGGCTACTAAAATAACTCTCCATTCATTTGGTATAGCTCCTTCATGCAAACAATAATCAAATAAGTACTTCAGATATGGTACTATATCCCATCCCATTGTCTTTAGTATATCTCCAGGAATCTTATCAATTCCAGCCACTTTTCTAGTTTTACTTTTGTACCTTAATCTAAATGGCATTGTTATCATATGTAAATGTTAATACGTCTTTCGCATTAGATCATAGTTACTTTTTAACAACTCCCTCATGCCTGCTTTATCAGTCGTATGGTACTGTCTAATAGTCCTACTTTTTAAGACCTTCCTTTCTATCACATTTATTTTTAACTGCCACAAAAACAGCTTCATGATCACTAATACCCTCTATTACTTCGGTTTCTCTCTACAGCTCATCTGATTTTATCAGCACCACGTCCAGGATATTCTTCCCTCTAATTGGTTCTATCACTTTCTTATCAACTGTCCTTCTCATATTAACTTATTAGCCGTTTGTTGGTCATGCTTCCTGTCGTTCGCATTTCAATCCCAATTGACAATTGGTAAATTCAGATGTCCCGCTACAATCACATTCCTTCCCATGTCGTTTCTCACATAACTGATTATCTTACCAAATAATTGCGAATCAGCGTCAGCGCTACCATTTCTCGGTCTGTACACTCCAAAGACATCAGGCCGCCTATTATCTTTAGAAATGAGCCTTATACCTAGAATTTCATGTTTGTTATCTTTACTTTTTCGTAGCTTACTAATAGTTCTTTCACCAGAATGAACACTCTCCCTCCCACCATTCCTATCCTATCTCTACGATACACACTCCAGTTCCGTGAGAAAATTTCTGCTTTTATTATATCATTTCTCAGCCATGATTCAACACCTGTTACAATATCTGGTAACTATGTATGTATCTATTAAATTACTTAATTCTGTACCTTTCTTTACAATACTCCTGCTGTTCAACACTACATTATTATATACTGACTTCCAGATCCCTGTACCCTTATCACCGCTCCCTAGACCACCCCTTTTTCCTGAATGTCTCTCCCTATAACCCTTCCAAACTAGTTTCCTAACTTACACATAACCCTGCGGTTTAAATGAAGGACATCTGAGAGCAGATCCCTATCTCTTACCCACGCATTAGAATCTACAAATCTCACTTCCAGTTTCCCATATACCCATTCCATAGTCTCATTTAAATCCCCAATCACCCTCCAGACAGTATCCCTCCAACACAGTACTCCACTGACAACAATACGCTTCCTTAATCTTCACCCGTGCTGCATTTACCACATCCCACACATCCCGAACTATGTTGGTACTTTTAGTATATTTTTCCTAGCATACCTATAACCTTTGGGCGATATGCATTCCCAAACTATACTGTGTTTTATCGTGGATTTTGTCCATCTCGAAGAGCATTTCTCAAAATTCGCTATTTGCTCAAGAAGGAATGAAGACTAGGCATTTGAGGGATCATGCTCGACTGTTTTAATTATTCGTGACAAGACTTTATGATAATTATTGTTATAAATCTCCAACTCCTGATTATTTTTATTCAGTTCGTTTTCAAGACGTGAAATTTTAGCCCTCGCTCTCCACAGTTTTAGTCGAAATTTATTTGTTTCTATTTTGAGTAGCTTCTCGTCTAAAATGTCGCACTGGACATCAACGGAACGGTGAAAGTCATGATTTGCGGGACACTCGTGCAAGGAAACACCTGAAGTATTACTTTCGTCACAGCTTGGGTCAGTTGATTCATATTTCCGTTTCTTACCTTTGGCAATGACTGAATGTTTTATAATAGGTCTATGTTCTGCTTTGATCTGTTGCACTTTGTAAGATGGATAAGAAGGGAAAACAGAGGAAACAGCAGCATCCTGCAGTTTCTTCATTTTCAATCCAGGTCGATAGTCACTCACGAAAATGAAGGCTACATACCACAGAAGATCTAGAATTTAAATTGGGCCTGAAGTCTGCTCTTGATATAGCTTTAAGCCATTGTTCTCTGCGGTCAGCTCGGTTGGGAAATTCGTGAAATGATACTCCTTTCACTTTACTACTCCGGCTTGTGCAGCAAGGCACGCAGCAATACACCATTGCTATTGATAGATAGAAACCTGCGATAGGACATTAAGATGCCAAGTTAATGTAGCCTATGGCAAGATCGTAAGCAACAAGCAAATATGTTACGATAGCCTTCAGTGAAGTAAGAAATTATATTAAAAGGGTATGAGAAACTCAAACGGTGCGCGAGATTTAAGCATGCCTTGTAATTACTTCTTTTAATAAATTACTAGCATTACATACCTTCTTATGATGAAATAAATAGTCTGTACTTCCACTAATATCACAACTCAACACAATCTCAGTAAACTACATAAAGAAACGACACTCGACACTGTTTACTCCCTCTTTCTTTTTGTTCCTAACGTGCCTTCAGCGCGGGTCTTGTCCACGCTTCTAGCGCCACAACGGCCAAAGTAGTCCCTACGTGATGTTCGCAAAGAAGCACGCAAGCCGAGCGAAGTGGGAAGGCTGAGAGGTATACTAGAGGGCGATGGTACAGTATACTGTACAAGCATATTTGAATCCGTGAGTATTAGTTTTATATTCTTTGAGAATTGTATATTCTCTGTGGAGCATACTGCACTCTAGATAGATAGATAGATAGATAGATAGATAGATAGATAGATAGATAGATAGATCATGCCTTTATTGGTGGCGAAATTAGGGCTCAAGGCACTCTCTTACACTTAACCACTACAAGAGTATACGTTTACATAACTTATAATTTCAAATACAAATAACACACATAGTATTAATAATAATAATAATAATAATAATAATAATAATAATAGAATCCTTAATGTTAAAATACACAAAAAATACGCTTAAATGACGTAACTCTCATTCATCCCTTCATTCACTCAACAATTATCCAGCAAGTCAGCGGGATCTACTCATCAAATGCTCGCGGCAAGCCACTTTAAACTTGCGATGAGAGGGATTGTCTCTAATGTTCGCAGGTACCGAATTCCATGACCTGGACACAGAGATTATGAAGGAGCCGTTGTAAACAGCAGTGCAGTTTACAGGTATGGCAAGAGAGAAGCCATATCTTGTATTGTGGTCATGATAGGAAGAGAGGTAAGAAAAAGATGAAGACAGTTGGGAGTATTATTGGAAAGTAGTAAAGCTGTCGCTGTGCTATGTCCTTTCCTGAAGCCGGATAGAAAGAGGTTGAGGAGGGAATGCCTGGTAAGGTATTCAGTAACATGTGTGCGAACTAGACGTTCAATCACCTCGGATAAGGATGGTAGGATGGATACTGGACAATAATTGGATCCTTGGAGCTCTTCGGGATGGGTCTAATTAGTGCATCTTTCCAGACATCTGGGAACACTCCGTTTGTCAGGCAGTAGTTAAATATAGGCTATGAGTTAGTACTGGCAGAACAGCTCCTAGGATATCCTTAATCAGCGATATAGAAATGTCCCCATTACCTGTAGCATTAGATGTAGTAGAGTATTTCTAAAAGAGAATTGCTCATACACATACAGCTGTTGAAACAAGGGTAGTGAACTTTTAGGGAAGGAGGTAGAGGATATTCTTAGCTGTGCGAAATAATCATTTAAAGCCTCTAGCGATATGCTTGCTACATGTTGCTCTACGGCTTCACCTATACCTAACGTACGTAATTTACTCAAATTTTGTCTCTTTCTGTTATTGTTCATCAGTTCCTGAAAGTATTTTTATTTAAGTTCCTAATTGGGCTGCCTGACCGAGGCGGTAAAGGCGTGGTCGGTTCGCCCGGAAGGACGTGGATTCGAATCCCCGTCAGGAAGTCGAAAAATTTAAGAAATGAGTTTTCAACTTCCGGAGGTGCACATGGCCCTGAGGTTCACTCAGCCTACAACAAAAATGAGTACTAGGTTAATTCCTGGGGGCAAAGGTGGCCGGGCGTACAGCTAACCACTCTACCCTATCACGTGCCGAGGTTACGAAAGTGGAAGCCTTTACCTTCCACCCCTCCAAGGGCCATCATGACCTATACGGAGATGACTTTGCTTTGCTTTGCTTGAGTTCCTAATTAATTGGTTGTTTCTGTTTCTAAGAATCTTCTCCCGCTCGAAATCATCTGTCTCATGCGTCTGTCTACATTGTCTGTACAGTTTGTCACGACTGGCCATAGCAGATCTTATCTCGACCGTTAGCCACCCTGAAGAATGGCGCGTCATTCTTACTTGTTTCTTTGGTGCACGCTTGTCAAATATTTCCAGTACCAGTGAATTGGTTATTTTTACTTTAGAGTTAATATTCTGAATATTACGTATACTATCCCAAGGCTAGTTATATGCATCATAGCGTAGTTTATTGCGGATCATATGTCGTAAGTCTCGTATTGTAATGTAGCGTGGTTTGTACTTAGGTATCCGTGTAAAATAACACATGTACAATAGGTCATGCGACGATATGCCAGGAGCAGGGAACTGTCCTTCCTTAATTACTTTTTGAGGTTGATTTGTTGCAAGAAGTTCAATTAAGTTATGACTTGTGCGGTCAGAGTAATGAACGTGATTAGTAGCCTTGAGGGGTAAAATCTTCATGTTTATAGCGAGAAATAAATTCAGTAGATTGTTCGCATCACTAATCTGCTTTTAAAGGTCAGTGTTAAAGTCACCCATGTTTATAATGTCATAGTATGCCGAGATAAGATTTGCTAATGCCTCTGCAAAATATTCAGACTACCTTATTTTAGGCTGCTTGTATACAATCCCTGTTAATATCTTTTTATGGCAGTCTAATTCTACAAACATAAACAAAGGATTGCCCCAACGATCAGTTCTCTCACCATTATTGTTCGACTTATATATGTCTGACCTTCTTGACACTTCATCCAGAAAATTCTGCTATGCCGATGACTTGGCTCTAGCTGTACAATATCAGGTAATGGATACGACTGAAGAGATTCAGACCAAAGACCAGTCTTTACTGGAAAACTACTTCAAAATCTGGAGACTTCAACTCATTTAAATAATCATTTGGCGAACATGAAACTGAATGTTAGTTTCAGAGGGAAAATTCTTCGTCACCTTGGTGTCATCTTAGATCGTACACTATCCTTCAAACAGCACGTCCTGAACTTAGCACAGAAGTTGAAGTCTCGAAGCAACATCCTCCATAAACTGTGTGGAACTACCTGGGGATATTCAGCAACCACCTTGCGATCTTCAGCCTTGGGTTTGGTATATTAGAGTGCTGAGTATTGTGTACCTGTTTGGTTGAACAGTCATCGTATAAGTCTTGTTGACACCCAGCTTAATACCACAATGCGCATCATATCTGGCGCAATCTCATCTACTCCAGTTCATTGGCTTCCACTCCTAACTGGTATAACGCCAGCTAATCTACCCCGCTCTAATGCCCTTATGAAGGAATTCCACAAGATCTCGAAAAATCCTAGTCCACCCGTGCATAGTGACCTGCCACTTCTAAATCACGCCATCCAACGCTGCGTGATGCTGCTGACACGGATGCTAAGGATTTTAAATCTCTTGATGGGTGGAAAGGTAGATGGGAAGCAGCAACAATGTGCGCCTGCATACCTTCTTCTCAGGTCCCGTCCCAGACTTCCAAGCGGATCCCACCTACCAAGCAAGACGTGGACTGTCCTGAATAGAATGAGAACAGGACATGGCCGGTGCAAAGCTGCTCTCCATAAGTGGAAAAAGCTACCTAATCCGGACTGTGACTGCGGAGCTCCACACCAGACTACTCATCATATCGTCAGGGAATGCAAGATTCGAGCCTATCACGGTTATGAAGATGACTTCATGCTGGTAACTCTAGATGCTGTACGCTGGATTGAGAAATTAGATATTCAATCGTGGAGCATAAATTTATTTCTCATCTGTAAATATATATTACTAATATGGTCTGTGTAAGCCATACGCTAAATAATAAAATCTACAAACATATATTCCGGTCGCAGTGTAAGTCTCGGGTCATAAATGGACATTATCTTATATTTTAGGTCATTTCTCTAATAAAGTAGAAGCCCACCACCTATTTTGTCAATACGGTCATGGTGTAATATTGAATATTTGTCAGGGTGATCTGCCGATGACAGTCGCTTGGTAGACCAAGGACCTCCAAGCGCTGTAGTGCCATGGAGTTTGGTTTGGAGCTGCCGATGATGGCAAGTCTTTACGCATCCATCTTTCAGTGATTCCAATAATATGTACGTTATTCACTTCAAACATAGCCTGTACCTCTTCCAGATGAACTAACAATGACAGGCCATTTAGGTGGCAACAGTGTAACGACCGCGGGTGGCTTCTAAGCTGCTCTTGCAGCACAGATTAAATTGGAGGTCGTAGGGACGAAAGAGAAGGGGTGGGTGAGGGCTGTGGAGAGGAATGCAGGTGTAAAACATAAGATGTAAAATGAGCTTACCCGAGCAACCTGGTGAGTAGATCCACTGACTTTCACAAGCACACGTACACACACACAAATTTAAACTAATTACTCCACACATAATTTCTTCCTCTAAGTTCAAGAGTTCATCCTACTCCGCGCAATGTTTTTAACTGCGCCAGCGTGATTATTTGAGTTTTACCTTCTTCTCTTAAAACACAAAAGCGTCCATCTTGAGTCCAACATTTCTGCAATCCCCATAAATCCCTTGCCCTGATTAAGGATATTATTTTCACACTTGAGAGGGACTCTGTTAGCACGAGCCAGCCCACTACCCTTCAAAGCTCGCTTCGCGCTCCACACTCGAACACGATCATGGTACCGAAGGAACTTAATAATGATCGGTCGATTTCCCTGTGAGACCACTTCAGCTGACGTTCAATTTCGGCGGCCCAACCTGTGGCAGCGACTCACATCAAGAAGTGAAAGTTTCACTGAAAGTTTATTTTTCAGTGTCTCTAGCATTTTGTTGTAAATGTCCTCGGACGACTGTTTCGGTGACGGCACTGTTCGGCCTCGTCCAACATGTCTTGTTTCTGAAGCCGATCTTCCAGGGCCTTCAACTCCCCTTTAAGCTTGGAGATGTCTTCGCTGGCCTATTTCTTGAATGTCTGGAACTCACCGCCAAGCGCTTGGAGCGCATTTGGTGGGTTGGCGGCACTGACTGCTGAATCTAGGCGAGCTTAGAAGTCTTTCGTCCAATCTCGGATAGCCGATATCCTCATAGATACTTCCTTCACAGACATGGTAATTACTATTTAAAGAGGAAGGCAGTTAAGTACGTAATTTTGTTCACACGGATTAGCACTTTCAGCTAATTAACTTGCAATTTAAACAGGGTGTAACAAGAGCAACTTTAAATTCTACGGTGTTACTTGCCGCCATCTTGGTGTAGCTATTGCTTCCAGTCTGGATAGTGATGCCATCTTTAGGCCAATGAGTCAAGTTACTGGGTGGTAGTATCTTAGATGCTATGTCAAATGTTCAGTTGGCTGTTGCTACCCATTGTATTATTTTGCTTGGTATGTGCTCTTTCTATGTAATCCAACTGTTGTGATATTTAAATTATTGTTGATGACTGTTCCAAATATCATTGTTTTCAGTAAGTTACATTAATACCCTGGAAAATGGAGGTACTAGAGGAGTGAGAATTTTAACGTACTCTACACTGTACTATCACGCATAATGCAGTGTCTGACGATCCAAAACATTTTATACTCACATACATCTTTGAAACATTCAGATATTATTGATATTAATGATTCAAGTGAAATATCAGAACAAGAAATATTTAGTGATGAAGACAGTGATGATGCTTCAAGGTATTTCGTGCCAAGAACTGAACGAACATCGTTTTAACTCAACGGACTACAATTCTTTGCTCTTAATTAGTTTCAAAACCTTGTGGTGTTCACAGTGTTCGGGAACTGTGAAGTAATATGTTTTGCTTTCTACGTAACATTACAATACTGTAATTGTAATTGTTTACCGTATATTGTTAAAAGGATAGTGTAATTTCCAACTTACTCCGAACTATAAGGGGCAGTCAAATGAAAACAAAACAACCGCCATAGTAGTATAATTGGATGGTTCTGCGGCACCTCCGCCGCCGCACGCCTCCGCCCGCCTCCTCCTCCGCCGCCGCCGCCGCCCGCGGGAAATTTGAATTTTGGCGGGAAATTTGAATTTTGGCGCGAGATTTGAATTTGTAAACAAAGCCACGTGCTTTTTGACAGCTGTCATCGACAACAACGCATCGCTAACCTCACTGCTGCCATCTTGACGGGCCTAAACCTCACTAGTGCCAACTTAACCTAACTAGCATGAGGTAAACAAAGCCACGTGTTTTTTGACAGCCACGTGCTTTTTGACAGACAACAACGCATCGCTAACCTCAGTACTGCCATCTTGACGGGCCTAACCTTAGTGGTACCAACTTAACCTCACTAGCATGAGGTAAACAAAGCCACGTGCTTTTTGACAGCCACGTGCTTTTCGACAGATTTGTAAACAAAGCCACGTGCTTTTTGACAGACAACAACGCATCGCTAACCTCAGTACTGCCATCTTGACGGGCCTAACCTTAGTGGTACCAACTTAACCTCACTAGCATGAGGTAAACAAAGCCACGTGCTTTTTGTCAGCCACGTGCTTTTCGACAGATTTGTAAACAAAGCCACGTGCTTTTTGACAGACAACAACGCATCGCTAACCTCAGTACTGCCATCTTGACGGGCCTAAACCGCAGTAGTTCCAACTTAACCTAACTAGCGCGAGATAAACAAAGCCACGTGCTTTTTGACAGCCACGTGCTTTTTTGACAGCTGTCATCCGCCATCTTTAAACTACAGAGCACCGTGCTGCCCTCTTTCGTCACCTGTCATCGGCAGTGCTGCCATCTTGACGGGCCTAAACCTTAGTGCTACCAACTTAACCTCACTAGCTCGAGATAAACAAATCCACGTGCTTTTTGACAACCACGTGCTTTTTTGATAGCTGTCATCCGCCATCTTTAATCTATAGAGCACAGTGCTGCCCTCTTTAGCTACTTACCTTTGAAATGTGGTGGCGGATAATTTGAAAAATGCTTTCCGACAAGCAGCCATCTTTAATCCAGAGAGAACCGTGCTGCCCCGGTGACGGCAAATTCCACGTGCTCTTGTTTGAAAACAAACTCACGTGCTTTTTTGACAGCTGTCATCTGCCATCTTTAATCTATAGAGCACAGTGCTGCCCTCTTTAGTTTGAAATGTGGTGGCGGTAAATTCCACGTGCTCTTGTTTGGAAACAAAGCCATGTGCTTTTTGACAGCTGTCATCCGCCATCTTTAATCAACAGAGCAACGTGCTACTATCATGCGGGCAATTTCATCACATGTCATCCGCCATCTTTAATCCACAGAACACCGTGCTGCCCTCTTTATGACTACTACCTTAAGCATGTAGTAGCGGGCAATTTGAAAAGTTCTGTTAGCTATCATCCGCCATCTTTAATCACCGTGCTGCCATCTTTAGCTAGATACCTTTGAAATGTGGTGGCGGCAAATTGAAAAATTCCACGTGCTCTTGTTTGGAAACAAACTCACGTGCTTTTTCGACAGCTACCATCCGCCATCTTTAATCAACAGAGCATAGTGCTGCCCTCTTTAGTTTGAAATGTGATGGCGGCAAATTCCACGTGCTCTTGTTTGGTAAACATAGCCATGTGCTTTTTTGACAGCTGTCATCCGCCATCTTTAATACAGAGAGCACCGTGCTGCCCTCTGTATCGTAGTAGATGTAAATTCGTCACCTGTCATCCGCAGTGCTGCCATCTTTAGCTAGATACCTTTGAAAAGTGGTGGCGGATAATTTAAAAAGAAAAATTCTACAGCAGCCCTCTCTCGACGCTAATTGCGTAAGATGGCGGCTATACATGACTCCTTAAGGGTGCTTACGCAAGATGGCTGCTATACACAGGTTCTTATGAGACGCCCTTGGGATGCTTGCGCAAGATGGCAGTTATACATGGCTCCTTATGAGATACCCTAGGGATGCTTGCGCAAGATAGCGGCTGCTCTTATGGGACGGCTTAAGGGTCCTTGGCTAGAGACTCCCTAAGGATGCTTGCGCAAGATGGCGGACACAAGATGGCGGCTATACATAACTCCTTATGAGACGCTTTAAGGGTGCTTGCGCAAGATGGTTGCTACTCTTAGCTTAGAGGCTAACGTGTCGTGATAGTTCGATTCATTAAATTTAGGGCTTAAATGCAAAATGTTAAATATATCGAAAACGGTGCACCGTAGAGCAAAACGGACAACATTTTTCTGCCTAATACCTCGGTTCGCAGTATGAGGAACAAGAAAATCATAGTCTAATGATGGGATCAACGGTTCGGTTCCTACTTAGGCCCTTTGGCATTTGCTCTGTTTTAGCTTGTATTGAAGCGAGTCTTCGTAACATGATCAGGTCTAGCTATGGTAGAGAGTATAACGTACCGTGCAGGTTCGATTCATTAAATTTGGAGGCTTAAATGCAAAATGTTAAATATCTCGAAAACGATGCATCGTAGAGCAAAACGGACAAAATTTGTCCGCCTAATACGTAGGTTCGTAGTATCAGGAACAAGAAAACACATAGTCTAATGATGAGATCAACGGTTCGATTCCTACTTAAGCCCTTTGCCATTCGCAGCTATCTATTTCTACAAGATGGTGGCTGCTCTTATGAGAAACAAGATGCCTTGAGACGTCCTAGGGATGCTTACGCAAGATGGCAGACACAAAATGGTGACTATACATAGCTCCTTATGAGACGGCCTAGGGGTGCTAGCACAAGATGGCGGCTACTCTTATGAAGAAAGCTAGCTTAGAGGCTACTGCGCAAGATAACAGCTGCTGTTATGCATGTGGTGGAGGGCAATTTGAAATTCTATGTGCTTAATCAACAGAGCACCCTGCTGCCCTCTTTAGCTGAAATGTGGTGGTGGATAATTTGAAAAATTCTTTTGACAGCTATCTTTAAAAACAATGGCGACTATACATAGGCTGTTAAGGCCTTATCATTCTCCTCCTCCTCCTCCTCCCCCTCCTCCTCCTTCTCTACCTCCTCCTCCGCCTCTTATGTCAAGGCATAGCTTTATATCGAACAAGTTTAAACCTGCATCGCGAAGGCAAGCGTGTGCAGCGATAACATTATTGTGCATGTTTAGACTTTCGAAACATAAGAAGAGTAGAATCAAACGCTGTACTCGATACGACATGTGATCAGAACATTGATTGATGCATTCAGAAAACAAAATAAGTGATCAAGACTAGAATCGAACAATGTACTCAATACATCATGTGTTTAGAATATGTCAGGGGATACGCTTGTTCTAAGAAGATCAGATTGAAACATAACAAGACTAGAATAGAACACTGTAATCGATGTTGTTAACTTCAACATGTGATCAGAACATTGATTGATGTGTTCAGAACACAAAATAAGTGATCATGACTAGAATCGAACACCGTACTCCATACAACATGTGATCAGAACATTGATCGATGTGTTCAGAACACGAAATAAGTGATCAAGACTAGAATCGAACACTGTACTCAATACAACATGTGTTTAGAACATGTTAGGGGGTACCCTTGTTCTAAGAAGATCAGAATGAAACATAACAAGACTAGAATCGAACACTGTAATCGATGTTGTTAACCTCAACATATGATCAGAACATTGTTTGATGTGTTCAGAGCAAAAGTACAATTTTGATGATTTGCTTAGTGTAAAATTAAAAACTATGGAAACACACTGTGCACATATCGCGTAGCTAACTCGCTCAGTAAGCAATATTGCAAAACTACAACTTCAATGATTTGCATAGTGTAAAAATCAAAAACACACTGTACCCATACTGCACAGCTAGCTCGCTCGGTAAACGATATAGCCAAAGTATAACTTCAAATTATTTACCTTCCATCATTCGTCTTGTGTGTAAAAATCAGTCGAACAAGTTATCGCATAAACATAGCTGAAAAAAATCGTGATAGGGTATGGAACCCAGGGGTTACATCTTATCAGAAGGGCAAAAAGGATGAAAGGACTCTTCCTCCTCCTTACCGCACATTCCTTGTAGGGCTAATTGGCTGAAGGGCTAATGGGCAAAAGGGCTAAAGGGCTAAAGGGCTAATGGGCTAAAGGGCTAATGGGCTAAAGGGCTAAAGGAGCAACAACCTCGTCGGTCGCTATCAGCAAGAACGCTTGTACTTTGTTAAGTGTAGAAAATTAATCTTTATTTGTAAATGGTTTCATGTTCAGAACAAGGAATGGAACCTAGGGGTTACGTCTTACGTAATAAAATCCCCGAGGTGCGATGAGTTACGTTTTTCGAACTAGTGTTTGGAACACTGAACTTTTCAAGATGATAGCAGAGAGTTTAGCAATGTTCTGTTGTTGGATTTTAAATTCCGCGCTACAACATGCATAAGGTGGTAGCCTTGAGGTTTACCGCCGTAAAGATGGCAAGAGTGAGGTTAACAATGTTCTGTTGTTGGATTTTAAATTCCGCGCTATAACATGCATAAGGTGGCAGCCTTGAGGTTTACCGCCGTAAAGATGGCAGCAGTGAGGTTAGCGACGCTCTATTGTCCTTCAAAGTGAGGTTAGGGTTCGTCAAGAAGACAGCTGTCAAAAAAGCACGTGGCTATGTTTACCAAACAAGAGCACGTGGTCGTGACGTCACGGTCACGTAATCAATCCTTAGCTCGACGTCGTTAAGAGCAGTATTAGGGTTAGCTATGCTTAAAAGTCTTGGGAACAGAGCAGCAGTATGAATTGCTATGTTTCAAAGCGTGCACACATGACCTATCGATTTTACATGCATCGACCATCGAACTAAACTTCTGCAGGTAGATTGTGCTGCTATCTCAGCATAACTAAGACGCATGAACTTAAAGAACAAAGAATAGCTATGTCTCAAAACGTGTACACATTACCTATCGATTTTGCAAGCATCGACTCTCGTACTAAACTTCTTCCGCTAGATTGTGCTGCTATCTTAGCGTAACCTATACGCATGACCTTAAGGTACAAAGAATAGCCATGTTTCAAAGCGTGTACACATTACCTATCGACTTTGCATGCAACAAATATCGTACTAAACTTCTTCCGCTAGGTTGTGCTGCTATCTTAGCATAACTTATACACATGAACTTAAAGTACAAAGAATAGCCATGTTTCAAAGCGGGTACACATTACTTATTGATTTTGCATGCATCAAATATCGTACTAAATTTCTTCCGCTAGATTGTGCTGCTATCTTAGCGTAACCTATACGCATGACCTTAAGGTACAAAGAATAGCCATGTTTCAAAGCGTGTACGCATCAACTATCGATTTTGCATGTATCGACTCTCGTGCAAAACTTCTTCAGGTAGATTGTGCTGCTATCTTAGCATAACTAAGACGCATGAACTTAAAGTACAAAGAATAGCCTTGTTTCAAAGCGTGTACACATTACCTATCGATAATGTATGTATCGAATATCGTACTAAACTTCTTCCGCTAGACTGTGCTGCTATCTTAGCATAACCTATACGCATGACTTTAAGGTACAAAGAATAGCCATGTTTCAAAGCGTGTACACATTACCAATCGACTTTGCATGTATCGACTCTCGTACAAAACTTCTTCCGCTAGGTTGTGCTGCTATCTTAGCATAACTCATACACATGAACTTAAAGTACAAAGAATAGCTATGTTTCAAAGTGTGTACACATCACCTATCGATTTTGCATGCATCGAATCTCGTACTAAACTTCTTCCGCTAGATTGTGCTGGTATCTTAGCATAACTTATACCCATGAACTTAAAGTACAAAGAATAGCCATGCATCAAAGCGTGTACACGTCACCTATCGATTTTGCATGTCTCGTACTAAACTTCTTGCGCTAGATTGTGCTGCTATGTTAGCATAACCTGTACGCATGAACTTAAAGTACAAAGAATAGCCTTGTTTCAAAGCGTTTACACATTACCTAATGATTTTGCACGAAACGACTATCATACTAAACTTTTTCCACTAGATTATGCTAAAATCATGTAAGTGTGCTGCTATCTTAGCATAACCTATCGATTTTACATGCATCGACTATCGTACTAGACTTCTTCCGCTAGAGCATGTAGCAATCGCTTTTGTGTATCCCAAACCCATGTGCACGAACTTAAAGCATAAAGATGAGCTATGTTCTAAAGCGTGTACACATCACCTATCGATAATGTATGTATCGAATATCGTACTAAACTTCTCCTGCTAGAGCGTACGAGTATCGCTTGTGTGTGTGTGTGTGCACGAACATAAAGCATAAAGAATAGCAATGTATAAAAATCTTGTAAACAAAGCAGCAGCATTACGTATAGTCAAGATTAAATGCGTGCACACATCATGTATCCATGATGCACACAGTACTAAACTTATTCCATTAGAATGTACAAAGTTCGCATGTGTTTGTACTGCTATCTTAGCATAGCCTATGTGCATGAACTTAAAGCATAAAGAATAGTTATGTGTAAAAAATCTTGTGAACATAGCAGAGTGTTAACTACGTAGGTGTAGACATTGAACTTTACATGCTGAGGCAACATACTACGTGACCGTGACGTCACGACCACGTGCTCTTGTTTGGTAAACATAGCCACGTGCTTTTTTGACAGCTGTCTTCTTGACGAACCCTAACCTCACTTTGAAGGACAATAGAGCGTCGCTAACCTCACTGCTGCCATCTTTACGGCGGTAAACCTCAAGGCTGCCACCTTATGCATGTTATAGCGCGGAATTTAAAATCCAACAACAGAACATTGTTAACCTCACTCTTGCCATCTTTACGGCGGTAAACCTCAAGGCTACCACCTTATGCATGTTGTAGCGCGGAATTTAAAATCCAACAACAGAACATTGCTAAACTCTCTGCAATCATCTTGAAAAGTTCAGTGTTCCAAACACTAGTTCGAAAAACGTAACTCATCGCACCTCGGGGATTTTATTACGTAAGACGTAACCCCTAGGTTCCATTCCTTGTCCTGAACATGAAACCATTTACAAATAAAGATTAATTTTCTACTCTTAACAAAGTACAAGCGTTCTTGCTGATAGCGACCGACGAGGTTGTTGCTCCTTTAGCCCTTTAGCCCATTAGCCCTTTAGCCCTTTAGCCTTTTAGCTCTTTAGCCCTTTTGCCCATTAGCCCTTCAGCCAATTAGCCCTACAAGGAATGTGCGGTAAGGAGGAGGAAGAGTCCTTTCATCCTTTTTGCCCTTCTGATAAGATGTAACCCCTGGGTTCCATACCCTATCACGATTTTTTTTTCAGCTATGTTTATGCGATAACTTGTTCGACTGATTTTTACACACAAGACGAATGATGGAAGGTAAATAATTTGAAGTTATACTTTGGCTATATCGTTTACCGAGCGAGTTAAATGCGCAGTATGGGTACAGTGTGTTTTTGATTTTTACACTATGCAAATCATTGAAGTTGTAGTTTTGCAATATTGCTTACTGAGCGAGTTAGCTACGCGATATGTGCACAGTGTGTTTCCATAGTTTTCGATTTTACACTAAGCAAATCATCAAAATTGTACTTTTGCTCTGAACACATCAAACAATGTTCTGATCATATGTTGAGGTTAACAACATCGATTACAGTGTTCGATTCTAGTCTTGTTATGTTTCATTCTGATCTTCTTAGAACAAGGGTACCCCCTAACATGTTCTAAACACATGTTGTATTGAGTACAGTGTTCGATTCTAGTCTTGATCACTTATTTCGTGTTCTGAACACATCGATCAATGTTCTGATCACATGTTGTATGGAGTACGGTGTTCGATTCTAGTCATGATCACTTATTTTGTGTTCTGAACACATCAATCAATGTTCTGATCACATGTTGAAGTTAACAACATCGATTACAGTGTTCTATTCTAGTCTTGTTATGTTTCAATCTGATCTTCTTAGAACAAGCGTATCCCCTGACATATTCTAAACACATGATGTATTGAGTACATTGTTCGATTCTAGTCTTGATCACTTATTTTGTTTTCTGAATGCATCAATCAATGTTCTGATCACATGTCGTATCGAGTACAGCGTTTGATTCTACTCTTCTTATGTTTCGAAAGTCTAAACATGCACAATAATGTTATCGCTGCACACGCTTGCCTTCGCGATGCAGGTTTAAACTTGTTCGATATAAAGCTATGCCTTGACATAAGAGGCGGAGGAGGAGGTAGAGAAGGAGGAGGAGGGGGAGGAGGAGGAGGAGGAGGAGGAGGAGGAGGAGAATGATAAGGCCTTAACAGCCTATGTATAGTCGCCATTGTTTTTAAAGATAGCTGTCAAAAGAATTTTTCAAATTATCCACCACCACATTTCAGCTAAAGAGGGCAGCAGGGTGCTCTGTTGATTAAGCACATAGAATTTCAAATTGCCCTCCACCACATGCATAACAGCAGCTGTTATCTTGCGCAGTAGCCTCTAAGCTAGCTTTCTTCATAAGAGTAGCCGCCATCTTGTGCTAGCACCCCTAGGCCGTCTCATAAGGAGCTATGTATAGTCACCATTTTGTGTCTGCCATCTTGCGTAAGCATCCCTAGGACGTCTCAAGGCATCTTGTTTCTCATAAGAGCAGCCACCATCTTGTAGAAATAGATAGCTGCGAATGGCAAAGGGCTTAAGTAGGAATCGAACCGTTGATCTCATCATTAGACTATGTGTTTTCTTGTTCCTGATACTACGAACCTACGTATTAGGCGGAAAAATTTTGTCCGTTTTGCTCTACGATGCATCGTTTTCGAGATATTTAACATTTTGCATTTAAGCCTCCAAATTTAATGAATCGAACCTGCACGGTACGTTATACTCTCTACCATAGCTAGACCTGATCATGTTACGAAGACTCGCTTCAATACAAGCTAAAACAGAGCAAATGCCAAAGGGCCTAAGTAGGAACCGAACCGTTGATCCCATCATTAGACTATGATTTTCTTGTTCCTCATACTGCGAACCGAGGTATTAGGCAGAAAAATGTTGTCCGTTTTGCTCTACGGTGCACCGTTTCCGATATATTTAACATTTTGCATTTAAGCCCTAAATTTAATGAATCGAACTATCACGACACGTTAGCCTCTAAGCTAAGAGTAGCAACCATCTTGCGCAAGCACCCTTAAAGCGTCTCATAAGGAGTTATGTATAGCCGCCATCTTGTGTCCGCCATCTTGCGCAAGCATCCTTAGGGAGTCTCTAGCCAAGGACCCTTAAGCCGTCCCATAAGAGCAGCCGCTATCTTGCGCAAGCATCCCTAGGGTATCTCATAAGGAGCCATGTATAACTGCCATCTTGCGCAAGCATCCCAAGGGCGTCTCATAAGAACCTGTGTATAGCAGCCATCTTGCGTAAGCACCCTTAAGGAGTCATGTATAGCCGCCATCTTACGCAATTAGCGTCGAGAGAGGGCTGCTGTAGAATTTTTCTTTTTAAATTATCCGCCACCACTTTTCAAAGGTATCTAGCTAAAGATGGCAGCACTGCGGATGACAGGTGACGAATTTACATCTACTACGATACAGAGGGCAGCACGGTGCTCTCTGTATTAAAGATGGCGGATGACAGCTGTCAAAAAAGCACATGGCTATGTTTACCAAACAAGAGCACGTGGAATTTGCCGCCATCACATTTCAAACTAAAGAGGGCAGCACTATGCTCTGTTGATTAAAGATGGCGGATGGTAGCTGTCGAAAAAGCACGTGAGTTTGTTTCCAAACAAGAGCACGTGGAATTTTTCAATTTGCCGCCACCACATTTCAAAGGTATCTAGCTAAAGATGGCAGCACGGTGATTAAAGATGGCGGATGATAGCTAACAGAACTTTTCAAATTGCCCGCTACTACATGCTTAAGGTAGTAGTCATAAAGAGGGCAGCACGGTGTTCTGTGGATTAAAGATGGCGGATGACATGTGATGAAATTGCCCGCATGATAGTAGCACGGTGCTCTGTTGATTAAAGATGGCGGATGACAGCTGTCAAAAAGCACATGGCTTTGTTTCCAAACAAGAGCACGTGGAATTTACCGCCACCACATTTCAAACTAAAGAGGGCAGCACTGTGCTCTATAGATTAAAGATGGCAGATGACAGCTGTCAAAAAAGCACGTGAGTTTGTTTTCAAACAAGAGCACGTGGAATTTGCCGTCACCGGGGCAGCACGGTTCTCTCTGGATTAAAGATGGCTGCTTGTCGAAAAGCATTTTTCAAATTATCCGCCACCACATTTCAAAGGTAAGTAGCTAAAGAGGGCAGCACTGTGCTCTATAGATTAAAGATGGCGGATGACAGCTATCAAAAAAGCACGTGGTTGTCAAAAAGCACGTGGATTTGTTTATCTCGAGCTAGTGAGGTTAAGTTGGTAGCACTAAGGTTTAGGCCCGTCAAGATGGCAGCACTGCCGATGACAGGTGACGAAAGAGGGCAGCACGGTGCTCTGTAGTTTAAAGATGGCGGATGACAGCTGTCAAAAAAGCACGTGGCTGTCAAAAAGCACGTGGCTTTGTTTATCTCGCGCTAGTTAGGTTAAGTTGGAACTACTGCGGTTTAGGCCCGTCAAGATGCCAGTACTGAGGTTAGCGATGCGTTGTTGTCTGTCAAAAAGCACGTGGCTTTGTTTACAAATCTGTCGAAAAGCACGTGGCTGTCAAAAAGCACGTGGCTTTGTTTACCTCATGCTAGTGAGGTTAAGTTGGTACCACTAAGGTTAGGCCCGTCAAGATAGCAGTACTGAGGTTAGCGATGCGTTGTTGTCTGTCAAAAAGCACGTGGCTTTGTTTACAAATCTGTCGAAAAGCACGTGGCTGTCAAAAAGCACGTGGCTTTGTTTACCTCATGCTAGTGAGGTTAAGTTGGTACCACTAAGGTTAGGCCCGTCAAGATGGCAGTACTGAGGTTAGCGATGCGTTGTTGTCTGTCAAAAAGCACGTGGCTGTCAAAAAACACGTGGCTTTGTTTACCTCATGCTAGTTAGGTTAAGTTGGCACTAGTGAGGTTTAGGCCCGTCAAGATGGCAGCAGTGAAGTTAGCGATGCGTTGTTGTCGATGACAGCTGTCAAAAAGCACGTGGCTTTGTTTACAAATTCAAATCTCGCGCCAAAATTCAAATTTCCCGCCAAAATTCAAATTTCCCGCGGGCGGCGGCGGCGGCGGAGGAGGAGGCGGGCGGAGGCGTGCGGCGGCGGAGGTGCCGCAGAACCATCCAATTATACTACTCGCCATAACACACATTTCTCACCAAAGGGGGCAAAACTGTTGTTAGGTATCGATACTGCCATCGCTGTGGTAGGAGAACGACATAGTGACAACTGACAGGAGCACGCAGTTGTTGGGTTACGTTCTTGTTGGTGCGTGGACTGGTCTAGTTTGTTCGTCCAGCTGTATAAATGGAGGCAAGCAAAAAAGAGCAGAAAAGTGTGGTTCGTTTTCTGGTGGCGCAACGTTATGAAGACACTGCAGAAACTGCCATTCGCCATAGAGTCAAAACGCCCTGGAACGCTGTAGGACGGAGTCATCCTGTTGCATGATAATGTTTACCCCCATACTTTCAATCCGGCGATTTGGTTGGGAAACACTCCAGCATTCTCCGTAGATCTCGGATCTTTCACTTTATGATTTTCACATTTTTGGCGACCTGAAGTAAAACATTCGTGGACGTCGATTTCATTCGGACAAGGAAGTGTAAGAGTGGGTGCGGTTGTGGATCCGTCAGCGACGTACCTCTTTCTATAAAACTGGAATTGATCGTCTCGTCACTCAGTGAGATAAATGTATTAACGCTTTTGGTAATTACTTTTGAATAAAACTATTCCATGGTCACGTTGTAGCGGGTGTTCTGTTTTCATTTGACTACACCTTTACTCAAACATAATATGGTTGATAGCTGAATTTTTTACATGAATTTTATTATTCTGGTAATGTACCGGTAAAAGAGCCCGACTCTCAGATTATATTTTAAAGTAAGCAAGCATATAGTTCTCAGGGCAAAAACTGGGTGACTAGTAGCTAGGGCTCGGTACAGGAGGTAGGGTCCTATCTACAAGAAAACTTTGACTCTGACTGAACATGAGTTTATTCATATAAGACATGAAATTGCACATCACCTCCAGGTAGATATAAGTTGTCTTCCACATAGTCCTATAATATGGCTCGGGTTTTCCAGTTCACCAAGCCGAGCAGGTTGGAACACGTTCCAGAAGATTCCAGGGACTCCCTACAGAAGCGGCTGGACTGTCTGGGTTGGTAGAAGGTAGAGATGCCTCGAACTTTCAAGGCCCAGGTTGAACCCCGATGATCCTGGTGATGTTGCAGATAATCATTTGCTACCTTAGTCCAATGTGACTGAGAGGGTTGATGTCTCCAAGGTCGCTCGCAGCACTGATAAATCTGAGTTCATAAAAACCTTGGGTGATTAACCTATTAGTGAAGTCACTGGTTATTATTCGTCAAGACTTTCAGAATTTAACACTCGTAAAATGATATGTCTCTGTATATGAGGATTATGAATACTTTCAAAGTTTACCACTAGCAAAGTCTTCGTCTCTGAATAAATACTGGCAAAAAACACAAGTCCCTTCTCTTGAAACTATGATTAAAGTTCATCACTGGCGAAGGTACAAGTCTTTGAATGAAGACGGACGAAAAACATAAGTCCACCCACATGAAAATCTGAATAGATTTAGAGTTCATCACTGGTGAAATTTATAAAGTTTTGAATCAACACTGGCGAATGTACAAGTCTTTGAGTGAACATGTACGAAAAACCCAAGTCCATCCACATGAATAAATTTACAGTCTATCATTGGCGAAATTTATAAGTCTTTGAATAAACACAGGTGAAATCCTAAATTTATGTTTTAAAGACGTTGAATGAAGTTAGAGTTCATCACCGGCAAAGTTTATAAGTCTTTGATCCAGTACCAGCAAAATCACAAATTTATGCTTACTAGAACTTAAAGCACATTCAGAGATCATCACTAGCAAAGTTTATAAATCACTGTTTATTAGAGGAATGAGTCTCTTAACACTCGCAAATATTGCAGGTTCAATTTATGAAGAATTCGTTCTTTAACATACGTAAATAATACAAGTCCAATTATGAGTTTAACACACGTAAATAATACAAGTCCATTTCATGAATAATTGGAAAAATTCCAGTCTCGAACACCCGTAAATATTGTAAGTTCAATTATGAAGACTTAGAAAATGTTCTTTAACACTCGAAATATTGCAATTCCACTTGAGAATACTTGGAAGAATTCGTTCTCCTACACTCGAAGAAAATACAAGTTCACTTTATGAATACTTAGAAAATTATAGAGTTCCTCGTCGGGACTGTCACTACACGACGAAAGTAGCAGCGAGAGTGTCCACGCTGACTACTCAGCTGTAACTGAGTGAACATGCTACAGTGGGCCTTCCTTTTATTCGATCCGGGGCGTCTACGTCACAATACGGCTTGACTGAATATCTCCTGAATCCCTCGATGGATTTACTTGAAACTTGAGCATTGCTACGTTCAGGTGATCCCAAACAATATGACATATCGCTCAAGCCGCTAGCATAAATATTACGGGAGTTACAAAATTTTCCCCGTCGAACATTCGGGAAGATGTGACGTGGAATCTAGAATATACGAGTGCAGGCTGGGAACACGTGCTGTGACGGGCGGGCAGTCTAGCTAGCCCCTGTGGCTACGTCACAGCTCACAGCTGTCCTTCACTCGCTTGCTTGCCCCGCTGACGGTAAACAAACCAGGCGTGCTCAGAACATCACGCGTGATAATTAAATGTCATTTATACTCAAAAAATACTCATGTACATGTCGTAACCGGTACAGTAAGTAGTGAACAATACTGAGCTAAAATGTTTTCCACGTTACCTCAAGCACGAAATGTAGGAACGAAAAATTATTTGATAGTTAATTTAAAAAATAAACAACGGAACTGCTCAAACACAATTAAATTTATATGCTCAAATACTCCCATCGAACGAGGAAAGTGGGGTATATTTTTCTTTAAAAAAGAAGAGAGGTACATCTGACAACGATTCAATATTTTATATACATTATAATGCACACAGGGTCTGAAGAATATTTTAGTGCGGATTAGCGAGAATCTATCATATTTCGTTTCGCACGCTCTTTCCAGCTCATTTGGAGTGAGACACAATCACTACTATATTTCTTTCTAGATGTTCTACAAGTTTTTGAAATCGTTGTGACAGCCGACAACCGTGTATCCCTTTTAGTGAAATGAACCTGGCACTACAACGTAATCAGGTATCCTCTTTGAGATTTACTCTACTTCATCTGTACACGTCTATCACTAATTCTGCAGTTGCATCAGAGGTCGTTCCAACTTGAACGCTGACGTCTATCACAGTCCGAAGCTTGGTTTTCGTAACTTGTTCTGCCTTCTTCTGCTTCCTCCTCTTCATTACATGATCCACGAATGTACTCATCTTCTGAAGCATCAGCGGCAAATATATCTTCTACTACATCATCTTCAAGAAAGTTTGTTTCACCATCATCATCTGAAATATCTTCGACCTACAGGCTTATAATTCTAGTAAAGTCTATGCATGGCGGTCCACTTCACATAATCTCAGCACCGAGTACAAATGCGCGTTTTAAAAACTTAAAAATCCGAATTAGCTACAGTAATAAAATTGTTTCATTAATTGTGCACTGAGGAAGTCCCAAACATTCGTTCTGAGACACACGAAGATGCCACTTCTTAAGAGCTGGCACGCTAACTGAAAGACTATGAATGTCAAACGGAAGCATGGTGGTGGAATCCAGTTCGGGTTGTCAACAACAAATTAAAACGAAATATATTTCCTGAGACACTGAGTGCTCCAGTAGATAGATCGAAGCTTTTGTTGTTGATAATATCGTAATTTATTCTTCTCAAAACTGCGATCCTCGCGAAACGTGTCTATATTTATATAGAGACTCATATAGATACAAGTTATAACATGTAGAGCTCATTTTACATTAACCTTATTCAAAAAAAATATGTTATTGCTATTTACGTCCCATTAATTTTAAGGTTTCCGGAGACCCTGAGGTGCTGAATTTATAACCTTAAAGGACCAACATTTACCTTGAATACGGAAGTAAAGTTATATTATCCTCTATCACTGAAGATGTTCACATTTCTATTATAGAAATATTTTACAAATGCCAGCTATATAACAGAGGCAGAGGACTTACCGATTTTACATTTATCAGAGACGAATGTAAAGTCAAAATCAACTTTTTCTCCGTATATCTCATTACAGCCTCCAAAAGAGTGAAAGATAATGATTCCACTATTCGTAAGAAGGTATTGATGGTGACTATTGTATTAAGGGGGAGTACCATTAGTCAACCATCTCCTATTAACCGAAGGAAAAATATGGAATTCCAATCCCACGAAGAACTGGAATTTCTGTAAAAGAAAGGGTAGGGTCACAAAGTGGTGCGAAAATGAAAGACTCGCTTAGCCTCCAAAACGTAATACCAAGGAGATCGACAGAGAACAAGTGGAGGGGAGATAAGTATGTAGTGATGGACATCTTTCGTGAGACCCACTATATTAAACAGAAAAGCAAAGAGACTAAGGAGAAGGTGCAGACTGTAAAAAAAGAGATAGAAATGGTTGTGATAATAAGGAGAATTTGAAGAACTTACTAGGAAATTGAATCTAGCGAAGAAGTCAGCTAATGATAACATGATGGCAAGCATAACTGGCAGTCATACACATTTTAGTGAAAAATGGAAGGGTGTGTACATGTGCATTAAGGCAGAAACAGGTTCCAAGAAGGACATTCTAGAAATCGTTAATGAACAAGGGGAGTGTGTATGTGAGGATCTACAGAAGGTAGAAGTACTTATTTGGTAACTGTTTGCATGAATGAGCTACAGTAAATGAATGGAGAGTTGATATAATAGCCCCTGTGTATAAAGGAAAGGGTGGTAGACATAAAGCCGAAAATTACAGGCCAGTCAGTTTGACATCTGTTGCTTGTAAGCTTTGGAAAAACATTATTTCTGATTATATTAGACATGTTTGCAAAATTAACAACTGGTTCGATGGAAGGCATTTCGAGTTTAGGAAAGGACATCCCACCGAAAATCAATATATAGTATTCCAGCACAATATAGCAGATATGTTTGATTCAGGAGGTCAAATGGACTGTGTGATTATTACTCTTATGATAAAATTGGATTAAATATATTACTCGCCGCACTATGTGGTACCATTTTGTACTTACCCTAGGGTTTCCGCATAAAATATGCCCTACTGCTGGGCATTCACCTTGTAATTAACTGACTGATTATACATAAAATAACCAGAAATTCCAATACTTTAATTGACGATGGGTGCCAGCTACAAACAAATGTAAAAATAATAGAGCAAGACTCTTGAATATCTCTAGGGTGTGTGGTAATAGCTTACTTGACAGCATAACCTAGAATAGGTTCTGGGAAAACGATATTGTTGTTAGGTTCCCAACTAGAATTTGGGATTACCTGTTTTACCGTGAAATAAAACAATTAACTGCACTTGATACTAAACAAATTATATTCTTAAATTTAGAAATGAAATTGTGTGATTTGCTGCGATCTTGAAATTATAATATAAAACTCTAAAATTAAAATGGAATGAAGCTCTAGGCATTAAATTTCAAATACACTTTGCGGACATTTGAAATCTTCGTTCAGGTAATTAGTTCACATTACAGTACCTTGGACACTTTAAGTGTTAATGTGACGTATTCCTTGGAACTGGCATCAGCTGTAGGTATCTCAAACCCAATTTGGTGACCTATCCTCTTACCTTCACCAACGAAAGATAGCATGGCCTATATTATAAGGCAAACTGCTTATTTATTAAGTTCCACACATTATCCCCCACACGGTTATTCTCCATCTCAATGAATTTATCTTCGCCCGTCACAAAAACGACACACTTTGACTCGACTGAACTTTTACGGAACACACTCCGAGCATCTAATATATCTGATCACTGAAGACTCACTATTCAAGTGACTAATCACCATCCATATGACTGACTATCTCACCGTTCACAATCCATCTGACCGATCTACATCCATCTGACTGCCTACTATGGGAGACAAGCTCTTTTATACATTATCATCGCCACATGCCATACCCCTACGTCATGGTTCAATCAGTCCATGACCTTACTACAACCAAGCTTAGACGTATTGCACCTGGCGTCCCAATAGCCGCAGGCAGGATAAAACCTCCCTGAAATCACCTCTTGCTTCTAAATGAACGCAGTGACGTATGCGGTAGTAGCATGACTCGGCACTAAATGTAATAGTATTGCACCCCGTAATGCAACTTCTTAAACGTAGGTTCCCATAATGATAAATTAACCTCTTTCATTAACAGCAAATCTCGCAGTACCGTACACAAATTTACTTAGTTCTAACACACACATACATATGGTACATAATACATGAAATGAAATGGAGCACGCGATAATTAATAAATAGCGAATTCAGATGATAGAATTGCATACAAAATATAATAATAGTTAATAATAATAATAATAATAATAATAATAACTACAATAATAAATACGGAGGAATGTTTGTAACGTGGTTGGAACCGTTACAACTGTATGGCCTATCTAAAGCATTTAGTAGGGTAGATCATGGGCGACTACTGGCAAAAATGAGTGCAATTGGATTAGACAAAAGAGTGACTGAATAGATGACTATATTTGTAGAAAATTTCTCAGAGAATTAGAGTAGGTGAAGCTTAATTTGATCCTGTAATCATTAAGAGGGGAATTTCTCAAGGCAGTATTTTGGGCCTTTATATTTCCTTGTACGGTGTATATATATAGTAAATGATATGACTAAAGAACTGGAATAAGAGAAGAGGTTTTTGAGGATGGTGTTATTCTGTACAGAGTAACAAATAAGTTACAAGATTGTGAGCAAGTGCAAAAATACCTCGATATGTTGTGAGATGGACAGCTGGCAACGGTATGACGATCAACGGGGTTAAAAGTCAGGTTGTTAGTTTCACTAATAGGAAAATTCCTCTCAGGTTTAATAACTGCGTTTACGGGGCGAAATTTCCTTTCGGGGATCACTGTAAGTACGTAGGTGTTAATATAAGGAAATATCTTCGTTGGAGTAATCACATAAATGGGATTGTAAATAAAGGATACAGATCTCTGCACATGGTTATGAGGGCATTTAGGGATTGTCCTACGTAGTAAGGATATAAACTATAGAGCACATAAATCTCCGATAAGACGCTAACTAGAGTATGTTTCCAAAGTATGTGACCCTCACCAGTATTACTTGAGTCGAGAACTGGAAAATCTGAAGAAAACCAGCTCGATTTGTTCTTGGTGATTTCCGACAAATAGTAGCGTTATGAAAATATTGCAAAGTTTGGACTGGGAAGACTTGGGAGAAAGGATACGAGCTGGTCGACTAAGTGGTATGTTCCGATCTGTCAGAGCAGAGATAAAGTGTAATAACTTTAGTAGACCAATACGTTTGAATGATGTTTAAAGTATGAAAGATTACAATATGAAGATAAGGCTGGAATTCAAGAGGACACAATGAGACGAGTATTCGTTTATAGGAAGGAGGGTTAGAGATTGGAATAATCGCCAAGGGAGATGTTCAATAAATGTCCACATTCTTGGCAATTATTTAAAAGAAGACTAGGTAAACAACAAACAGGGAATGTGCCACCTCGGTGATTGCCCTAAATGCAGGTCATTGGTTAATGATTTAAAGTTACATGTCTCCAGTTTTATTCTACAAATGCTACGCATAGAATATAAATGAGAGATAAAGAAAACGCGTGGAGACTCCGGTGGTAAAATGAAACGAAATGGCAGGTCGAAAGACTCTCGAGAAGATATCTTATGCATCAGCGATCTGAAACTCAGTGACTAGATAATAGGGAAAGGTTCAGGTTTTGATTGAAGGTAGGCAATGCAGAGAGTACTGATTTAGTCAGCGACAGAAAAGGGCGATATACTTTGAGGAGGATCTGAAGACGACAATGAAGGGAATAAAATACGAAATTTGAGAACCTTGTAAAATACTTCAGTGAGCGCCTTTAAAATTGTATTGACTCAACAGGCATGTATCAGAGTCTCATTGAGATATTTTGTGTTATTTTTATTCTTAAATGGCTTCAGAAATATGCAAAAGAATAACTAAGCCCGTTTGAAATGTTTTCTTTTTCCTCTTGCAAATTTACCAGCATAAACACACAGACATATTAGTTAGGAAACAATCTGTTTTGGAATATTTATCTGCCAAATACTCCTCAGATGAAGCCATACTATCGTTTAATTTAACAAATTTTAATTCTTTTGACTGAAGCCTTTCGTGCAGATACATATTTAATTAATTAGCCTTTTTTCTTTTATTATCTATGCTACATAACTAAGTCAGTTGCATTTCAACTTGAGAGGTGAAAGGACGCAGTATGCTGAGCGGGTAATAAGTGTACGAGTGCGCTAACATGGGAGTTTCAATTAAGAAATATAGATGTGCAGTAGCCAGGTGGCAAGGCAGGTGGAAAGTGACATCTACTCAAAGGGTGAACAATAGCTTCAACATCACGCAAATGGCATTATCATCAGTTGTGGTGATTGTGCTACTAGTGACCGGTAGGGTAGAGTTAAACCCAGACCCAAGACTGTCCTGGGAAGATGTAGAGAAGCTCAAAGAGGTCATGCAAGAATGTCAAGTGGAGAAGGCCAACGAAATGTTAATGGAACAAGAAAAGTGTATTTAAGGATTTGAAGACCTTCATACAAACAGAACTTAAGGATACTAAGGAGAGCCTACTGGAGAACAGGAATGAGATAGATGAAATGAGGAATAAAGTCCTGGATTTAGAAGAAAGACTTGAAGAAAAGGAACGGACGCGAGTGAAGGAAGATAGGAAGAAAAACATAATAATCTATGGACTGGCAGAGTCTGACAAAAAGAACTTTAATGATATGTTAGAGTTCTTTCTTTAATCAGGGAGAAATTGAAGGTCGAATGTAATGAGAGTTGTATTGATAGTGCCGTTAGAGTATGGAGAAATATGGGAAGAAGACCAGTGAAAATATGTATGTTATCAAGTTTGAAGGCCCAAAAATTTCTCTACAGTACGAAGATCTTGAAGGGAACAAAAATATGGATTAAAAAGAACTAGATCAAGAAGAAATGGAAAATATGAGCAATAAGAGAAATGGAAATATGAGGAAAGGCGCGGATTCGGGTCTGAAAACATTTATCCGTGGAACCAGACTTATAGTAGCAGACGATTCTTGGAGTAGGAAATGGACTGGTAATCAGCTGCGCGAGTTGGAACATTGCCCTGGTGTGTCAGCTATACAGAAGGCCAGCGGCCTAACAAGTGACTGCAGTAGATCTGAGTCAGTGGCAGTGTGTGTGTTAATCAACAAAGCAGAGACAGTGAACTGGATGACTCAGCGTTCGAAACCAGACATCCTCAATCCAGGAAAATAACTCAAGAAGAAGAGGGGGTCTCTAAGAGGCAAGACAACCCAGGCAAAAAAGAAGAAAAGAAAAGTAAGCCAGCGCGAAATTTGAAAGACATTTGGGCTAAAAAAGGGTTGACGAAGTCTAAGGAAAGCAGGGGTTTGGAAGAGGAAATAGTTAGTTCCCCAAGTGGATCTATTATACAGTTAAAAAAATCACAAATGACGGGCCTTGGCTTCAGCAGATATACGCACGAATAAATAACTAGACTGGGCCTTGGGATTAATAAATATCGAGGGTACATTGGGTAAACTGGGAAATTAAGAACTTAGAGATCTAATGCGAGATAATGAGGTTACTGGGATGGTTGAGACATGGTTGCCGAGGAAGGGGATTGCAATGCACAAACACCAGATTTTAATGTCTGGAGTAGAACGAAATATAAAAGGTGCCTAAAAGGGTTATATCTCGGGAGTGATCGTAAAAGATGAAATATATAATCAGGTAGCTGTGGAAATCGGGATGTGATTAAACGATTTCGGTAAAAATAAATAAAGGTAATCAGAGCGGGAGAGAGATTTTCATAGGTTTTGGCTACAACCCCCCATCGGGGTCCCAATTTGAGAAATACCTTCTTTGAAGATATTACTGAAGTGGTAAACCAGATTAAATTTTAAAAATGAAAAAGCGGGAATAATTAAAATGCGAGATTTCAATGCAAGGACGGACGAAAAGAATCCATTATACAATAGAGAAATTGATGAAACATTAATTGAAGGAAGGAGAAATAAAGACAAAGTGTGTAACAAAAATAGAGAGAAATTACTGGAATGTGCGCAATAGAGGAATTGTACATTTTGAATGGAGGCTGGTTGGGGGATGAATCAGGAAACTTATCGTACATAGTCGAGTCAGAAAGGAGTGCTATAGACCTACTGTTAGCATCTCGGGAGGCTCCAAATTATGTTAAGAACATTCAGGTAAAGAAATTGGACAGCGAATCAACATTTCCCAGTTGCTATTCGATTACTGAGAGACTAAGGTAAACCGAAAGGAAAACATCATCTTAACTATGTACAGAGAAAATCAGTAAGGACCACAGAGACGAATTTAGAGACTATTATAGGGGGAAAACTTATGAAGTTATGTATTGAGAATATGATAGAGGGAAATAACATAGCCGAAGCAATAAGAATAGTTGAAAGATCGATAGAAGTAGCTGGCAAAAAATTGTTGCGAGAAAGAGAAGGGAAAATAAACAAAACTTATATTATAATGATGAGTGTAAAGAAAAGAAAAATGAAGTGATGAAGGCATTAAAACGTACAAAAATGAGGGATCTCAGAACTTACGGGCAGATTTTTGAAAAATAGGAAGGAATACAATGATTTAATGAGCAAAATTGAAAGGAACTGGCAGGCCAAAGAGGTAAAATTATTTTATGGGTTTTGTAAAGAAAATGAAATTAAGAAAGTATGAAAAATATTTAGTACAATATTTAAAGAATACAAAAGCAGTAATCAAGTAAGCATAAGTCATGAGGAGTGGTTAATGTATTTCAAGGGGTTGCTAGGGGTAAAGATACATGGGAATGGAGTAAAACTTGACTGGCATACTGAGGCATGTGGGGTTCACTCTGCCTGTACTAGATGATATATTAACCACAGATGAGGTATTAGACACATTGCAAAACGGGAAGTGGGGGAAACTCGGTGCTGTCAATGGAATTACGTTTGAATTCTGGAAAGAGCTAGGTAATAACCACCAGATGCTAGAAATAATAAGTAAAATATTTAAATTGTTTATGGCAGAAAAATTCCAAGTTGTTGGCAAGAAAGAATAATATGCCCGATATACAAAAGAAAGGGAGAAAGATCAAACACAAATAACTATACGGGTATTACCATGTTGGATACACTCAGTAAGATTTACACCGGGATTTTGGCAAGAAAGAATTATGAAATGGACAGAATATTACTCTATACTCTCAGTGTAACAGTCAGGATTTCGGAAATGAATGCGAACCACAGATGATGTATTTATAATTAAAACAATAATAGATACATTTTGAAAGAGGAAAGTAGGTAGACAGTATATTTCAGCAATAGACCTTCAAAAATCTTTTGATTCGGTTAATAGGCGGGCTGTCATTGCAAAGCTTAAAGCTTAAAGTAAAGGAAGATTTAACGGTAGGCAGGATACACTCGAATTTTGGACTTAATCAGGGATGTCAATTATCATCAATATTGTTTTTAATTCTGATGTAATGATGTAATGGACTGCCAGCGAAAGGAGGAAAGGACAAGTCCCTGCTTAAATAACATAGAAATTCCTGGTATAGTTTTTGTAGACGAGATCCTTCTGCTCTCACTAACAAACAGTCGGTATGCAAAACAGTCTTAAGAAAATTGCTGAATATTGCAGAACATGGAATTTGAAAATCAATATCAAGAAAACAAAAGAAAAGATGTGTAAAAGAGGAAATAAATTTAAAAGAAACGAAAGGCGCTGGTGTTTATAATGTGTAGAATAAGAAGTTGTCAATAAATTAGAATATGGTATTTAGGAATTGTAACAACATCGAACGGGATGTGGAAGGAACAAATAAGATGTGCCAAAACGAAAGGTTTGTCCGATTTATCAAGCACAAGGTCTTTAGAGAGGAAGATGCCTAATATTAAATACAAGCTGCACAAAAATATTTTAAATGATATCAAGAGAACTGTACGGAGCAGAAATATGATGTATCGAAGTAGACAAAAAAGAATTAGATGTAATAAGTAATAAATTCTGTAAAATAATAATGGGTCTACCAGAATGTTCAACAAATAGTGGAGTTAGAAGACTATGCAAAGATATCAGCTTCCAAGCAGATATAACTAGGAAAGTAGTAAATTATTGATCAAGATTAAGAAGAGGAGATGGGAGGGAAATATTGAACCTAGCATACCAACACCAGATGATACGTCTAGATGATGATTATTGGCTGACGAAAGTGAAAAGCATGCTATACAGAATAGGAATGAGAGAACACTGGGATAAAGAGATGCACAGTAAAGAGAAGAGATTCATCAAGGAAGTAACGATCAGTATGAAGGACATTGAGAAGCAGAAGATTATGGCACAATGTGATACTAAAAGAACATTATCATAATATGTCAAAATATGTCAATAAGGAAATAAAGGCTTCCAAATAGAGAACTAAGAGGTGTGGTGTGGTGTGCTGGCTAATGGGGATATATAAAAATAAGGGACTGAGAGAGAAACATAATGAAAATCACTGTTTACTCTGTGGAGAAATAATGGAAGAGGCTCATCTATTGAGACTATGTAGGAGAACTGATGCACTTACAATTAAATATTGTGTTGGTGAATATAAATCAAACATAGAAGGAGAGAAAGAATTCTATACAATTGCTAAATTGTCAAGCAAAGAATGGATCGCACCAGGACGAACAGCATTTTTTTTGTTGGTATTTTAAGAAGTATGTGGCAAAAGGAAATGAAAAGAGATTAGCACTAACTAAAAGTACTAAAAGAAACCAAGAACATAGTCAACGTTTAGAATCATGGTTTTATTGTTGTTGTCACTGTTAATGTGTTAAATTGCATATGAATCTGCTTAGCTTACAATAGATGAACTGTGTCTTCCTCAGCTTCTGGAATTCCGTAACTGTAGGTCAAGAATTCAAGTGTCTATTGCAAGCTAAGGAGAAATCTGTTCGGACTCATAACAAACAAATACTCGCGCCAATTAATAATAAAGTTAAGATACGTGTTGTAGTAGACAATAAAACACTGTTAATGACTAGGACAAAAATATTTTTCCTTTTTTCAACCACAATTTAGAGATGAGTTGGAAATAGTAATTAGATGTAAGTGTAATGTTTAAGGTAGAAGTAGATACATTTAAATGTAGTAAGAAAAGCATGCATGTGTCAGAATAATATGAATTGCAATAAATGATTACTCTCTCTCTCTCTCTCCAGTTCCATGTGATCCGGAACTATGGAATGGGAATATTCTATTCTATTCTATTCTATTCTACATAACTAAGTCAAGTTGAAAATATTCCGGTTGCAGATTGTCGGAGATGAACAAGCGTAAGCTGGGTGATCTTCTGCGTTCCTCGGGGAACTACATCGTCTCGACTCCTAGCAGCTGCGTTGACCTCAAGAAAGGAAAGCAGTCCCGTTCTAAAGGACACAAGTTGCATGAAGAGAAATCCTCCACCTCTCTCGAGCCCATATCCGTATCCTCTACCGTCAGTTACCTAGAAAACGACACCAGCTCAGAATACGCATCCATGAGCCCTGATGATGAACTGGGAGATAATGGAAAGGGGGATGTGCTCATGCCATCTCTATTACACCTGAGGGATACACCTATAGATTGGGAAGATGTGGATAAGCCAAAGAAGACAAATTTGTTTGACTTGGTGATGGTTCGGTTTAGAAACTACACAAATCCTGACATCTTCATAAAAGTGCGCAAGCGACAGTTCAGCTGCCACCTGTTGGTACTACAGTGTTATTCTACGTATTTTAAAAGTTGCAAGTTTGGGCAAGTCATCATTCTACCGGACGACAAGGTGACCGTTGACGGGTTTGCAAACGTTTACGAGTGGATGTTATCTTCGGATTGTGTGGAAAATATTCTAACACGAAGAAATATTCTTGATGTATTCATGGCAGCGCAGTTTCTTGGTGTAACCGAATTAGAGGAAGCGTGTTGGGCCTTCATAGATAGTCCTATCTTTCAAGAGGAGACAGCACTCTTACTGTACATGGAGGCGAAGAGTAAGAAACAGAACTCGGTTATGGACCTCATGTTGCCGCGCATCAGCAAGTGTTTCTTGTCGCTCGTTAGCCTCGAAGAGTTCAACAACCTTCCTCGGGATGTGATTTGCACCCTCCTGCGCTCCAACTTCATCGCCGTGCACTGTGAGGCTGAGGTGAGTTCATTCTCCCCTGTCGCTCTCCTTCCTTCAACTTTCACAGCCCTTCAAGTTGTATAACATGTTCAACAAATAAGAGCCGCAGCCTATAACATTGCCCAGGCTCCGGATTCTTAGGTTCAAATCTCGTTACCCTAGAAATATAACTTTCCTTTTTCGTTTCATGTGCCAACGCATAACATACCTACGTTTTATAACAAGGTACCTAAATAATACCCAGTTCGTACATTAAGACCTGTAGTGATTAAGAAGGGGGCTCCACAGGGCAGTAATTGGACATTTATGTTTTCTTCTATATAAATGATATGAGTAAAGACCTGAAATTACAGATAAGGTTATTTGCAGACGATGTTATGCTGTATAGAGCAGTAAATGAGCTGCAGGATTCTGAGCGACTGAAGGGGCACCTAGATAATGTGAGATGAACAGCGGACAATGGTATGACGGCAAACGGGGCGAAAAGTCAGGTTGTGAGTCTTCTCAGTGTTTATGGGCGATCGCTGTAAGTACCTAGGTGTTAATATCTTCATTGGGATGATGTCCGGCTCCACGGCTCCGGGCCTTTAGTGTAGGGGTTCTCGGGTCCGATTCCTGGCTGTCTCGGGGAATTTTACCTTCATTGGTTAATTCTGGAGGCTCGGTGACTGGGTGTATATGCCGTCACTATCATTAGAATTTATCGGAAGGAGGGTTACATCTTCATAGACGCGCAAGTCGCCTCTACGGCGTCAACTCGAAAGACCTGCACCAGGCCTCTTCGGAGACCACACGCCATTATTATTTATTGGGGTAATGTTGTTAAGAAAAGTTACAGATCTCTTCACATGGTATTTAGGGCTGCAGAAAGAATGTAAAGGAGAGGGCGTATAAGTCTCTGGTAAGACCCCGATTACAGTATGGTTTCAGTGTAGGGGATCTGCACCAGGACTACTTGATACGAGAACTGCACAAGGCCCAAAGGAAAGTAGCACGATTTATACTCGACGATCGAGCTCGATAGCTGCAGTCGCCCAGTATCCAGTATAATGGAGATAGTGGATTCGAACCCCACTGTCGGCAGCCCTGAAGATGGTTTCCGTGGTTTCCCATTTTCACACCAGGCAAATGCTGGGGCTGTACCTTAATTAAGGCCATGGACGTTTCCTTTCCACTCCGCACCCTTTTCTGTCCCATCGTCTTCGTAAGATCCATCTGTGTCGGTGCGACGTAAAGCAACCTGTAGAAAGAAAACTGTAATGTGCATATTCTAGATGATTTACGAAAATGTTATAAATTTTGTGCTGGTAAGACTTGGTAATAAGGAGACGAGATCTTGTTCCGAGCTGCCAGTGGAGAGTTGGTGTGGAATGAAGCTTGAGTGGAGCTTTTAAAAGTAGGAAATATCCTAATATGTTGGAATTCAAAAGGATAAATTGGGGCAAATATTCATTTATAGGGAATATTTAACTTACAGCGACTGGAATAATTTATCAAGCGAAATATTCGACATGTTTCCAAATTCTTTGAAAACGTGGGCGGCAGCCCTAAATGTAGATGATTGATTGATTGATTGATTGATTGATTGATTGATTGATTGATTGATTGATTGATTGATTGATTGATTGATTGATTGATTGATTGATTGATTGATTGATTGATTGATTGATTGATTGATTGATTGATTGATTGATTGATTGATTGATTGATTGATTGATTGATTGATTGATTGATTGATTGATTGATTGATTGATTGATTGATTGATTGATTGATTGATTGATTGATTGATTGATTGATTGATTGATTGATTGATTGATTGATTGATTGATTGATTGATTGATTGATTGATTGATTGATTGATTGATTGATTGATTGATTGATTGATTGATTGATTGATTGATTGATTGATTGATTGATTGCAAGTTACTTTCTTACTTGTCGTTCCATTTACCTTATTTGAATTTTATTAATTTTGAAGTAACTTCCTAACTGACAAGTTGTAATGAGATGAAATGGCGTATGGCCTTTAGTGCCGGGATGTGTCCGAGGACTTCGGCTCGCCAGGTGCAGGTATTGTGATTTGACACCCGTAGGCGACCTGCGCGTCGGGATGAGGATGAAATGATGATGAAGAAGACACACACACCCAGTCACCGTGCCAGGGTAATTAACCAATTTTGGTTAAAATTTCCGACCCTGTCGGGAATCGACCCCTGTGGCCAAAGGCCAGCTACACTACTGTAACTCCTCTTTAAGACGAAATGACACAGTTCCTCCCCTATGATCTGTGTTGCCTCTTCCCTACTTTATCCGAAAGAACTGGGTAGGAGGAGAGCTTGATTTCCTGACTGGTGCACCAGTATGCTCCTATTCCATTATTTAGGTGTTTTTAACTGCAGCCAAACATATTATTATTATTATTATTATTATTATTATTATTATTATTATTATTATTATTATTATTATTATTATTATTATTATTATTATTATTATTATTATCATTATTGCATACTAATGTACATAGATGAAGTTAAAAGGAAAATTCGCACCTATTGCTTACAGTTGTGCGTATAGTTACTCTTTGCTATAGTCCACTATCGATCTTTCTCGTTTAGGACATATGGTATTTGTCGCAGTGGTTGTTACACAATGCACATACACATTCATTGTTTGGTTCATGAAATTTTTTGTTTTTACAAATTTTATGGTAAAAAACCATGAATTGCCAATCTTGTAATTACATTCCTAAGTTCTTGATTTTCTTTTACCCATCTCCTGTCGATCATTGTATCTGTGCCATAGAAGTCCAGAGAGATTTCTTCGCGCTTCTTCTCTCTTGGCTGAATCAGTTTAGTCGCTTGCTCAGTAGATGGCAGGGATAGTTTGTAACGCATGTCCTTGATGTAGAAGGTCTCTTTTGACAGTTCGTAAACAAGCCTGGAAGGTGTTGTTCTTGCCACTCCGAGTGCTCTTTTCATATATCGGGCTTTTACTTTCTCCATTGAGTTTAGGTCTGAAAAAGATAGGTTTTTCCATATCAATTCTAATCCGTAGGTCAGCATTGGCGGTATTTTGGCATTAAATAAGATCATAGCCGTCTGGAGGGATAGACTGGTTATGTTCCTTATGTCCTATATTCCTCTTATAGTAGCTGTTACTCTTTCCTTTATTTGTATCCTGAATGAATTTCGTGTTCTTTGTAGGGTGATTCCTAGATATTTATAGTAGTTTACTGTCTGCAGTTCTTTCCCTCCTAAAGTTATTTTATCCTCTGTTGCTAATCTTCCATCTTTCCGGAACACCATGTATTTTGTTTTGTTACTATTTATACTGAAGTAATTTTCTTCTGCCGAGTTATGTAAGTCGTTTAGTGCTTTTTGCAATTCAAGTCTGTTTGAGGAACCTATGACCATGTCGTCTGCATACATATATAGAGATAACGAATTCGATTTTTATAAGATCTTCACGATATCTGCGGTGGCGATGTTGATTAGGGTGGGGCTGATTGAATCCCCCTGTAGTACCCCATTTGTCTGCAGCATCCTTCTTGAAGTTGTTATTCCGTCCTTTATTTGTATTCTGTTATAAGTCAGTATATTTCTTACGGCTGTTGTAACTTCATTTCCTCCATTTGTCATGGATTCCATTTTTGCTACGAGTTTTGTCATATTCAACAAATCAAAGGCTTTTGTGCAGTCGATGAAGACGGTTCTGAATTTGCCTTTTGGATCTCTGAAAGCTTAGTCAATGTCATTAAGAAGATTTTATATGGCCTGTAACGTGGACCTTCCCTCTCTAAAGCCAAATTGTTGGTCTGGAATCAATCGATCTATTGTCTCCGTGAGACGTTTGTTGAGTAACTTTGTATAGACTTTAAATATGTTATTTTCAAGTGCTATACCACGGTAAGAATTCTGATTATTTGTATCCCCTTATCCCTTGTATAGGACTTTGATTGTTGACTTTCTCCAGCTATATGAAATTTCTCCTGAGCTGAGGCATTTATTGAATAATGCTGTCCATATTTCCATTAACACTTCTGTTGATTCCTTTAACTCTCATTATAAATAACGTCTGGTCCTGCTGCCTTTTTTGTTTTTTGTGTTTCTGATTATTGTTTCAACCTATTCTGTTGTAATTTGGGAGACCGTTTTCTTCCTCATTCGGTGTCCTATTATCATGTGATTTGATTGCATGTCTTTTATTTAAAATTTGAGAGAAGTGGCATTCCCAAAGATCCATTTGGATTTCATCTGATGTTCTGTTGACCTTTCTTCTGAGTGCTATGCAGGGGTCCTTGCGTGCTTCATCTGCTTCTCTTAATGCTTCTTCTTCTATAAATTGTGATCTCTTGCTTTTCAAGAGCATCTTGTATTCCTTTCTCTTCCTAGCGTATTCCTCTAGGTCATCTTTTACATTTTTGAGTCTTGCTTTGTGTAGGGCATCTAACGTTTCTCTTCGGTGTTGGTAACACTCAGTGTCAAACCATGGTTTCGATTTCCTTATTGTGGCTGGTACCGTTGCTGCAATTATAGCATCTTGAATGGTAGTCATGGTGAGATTGACAGCATTGTCTCTTAGGTGTCGCTTCGCGTTTTCTATAGCTTGTGTATTGTTTTGTAGAACATTTAAGTGTATTTTTCTTGTTGTTTTATATGAATCTGGAAGTGACTTTTCATCTATGTTTCTTACTAGTAGAAATCTGTGAACAGTATGTTCAAGGTATTTCACTTCCTTTTTTTTTAGTTTTTAATTATGATCTTCTTTCTTCTATAAAAAACTAAGTCTATTGTGCTTGTTCCATTGTACGCTATATAGGTACACATTACGTTACATATGGTACATCAATAGAAGACACAGCGGAGCAGGTATTAGGGGCTATATCACAAGCAGAACATTTTAGAGTTTGCTGAGTAATTAAAATAGTGGAACTTATTGGAAGAGTCAAGCAACTCTTCTGGACAGCCAAGGTGACATTTGATTGAGCAGTTTACACTATATATGCAGTTTATGAATATATAATTTAATTCTTCGTCTGAAGGGTGAGGCGAGCCACCTAGTGGGTACCGTCCACTCTCTGGCCAAGTTGAGCGATCGGATCATCTGTATTTTGATAGTATCTGAAGGCTAGGTAGTAGTACCGCAGTCGACTTTTGTGGTAGTGATGGTGATTATTGTTTTAAGAGGAAGTACAAGTGGGCAATCATCGTCCATATAACACTAATCAGGGGGGAAAGATAGAAGGGATCCATACTTCGAAAAATGAAAGTACAGGCCAAAGAAATACAACGGCCTCGAAGGGAGTGAAAATGAAAGACTCCCCAGGCCTCGAGTGCTGTAACAGCGTCGGGGTCGGAAAAGAAAAAGAGCTGACCAAGGGAGGTCGGATAGGATTGATGACAGTGAGGAGCCTGGCATAAGTAAGTGAAAACAATGCCGGGACTCAGCTAAGGGCCCCGTAATCGCCAATCCTTGCTCCCAAGTTGAAAGCCCCTGGGGCCTCTTTTAGTCAGTTCTTACGACCAGCAGGGGATACCGAAGATGTTATTCTACCGCTCAAACCCACAGGGGAAAAAAATTGACGTTCCTCTCTCTCGAATCGGCATGCCCCAGTGTTTAATCTTCAGATACTATGAAAGTACAGGCGCCCACCAGCCAGTATCATGGCTAGAGAGAGACCTACTCCTTCAACCCCCTCCAGAAAGGGGATGAAAACTTTGTTACTAGTCAGCGTGTCATTTCATCTTGACAACTGGAGTTAACATATAGGCTACTCATTATAATACTGTTTCTTAATGGTCATGCAGAGAAAGAAAAATACCGGCCGAGCTGACTGTGCAGTTAGGAGCGCACAGCTGTGAGCTGGTATTCGGGAGATACTGGGTTCGAACCCCACTGTCGGCAGCCCTGAAGATGACTTTCCGTGGTTTCCCAATTACACCCACATAAATGCTTTCCTTCCAACTCCTAGCCTTTTCTTACCCCATCGTCGCCATAAAACCTACTTGTTTCGGTGCGACGTAAAGCAAATTGTAAAATAAATTGCAGAAGAATGTGAAGGAAGTCGGATGAAAATGCTCGTCTGGATGCCAAGTAAATACGTTGCGTGAAAAGTTATTTCCGTCATAAATGGAGCATTCCAAGAGTACTTCGAATTCAACTTTCTAGAAAAATACATATATGCGTTTTCTAACAGTTTTCCAACGTTGTGTGTGTTTTGGCGCATGCTTTATTTTATGAAGACCTAAATAACTGGAAAACTGGAAAGCCTACATTCAGCATCACATATCCTATTCAAATGCTTTTACGAGTTTTTTCCGTAACTCTGACAATTTTCCAAAAATTTCGCGTTTTACGTATTAAAGGAGCAATTCGATCACGCAATCGAGGGCGCTCACACGTCCAGCGTTGGGTAGGAAAATGTTTAGTTATTATGCATGGATCAGTATTGTAAGAACCATGACTATTTATCAATTTCCTAATTTGATTTTGTATACTAGACCATAACTTATCTTTCTCTGACTATCTTTGAAATGTCGTGCTAAGTTCTACTTCTTCCCTAAACAGCAAAATCTTGCATCTACTAACATGTTATTAATTTACTGGCATGTTTTAATCATATCATATCCTCCAAAATGAACATTTATAACTGACTTCTAAGTCTACCAATTCTCATTTTATTACAGCTTTTATTTTAAAATCGTGCTCCAACATCAATGTAGTGTAACACTCCGTTGCCTGTATACAGCTCTATAAATTCAATGAACAGCTTGACTACGACTATGGCACAACAACATTACATTATTTCAACATTTTTCTCTGTACATTGTAACATTAGACACATATGAGATGTTCGTAATAAGTTTCACCTAACATGTCAATTTTTATTGCATGGATATGCCCACAATATAAGTTGGACCAGGCTTAACATTCACTATTCTCGGTCAAGTATGTCCTCATATACTTTTATGTTCCCTCGATGAAATTCCTTAGTACTTCAGTGTAGTCTGTATGTGACGCAATCTTAAGCTCCTTACATCTCGTATCCCAAACGATTTCTTTTGTGCACTGCTAATGCTAATTCTCTTCGACGATTATACACTTCACTTAGTACAACTCGCGGCTTACATATTTCAATTTTAATCCTCTCTGTATATGCTCATTTCTTCTTAAATGTCTCAATATCTTCTCATAAATACAACTCACTCGACGAGGCATACACAACTATAGCTATATAATTTACACTGGGTCATATTATTACTCCATTCCGAGGACATCTAACTCCCGAGTTTACCAGCACATTACTTCTTGCCTTTCAATGACAACTAAAACATATCTGCCTGCATATCCACACTTAACCTTCATATGTTTTTCATGCTAAATATTAGGTCGCCTTATACATTATAATATCTAGTTCTCAAATATTGTTGTTTATTTTATGTAAACTTTACCTATTCAATGTTATCAAGGCGACGTGTGCAAATCTACAGCATCGTATGCATTCTATAGACATAGATAACTGCTCCATTCTTATTAATTGAATCTGATGTAGGTTAATATGCGAGAGCTTAATTTAAAATTTACTTTACATTGAATATATATTCATACTACAACTACATTGTATCCGTTTTAGGTTAGACACTTTTATATATTTTATTTCAAGTAAGAATTGTAATTTATGGGAACTTAGCTCAATCATTCTCCGGTTTGGGGCGACTCAGATGCCATCCAACCTTGGGCTGTTAACCTCTCGGCCGCTCGGAAAATCATTTCCTTCTCAGGCGGACCGATCCTGCGGAGTCGAACACATCTCTAGGCCCGCCCACTGCACATTTAACTGGAATTCATGACGATCTTCTTGCTTAAAGTCATCCTAATGAAGAAATACACAGATGCAATACTCGAATCTTGGTATTGCTCACAATCTCTAGTTTATTTCCAAGATGATCAGTTTTTAACAATCTGCTTGTTGACCCCTGATAAACGTATATTTTCTCTTCTTTCTTCTTGAATAAATCTTGGCGAATTTGTAGTCCTGCAATCCGTTTTATGTTTAACAATCTAGCTCGCTTTTTCTTTGTCTTCTTCTCCACTGCCACATTGATCACGCTCTTCTTCTCGAAGTTAGGCCCGTATTAGCTTCTACATCATACTCTTTTTCACCTTCGCTCTGCCTAAATGCATTTCGCGTAACTTCATTCAACTATTAGCCGACACTTTTTACATGACGTTAAATGCAATGGCACATTTTCTTCCTCCAGGTCGACTAAATATATTGCTCGCAATATATTTACCTAATTAGCTCATTCAACTCAAATGTGACTTTCCATTTTTCTGACTTATGTTTCATTTATACTGCGTTGTCGGCCTTGAGCATGCTGTGATTTATGTTTTTACGTCCCCTCGTGCGGCTTACGTCTGATGTTAGTTTCTTTGTTCAATGTCTTCTTCTTCTCGACTACTATCTGACAGTGGATCGACGTCAGGACAAGGCTTTTCCTTAGCTATTTCTAGCTCACAATAAGTTTTTCCATTCTGATCTCCTCCTCGTAGTATAACTTTAGGTTTGCTGCGTTATGTACATTTCGGTACGTGCCAGATTTATTTTCCACTTCGTAATCGTTATTCCCATATGCCTTTTTAATTATGTATGGTCCGTCGTACAGACGAACGAACTTCGCGTATATTTTTGTTGATGCGTTCAAAATAGGTGCCTTTCCGATTAGCACTAAATCGTTCTCCTGCAACGCGGTTGAAATATTCGATTCTCTACCCTTCTAAACCTTTTCTGGGATTGCTTTTCCATTCTCACTCTTACCATTTCATTGATTCTTTGGGCACTTTGTTTAGTTTCCATTGTTTGACAGATTACGGTATCCCATGGTCTTCAAGGATATATGTTGTTATGAACGACGTTTGGGATTTGCCCTGTTGACACATGGACTGTATCATTTATGCTTTCCTCTATTTTCCCGATCACGTCTATCCATCTCCAATGACATTCCCCGCAATATATTCGGCAGAACTTGGCTATTTCTCTCATAAAACTTTCAACTGTATTCGAAGCTGGATGTCTTACTGAGCATACCAAAAGTTTGATGTTCATTTCTTTCGTTCGGTCTTGAAACTGAGCGGACGTGAACTGCGTCCCGCTATCTGTTAGTACCTTCTCGGACTTTCCCATCCTTGGCAATACGTTATTTATCAGGCATCGAAGACTTGTTTTGTGTGTGCCCGCTGTATCGGTTGTAACGATATGTATTTGGAAAATACATCCATTATGACCACTATATCCTGGCACCCTTTCTTTGCAGTTGGAATTTTTTCGCAGATATCGATTGCGTAAATCTCTCTAGATTTCGCTGTTAGTATCGCGATAGGCTGACGGCTAGTGAGACAGGTATTATATTTGTTCCCTGGCAGATATCACATGTCTTAATTGTTTTCCTGATTACCTTTCTCAGTCCCTTCCATGTGAATTTCTCGTGGATAGTATGTACCATATTATCAACGCCTGCATGACCAGTGATTCTATGTGTATGCCATACTACAGCTCTCTGTAGTTCTTTTGGTAGTACTATTCGCTTTTTCTCCTTGCCGCTGTCAATGTATTTTGTCAGTAATCCATCCTTCAATTCGTATCTCTGCGTCATTTGCGTTTCTGGTGCCCCTTCTTCAAGTTTCCCAATTATGTGGCTCAGATTTTCATCCGACCTTTGTATTGCACCTAAATTCCGTAGCTCGTTTAACAACTCCTCATCTCGCTGATCATGTTCTATATGAAAAACTCCTTCTTCGTTATGTGTTGGGTTTCTACTCAATGCATCTGCTAGTATGTTTTCTTTGCCTTTACAGTGCTTAATTTTCAGCTGAAACTGTTGGGTAAACAATATCCACCTAGTTATTCTTTCGCATATCATTACTGCTTTTAACCCAAATGTCAAGGCTTTATGATTGGTCCGAATAATAATAGGATATCCATATATCATTTTCCTCCATTGTTGTAAGGCATGGACTATTGCAAGCAACTCGAATTCTGTGGTAGTATAGTGTTGCTCATGCTTTCTTAGCGTCCGTCTCGTAAATGCTAAGTACGTTCGTTACCTATCACCGTGTTCTTCCTCCTGGTATAAACATGCTCCTATCCCGATGTACGACGCATCAGATTGAATGAAAAACTCTTTTTTTATAATCCGGGTATCCCAGCTTTAAGCTATCTCGCATCAGTTCTTTTATTCAGAGAAATGCTTGCTCCACTTCTTCGTTCCATTTCCATTTGTTATTCGTCTTTGACATCTGTTGTAATGGTGCGGCTACTCTTGTATACCCTTCTCAATGGTCGGAGAAGATTTGTGTCATTCCAAGGAATTGCCCTATTTGTTTCACTTTTGTCGGGCGTGGAAAATTACAGATAGCGTCTACTTTTACCGGATTAGGTCTTATTCCTTCTCCATCTACCATATGCCCTACAAATACTATCTGCGCTTGACAAAATTTGGATTTAGCCAGGTTGATTTTAAATCCTTTATTCCGTAAATTTTCCAATAGTTTTGTGAGCTTTTCGCAATGCTCCTCAAATGTCTGGGTTCCGAATATCAGGTCGTCTACGCAGAAGTTTACGTATACTTTCACTTCTGCTGTCAGGTTCCTATCTAAGGCTCTTATCGATACTGCACAGCTATTTTTCAGGCCAAACGGGAGGCGCCAGTATGCGTACGTCTGGTCATTAGCCTTAATAGCCTTGATATTTCTTTTAGCACGATATGATAGTAAGACGACGTAAAATCCATGCTGGTGAAGTATCGCATGTTTCTGAACTTTTCACAATATCATTCATCTTGGGAACCTGATCATCTTCTGGGATCAGTTTCTCATTCAGTTTCCTTTCATCAAGACATATCCTCAGGCTGCCATTGTTTTTCTTCACGATGACCAACGGGTTAAATAAGGAGTGGCGGTTTTTAGTGATTATTCCATCAGCTAACACGTCATTCACGATTTTCTTGACTTCTTGAAAATGTTTTTCTGGTACGTGGTACATTTTTCCTCTGTATGGAGTCCAATCGGTTACCAGTAATTCGTATTTAAAGTTAGGGATCTGCCCTGGTTTATCCTTAAGTATCTCCTCATATTCCTTCAGGATTTCGTATAACTTTCTCTTCTCTGTTCATGGAATTTCTGTTTCTGCAATGCTTTTAACAATTTCCGGGCTTTCTTATTATTATTATTCAATGGCGATGATCATTTCAATTTTATCAATCAATTCAACACCCATATCGCTAATATGGCTCTGTATTTCATACGATTCTAGGTTTTTCCTTCGGCGGGTTTTTAAACTCTTTTCCTTCAATCCTCATATGTCCAATGGTATTCATGTTGTTATTTGGATCCTATCAGCTGACTCCTCGCCATCTTCATCTACTACTGGAAATCTGATCGCTTGCCACTCCATGTCTATGGTCATTCTTGTTGCTATCATGAAATCTATGCCCAGGATTATGTTGTATTTAATCTTATTCATTATAATGAATGGATGCTCATAGAACTGTCTTCCAATTTTAATTTTGAGGTAAGTTTGTATCTTACATTCTACTGTTCTGTCGGGAAGGATTCCTCTTATCTTCACTCCTATTCTGGTATTGTGGGTAGCTGGCCTTTTCTCTCTATATCTTGGAATAATGCATTTGACATTACGCTGATGCTTGCTCCAGAATCAATCAATCAATCAGTGCACTTTCATTTTTGCTATTCTTGCTATGATTATCGGCAAACTATATCGTTGTCACCTAAGACTTACTGTACTGTCTTCTACTAAATCATCTGGTTGTATATCCCATGAATTTATTTCGGCTATTATCCAACTGTGAATTTTGAATATTTTCTCTTTCCTATTTCCTCTATCTCCTCATTCAATCGGATGTTGGCGCTTTTTTCGCTCAGGCGCCTCTGAGCTTATGCTAAAATTCGGGGCATTTGGATTTAGCTTACGCTCTTCCATCTCCCTTCGCTTATATCTTTGCATTTCTAGTCCTTCAGCCCCTTAGATGTCCCCATTGACATCTCTGTCACGGATTGCATTCTCCAATTTTTGTTTATTTTGGTTTGTTTCTTGCAGATCCTTAATGTACCTCCTGCTGGCATATTCCTTCTCCTCAGCGTGTTGTCCTTGCCTAGGCTCATATCTTGGTCTTCCTCGATAATGATATCTGTTTCTGTATCCTCTAAACCTCTGATTCGATCTACGGTATGGTATAAATCTGCTATTAGGGTTATACCTTCCGCATGAATCATTACTCCATTTACAATTACACATATCCTGTTCCGTCTCCCTGTCTTTACCATAGTTTCTGATATTGTATCTTTGCTCCCTTGGTTTACTGTTGTTGGCATTCCCTTGCGAATGGTATTTATTGCTTCTTCCGAATTTGAATTCCGAATGATCCAGCCTGTTGTGTGTGTTGAAGTCATATCAAGTTGTCACAGGATGTTCTCTCTGTCTACTGCTGTTTGGACATTTGCAGCTGCTAACAGTCTTTGTACTTCAGGTGGGAATTGCGTATGCATAGTTTCGACTGCTTCTAGCTCACTTGGTGCTGCATCTAGGTCTTGAAATCTGTGAAAGAGGTATGCAAAGTAATCGCCGAAGCGAGTTTGTCCTGTCGATGCATATCTTTTGGAATATAACACCAATCTCAATTGCTGTTGCGTTTCCGGATTCCAGAAACGGCTTAGGAATGCAATTTTGAACTCCTCGTAATCATGGAAGCTACATTTAAATGCCTGGTACCAAATATGTGGGTTTGAGTCTAGGTATTTTTCTATTACCCTCAATTTCTTGTCTTCTGGGACTCTATTTTCTCGAAAATGTTCTTCCATTACTCCTAAGAATTGCTTGGGAGATATCGTTTCGGAATTATTGAGGTGTTTTGGCCTATCATCATATGTTTTGATAATATTTATTATCGCCGGGTTACCATTGCTATTTCTCCCGAAAATTATATCATTAATATTCTGGTCCGACCCTGCCGTCTCTATTGGTGTTGACTCTCTTTCATTAATCTGCAGTTCAATTGCTTTCTGCTTTTCATTGTAACTCGACATCAGAGATCTCGTTGTTTGGTGTTCCATCCTTATTTCCTGTATTTCCTTTCTGATCTGCTTCAATCCCTCTTCTGCCTTGTCTATCTTCTGATTAGCCTCATCTCTATAGTGCTCCAATTCTTCCTTGATGATGCCCATTTATTCCGCTATTTGGTCTCTGGCTACTATAAAGTTCACTTCCATGGCCTTATTAGTAGACTCAAATCCTTCATTTAATTTAGCTATTTCCTCCTGATATTTTTCCCATCTCTGCTAAGAAGTAATTCTCAGTCCCTCGATGTTGTCTGTCAATATTTTTATTTTCTATTTTTCAGGTTCTGAATGACATTTCGATTCTCGAACGAACCTTCTCTAATTTTGTTCATTTCCTCGTAAACGTCTTTATTTTTGATCTCCATCATTTCCGTCATCTCTGTGCGCATGTTCACAATATCATTTCTGATATCTGCACTTTCTGTTTGAATTCTTCCTATATCAATTTTTACAGTTTCCTTCTGCCTTTCCTCCATTTTTCTTATTGCCTCTATCTGCTTCTGCTGCAGTTCTTCCTGTCTCTGTTGGAACTCCTTTCTTTCTCTTCTCATTTCTTCCAGCAGTTCTTGCTGCTTCTCTTCATCTTCTCTCCTTTCTCTTATCTTTTCCTCCAAAAGTCCTTGTTGTTTCTCTTCCTGTTTCATTACCATTTCTTGGAGGATTTCCAATATACCTTTCTGCTCCTCTTCCGTCTTCTTTATTTCCTCCAGAGTTTTCTTTATCGCTTCGTCTCTCCTATGCCATTCCTCCTCCTGCTCTTCCTGGTACTGCTCCATTTAAGCCCTAACTTGGTTTGCCATCTTTCTAAGAGTTTAAGTAGTGATTCCCTAATTTCCTAACAATCTTTTAAGTTTCCCTAAGTTATTCTCTATTTACCTAAATCTACTTATATCTACGTTTATGCTTAATTGAACAATGAATCAACTGTTTCTTATTTGTAAACTAGTGGACTTCCTAGAGATATATTCGGCAACCTGGATCAGCCCAGTCCTCAATCAAGACAATTTCTGGTCTAGTCACATTAGCTTATCTCTGTATGGTCATTCTTAGAATTATCCTCTATCATGCAAATCAATTGTTTAACTTAACATTAATAATAGCAGTAACTAAACCTATCCTACTCCATGACATCTTAAAATTCATTCAGTATCATCTTCACGACCAGTCTTCCCATCTATCATTCTCTTCTCTCCGCTACGCATCCTATTTCATTTCGTCTCGTTTTCTTCCTCTTGCTTAACTTTGCAGTGTCCTAACTTGCTTTCAATCTCTTCCTCTTTCTCTTGCCTTCGCGGTAAAATCCAATGTTCCCTTTCTCTCGTATCATCTTATTTTCTTTTCGAGCTTCATGTGTGGGTATCAATTTTTCTTTATCTTCTGCATCACCTTTCTCTTCTTGCTCTACGTTGGGCTGCCAATTTTTCTGCACACGACTACCGCGTCCAGTAGGAGAGTGAAAGAAAATTCCCACTACTAATGGTCATCTCAGGGTACATCTTGACGAATCTAAGTTTAACGTGGAGTCAGAGAAAGGGTACGGTGTTCCACAACTGTGACCTATCAATATCTCAGGTGGACCATCTCCACCCACGTACCATACGATCCGAAAGATAAAAAGAAAACGCAACTCACTTAAATCTACCATCCTTAACTTACAATACCTATCAATAAATAACCATTCCACATGGTAAATTCTTAACTAAAATAGTTTGTTAAGAAGCTGTACTATCTTGGAAAGAGTAAATTACTGTAGTATAAATCATTTCATAATAATTAATGTCCAAATAAATCTCATGGGAAATATGATTTACAATACAGTAGCCCTTTATCTTCCAAGTATCACCATCCACTTTCTTTAAGATTAGCCAACCAACATACAATACCTATTTCGTAATGATTAGCTTCACTTCGTTTCCAACATGTATCCACTAATATGTAGATTACTCGAAACAAAACTGATTTCAACATGACTATTTATCAATTTCCTAATTTGATTTTGTGTACTAGACCATAACTCACCTTTCTCTGACTATCTTTGAAATGTCGTGCTAAGTTCTACTTCTTCCCTAAACAGCAAAATCTTGCATCTACTAACATGTTCTTAATTTACTGGCATGTATTAATCATATCATATCCTCCAAAATGAACATTTATAACTGACTTCTAAGTCTACCAATTTTCATTTCATTACAGCTTTTATTTTAAAATCGTGCTCCAACATCAATGTAGTATAACACTCCGTTGCCTGTATACAGCTCTATAAATTCAATGAACAGCTTGACTACGACTATGGCACAACAACATTACATTATTTCAACATTTTTCTCTGTACATTGTAACATTAGACACATATGAGATGTTCGTAATAAGTGTCACCTAACATGTCAATTTTTATTGCATGGATATGCCCACAATATAAGTTGGACCAGGCTTAGCATTCACCATTCTCGGTCAGGTATGTCCTCATATACTTTTATGTTCCCTCGATGAAATTCCTTAGTACTTCAGTGTAGTCTGTATGTGACCCAATCTCAAGCTCCTTACATCTCGTATCCCAAACGATTTCTTCTGCGCACTGCTAATGCTAATTCTCTTCGACGATTATACACTTCACTTAGTACAACTCGCGGCTTACATATTTCAATTTTAATCCTCTCTGCATATGCACATTTCTTCTCAAATGACTCAATTTCTTCTCATAAATACATCTCCCTCGACGAGGCATACACAACTATAGCTATATAATTTACACTGGGTCATATTATTATTCCATTGCGAGGACATCTAACTCCAAAGTTTACCAACACATTACTCCTTGCTTTTCAATGACAGCAAAAACACATATCTGCCTGCATATCCATACTTAACCCTACATATGCTTTTCATGCTAAACATTAGGTCGCCTTATACAGTACATTATAATATCTAGTTCTCAAACATTGTTGTTTATTTTATGTAAACTTTACCTATTCAATGTTATCAAGGCGACGTGTGCATATCTACAGCATCGTATGCATTCTATAGACATAGATAACTGCTCCATTCTTATTAATTGAATCTGATGTAGGTTAATATGCGAGAGCTTAATTTAATATTTACTTTACATTGAATATATATTCATACTACAACTGCATAGTATCCGTTTTAGGTTAAAGCCTTTTTTATATATTTTATTTCAAGTAAGAATTGTAATTTATGGGAACTTAGCTCAATCATTCACCGGTTTGGGGTGACTCAGCTGCCATCTATCCTTGAGCTGTTATCCTCTCGGCCGCTCGGAAAATCATTTCCTTCTCAGGCGGACCGATCCTGCGGAGTCGAACACATTTCTAGGCCCGCCCACTGCACATTACTGGAATTCATGACGATCTTCTTGCTTGAAGTCATGTTAATGAAGAAATACACAGATGCAATACTCGAATTCATATCGATATCCTTATACAACAGATAGTATATATTGATTTTCTGACTCTGATGTTCTCTATAAGACTGCTCTGAATTGTATCAAGAGAATCTTGGTATTGCTCCCAATCTCTAGTTTATTTCCAAGATGATCAGTTTTTAACAATCTGCTTGTTGACCCCTGATAAATGTATATTTTCTCTTCTTTCTTCTTGAATAAATCTTGGCGAATTTGTAGCCCTGCAATCCGTTTTTTGTTTAACAATCTAGCTCGCTTTTTCTTTGTCTTCTTCTCCACTGCCACATTGATCACGCACTTCTTCTCGAAGTTAGGCCCGTATTAGCTTCTAAATCATACTCTTTTTCACCTTCGCTCTGCCTAAATGCATTTCGCGTAACTTCATTCAACCATTAGGCGACATTTTTACATGACGTAAAATGCAATGGCACGGTGGTATCACTTTAGGAATCACACTGCAGATTCAACTCGCTTGCGTGCGGGTAACGAGGCGAGGCGAGACAGAAAAATCCCCCGCCCTACTTATGAGTATTTTTGTAAGTGAAACATGTAGTAACGTCTCTGACCTCTGATGTTCACTGTTTATCAGGTGTTTATGACGGCCGTAAAGTGGTTGATGCACGGTTGGGAGCGGAGGAAGAATCATACCGTGGAGCTGATGAAGTGTGTGAGATTCGGCTTCATGGACCCGTGGCAGCTGGTGGACATTCCGCGGAATGCTCTCAACCCTGAGTTTCTCAAGGTGTCCGGTTTCCCCGAAGTGCGGGCCATGATCGAGGACGGCTTGTCGTACGCAGTACACCGGTACCACTACGCCGACAACAGAGACGAGTACTACCGTTGGATAGAGAAGCTGTCACTATCGTGCCCAGAGGAGCGTAACTGGCTAGGTATGGTAACCCCCAGTGAGTAACATGGCAGTACCTCTCCCGCCATCCGACTTCCTCCTATCATTCACTGCTGTGTTATATACTCCTATCTTTGTGAGCCTTCCTTCCTTCCTTCCTTCCTTCCTTCCTTCCTTCCTTCCTTCCTTCCTTCCTTCCTTCATCAGTACTAGGACTGACCATCTCGTATTAATTCACATTAAACTGAATCTTCAATATTTACGATTAGATTTTCATTATGCGCCAGAAGTAGCTCAGACGATTGAGGCGCTGGCCTTCTGACTCCAACGTGGCAGGTTCGATTCTGGCTCAGTGTGCTGATATTTGATGGTGCTCAAATACGTCAGCCTCGTGTCGAAAGATTTACTGGCACGTAAAGGAACTGCTGCGGGATTAAATTCCGGCACCTCAGCGTCTCCGATAACCGTAAAAGTAGTTCGTAATTATTATTATTTATTACTAAGGTTCGAAAGTTAAGGAAAAGTCATATTTCTTTCCTGAGTTCATTTTATCCGAAATCTGAAAAATAAACGTGATTGATGAGTCCCTGGCCCAGCTTAAAGCAAATTGATGTTGCTTATAAATGCATATTTCAGCCGTTTTTATTGTTTTTGTCATATTTTCGCATTTTAGTATATAAGGTGGTTTAAATTTCAGCTTTTTTGGTTAAATTGAGGCGTCGCTAACAAGGTACGTGTTATCTGCGTCGAGTTTCAACCACAGAATTTTCAAATAGTGTGGTATATATATATATATATATATATATATTTCTCTTTATTTCCCCGGAACAGACAGGTGTCAGGTTTAGAAGACCTGGTTCCAAGAAAAAACTGCTGTACGACGTCTTTTAGCACATCTTTCTGGATTGCGACACTATACGCGTGAGCTCACGGAAAGGATGTCATTCCAGTAGATGTGTGTAGAGGTGTTTAATGTTATTAATACTCATAATTCTTGCTGTCTATCCCCAAAATTTGTCATATTTGATTTTAGGTAATATTTTATAATTTTAGGTCATATTTAGCTAGTTTTTAGGACATATTTGTTTGGATATTTTGGAATTCTTTAGGTCATAAACCCCTGAACCCTAGTTATTACTGGTCTATTGTTGATCAATTATTATTTTAATATAATTTTCTTTATTGCCATTGTTTTCTAACTGCAGTGTACATATTACATGATCACAATATGGTAAATATAATAAATAGCATTTTAATAGCATTTTAGAAAAATGTACTTAGTAAACCGTCAGATTTTTTGTTATTCGCTAAACGTGGTATAATACATAAGTAATTTTAAAATCTGAAGTCCTAGTTCCCCATGTGTGGACGGTAGAATAACACCGACGGTATCCCTTGCCTGTCATAAGAGGCGACTAAAAGGGGCTCCAGGGGCTCAGATATGGAGCGTGGGTTGGCGGACACGGGGCGCTTAGTTGAGTCCTGACATTGCTTCCACTTACTTGTGTCAGGCTCCTCACTTTCATCTATCCTATCCGACCTCCCGTGGTCAACTCTTGTTCTTTTCCGACCTCGACGGTATTAGAGCACTCGCCGCCTAGATATTCTTTCATTTTCATGACCTTCGTGGCCCTTGTATTTCTCTGGCCTATACCTTCATTTTTCGAATTATCCGATCCCTTCCATGTTTTCTCTATGATTTGTGTTATATAGAGGATGGTTGCCCATTTTTACTTTACCTTAAAACAATAATCACCACCACCATCAAGTGCTAGCAGACAAAAGACATTTGTCATTACTATTTGCTCAAACAAGCACAAAGAAAACGGAACCATGCAAATATCTCCCATTATAGATTCAGATATATATTTTTAACCCTTGAAAATGTCCAGTCCAGAACCTTTGTTAGGGTTATTCAATCTCAGACGGGAATGCGTTATGTGAAGGGAGGGATTCGGTTAAGTGGAAATGTAGTAAGCAGTTTGGCATATGCCGACGACTTCGTCTTAACGGCAGATTGTGTCGAAAGCCTGCAATCTAATTTTTTGGAACTTGAAGGATGAGGATGTAGGTTTTCCCAAGATGGTAGTATAGTAAATGAGATGGAATCAAGGTGCAGCAGTGTTAATGCAGTGAGCTCGCAGTTGCGATCGGCAGTATTCTGTAAGAAGGAAAGAACTTCCCGGACGAAGTTATCTTCACTCCGGTTTGTTTACAAACCACCTTTGCTTTGGGTGGACTCAGCTAACCCTATTCATGAATTAGAAGGAACAGATATGAAATTAGCAAGGATGATTGCTGGTATGAACAGATGGGAATAATAGGAGGAACCTACTCGAAGTGAGGAGAAAAAGGCTAAATTAGGATTGAACTCGATGGATGAAGCTGTACGCATATACTGGCTTCGGTAGTGGGTTCGTGTGAGGCGAATGGAGGAGGACAGGTTACCTAGGAGAATAATGGACTCTTATGGAAGGTAAGAGAAGTAGAGTGAGATCAAGACGACGATGGTTAGACTCAGTTTCTAACGATTGAAAGATAAGAGGTACAGAACTAAAGGAGACCACAAAACTAGTTATAAATAGAGGATTGTGGTGGTGGTTAGTAAATTCACAGAGGCTTGCAGACTGAACGCTGAAAGGCATAACAGTATATTATGAAGAAATATGTATGAATGTATGTATGTATGTAGGCCTATGTATGTATGTATGTATGTATGTATGTATGTATGTATGTATGTATGTATGTATGTATGTATGTATGTATGTATGTATGTATGTATGTATGTGCATATTTACCTTGTTGTAGCCCATTACGTCACTACGGTAACAGAATAAAGCTAGCCGTTTTTCCCGCGGACTGACACATTCAAGCATTACGAAACGAATCTTTAACAATGCTAGACTGTACTGAATTGAGGAAGACTAAAGAGCAAGCAGTAAATATTTTCGTTTCCTAAAAGGCGAAGCTCTCGCTTTGTATGAGATGAACGCTAGTCGGTGCGAAGAAAAATTTCACTTAAAGCGTGTTCATTAAACGAAGCTTTTTATAACACATATATTTTTAAATGGTCATATTTATACAGGGTGGTTGGAAAGAACGTGGAACGAGTATATGAGCGTCACAGCGTTGGTCATACTGATGGATTTGAAAACATTACGTCGTTATCTCGCGCCAGTGTCATGTTATCAGCTGCTGAAGTTAGCCAATCAGATCGCTTCGCGAGCAAATTCAAATGGGCTATACGAGGCACCTGGCTTGTTCGGGCTTGAGAGCCTTGTCGAGAAATGAACATGAAACACACCGCGGGTTTCAGTCATTGCCACCGCAGCGTACTTGCTATCAGTAGGGAGGTCCTTGTTCCAGTCCCTCCCCTGGAGAGTTTATTTCTCAAGCCGGTCATAAGTCATGTGCAGATTTAGCAACACCGCCTCTCAAAGCCCATCTGAAGTAGCCCACGAAGCGATCTGATTGGACAACTTCAGCAGCTGATAAAATGACAGCGACGCGAGATCTAATTATGTTGTTCCAATTATTTATCAGTACTTTACTTTCTTATCACTTGTAATGGTAAGCTAGTGGTGAGTTCAGCCTATAGTATTGTAAGCCATGAAGCTTAAGTTGTGTATGATGATGCTGGACGTAGAATGTTAAACTAGTAGCATTTCTTGTAATGTTTTCTTTCCAGAGAATTGCTTGTTATACTCCTGTTCCTGTGACTGTTGTTGTTTGGTAATTAGAACTTTACTTTATTATCACTTGTAGTGTTAAGCTAGTAGTAAGCTCAAAGCCGTAGTGTCAATCACTGCAAATACTTACGTTGTCTGTGAATTTGAATACGATGATGCTGGATTTAAAATGTCAGTATTTCTTGTAATATTTTATTTCAGCTGAATTTCTTGTTGTAATCTTGTTGTTGTTGTTGTGCAATTATGTTTTAAATTTACTTTATTATCACGTGTAATGCTAAGCTATAAGTTCAACCTATAATAATGCAAGACGTAGTATTAAGCAATGGAAATACTTAAGTAGTGTGTGAAATTGTGTATGATGATGCCGGATTTAGAATGTTAAACTAGTAGTGTTTCTTGTCGTAATTTCTTTGCATGGAATTGCTTGTTATACTCTTGTTATTGTGGTGGTGTTGTTGGGTAGTTAGGTTTTAACTTTATTATCATTTGTAAAGCTAAGCTAGTAATAAGCTCAACCTGTAGTATTGTAAGCCGTAATGTTAAGCACTGGATATATCTAAGTTGTGTGTGAATTTGAATATGATGATGCTGGATGTGGAATGTTAAACTAGTACTGTTTCTTGTAATATTTTCTTTTCATGGAATTCCTTGTCGTACTTTTGTTTTTGTTGCTGTTGTTGGATAATTACGTTTTAACATTACTTTATTATCACACTACTGTAAGTGATCATTGCCTCCGAAATATTTCCTGATTGTGATGTATTTGTTAATAATAATAATAATAAAATAATATTAAAACTACCAACTAGTATGACCAATCCTCTAACGCTCATATATCCGGTTCACGCTGTTTCCGACCACCCTGTATATTTATTACATATGCTTCATAATTATATACTTTCATACACTTGTCAATAATATTTTTTTCACCTCTAAGTAAAATTTAAGATAATAGAGATGTTGATTTTAAAATGAAGTTTCATAACGTTCGCAGGTTTCCTTTTCATTTGTGTGTTATGTACCTGCCTATTCAATAACGACGCAATGTACGCTAATAAGTTATATGGTGGAGTAGCCCCCTGATGACTACTGGTGAACTAAGGAATGCACAAATAAGTACAATATTAGACAATCTTACTTATCACTTAATGCAATCTTTGATCTTTTTAAAATTTATGATATCCACTTGAATGGAAACAAATGCAAGTGCAAGTAACGTATAATTACTGACGAGTGTTCGGGAAGTAATTTTTGGTTTTACTATCATTCTTTTCTTAACATAATTACAGCATATTATAATTACATAAAACATGCGTCCCAGTGGCCAAAATTTGAAGTGGACAGCAATGATGGCGCGTATTTTCCTACAGCAACAGTATTTGCAAATCGTACACTTCGTACAATTTTTTAAACTAATTTTTAAAAGAAATTATCGATATTTATGAAATGAGAGTGCAATTCGTCACTGCTAATGTATATTCTCTTTCTTTTAATGCTCATTTGTCACAGTCGTTTACTTGTGAGCGCCGTAAAAGGTATCTATACAACTGAAATAATATAATATGAATATTCAAATTCAAATTATCAGGACATAAAAACTGAAATCCAATGTAGTGCACGTGTATCTCAGAACTGTAGTGATGTTGACGGAAATAAAGAATCCGATGGCCCGTGAAGTAGTACGCATTTGTTCAAAGAAGGAAAAACCCATGTTCCTGTTGTTCGAATTTCACGTAAATCTAGAGGATCCGTGGCTCCAATCACAACATCAAGAGTCACGTAAAACTACAAGTTTACTTCATTAAAAACAGTAGCTTGAAAGGCAGACGTGAACACCTGATGAAGAACTAAGTGTTTTATTTCTGCAAGTACAATGTATTAATAGTTTTAAGTCCCAGTGAACTTATTTTCACCAAGCAAAATCTGAATTCCACTAGATCTGAAAAGGTTTTTCGAAGCGTGAGTATGAAGTAAATTCTAGTGGCGATGTCTTTAAGACCTGTTAGCTCAAAGTCTTGCCCATATTTGCAACCTAACAACTACCTGTTTCCAGCAGTTTCAACGTTGTGTGTAATATTGCTAATTTACGATAGAGTATTTTAAACGGTGAGATGGTTCATGAAATGAAAAAATGTTAAACAACATTACTAAACAGAAGACGAAGTTTATAAACTAGTAGCCTACCTATGCACCGCGTACCAACTCTGTTTGATGTATTGTTTACTTCGAATTAATTTTTTATTGTCACGTAGATACAACAGAAGTTGCTTTCAGATGCTCTCAACTTGCTTCTTAGAAGATATTCCCTGCATCAGCTATTTTCCCACGAAATTAGATTAATTTAGCTGTGTTCGGATCAAGAAGAAAGAAGTTGCTCTGCTCCACAGTCACTCTGCACGATTGTGGCATATGAAATTATATACCTTGACAAAAAGAGGTCTCATATCTAATATTAACTGAAGAATTTGGTCGTAAGGAAAAAATATAATTTTCAATTCATAGCCTAACTTGGAAATCCTTTAGGAGTTTGTATACTATTTAGTTATTCTCAACGTTCTTTGGAACGAAGTTTAAACATTTCTTTACCAACTGTCTTTATTGCATTTCGAAAAATAAATACCTTGAACACTACCACTCTGATTCAACTGTTAGAATATTTGACTTACTTGTAAAACGGGAAGTATGAACTGTTATATCGTAGGTTTGCAGATAAAATACTTAATCCAGGAACTTACAATCGAGAGAAATATCTGAATAAATAACTGAAATAATTGAAATAAAGTAAATTAATAAAAGTAATTAATCGAAATGTCCACAGTATGGGCGCTAGAGTTCACCAGAATGGATCCATCAAATTTTTATAAAGCATGATATTTCTCTCTCCCAGATCGCGTACATAAAGCTGCGTACAGGTACATTTGCTTCAGGCCTTACCTAACCTTCTGAAAGCGACTAAATAGGTAGGAACTGCACCTATGTTCAGCAATAATTCCACTTATTCGAAAATAACTAACTATATTATGAATAACATCCGTGCATGAGCACCTCATCAACACATCAAAATATACATAAAATACACTCACAAAATACTGCTGAAAGACTCCATATTTACAACAACAACAACAACAACAACAACAACAAAAACATAAACAGTGGGAGACCAAAAGCGAGGATCAAGCTACCATTTGCAGTCAGTCCGTTTAATATTAATTACAAAGCACATGTATGTAGATAAATACCCTTCACTGTCTCTGTGTATCAACACAACTTTCATATTCTCATAATTGGCATATGTTATATCACACAGACACTGTACCTTTATAATACTGTGTCCACGGATTCTAACACTTGGTTAAAAGACACCTTACCTTGAACAACACACACTTATTTTTCCGCACCGTAAATTATGGAAAGTCTGAAAAACAGCACCTCATAGCTCTCACCAACATATAAGCCACCAAGCCACAACAAGTTATATAATACCAAGTGTCTAAGGACTCCACAGTTTGTAGGTCAGTACCACACATCACATTACAAAAAATTGCACGTCAACCACGTTTCACAAAAGTTTTATGGCAAGTCATGTTTCACCAAAATTTTAAGTCAAGTCACATCTCCTCTCACGTTCCACCAAAGATTTTAAGGCAAGCATGTTTCACAAGTTTACATCTCCTCTCACGTTCCACCAAAGATTTTAAGACAAGCATGTTTCACAAAAGTTACATCTCTTCTCACGTTCCACCAAAGATTTTAAAGCAAGCATGTTTCACAAAAGTTACATCTCTTCTCACGTTCCACCAAAGATTTTAAGACAAGCATGTTTCACAAAAGTTACATCTCTTCTCACGTTCCACCAAAGATTTTAAGACAAGCACGTTTCACAAGTTTACATCTCCTCACGTTCCACCAAAGATTCAAGACAAGCATCACCAAAGATTCAAGACAAGCATGTCTCACAAAAGTTACATCTTCTCAACGTACACCAAAGTTTTAAAATCAACTCCTCCGCTGTTTTCAGTCAAGTTACAAGTCAAGTCTCTCCGCCGTTTTCTCACATGCCTAAACAGACGTCAGCTTCCCCCTATTCTCACACGATACGTCTAGATTGATCCTGACCATCCAATCACAAGTGGAAGATTATCTTGCCATACCAAACCACGCACCGACCCTCTTCTGGGTACCAAGACAATAACAAACATGTCGCGTCATCGAAATCTGTGCTGCCCGTATGACTCACAGAAACTTCCCGTGTTGTAAATAGCTCTGTTCTTCCATTCGCTTGTACAAACCAAATTACTCATATCACATATGAGGACCTTCCAGCTTAACATATTAAGAATAAATAAACAAACAGATTAATAATGATGATAATAATATCTCATATTAATATTATTATTATTATTATTATTATTATTATTATTATTATTATTATTATTATTATTTATTTATTTATTTATTTATTTATTTATTTATTTATTTATTTATTTATTTATTTATTTATTTATTTATTTATTTATTTAAATTTATTTATTTATTTATTTTCCACTGATTGTAGGTACAATTTATGGATAGTGAATGGGGAAAGGGCATAGCCCCACATACACGAAAGTTCTGAATACAGTGTGTACTATCACAAGAGGTTTGAAAATTTGTATAGTCTTTCACTCTCAGTATATTCTCCATGAATAAGAATATTTCTCTTTAAAATAATGCAATGAGTTTGCTAGAGCATCTATAACAGCGTCATGTAGCTGAAATTGTATTCTTTCGAAGCTAACACAATTTAACTAAACGTTTCATAAAAATAAGCCACAGATTTAATTACTAAATGTCCTTTACATGCCACACATAGTTGAAGAAATATAACAACATAACTTGGATCTTATACGTTTATTTTTTACAACATATGGTTAAACACATTAAGTCTCTTAATATATTTTACCTGAATAAAATTTGGCAGAAAATGAACTTCAGACGATTCAGCAACCAAATGATCTCGTACACCATAATGGATATTTGCAGTGAATATAGTGGAAAATTCACGTAGTGGTAGTGTGAAAATGTCAAAAATTCTAAAACTGACTTAATGTGCTTTGGTTGAAAACCCACAATATTGTCTGTTTCAATGAGTAACTTGATATTGCATTCATGTATTAGGAGAGCAGAACGCCTGTACGTTCATTCACCGGACATGATATATGTTTAAGGTAGCATATACCGGTGTAGCACCCTGTCCCCGTGTTTACTTGGAATAGAAACACCGAAGAAGGTAAAGAATCCTTTTGAACTAAGCCACTGCATCGACGTTACAACCTCCGGGGATGATGAAAACGGTCGTCGATATCACAGGCTCCACCACTTACTTAAGGATAGAGACACCGGTACTGAATAGAAAGACTAAGATCACCTTATGTTTTCTTATGTATATCAATGATATGTGTAAAGAAGTGGAATCAGAGAGAAGGCTTTTTGCAGATGATGTTATCCTCTACAGAGTAATAAATTAGTCACAAGATTGTGAGCAACTGCAAAATGACATCGATAATGTTGTGAGATGGACAGTAGACAATGGTACGATGATAAACAGGGTTAAAAGTCAAGTTGTGAGTTTCACAAATAGAAAAAGTCCTCTCAGTTTTAATTTCTGCATTGATGGGGTGAAAATTCCCTTTGGGGATCATTGTAAGTACCTAGGTCTTAATATAAGGAAAGATCTTCATTGGGGTAATCATATAAATATGATCCTAAATAAAGGGTAGCTCTGCACATGGTTATGAAGGTATTTAGGGGTTGTAGTAAAGATGTAAAGGAGAAGGCATATAAGTCTCTGGTAAGACCCCGACTAGAGTAAGGTTCCTGTGTATGGGACCCTCACCAGGATTACTTGAGTCAAGAACTGGAAAAATCCAAAGAAAAGCAGCTCGATTTGTTCTGGGTGATTTCCGACAAAAGAGTAGCGTTACAAAAATGTTGCAAAGTTTGGGCTGGGAAGAATTGGAGAAAAGAGACGAGCTGCTCGACTAAGTGGTATGTTCCGAGCTGTCAGTGGAGAGATGGCGTGGAATGATATCAGTTGACGAATAAGTTTGAGTGGTGTCTTTAAAAGTAGGAAAGATCACAATATGAAGATAAAGTTGGAATACAAGAGGACAAATTGTGGCAAATATTCGTTTATAGGAAGGGGAGTTAGGGATTGGAATAACTTACGAAGGGAGATGTTCGATATTTTCCAATTTCTTTGCAATCATTTAAGAAAAGGCTAGGAAAACAACAGATAGGGAATCTGCCACCTGGGTGACTGACCTAAATGCAGATCGGAATTGATTGATTGATTGATTGATTGATTGATTGATTGATTGATTGATTGATTGATTGATTGATTGATTGATTGATTGATTGATTGATTGATTGATTGATTGATTGATTGATTGATTGATTGATTGATTGATTGATTGATTGATTGATTGATTGATTGATTGATTGATTGATTGATTGATTGATTGATTGATTGATTGATTGATTGATTGATTGATTGATTGATTGATTGATTGATTGATTGATTGATTGATTGATTGATTGATTGATTGATTGATTGATTGATTGATTGATTGATTGATTTAAAATTAAGTTAATTAAATTTTGACTTATTCTTGACGTTTTCCTCCACTACGAAATGAAAGTTTGAATAAATTAGTTAAGTAATATTTTTGTATGGCTCTGGGTCACGTAAATGTGCTCAAATGTTACTAACTGATATCAAAAGAAGAATCAATTAATAACACATCATTGATCTGTATTTAAGGCTGTTGCCCAGGCGACAGATACCCTGTCTGATGTGTCTTTAGAGAATTGGAATTTCTTAAATAAATTCATGGTTAGATTCGTCATGTAATCACTTTATCTTTCAAAGAATTATTATCAATAACAATAAATAGCCTAAGTTCAAAGAGCTCTAGGTATTACAAGAAACTAGTTCATGACGTCATAACAATCTCTCCCACTTATTATGCACAGTGATAGTCTTCGAGGGAGTGCGGTGGTCATCGAACACGCAGAAGTCTACCGGTTTTTTCCTCACCTTCAGGAGAATTGTAAGAGTTTCCTGCTGTTCCCCAGGAGTGGCCTCGCCACTTTGAAGTTTTCTTGGGATTTCCGTAGGTACACAAGTTTAAGTCGAGGCTTCTCGGAGTCTGCATGTTCTTGAGGTATCTCAGTACATTGAAAATCTTGAACGTTCACCAAACTTCCTCCTGACCACATCAAACTTGCAGGTGCCTTTGTAATTTGTGTACCACCTAGCCTGGATGCCGTCTCCCACACCTTCTTGTTCGAACGATAGGTGGAACCTTCTTCAGCCAGAAATAACGCATCTAGTTTTATCCGTAGATTTCGTCCAAGATATAGTTCACCTGGAGTCATGTTGTTCGCAAGAGGGGATGTTAGATATCGAAAAACGCGTCTTGCTAAAGATCCCGTAGATGAAACCAAAGTGTCTAATTTTATTTTTCGAAGTTTTGATGTGATGTTCAGCTAATCCGTTTGTTGCTGGGTGGCAATAAGTGGATACTTAACAGTAGAAAGGTGCAAAGTGCCAAATTTATGAACAGAGGTTATAACAAAGAAACTGCCCATAGTGGAGTGTTTTAATTATTTATTCCCGAAACGTTTCTAAGTTATAAAGGAGAGTTTCGTCGTTGCAATGCGTAGTTGGAATTGTTTGTTGCTGAAAGCGATTCAAACACCAACGTTTATGAAAGGTGCAAAGTCCCGTCAATTTTTTCTAGGTGTTATGTCCTCATTCACCACAGATCTCCATGTGATCATTCCTTTCCAGGTAAGGGATCATAGACATTAAATCCTTCTGTTCATCTTTCGGAAGTGAGTTCATTGTGGAACTGGATTAAAAAACAGCCCATCAAAGTCTTTTGCATGTTTCCGCTGTTTGAGGACGTTTACCTTAACGACCCTTTCTATCTCCGTGAAACACTCTTTTACTGATACATGTTCTAGATCTGATGCATCGTATGTGATGCTGGCAGCTTTGGAAATGTTCAGATTTTTGTGGAGATTATCTCGTCTGCCACAGCTTGAATGTTAAAAAAAATGTGAACTATCCATGAAAATTACTTTGAAGGGTTTAACAATCTTCGATTCCTCGACCATTTTGCATAGGTCACAAGGTACAAATGCCTTCGTCAGTGACTTCCTCCTCTCTATTAAGGCAACCTCAGAGTCACAGGGAAGGAAACTGTGCCCACAAATAAGAAAGTGTTGTTCTATTCTTGTGAACAACCCATTTTCCACTAGAAAAAGAAAAAGAAACACCATCGTTCGGTTCTTGTTCTGTGCAGAAGTCTATGCATATACGTATCAGGCAACGCACCAAAGACATACAAAAATAATTGAATGGCACATTGCACCTTTCTTCTGAAATAATCAGGGAACTTAGGACTACTGGCATCTACTTGGAGTTCTCAGCGGACTTGGCCCTTTCCTCGGTATCCTGCACCCTTCAAACTACTTATCACATTTTTCATGACTTTGGCACTTTGCACCTTTCTACTGTTAAGTATCCATAATGTTTGCTTTATTCTCTCATGAGAGCAGAAGTTGGTAAATGATTCGCTTTTGAAAATAGTTGCGTTGACTGAGACTATCATCTGGAGAAAGCCACGAAAGCTAACTATAACTTTAAGTAATCGAATAGTAAATTCTGAAGTATGGGTCTCTATAGAAACACGCACTTCATGCCATTTCGACTTCGCGTCGAACAGAACTAATACATAACGATTTTCTAAAGGACCAGCACAGAGAATGTGGATTTCATCGAAATTTTCAACTGGTTCTTCCCAATTGTGCACTGGAGCTTTCATCGAATTGTTCCTAATCATGACGCAATCAGGACAATAGCTTTGTCTAGCGATTTCCAAAAGCAGGATCTTCTCGCTAGCTGTTTTATCTTGACTATACCCATATGGGTGTGATGTAATTCGCGTAGAACGTCTTCTTGCAATTTGGCTGGGGTTTTTATTCGATTCCCTTTGAAGAGTATATTCTTATGTATTGATGAGTCTGGACTATTAGTGTCCATTTTGTCAAGTCGGTTTTAACTTTCCTCGATTCGGGATAATTTTGAGTTTCTTCGCCAACGATTCAAACTTGAGTGATAGAGTTGAAATTTGATTTATAATCTGATCATTCATATCTCTTGAGTTCCGAGTCTATTGCCATATCTGCACTGATGGACTTTATTTTTGAAATTGCACGGGAGAGTTTGTTCCTCACCTTTTCAGTGTTCGATCTTGTAATTGAAATCCTTCAGGAACGTATCGCATCGTAATAATCGAGCACTTGCCATAGCGGGAAATTTAGAGTCCTGATGGAAAGTTCTTGTTAAAGGGTGGTTGTCCGTGATTAAAGTGAACTGTCGACCATACAAGTAATTGAAAAATGTACTGACAGAAAACACTACCGTGACCGCCTCGCGTTCCAACAGGCTTTAGTTTCTTTCAGCTTCCGTCAGCGGTCTTGAGGCAAATGAAATTGGTCTTTCGATCCCATCAAAAACATGTGAGACTATGCTTCTTCTCCTCCTCCTTGTTAATATTCTTTTCTTCATGGGGCCTCTAAACATTAGTTCTAATTAGCGTCTACCTCTAAGATCTTTTGCTACCATGTTTTCCCTTCATTTCCACCTAGACATACCTGCTCCCTTCTCAAAGCTGCAGATTGTTCTTATTGGGTCTTGTATTATTTCTCTCCCTTCACTTGGTAGTTCTAGAGTGGAGAGCCTGATTCTACCCAGCGCCTCACACTCGAAAAGTATATGTTCAGCTGATTCCTCTGCTTCATTCATTTCCTACATGTATTGTCTATTAATACTCCAATTATATGTAGGTATTTTTTTCCGATGACAGTGTCCTGTCAACAGCCCAACTACCCATCTTATGTTATCTCTGCTGAGTTTCAACATTTCTTTAGTATGCTTCTTGTTAGGTCCTTTTACCAGTTCCTTTGCAAGCCTGCATCCTGGAGTATTTTTCCATTTTTCCATTTGTTTCTTTTCTGCCCATTTTCCTATGTAGTATCGGGCTTGTTCATAGGAAATCCCGCATACGGGTTCTGGGCCTACAAAATGTGTTTATGCCCCTTTACTGGCCAGTTTATCTCCCTTTTTGTTTCCTTATATACCTGCATGCCCTGCTACCCATATTATTTTAACAGTGTTGTACTGTGAGATCTTCAGGAGAAGTTAGTGGCAATACCAGACAATTCTGGATATTATGCGGACTGCTTCTAGTGTCTTAATGTCCGCTTGTCTGTCCGTAAAACTGAAAATGCTCTTATTCCTCTAGTTCATTTTCAGATTTTCTTCAAGATATGTTGTGATAGCTATCACTTCAGCTTGAAAGACTGTAGTGTATTTGCCCAAGCTCATCTGGATTGATCTCTCAGGTCTTCCCCCGTTGATCCCTCTCCCTGTGCCAGCCACAGTCTTTGAGTCATCAGTCCACCACACTATATCTTCTATTTCAGTATTCCATTTGTTGAAATCCCAGTCTTATCTTTCTATTATCTGGGTCTCAAACGGTTTTTCAAAGTTGTACTTTGGTATCATATGATTAGAAGGCATGTGTAGAACTTCCTCTGTTATTATTCTGTTAATTTTACAATGTCCTCGATTGGGTCTTTGTGCATTCCAGCACTCTGATTGTGCCAGTCTATATGAACTCATTTTAGCCTGTCCTTTTATGAAATTGCACAGTGATGGGAGGTCTAGTAAAGTATTCAAGGCTTGTGGCGTAGTTCTCATAGCCCCAGTTATGGCTATGCATGCCATTCTCTGTAGGCTATCCAATCTACTGCTGACTTTTCCTTGGCTTAATTTCTGCCGGCCAGTATCCAGTAATCGGGAGATAGTGGGTTCGAGCCCCTCTGTCGGCAGCCCTGAAGATGGTTTTCCGTGGTTTCCCATTTTTATACCAGGCAAAATTCCGGGGCTGTACCTTAATTAAGGCCACGGCCGCTTCCTTCCACTTCCTAGGCCTTTCCTATACCCTCGTCGCCATAAGACATATCTGTGTCGGTGCGACGTAAAGCAAATAGCAAAAAAAAAATCTGCCACCATATGATTGCAGCATAGGCCATCAACGGTCTAATGATCATTATGTATATCCACATTACCGCTGCTGGTCTTATGCCCCATGTCTTCCCGACGGCTCTTTTACATGGATACAGCAAGTTCTTGGCCCGGGTTTTCTTTCTATATGTGGATTCCAAGTTAGATGTTTATCTAACACTACACCTAGGTGCAGTGCCTCTTCTTCCATACAGATATCTTGTCCAAATAGCTTCAGTGATCTCTTTCCCTCTAATTTTCTCCTTCTTGTAAAATGGCTCAGAGTTATCTTGTTCGGGATGATTGATAGTTGTTCTTCCCGACACCCGTTCTCCAGGAGGTTAAGTGATCTTCGCATGAGGTCCTGGATAACACTCATCGTACCATAATCACTAGATCATCTGCGTATCCTTGTGTATGAAAACCCTGTTCGTTGAGCATAGCTATGATTTTGTTCACCACGAGGTTCCACAGCAGAAGCGAAAGAACTCCTCCCTGAGCACAGCCTCGGATGGCCCTAACCGTCAGCGTTTCTTCAAACAGGGTTGCTTTTATCTTCCTTCTGTGCAACATGGATTTAATCTATTTGACGACGGTTTTACTCACCTTGCTCTTTTCCAATGCTTTGATCATAGAGTCATAGTTTGTATTGTTGAAGGCTCCTTCTATATCTAGAAATGCCGCCAGTGCAATTTCCTTAAATTCTAGACTTTGCTCTAGTTTATAAACCAAATGGTGGAGTGCTACTTCAGTGGATCTGCCAGGTCTATATGTAAACTGGTTTTCATGTAACGTTGAGTTCAGTTGCACCGTTCTTCTGATATATTTATCCAGAGTTTTCTCCATTGCTTTCAGCATGAAGGAGGTTAAACATAATGGTCTGTATGCTTTGGCTTGGGCATAATTTACCCTTCCAGGCTTAGGTACGAATACCGCTTTAGCTTCAGGCTATGATTTCGGCAAGTACCCTAAAGCTAGACTAGCTCTGAAAAGGTCCGTCAGGGTATTGACGAGTATATCCCGTCCTTCCTGTAGGAGTATCGAAAGTATCTCATCTGGCCCCGAAGCCTTTATAGGATGAAACGTGTCGATTGCCCATTTTATATGGTTATGTTTCATTATTCTGTTGGCACAGTTCCAGTCTGCTCTTCGAGCTCCGGTCTCTTTTTTTGCAAATTGGATGTGCTGGTGGACTGCCAGTGGTGGTTCCTCCAGCACCTTCTAATTTTTAATAAAGTTTGCAATATGCGTAGTGCTTAGTGTAATGTCTATTACCTCCCTACGATGTTTATTTATAAATCTAGGCTTGTTTACTAGGTTTAGTATCGTCAACTCAGTTCTAATAATAAACTCTAGTAAAGACTCACCTCTTCCATTGCAGTTCGTGCTGCCCCACGCGGTGTGGTGTGAATTTGCATCTGCTCCAAGGACTAGGTGTTCGCCTTTCCTCTTTGCGTTGCAAATTAGGTTCTCAACATCTTCTGATGGAGGTAGATTAGTTGAGTCACATGGGAGGTATGCAAAGCCTATGGTTATTTCTCTTGAGTCCCTCCCAATTTCCAACTTTAATCTTGGCCACGGTTAAGTCCCGTGAACAGTGTTCCTGCAACGTCAGACATTTTAGTTTCCTGTTCACAAGAAGATATGTTCTGGGTATTTCCGATATTGTATCGTACATCAGCCTACCTCCAGATTCCGCCAGTCCTGCTACTCTGCACTTGACTCCCCAAGGCTCTTGAATAAGAGGAACGTCAATAGCCTCAGACTTGAACTTCCTGGCGAAATTGGCCACAGCTGCTTTTTTATGCTGAATATTGGCCTGAAGGCCCTTCAGCACCATCTTTATAAACATTGAGTTTCGTTTTTCCCCTGATGATCTGAAACTTGATCTGCCCAAGTCCGAGCTCCTCAAAGTCTCTTTAACCAAGGGCTAAAACAACTGTCCTTCCTGCCTGGAAGTAGCATTCCGCACTCTCCACTCTTGCGTTAGAAGTTTGGTATCGTGCTAATTGATTCTTAAAAGAATATCCTCCACTTTCATCTTGTCAAAGGGAGGTGGAAACTCGATGATGATCTTGGTCGTGTTCAGTACCTGTTTTTGGGTCCGCCACCTCTAGGGTCTCCCCCTTCCATGGATTACAATTTGATACTGTCGGTTCCAGCCAACTTTTTATTTCTGGATTTGCACAGATCAGTACCATAGCTCCACTTTCCAGCCTTGGTGACTCAAGGAAGCCTGGCAGACTTCCGTCTGACAGCGGCTTCATTTGTGCTATCAGAGCAGAAGACAATTCAGTTACATCTTCCTCCTTGAATTTTCCATCTGGAAAGGTCTTAGGTATTATTGCGACCTTAACTGAGTTTTCTAAAAAGGACATGAGTTTTTCTTCCTTCTGTTTCTTGGAGGGTGGTTTTGTAGCCGAACTTGAAGGCGTGCTTTCCTCCGACCTTGGCCCTTTGGGCGTAGTGATTGGCGTAGTGTCTCGCCAATCCCTGTTCATTGGCTTCTTCTCCACCCAAGTCCCAGCCGCTATCTTGACCTCTTTCCTCGCCTTCTTATTTTCCTTGTAGTAGGCACTTGCGCGAGGTTGTCTATCCATATGCATCCCATTTAGTTTCGATGCCGATATCTTCAGAACTTTCTTATTGAAATCTTCTGTTTCCTTTTGTTCAGAAGTTTGCTTTCCTGTTGCTTCTTCAGATTTGGATTCAGCCTGCCTTACTAGGACTTCTGTCTCCATATTCTCCTCTTGGGCCTGCCGCTGGACCTGCTCTTCTGGAGCTTCCATACTTTCCCTTAGTATTTGTTTAGGTGGTTCATTTGGAATGCCCATGGTTCCATATGACGTAGGTATTTTGCCCCTTGTAGGGTCCTCAGCGGCGTTCTCACCATCCGTGATGAGGCATTCCGGCAGACATTGTTCTCCCGCAACTCAGGCTTACCGTAGCAGGCGCCACGCCCCTCAGCCGTCCATCCAGCAGTCCGCCCCAGACCCGAACCCGACCAGGTTTGTTCCACCTTCAGTAGACCTACTCACGTGGTTCCCACTTGGCATTGCCATGACTGAGTTCACAGCCATGGGTTCCCCCTAGGTTGGGTTCGTCCCGTTCCCAACCCTCGGCTCGTTCAGGCTACGTAGGGCAAAGTGATGTGTTGGTTCCAGCACACCGCAGTGAGCTTTCACCTCAATCACCACACCCACTTCACCTGAACCACCGTATCGCCCATGCGGTGGAAACATGGATGCCTCTCTAACATGTGTGGGTGAGGTTTCCACTTCCAAGCCTTGGCTTGGGCTAGTAACAATCACACTGCCTCAAGACGTTTTCTGGCAATACCTGTTTCTTGGTCCGCGAGACGGTATTTTATTTCCCTCAGACCCTCCAGATAAGTCCAGAGGGCCACCTATCCAACACCTGCGACGCGTCCGATAGGGGAATAGGCAAGAAAACCTCCCACGGGTGAGACAATGCTAGTAAAAACGGTCGAGCTAGCGTCGCAATCCAGGACCACTCGTAACTGAGGGTCGGAAGCAACCAACACTCGACCACTAAAAGTCCCTTCTTTAAGACTGACAAATGCTAATTCACAAGATGAAGATCAGTTGAATACTTTATTCTTCTGAAGGAGATTGCGCAGAGGGTAGGAAATTGATGAGACTTTTGGGATAAACATAGAGTAATATGTAATCATATCCAGGAATCGTCGTAGTTGTTGCTGGTTCTGGGGTTGTGGGATAGCTGTAATGACTTCTACTTTATTAAGGCACTTCGCAATATTATTTTCAATGATGACATATCCGAAGTAAGATAACTCAGTCTTAGAGAAGGGACACTGTGTAAATTCAATCGTTGAAGTCTATCGACTAGTAGAATCAGGTTTTTGTGACATTCTTCTAGCGTTGACCCATGTACTGCAAAATCATCGTAGTATAGTGTTATCCTTTTAAGTCGTGAGAGTACTCGATCCAAGGCCCTGTAAAATTTAGCCCTGTAAAATTCAGCGAGGGCATTTTAATACTAAAATCAAGCCTGTTGACGAGTTATGTACCCCTGTACGTCGAAATTGTTTGAATTTTCCTTGACTCTTGGTCCACTTGAACATGCTTTGTAAAGATTCAATGTGTAAAAATACTTTGCACCTCACAGTTCATTTAGCGTCTCGTCAATTCTCGGAATAGGGTAGTGCGACGACTGCAACTGAGTGTTCAGTGTCATTCTGTAATCCACACACAGTCGTGCGCTGTGCACTGGTTTAGGAATAACCACCAACGACGATCTCCAATCACTATGATTGACTCTGGTGATGATCTTATCCCGTTCGATAAGTCAAATTCTTTCTCAACCTTTTCTCGTAGATCAAAAGGAACATCTCAGGCTTTAATGAAAACTGGCCTAGCGTTTTGTTTCAACTGTAATGAGCTAGTACAATTTGGAATGCAACCAACTTCGGCCTTAAAAATATCAGCGGACTTTTTTCATTCTCTTGAATTGCTTGTTCCTTATTTAGAGCCTCTACTTGATTAATTGTCCTCGGACACTCCAACCACTAAAATCCATACGTCATTTCATTTCACTTGATTAATAATGTTTGAAATGTTGCCTAATGTTTTCAAGTCTACGTATATTGAACCGCCTAATCCAAGCTTGAATCAAGACTGGAGTAGAGTGAATGCCAAACATAAATATTGATTCAATTGATTTTATGTTATTGCTTTCGGAATAAACTTCAAAAACGCCGATTGGGGAAAAATCCTGAAGTGTAAGACCTGAAACGAACAGTAGTAGGTAAAATTTTGGCTTTAAGACCAAGTTTATCAAAATCACTTTTAGGAAGTAAGGTACGTCTCGCACTTGAGTCTACTTCGAAACGTTGAGGTTTACCTTCTATCAGGAAGTGTATGTAATATTTATCAGTCTGATGTCAAAAGGCCGCATCTTCGTAAAAAATATCAACAATTTTGTTAAGTCTGTTTAAATAAATGTTGGAAATGGATTCATTCTACTGGATATAACTTGAATCGGAGTGTTGGTCCACCTGTCGAACGTTACGTCAGTGTTTAATTAACGACTGTATAGAAACTTTCTGGGCGTGTCCTATCTTGTCACAAGATTTGCACTGAAGTGTTTGACAATCGACGCGACAGTTACCTGTAATGTGGAAATCACGACCACTACGCAATCACAAGTTGTCTAAACCTAACTGACGTAAATTTGCTTTCGGAAAAGAAGACTAGTTTGAATTATTGTGGCCTGGTCTGAACGTGTAGGTTTTGGTTGTCTTTGGGCTACCTTGCTTACAGTATCCGATCCCTGTGGGTGGGGGCGGTAGAATAACACCCACGGTATCCCCTGCCTGTCGTAAGAGGCGACTAAAAGGAGCCCCAGTGGCTCTGAACGTTGTAGCGTGGGTTGGAGACCACGGGGCCCTCAGCTGAGTACTGGCATTGCTTCCACTTACTTGTGCCAGGCTCCTCACTTTAATCTATCCTATCCGACCTCCCTTGGTCAACTCTTGTTCTTTTCTGACCCCGACGCTCATAGGTTTGCGAGGGCTAGGAAGTCTTTCAGTTTCACGTCCTTCGTGGCCCTTGTCTTCCTTTGGCCGATACCTTCATTTTTCGAAGTGTCGGACCCCTTCCATTTTTTCCCTCTGATTAGTGTTATGTAGAGGATGGTTGCCTAGTTGTACTTCCTCTTAAAACAATAATCACCACCACCTCACAGTATCCGTGGATTCGTTGGTACTGAACGTTTGACTGTCAATTTCTGATGCTTCCAGAGCAAGAGCTATGTTGGAAAGTGTCAAGTCAGTTTGCATGGGTATTTGTTCACGTAATGATCGATCTTTAAAGCCTCGAATAAATTGAGAGGTCAAAACCATGTCCGCAACCGACATTTTGCACTTGCAGTTCAAATCACATGTAGCCATATATTTCCTTAACATGGCTACATATTGAAGTTGAAGAAGCGATGGCGTTCGACCATCAAATTACGTTTGGGACATAACATCACCTAAGAAGCAATACCTCGTATCTCCAAAATGTTCTTCCTATCCATTATGTTCCTTAAGACAGGTCACGCCTCCTAGCCACTTGTGGATATGCAGTCCATCGGAACAATTTTCGTTGTATTCATTTTCCAATGGTTAAGTCTAAAGGAAAATTACCCTTACCATACATTAGTGTGGGGATGTATGTTTGCATGACGTATTCATGCACTCCTACACTATACTGTATGTAATGTTCATTTTCCTTTATACACAGGCATACCAAATAAGCACAACGGAAATTGCTCTGATGGACTGCATATCCATACGGGGCTGAAAGGCATGACCAGTCTTAAGGAAAATAATATATAGGAACAGCATTGTGAGATACGATGTATTCCTTCTTAGGAGAGGATTTTTTTTTTTTTTGGTCTGTTAGATGCTTAACAACCTCGTCAAATTTTAATTCAGAAGATCTTCTAGGAGATGTCAGAGATAACATGCTCTTTATCAACATTCGGGCACACATCTCCTTGTCATCCAGTTTGTTTTTCATTTGCATCCATAACAAAGAGTGAATTCAATGTTGAAATTGTAATTCACGCTGAATATAAAATACAGTTTGTCAGACTATCAGATATTAACTGAAAGTTTACTTACAGATTATCAAATCCACATGTAAGAGAATCTTTCACCTCGTCGCCAAAACTGTTGTATCTTTACAGAATGGAGTATGGCTTGTAGTGCCGGCAGTGTCCGAGGATATGTTCGGCTTACCAGGTGCAGGTCTTTTGATTTGACTCCCATAGGCGACCTGCGCGTCGTGATCAGGATGAATTGATGATAAAGACAACACACAACCAGCCCCCGTGCCTGCGAAATTAACCAATGATGGTTAAAATTCCCGACTCTACCGGGAATCGAACCCGGGACCTCTATGACCAAAGGCCAGCACGCTAACTATTTAAACATGGAGCCGGACTATCTTTAGAGAATTGGAATTTCGTAAATTAATAAATTAATGGTTAGATTCTTCATATAATCACGTTAGTTTTTCAAATAAGTATTAACAATAACAATAACAATCGATAGACTAAGTTCAAAGAGATGTAATATTACAAGCAACTAGTTCATGACTTCAAGAAAAAGTCACCTGCTTATCAAGAACTTTTCCCAAATTATTTCAATGAACTTTGAAATTTATCAAATATTTTCCTCCATAAATTATTCCAATACCTAATTCCTCAGATTCCTATAAAGAGATCCACAGCCTGTTTCCAGTCATTCGACCGGGTCAGGAATGGAATAACTGAAGACCCATCTAGCGGCAAGGATAGGAATTGTGCCGTCTGGCGAAGCCTGTCGCACTCCTCTGGGGCAATGATTAATGAATGACAGATGAAATTAAATGATATTGGAGAGTTTTGCTGGAATGAAATATGACAGGGAAACCCGGAGTACCCGGAGAAAAACCCGCCTCCGCTTTGTCCAGCACAAATATCACATGAAGTGACCGGGATTTTAACCACGGAACCCAGCGCTGAGATGCCGGCGCGCTGCCGCCTGAGCCACGGAAGCTCTTATAAATAAATATTTGCACTAATTTATCCTCTGGAATTCCAAGTTTATCTTAATATTGTGATCTTTCATACGCTTGAAAGCTCCACTCAAGTTTATTCGTCCACAAATGTCATTCGACGCCATCTCTCCACTGACAGTTCGCAATAGGGCACCTCATCTCCTTACTCCCAACTCTTCCCAGCCCAAAGTTTACATCATGATTTCGCCAGTCACCCAGAGCAAATCATCCTGCTTTCCCTTGGAACTTTTCCAGTTCTTGTGTCAAGTAATCCTGGTGTGGGGAGCATATTGTAATTGGGATCTTACCAGATACTTACACGACCTCTTTTTTACATTAACCCTCATAACCATACGAAAAGATCTATAACCTTTACTTACAACCTCGTTAATTTGATTATCCCAATGAAGTTCGTTCACCTGTAAGTACTTGGAATGATCCCCTCTACTCTCACCTCATCATCAAAGCCCATCTCTCAAAATTGTTGAGGTCCTTTTTGCACTCACTCACAATGTTGTAACTTACTACTCCAAAATCCTTATCTGTGATTACAGTTCTTTGCTCATGTCTGTCTGTTAGGTCATCAGCCCAGAGGCTGGTTGGATCCTCAAATAACACCACCAAAGGCTATGCAGTTATAGGAAAACCACAAAAACCAATGGTAGTACCAAAATGAGGCGTACTAGGCAAGACGAGGAGTGAGGTAGTTTGCCATTGCTTTCCTCACTGGGCTAGACAGTGCTATTGTAGCACAACTAACCCTATGGGCAATACCTTTCATAACATTCAGACGCACTGGTTGTGCTCTGAATGTCATTACTCAGCACCACCCATACCCCAGCAGCTTCCATATTGTCACAGCCATGGATGAGACTGGGACTTCAGTGGAAGCTACACTTTGCTCTGGCCTGTGCCAATAGATGGAAGCAAAAGTACTGCATCCATCAAGAACTGACAGCAGGCAGTCTTATAATATCATAAAAGTCCAGTAATACTGCCTTGTTGGATACCCCCTCTTAACCGTTACGGTGTCAGATAATGGTTCGCCTGCTCTAGTTTTCTCACTTCCATTCTTTAAATTTAGCCACCCATTCAACCACTCTTTTAACAAGTCCAATAGCCCCCATTTTCGTCAGCAGTCTCCGATGTTCTACCCTATTAAATGCCTTCAATAGGTCAATCGGGATGCAGTCTATTTGACCTCCTGAATCAAAAATATTTTGCTGGAATCCTACAAGCTGAGCCTCACAAAAATATACTGTATCCTATCAAATCAGTTAGTAATTGCACAAACGTGCCTAGCATCATCAGAAAATATACTTTCCCAGAACTTACAAGCAAGCCTGTATTTGTCCTCTTTATATCTATCGCCCTTTCCTCTGCGTAATGAAAATACACTTTTTTTAAAGTTGCTTTACGTCGCACCGACACAGTTAAGTCTTATGGTGACCATAGGACAGGAAAAGGCTAGGAGTGGGAACGAAACGGCCGTGGCCTTAATTGAGGTACAGCCCCCCCAGCATTTGCCTGCTGTGAAAATGGGGAACCACGGAAAACCATCTTCAGGGCTGTCGACAGTGGGGCTCGAACACACTATCTCCCGAATACTGGATACTGGCCGCACTTAAGCGACTGCAGCTATCATATCGGTAACGATAATGCTACAGCAACCATATTTCCATTCGTTATAGCTCCTTCATGCAAACAGTGATCAAAATATTATTTCAAACATAGCACTATATCCTAACCCATTGTCTTTGGTAAATCCCCGGAAATCGTACCAATCCCAACCGCTTTTCGAGATTTTAACTTTTATATCTTATTGTAAATATTTTTATTCGTATGTAAATTTCAGTACTTCGCCAGTATTAGTCATCTCCTCTACCTGAACATTGTTCTTATATCCGACTATCTTTACATATTCCTGACCAATTAGTATAGTCCTCACATATACATTTCCCTTGTCCATTAGTGATCCCCGAAATGTCCTTCCTGGAACCTCTTTCTGCCTTAAAGTACCTATACTCACCCTTCTATTTTTCCCTAGAATTCATTTGACTCCCAATTAGGTTTGGTGCAGCTGACTGTTTTGCAAAATGCAAATTTTCTAATAAGTGTCTTCAATCTCTCCTTTCTTCCACAACCATTGCTACCCCTGTTTCTTTCTAACCTGCATCTCCTCCTTGATATCTTTATTTCTTTGTTATAATATAGTGGGTCTTAATCTGTTCAATACATTTCCAAAATTGCATGTTTTAATTTGTATCATTTTTGATATTTCCTTATACAGCACGGTATTACAATTAAATCATTCATCCATTTCACTATTAAAACTTACACGTGTTGTTCAATTTAAACATACGCCGGTTTCCAGAAACTTACACTACTGTATATGTATCGGACAGCATGCTCTTCCGGTATATCAAAACGACAGTGTAATTTCTAACGGTTGTGTATAATAACCATTGGAAATGTACCTTATCAACCTCGACGCTGCATCTGTCCGGCCGCAACCTCGTTCTCCCCGGGACAAACAGCGCACACCATCACGGTCAGCACCACCACGCTCTTAGCCTACGTCATCCCACATCAAAGGACTCTGGTTGCTGGTTGAACCACTCTTCCACAACATCAGAAACTGCTTGATCATTGATGCAACGCTTTGTTCAGCAGACCAACGGCGTGACTGTCACAAGAGGAAAGACCCTGGCTGTAAGGCGGAAGATGCATAAGACCCCTGCGAGACGTTGGCAGCGTGTTTATGTGGATTATCGGCGAGCAGAAGCACACTTCTTGATAATTTTCTGGGTCAAAGCGCCTTATTTGCACAGTAATTGAATCGTTGAATACGTTTGGATCGAACCATTAAATATGAGCATTGCTTCAACATTATTTCTTTACTTAGTGCACGCGTGTATCGAACTGACCACGTTCTGGACTGTTATTACAAACCCAAACCACACAGTGCTGCTACCACTTAGCTATCTAGCCAATTATTTGCAGTGTTGTCAGGCCTGCCTACATTTCAATTGAACAACCCTAATATAACAGTGGATATTGCTCACTAAACGAAGAAAGCTACCCAACAACAACAACAACAAAAAGAAAGCAAAGACGATTGGAAAATTACCAGAAAATTATTTCGTTGACGGTACATTTTACTTATTAGAAATTACACTGATATATTTTATATTTGAAATCAGTACTGAATACGATGAAGAATATTGTTTGCGATTACCCCCGCAATTAATGTTATTACGTGAATGTATTTCATCTCTGTGACAAAATCACCAATAAAAGTCAGTGATATTTGTATGTCACAGTCACAGGGGTCACAAGGCATTTCAGAACGCACTACAGAATGACAAGGAAGGTGCAAATAATTTATCGACATGTTTCACCAAATGTTAACACTAAATACTTTTCACAAAATCAGAACGAGGTTTGTCCAAATATGTGGTTTCATGGCACTCCAACACCAAGTATTGTCGCAATATCATGAAAGATGTCCATCTCTTGTTTCAACAAATTTGTATACAACAAATAAAATAAAACAAAATCCCATGGCGCCGGACAGAGCCTTGGCCTACCAGCCAACAGCTGTTCATCCCGAAGGCTTGCAGATTACGAAGTGACGCGTGATCAGTGCTACAGATCCTCTCAGTCGTTGTTCTCGGTTTTCTAGATCGGGGCCGCTATGTCACCATCGTAAAGCTCCTCTATTGTGATCATGTAGACGGAGTGGACCTCGAACAAGCCCTCAGATTCAGGCAAAAATCCCTAACCTGGCCAAGAATCGAACCTGGAATCTTCAGGCAAGAGGCAGGCTCTTTATCCCTAGACCGCAACAACACCAAACAAAATCAAAGGGAAGGGCAACCAGTTTATCAACATCCGTAGTTTCACCAAATCCTAACATTAAACCCTTTTTATCATATCAAGACAGGTGGTCTAACTAGTTTACCAGAATATGCAGTTTCACTATATTCTAGTGATATATATTGTAACTGATGAATCCTTTCGTAGCTATTACGTTTACAACATATGGTTGGTGGACTCCGTTGTTTGAACTAAAGGGTGCTCTTTTCTCTTCTACAGAGAAACCTCGGCGTTATGAAAGGTACTTGGAGTTCTTACAAAGCCTGGAGGAGTTCCGAAGCGAGTATCGTGGTAAGTCTGGTCTCTACACTATGTGGGTAGCACCGGGAACGATCAACGCTTCCAAATCTAAGTACGAATCCATGCCAACGGAAAATTCACGACAGCAATTTCACTTCAAGACAGTAACCGCCAGCAAGAGCTGTAACTAACACTCAGTAAGAATTCAACAAGAGATAAGAGCTGTTGGGACGTACCCGGAGCGATCGCTTTCAGAATATCCTGATCATCTATCTCCTAGTTTAAGGTACATCAGTAAAAAGGCAAAAGAAGGTGAAATAAATGTTAAGCTAGTGTACAATACGAAAACTGAAAAAAACGTGTTTCGACTCTTAAAATTAACAGAGGCTGCAATCTAAGTTTAGGAAAACGTAATTGTATTATTCATGTAAGATTGATAAAATAAGAGTTATGTCTGCATGATATCCTATCGTCGAAAAACATAGTACTAGTGAGAATTTCTGTAATGTTATGTACAGTGCAGAAACTAGGCTTCCGTTTCACTGTGATTGTCTATGTACCAAGGAAGGAACTCTGTGTACGATTGTGTCAACGTTCCAGTCGAATTTGTCGAAATAAACATATTATTTATTCCCGCTGAGTTGCGTCTCATTATTCAATATTCAAGAATAGCCGATGAAGGTAAGAAGGTGAGTTCCAGAGCAGCAGCTCTTCACTGAATTAACTTTAATTCATAGGAAATAACAAGGATAGTCCGACTCGTTGGCTGAATGGTGAGCGTACTGGCCTTCTTCTGGCTCGGGGACTGGGTGTATCGTGTCCGTCCCAACGCTCTCCTCACCATATACAGACAACATACTACACCACCAACCACCACAGAAACACACAATAGTCATTACATCCCTCCATATAGGGTTGGCGTCAGTAAGGGCATCCGGCCATAAGACACGGCCAAATCCACATGTGCGACTCAGTTTGCACCCGCGACCCCACAGGTGTGGGAGAAAGCGGTATCAAATGAAGAAGAAGAAGAAGAAGAATAGAATGACAAGGATGGTAGGAATCATTTGGTCTGTATTGCCAATGTACAAAAGTGGAATATAAATGTTGACCTTAAAATCAATTTAACGCAACTAATTACACATACTGATGTCAGCTAAAACTCAAGTTCTTACTTCATCCACGTCTTTAAACATGGTTTGAGTACAGGGTTAATTAGTTACTTAACTAATAAGCACCTAGTGTTTACAGTGCACTATGTCTTCTAGCATGGGCTAGAACAGTTATGTTACTTTCATTGATCTGTCCCAGTCTTATCCTCGGCTTTGACAATATGAAAGTGATGAGGTATGAACGATGTAAGTAATGTCACTCCATATGCAGCCAGTCCCAGTTATGTATGGTGTGAAAATGTTACTCAGATAGTCCGTCATGCATGTATTTCAGTGGGTTTGGAAGACTGATAAGTAATAGCAACTTCTGGCTTGGTGCAGAAAGCAACGGGGAGGTACCTCACTCTTCATTTCCCTAGAATGTTCTTCAGTGATGCCTATGCCATCTATGACAACTGATAGTGGAGCTGTTGAGGATCCAACCAGCCTTCAGCCTGAATTCCCAGCATATGTAATAAAAACAGCAGAAATCTACAATTACTACAGGAAAATAAATAATATACCACTATAATAACCGTGATTTAATAAAAACATTTTAGTCCATAAAGACACCTCCGTACAGGCCATGAAGGCCCTTGGAGGAGTGGAAGGTAAAGGCTTCCACCATTGTTAACCGCGGCAAGTGATGGGGTAGAGTGGTTAGCTCAACGCCCGGCCATCTTTGCCCCCAGGAATTAACCTGGTACTCATTTTTGATGTAGGCTGAGTGAACCTCAGGGCCATATGCACCTCCGGAAGTGGAAATCTCGTTTCTTAAATTGTACGACTTCCTGACGGGGATTCGAACCCACGTCCTTCCGGGCGAACTGAGCTCGCCTTTACCGCCTCGGTCAGGCAGCCCCTAGTCCGTAAAAAGGCATAGAATAAAGCAACTAAACTCGGCATAAAATATTCCACATATCCTTGAGGTTATAGGAAATCCCCTTTAAATAAAGTCTAGAAGATGTTATTAAGGGATTCCAATAAAATAAATACAAATCGGATGTGCTTCTTCAGTCCTGTTCGTCGCTGTTACAGCAAAACCTCGGATCTGCCAATGCTGTTACTACCCATACACCTGTGGGTGGGGGCGGTAAAATAACACCCACGGTGTCCCCTGCCTTTCGTAACAGGTGACTAAAAGGGGACCCAGGGGCTCTGAACTTTGGAGAGGGGATTGGCGATCACGGGGGCCTTAGCTGAGTCCTGGCATTACTTCTACATACTTGTGCCAGGCTCCTCAATTCCATCTATCCTATCCGACCTCCCTTGGTCAACTCTTGTTCTTTTCCAATCCCGACAGTATTAGAGCAATCGAGGCCTAGAGATTCTTTCATTTTCACGCCCTTCGTGGTCCTTGTCTTCTTTGGCCGATACCTTCTTTTTCGAAGTGTCAGATCCCTTCCTTTTTTCCCTCTGATTAGTGTTAATAGAGGACGGTTGCCTAGTTGTACTTCCTCTTAAAACAATAATCACCACCACCGTCTTACTACCCATTACTTTCCTTAAGGGGAGTATGAATGGCCTATCCCGCCAATGTTAAATTTGCTTATTTTATGACCCATTTTCTCAGGAACTACTTTATGAAAGGTAATGAAACTTTTACAGATTATTTATACATGCTTTATGTACTTATTCCTCTAGTTTCATTGAAGTACATTTTCTAGGAGTTGGGATAAAAAAATTCTCCGTGTTTTTTTACAAGTTTTTTTTGTCAAATGTTTTTAAATTTTTCTTCAAATATACAACCTATCTCTACCATTCTAGAGGTGTGGTATTACTAGGACATTATACATGAACAGTGAAAATATCAAGGGTTTATCTTCTATAGATCCGGAGATAACGGATCATTTGTCTAAAAAAAATGAGTTTTTCAGAAATTACAATTAAAAATTTAGATTGTAACTCACTTTTCAATAGCAACAAGAGTAAAATATTACCGGCATTGTAGTCTTCATCATCTCCTACATTGTCCGAGTGTATCCTCTTCTTCCTTCTCAAAGATCTTGCCTCCTTGGACACTTTTTGGGCCTGTAGCTCTGCCTTGTCTACTCGCTCCTTGTCCAGTTCTTTCAGTATGGCTCATGTATTCCAACCAGTCTTCACACCCAGCTCCTCCAAGACTTTCAGTCTACCAGTACTGCCATCATTAAATGTGATGACAGTAACATACATACCAATCTTCAATGTATGCTACCCTACAAATACATTTTTAGGTACCCTTGTCCACACTACATTGTTGAATGACTCATTTACGTTTTGTGATTTCCCTGTCAGACATTTCTTCAGTAGATCTGGATTTGCCAAATCGCTATTAACTGGCTTTATAGCCAACATATCAGCCTCAGGTATAAAGTTCATATGGGTTAATTATCTTTTGTATTTACAGCACTCGCCAGAATGAAGGTTGTGAATTGGATTGTCATCCGTTAATATTTTATGGAAAAATGTTGCCCACACAGCCTTTTTCATATCATCTAGATTATTTTCATTGCTTCAGATTGCCTGATCATAGTAGTCTGATAGTTTATTGATGGCATTGTCTAGCATACGAGCCCTTTTGGTCTTGTCATGATCAAATGTACTCAAGATCAATAACACGCTAGCACAACAGCACAAAGAATGAAAAAATATGCACGTTATACCAAGAATATTGCGCGCACAACGTAAACAATAAATTGCAAATGTGATGCCAATCCCACCAACTTACGCAGCAATGTTCCCACTATAATTTAAATCAAACCACAGCCTTCTAGACCGTATGGTTCTTGAGATATTAAGTGTTTACTGAAAAATGGTTTATGAAATCCTGAAAATGCCCTGCGCAACTAATTAAATTAAATTAAATTAAATATACTTCTAATCAAGCAAATTTAATAAATCATACACCAAACTGATCAACAAACTCCAAATAATGTTTTGGCATAAAAATAAAAAAATACGAGTTTTTCAACAAAATGGTCATTTATACTCCCCTTAAGACCGGTCACTCCTCCCAGCCAAATATGGATATGCATTTCATCAGTACAATTTTCGTGGATTCATTTTCCTATGCTAAGGGGTAAAGGAAAGTGAACCTTAAATACATTATACCGTAGAAGTACGTAAATACGTCATGCAAGTATGCGTTCATACAGTGCGGTACGGTAAGGTTCATTTTCCTTTACACGCCCACATAGGAAAATGAATATAATAAGTAATAAACTTAAACTTATCTTCAAATACTTCCACGTATTTCACATTAGTTCAAAACTTTGTTTTCTCCGGGAGGTTTATACATGGTGGCCTATTCAATGAGGGGATTACTGATATAGAAATAAGCTACAGTACTGAACACAACTCTAGTATCGATGATGAAATTCTTCTCTACTGAGGGTCATTGAGAACGAGCGTACTCGTATTACATTATCTGGTAAAAGAGATTCCTTGCAGAAGTTGACCAGTAGTGATGAAAGTATACCTACCTCTAGCTAATTAGCTTCTAGCTAAGTCTAGTATTGCTTCCCCTTTCTTGTGCTAAGCTATCCAGCCTCCCTCGTTCATGAATGGCACCGCTGATATTAGGTCGGTGAGGCCTAGGGATTCTTCCATTTTCACAATTCTCTGGGTCCTCCCTTCTCTTTTTTCCGATACCTTCATTCTTCGAAGTGTCACACGTCTTCCTTTTCTCTCCTCGTTAATGTCAAGTAGGTATATTTTCTTTGAAACAATAATCACCACTACTGGCTTTATTCTAAACAGACCAATGGCAGTCAAATCCTGCAAGGAACCTCTTTTACTACATATTGTAATAGGAGTTGAATCATCGCTAAATTATATAATGGATGCAGAAATGTTCTCACGGAACTGGAGTGTGCATCGTAGAGATAGGATACGAATGGTAGGAGGGGAAAATTCATTCTGGTGAAAGAAAAGTCTGTAAGGCACGAAAAAGTTAATATGACAAACATGAAATTCTAGGTTTCTGAAGATAATAGGCAACTTGATGTTTTTGGAGTGTACAGGCCGGGAAAGAATAACGCTGACACTCATTCAGAATTATTCAATAAGATATTCATCTATGTGGGGAACGACATGGAAAGGAACGTGATTGTAGAGGGAGATCTCAATTTACCAAATGTCAATTGGGAAGGAAATGCAAATGACAGGAAGCATGACCAACAAATGGCAAATAAGTTAATATGGCAAGGGCAGCTGATTAAGAAAGTGATGGAACCAACCAGACGCAAGAATATTCTGGACGTGGTGCTGCTAAATCCAGATGAGCTCAATAGAGAAACTGAAGTAATAAATAGTATTAGTGATCACGAAGCTGTTTGCGTCGTAGTTAAAAATAAATGTGGTAAAAAGGAAGGTCTTAAAAGTAGCACTACTAGGCAGTACCATATGGCTGATAAAGAAGGCATGAGGGAGTTTAAAAAAAAGTAATTATGATCGGTGGAAAACGGTAAATAAAAATTTAAACAGACTGTGGGATGGGTTTAAAGTAATTGTTGAGAAATGTAAAAACAGGTTTGTACCTGTAAAGGTGGTAAGAAATGGTAAAGACCCGTTATAATATAAGAGAGAATAAAGAGACTAAGAAGGACACGCAGGTTGGAAAGAAATAGAGTTAGAAATGATTGTGGAAGTAAGGAGAAATTGAAGGAACTTAATAGGAAATTGAATCTTGCAAAGAAGTCAGCTAAGGATAACATGATGGTAAGCATAATTGGCGGTCATACAAATTTTAGCGAAAAATTTTAGGGTATGAACAGGTATTTTAAGCCATAAACACGTTCCAAGAAGGACGTTCCAGGAATCATTAATGAAAAAGGGGAGTGTATCCAGTCAGCAGTATGTAAAGGTTATTGGTTACAAGGAAAATGTCAAGATATAGAGGTGATTAAACAGTAATCGTTTTAGTTTTAGTACGAGAACCAAACCAAACCCCATGGCACTACAGTCCTCGAAGGGCCTTGGCCTACCAAGCGACTGCTGCTCAGACCGAAGGCCTGCAGATTACGAGGTGTCGTGTGGTCATCACGACGAATCCTCTCGGCCGTTATTCTTGGCTTTCTAGACCGGGGCCACCATCTCACCGTCAGATAGTTCCTCAATTCTAATCACGTAGGCTGAGTGGACTTCGAACCAGCCCTCAGGTCCACGTAAAAATCCCTGAGCTGGCCAGGAATCGAACCCGGGGCCTCCGGGTAAGAGGCAGGCACGCTACCCCTGCACCACGGGGCTGGTTGACTAATACTAAACAAGTATTAAAATGTGTCTGTGATAAAAATGGCATTTACAATAAGATGCAAAAGTTGAAACCTAGGAAAGCGGCTGGAATTGATACGATTCCTAGGGATAAAGACAATGGGTTGGGATATAGTTCCATATCTGAAGTACTTGTCTGATTATTTTTTTGCATGAAGGAGCTATACCAAATGAATGGAGAGTTGCTATAGTTGCCCCTGTGTATAAAGGAAAGGGTTATAGACATAAAGCTGAAAATTACAGGCCAGTCAGTTTGACATGCATTGTACGTAAGTTCTGGGAAAGCATTCTTTCTGATTATATTAGGCATATTTGCGAAATTAATAACTGGTTCGATAGAAGGCAGTTCGAGTTTAGGAAAGGTTATTCCACTGAAGCTCAACTTGTAGGATTCCAGCAAGACTGTATCGTGATTGACTTGTCGAAGGGTGGATCATGGGAGACTGCTGTCAAAAATGAGTGCAGTAGGACTAGACAAAAGAGTAACTGAATGGGTGGCTACTTTTATAGAAAGTAGATCTCACAGAATTAGAGTAGGCGATGCTTTATCTGACCCTGTAATAATTAAGAGGGGAATTCCTCAAGGCAGTGTTGTTGGAACTTCTAGTTTTCTTATATACATAAATGATATGAGTAAAGAATTGGAATCAGAGATAAGACTTTTTATGGATGATATTATTCTACATAGAGTAAGAAATAAGTTAAATATTGTGAGCAGCTGCAAAATGACTTCAATAACATTGCGAGATGGACAGCAGGCAATGGTATGATGATAAACGGATTTAAAAGTCAGGTTGTGAGTTTCACAAATTGCAAAAGTCCTCTCAGTTTTTATTACTGCGTTGATGGGGTGAGATTCCTTATGGGGATCGCTGTAAGTACCTCGGTGTTAATAAAACGAAAGATCTTCATTGGGGTAATCACATAAATGGTGTTGTAAATAAAGGGTGCAGATCTCTGCACATGGTTATGAGGGTGTTTAGGGGTTGTAATAAGGATATAAAGGAGAGGGAATATAAGTCTCTGGTAAGACCCCAAATAGAGTATGGTTCCAACGTATAGGACCCTCACCAGGATTGCTTGATTCAAGAAGTGTAAAAAATCCAAAGAAAAGCAGCTCGATTTGTTCTGGGTGATTTCCGACAAAAGAGTAGCGTTACGAAAATGTTGCAAAGTTTGGGCTGGGAAGGCTTGGAAGAAAGAAGACGAGCTGCTCGACTAAGTGGTATGTTCCGAGCTCTCATTGGAGAGATGGCGTGGAATGACATTAGTGGACAAATAAGTCTGAGTGTATTTTTTATAAGTAGGAAAGATCAATTTAATATTTAATATTCGTTTATAGTAAGGGGAGTTAGGGATTGGAATAACTTACCGAGATTACAGGAAGATGTTCAATCAATTTCCAATTTCTTTGAAATCATTCAAGAAAAGTTTAGGAAAACAACAGATAGGGAATCAGTCACGCGGACGACTGTCCTAAAAGCAAATCAGTAGTGATAGCAGTGATTGCACAAAAATCTAACAAATACACTACCACCGAACACTGATAGAGTCCATGTGAAACTTCGTCTTCAAGAATGTCCCAACTCAAAGGAAAGGAATTTTTCAAGACATACAAATGTACTTTGCATAAGAGACGTGTATTTATTACGGTATGAAATAATACCGGGCAATTAATTTACAGTAGAACACGTTTTAAATGTACTTATATGCCTTAACTACGTTAAAAAGTCAGGTATAATTGAGAAATTCTTCAAATCGACAGGTGAAATTCACCAGAAATTCAGAAAACCTCTGACCTATGTTTAATCTAATGACATCTAAAATCTCACTTTAGAGACTTTTATATGCCATCTTTTTGACTTGTTGTCCTCTCCAGGGACTGAATGTCGAGATCTATTAGATGAAGGGCAACTTTCTGCAACAAATTCATCCATTCTCTTCCAGAAATTCTCAAAAAAAATCTTAAACTTGTAATGTATTTATCAATGGTTTCAATTTGTTTGTTACAAAAAGCAATGTCTGACAGTTTTTCTGTAGCACTTTAAATAAGATGTCTGAATGAGGAAACATAGCAGACAATAGCGTCAGCAAGAAGTGAAAATCCATGTCTTTTAGCATATTTAGAATACCTCTGGCACAAACAATAGTGTCAGCATTCCATTAAGAATCTTCATTTTCCACGATGATCTCAAATAACTGTTCAAAATCAGCTTGGTGACTGCTTATAGTTTCGATCATTCGGCTGTGAAAATTCCATCGGGTTGCTGAGACCGGGGCAGCCTTTTTTTCTGACAATTAGATCAAGTGCATGTGTTCGTTTTGATGACTTAGAAAAAAAGCTTGAAAATCTACAAAATCTTAATGAAGAAGACCTTTACTTGTATAATAAAACCAACTGATTGAAAAAGAAAAGGGTTAAGTTTATGAGCATAGCGGTTAATGAACATTGCAGCTTTAAAATTACTGCGAAGTTTTTCCTATAAACCATTATGCTCCGAACCCATTACGGCCGCACCGTCGTACGTTTCTGCGATGAATTTTGAACCACACTTAAAACAATCGATTGTTTGAACGGTGTTTAGCAGTAAACAATCAAAAATCGTTCTTCAACAAATCCTTCTTTAGCTATGCATCGCAGAATTATAGCCATTTGCGATTTCATAGAAACATCAGAACTCTTATCTAAAATGAGAGCCACAAAGGGGGCTTCTTACACCTCTTTCTTAATTGTTTTAGCAATGACTTCACCAATTGAAAAAATCAAATCATTCTGAATATAATACGACGTAGCACGAAAGAAAGTAGAATTGTCCATATGTGACTTGAGTCCACCAACTATCCTGGCAAACTCATTCAACAATTCCAGAAAATTACCTTAGAAGAATTACTTTCATCGTTCCCTCTCAATACTAGGCCCTGTTTACCGAGAAAGCATGCTGCAGAAATAAGATGACCAAGTATTTCATTATTCTGTTGAACATTTTATTATGCTGCTCTACTGCAAGTCTCAATGAGAGAAAATTATATCCTTTCCCCTCTACCAAACACTCCGTTTCACACTTAATGTAATCACAGTAGAGTCTTTATGCCGTTTACTGGATCCATAAATATTGTTCAAGACACTGTAACTACCGTAATTCCAAACACATTTTTCACGAGAAAACAACAAACAAGGCCAACAAAAAAAGTTTATTTAAGATCTCACATCTACTAATCCAATGGTCTGTTTCATAAATATGTCTGTTGAAATTGATGAACGCACGACATAAGTTGTGTAGTTACATTTAGAGTTGGAAGCAGGTGTCCTTCATTTATAATTCTGGTTTTCTCCGTAAAAGAAAGTGTACTAAATGGTTCTCTTAATATTCGTTCTATTACACAATGGTTAGAATTCAATTCGGATTGCGCGGTACAAGCGCGTGACCGTGGCGCTCCTGCATCCATGCCTGGTGCACTACTCTCCGATCGGTGTGATGTCATTTCAAAATAACATCATTCCCGCAGTTTCTCTGCTTGATATGTACACTCACAAGCAAGAACTCCAGTATTTCACGAAATAGGAAATAAATCCCGGCCACGCACAATAACTTAACTTGCACCGCCCTCTTGATGGATGTGTCTGTTCGTTCCGCATTCCAACCCCACGAAATAAATCAAAATCAAGGCTCGATGCTAGTGCTGCCATCTCTGGAGTCGTTCGGCAATTAGTAGCAATCACTAGCCAGTCACGCTCGTTTCATCCTTCCCTGAGTATCGATAACTGTGCGTTTGAATTTTTATATAAATCACTTTCATTAAAACATGAACAATGAACATTTATTTTCGTTGAAAATACAAGGGATGTAACACATCAGTCGCATGTATGGGAAATTCGCTACTGATTCCAAACCATTGTCGTTAGTGTATCCCCAGAAATCTTATAAATTGTAGCAGCTCTTCTAGTTTTCAACTTTTGTATGTTATTGTAAATACAAAGGGTTAATATGGGTCAACTCCCCTACCTGGAAATTACACTTGGTACCAACGACATTTACATATTAACGAAATTAATATTTAGAAATGTCATTATCCGTATTGAAGTGGGATTACAATATTTAAAAATTAAGAGGGTTCCTCCTATTCAATACAAAGATATTTATTAATGTGAAAGAATCACATATCGTTCAAATGAGGTACTAGTTTCGGCACCAGATATGTGCCATCATCAGCCACAAAGTCAAATCGGGCAAACACAATAAAACCCTAAAACAACTTTATACACACTATAACATCTGCATGGATGAATATGAAATATGACTTTAAAACAACTTTAAAAACACACTATAACATTTGCACAGATGAATATAAAATAAAATATGGTAGATGAAGTTGCATTCCATTTTAAAATCCGTTAAAATGATGACTCCGTTGTTGTATACCCATGGCGGTTTGTCCAGCTTATATATAACTTTAGTTTTCTAAAACTGTTAAATTATGCTGTGAGGATTATTGTCATATGAAGTTGACACTATGAATCCAGATCTACCCACAGTTAAAGCACTCCCTAAAATACATAAAATTGACGTCCCTATCCGGCATATTATTAACTATAAACCCAGCCCCCTATATAAAATTGCGCAATTTGTTCAACGATTTTTAACTAAGAACTATCAATTTCCCTCTAAAAAGTCCATCAAGAACACTACTGAACTAGTTGAAAAAATGAAGTCATTTAATGTACAACCCAACCATACCCTTCATTCTTTCGACATAGTAAATATGTATCCAAGCATACCCACAACCAAACTCTTCTTCATTATTGAAGATAACTTTAACAAACAGAGCTCTCTCAGCAAATTAGAAATACAAGATTTTATTTCTCTTCTGAAACTGGTCATCAAAAATAATTTCTTTAAATTCGATGAAACCATCTATCAACAAAATGGACTGGCTATGGGATCACCCGCTTCGGGAATTCTAGCGGACATTTATTTAGATTTTCTGGAATATACGAAAATAAATAGCAATACATTTCCAAACATCCTCATGTGAGCCAGATATGTTGACGACACATTTGTTATAATGGATGAAGAAATCAAGAATGCGACCTCTACCCTGCAAGAACTAAACAATATTGACCCCCACATCAAATTTACACTTGAATCCGAAAATAATAAAGTAATTAATTTTCTGGATTTAACTATTCTCAGAAATCCATCTGTTCTTTCATATAGAATTTTCAGAAAACAGACACAAACTGCCAATACTATTCGTCAAGATTCCATACATCCTCAAACACACAAACGTGCAGCGTATAATAGCATGGTTCATCGTGCATTCACGATACCTATGTCTAAAAAAGACCTCAATAGCGAACTCAACACTATAAGAGCAATCGCCAAATTCAACGGTTACAGCAGATCATTTATAGAACAGATAATCAATAAATTTAGACACCGGCCCAAGACTACTCTCACTAAAGAAAAACCTATCACTAACGTTTCATCTACTTTTACATTCAACAACGGTATCCATCAAATCACCAATGTTTTTCGAAAACATAACGTAAAAATCTTCTTCAGAACTAATAATAGGACCTCAGAAATGATACATAATTCAACATCAGTTAACACCTCTAACAGATTTTCCAAATCTGGAATCTATAGATTCAAGTGTATCGATTGCAGCGCCTCCTATGTGGGACAAACAGGACGCAACTTCATAACCAGATATTCAGAGCACGTCAACGCGGTAAGATATAACAAGTTTTCTGCTATAGGCCAACACATTCACGACTCTAATCATAAGTTTACTGATATAGAACATGACTTTGAAATACTTCAAATAGCAAACAAAGGGCCAATTATGAACATCGTCGAAAATTGTTTCATTCATTGCGATCAATATTTCAACCCTAACTATAATTTAAATGAAATTTCCGAGAAAACTAATATTCTTTATGATCTCTTAATTAAATGGCTAAAAAATATTAGACCACCTAAAAACAATTCGATCTTTCAAACCATACGCAGTACATATCCACATCATTTACTCCCACTACCACATCCTTCCGCTCCACCTTAGCTCCGTGACAGTTGCTCCGCCTCTACCCCTCCACTCTCCTCCCTTACGCCTCGCCCCTTAACCTTATAATTGCATCCATCAGTCCAGCTCTGTCTGCCGATCACTCAGGCTGCTCAAGGTGAGTTCGTTTCTAGTATTCTCTGGGTTTTTCTAGACTTTTCTTTTTGATCTTTCCTTCCGATCTTTTGCCTAATTCGACTTCTAATTTCTTCCCCAGGTTCCTCAACCCATATTGAAGTGGGAATTAATTCTTTGGATCTTACCAAGTTCATGTTTACGTTTATTTTCCGAAACCAAACTACAGAACACACCTAGTGTCAACTTCATATGACAATAAACCTCACAGCATAATTTAACAGTTTTAGAAAACTAAAGTTATATATAAGCTGGACAAACCGCCATGGGTATACAACAACGGAGTCGTCATTTTAACGGATTTTAAAACGGAATGCAACTTCATCTACCATATTTTATTTTATATTCATCTGTGCAAATGTTATAGTGTGTTTTTAAAGTTGTTTTAAAGTCATATTTCATATTCATCCATGCAGATGTTATAGTGTGTATAAAGTTGTTTTAGGGTTTTATTGTGTTTGCCCGATTTGACTTTGTGGCTGATGATGGCACATATCTGGTGCCGAAACTAGTATCTCATTTGAACGATATGTGATTCTTTCACATTAATACATATCTTTGTATTGAATAGGGGGAACCCTCTTAATTTTTAAATATTGTATTAACGAAAATAAATAAATGTGTATTTGGATTAGCCTGTATAAGACTTCTATGCTCGACTGGTAAGGGAAGCCATAGAGATAGAGCTGCGCCGAAATAACATCAACAGGGAAGACGGCTTCAGGTTATCAAATACATGGAGACCTGAATGCAGAAATACATGCACAATACTACTATGGCACAACGAGGCGCACTCAAGAGGGCGGTGAATCAGTAACTTCCCTCCCAACCACCACAGCACAGCGCGACGATCCTCGAGTCCAGTTAGTGGGGTAGGCCGTGGATAGTACGATCATGACTTCCACGTTCCTTCGAAGAATGTCTTTGCTCACTGTCGGAGGCAGAACTTCACATGCCCTGTTGAAGGCCATTGCAATTTGGCTGAAAGCTCGGCTTTATTATTACATCTATATATATAAAATAGCTTGTCCTGACTGACTGACTGATTCATCACCGCCGAGCCAAAACTACTGGACATAATGAAATGAAATTTTGAGGATACATTCATATTAAGATGTAGGTGCTCGCTAAGAGAGGATATTTGGATATTCCGTTGCTGAGGGGGTGAAAAGGGGGGTGAAATTTTAAAATGAGTGTATCTATATCTCAAAACTTTAAAAGTTTACAAATGTTAAAATTGGTATTTAGAATCTTATTTAAAAATAAGGAAACACGTATTTTTTGTTTTCAGAAAATCCCAATAGGAGGGGTGAAAGAGGGTGAAAATGGGGGAAAATGGGTTGAATGCCTTTAATCAGGATACCGGTACTTATATCTCCGAAACTGAAGATATTACAGACCTGAAAATTGGTACTTTTGATCTCTTTTAAAAATAAAGAAACACGTATTTTTTTGTTTTTGGAAAATCCAATTAATGGGAGGGTGAAAAGGGGGTGAATTTTTGAAATGAATGAATCTATATCTCCAAACTTTTAAAGTTTGCAGATGTAAAAACTGGTATTTAGAATCTTCATTAAAAATAAAGAAACGCGTATTTTTTGGTTTTCGGAAAATCGCAATAGGTGGAGTGAAAAGGGGTGAAAAAGGGGTTGAATGCCTTTAATGAGGCTACTTAAATCTCAGAAACTGAAGATATTACAGACCTGAAAATTGGTATTTGGGATCTCCTTTAAAAATAAGGAAACACGTACTTTTTTGTTTCTGGAAAACGCAAATAAGGGGGGTGAAAAGGGGGTAATATTTTAAAATGAGTGTTTCTATATCTCAAAACTTTTAAAGGTTATAGATGTAAACATTGGTATTTAGAATCTCCTTTAAAAATAAAGAAACACGTATATTTTGTTTTCGGAAAATCCTAATAGGAAGGGTGGAAAAGGTTGAAAAATGGGTCGAATGAATTTCATGAGTCTACTTATATTTCAGAACCTGAAGATATTACAGACCTGAAAATTGGTGTTTTGGGATCTCCTTTAAAAATAAAGAAACACGTATTTCTTTGTTTGTGGAAAATCCAATTAATGGGGGGTGGGGTGAAAAGGGGGTGATTTTTTAAAAAATGAATGTATCTATATCTCAAAACTTTTAAAGTTTATAGATGTAAAAATTGGTATTTATAATCTCCTTTAAAAATAAAGAAACATGTATTCTTTTGTTTTCGGAAAATCCCAATAGGAAGGGTGTAAAAGGGTGAATAATGGGTTGAATGCCTTTAATGAGGCTACTTATATTTCAAAACCTGAAGATATTACAGACCTGAAAACTGGTATTTTGGATCCACTTTAAAAGTAAAGAAACGCGTATTTTTTCGTTTTTGGAAAATCGAAATATTGGGGTGTGAAAAGGGGGGTGAATTTTTTAAAATGAGTGTGTCTACATCTTAAAACTTTAAAATTTACAGATGTAAAAGTTGGTAGTTAGAATCTCCTCTAAAAATAAAGGAACACGTATTTTTTTGTTTGCTGTAAATCCTAATAGGAGGGGTGTAAAAGGGTGAAAAATGGGTTGAATGCCATTAATGAGGATACATATATCTCAGAAATGAAAGATATTACAGAACTGAAAATTTGTATATGGGATCTCCTTTAAAAATAAAGAAACACGAATTTTTTAGTTTTTGGAATATCCAATTAATGGCGGTTAAACAGAAGTGACAAATTGGGGTGAATTTTTTTAAAGACTATATCTACAGAATATCTTGGAAACGTAAAATGTTACAGACGTAAAAAGTGGGTGTTTGGAATCTTCTGTAAATGTAAAGAAACATAGGTGATTTGCCTTTGGAAACTCCACTTAAGGGGAACTCAAAAGGGGTGAAATTTTAAAATGAGAATTTTTACAGTATATCTAAAAAAACTTAACATGTTACAGAAGTGGAAAATGATATTTTTTATCGCTATTAAACATAAAGAAACGTGTATTTTTAGTTTTCGGAAATTCCACTTGGGTGGAGGGGGGGGGTAAAAGTGACTGAAAATGGTGTTGAATTCTTTTAATTAGGCTACTGATATCTCAAAAATGAAGATGTTACAGACGTGAAATTTGATATTTGCAATCTTCTTTAAAAGTAAAGAAACACGTATTCTCGGAAAATCCAATGAAGTGGGGGGGGGGTTGAATGAATTGAAAAATTAATTGACTTAATTGTATGAGAATACATACATCTAATAAAAACTATATCTGTTAGAGACGTGAAAATTCGTATTTGGATCTCTTTTAAAAACAAAGAAAAACGCGTTTTGTGGGGAAACCATCTTGGAGGGCGGGAGTGTAAAGGAGTTGAATTCCTTTCATGAGGACACATAAATCAAAAACTGAAGAAGTTAGAGTTGTGATAATTGGTATATAGAAGATCGTTTACTATTAAAGAAACGAGTATTTTTTGCGGGAAAATTCACTTAGGGGGAGGGGGGAGTATTGTGAAATGAAGTGAAAAAAGTAAATTATGTTTATGGGGGATACTTATATCTCAAAACTGAAGGTAATAGACGTGAACATTGGTGTTTGGAATCTCCCTTAAACAAAAAGAAACAAGCCTTCTTTTAATTTTTCTTGGGGGTGGGGGGAGGTGGCGGTAAATAAACTTAACGGCGGTGGGGTGTAAAACGAGGTGAGACCAATTGATTTTACTGTTATTAATGGACTTATAAGGATCCTCCGTTGCTCAGGCGGCAGCGCGCTGGCCGCTCACAGCTGGGTTTCGTGGTTCAAATCCCGGTCACTCCATGTGACATTCGTGCTGGACAAAACGGAGGCGGGACAGGTTTTTCTCCGGATACTCCGGTTTTCCCTGTCATCGTTCATTCCAGCAACACATAATATTAATAATAATAATAATAATAATAATAATAATAATAATAATAATAATAATAATAATAATAATAATAATAATAATGTTCCGGACCGTCGTCAAATGTGCGGACCACGCTGGAAACGGCTCCTGGACGGGTAATTACTAAGAATGCAGTCCGGCCGCGGGTTCAGTGCCGCCAAGGCACCCAATATGACACCACGCCGGATCTCCTGAAGGATTTTATCCATATTAAAAATGATTATAGGAAAAGATGGCAAAGATTTAGGACCCAACTGACTGGGAGGAATACCTGAGCCTAGCCCGGGAAGTACGAAATCGATTGCTGGAAAGGAAGATTGAAAAATGGGAGGAAACGTGCCGTAAAATAATAGAAAACCAGTCATATCGGGAATTTTGGTGGATTCTCGCAGTAAACGAGTCAGATCGCGAATTTCGGCGGATTATATATCTAAAACAATAAGCATTCATTGTAAATTTCAGTATAAAACCGTAGCGAAGCACGGGTATCTTGCTAGTATATATAGCGGCTTTAATCCAGTTCATTTATTTCTTTATGTTAATACAATGAACCACGAAAACCTACGTTCATTGGACATTTGCATATTGCTGACTGCATACTTCTGCCTTATGTAAATACTCACATATACACCTTCTTCTTCATTAATTATTCCTGGAAAATCCTTCCTTAAAGTACCTATGCATATCGTTTCATTTTCCACTTAAATTCGAATGACTGCCAATTACGCTTGTCATTATGTTATTCTAAGCTGACTTATTCGCTACATTAAATTTCCTAGTCAGTTACTTCGATTTCTCCTTACTTCAACAGCTATTCCTGAATGTATTACTTTCCAACATGCACCTCCTTCTTAGTCTGTTTATTTCTCTGTTCTAATACTGCTGGTCTCTACCATTCCTTACCACCTTTAAAGGTACACACTTGTTTTCGCATTCGTCAACAATTGCTTTGCACACAACCCATGCACTGTTAAAGTTTTTATTTACCATTTTCCACTGATCATACTTAATTCTTAAAAACTCCCTCATGGCTGTCTTATAAACCATACGGTACTCCCTAATGATCATACTTTTACACCCTTCCTGTCTATTGCATTTATTTTTAACTACCATGAAAACGGCTTCGTGATCACTTGTACCATCTATCAGCGCAGTTTCTCTATAGCACTCATCTGGTTTTACCAGCACCAAACCTCTTCCCTCTAGTTGGTTTCATCACTTTCAGATTCAGTTATCCTTCCCAGATTAACTTACTATTTGTTGGACATGTTTCCTGTCATTCACATTACCTTCCCAAGTGGCATTTGGTAAGTTGAGATCACCCGCCACAATCATTTTCCTTTCTGTGTCGTTTCCCACATAGCTGATTATCTTATCAAATAATTTCTTATTAGCGTCAGCGCCACCCTTTCCATGTCTACGCATCCCAAAGAAATCATCAAGTTGCCTATTATTTTTATAAATCAGCATTAATATTATCGTAGCCCCAAAATGCTTCTTTTACGGCCGTCCTCCTAACTGTCCGTACCCTGTCTCTACTATAAACAATACTGTTCCGCGAAAAAATGTCCATCCAAAATATAGCTTCCAAGCCATGATTGATTGATTGATTGATTGATTGATTGATTGATTGATTGATTGATTGATTGATTGATTGATTGATTGATTGATTGATTGATTGATTGATTGATTGATTGATTGATTGATTGATTGATTGATTGATTGATTGATTGATTGATTGATTGATTGATTGATTGATTGATTGATTGATTGATTGATTGAGATAATGGAACCTAAAGATATTACATAATATGAAACATGTTCAATGACTGATATGAAATAATAATATCCTGTATATTATCAATCCATAAATCAGTCATCATTGGTGTTCATCTAACGCTGTCGGTCAAGTGAACTTTAAAAGTTCCACTCAAGCTTATTCGTCTACTAATGTAATTCCATCCTAGCTTTCCACTGACAGCTAGGAACATGCCTCTTAATCGAGCAGCTCGTTCCTTACTCCCAAATCTTCCCGGTCCAAAGTTTGGAATATTTTCGTAACAGTACTCTTTTGTCGAAAAACACCCGGAACAAATCGTGCTGATTTCCTTTGTATCATATTTATTTCTCGTATCAAGTAATCTTGGTGCGGGCCCCATACACTGGAACAATACTAACTGAAACCACTTTTTTGTGTAGTCCAATAACCCTCATTTTCGTCCTACCCTATCAAAAGCTTCCGACTGATCAATAGCTATACAGTCTGTTTGACCTCCAGAATCTAAAATATTGACTCCTAAAAGGTGAGCCTCGCTGGAATAACCTTTCCTAAGCACCAACTGCCCTCTATCAAACCAGTTAGTAATTTGCAAACGTGTCTAATATAATCTGAAAGAATGCTTTCCCAGAGCTTACAAACAAAACATGTCAAACTGACTGATCTGCAAGCGGGTGTTACTGGAGCTGATCGTAGCATACCAACATGGTGTGAAAGTACAAACGAAGCTTTAATTTCCTATTTATTGGTTTCTGAGGTCTCTCTCTCTCTCTCTCTCTCTCTCTCTCTCTCTCTCTCTCTCTCTCTGCCATAACGGAAGTACACTATACTAATAGACAACGTCTAAACTAAACTTGTACTGTTCACTCCTTTTATTCATTTCATACCGTAATTCGAAATCGGAAGTATTCATAGTTAAGCAACATAGGCCGAAACTCCGCAGGGATAGGTGACCGATACATTTCACGTGAGCTGAATAGGATGTTTCTGTTTTGGCGTATAATTTTGGACGTTGGAGTGTGATGTCCTTTCTTTGAACGAATAAAATAATCCAAAAATGGCGGAAGCTGTACCACTTAATTCGAGAACTGCTAGAAATATTCTTATTATAAATGTCTTTGTTATAGTAGGTAAATTTTAGTAATTCACCAAAATTTATTACATCCTCAACCTGGATCCTTATATTAAAATATCTTTACATACTTATGATTGAATACTTTTGTCTTCTGTAAGACCTCACATACGCAATCCTCTTATTCATTAATGCTCCCTGTAATGTCCTTCCTGAAATCTGTTTATGTCTAGTGCCTGTACATATCCCTCAATTTTTTCCTAAAATTCATATGTCCGCCAGTTAAGATTGCCACCATGTTATCCTTAGATGACATTTTTTTTTGCAAAATTCAATACCATACTAGTTCCTTCTCTCTCTCCCCACTTCCACAAACATTCCTAACTCTATTTCTTTATAACTACCTTAATGTGTTATTTCTCTCTTATAATATTGTGAATTTATACTATTACTTACCACCTGTAAAGATACATACGGTACCTGTTTTTGCACACCTCAACAATTGCTTTAAACCCATTCGATAAGCTGCTTACATTTTTATTCACCATTGTCCACTTATAATTAATTTTTGAAATTCCTCCATGCCTCTCTTATCTACCATGCGGTACTGTACTATAGGACTACTTTTACAACCTTCTTTTCAATGCCTTTATTTCTCATTATGATAAAAGAGAGCGTCATGACCACTTATACCATCTATAACTTGAGTTTCTCTGTAGAGCTCATCTGGCTTTATCAACACCACGCACAGTCTGCGATGACGTCTGAACTGCTCAGCCCGATGGGTGCCCATCTGGTGGTCATAACCGTTAAGGCGTCCCGTTTATTATGGTCTGACACCGTGGTTAGCCGGTTCGATTCCCGCTAGTGGAAAAAATTTCACCATCAGATTGTTTGCCGGCAGAGTAGGAGAGGTGCTGGTATACTAGGTAGCATTCACAAAACCTGGATTCAGCTTCACACCTCTCTGCAATATTCGTATGGAGTGGCTCAATATGACGCTGTTGATGGTGATTCGTCCGTCGAATGGGTACGCCAAGCCTTGAGCAGACCTCTTGTTGTTATTCGACAGAAGCAGGCTACGTGCCAGATGCGACCGTGCCGCATGCGACCCATCAATCACTTACAATTGATCTGCATTAAGGGCTGTCACCAAGTGGCAGATTGCTTATAAGTAGCTAACTTGATCTTTTCTAAAATAAAGCTCTGACACCGTGGTTAGCAGGTTCGAGTGCCGTTGGTCGAAAGAAAAATATAATAATGTTGCTGGCTTTTTCGTCCCAGTAACTTCTTTTATGGTTTCAGGAGACGCCGAGGTTGCGGAATTTAGTCCCGCAGGACTTATTTTACGTGCCAGTAAATGCACCGACACAGAGCTGACGTATTTGAGCATGTTCAAATACCACCGGACTGAGCCAGGATCGAACCTGTCAAGTTGGAGTCGGAAGACCAGCATCTCAACCGTCTGAGCCGTCTGAGCCACTTAGCATGGATGAAAAAAAAATCACCATCAGAATATTGGCCGGCAAGGTAGGAAAGTTGGTGGTAGACAGTTTCTAATCACTAGATTGCATGCCATAGGCCGGGATTCAAATCCAAACCTTTTCTCAGTGTTCAAATGGAGTGAGGGGATATGATGCTGTTGATGGTGATTCGGCCGTCGGATGGCGACGTAAAGCATTGAGCAGACCCCTTGGTATTATTCGAGAGGAGTAGGCTACCTGCCGAAACCGGGTTTCACCTCTCCCTACTTCATTATCATAATCCCACATCCAGACGCGCAGGCCGCTCAAGGGAGTCAGGTAGAAACACCTGCTCCAGGCAAGCCGAACACGTCCTCGGACACTCCTAGTACTAACAGGACACGATAAATAAGTAGACCTAAGTCGTAAATAATTTCAGAGAATTAGGATCTTTTTTTTTTTTTTGCTAGTGGCATTACGTCGCACCGACACAGACAGGTCTTAAGGCAACGATGGGATAGGAAAGGGCTAGGAATGGGAAGGAAGCGGCCCTGGTCTTAATTAAAGTACAGCCCCAGCATTTGCCTGGTGTAAAAATGGGAAACCACAGAAAACCATCTTCAGGGCTGCCGACAGTGGGATTAGAACCCACTATCTCCCGGATGCAAGCTCAGGGCCGCGCGCCTCTAACCGCATGGCCAACTCGCCCGGTAAAGACGTAAACACATCACCATGTTTCGTATTGTAAAACGAGTTTCCCCCAGAAGTGTTATGTAAAGTAGGGGCAGTAGTTGCTTATAGGAGTTATTGAAATGGCATTGCACTTCGGTTAGCTTACCTTATCTTGGGTGATGACACAACTTAGCAAATGACAATTTGTTTGTCAACGCCGGTCGCATCCGGCACGGTTACAGATTATGCGGTCGCTAGTGGCACGGGTCGCATGCGGCACGGTCTCGTCTGGCACGCCACCGCCGACAATGGGTTCCCCCTCTCCCTATCCCATTATCATTATCATCCCACAATCAGACGCGTAGGTCGTCCGTCAGTGTGAAATATAAATACCTGCACGAGGCAAACCGAACATGTCCTCAGATACTCCTGACACAAAAAGCTATACGATAAATAAATAAGTCCGCCTCTGTGGTGTAGTGGTTAGTGTGATTAGCTGCTACCCCCGGAGTCCCGGGTTCGATTCCCGGCTCTGCCACGAAATTTTAAAAGTGGTAGGAGGGCTGGAACGGGGTCCACTCAGCCTCGGGAGGACAAATGAGTAGAGGTGGGTTCGATTCTCGCCTCAGCCATCCTGGAAGTGGTTTTCCGTGGTTTCCAACTTATCTTCCAGGCAAATGCCGGGATGGTACCTAACTTAAGGCCACGGCCGCGTCCTTTCCTCTTCCTTCCCTCTTCCTTGTCTATCCGTTCCAATCTTCCTATCCCACGCAAGCCCCCTGTTCAGCATAGCAGGTGAGGCCGCCTGGGCGAGGTACTGGTCATCCTCCCCAGTTGTATCCCCGATCCCAGAGTCTGAAGCTCCAGGACACTGCCCTTGCGGTGGTAGAGGTGGGATCCCTTGGTGAATTCGAGGGAAAACCTACCCTCGAGTGTAAACAGATTAAGAAGAAATAAATAAATAAATAAATAAGTAGATAAATAAATAGCCGTATGAATACAATAATAAATTTCCTCTAACTCACTCTGTGGATCAGTGGTAGAGTGTTGCCTTCCGGATCTTAAGCACCCCTGGTAGATTTTTGAAGGGCGAGAAAAAGTTCATTCCATAGGGCTACTCTGTATCGCGGGTGTCGGCATGTAGAAGATATTTCGTTACACATTGGGTGTTTACTCCACAAAATGAGTTAAAATAGCTCCACTTACAGAGATACGGTTTAATCTGCCATCTGGTAGAGCGAAACGGAAGACTGACATAGACGCGTAAGCAGTCTAAATGCCATCAATTCGAAATACCTGTAATAGGTATACGATATTATTATTATTATTATTATTATTATTATTATTATTATCGGTATGGACTTCTTTTAACGCTTCCTTGAATATATGTTCTGTGTACAATTAGACCTATCCACGAAAGCACTGTTTATAGGACAAATTCCTCATGCAATGAAACGCACAACGATTATGACCATTCATGTTTCTTTGAATCAACAAACAAAAACCTTCTAAAAACCGTTTACGCTGAAACGTATTAGAGTGATTAGATAATGAAGATCTGGTGTGTCTGCTCATGTAATCTCACCCTACATCCAGAAATAATTTGTAACACTGAGCCTTTCGTTATGATAAACCTGTAGATGACAAAGAAAGGTATCGTTTACAAATTACAACATTTAACCTGGCGTTCTTTATCGTGTAACTACTAAGAATGTTGTGGTCACACGTATATTTCTATTGTCATGTATAACATGAACTGCATAAAAGCAAAGGTGAGATTTGATGATGAGAAAGAAAGCGCTGGTGATCATATAAAGAATAAGAGTAGCGTGTGAAATTGGGAGTGGTGGTTACAACAGTCAAGGCAAATATGTGCCTTAGGGCATGATTAAGAACGGGTTTTAGTTAATTTGAGAAACACCTTTGACAAGGTCCAAGCGGGCGAGTTAGCCGTGCAATTAGGACCGCGTAGCTATGAGCTTGCATCCGGGAGATAGTGCGTTCGAACTCCACTGTCGGCAGCACTGAAGATGATTTTCCGTGGTTTCCCATTTTCACACCAGGCAAATGCTGGGGATGTACCTTAATTAAGGCCACAGCCGCTTCCATTCCACTCCCAGGTCTTTCATATCCCATCGTCGCCATACGACCTATCTGTGTCGGTGCGGTGCAAGTTGTATGACAAGGTCCTGTCTCGTCATTGTAAAACAAAAATTAGGCCATCTACTAGTTCCAAGTATTTTTGAGTAAAACTAAACCTTGGTTCAGCGAAAAGTGAAAAATTTTGAAGGTACTCAACGAGTGGTCACGGAAGGTGATCCACATAACAATCTGTTTTCTGCAGAATGGAAGCACTAAAGCTGGCAATATTCACAGTACGATTGTATGTGTATACAGAGAAACCACCGCCAAAATGTGTAGAAATGTTGCCGTTACTTTGTAGAGGGCCATTGACTGTGGAAGACATAGAGCAACCGGGCGAGTTGGCCGTGCGCGTAGAGGCGCGCGGCTGTGAGCTTGCATCCGGGAGATAGTAGGTTCGAATCCCACTATCGGCAGCCCTGAAGATGGTTTTCCGTGGTTTCCCATTTTCACACCAGGCAAATGCTGGGGCTGTACCTTAATTAAGGCCACGGCCGCTTCCTTCCAACTCCTAGGCCTTTCTTATCCCATCGTCGCCATAAGACCTATCTGTGTCGGTGCGACGTAAAGCCCCTAGCAAAAAAAAAAACATAGAGCAAGTGGCCGTCCATCAGTGATGATATGATGTGGAGAAGTAGTCGTGTGATGCTGAAGATCACCACTTCCAGTCCTCAAGGAATGGAAAAAAAATCCGTTTTGCAATGGTTGAATAACATTGGTGATTTTGTCGAAAAATAGAGGTGTTCTTTGTTTCGACCAATTTTTTAAACCTGCAAATACTTAAGGTAACTCATTCCAGTGTTTATAACACTACTAATAAGTACGGCGCGGATTTTTTTAAAATGCATATGTGCATATGCAAATGTATATTTTGAATGTTAGTGCATATTTTGAACGTAAGTAGATATACAGACATATTTTTCTCTTATGTTGTGATCGATTATCCAAGATTTCTGAACGAAATTAAAAATCTAATGAACTCTATATGTTGTTCTGGCAACACGAGAAACCCATCCCGATCAAGGAAAGTGCTTTCAGTGTCGCAATAGAAGCAGGTAGACGGATGTACAAGTGTTGCCCAGTTACGTCCGTCGACGTAGAACGATCATTTTCAACGTATAAATTAATTCTGTCCGACAACAAAAAGTCACTGACCCCTGAAAACATTGCAAAACAGTTGATAACCTACTAGCATACATAATTTTGCAAGTAATAAACAGTTCATCAATTTAACACTGATTTAAAATTAAATAATGCGTTTGTAAGTGTATTTTATTTTATTTTGGTGAATATTTTCAACTCTTTTAGTGCATATGTGTATGCATATTATTGGAGTTTTTAGTGCATATGAATCCGGGCCCTACTAATAAGGGGCATTCGTCAGTTGTTTGATATTTTTGAGTAACACAGAATAAATGCCATCATTAGATGAAACATTCCGGTCTGGTGTTCCCCGTCGTAGCTGTCATCATAAGTACTGGTATTTGCAAATGTGAGATATTTATAAGAAATATAGTTGAAATTGTATTATTTACTTTAAAGGGAGTTGGAGCTCCCTATCTCGTATTTATGCCCTTGTCTCTGAAGTCCCCTCTCCTGCAAGGTTACAATATTTATTTCTAAGTTCCATTATAAGTTCACTGAACTATAATTGTAATCTGTTTGATTTAAATATTATGTCACTATTTAAACACTTTTAGGAGTAACAAATATTGCGTAAGAATGTTTAAATCAGGCAGTGAGGAAAGCTTTCCTTCGATGGTCCCTTTTAACTGCGTTAAAGTCTTGATGAAAATGTGTATATTCATAATTCTGTAATTTGAGAGATAAAGGCGTATAATATACTATTGTATATGCCAGAAACTCCCAGTACAGTGATGCATTATACGTACACTCGCAATATTCTTCCTGGCCTCTTTCCCTATTAATTGAGGTCAACACGTGTTGTTAACTTGGCCTAGTTTTACGGCCGATGCCCTGCCTGACTCCACCATAATGTGTTGATGGTGTGACATTTTGTATGTAGAGGAAGAAAAGTGCATTAAGAGAAACACGAACATCCAGTCCCCGAGCCAATGGAATTAGACAAACACAGGTAAAATCTTCGGTCTGGTCGGGAATCGAACGCGAGGCCCTCTGAACAGAAGGTCAGTCAGTACGCTGGCCACTTAGCCAATAAAGAACTGAATTACGAGCCGACTCCTTCACTCTGAGCAACCGTACTTTAAGGCAATGCTGCAAATGTAAACAAAGAAGTTATTTATTATCAAGTTATTTTTCGGGGTTGGACCGTGTTGTTGTATGCCCCTTAAGTACAGGTTGCACACGTTCCGAATATATTGCAGTATTCTTTATCTAGCCAACTGATGCACCCTCCTCGATCCGAGGTTATCATCGCCCCAGTTCGTCACTGTGTCTTGTCTTACATCGTCTTTCGCGAGTCCCTAAGACATCTTTGAACATCTGGAACAAATCTCTAGTACAGTCAGAGGGACAATTTGCGTTGCTCTTCTACAACTTGGAGATCTTTGTTTTTATGGTCTCGCCTAGGCCTATATAATGGTAATTCATTCATAATAGGCATCGAAGTATTTCTGTGTAACCGTCCCCTAAATTCATGTTTTCGAATGATTATTTCTATATCCTCACGGATTTTTATTCCGTGATTCCGAAGCACTGCAGCCTAAAGCTTAATTTTATCAAACAACATTTCGTGGTTTGTCTTGCAGGAATTCTTAGCTACAGCTAAAATCCGTGCCTTGGTTTTTGGTGTGACGGATATGTTCTTTGAGTCTGGTAGAAATTAGTTGCTTCGTTCCTCCTAAGTAGTAGATACCACAGCGAAATTCTATGTGGTAGACTCTAGTTTTCTGGCGGAAAATTAAAACCTCCGCCTTTTCCTTTCAGAAATGCCATGTTTTAAAAGAAGCTCGCATAAAAATCAGGGATAATTAGTGTAACTTAAAAAACGTCGAAACGTTTCTGAGTCAGTTATCGTAATACAGTAAAAGATACACCAATGTAAGCACGAAATTGCAAATTTCTTTGTGGAACGAAAATCTAAAAATGTCAAAATGTTCTATTTCGTAGTTCCGACTGCCCTTGATGTGATTCCGTAAATAATCTCTACATCTTCCGTGAATCATGAGATCTTAGTCAGTCGTCTTCAACGCACAATACTAAGACGCAGGGGAAACTCTCCGTGAAAAGAATTAGCTTCCTGAAAATAAAACACTTTAATGACTTTCTTTCTTTGTGAACGCGAATATCGGTGGAAATCTATGGCCCACGTTTGTGTTCAAGTTTGAATGCCTTTTTTGGCCAGCCTACGGCCCGGCTCATGCATAAACCAGTTCACATCGCCAAGTCCTTGAAGCTGCAGAACTCCATTATTTTTAACCATGGAGAATGTATTTCTTCTTATTCTTGGCAAGAACTTCCTTTCTTTGGATGGTGACGCTGCAGGTGGGGACACTGTGTTACATGACGAATGGGCGATGACTGCAACTTTCAAATGACACAGCGACGATAAGCTAAGTTCAAATGTTATCTTTCTTGAATATTGTGTCCGCCTCTGTGGTCTAGTGGTTAGTGTGATTAGCTGCCACCCCCGGAAGCCCGGGTTCGGTTCCCGGCTCTGCCACGAAATTTCAAAAGTGATACGAGGGCTGGAACGGGGTCCACTCAGCCTCGGGAGGTCAACTGAGTAGAGGTGGGTTCCATTCCACGTCAGCCATCCTGGAAGTGGCTTTCGGTGGTTTCCCACTTCACCTCCAGGCGAATGCCGGGATGGTACCTAACTTAAAGCCATGGCCACTTCCTTCCCTCTTCCTTGTTTGTCCCTTTCAATCTTCCCATCCCCCCGCAAGGCCCTTGTTCAGCATAGCAGGTGAGGCCGCCTGGGCGAGGTACTGGTCATGCTCCCCAGTTGTATCCCCCGACCCAGAGTCTGAAGCTCCAAAACACTGCCCTTGAGGCGGTAGAGGTGGGATTCCCTCGCAGAGTCCGAGAGAAAACCGACCCTGAAGCGTAAACAGATTAAGAAGAATATTGTATTTTCACGACCACATTGTAATCAACTTTCAACCTATTAGGTCGTGTTACGTACATTTAGTACGTGTTGAAGGGATGTTAAGTGCAAAACAAAAATGACCAACGGGACACCAGTGTAATCCGAACCCACAACCTCCCGATTTCGCGTCGTTTGCTCTACCAATGGAGCTATGGTAGCCTAGGTTATACGCGTTCTGTTGGAAAGGATCTTAGCTAGACAGTGCGTGCAAGTCGCCCGTTATGGGCCAAGTCAATTGAATATGAGATTTTCACGACCGCATTATAATCGAAATTGACTTTCAACTTGTATCTTAGATCCTCTCCAATAGATCAAATATGTTGTAGGCCACCAAGCTCAATTGGTAGAGAAAACGACGTGAAATCGGGAAGTTGTGGGTTCGGAGCCCACTGGTGTACAGCTGGCTTTTTTTTTTTTTTTTTTGTTCTGTATATAACATCTCTTTAACACATGTTATATGTTCGTACCACGACTTAATTGGTTGAAATTTGATTTCGATTATCTTTCTTCATAAATTACAGAGGATCCCGAGCACCGAAAATTATGAATGTTATCTTTTTAAACAATCTTCTGTTGATTAAACCTTCTGTCGAACTACTAACAAGCGAAACCTGCGCCGCCATAGAGTCCGAACAACTTTGGTGTCAGCCTTGCGCTACCTCAAGTGGAACGTTCACTGCCTTTTGACTTTGAACTCGTTTATTTCCGAAGAAACTATTTGGCCAAAAGGAACACATGACGGTGGTGGTGATTACTGTTTTAAGAAGTACAACTAGGTAACAACCATCTATATATCACTAATCAGAGAGAAAAATGGAAGGGATCCGACACTTCGAAAAATGAAGGTTTCGGCCAAACAAAGACAAGGGCCACGAAGGGCGTGAAAATGAAAGACTCCCCAGGCCTCGGAAACCTCATAGCGTCAGGTCGGAAAAGAACAAGAGTTGACCAAGGGAGGTCGGATAGGATAGATAAATGTAAGGAGCCTGGCATAAATAAGTGGAAGCAATACTAGGACTCAGCTAATGGCCCCGTGGTCGCCAATCCACATTCTCAAGTTGAGAGCCCCTAGGCCCTTTTTAGTCGCCCACCCACAGGTGGGTGGGGACACATGGACAGAGTTATAAATTGTCGTATAGCGCATGCGAATCATTGTTACCATAAACCATTATCGAGTATAAGTGGTAGTAGTGGAACAGTTAAAGAACTACCTGAAGGTGAAATAGCGGCCCCGGTCTCGGCCTCGTAATTTGCAGATTTTCAGCCTGAGCAGCGGCCAGTTGGTAGGCCAAGGCTCACCAGGCTTGTAGCACCATGCAGTTTGGTTTTGGAGGATAGAAAACCTTGATCCTCCGTCGTTATGGTAACTTAGGTAACGAGACGGTCCGGTCACTAGAGAGATGCCCGAAGGCGAGTCCTGTTATTTACGTCATAACTGCTGAACAAAGTAGTATCCAGTTAATTAGCTGTGACCAGGAGACATGTGTGGGTGTGTGAGGGCGGAGGTGCTAACCTTCATGCGTGCCTTTCACAGACCCTGGCCTTCATCACTCACTATGCGAACTTCGGTTTCCTGTTAGGCCTAGAAGTCAAATGGCTCTCTTGCTCAGTATTACCTTACCTACCGTAAACACAAAGAGAAGAGAACTGGGAATTGATTCATACCTCAGTAGATTCTTCTTCATCTTCTTCGTCTTCTTTATCTGTGTACCCTCCAGGGTCGGTTTTTCCCTCGGACTCAGCGAGGGATCCCACCTCTACCACCTCAAGGGCAGTGTCCTGGAGCTTCAAACTTTGGGTCGGGAATACAACTGGGGAGGATGACCAGTACCTCGCCCAGGCGGCCTCACCTGCTACGTTGAACAAGGGCCTTGTGAGGGGAAGGGATAGACAAGCAAGAGGGAAGGAAGCGGCCGTGGTTTTGAGTTAGGTACCATCGCGACATTTGCCTGGAGGAGAAGTGGGAAACCACGGAAAACCACTCCCAGGATAGATGAGGTGGGAATCGAACCCACCTCTACTCAGTTGACCTCCCGAGGTTGAGTGGACCCCGTTCCAGCCCTCGTACCACTTTTCAAATTTCGTTGCAGACCCCGGAATCGAACCTGGGCCTCCGGGGGTGGCAGCTAATCACACTAATCACTACATTACAGATGCGGACCAGTAGATTCGATATATTTAAAAATATCTAACATTTGTTATTGATGAACAGTCTGAAAAGTTTATACTGTTCATGTTAGAACAATGTCTGAATGTTCATATCGTCAGATTATCTGTAAGCCAGTCGTTCTCGGCTTTTCCACTTATATCGATTATTATTATTATTATTATTATTATTATTATTATTATTATTATTATTATTATTATTATTACTTTAGAAACTATAAAGTAATCATATACAATGCCTGTGCGAATTAGCCAGCTTGGGAAGCTGTCAACTAGAAAGGCTCTGTAACAGAAGCAAGGCCGATGATTCGCGTGAAGTAATACTGCAGAAAACAAACAATTTTAAGTAATCAGTGTGCAAACAACCCCTGGGTCAGCTAATGGGCTGATGATGAAAACAATATAAATGTAATACGGATTAAATTGTACGCCTACTCTTGACAAGCAGACCAAACATGCAGAGATGGTTGAAAGGATTTTAGAAAGAAATGTTCCAAGAGTCTCTTCTACCAGTAAGTTACTGGTTAATGCTAACAGATGTATGTCATGTCACCGTTCGAAAATGCTAACCACTAACAGAAATGGAACCTCTTCATTCCCTCTTAGGAAGCTAACATCCTACCAAACTTATATTAATGAAATCTTATCCAGGTCAACATTAAGAAGAGTCTGTTTATATGAATTTTCAGACGTTGTACTAATAAGAACTTTGCAGACATTGTACCAATAAAACTCTCAAATAGTCTGCCGCCAGTTAATTGTCCCTAAACACAGTGTAAATACTGTTATTTATCTTGTTTAAATTATGCTACTCCAACTTAGATCAGTCTGTACAAGATCATTTAAAGTATAATTTGGCTCATTTTCTCCTGGTATATAAACAAAAAGAGAAATAATGTCTTCGATTGAAAAGGAGTATCCGGGGCAGGAAGTCGTCTTGCAACACCAGGAGGCCAGATCTCCCACACTACTGCTGAGATGGGCGGGTTGCATATCGCAAACCACATGGAATAAATTTGTTAACAGCTTACAATAGATTCGAATTATCAGACACATCTCCCGCGGAAGTATATGTATGTATGCTTAACATTCAGCTCAAAGGCTGGTTAGATCCTCAACAGCTCCACCATCAGCTGTCACAGATGGCCTAGGCGTCACTGAAGAGACATAGAAGCCAAAGGGGGAGTGAGATAATTTCCCGATGCTTTCCTCACCGAGCCAGAAATTGATATATATCAGTCTGCCAAGCCCATTGAAATGCCCACACAAAATGACGCTATGAACAACATTTTTACACCATTATTAACAGAGACTGGCTGAGTAAGAAATGGCATTACTCATACCTATAAATTTCAAAATCTGCAACTAAGACAAAATATCACTGTGACCTTGTACATGTATTTCCTGCTTCCCATAGCTTGGTTCTCGGGTCTGCCGAAACTTTAATACTGGATTGCTTTCTCTCATCCTCGAAAATATAACTGCTCATCCATGACCATACTAGAAGTAATTAAATGTCACTTTCCCCCTTCAGATTTAGCCTATTACCGAGATGACAGCTGGTGTGCAAGTCTTCGATGTTTCCATTCCACATTAGTCTCAATTAATTACAACTTAACACACCACATATACACAGACTATCACCAAGATTTAATACGTAATAAGTGTTGAGGAATGTTGACCGCGATATTCCTTAATTCGTTATTTGAAGTTGCATTAACAACTGGTTTGTTTCGCTGAACACAGAAAACTGAGAAATGCACGAAAGGTGACATCTCACTATTTTCAATAACTTGTAAGACCAGTTCCCAGGGGTAGTGTTCCAGTCTCTTACCCGGAGATCCTGGGTTAGATTCTCGGTGCGTTCAGGTATTTTAATTGTGGACTGGGCTGGAACAAGGTTCACTCGGCCTCGTGAGATGCTGTCTGGTACGAGAGACAAGAAAGCCAAGCAATTCGGCTAGCGATGCCGTCGCGCTGAGCATGGCATTCCAGTATCTGGGTAGCAGCTGTCTTTCCTCTAATGGGTTATTACGCCATGGCTATTTATAATATCAGTTAGAACAAACCCTATTTCAACTGTCGTCAGATATTGGTCTAAAGAGAGTATTACTTAGTTTAACTGGCACCTGGGAATTTTTTCCTGTTTACGCCATTTACTATTCTCTCTCGCGCACACTCTTACTCTTTAAACACACTTCCACAATACTTCGGCGTCATCTTCAGTTCTAACATTGTTATAAACTGGTTCGTGTCTTCAAGAGTCTTATTTCGAACAACTTATCTACCATGTCCAACTGAACGTAGGTACGATGGTTGCATGCTAATTTTTGGAAGATTCGTGGACATCGGCCAACAGGTGACGTGGTAATATTAACTTCGTCCAGCCAGGTATACGACAGTATCATGTGCGCCTGAAAGATTACCCATGTAGTAGTCAAGCTATAGCCATGCCGGGAAGACGATTACGTTCCCCCATTGTGCGAGGCGGGATGGACATATAGACAGATTGCTGCACATAAGTGGCCACTTAGGCATGATGCATCCATCCTGATCTGTGAAATTTGCAAGAAATTATTCCAGGCGGTTATCAGCAACACAAAACCACGCAAGAATTACGTTCGTGGGAATAATACATATTTATCGTTGCTTTTTCTTAAGATACCAATAACAGGAGACTTATCATCCTTGTGACAACGCTTAGCTATCGCACGCAGCTATCGGTTCAGCTACCGAATGAAATCAGTAATGTTGATTTTAGGGTGCAAAGAAATGTATTTAATGTTGTATTCAAGTGTAGAAGGACGAAAGATCTGCAGGGAAGTGGCACAGAGGAGAGCAGATATAGAAATGCATACTGACGTTGAAGAAACCGAAACCTCATATGTGACAATGCTCTTCCTATCCATTGTCTTCCTTAAGACTGGTCACGCATTCCAGCCACATAATGGATATGCAGTCCATCAGAACAATTTTCGTTGTGTTAATTTTCCTATGCTGGTGCGTGAAGGAAAATGAACCTTACTCTACCGTACTGTAGGAATGTGTGTTTGCTCACTTCCTACAGTATACTGTATTTAAGGTTCGTTTTCCTGCACATATTCACATAGAAAGATGAACACAAGGAACATTATTCTGATGGACTGCATGTCCATGTGGCTGGGAGGCGTGACCAGTCTTCAGGAAAATAATGGATAGAAAGAGCATTGTCACATATGAGGTATTATTTCTTCACCGATGAAATGATAAGAAAGGGTAAATATAGGAGAACTCTGGAGGAATGCATGAAAATATATCCAGACATGAGAATAACAAATCGTAAATTTAAAAAAAGACAATCTAGGGGAATTATATAGTGGCTGATGGACGTTTATAAAATAAAGTCATTGAAAGAAGTTGGGAAATAAAGTATATGTTTATTGTAGGATCAGGATATAGTAAACGCACATTTATTGAGACAAAGGACATTTCCGGTAAAATATATAGAAACAGAAGAGACAAAGGACATTACGGGTAAAATATATAGAAAACGAGCTCGATAGCTGCACTCGCTTAAGTGCGGCCAGTATTCAGTATTCGGGAGATAGTAGGTTCGAACCCCACTGTCGGCAGCCCTGAAAATGTTTTTCCATGGTTTCCCATTTTCACATCAGGCAAATGCTGGGGCTGTACCTTAATTAAGGCCACGGCCGCTTCCTTTCCACTCCTAGCCCTTCCCTGTCCCATCGTCGCCATAAGACCTATCTGTGTCGGTGCGACGTAAAGCAACTAGCAAAATATATATATAGAAACAGAAGAGCGAACTAAAATAGAAAGAAAATCTGAGTATCACACTATCTAACATCGTAAATGGGGAATTAAGACGGTCAAGGAAATTTTATAAATTATTTATAATTGTACAAATGGCGTCAAGAAAGGCATCCGTCAGTAAAACATGGCCAAATCCAAATATGTGTGACACAGTTCGCACCCGCAACTCTACAAGGTGTGGGAAAAGCGGTGGAAGAATGTTGATAAATGCAGAAAGATTGTCGGAGAAAAGAATGAAAAAGACAGGCCAGCAATATACCACCAGCTCAGATCTGCAACCTGGCAAGTGGTGGTGGTGCTTATTGTTTCAAAATGAAGTACAACTGGGCAACCATCCTTTCTTAACACCTTTCTTAACACTAAACAGAAGAGAGAAAAAAATGATCCGACCCTTCAAAGGATGAAGGTATCGGCAAAAGAATGGGAAGGTCAGAACATCCTATCCCGGGGTTACGGAGAGTGGACAAAAAATGTGGCACATGTGCCAGACTTGGCCTAAACGAAAGCAAGCACGCTTGTAGTTTTACGTGACTATTGGTACTATGACCATGGATCTACAGTTTTACGCGGAATCCGAACCACAGTGATGTGACTTTTCATCATTTAAAATTCCTCATGTCCTAGCTGAGATTCGAACAGCAACCACCTTGGTGTTAAGCCAGCGACGAAGCTACTCGTCTGTCACGCCCCCTTAGCCCAATGAATTACATATCTTTCTTTCTTTCTTAATCGGTTTACCCTCCAGGGTCGGTTTTTCCCTCTGACTCAGTGAGGGATCCCTCCTCTAGCACCTCAAGGGCAGTGTTCTAGAGATCCAGACTTTCGGTCAAGGGTATTCAACTGGGGAGGAGGACTAGTACCTCGCCCTGGCGTCCTCAGCTGCTATGCTGAACAGGGGCCTTGTGGAGGGATGGGAAAATCAGAAGGGACAGGCAAGGAAGAGGGAAGGAAGCGGCCGTAGTCTTGAAGTTAGGTACCATCCCGGTATTTACCTGGAAGAGAAGTGGGAAACCACAGAAAACCACTTCGAGGATGGCTGAGATGGGAATCGAACCCACCTCTACTCAGTTGACCTCCCGAGGCTGAGTGGACCCCGTTCCAGCCATCGTACCACTTTTCAAATTAGGTGGCAGAGCCGGGAATCGAACCCTGGCCTCCGGGGAGGGGTAGCTAATCACGCTAACCCCTACACAACAGAGGCGGACTATGAATTACATATGCACATTACAATGAAGTAGTACAGATATACAGATACAATAAGAGTCCAAGTTATCAGATGAGATTCAAGATCGCGACACGGTACTATAGGAACTATATTCCCAATCGCTAAGAAACAACCGACCAACATCAGATACATTGAGCTCCTATTGAATAACGAATTTAAACTTGTTCTAAGCAGAACTTTTTTATAACTAGGAAATGTTCATCCCTTGGTCGGTATTGGAGATGTATCTATCCCTGCGTAACGAAACGTTTACTGCAAATTGCATCAGCCGTTCTGATGTCGAACTCTTCCTACATTGCATCAGATAGCCTTGCACAAAGTTTATATATGTAAGCTGAAGTGCCAGGCTCCAACCAGTAGTGTCTCAGAATCTTCAGAGTTCGTTGTCCTCTTCCTTGTCATCTGTAAAACATCTTGGATTACATCGATATAGTCATTAGCTTCAAAGCCAAAATGAAAGAAGTGTCTAATGTTGGTGAAAAGTCAAAAAGTGAAGTTCCCGTTGTGGATGAAATTGTGCTAAAAATTAGTGAAGTCATGCTATAATGTTCTCAATAATCGATTTCATAAAGTCCTACGTTTCATTTGCGTTGTGGTACGTTTCATGTGTTACACAACAAGTGGATCCCATGTTGGAACCAAAAAGGATGTGACGAAGCATAATAATCAAGTGAAATGCGATCTGTAGGGAAGGCAGGGAACTAAAGTGTAGCTGGTAGAAAGGAGCGTTGGATGCATTGTGATTGGTTGGTTCGTGGGTGGTTAAGTCAAGGACAGGTCGGTTTATATAACACAAAAATTAGTAAAAAGGAACTACTGGAAAGGTTCGAAATTACATTTTAATGTTTTGCTCCAGGTTTATCTCTGTCTTCAGTTAGCAACAACGTGACTGCCCTCTCACGTGCTCTCGTCCTATTAAAATCAACCCTCTCCCTCCTTAATTTTATTGGTGATAGCAGGGTTTCAACATGCTTGTGTAAGGGTTCACGTGTACATCATTACAAGGCTAAATCAAAGATACTATTTATAGCAAAATTATATTACGTTTAATTTTTTAATTCCATGTACCCTTCTTACGGTACCCGTCTAACCGTCACAAACTTCAGTAAGCTTGTGTGAAAAGGCAACCAAATTTTTAGTTTTATATGATTTGCTGGCAGGACCTAGTGTTTACACTGCACTAAGTCTTCTGGTATGGGCTAGAGCAATTTTGTTACTTTCATTGATCTGTCTCTGTCTTAAACCTTGGCTTTGACCAAATGAAAGTGACTGAGGTATGAGCGATGCTAGTAATGCCATTCCTTACACAGCCAGTCCCTGTCATGAATGGTGTGAAACTGTTGCTCATAGGGTCGGTTGGTGCTTGCATTTCTGTGGGCTTGGCAGACTGATATGTAATAGCAACTTCTGGCTCGGTGAGGAAAGCAACGGGAAACTACCTCACTCCTCATTTCCCTAGTACGCCTCTTCAGTGATGCCTAGGCCATCTATGACAGCTCATGGCAGAACTGTTGAGGATCCAACCAGCCTTCGGGCTGATGACTAAACATACATACATGATATATTATATCAAGATCCTAGCTCGGGATGTCTATATTTAAGTAGAATTCGAAGCTCGGCTCGGAGACGTGATATTTTCTTTCTAAAATTTTACTTGCATTGCGTGAGATTCGAACCACAGCCGCCGTGGTGAGAATCCAGTGACAACAGCACTTGCCTATCACACGCCGGCTTTATCATGTTATTAGTTTTAAGTGCCGCTGACTGCTTTAATGGCTTTCACACATGCCGGCGTGATGGAATTTTATCCCGCAGAGGTTCGTTCAGCCAAAAATTCTATCGACTGTCCGGCTCTGTGGTGGTTAGCGTGCTCGCCTTTGGTCACAGGGGTCCCGGGTACGATTCCCGGCAGGGCGGGAATTTTAACCATAATTGGTTAATTTCACTGGCACGGGGGCTGGGTGTGTATGTCGTCTTCATCATTTCATCCTCATCACGACGCGCAGGTCGCCTACGGGAGTCAAATAAAAAGACTGCATCTGGCGAACCGAACTTGTTCTCGGAAACTCCCGGCACTAAAAGCCATATGCCATTTCATTTCATCTCGAGACATGTAACTGCTGAGTGTTGAAGCCGAAGTACTAGGTTTCGAATTCTGAAGTCAGGGTTCCTTGAAATTGTTTCTCAATATTTCCTGGCTAACTCTTAGAATATACAGGGGTTATATTTTCCTCACTGGTCGTAACTACTTGCTTCCTGATCTAAATAAAAAGCCACTGCAATAGCATACGTTATCAAATAGACTGCACATGCCAGGTAAAATAAAACATTACTAAAGTCAACTTCGTGTAGTTTAAATTTGTCGCCTGGGCCGATGACCTAGACTTTTTTCAACTGGATTTACGTCGCACCGACACAGACAGGTCTTATGGCGACGATGGGATATGAAAGGCCTAAGAGTGGGAAGGAAGGAGCCGTAGCTTTAATTAAGGTACAGCGCCGGCATTTGTCTCGAGTGAAAATGGGAAACCACGGAAAACCATATCCAGGCTGGCGACAGTGGGGTTCGAACCCACTATCTCCCGAAGGTAAGCTGACAGCTGCGCGTCCCTAACGGCACGGCCATCTCGTCCGGTGACCTAGATGTTAGGTCCGTTTAAGCAATAATCATCATCATCGTCAAATGCGTCACCAAATATTATGAATAAAGGTAGGCGTATGTTATGGTCATGAAGGTATACATTAATTTTTCCCATCCCTGCTGCGATATTGCAAGTTTCTGATTATCAGTATTCTGAAATGTTCAAGATTGTAGGTTATTATTTATCTGTTCTTGGGCATAATGCGAACGTAGAGAGAGTGTTTTATCTTGTGTCTGTCTAATATACAGCAGAGAGGAACAAGTCAACTGCAACAGTAGTAAATGCAAATCTGTAAGTACAATACAACACGAAACATGTAAGTTAGCAGTGAGTTTCGAGTTCCTTTCTCTGCTCTTGGATCTGAGAAGTACAATACAACTGTTCAGTGCACAGATTTACAGTAATACACGTTCTCGCCATTAAATGAAGTGGATACAAGTATACAGTACTAATGTTATTTTCTTGTGATAAATATTTCCTTTTATATCTGATGTAGGCTACTAATAAGTAAATTATGTCCTGGTTATGGACTCCTAAATTGCGACATTGCCCTGCGTTTGGACTTTTGCATTATAGCAATCTTATACTAGAGATAAAAATCAAGGTTGGAAGGAAATATTACAGCACTGTTATTCTCAGTGATGAATGTTAAAAATACAATGTAATTGTTGCTTGTATTCTCGAATCTGAAACAAGACAACGTATGCCAGATTACCGTAATGACTGCTTTCTATATTCGAATACAGCGCCACACACGATACAAAGAAGTCTTAGCAGCGCTCCATACGGCTGACAGCAACACTACGTACAGCTGACTGGCAGAGTCTAGCACGGTGTAGCTGCGTAGTGACATCTGTTGCAAGCACACCGAAGCCCGCTTTCCGTAAACCCAGCATAATGAAATTATAATTATCTGTACCTATATGATTCATTCTTACCACTGTGTATGGGTTTCTACAATACACAGACACAAAATAGATTAGAAAATATTTATTTATTTATTTATTTATTTATTTATTTATTTATTTATTTATTTATTTATTTATTTATTTATTTAGTTCATCCCTTAAGAAAAAACAACTAGACCCTACTATCGAGTCGAATATATAAACTTGAGTTTCTAATTTTAAAAAAGCTTATAAATTGCCATTATTTAATGAAAATAAAGGTGGTCTTCTTTCGAAGGAATTAGTGATTACCAGATGCTTTCAAAAGTTTTAAAAAATATTCTTGGGGTAGTGTATTTAAAGAATATATATCCGAAGAGATTTGTGTGAGGAAAAGGTGCTTAGCACCTTTTTTCGTGATATTTTACTAAATGTATTTACTCGTCACAAGAATGGAATTGGAATAATAATAATAATAATAATAATAATAATAATAATAATAATAATAATAATAATAATAATAATTCGACTCTAGTGGCTTGTGACGGGTAGACCTTTTCCTTCTTTCTCCAAGAAAGTAGTTTCGACTCGGTCATGGTCGGTGGCATTTGAAGGTGTTCAGGTATGACAACATCGACTTGTTGATTTCCATCATATTAAAGAACTCATGTGGGAGAAAAATTATGTCATTCCGACACCCATTTAGATCTATATCAATTGAATAGATATTAAGAAGAAATATTTTAGTAAAAGAAACTAGCTTCAGCTTATCTCAAGTATTTGTGAGGTCGCTACAACCACCTAGGTCAATTTGGTTTCGGCCGGGGATTTAAGGACGGATGCCCTTCCTGACACCACGTTATTTTTCAGGACTGGGATTCAAACCTCAGCCTTCCGGGTGAAAAGACAGCAGCTAAGCCACTGAGCTGATCATTCCCCCTGACAGTTGTTTTATTCGTGTCGTAAACTTGAATAAACCATGTGGTGATAGTGGTGATTGCTCTTTTGAAGGAGGAAAACAACGAGGTAATCAGTCCCCTAACTGGTAATGTTGTTATAGGCTGTTACTGTAGAGTTAGAGATGGGTCTACAGTAGAAGGGAGACTCTCCGAGCCGTACTACGAGTGATACAATAGTTTTTGAACCCCCTGCGGGTGGAGGCGCTATAATAACACCCACGGTACTCCCCGCCTATCGTAAGGGGCCCCAGGGGTTCTTGACATGGGAACATGCGTTGACGGCCACGGGGCCCTTAGCTGAGTCCTAGTGGCATTGTTTCCAGTTACTTGTGACAGGTTCCTCGCTTTCATCTAACCTGTCCGACCTCACTTGGTCACTCCAGTTCTTTTCCAAACCCAGCGATATAGGCTGCGAGCACTAGAGTGTCTTTCATTTGCATGCCCTTCGTGGCCCTTGTATTTCTTTGGCCGATAACTTCAGTTTTCGAAGTGTCGGACCTCTTGCATTATTTCCTTCTGATTAATGTTAATAGAGGATGGTTGCCTAAATTGTACTCCCTCTTACAATAACTATCACCACCACAATAGGTGTTGACATAAGTACGTCTTATGGCTGGAAGTTATCTGAAATTAGCGACACAAAACGTGAGACGTGATGTTACCTAGCAACCGAGAGAAGTGCGTTTCTGTTACATAGAGCAGCTCTCTTTGTCACTCAATGAATTGCTCTTTTAGAATTTTTATCTCAGTGTTCGAATGCAAACAATCATGAAGAATTGTCATTGAAAACACAAAATCTGACCTAGTTCAAGTCAGTACCATGTGCGAACTTGGTAAAACATATACAACAATGTTAATTTATGTTGACGGCAACTCTTAATTTTTAAAAGAAAAGCTTTCTATTAAACAGGTGTAGATAAGAAATGCCTTTATTTTTACAAAAAAAATATTGTTATAGGGGAAACACAAGGGATTGTGTCTCCTTAATTTGTCACTTCTCAAGGATCTAATGAAACTGTCGGTAGTTAGTTGGACGCTAACCCCTGTTGCTATTATTATTATTATTATTATTATTATTATTATTATTATTATTATTATTATTATTATTATTATTATTATTATTGTTATTATTATTATTATTATTATTATTATTATTATTATTATTATTCGTGTTCAATCTGAAGATTACTTTATAGCAGATCTTCATGTTATCCCTTCATTAGGTAACCTCTTCAGCTATAGGTAACTGTGACAGGACTTGTATGTCCATATTAACTGATATATGCAAGCTGCGATCTTCCTCTGTAATTCTTCCCTTCAATATAACATTCCAGAATTGCGTGCAAAAGACTTTGAGCCTTAATACATGGCCTATACGCCTATCGCTCCTTTGAGTCAGAATATTCCAGAAACTTTGGCTCTCCCCAATTCTTCTTAGCGTTTCCCATTTGTTACTTTCTCAACCTATGACTTCTTAGTATCTTTCTGCACCGCCACATCTCGAAGGCTGCAATCCGATATTATTATTATTATTATTATTATTATTATTATTATTATTATTATTATTATTATTATTATTATTATTATTATTGTTTTAATTTGCGAGTTGACCACTGAGGATCACGCTTTGTATGAAGTTTCCTCTTCCTCCAGTACTCCATATCGGTGCTATGCTGTTTCTTCTGTTCATACGTCCAGGCTCTTCCCTTCTCTGCTGTTCTTTCGACTCCCCTGCTGATGGGCGTGGTAGAATAACACGCACGGTATCTCCTGCCTGTCGTTAGAAGCGACTAAAATTGGCCCAAGGACCAGGGGGCTCTTAGCCGAGTCCTGGTATTGCTTCCACTTACTTGTGCTAGGCTCCTCACTTTAATCTATCCTATCCAACCTTCCTTGGTCAACTCTTTTTCTTTTCCGACCCCGACGGTACTACGTATGGAGGCCTAGGGAGTCTTTCATTTCCACGCCCTTCGTGTCCCTTGTCTTCCTTTGGCCGATACCTTCATTTTTCGAAGTGTTGGTTCCCTTCCATTTTTTCTGTCTGATTAGTGTTATACAGAGGATGGTTGCCTATTTGTACGTCCTCTTAGAACAATAATTACCACCACCAGTTCTTTCTACTTGAAACCGTTCCAAATTTTGAATCATAGTCCGAAATGTTTCCCTGTCTAACATCTGAATTTCCTGAATGTTGTATTTCTCTAGATCTTCGCGAATTGCCTTTAATCCATTCCGTCGTTCTCTTGTTATTATTATTATTATTATTATTATTATTATAACTATAATTCGTTAAAATGTTTTGCCTTGTTTGAGTTTTCACTGCTGGTAATTGAATAAGATTAATCTTACTAGGGACAGCTATGTATTTGGAATACGTAAACAAATTGTTGAGAATTCTGTGAGTAGATTAAATAACGTATTCCATTCAATGCAGGGAAGTCATATGATACGCACTTTTAATACAACGTTATGAAAATGAGGGTTGTCTGTGTAAAATAGTCGAAGAAAGGGGGTGATGGTGATAATGCTGCTTTAAGTGGCATAACATCTAGACCATCGGCCCGAGAATAAAAGAGAACGTTCGCCTATAATACGATCGGTATTCTACAATACATGTCAGCTCTATGGTATGAGTGTGTTTCATCTCTGTCTATCTTAGCCCAGCAACATTAGGACAGTTACACAAACATAATATCGTCAGTGAAGAAACAAAACCTCGTATGTCCTAGCGCTCTTCCTACCCATCATATCCCTTAAGGCTGGTCAAGCCTCCCAGCCACGTATGGATATGCAGACCATCAGAACAATTTTCGTAGGAGTACGTAAATAAGTCATGCAAACATACCTTCCTAGAGTGCGGTACGATAAAGTTTATTTTCCTTTACACGTAAGCATAAGAAAATCAACACAACGAATATTGTTCTGATGGACTGCATATCCATATGTGGCTCGGAGGCGTGACCAGTCTTAAATAAAATAATAGATACGAATGGCTTTGTAAGATATTGTTGTTGTCGGGACAAAACCTCCTATGTGAAAATATTTTTGGAGATATACTGACCCGCAGCACATACATTATGAAAAGCGAGATTACCTTGACAATATGCACACAATATTGCACCTTAGCTGACAGAATCTTACCGGCGAAAGTTCTAAGCTAAAATATTTCACATAGGAGGGTTTTTTTTTTTGCTTTACGTCGCACCGACACAGATATGTCTTATGGCGACGATGGGATGGGAAAGGCCTAGGAATGGGGAGGAAGCGGCCGTGGCCTTAATTAAGGTACAGCCCCAGCATTTGCCTGGTGTAAAAATGGGAAACCACGGAAAACCATCTTCAGGGCTGCCGACAGTGGGATTTGAACCCACTATCTGCCGGAAGCGAACTCACAGCTGCGCGCTCCTAACCGCACGGCCAACTCGCCCGGTACGGGTTGTTCTAATGGGCTGCATATCCATATGTGGTTGGGAGGCGTGACCACTCTTAAGGGAATGGATAGGAAGAGTATCGCGGTATTGCTCGCGCAGGGACTATATAATAAAAATCACCATATATCTGCGAATCTTAATCTAAGAATTCTGTAGGTATAAAATCCATTACCTTAGAAGCTCACCCTCACAAAAATTATCACTATCACCCAACTCAGGAAAAGAAGAAATATTAGTTGTTTATCTATCCAATGCTCTCCTTACTGAGATTACGAATTGATTTTGTACAAAGAACGATTTTTTTAATGTTCTTTAAACAAATATCGATAATTTGGAGCTACGTAAAATCTTACATCAATATTCAATCCTTCCTTGCCTGTAACAATTTAAATTAACAAGTTTAATACAACAAGCTGTTTTTCTTCTTTCTGTTTTTATGACAAACTTGGGGTGTGGATTATTCTACAGTTCGCCTTCATTTTTGTTTTCACTGCTATTGAATAAAATGTTTATTTATCTTCAAACAATAAGTGAACAATTACACTTTTAACAAAATGGTCGGGCGATAACGGGACCGAAGCCAGTTTTATTCTGCTTTAATGACGGTAATGTTAGTTGTTTAGCGATATCTATTTCCACTCAGAATCACAAGTGAGTTAAGTGTATTAGGCCTATGTTATGATATTCTCATCTTATATTTACGCTGATAAGTATCCAAATAGTTCGAAAACTTATAAAAATACGCAATTACTTGAATTTTCTCTCAAAAGCATTATTTCAAAAGGCTCCCTTCCAATACCCTGACGATCGCTCTGCCTTCTGGTGTCGAAAAGAGGAAACGGTATAGAAACCAGCCTCTGCCCTCTGATTGGCCAACCAAGTTATTGCGTCGTAGGAAACTTTCATGGCCGAATCCTTGAGTGTATTATTTCTTCTTTTTACATTTTTGTTTTAAAATGCCAACCAGTAAATTATTCCCACATTTAATAGAGCGAAGGCGTATCCTCTTGGCACGAAAATCACTGAGTCTTATTTTTCTTGACCTTGTCCTGACTAGTAGATTATTTTATTTGTCAGTTAAAATACGGTATACTTTAAAGTTTTCTTTTTGTTACGGTACACTAATTTTGAAATTTCTCTTTTAGAATTTGTTCATATATTTTAATCATTTTAGAATAAAAGATAATGATACATCAGTGGAAATCAGTGAAGTTATTTGCTGAGATGGAAGCCATGTTCTTGAGTGTCGACTTAGTTAATATAACCTTTAAGCGACACAAACTTATGAACTTAAGTTGGCCAGAAGTTCTCATTTAGCCGGGACAGTTCTGGTTTTCAGAGTCATTCCCCCTTTGTTCTGATCAGGTACGGTCAGGAAGCTTGGGTGTTCCGGTTTTCTCAGGTCAAACGAAATGATTGATCTCATCCAAGCAAATACCGTATTATAATATTTATACTGTCGTAGAATTTATTTTATGCTTTCTCGTTACAAATGCGGCAGTCGCATATATTTTCTGTAATAAATAACACGACTCGAATTAATTTCTATTGAAAGCAACTTTGGTGGGTAAGATGAATAATTTGAAATACAGTCGTTTGGAGTTTCGTGATTTTTTTAAAGAATACATACAACCTCTGAAAATCTTATTCCGTACATTGGGTTGAATCCGATCAGAAATTGGGAGTTTTTTGAATATATTATATTTACTACAATTAGTTCGCAATGTAAATTTGATTTTCTTTCTACTAAACTTTGTGATACTAGATCCATAAATTAATATATCATTTGTTCATATTTTTACCAATTATTTAAAGGTAATTTTTGGTTGCTTTCACCTCACAAATTGGGGTGCATCCGATAAGTAACTTATTCTGCATATGTGAACAGCAATCAATCTATCAATTTGTGAACCTGATCACTATCTTCAGGTTTTTTATGAGTTAAATATTTATACCAATGTATCAAATGTTAATACAGTCTTAATCTATAAACAGTACAATAATCGTAATTCTAGTGTTATACAAAACATTTAAATTATGAATGATTCCGAAACAAATTACACGAGTTCCAAGAGGTAAAAGAAATATACCGTTAATAAGGATGATTTACTCAATATCATAATTATTTATGGCATTAAATATATATGTATTATAGTGTATATTTACCATGCCTTCTACTTTCACATTATCAAACCGTGATGTATACAATACAATAGATTTATTTTGTCTGGTAAGTTTAAGGCCATTAGTCCCTCTCTTCCATCTAACTAGAAAATACAGTTTTTACATGTGCAAAATTGAAATAAACACACTTACAATTGAAATAGGAACATGTGGCAAATAAAACTGAAGGAACAGACAAGGAGTTAGAAAAAGGGAATACAGAATTAAAAGTATTCACGATAGTAATATTTCTTACAAAAAGAGGGTTTGGTATTTTATTGGTAACGACGATGATGATACATATCGTCGCTGCATGAGCAATACCACGTATCTGACAATGATCTTCCTATCCATTATTTTGCTTAAGACTGATCACACCTCCCAGACACATATGGGTACGTAGTCCTACTTTTCGTTCTATTCATTTTCCTGTGCATACGTGTATAGGAAAATGAGCCTTACCGTACCTCACTATAGGAATGTTCGCATGCCGGATTTACGCACTCCTACAGTATAACGAATTTAAGGTTCATTTTTATTTGCACATTTGCATCGGAAAATAGACACAACGAAATTTGTTCTAATGGACTGCATATACATGGCCCTATGTGGTTGGGAGACGTGACCACTCCTTAGGGAAATAATGGATAGGAAGAGTATTGTCAGTACGTGGTATTGCTGATGCAGCGACGATATGAAATTATATTTTTGAGAAAAAGTTGTTCATAGTAATGTTTACTTTGTCTTTCTGGAAAATAAACATGCACCTGAGGCAGAAATAGCCCAAATTTTTCGAAAAGTTGTGCTAGGATATTAGTTTTCGAGTACGGCCTAGAGCATGATCGGATTCAGCCTGCAAAATTACAATATTATAATTAGACACAAATAGTGTCAAAACGATGTTAACATTGGACATAAAAAACATGAAAATGAAGGGTACCGGTAGTATTTAAGATTTTCGTATGACAGTAAAAATATCATAACAATTCTCTAGCTGAGGTTATCTAACTGATATATTTACTTCACGAGTGCGGCAACATGTGAAACATCTTATGACAATAATAATTGTTGGTATGGTGCACTACAAATTACCACTGTTATAGACCAGTTCGTCTAGAGCTCAAAAAAGTGATCAGTTACAGGACTGTTGTTAAGGTGCCACGCGATCGTGATCGGATTCACATCAGTTGATCGGAATAACCTCATTTTAAGATTCTTCAAAAGAATACGTATGGGAAAATTGGAGACAATGCCAGCCAGTCACATACGCAACATACAATGTTTGCAATTGCAATACAAAAATAGAATAAAATAATTGCAAAATCTATGTATATTATGATGGTTGTACAAATCTGTATGAGTGACCATAGAAGCTTGCACAGTCACTATGGGCTGTATCACTATGAAACTACTTGATCTAACACTGCATTTAATTATTTATTAGTTTAATATTAGATCTGTGTTAATAAAATGCCCCACACTAATCATTCAGTTAAATTCATTCTGCCATCAGCTTCATTATATCGTGCACGGTCACCATAGAGCATTATTTCGACTGCACTTCGTAGAAAGTGAGTGGGGGGAGGGTGTAGTTAGCCGTTTAATCCCAGCTTCGACCCTCAGGAATATGGTCACCTCAATTAAAAGCTAATCATACTATATCTGAAAAAGAAAACAGTGTATTAATAATAGAATGGCATGTATCTTTCTGGAAGAAAATCAACAATATTACTGTAGGTGTGCAGTGGCTGAACAGCACTAAGATAAGTTCACAAAGCATATTCACATTTTTTGCAGTACAGGACACATAATTTTGAGATTCAATTAACTGTTTCACTGTTTTTATAATATCACTCATTCATAATCAATAATAAAACAACATAATTTAAACCATATTGTACAGATACAGATGGAAACATCAACTTCCTGAATTTACAGTTTGTCATTGAGAACAAAGGGAACTAATACAATATAGAATATAGGGCTACATCGCTGTAAATGTTACAGTCTGTGTAAATACATTGTATAGTGCTGTTTATTACAAGATTTACAGGTGATATTTTACACATGCAAATAGTGAATGTGATGGAATCTGATGATGTTCGTATAAAAAGAAACATGTAATTCTACCCAATATTAATCAACTGTTTTAATTTTTAAAAGTTGGCCTATGTAGCCTTTTTTATCTTGTGTTCGATACGCTGGAAAACTTAAAGATTATAATAATTTAAAATAGTAAAATAATAATAATAATAATAATAATAATAATAATGTGACATATATGGATATATGGATAATAATGTGACATATATTATTATTATTATTATTATTATTATTATTATTATTATTATTATTATTATTATTATTATTATTATTATTATTATTATTATTATTATTATTATTATTATTATTATTATTATTATTATTATAGGTCACAGTAGCAACTAATATTTGGCATGCACACTCAGCCTCTACAACTTGGACGACTTCGAATTAAATTAAAGAAGTTGCTCTTAGACAGAGTGACATTAAATTGCCCCGTTTCTGTACGGGGTCGGGTATGAGGTGAGATGAATTGTCGTCCTGGGTTTCTATGACCGAATGTCCTTTCTGACGTCAACCTCGTCAGAGGAGTTAATGAGATGAAATGAATGAAGAGAGATCGTCACTCCTAAGCAAAAACCGCGAATGTGACTGGTCACGCCCCCCAGCCACATATTGATATATGATCCATCAGAACAGATTTCGTTGAGTTTACTTTCCTATGCGGATGTGTAAAGGAAAATGAACCTTAAATAGGCCTACGTCATTCTCTAGGAGTGGGTAAATATGTCACATATGTCTACAGTACGATACAGTAAGGTTCATTTTCCTTTACACATTAGTAATGGAAAATGAACTCAACGAAAATTGTTCTGATGCACTGCATATCACCATGTAGCTGGGAGGCGTGACCAGTCTTAAGGGAAATAATGGATAAGAAGAGCATTGTCACATTCGTAGTTCTGGCATAGGAGCGACGATATATGATAATAGGAAGGGAGGGGGTGAAACCCGGTACCGGCACATAGCCTACTCCTGTCGAATAGCACCAAGGGGTCTGCTCAAGACACTTAACGTCCCCATCCGATGGGCGAATCACCATCAACAGCGTCATATGCCCTCATTCCATATGAGCACTGCGGAGAGGTTTGGATTTAATCCAGGCTTTTGGCAGGAAAAATAACTGTGTCATTGCAAGAGAAATACGCTATCAGACTGGAACATTAGTCCTTATCAGCCTGTTGGGATAAGTTTTCTTGTTTCTTTCTTTTATCTACCCTCTCAAGAATGAAACTGTAGTTCTCCTCGAACATAACCTGGATAAGTTATTACTGATACTGAACGGTATGCAACTGTAATATCACATAAATGAATCTATATGTGGGAATATATTAGGGGAAGCAGGGACAAGTTGCAACAATAATGTGAATTTATTTTTTCATTGAGATAATATTCATTCATATTGAAATTAAAATCAGTTGGGAGATACTTTATATTTGTATCTATCAAAAACACCATTTTTAAAATTATTTGAAAATAATAATGTGTCTCAAAATGACAATTGAAATATAAGTGTCACCTGTTACGATCTACCCCGCTTGAGGGGTAAGTAGCAACAGTGCACGTAAGATGGCGAAACACTCAATCTAAGTCTTCATCGTTGTTAGAACAGACTACACAGGTATAGTATGGACACACCCATGCGACTACTGTTTACACTTCACACACTGGATCCATTACTCTCTTTCTTACACACGTACACGCAATTCAGAAAATAACCATTGTCTTCTTCTGAACAGGAGTACACAACTCTTCCTTTTGCCGTTAAACACAGTTTTTCTTTTCGTTGAGCCGGAGTTTGCCACATGGTTTATTTATGGTGATTTTTCTAAATGAAATCACCGTCTCCTTTATTATCAAAAACGAGTTTTGGAGCTCTCTCCATCGCGTGCAATGGTGTTACACCATTTTCTGTATTCCGCATACACACAACTATATAAAGAGTTTTAAAATTAAATATTACCTGGCTATCAATAAATACGATTAAGCTAAGCTTTTATTTTTACGTGACTGTTGATACCGTGATCATGGTCACGGTATCTCGAGTTTTACGTGGAATCTGAACCACTGATACGAGACTTCTCATTTCAAAAATCCCACATTCATGGGCCGGGATTCGAACCATGGCCGTATTGGTGAAAAACCAGCAGCTATCACGCCCACAAATGCTATTATAAGAGAGCTATTAATATAGCTTAAGCGGCATGTAGTAGTGTGAAGTCGGGGTTAGTTGCAACAGCTGTTTCAAAATGCCCCGTTACGCATTCCTTGACAGAATTGGCGGTCATTCACAAATTTTAAAAAACGGAGGCTAAAGCACTTACTGCAGGTTTGAACTAGAATAATTTTCTCTCTAAACGGTATTATCTACTAAACAAAATTACAAGGTCAGAAAAAGTTACTCGCCAGGCAGAAAAATGAACAAAGTCACAGAGCACAACACAAAACGATCGGATATTTCGATATTCATACTCAAACTGAAGATCTAGAGTAGTTGCATGAACTGTCACAATGTGGCAGCACTTGATTGGAAATTTCCGAATAAAACGTAGGTGTTGCAACCCACCCCTGTTGCAACACGCCCCAGCCTCCCCACAATATGTGCCGAAATTCATACACAAATTGAAGGTCTATAGCAGTTGTATGAATTGTCACAGTGTGGCAGCACTTGATTGGAAATTTCCGAATAAAACGTAGGTGTTGCAACAAGCCTCGGCCTCCCCGACAATATGTGCCGAAATTGTTAGACATTTAAGTTCAATCATGCATGTGAGTACACTTTACAGTAAGGTAGAGACATATTAGATTGCATTATTTATTTATTTATTTATTTATTTATTTATTTATTTATTTATTTATTTATTTATTTATTTATTTATTTATTTATTTATTTATTTATTTATTTATTTATGGTTCATGTTTGTGGGTTACTGTAGTCACGTCCTAGTTCGTGAACCATGGGCAACGGGTGAGTGGCCTAGTAAGTGGTCCTGAGAGTCGGGATACCAGTTGCTATGGAATGGGAGTGGACATCTTGGACAAATTCTGATTCATGGCCCTCCTTGTGCTCAGGCGGCTAGGACTATACAATTCACCGGTGGTCCATAACCCGTTAGAGGAGAGATCCTCACTTGGACTATGTGCAAGTAGGGTAGCATCCTGCTTCATGAATTTACCGAGCTCAGAACATTTTAAGCAAGCCTCGGACCTATGGGAGTAATGGAGTCCCACTCCCATTTGACAGGCGAGGGACTCCTAGGAAACAATTTGGCGAACGAAATGGAATTCGATGGAGAGCTATTAATATTAATGGGGCTTATAGAAGAAAGAAGGTAGAACTGGCTGAGTCAGCAAAGAGGATGCATCTGGATGTGCTAGAAGTAAGTGATATTCGGGTAAGGGGAGATAACGAAGAAGAGATCGGAGATTGTAAAGTGTACTTGACGGGTGTTAGAAAGGGAAGGGCAGAGTCCGGGGTAGGGCTCTTTATCAGGAATACCATTGCACGCAACATAGTTTCTGTTAAGCACGTAAATGAGCGAATGATGTGGGTAGATCTGTCAGTTGGAGGAATAAGGACAAGAATTGTATCCGTGTATTCACAATGTGAGAGTGCAGATGAGGATGAAGTTGACAAGTTTTATGAAGCATTGAGTGACATCGTGGACAGGGTCAACAGCAAGGATAGAATAGCGCTAATGGGCGATTTCAATGCGAGAGTTGGGAATAGAACTGAAGGATACGAAAGGGTGATTGGTAAATGTGGGGAAGATATGGAAGCTAATGGGAATGGGAAGCGTTTGCTGGACTTCTGTGCTAGTATGGGTTTAGCTGTTACGAATACATTCTTCAAGCATAAGGCTATTCACCGCTCGCTACACATGGGAGGCTAGGGGTACCAGATCCATAATATAGACTATATCTTAACAGCCTTTGAATTCAGGAAATCTGTTAGGAATGTACGAGTTTTTCGCGGATTTTTCGATGATACAGACCACTATCTTATCTATAGTGAACTAAGTATCTCTAGGCCTAGGGTAGAGAAAGTGAAATCTGTCCGCAAACGAATAAGGGTAGAAAATCTCCAGGACGAGGAAATTAGACAGAAGTACATGGACATGATTACTGAGAAGTTTCAAACAGTAGGCAGCAAGCAGGTTCAGGATATAGAAAGTGAATGGGTGGCATACAGGGATGCTGTAGTAGAAACAGCAAGGGAATGCCTAGGAACAACTGTGTGTAAAGATGAGAAAAGGCGAACATCTTGGTGGAATGATGAAGTGAGAGAAGCCTGTAAACGTAAAAAGAAGGCTTATCAGAAATGGCTCCAAACAAGGGCAGAGGCAGACAGGGATTTGTACGTAGATGAAAGAAACAGAGCGAAACAAATAGTTGTTGAATCCAAAAAGAAGTCATGGGAAGATTTTGGTAATGACCTGGAAAGGCTCCGTCAAGCAGCAGGGAAAACTTTCTGGACAGTAATAAAGAATCTTAGGAAGGGAGGGAAAAAGGAAATGAACAGTGTTTTGAGTAATTCAGGTGAACTCATAATAGATCCCAGGGAATCACTGGAGAAGTGGAGGGAATATTTTGAACATCTTCTTAATGTAAAAGGAAATCATCCTGATGGTGTTGCAAACAGCCAAGCTCATGGGGAGGAGGAAAATTATGTTGGTGAAATTATGCTTGAGGAAGTGGAAAGGATAGTAAATAAACTCCATTGTCATAAGGCAGCAGGAATAGATGAAATTAGACCTGAAATGGTAAGTATAGTGGGAAGGCAGGGATGAAATGGCTTCATAGAGTAGTAAAATTAGCGTGGAGTGTGGGTAAGGTACCTTCAGATTGGACAAAAGCAGTAATTGAACCTATCTATATAAGCAAGGGAACAGGAAGGATTGCAACAACTATCGAGGTATCTCATTGATTAGTATACCAGGCAAAGTATTCACTGGCATCTTGGAAGGGAGGGTGCGATCAGTCGTTGAGAGGAAGTTGGATGAAAATCAGTGTGGTTTCAGACCACAGAGAGGCTGTCAGGATCAGATTTCCAGTATGCACCAGGTAATTGAAAAATGCTACGAGAGGAATAGGAAGTTGTGTTTATGTTTCGTAGATCTAGAGAAATCATATGACAGGGTGCCGAGGGAAAATATGTTCACTATACCGGGGGACTATGGAATTAAAGGTAGATTATTAAAATCAATCAAAGGTATTTATGTTGACAATTGGGCTTCAGTGAGAATTGATGGTAGAATGAGTTCTTGGTTCAGGGTACTTACAGGGGTTAGACAAGGCTGTAATCTTTCACCCTTGCTGTTCGTAGTTTACCAGACCGTGCCGAAAGCCTGCAGTGTAATGTCTTGGAACTTGAAAATAGGTGCAATGAGTATGGTATGAAATTTAGCCTCTCGAAGACTAAATTGCTGTCAGTAGGTAAGAAATTCAACAGAAGTGGATCTCAGATTGGTGATACAAAGCTAGAACAGGTCGATAATTTCAAGTATTTAGGTTGTGTGTTCTCCCAGCATGGTAATATAGTAAGTGAGATTGAATCAAGGTGTAGTAAAGCTAATGCAGTGAGCTCGCAGTTGCGATCAGCAGTATTCTGTAAGAAGGAAGTCAGCTCGCAGACGAAACTATCTTTACATCGGTCTGTTTTCATACCAAGTTTGCTTTATGGGAGCGAAAGCTGAGTGGACTCAGGATATCTTATTCATAAGTTAGAAGTAACAGACATGAAAGTAGCAAGAATGATTGCTGGTACAAACAGGTGGGAACAATGGCCGGAGGTTGCTCGGAATGAGGAGATAAGGGCTAATTTAGGAATGAACTCGATGGATGAAGCTGTACGCATAAACCGGCTTCGGTGGTGGGGTCATGTGAGGCGAATGGAGGAGGATAGGTTACCTAAGAGAATAATGGACTCTGCTATGGAGGGTAAGAGGAGTAGAGGGAGACCAAGACGACGATGGTTAGAGTCGGTTTCTAACGATTTAAAAATAAGAGGTATAGAACTAAATGAGGCCACTACACTAGTTGGAAATCGAGGATTGTGGCGACGTTTAGTAAATTCACGGAGGCTTGCAGACTGAACGCTGAAAGGCATAACAGTCTATAATGATTATTTATTTATTTATTTATTTATTTATTTATTTATTTATTTATTTATTTATTTATTTATTTATTTATTTATTTATTTATTTATTTATTTATTTTGAATATATCTCCCATTCTGATCAAAGTTCACTAACTCGCTCTTCTCTCATCAACTTGATTTAGCTCCTATTCATTTCCGAGCTATTCATTTCACCTGCAACGCTATTCTGTAATACCACGTTCAAAGGATTCTATGCCCGTTCTTATTGTCCACAATTCACTTCCATATACTGCCACGCTCAGCATTTGTCCTTGATTCTGCCATTATTGGTCCCAAAAATAGTAATTTACTTTGTTTTTTTCCATTTCCTAATCAGATATTTATTGTATCACCTGACTTCGAATGCACTTCATTACTTTTGATTTACGGTTTGGATCTCGTTACTGTGAGCTTGCATTCGGCAGATAGTCGGTTCAAACCCTACAGTTGACAGCCCCGGTTTCCCGTTTTCAATATTGGCATATTAGAATAGTGCTATCTCTGCCTGCACCAATGCTATTAATTAAGGGCACAGTCCTAGCTCTCTAATATTCCATAGCCACCGTAGGACCTGTCCATGTCTGTGCGACATAATAGAAATAGTAGTAATATTTTATTTATTTGTATTTTCATTTTGATACAAAACAACGTGCCCTTTGTATGACCAATTCAATGTTCGCTCTTCCGCTTCTATATCCCATAGGAAGATTAAGCTATGACATTCACCTCCAGGAATGTTGTCAAAACATTCAGCAAGTTCTCCAGATCCTCCACAGGCTATTATAAAACTACAATGTCACCGACAAAACTCAGTTTTGATTTTATCTCCTTGAAATGTGATTCACTTTCCAAATATTTGACTATGTGCACTGTGTAATCAATAAAAAGAAGCCGATACGAACTATGACTGTGCCTCTCTGTCCTTTCTGAATAGCTGCTTCTCGATTTTAATCATTTTAGTTCAATTCTTGCACTTATTTTAAGAGTATTTTTCTGTATTTCACTTGCGTTTCCGTTTCCTTACCAGAAAGGTATCGGCCATCTTTCTTAGCAACTGTTATGTGTGCATTATTGCGTGGCTTTGTTTTGTTGTGTTGTATCCTTTCCAGTGTGCGGTCCTTCTGGTCATTGTGGTGCTTTTCGTGCTGTAGTGTTTTCCGTTGCTTGTTGTGTGCTGTATATTTCGTTCTATGTCTTCTTGTACCCTGCTTGTCTGCTTGCAGTTCCTTCAGTTGCTGGGAGGTGAAGAGGTCTCCTCCACTTCTTCCTCTGAGAGGAGCGCCACTTCTTGCTTCTTGGCCTGCGACGTTGGAGGCTTCCTGCTACCAGACATCGATCGGCAGATTCTAGCTGGGTTGATAAAATCACCCTTCCACCATGGCACCCCGTGGGAAGCGTAAAATTACCACTAAAATGGTTCTTAAGCAGAAATATGCAAAAGCCGCGGAAAAGCCTGTCCCTGGCAAGAACTCTTTTGAGGTATTGGCTTCCCTTCCCATTGCGGGAAACAGTACGAAAGAAGCTTTTGTTCCGACCTGGTCTGAAATCAGAAAAGAGACGGAGGTTTGGCCCTTCACCAGTACTGCCACCCCTCAGTCTGCTGTATCTACTTCTGAACCTGCTCAGAATATGACAGTGAGTGGCTCTACTTGAGGAGGAGAGCCATTATCGCTATTTGAAATCTAAATGCACTGGTGACGTCAGAGCAATCACCACCAGGGACGCTCTGAAATTCCACGCCAACAACGAGCAGGATTACCTTCTTTCCCTAACTTGGCAATTTCTAGCCATATTTACTTTGGATGATTTTATAGTGATTTTCAGTGTAGTAACAGGTTTTCATATGTCTAGTCTGGACATTTTGTGAAATAATCCTTACACTAATGATAATAAAAGTAACTGAGCATCCCTGTTCCACCAAAACTTTCGATTCGACATTTTTTGGCATGTTCGTCTGCCTTGTCTGTGTAGCAAATCTTCGTTAGCCGGTTGAGAACGAAATTCCAATTTGTCACGTGACACCAAAGAGAATATAATACAAAGAGAGTGAATTTAATATATATATATATTTGCTATTGGCTTTACGTCGCACCGACACAGATAGGTATTATGGCGACGATAGGACAGGAAAGTGCTAGGACTGGGAAGGACGCGGTCGTGGCTTTAATTAAGGTGAAAATGGGAAACCACGGAAATCCATCTTCAGAGCTGCCGACAGTGGGGTTCGAACCCACTATCTCCTGAATACTTGATACTGGCCGCACTTAAGCAACTGCAGCTATCGAGCTCGGTGTTTCCCCATTTTAACGCCAGGCAAATGCTGGGGCCGTACCTTAATTAAGGCCACATTCGCTTCCTTCCCAGTCCTAGCCTTTTCCTGTCCCATCGTCGCCATAAGACCTTTCTGTGTCGGTGCGACGTAAAACAACTTGTAATAAAGTAGTGTTGACAAAACTGAAAGTCATTGGATTAATGTAAGTTTTCAGAAGTAGATAAATAGGTTCTCCACGACTGATTTCTGACTAGAATTTAATAATAATGTTATTTGCTTTACGTCCCACTAACTACTCTTTTACAGTTTTCGGAGACGCCGAGGTGCCGAAATTTTGTCCCGGAGGAGTTCTTTTATGTGCCAGTAAATCGACCGACACGAGGCTGACGTATTGGAGCCACTTCAAATACCACCGGACTGAGCCAGGATCGAACCTGCCAAGTTGGGGTCAGAAGGCCAGCGCCTCAATCGTCTGAGCCACTCAGCTCGGCTGACTAGAATTTAATCGTTTGTTAAGAATTAAGCCATACTTTTCAGTATCGACTTAGTTAAACGTAACAAAAACTTTTCAGTCTGTCAAACACACAGCAATGACAATATAAATTATAACACTATAAACTTACCTGTACAAATACACACTATTTCACCACGAATGACATGTTTCGCTCTACAAGAACATCCTCAGGTTCCTCAGATTTCCTATGCGAGTGTGTAAAGGAAAATGAGCCTTCTGTACCGCACTGCAGGAATGTATGTTTGCATGACGCATTTACCCACTTCTGTTGTTATATTCTTCTTCACTTTTCCCTACCGCTTTTCCCACACGTGTGGGGTCGCTGGTGCGAACTGCGTCGCACATGTGGATTTGGCCCTGTTTTACGGCCGGATACCCTTGCTTGCCGCCAACCGTATATGGAGGGATGTAATCTGTGGGCGTTGATAGTGTGTGAATATGAAGAGGAGAGTGTTGGGACGGACACAAACACCCAGTCCTCGAGCCAGAAGAATTAATCAGAAGCGATTAAGCGATTAAAATCCCTGGAATCGAACCCGGGACCCTCTGAACCGAAGGCCACTACGCTGAACATTCAACCAACGAGTCGGACTCCTGTTCTGTTCTATTCTATTTATGTTTAATATTCATGCTTGAAAATAAGGACTTACCATAGTAAGTAGAAGCAAGAAAGGACTTCAAACAAACTGCACCTTCAGTCAGTAAAGGGTATTTCTCTTGCGAAATCACAGGCCTACATTCAGGAGTGTAGCCTGTGAGGAGGGGGGGTATTGGGGGTTAGAAACACCCACCAAGGAAATTTTACAAAAAAAAATAAATAGAAACCGACAATAAACAATTAACAAAATAATTATTCAGAAACGCAAATATAGAGCCAACAGACCTGTAATTCACCTGTATCAGCGCCCTTATAATGACAAGTCATGCAAGTTACCATCATTTTTTATAGTTGATAATTGCCGATCCAGGCTAGGCTACTGCCTACATTACCGTTGTATTCCTGTGTTTCGAACGGATGGAATACAGCCTCATTACGACATACGCATACAAGGAAAGTAGTTCTGTTAGCCATTGCAGATTCTGCTCGTACACGAACAACTCAAATCCAAACAAATTATCCAGGGATGTAGAGCAGGGAATTTTAATCTTCACAGCAAACATTTTCCCTCTGCTTAAAAATTGCGATCTACATAATCTGCGGCTGGGCCATTTGTCGAATAGTTGCTGTAAAACAGGTGGATAATATAAATGCGGGTACAGAGTGGGAAAGTTCCAATCCATCGAAGAATGAAGGTATCGACCAAAGAAATGGAAAGGCAGAGAAGGGCGTGAAAATGAGTCTCTCTACGCCTTGCAGACCTAATACCGTCGTTGTCGGAAGTGAACTAGAACTGACAAAGAGAGGTCGGATAGGAAAGATGAAAGTGAAGAGTTAGGCATAAGTGGAATTATTGTTTGTACAATTCGCTTTACGTTGCACCGACTCAGATAGGTCTTATGACGGCAATGGAATAGGTAAGGCCTTAGGAGTGGGAAGGAAGTGGCCGTGGCCGCAGCATTTGGCTGATGTGAAAAAGGGAAACCACGGACCACCATCTTCAAGGTTGTCGACAGTGGGACTCGAACTCACTCTCTCCTGGATGCAAGCTCACAAGTAAGTGGAAGCAATCCCATACATAGCTAGGGCTGCGCGATCGCCAACACACTCTTCCAAGTCGAAACCCTCTCGGGTACAGTCACCTATTACGATAGGTAGGGAATGCTGTTACCCCCACCCACAGCGGAGGAAGTTCCTGATGCTCTTCATCACTTGAGTTCACAGTGCCGATTACCGTCTATCGTCGTTAAGCTTCGCAAGACCGTAGTTGAGGGGAGAAATACTGACCCGCAACACATGTACGACTTAGAAAGAAAATTCGTTGATACAGTTCTTTCATTACTGAACCTTAGATGACAGAACTTTTCTGGTCAGAGTTCTAAGCTGAAATGTGCTCGCATAGCAGTGTATCTAGGCGCTTCGACGATATACATACTTTGCTTACAAGGACATGTAGGACTTTACTTACAGGTTGACAAAACTTTGCACTCTTTAATTAGGTGAATCAAATATAAACCGTAATTATTCTTTACAATTTTATTGAATCCACCAAAAAATAGACAACAATCATCTCATTTTTCTACATAGTCTCCCGAATTTGAGACACATTTCTGCCACCGAATTGGCAACTTTTTCATGCCTTTCTCGAAAAAAAGAAGAAGAATGTGTGTGCAGTCAGTTGGTCATGTACTCCTCAACCGCTGCCTTATCATGAAATCTCTTTCATCTCAGTTCCTCTTTCAATGGTCCAAACAAGTAGTAGTCACAAGGTCACAAGTCTGGACTGTAAGGAGGATATTCCATTTCCTCCAGTTTTTCCCGTGTTACAATAGCAGTCTGTGGCCGTGCATTGTCGTGCAGAAGAAGAATATGTCGGATCGGTTGCCGGCGACGTTTGTTGCGATATGCAGCTTTTGTCTCGACCAAAAGACGGCAGTAATAGGTTGCATTTACTGTCCTTCGTTCATACAAGAAATTCACAAGCAAAATGCCCGCATAGACCCAAAAAACAGTTTCAAACACCTATCCAGCAGAAAGGTGTATTGTGGCCTTGACTGGGCCAGGTGCACCTCGTTCCCGCCATTCCATGCTTGCTTGTTTTGATCCCGGGGTGTAATGATGAAACCAAGTTTCATCAGAAGTCACTATGAGACGCAAAAACAATCATATCCTTCCTCCTCGTAGCGATTCAGATGCCTCCGACAAACATCCTGGATTTTTTCGTCCTGGGTGAGGAGACGAGGAACCCACAAGGTAGACAATTTCCGAAGGTCGAGTTCATCATTGATGATTGCTTGAACACTTCCAAACATTCCTAGTGTGAAGCAATTTCAGAAATATTGATGCGCCGATCTTCTTTAACAAGGTCACGTACAGTACGAATTTTGTCTGCAGTGATGTTTGTCCGCGGTCGTCTTTGGTGGGGCTCCTTTTCCACTTCATCCCGTCCTGCCATAAATTGTTTGTGCCATTCATACACCTAGGTCTTTGAAAGAGTTGGGTCCCCAAACTGTGAACGGAGCCTTCTCAAAATTTCCAAAGCCTCGGTGCCTTCTTTTGCCAGACACTTGATGATGCGCTGCGCAACGGACGTGTGTACCTCTTGCTCTTTCATGGCGTACTGACGCGAGCGGTCGCTCTGTGTTGTGTGATGCATCAAGACCCCTACTCCGGACATCCCCACCAACATCCTCTCAAAGCCCCACCCATTTCGCTTCGCTACCGGAGCCGCTAATTTTAAGTTCAGGTTTATATTTTATTCCCTTAGCGTAAATCAAGGATTTGTTCAAGTACTTCATTGCGCAGATATACTGCATGAGTCTATTATTCTAGACAAATAATAAGACCGCATTACTTCCAAGAGGGAATGAAAGAAAGGAAGAAAGAAAAGGCCCCGTTTCAACAACTGTCAAAAAATGCAAGAAACACCGAGCAAATTGAGCCATATAGTAATGTCTCTTAGGATGGGTGATGCGGGGAAACACTAAAATGCACGAATTCCTATATGCTGATATGTATACAAACTATAATTATGTAGAATGATGAATTTGTTGTAAATATAAAATATTCTAAAATAAAATCTTTTTACAGAATTGGGATGTTATTTTGTCTTTAGTTTCCAGCTCCCCAAAATTAGTTCTAATGTTTTATTTCGACACATTGTTCTATTTCAATATAGTATTTTCTAGTATTCACAGATATTCAGACAAACACCTATATGTCGTATGAGTGGTGGTGGTGGTGATTATTGTTTTAAGAGGAAGTACAACTAGGCAACCATCCTCTACGTCGTATGAACCCAAGACAAAATCACAGACCACAAACTGTTTGTCATTGTAGCTTACATGACGGACGTTTATGCCGAATAATGTCAGATTACACATTGTACCTTGCCCCAAATTTGGCCTTGAAAACCTTGTTAACTCGTCGATAAGGATAACAGAAAAGGAATAAGCTAAGGATTTCAATTTAACTACAATAAATTATGTAAATAACTAAAAAGTAGGTATTGTATTAAAAAAGTCGTAAACTTAAATTCAGCTGTTTTTGCATTGATGAAATACTTTTGTCATCCCAGTTGTAGTATAATGGTGGGAAGTTTGCGTCAGTGCAAAGCCTTTCGTCGCCTAGGAAGTCCAATATCGTCACTCCTGTACCAAAACCGCGAATGTGACAATGCTTTTCCTATCCATTATTTCCCTTAAGACCAGTCACGCCTCCCAGCCACATATTGACATGCAGTCCATCAGAAAAAAATTCGTTGTGTTAATTTTCCAATGCTAACGTGTACAGGAAAATGATCCTTGCTGTAGGAACGTAAGTTTGCATGACATATTTACTCACTCCTAGAGTATGGTGTATTTAAGGTTCATTTTCTTTACACACCCGCATTGGAAAATGAACTCTACGAAAATTGTTCTGATGGATTGCATTCCAATGTGTGGCTGGGAGGCATGACCAGTCTTAAACAACAATGGTGATAAATCATTATAAAATCAACAACTGCATGCAGGCAAAAAGCACTTTTAATTTTAGCCTGACATTCTCATGAGCTTCATAACAAGCCGAACTTTTTACGGCTATGATCACCCAGTAATGAGAAAATGTTGTTTCACAAAATTTACAACAACCCTTTCCACAAAGATCAGATGAAATAAAACTTGGTATACAGATTAACAATAAGTTACTTTAAGACGTATTAAAGTTTGGTAACGATCAGATCAATACTTCTAAAGTCATGAATATTCAAAGTGACTGCTCCGTTGTAAATTGAAAAATACTGGCACATTTTTTGTTCAACCTGCGTTAAAATATTAACTGGGTACAATAAACATTTCTACTCCACATAATTAAACGTAGAATAAAATAAGCTAAATGTTAATTTAGCTTGTTTCTATGTGGGGAAAAAGGATGAACTTTTCATTAACTATTAACTCAGGTGTCTATACTATGTTCCACGACAGTAGGTGGACAGCTCTCAACCATAACAGGTCTGCGACATCACATGCAGGTACATCAAGCTGCTCATAGGCTAACGACGTGCTCTTCGGCTCATACTGACCACTGCTATTCTTCGCAAACCAATCCTGACTGCAAGATAACTGCTGGATATGTTCTCACATGATGATGATCAAGCACACCCGTGACTGCTATGTTAACAGACGAACTGGAATACATATATCTACCTTTTGTCATAACCCTTCATTCGTATTAATATGGTTTCTTATATAAGGTTTCCAACGTTTTGGCTTTTTCATAATAATAACTAATAAATACCTCTACTTACTTGCATGTACTGTTTCAGAGCCTTTATTGTCTCTTCACTTGTTTGTATCACGATACTTCCCAGAGCTTGGGGGATATCCTCATAGAAAACCTCATATCCTCTTACGTTCTGGTGGATGCCAAGAACCTCAGTGTAGCAACTATCCTCCATTTCGGCGGTATTTCCGGCCTTACATGCGTATGCTGTTTCTGAATGTACAGTGGCACTGTCGCTAACAACTCATTAAATGTCTCTTCACTCATTCTTAAATAGTTGACAATATCGCCTGTCATTTTCCAGGAGTAGTTCTTTTAACAACATACGATATACTGTATTCCTTCTCAAGTACCACATTTTACTCCATGCCCCAAGTTTCCATGTCTCCTTTGCACCTAATACCAACGCTGATGTAGCTAGTAAACAGTAAACTACAGCCTTTTCCCGGTTATCCATCCTTGAACACCTCACTTCATCAAAGCAGGCTCCGAACTGACAAAACAACTCAGTGAACTGAAGGGAAAACTGTGCAACTACTGGTTTCATTTCAGTTCAGCTAATGTGTAGAGTTTTTCTCTACGATTTAACTGCGCAGATTAACTACTAATGTATGGGGATCTAACTACATTTTTCGCCAACTCGTGACAAGGCTAGCAGTACAGTGATAACACCATAGCATAAGTAGACTGAAAAAATCCACGATCCTGGATCAGGCAGTGTGTGTAAGCTCTGTGGTGTGATATGCCATGTATGTTGCCAAGTTTAAAACAAGTTACAAGATCAATATCGGTTCCGCGTAATATCAGGAAATTGCAGCTACATCGGCTGAATTAATCACTCGCGAATGTAAAGTTCACTTGGAAAATGCAATATCTTGATGAAAGAGTGTAATGGACTAGTGAAACTTGGAAACAATTCTCTAAACCCATGAGTAAATGGTGAAAATATCGAGCTTGATTGGTTTTTTTTTTGCTAGTTGCTTTACGTCGCACCGACACATTTAGGTCTTATGGCGACGATGGGTCAGGAAAGGGCTAGGAGTGGAAAGGAAGCGGCCGTGGCCTTAATTAAGGTACAGCCCCAGCATGTGCCTGGTATGAAAATGGGAAACCACGGAAAACCATTTTCAGGGCTGCCGACAGTGGTGTTCGAACCTACTATCTTCCGAATACTGGATACTGGCCGCACTTAAGCGACTGCAGCTATCGAGCTCGGTAGCTTGATTAGTAGGTGTTACTATTATTATTATTATGACATGTGAGGTAATGTCACGATACTTCTGCTGTGTGTTTATTAATAAGACTTTATTTAATGTAATAACACGTAAATAATAGGATATAAATTATTATTACCTTTAAATAGGATGTATAAATCCGATGTAATGTTGTGCAACTCAGAGTAAGACTCCAGAACAACGCACCTTTGTCACTCGAATTTGACAGAATGTTCTATTCATTTGTGCATAGGTTATGGGGACTCGAGAAGATACGAGAAAGAATGATGTGTCATACTTTTCTGGAAGCCTGGCCAGGCAATGTATCTAAAAGGACGGACTTGGGTAGTTGAGTTGAGTTGTTAGTGCAAGTCGTTAGTCGAATTAAGTACCGGTACCGGTATGTGAACTCATGTTTTGGTAATTCCGTTGAAGTGGTTATGTTGTGTTGGTCCATTTGATCTTGTCGAGTGTTCCGTAATTTGGTTGGCATGCTAATGTGCAGCCATTTGATGTGCAATTGTTAAGGTGTATATACCCCAGGGCAAGACCTACAAGAAAGACAGGTCATGGCCCGGTAAATTCAAGTGATTAGACCAGTCCGAGGACTGGCGGATTAAAGCCAGATAGCACATATGCTCCTGCGGTGTTATTGCTAGTTCATTGTGAATTATGGAAGTAAGTTATGGAGATTTTGTGTTTATGCGGAATATATAGGTGTTTTACGACAGTTCCTTAAGTTCCTTACATTGGCAGTAAGTTATTGTGTATGGAAGTGTAAGTAAATATTGATCAACAAAAATGTGCATTTAACTTCAACGTTCTCTTCATTCAGCAATGTTAAGCTGCAATACACGAGTCTCTAAAAAGTTGGATAAATTACAAATTCAGTGCTATGGATTTAGAGATAATGCCTTAATATCCTATTTATTTACAGATATAGGAAAAGTTGAAAATGCCTCGTTGCTGTAGTGTCAACTATCAGTCGAATTATAACGCAAAAAGTGAAAAAACAAGGACCCTTTATTTACCGACGGATGAAAACCGCCGTAATCCTTGGCTTCGTCACATATGGACGGATTTTTGTAAACTGAGAAACACATTAGTTACGTACAGTATGCATGAAACATTTTGATGAGTCGTACATAATTCGAGTAGTTAGGGGTATGGTTAAGGAAGAATTGAAAGTATTCGCTAGAATAATTCCGAATATTACCGAAAGTGCTGTGCCAACTATATTTGGAATACACATTCATATTGTTCGAAGTCAGCTCCTAAAGTAAGACGTCTTGGTGATGTAGAAGAGGATAATCTTCGAACAGCTATTCAGAACAGTATCGAATTCAATAAAATATACTTTGCAGAGGATTCCGTGAGATGTCTAAATGACATTGATTTGTTCCTAGGAACCCGATAAGTTCATTTCAAAGAGAAGACTGTGGTGATTAAACATGAGGAGAATTACTTATTTGTCTCTTGGTATTTGAGAGGGGAATTCCTTGTGTTACTTCCTTTATGACTATACTTGAAGATTAGACATTTATTGAAAACATTAGGACCGGTAATGACTTCAGTGTAAATTCACCCTTAAAACACATTAAGACGTTGAACTCTATAAACGCTTTAGAATGTATTGCGACACGGGTTGAAAAGGGAGAAATAGCGCCTACTATTAGGGACAAGGTGGAGGTAAGGTAAGGGTTATTCTGCCCGAAGGCAGGTCCGAACCTCCGCAGAGGTGTTCCTGAGCCGGAGTTTGCGTGCGGTAGGGTGGCCAGTTTCTTTCCGCTCCTCCATTCCCTTACCCCCACCAACAGCGCGTGGCAACCCATCCAACTCCTGACCTCGCCCAATGTTGCTTAACTTCGGAGATCTCACGGGATCCGGTGTTTCAACACGGCTATGGCCGTTGGCACAAGGTGGAGGGCTACTCAAATTTTACAATCTCTTCCCAGTTATAATGAGAATGAACAATTCATTGTTGTTTATTGTTGAACAACGTAATGTTTCGCAGGCCTCAAAACATAACAGACAGTATGGAAAAAGAACCATGATAGTAGCATCTTGTTTATATGTTTATTCGTCCCCACATACACCGCTCTTCAGAAATATTTTCACCGCATCCGTGTACCTTACAGAAAACAAGTCTGTAATTATTAACTAGTAAAGTAGAAAGGTTTTACAAAAGCTTAAATGGGATTGTGATATATGAAGTGGCTTTATCTAAGTAAAGAAGTTAAGGTGGATTCATCAAAAGATTTTGTTAAGGAACTGGATAGGGGTAAATTAACTTTGCCATCTGAGGTAGTTGTATTTACAGTTGAATTGGTGTGGCATACAGTCTCTTTACTAGTGAAAGATTCCAGACAGCATTCTATGCCATGTGGGAAACAGTTCTTTGTTGCTCAAAAGATAAGCGTGTCAAAATTAGAGAAATCGGCCGTAAATAATGATGAACATAAGTGTTCGCTTAACAATACACTATTAAGCGAACTTGAAAGGGTGTCTCTCTCTGTGCAAACAAAATTCTACTCAATAATTGTGAGACGAAGACGAATGATAACTCGTGTTGTTCCAAGAACTTCCAGAAAGGTCTAAAAACTTAAGAATGATGTATGATGTTGAAGTCAGATATGGAGTGGAACAAATGTAAGTCTAAACATGTCATTTAAAAATGGTTTTAAGAAGCTCACAATACCTCTAATTGAATCGTTCACCCGAAAAATGTTGTATCCAACAAAAAGTAAGTTTTACAGGAGGACAAAAAAATGGTTCAATGCTTAACTACTAGTATTTTTTAACATAAACTGGATGCATAATGTAACACCATCATTGAACAATGCAGTGTAAAGTGGTCAACACAGTATGGTAAATTTACAACATGATTATTGGCAACATTAAAATTTTCCAGCAGGAATAATGTTGTATGTGGCTAGTTACAACATTGTTCTTCTGAAATACACTCACAATATTATCTGAAATCCCTTCAACAAAATATAACACAGCAGTTAAAATAATCAGAATACCTGAGTACAGTAATATCAAACTTCTCCACAAACCTTGTGTCTCATTTTCATTGAAAAATTGGTTGCAATGCGCTATAACTTGTAAAGTCAGATAGTTATGATTTAATACCACAAAAAACTATTACCGAGCTCGATAGCTGCAGTCCCTTAAGTGCGGCCAGTATCCAGTAATTGGGAGATAGTGGGTTCGAGCCCCACTATCGGCAGCCCTGAAGATGGTTTTCCGTGATTTTCCATTTTCACACCAGGCAAATGCCGAGGCTGTACCTTAATTAAGGCCACGGCCACTTCCTTACAATTTCTAGGCCTTTCCTATCCCATCGTCGCCATAAGACATATCTGTGTCGGTGCGACATAAAGCAAATAGCAAAAAAACTATTACACATCGGGGTGTAAAACATTATTCTCTTAGTACGTTTTCATAGAAACCCCTCTTTTCAGCAGTAATATACTGGCACATGTCCAACAGCAAATTTTGCGCTCTTTATTGGTAAAGGTGTTCCATATAAAACCGGAAATGTTCATAGGTGGCAAATTTATGTTCCTAGTTCCTCTTAATTTCTTTGCCAAGCATTGATATACCGAAGGTTGTAGAATAGTACGACTTTTTCTTCCTCTAAGTGTAGTGGGATCATCGGACGATATTTGAAGCCATGTATACTCTGTTATTTTGAACGACCCCTTGCTTAAGCTGGTATCCAGTATGGTGAGATCCTTCAAATCTTCACTTTCCATCACGCAAACCAGACAACCACATGTTTTAGCATTTGCAATGACAGGCACCCGGTCGAATGGCTCAAACACAGGGAAAGAATTTTTGTTCCTCTCTATCATGGCGAAGTCGCTGTCACAACGCAAGAAACTGTGTCCTGTGTGTAAAAAGGGAAGAAGGTAGCATGCGATATTACAGAGCTGGACGCGTGCGATAAACAATAATCACCACCACCACCATTACCACCACTATCCCGAGCTTAGAAAATTAACGTAAGCAAAGTAAATATATATATGATACGCAAGATACTACGAATTGACAACAAATGTCAATGAACGTAATAACAACACACAATAATGCACTTGTTATGACGTTATCGAGGCTGTTAATTACAAGAAATGACATGCAGAGAGAACAAGGTAGGGAAAAAAAAGAAAAATGTATGCGTAACGTACTCATTATTCTATCCCCGTGTCACTTATAGAGCCATCTGACAAGCTGCCACTGTCCTCAGAAATGATAAAGCTCTCCATTACGTCATCCATAATCCCTTCTTTTCCCAGTTTTCCTGAGTAACCCCCTTCACGTGATTCACTGCACATGCCAACCTCTCAACTGCTACGTGTTAACATGATGATAAACGGGGTTAAAAGTCAGGTTGTGAGTTTCAGAAATAGGAAAAGTCCTATCAGTTTTAATTGTAGCATTGATGGGGTGAAAGTTCTTTTTGGGGATCATTGTACGTACCTAGGTGTTAACATAAGGAAAGATTTTCATTGGGGTAATCACATAAATATGACTGTAAATAAAGGGTACAGATCTCTGCACATATTATGAGGGTAGTTTGGGGTTGTAATAAAGATGTAAAGGAGAGGGCATATGAGTCTTTGGTAAGACCCCAACTAGAGTATGGTTGCAGTATATGGGACCCTCATCAGGATTACTTGATTCAACACATGGAAAAATCCAAAGAAAAGCAACTCGATATAATCTGAGTGATTTCCGACAAAAGAGTATCGTCACAAAAATGTTGCAAAATTTGGGGTTAGAAGAATTAAGAGAAGGGAGACGAGCTGCTCGACTAAGTAGTGTGTTCCATACCGAGCTGTCAGTGAAGAGATGGCGTGGAATGACATCAGTAGACGAATAAGTGTGAGTGGTGTCCTTAAAAGTGGGAAAGATCACAATATGAAGATATAGCTGGAATTCATGAGGACTAATTGGGGCAAATATTCGTTTATAGGAAGGGGAGTTAGGGATTGGAATAACTTACCAAAGGATATATTCAATACATTTCCACTTTATTTGCAAACATTTAAGAAAAAGCTAGGAAAACAACAAATAGGGTATCTGACACCTGGGCGACTGCCCTAAATGCAGATCAGAAGTGATTGGTAGATGGAAATTGAAATCATGTTTCACTCACCTCTTTGCTCTAAACGTCTCAGAATTTTAACATCCGATGTGAAATGGGTAAACATCTCTAACCACTTTTTAATTAAAAATGACTTGGAACCTGACACTTTCGGCATAATTCACACGCAGAAGAAACGGGAATAGCGAACTGTTCTCACAGGATGAAAAGGAGGGTTTTTTCCTGCCTTGTAACAGACTACGGGTTTGTTCGTTGAGGGGGAGTGAGGTTCTTAAGTTTTTCCTGTGAGTGTGGTTCTTACAGCTTTCCGTTCTTAATATTTTGTTTAAGGTACTGAAAACGAGTCAACATATACTTTATTTTATCGGAATTTATTAAAAGCATTGTAACCGATGTAAGGATAAATATATGAATTATAGGAATATAGGTTCTAACATCATTTCAGGTATTTTCAGGCACTATAGCGCCACCGCTTCTAACCTTATAAATACATGAAATGTGTAAATACAACTTCATTTTAAGTTATCTCTCCAAGAATAAAATTGGTCTTCCCCTAAAATCAAAGGTCTGGTGATTGCATCCCTCCACTTTGGGTTGGCTTCAGGAACGGCATCCGACCGTAAAATAGGGCCAAATCCACATGTGCAACACATTCCGCATCCGCGACCCCACCAGGTGTTGGAAAAGCAGCGGAAGTAGAAGAAGAAGAATTGTTGCTTTGTGCATTTTGTTTCAATTTCCTTCATATTATTAATCTAAGATAAGAATACTTGTTGACAACTAAATGTTGAACCTAATGTGACCTGTACACTAATATTTTACAATATTGAAATTTACTTAAAATATTTTGTCTCGTGGAAAGTGGAAGAAAGCTTTCGATAGCTGAACAAGTTAAAAGTTTCCGCAGCCAGAAACAGCACACGACTTGCGAAAAATGGTTCAATACTTGTGTGATTGTAATTCCAAACAACTTTTATCACCGGAAAATTAAATGTTCACGAAAATCTTCTTCTTAACGCAAATCCAAGAACAAAATTTCACACTACATCCGCTGAACGGACAATATACGACACTTCCGGATTTAGCCTTGTTAAAATGGGAGTCAATTCGCAAATGGCGCTCCTAGTGGCGTGACTTGGAAATTCGCGCTAAATTCAAATAACAATGGAAATAGAAAACATAAATTACGACTAGAAAGAAAGTGTTATTAAGATATTCATTTCAAAATTTTTTATTTTTTTTGCTAGTTGCTTTACGTCGCACCGACACAGATAGGTCTTATGACGACGATGGGACAGGAAAGGCCTAGGAGTTGGAAGGAAGCGGCCGTGGCCTTAATTAAGGTACAGCCCCAGCATTTGCCTGGTGTGAAAATGGGAAACCACGGAAAACCATTTTCAGGGCTGAAGATAGTGGGATTCGAACCAACTATCTCCCGGATGCAAGCTCACAGCCGCGCGCTTCTACGCGCACGGCCAACTCAACCGTTATTCATTTCAAATTTGGTCAAGCAATTCTGATAAATGAATGAAGAATTGTTTGACAGGTTATTATTTAAAGACTGAAATTAGACTTATAATCAAGATTTGAAATTGACTGTTGTGAAGGGGCTTGATGGATCATTTACGCATTACTTTTTTACCTTTAGCATTCCTGCCTGAACTTTTATGGCTAGATTTTTCTTTTTTCCTCATTTAAAAAGCCTTGTATCATTACATTAAAACACTCGTCAATAAAAATACCGGCACATTCCTTACACACAAGATTCAATGAATTAACATATAAGAGCTGGACAATTTTCCTCTTAACTCGAAGCCTAGTAACAGAAAGAAAATCTATAAATATAGCCTCGAAAACATTCAAAATTTCCCCGTAAGCAATACTTGCCATTACATTGGGGTAAAGCAAATTTGCATCATCATTTTGCTTCAACAAAATATGTACATTTCCTAAGTCACCCATATTTTCTTCAGTGCTTCACAATGCATTACGGCATTCCAAATGGGGTAAATTGGAACACAAGCAGCCACACACATATGCATATGCATTTTCCTTAATTAAATCAAAACCTACAGATCGCACCTACATCAACATATCGGTATTGAAGATTAACTGCTGCATTCAAATCAAAACCCACAGATCGCACCTACAAAAACACATCGGTACTGAAGGTTAACTGCTGCACTATGCACCAAAATAAGCTTATTATATTTTAAGCAAGTTAAAATATGGGTCGCGCAGGTCAGATGTTTAGGAAGTACTATTAAAATCTCGTGTCACTTGAAGAATATATATGCAAACACAATATTTACTTATATTTTCTTGTCACGAGGGAAACGAAAGACCGCGAATCCTTCTGCACTTCTTAGCTCTTGCAGCCAAACACACCACATATCTTTCCACTCATGCTGAGAGGAGATATAAATGAACAACACACGCTACTGTTTACTTATGTCAACTTAATCCAAAGGCATACATATCGCCAAAAACTTCATTATTATGATATATTACTTTATTAATTAATTCCAACGAGCCAAAGGCTCATATACAGGAATTGTATAATACAATTTGTTTAGCGTCTAAAATTAATATGATACATATGATACATACATTGGCTGCAAATAAATATATAAATTTGTTATAATGAACGTTACTCTAAATATTTCCTTTACGTTACCTTTACACAAAGTCTTATCAAGAAAGTCATCTACTTATTTAAGTACTGACTCCATAGAACTTTCTTTAATTTAATTTTGAAAGATGACAGATTGGAAACTGATTTGAAATCTGTTGGAAGATGAATATATGATTGAATGGCTGAGAAATTAAAGCTACAGTTGCCATACTTATATGAGTGTATTTGAAAGAGAGCTATGTCACCTGTTTGTCGTGTGTTATAATTATGAATGTCTGAATTCAGAGTTCAGTTACTATCGTGCAGGACACTGTTTAGTTTAATTTTGTGAATTAATATTGATTATCTAAAAGCAGTGCACATAGATAAGGGCATAATTTTACTATTAGCGTATAGAACACGGGTGGGTGTGTCAAAAGGAAGATTATAGATATTTTTGATTGCTCTATTTTGTATTACCATAAGTTCATGAAGGACTGTCTTTCTGCAACGAGACCAAATTACGTTTAGGTATTGTAAGTGACTGTGGATGAGTGAGTAATATATTGTAAGTAGAACTCTCCTACGGACAATATATCTTAATTTTCTCAAAAGCCCAGATACTGGAGCTATCTTTATGCAATGTAATCAACATGCTCAACCCAGCTTAAATGTTTATCTATTATTAAGACCCAGATATTTAAAGTGATTGACCTCACCTATTTCCGTGGTGTTAATATATATCTTTGAATGATTAACATTTTTATACTCGGCTTAGTTATAATCATATATTTAGTTTTATTGACGTTCATAGTTAATTTATTGATACTGAGCCACTTGTTTGTTGCGATGATGTATTTTTGCATATTATTGATCACCAAGTCCACTTAGTCACCAGTGTAGAATACATTTGTGTCATCTGCGAAAAGCATAATTTTACCCTTTAAATTTAGAATATTTATATCATTTATTATATCAGAAACAAGGTAGGGCCCAAGATGGACCCTTGTGGAAACCCACAATTCACCACCTTGTCCGTGCTCTGATAACCAGTGACGGAAACAAATTGCTTTCTTCCGCTAAGGTAGCTGCGGAACCACTCTAATGCAACACCACGAATTCCAGCATCTTCTAATTTAGATAACAGAATTTCGTGGTTTACCGTGTCGAAAGCTTTAGCGAGATCAATAAACAGTCCGGCCGCAATCTGGTTACCGTCAACGCTTTTCTGAAGCATCGAAACAAGATCAGTCACTGCGAGTTCTGTGCTGGAATTCTCGCTAAAGCCATACTGAGATCGATAAAAAAATCTGTGTTTGTTAAGAAAAGCCATTAGTCTTACCTTTATAATGCTTTCTACAATTTGGGAAATGATGGGTAGTATGGATATAGGTCTATAGTCCCCTGCGTTACTACTGTTCCCTCCTTTGAAAATCTGGATAACTGTAGCAAGTTTTAAAGCCTGCGGTACGACCCCAATTGCCATGGATTCATTAATTAATGTAACAAGCTTAGTTATTAGCTGTTCATCAAAACTTTTGATCATAGTACCTGTAATCCCATCTACTCCACAACTTCTTTTTACTTTTTAAATTCTTAATTATATATTTGATTTCCGTGTTATCTGTTGGATATAAAAAAACGGGATTCAAGCTGGCGGTTACTATTCAGATCTAGTTATCTGGTTATCTGAGATGCTAGATTATCGGCTATGCATGTAAAATACTTATTGAATTCGTTAGCAATTTCTTGTTTATCATTAATTACCACATTCCCTATTTACAGAGTTTTGCAAGTTTCTAATCTGTGCTTTTTGTTATATATACAGTAATTTCATTCAAAATTTCCCACGTTTCTTTCGATTTTTATCATACACGTTTAAGTTTTCTGAATAATAATTTGTCTTTAGTTTTATTTTTAGGAAAGTTACTGAATTTCTACATTTAATGTATTCCTCTCTCAAAGGAATCTTTGTGTTGCCCAATCTTAAGTATAGAGTGAAGAGTGTTCCGTCGCTTAACGAGTTTTATCAAATCAGATGTTATCCAGGGAGTTGCCACATCTATTTTGAATGCGTTTTTTCTGCTTTACGGTATGTTGATTGCCTCTATTTGTGTTTTTTGGATTTGAGTAACAAGGGAGTTGTACATGTGGTTCATCTTAATTTCCTGGGCAGAATGTCTTGCATTATCTGGCAGGAAATTAGTGTTATTTAAATTAATTTTATCCCTGCATTTTAAGGGTAAAGTCAAAGTGTTGTATTGGATATAGGTTCTCTTATGTGGCCATACAGTATCTGTGATAAGGATGTTATGATCACTTATGTTATTATCTTCATTCGAAACTGTGAAAGATATTTTATCTGTGTTAACTGCTACATGATCCAGAAGAGTTGATGATTTGTCAGTCGGTGCGTGTTGCATAAATTTTGTTACACAGTGTGAACCCATAGCCTGAAAGGATATTTATATACTGCTTTTTTAAATGATCTTCAGTAAAAGTGTCAATATTTGTATCACCAATAAAAACAAGGAGTATTGTTAGTCTGAGAAAGGAAATTTTGCAAAGATCTTAAAAATGACGTTGCATCCCTCACATGATTGTATCCTCCAATTATATGCAGACTATCTGAATTGGAATTACCAGCTGAGATGTCTCCCCAAATCTCATCCCAGATCAAGCTGTTTCATTTCACATTTGTTAAGAATTTTAAATTTCCACTTTTTATGGATAAATTCCCCTGACCCACCACCCCCTTGTGTATCTCTGTGAGCAAACGAACATGAGTAGTTACTTAAATTGTAATATTTGGCCTCGTTGCTTTTAACCCAGGTTTCGGATATAACTAAGACATGACTTCACCCAAGATATGGAGCAGTATTTCTAATTCGTCTAGCTTATTTTTAACACTTATACTGTTAATATGGAGTATTTTTAGCTTATTACAGTCAGGAAGAATGATATTGCTATGAATAGTGTAGTCATGCACACTCACAAATGTTAATTCCCTACAATCGTAGGCATTAATGTAGATAGTGTGGTCTGTCGGTATCGTCCCTGTCGTCATCGGCGTTTCACCGCCAAGGCCATCTTGAATGTCTACGGAGATGTTGTTTCTCGTTGCTGCTAATACGGCTTCCATTGTCTTGGTAAGATATCTTGTTCGTTATGTCGGGTTGGAGTTTGTCGATGTTATCTATGCTGGTAATACGCTTAGTCCTTCCAGTGTCGTCCTTTTTAACATAAATTTTGCAGTCCTTCTTCCAAACATACTTAAATCATGACGAATATAAGAACCAAGTGTGATGACTCAACTGTTATAGCGTGGTAGTTTGTGGACCCGCCACTGGGAGCACTGCAAACGTCGGTGTACAACACGTGCATCAATAGACCGGCAAACCATGTGATGGAAAGTGCGGGAGATGTTATTGTGCGAGATATTTCAAGTCAACAAGTTGAATTTCCTTTCCTTTCAGTTCCTAAACTCAGTTCATTGTGTGTTGAGCACTTAAAGCACGTGTGTTATGTGGCCTGATTAAATTAATAGTTCAACATGCTGTACTGTTTTGTGCCTGGCTGTAAGTCAGGCTATGGTAGAGTAGTTAATGGTATAAAATTCTTTTCACCACCGAAGGATAGAAATAAATTTGAAAAATGCGCCAGAGCTATTCCACGAAAGGAATAGTAGAATTTGTCAAGTTCATTTCTCTGATGATTTGATAGTAAAATCAGATAACTTTATAGTGAATGCTGAAAAAGTGAAAAGTGGTTATGCCTCGTGAGAGATGGAAATTACGTCCAGGAGCAATGCCTCACATTTTCCCTAATTTGCCGAAATACCTTTCAAGTGAGATTAAGTCCTGTGAAACTCCCAACAGGAAAAAAGAATCTAGACACCACTAGGAGAAGAAGAAAGATGATTGAAGGCGGGAGTGTAGCAGCAAGTGGAGAATTAAAATGTCAGTCTAATGTTGATCAAAATTTGGGTTATTCTAGAGTGCTTTCTGATGCCGAAAAGACAATATTATCGTTCAAAAGGCGCCTAAAAATGCTAATCGAAATTTAAATCGAGCTAGATCCAGTCTAAACTTAGCAAAATCGAGAATTAATTTATTGGAGAAGCAGGTTAGAAATACACAGTTCGAAACTCTTCGATTGAGAAGTGTTTAGTGTACCATTTGGCTGGGTACGTTGTTAAGCACTCTTCTAAATTTATTAAGTGTTCGCCCTGTGCCCATTATCTACGTGATAATAATCATAGTACATTTTCAGTTCTCTCCGAAATAAAAGACTACGGTTCAAGCAATAATAAAGTGTTTTTAACACGCCCTTCGAAAAGTATATGTGACATTCTTTTCCAGGCCGAGAAAGTATTTAGTGAAATCTGAACTCAAAATCGATGTGAAGCGAAATATTGTTTGATTGTATCGATTATATAGACAAAATTTCAGTTGATCCTTCATGTGCTGGCTGTTGTCTTATGGATATAATCCCCAGCCTTGTTTATCATTATCTGAAGTGCCGATTTTTCTTCAGAGTGAAAGAAATCCGGCGAGATTTACAATCTCGAACATCCGCCAAATCTTCACGCAAGCTTTCGAAAGTCCAGTAACCGACAAACTGAGATGGTAAGTAGAGTATTACCTTTAAATAGTTCGTGGGTGTTTTTAATATGCTAGGAGTTGTGTTATTTATGTATATATACACTCGAGTAACTTGTGCTTTTCGCAACATGTGATGAAAGTCGTAGCTCTTATTTCCGTGTGTGATATTTTTCCATTGTTCTCTGCCGTGGCATTTTAATTGTAATCTCTCATTTTTTAATAAAAGACAGTGTATATACGTATCAGTTACGGAGTAATACGTTTCCTGTGTCACCATTCCTAAGACCAGCTGATAGGTATTGTGGAGCTACCAAACTCTAGCGCTGCCTGGCGGGGTGCGCCTGAACTCGATGAGTCATCACACTTGGTTCTTATATTCGTCATGCTTAAATCCATGCTATCGAAGATCCCTTGCCTTTTAGTGCAGATATTTATTCAGGGATGTCAGGTGTTCCTTGATATATATATTCCGTGACTTAGCTTGAATCCCGACATCAGTGGAGGTCAATCTTGGTTTGCTTCTCATTGCTGTTGGTATTTCTTCTTTCTTCAAGCGACTACAAAATTTTACCAACAGAGGGGGCGACAGTTCCCTCTCAGCAGTGATAGCGTGTGGTCGAGTGGATAATCGCTGTGACGAGGTGCCGTGGACGTCTTTGACGTGTGATAGTGCGAGTGTAAGACGTAGGCTGTGGCAGCGAACACTGGGGGTGAGGTGGCTCCTGATCCCTCGAAGTTAATAATCGAGCGTGAAGAAACAGTTCAAATGGAGCAAGATACAGAAGATAGCTCAAGTGAAAATAGTGATAAAGTGAATAATGCTGAAAGACAAGACAGGTGTGAGGATAAAGACCTTGGTGATCAGGTTCCGAAGGCTGAGCCACAAGAAGTTTAGCCTAGTACACATTATGGCCCATTTATCATTTTCGTGGAGTCTACCGCAGCCCAAAATGTTGGTCATATGCATCCCATGACCTTGGGTAGAATTTTTTATGAACATAAAATCCCGGGGATCAAATCTGCGGCACGAAAGGGCAGAAACAGAGTACAACTTGAATTTGTATACGCCGTACAAGCGAATTCGTTCCTTAAGCATCCTTTATTAGCTGAACTTAAACTCAGGGCGTATATACCCTGCTCCAATGTATTGCGCGTTAGTATTATAAGGGTAGTAGAAAAAACCCTAAGTAAAGCTACTATATTACAACATTTAAAGTTTACGGCAACTATAAAATCAGTTCAACGTCTGAATCGTAGGATCGTTAGGCAAGAGGGTAACCAGTATGTCCCAACGGTATCTATTAAAGTTGTCTTTTGTACACAGAAACTTCCTCAGTATGTTTCACTGTATCAGGTACATTTAGAAGTTGAACTATATGTTTTTGCCCCTATCATTTGCAAAAAATGCCAAAGATATGGACATGTGGATAAACATTGTAGGGCGACAAGTCCAATATGCGGGCGTTGCGCTCAACACCACATCACGACGAACTGTACAGAAACATTTTTTCAATGCGCTCATTGCCAGGGAACCCATTTAACCGGAGCACCTGAATGCCCAGCCCACCAGCAGCAAGCACGTATTAATAAGATCATGAGCACTGATAACATACCGTTCAAGAACGCTGTGAAGAATGTCCAGCCTGTTGAATACAATACTGCTGCCAATTTCCAACATTTTCCCCCATTAACTAGGGAGATGCCACCTCCTACACCGGAGAATCCACGAAAGAGAAAATTTACGCAAGTAATTTTGAAATCACCGCGACCTGTGCCTGCCCCAGGATATGATAGGGATGGTTACTACAATTTGATTCGAGCTACACCTAGCATGGAGATGGATACTTCACGAGTATCAACTTTTTCTAATATTCCCAGCCAGAGGATCGAGGCTTCAATAGACGTGCCTGCCTCCACTAGTAGCGCCTCGATGACGCAACAGATATCTTCTCTTCAAAGGCAGAGAGACCACCTTCAAAGTGGAATCTATCAATCCATCAAACAATTGGTGCAATTATTGGGTGATAACCCAACAATAGCTCATAATATTTATCAGTTAAGGGACAAGGTTTACAATTTTATACAGTTCTATATTCAGAATCACACAATGGAACTCTAGGAGTATCGTGAATAAACGTCATGAGCTCTTTAATCTGATTCAGGAAACTGTACCGCATTTTTTTAGCAATACAAGAAACCTGGTGTGACCCTTCCAAGCGCATAGCGTATCCTAATTATAATGTTGTTCGTCACGACGGACCAGGATATGGAGGAGTTGCCTTTTTGGTTCACTCTTCCCTGACATATAGACTAAATTCGAATATTCAGACAATACGCTCTACGTATGTTATAGGAATATATTATAAGCACATCCTGCTTGTGAATATTTATTGTCCACCAGTCGTTTCCATCACTGAAAGGCAATTTGATCAATTTTTTCAGCAATTTGCCATAGAACCATATCTTTTTATTTTTGGGGACTATAATATTCACCATACGGTGTGGGGAGGAAGTACGGACACACCTCAAGGTAAATATTTCCTCAATGCAGTTAACAAGAATTCTCTTGCAATATTGAACGACGGTTCCCCTACACGTCTTACTGCGCCCTCCGCTCCTCCCAGCGCAGTGGATCTAACGCTATGTAAGCGAAGTGTGTTGTCTATTACCACATGGCACACCTTAGCTGACACTTACTGAAGTGATCATTTTCCCGTTGCTATTTCATATGGCTTAGGCCGAGCTAGTTCTTCACCTTCGCATTTACACTGACTGACAGAGCAAATGCAACACCAAGAAGGAGTGGTTCGAAAGGGATGAAAGTTGGGGAAAAAGCAGAGGCGGCACGGACGAATAATTGATGTTTATTTCAAACCGATATGCAGGTTACACAATGCGCACGGCATCGACTCAGTAGGATGTGGGACCAACGCGAGCGGCGATGCACGCAGAAACACGTCGAGGTACAGAGTCAATAAGAGTGCGGATGGTGTCCTGAGGGATGGTTCTCCATTCTCTGTCAACCATTTGCCTCAGTTGGTCGTCCGTACGAGGCTGGGGCAGAGTTTGCAAACGGCGTCCAATGAGATCCCACACGTGTTCGATTGGTGAGAGATCCGGAGAGTACGCTGGCCACGGAAGCATCTGTACACCTCGTAGAGCCTGTTGGGAGATGCGAGCAGTGTGTGGGCGGGCATTATCCTGCTGAAACAGAGCATTGGGCAGCCCCTGAAGGTACGGGAGTGCCACCGGCCGCAGCACATGCTGCACATAGCGGTGGGCATTTAACGTGCCTTGAATACGCACTAGAGGTGACGTGGAATCATACGCAATAGCGCCCCAAACCATGATGCCGCGTTGTCTAGCGGTAGGGCGCTCCACAGTTACTGCCGGATTTGACCTTTCTCCACGCCGACGCCACACTCGTCTGCGGTGACTATCACTGACAGAACAGAGAACACGACGTTCCGCCATTCCCTCATCCAAGTCGCTCTAGCCCGGCACCATGCCAGGCGTGCACGTCTATGCTGTGGAGTCAATGTTAGTCTTCTGAGCGGACGCCGGGAGTGCAGGCCTCCTTCAACCAATCGACGGGAAATTGTTCTGGTCGATATTGGAACAGCCAGGGTGTCTTGCACATGCTGAAGAATGGCGGTTGACGTGGCGTGCGGGGCTGCCACCGCTTGGCGGCGGATGCGCCGATCCTCGCGTGCTGACGTCACTCGGGCTGCGCCTGGACCCCTCGCACGTGCCACATGTCCCTGCGCCAACCATCTTCGCCACAAGCGCTGCACCGTGGACAAATCCCTATGGGTATCGGCTGCGATTTGACGAAGCGACCAACCTGCCCTTCTCAGCCCGATCACCATACCCCTCGTAAAGTCGTCTGTCTGCTGGAAATGCCTCCGTTGACGGCGGCCTGGCATTCTTAGCTATACACGTGTCCTGTGGCACACGACAACACGTTCTGCAATGACTGTCGGCTGAGAAATCACGGTACGAAGTGGGCCATTCGCCAACGCCGTGTCCCATTTATCGTTCGCTACGTGCGCAGCACAGAGGCGCATTTCACATCATGAGCATACCTCAGTGACGTCAGTCTACCCTGCAATTGGCATAAAGTTCTGACCACTCCTTCTTGGTGTTGCATTTGCTCTGTCAGTCAGTGTACTTGCCGAAAACGCTGTCCGTTCGTTACGGAGATTTAAACCGCAGTTACATACCGCATACCTTGAGAATAGTTTACGACGAATACCTCACAACCTTTTTTCTTATCAATCGTTACTTCAGATTTTACAAGAGTATATTAATTTGCATCATCCCATAATAGCAACCCCCCTCCAACTTATAGGCGGCCTCCGAAAGTTAAATGGTGGAACGAGGAATGCCATTTACTGATACAAACTCGTAAGCTTTTGTTCCACCAGTATAGGCAACACTTCACACCTCACAATTATTTCAGGCTCAAACATCATATAGCACACACTCGAAAAGTTTTGCACAAAAAACGTCCTTTAGCATGGCGAGAGTTCATCTCTTCCCTTACTCGTCAAGTTTCTATCACAACGTTGTGGAATGCTCTCCAGCGATAACAAGAGTTACGCAACATTCCCCTCCCATGACAATTCCACGACAGGTGTTATCAGATTTTCTTGACTGTGAGACTCCAGATTATGTAGTACATCATTATGTCCACTTACAAGACATGCACGATACACGCTTTTCCGTGTTGTCGCAGCCGTGCGACAACCAGGAATTAGAAACGGTTTTTCAATCTTGTTCGAATTCATCTCCCGGTCCTGATAATGTATCGTATCAGATGCTTAAATTATTACCGCTTAGAGCTAAGAAAATATTATTAGAAATTCGAAATTGTATTACGCCACCTACGTGGAATGAATTTTTCTTATTCCTATTCTTAAAAATAGGCAGTTACCCTCTGAACCGAACAATTACCGCGGTATAATGTTAGGTTCTTGTATCCGCAAAGTCTTTTTAAATATTTTACTTCGGAGGATTATATGGGCATTGGAGTATTATAGTCTAACGCCGCAATATCAATATGCCTTTTTCAAGGGACGAAATTCATCTGATGCTTTCAATATGTCCGTTATCGACTTGTTACTAGCTCGTCACAGGAAACACAGCACGATTGCGTTTTTTCTAGATATCCAACGGGCCTACGACTCTGTACCACTGAATATCCTATGGGATAAACTGGCATCTCTTAAAATACCAGCGGGGATTATTACTATTCTTAGACACTTACTTACATATCGAGCATTGTACTTTAAAACATCGCAATATACCATGCAGCCACGTCAGGTGAGTACAGGTTTGCCTCATGGAGATATACTGAGCGGCATTCTTTTTGCTATATTTATGAAGGACTTTGAAACAGTCATTCTCCACTATGCTCGTATACAGGCGTTCGCAGATGATGTTTTGGTTTATTATACGCCCGAGAATTTACAGTTTTGTAGACAGCATATCATATACACGCTTAGAGAGGCCATGACATGGTTGAATGCTCATGCACTGCATCTTTCTATCGCTAAATGTCGAGCGATGATCTTCACACATCATCGTACCTATGATCGCTCACCGATTTCTTTTGATGCTTATGAAATCCCCATAGTCAACATAAATATCTAGGATTATTTATAGATCGTAAGCTTACATGGAAGCAGCATTTTCGCTACTTACGCTCGAAAAGTGATCAGTACATACAGATAATAAAAGCTGTCACCCGTAGACACTGGGGAGCTGACCCGTGTGTAGCAATATCCTTGTACAAGTACACTATAAGATCGATCCTGGACTGTGGTGCACATATCAATGACTTGGCAGCGAGCACGAATTTGAATACTCTTAATATATATATATCAATATCAAGCACTGCGCACGTGTATAGGAGCTCTGAAAACAACACCTACAAATGCACTTCTGGTAGAATCCTGCGAACGTCCCTTACATGTTCGTAGAAAAATGCTTGCTATGCAATATTTACTTTAAAAATTTTATCTTACGAGGCACCCTTTAATCCCGAATTTGCAGCTCCTCCATGAGTATTAATCCATACGGCGTCAAGGTTTGCGAAGACTGCCTGCTTTATATCATGGTTTCGATGCGTTAAAATCATTCCAAGGTACAGTACTGCAAAGTGTAAATTTAATTCCCTATACATTACCGTATTCTGTTCCCCATTATCGGCCACAGATGATCCGGCCTAACCTCAGTAGCTATACTGATGTCATTCGTGCACAGGAGCCAGATCATTTGCCCGCTAAAAGATAGAAGCTTTCCTGTATCTCTTCAAACATAGACATATACATAGATAGGGCCAAGAATACCACTTGAGTTGGAGCCGCTTTCTGTATACCTTCAATAAATGTCAAGAAACAACATGGTTTACCTAGTGATTGTTCGAGCTTTACTGCGGAATTATTTGCTAACCAACAAGCTTTACTCTTTTCTCAGCGGCATGACTATAAGCGAGTTACGATATATACGGATGCGCTGAGCGCGTTGCAGTCCCTTATCTCCTATGCGCTATCTTATAACTGGTATATATATAACGTTAATAGTCTTCTTTATATGCTTGATAATTCCGGTATTTATATAACATTAGTCTGGTTACCCGGACATGTGAGTATTTTGGGTAACGAACAAGCGGATTTCCATGCAAAACAAGCTTCTCGCCACCCTGTTCCAAATTCTAATAATATCGTTCCTTCGTCCGATTATGCAGCTGTAATTAAACAATCTGCGCGTAATGAATGGCAAGATGAATGGCGACAGACTGCCCAAGTCAAAGGTACCTTTTATTATCATCTACAAACATCTATACCGGTAAAACCATGGTTTATGAGAGGATCATATTCCAGAAGACATATTACTGACATCATTAGGTTGCATTTTAATCATGCCCTTACGCCCCCATATAAATTTCGGTTCCATTTAACGCAGGATCCAAACTGTTCGTGTGGTGCAAATGATGGAGATGTGAATCATCTACTTTTTCAGTGTCCTCTATATATCAATCCGCGTAGGAAGCTTATTAGTAGTCTCATGCGACTCAAGCAGGTTTTTCCAACCAGTGTTTCTTGTTTGCTATGTAATCCTTCTGCGGAGATCATCAAAGTTCTAAATACGTTTTTGGATGATGCAAATATTGCGTTACAAGTTTCTATGTGGTGTATGGTGGATCGTATTCAGATACTACTGATTCCGTTGGGGTGGCTCATCACATTTTTATAGTATTTAGTGATAGTGATTTAGTGGAATATAGTGGTGTGCGTCCCTTCAAAATGACGACTTGTTATGGACTAAAGTTTTCGCTTGTATTAGTGTTATTCAGCAAGTAATGGATTTTAGAATGGGTGAAATTTCCTCGGTAAAAGCCCACGACTCATCACCAACAACAACAACAACAACTACTACTACTACTACTACTACTACTACTACTACTACTACTACTACAGAGGGGGCGGTAGTTCTGTTTTATTCTGAGAAAGTCTGTGGCACGCGTCAATATCATTGGTGTTTATGTCTACTCCTAGACACTTGGCAACATCTTTCACGATTTGGACAGGCTTCTCATTGATAACCACAGGCAGCCCATGAATTTCTAGGTTATTTATGCGAACATATTGCTGGAGCTCGTTATTTTCAGATCTGAGCTGCTGTACCTTGTTGTTAGTTACATCACGCTCGTTTCGAAGTGTTTGAACATGGTTTCGCAGAACAGTGATTTCCGTCATAGCTTTGTTGAAATTATCACTCATTTTGATTAGTTGAGCCTTCATTTCGTCAAAACATGCGGCACAAAACGATACAGACTTTTGAATATCTTTCTGTTCACACTCGATAGATTCCATTTTAGTGAGTATTTAGTGATAATGATTTAGTGGAATATAGTGGTGTGCGTCCCTTAAAAATGACGACTTGTTATGGACTAAAGTTTTCGCTTGTATTAGTGTTATTCAGAAAGTAATGGATTTTAGAATGGGTGAAATTTCCTCGGTAAAAGCCCACAACTCATCACCACCAACAACAACAACAACTACAGAGGGGCCCCGTGGTCGCCAACCCACGCTTCAAAGTTCAGAGCCCCTGGAGCCCCTTTCAGTCGCCTCTTACGACAGGCAGGGGATACCGTGGGTGTTATTCTACCGCCCCCACCCACAGGGGGATGTTTTAGAGGAAATAAGTTTTTTAATTCTCTTCTGTTAAGTTCGACACACGTTCTATGGTAAGACTTACCACAGCCGTCACATATGATAAAGTCCTCTTTAAGTTGAATATTTTCATTGCAGCTCCCGCACACCGACTTCTGTTTAGACGCCATCTTACCTGCTTCAATTTCACAAACAAATATACTATCTGCGCACTTTTTAGCGATAGATTTGTGTACGGGTTTGAGGAGTAAGAAGGGAGCATTTCCGGTTCCGTTAGTACTGCCAACCGAATGGAAATGAAATCTGAATTGAATCGATAATATGATCGATCGATACGAATTTTCTAAAACTGTATTATTTTAAGCCAACAACTGTATCACACACACATTATATAACATTGTATAACATTTCTGGATGCGAATCTTATTCCTAGAGTGAATTCTATAGTTTGGCTTTGCTATGTAAATAATAACAGTACTAGTACGTAAAGTGTACGCTGGACGTCGCACAGCGAAACATAAGCGATTCATAGTTTGTGTTTCAAAGATTGCCAGTACGAATCTCGAAGATTGCCGAGGTCGACCGTTTCAGCACTAGGGTGTAAATCTATCGCTAAAAAGTGCACAGATAGTACGTGCTCTTATGACAGAATCATTAACTCCTGGTCGCTCCCCTAGACAGAGCTCTAATCGCTTTCCCTCGATATCTCGCAGAGTGTCGCGTATTGTCTTTACTGTATTTGTGACTATTACGCTCAGTTTCAAGGCCGTCCCGCTAAGTGCGCTAGCAACCAATATCTTGCGATATCTCGCCAAGTGTTGCGTATTGTCTATGGTGTATTTGGTGGCACTAAACAAAAAATAGCGTATGGCTTTTAGTGGCGGGAGTGTCCGAGGACATGTTCGGCTCGCCACGTGCAGGTCTTTTGATGTGACACCTGTAGGTAAACTACGCACCGTGATGAGGATGAAATGATGACGAAGACGACACATACACCCAGCCCCCGTGCCAGCCAAATTAACCAATGATGTCACTCCAACTCTTGTGGGCCCAACTAATAAATTCCTTCGCTACACGGAGAGGCATAGAAATGTTTCTTTTTCTTGTCCTAGAATATAGTAATTTCCACGTAAGGAAATACCCCAGAAAGTAAATATCGCCACCCGATGCTCTTCTTTTCTCTTTTTTGTAATGGCTGATCACTGCTGCCAACCTGCCTGGTTACATATTAAAATCACCAGACATAACCATAACAAACTAACCTCAATGTAGGAAACACCGATAATCAATGTTTCCCTACCCTAGTAAATGTTAAAAGATAAGATCAAATAAATCAAGATAATTATGAATATCTCGTCGATTTCCACGCTCAATGAGGAATTAAGGAAATAAACACACTTTCTCACTCAAATTATCCGTCTTTATTTTGATATACACTAGGCGTACTATAACCATATTCTTGACAAGAGGGGCGTGTTAAACGATGCAATTTATTTAATAAGTCTTTGCAGTGTGATTTTCGAAAGTTCCAGACATCCAATGACTTCCCTTTCTTTTGCGCGAACATTTCCTTCTCTCTTCAACACCGGTAACCAGTAAGGAGAGAAATTATTGGGCATATTTTCAGCCTGCAGGCTGGTTATATCTTCAAGCTTATCAGGAAACATATAGGAATACTAATGTGCCAAGCTCCGTGAACGGAAATTAGGTCAGGTTTCAAGTTCACTGCGGATTTGAAAATAATAATGTTATAAGTTCTACTGCCAAAATTTCGTCCCGCAAGAGTTATTTCGTGTACCGGTAGATCTAGACATGAGACTGACGTACTTGAGCACTTTAATCATTTCACGCAAACAATGTTAATAAATGCATTATCCGAACATGCCACAATTCTACTTACTTGGTATTAACCAAATAGATTTACAATCCCACAGAAAAAGAAAATATGCTTTAAATATTCTCGCAAATGTATCACTAGTGACTTTAACGGCGATGCGGTGGCAACACGCAATTCATGCTAGAACAGTGATTGAACGTTGCCAACGTGCCAGATTAACGGTTAATGTAAGACGTCGTATCGGCAAGTAGGGTCCCTAAACTGTATGGTTACCGACACTGAAAAAGACCTGCAAAATACCCAACAGCAAGAAAAGTAACTATAAATCGATACCTTAATATTACAGGGGAGAAAGGGTAAGGTTGCACCCTTAGGGTACGTCCTTACACGGAGAGGACTATACATAGATGATGGTTACCTTGGCGTCGGAAAATTGTCGACTCAAAATTCTGCACAAAGGTGGTGGTGGTAATTGTTGTTTGAAGAGTAAGTACAACTAGGCAACCATTCTTTGTATAATAGTAATCAGAGAGAAAAAGAATTGGAAGGGATCTGGCACTTCGAAAAATGAAGCTATCGGCCAAAGGAAGACAAGGGCCACAAAAGGCGTGAAAATGAAAGACTCGCTAGGCCTCGAGTACTCTAATACCGTTGGGGTCAACAAGAGTTGACCAAGGGAGGCCGGATAGGATAGACTAAAGTGGGGGCCTGGCACAAGTAAGTAGAAGCAATGCCAGGACTTAGCTAAGGACCCCGTGGTCGCCAACCCAACCCCCAATGTTCAGAGCCTCTTGAGCCCCTTTCAGTCGCCTCTTACGACAGGCAGGGAATACCGTGGGTGTTTTTCTACCGCCCTAACCAACAGGGGGACCAGCCACATAGTGATATGCAGTCCAGTCCTAAAATATATCCATGTTGATATAGACTGCATTTCCACTGCCTTCCTGTCGGGTCTTAAACACTCATTGAGAGTTTATTTCCGCTTCCATAAGGATCCGTTGATGAAACCATTTAAGTGGCGCTGTAAATTTTCAATTTCTGAAATGATTTAAGATAAGACTAGGTAAACACGTGGCAGGTAATCTACCACCTTGGCGATTGTCCTAAATGCAGATCAGTGGTAACTGATTAATTGATGATTGAATCAAACTGAATCTCCGACATGTGAATAGACTTGTGGTGCAGTTGTCGTACCTGATTCATAGTGACAGTCATGAATCGGTCGAAAGAGAAATGAATTTTAGTGCTGTCGTACCTTTACCTACACGACTATCAGTCTTGCTGTCTCAACCTTCACCTATTATCATTGCTATTTTAAACGAGTACCTTAATAACACTCATATCAAATTGTAGTTACGCTCTAGATTTTCAGTTGTTTTTTCCGACATGTTTGCGAAGTGGCATTTCTATACGTTCCTGGTGAGTGTATCTCGCCCCAAGAGTTATCCTTAGTCCTAATCTTGTACAGTGTATTACGTTTATGCTGTTAAAGAACCATAAAGTATCTGTGTATTCGAACTGCGTATATAGTGTCATACTTTCATGGATCTACACACAAAAGACACAATAGTACCTTTTTCAGTTTGTTTATCTAAGTGTATTTGTGTCTAAAACGATAATTAATTATGTAAATGTGTGTTGATGTGATACAAGTGAAATATTACCTTGGACTTGTGACTGGGAAATAATATGTTGAATCCCAAATAAATATCCTCAAGACACGACAAGACAATTTTAGTGCTGTGATGTTGGACATTCTGCATTGTTTACTATTATGGAGTGTATTTGTTAATCTTTGTATAAACGTAAACATAAATATTTGTATATATTATTTTTCGACACAATCGTAATGAAATCTATATCGAGAATTTTGATATTTACATTTATAGTGTGTGTAATATTTGTATACGTTATTACGAGCTATCTTTTTCATGAAAAGACTGGCAGTTTGAGTGCATCTGACCTTAAATTAAGGAATTATGTAGAAAATCAAAATTCTGACCTCGCGTTTCATAAAGAAAGGCGCATGAATGGTACTCATCACATAACTGAGATCAATAAGAATCTTCATTTATATACTAGTCCAAAAAATGAAAGGTAAGAGGATGTTTTAATGTGATAAGAAAGTGAAACTGGTACCATCTGTTGTAGAACACAGTCATAACATACAGATATTCCTCAATATTTTCCATATTGTGGAAGTAAACAGTGTGTAATTGCATATAGTTGCATTATAATCTGATGGCGTTTTATTTATCAAATCACTCAATACAAGGTGGAATGTCTAGACTAGCCATGCTGTAATTCTCGAATGGTAGATGCCAGTACAGAATGCTGTTATTCGGTAGTTCTTCGTATTTTCGTTGTTATCCGTCACCGCTCCCTTCTGCCTCTAGGCTTCTGGTCTTTCCACTATCTCTGCTATGGTACTCGCTTGTCTCGAAATAAAACCGTCGGGGCGAAATCTTTTGCTTCAGACTGGCTTTGACAGTCTGTGACATGCCTAGTTTTATCTGGCATTGTGAGTCGATATGGCGTGCGATGAAGAAGTGGCTGTTATCTTATATTGCTATCTCCTCTGTTTGGTGGAGGAAAGGACAGTTTGTCGAAAGTTTCGGATTCATCCCGTTAACAAAAAATGGAGGATTATTATATTTTTGGATGAACTACAAGAGGATGATAAGAAATTCACTTCACTGATAGAAGGTACTTTCACTAAACTGTTCAGATATGATGATCATCATTACATTGTTTTTGTAACCCATATCTGGTTTCAGTTTCAGTCTTCTATACTCATGATGTATTGGAGCAATCGAGATGCCTACATCGCGCATGCGTAAAGCAAAATGTCTCGAGCACCCATGAGACGAGACTTCATTTCCAGGTTTCTTCACAGTTTTGTCTCAAACGGTCTCTGACAGCCAGAGACGAGCGTCTCGGCTAGTGTGCGACTGATTCATAACATACCATGTTAACTTCATCCTCAAGTTAGTCTTTGACAGAAGTGACTCCTCTGAAGCTGTCTTGTCTCTTCTGGTGTGTGGCTAGCCTTACTTAGTTCTGATCTTTTCTTTGATAGTTTGGAATTTCATTACCCAACTGCAAATGTCCCTTTCTTCTAGTTCCTTCCTGTCTGGTCGTAAACATTTAAAGTTCTTCCCGCTTCCATATGGACATGGTGGCAAAACCATCTGAGTGACCTCTTGTAAATATCATCCACTTCTTTTACAGTCTTGTTCTGCATTTTGTCTCTCTTAGTATTATCGAAGGGCCGATGACCTAGATGTTAGGCCCCTTTAAACAACAAGCAGTATTACCAACAACCCCAAACCGGGTTTTATCATTTCTGAGCTTGTTATTCTACTGGCTTCTTTGCTCCGTTCCAAGTTTCTGAGCCGTACAATAGAATAGGCAAGAGCACATTGTGCCGGGCTGAGTGGTTCAGGCGCTTGAGGTGCTAGCCTCTGACCCCAACTTGGCAGGTTCGATCCTGGCTCAGTCTGGTAGTATTTGAAGGTGTTCAAATACGTCAGCCTTGTGTTGGTAGATTTACTGACACGTAAAAGAACTCTTGTGGGACTAAATTCCGGCACCCCAGCGTCTCCGAAAACCATAAAAGTAGTTAGTAGGACGTAAAACAAACAACATTACTATTAAGAACACATTGTTATAGGTCTGAAGTTTGGTTTTCTGTGATATTTCTTTGTTGCTGACTAAGCTCTGACCTAGGTGCCATTGGCTTTCTGAACTCAGTTCTTAATTTTATGCTCAGTTGTAGCATTCTCAAAAATTATTTTCTCCAGACAGGTGTAGCCTTCAAGTTGACCTGCTCTACTACTACTACTACTACTAGTAGTAGTACTCATTTTGCAGAGATCTGTTTGTCAAAAACCCTGGGCAAGATATCAATACTTAAGAGTAATTGGTACTGTGAGGCTAATGACATTACATTGTACTCCTCACTCCTCTTCTTCACTTTGTACCATTATCTAAAAAGTCTTGACACTAACAGTGATGCTGCATAACCTGAAACAAAGTCACTAACTGAGTCATGGACTTTGGGGTTTAGTGCGACAGGACGTAATCTGTCATTAACACGAATTATCAGGGGCTATTTGGTCTGGAAAGTAATACTTGCCCATACCATGATTAGGTGTGCTACATTTTTGCAAGTTGGCAGCTACAAAGAAACTGAATCCATCATTGCACTCAGAGGAAAATAGGAGAGAGAATTTTTTTTTTTTTTTTAAAGGAAACAGTGAGGGCTGGAACCTTTTAACACGTTGACTGCCACCTGACGTGCATCTACATCATGGTATATGATGCGATTTTGCTTGTCATTACTGATCGGCACTGTGATTGCGGATTGGTCTTCTGTAGCGGCACTCAGATTGACGTTCGAGTTATGTATTTGGGTTATTGGTTTGTGACTTGTTGCTTTCAAACATGGTGTAATAATGGATGAAAGTGACAATGACAATTTCACTCGTCCTTCAAATTCCAACACAAAAACGTAAATGCAGATGGCAAACCAGTGAGCTAACAATGTAAATTATCCCTCAAAAAGGGGAAAAGAACTGACTCCATTTATTATTGTGCTCTGTTCCCTGAAAATCCTGCACTTTGCTTAAACCCTTGCTTTGGGAATTATCACTAGTGCTATACATGGTATTCGGGAGATCGTGGGTTCGAACCCCACTGTCGGCAGCCCTGAAGACTTGACAGTTAGCCGGAAGTCAGAGGGTGGTGCCAAACTGCTACAAATACAAACAGTTGATTGATGATACACAACACAAACAGAAATGGAAATACTGGAATATAAGTCCATAATCAGTTATTCTTTGTAGCAACATACATGATTCACACAAGATGAACAATAATGCACAACACATTTAGGATTAGGCTACAAGATAAAAATATGTCAATGCTCGAACAGATAAAACGTGAGAAAATTAAATTAAATTTCTACTCACCATATAGAAGATCTCGCGTTGCTGTTAGATTCAGTTTCCCATAACGAAGGAAATAATCTTACAAAGAGAATATACCACTCATGTCTGAGTCACTATCGGCATTGTCATCGTCTGTTGAGGTTTCACTCTCGCTTGGCCCTGTGTTGTGTTGGAGTCATCAGTCCATAGACTGGTTTGATGCAGCCCTCCATGCCACCCTATCCTGTGCTAACCTTTTCATTTCTACGTAACTATTGCATCCTACATCTGCTCTAATCTGCTTGTCATATTCATATCTTGGTCTACCCCTACCGTTCTTACCCCCTACACTTCCTTCAAAAACCAACTGAACAAGTCCTGGGTGTCTTAAGATGTGTCCTATCATTCTATCTCTTCTTCTCGTCAAATTTAGCCAAATCGATCTCCTCTCACCAATTTGATTCAGTATCTCTTCATTCGTGATTCGATCTATCTATCTCACCTTCAGCATTCTTCTGTAACACCACATTTCAAAAACTTCTATTCTCTTTCTTTCTGAGCCAGTTATCGTCCATGTTTCACTTCCATACAATGCCACGCTCCACACGAAAGTCTTCAAAAACATCTTTCTAACTCCGATATCAATGTTTGAAGTGAGCAAATTTCTTTTCTTAAGAAAGCTCTTCCTTGCTTGTGCTAGTCTGCATTTTATGTCCTCCTTACTTCTGCCATCGTTAGTTATTTTACTACCCAAGTAACAATATTCATCTACTTCCTTTAAGACTTCATTTCCTAATCTAATATATCCTGCATCACCTGCCTTCGTTCGACTGCACTCCATTACTTTTGTTTTGGACTTATTTATTTTCATCTTGTACTCCTTACCCAAGACTTCATCCATACCATTCAGCAACTTCTCGAGATCTTCTGCAGTCTCAGATAAAATAACAATATCATCGGCAAATCTCAAGGTTTTGATTTCCTCTCCTTGGACTGTGATTCCCTTTCCAAATTTCTCTTTGATTTCCTTTACTGCCTGTTCTATGTAAATATTGAAAAGGAGAGGGGACAAACTGCAGCCTTGCCTCACTCCTTTCTGGATTGCTGCTTCTTTTTCAAAGCCCTCGATTCTTATCACTGCAGACTGATTTTTATACAGATTGTAGATAATTCTTCGTTCTCGGTATCTGATCCCAATCACCTTTAGAATCTTAAATAGCTTGGTCCAATCAACATTATCGAATGCCTTTTCTAGATCTACAAATGCCATGTACGTGGGCTTGTCCTTCTTGATTCGATCCTCTAAGATCAGACGTAAAGTCAGGATAGCTTCACGTGTTCCTACATTTCTTCTGAAGCCAAATTGATCTTCTCCCAACTCAGCTTCAACTTGTTTTTCCATTCTTCTGTAAATAATACGTGTTAAAATTTTGCAGGCATGAGATACTAAACTAATGGTGCGGTAGTTTTCACACCTGTCAGCACCGGCTTTCTTGGGAATAGGTATAACAACATTCTGCTGAAAATCGGATGGGACTTCTCCTGTCTCATACATCTTGCAGACTAAATGAAATAACCTTGCCATGCTGGTTTCTCCTAAGGCAGTCAGTAATTCAGAGGGAATGTCATCAATTCCAGGTGCCTTGTTCCTATTGAGGTCACTCACAGCTCTGTCAAACTCTGACCTCAAAATTGGGTCTCCCTTTTCATCAGCATCAACAGCCTCTTCATGTTCCAGAACCAAATTATCTACATCTTTACCTTGATACAACTGTTGGATATGCTCCTGCCATCTTTCTGCTTTGCCTTCTTTCCCTAGGAGTGGTTTTCCATCTGAGCTCTTAATATTCATACACCTAGATTTCCTTTCTCCAAAGGTTTCCTTGATTTTCCTGTATGCAGCATCTACCTTTCCCAGGACCATACAGCCTTCGACATCCTTGCATTTCTCCTTCAGCCATTCTTCCTTAGCTGCCTTGCACTTTCTATCCACTTCATTCTTTAATCGCCTGTATTCTTTTCTGCCCTCTTCATTTCTAGCATTCTTGTATTTTCGTCGTTCATCAATCAGGTCTAGTATCTCCTGAGTTATCCACTGATTCTTAGTTGATCTTTTCTTCCTTCCTAACATTTCTTCAGCAGCCCTACTGACTTCATTTTTCATGACTCTCCACTCTTCCTCTATAGTGTTTCCTTCAGCCTTTTCATTTAGTCCTTGTGCAACATGTTCCTTGAAACAATCCCTCACATTCTTTTCTTTCAACTTGTCTAGATCCCATCTTTTTGCATTCTTTCCTTTCTTCAATTTCTTCAACTTCAGATGGCATTTCATGACCAACAAGTTGTGGTCAGAGTCCACGTCTGCTCCTGGGAAAGTTTTGCAATCCAACACCTGGTTTCTGAATCTCTGCCTAATCATAATGAAGTCTATTTGATACCTTCCAGTGTCTCCAGGTCTCGTCCACGTATACAGCCGCCGTTTGTGGTGTTTGAACCAAGTATTGGCAAGGACTAAATTATGATCAGTGCAGAATTCAACCAGACGACTTCCTCTTTCGTTCCTTCGTCCCAATCCAAATTCTCCTACTGTACTACCTTCTCTCCCTTGGCCTACCACTGCATTCCAGTCTCCCATCACAATTGGATTCTCGTCACCTTTTACATATTGTATTAAATCTTCTATCTCCTCATATATTCTTTCGATTTCTTCATCATCCGCTGAACTAGTAGGCATATAGACCTGCACTATTGTGGTGGGCATTGGTTTGGTGTCTATCTTGACGACAATAATTCTTTCACTATGCTGGTCGAAGTAGCTTACTCGCTGCCCTTATTTTCTTATTCATTATTAAACCAACTCCTGCATTTCCTCTGTTTGATTTTGTGTTGATAATTCGGTAGTCGCCTGACCAAAAATCTTGTTCTTCCTGCCAACGTACTTCACTTATGCCAACTACATCTAACTTTAGCCTATCCATCTCCCTTTTCAGATTCTCTAACCTACCACAACGATTCAAACTTCTAACATTCCACGCTCCGACTCGCAGAATGTCAGTATCCATCTTCCTGATGATTGCCCCCTCTCGTGTAGTCCCCACCCGGAGATCCGAATGGGGGACTAGTTAACCTCCGGAATATTTTACCCAGGAGGAAGCCATCATCAGTACATCATTCATACAGAGAGAGCTGCATGTCCTCGGGAGTTGGTTACGGCTGTAGTTTCCCGTTGCTTTCAGCCGTGTAGCAGTATCAACACAGCTAAGCCATGTTGAGTATTATTAAAAGGCCGTATCAGTCAATCATCCAGACTGCCGCCCTTGCAACTACCGAAAGGCTGCTACCGCCCTTTCGATGAACCATTCGTTAGTCTGGTCTCTCAACAGATACCCATCCGATATGGTTGCACCTGCGGCTCGGCTATCTGCATCATTGGGACATGCAAGCCTCCCCACCGCGGCAAGGTCACATGGTTCGCAGAGGAGGCGCTTGGCCCTAAAGAGATAATAAAGTCTTCAACATAATCGTCTGTGAGACTTTCTTTCTCCCAAGCTTTACTCATCTCTCATTTCGTGTGTCTCAGAACGTTGCTCCAATCCTCCGCACTTATACGGCCTACGACTTCGAAAATAAGTCTTTCAACTTCCGAAACTGTGAAGAATCGGTTATTCTTGGCTACATAATCTTTCACTTGGGCCCAAATCAGTTCTGTGGCGTTAAAATGGCTATGGTATAGTGGAAGGTGAACTACTTTATGCCCGTTCCTTCTGGCTATTTCATCCACCACATAAACTGGGCACTGGGGCTTGTTTTGTTTCAAGAGATGCATAAGGTCCCCCTTCCCCATGTCATCGCGAACCGAAGTATTGTGCTCCTTCAACCACTTAATCAACTCATTCTTTCTAGCCGCCATTGTTGGTGCTTTGTCAAGAATGACTACCTAACATTACAAACACTTTCCCGGGACTGGCTCCTTAGTGGAGTACCGCGCCCGAAGGGCTTTCTTCTCTTGGGAGCTTCATCCTTAGATGTAGGCATCAACATGACAGAATATCAAAATTCACACACGGGCCTAACATTAACCTACTATATAACTACCGAACGAAATATTAAACTAAGCTACTATATAAACTAGATCACCTGTTACACACTATTCACTACAATATAACGTGCTATACTATTAAAAATACTAAACAATTCATTTATAAACTCTACACTACGAAATATAAACGAACAACAACCTAGCACAAAGACGCACAAAGACCGCGAAAAGAACTGAGCACAATACAACACACAGCTGATAGCACGTGATTACAGTAAACAACAGATCGACAACACTGCTAACTGGAACTGGAGTCTAACGCGCTCTATCGGAGCGATCGGCTGCCTATGATTGGCTGTTGATTAATTCACTTACCCTCCGCCAATAGGCAGCGCTCAAACGTCAAGTCGAAACTCATAATAACTGAACTTAGTCCTTAAAAACGCCAGTTACTGAAGTATATTCTTGGTGTGAACGATTATTACATAACAATGTATCATTTGTTACAATACAATATAAACATTCTATATTAATAACACACACATCAATGATGCACATGTGCTTCTACCAGTTCCTTGGATACTATATTGTGCTTCAGTGCATGTGCATCACTGGACAAAAAGTTAGTCACCCCTGGATAAATCATTATAAGCATCATTTAATACCGTATAACTCCGGCTCTGGACTTGATAACCTTCTGGATTCGGTTTGGAAGTGAGTCCACAAGGTTGTGCAGGTATGTCGCATACAGGTTAAGCCACTCACTGAGGATTTGATCGTGCAGTTCCAGCAAATTGCAGGGATGCTGATGTCGGTGTTTAACCCGCTGTTCCAACATGTCCCACAGATTTTCAATGGGGTTCAAGACAGGTGATTTTGCAGGCCAATCAAGATGTAATAGGGTGGGGAGTGTTCATGAAACCAGTCACATATGCGTCCAGCCCGATGAACTTTCCTGTTGTCATCTTGAAGAATCGGGGTATCAATGGCAAACTCATCCTGCAGATGTTGATTGAAAGGCAACACCTGATCATCCAGAAAGTTTAAATAAACATGCTGGTTCATGTTAGTGGTCACCATAGTGAGCGGGCCCAATCCATGATACAATAAACACCCCCAAAAACATCACGGACCCATCTCTGGCTTGAACCTGACCTTGCACACATCCTGGATGAAATGCTTCATTTGGCCTACGGTGCACTCGATGATCTGCGTCAGTGGAATACATGCAAAAAACATGCTTCATCAGATCACATTACGTTCTGCCAGTCAGCTACTGTCCACGTTTGATGATTTCTGGCCCATTGAAGATGCGCAGCTTTATGTGCCTGTGTGAGCAATAGCCTCTTGCGAGGTGACCGACTCCAAATGTTCATTGCATGCAGATCCCATCGCAATATTCTCTCGCTTATTTATTAATTATTATTTAGCGTATGGCAACACATTGGAATATACAACAATATATATAAATTATATACTAAAATAACTAGGGCATTATTACTATTAGACATAAAAAGAGTATACAGTGACAGTGACGCTTATATAGTGAGAGTTAATTTGTCTATCCAGTTAACAGCATCTGAAGTCAGCATTAGAAAATCCTTCAGATCTCCCAAGTATGACATAATACTACACTGTTGCACAATGTGTTGGATGGTCTGGGAAGTCGCTCCACAAACACAAGATGGATCAGAAATTTTTTTCCATTTGTAGAGTAAGTCATTACATACTCCATGGTTTGTACGAATCCTGCACGTACGTTGAGGCAGATCAAAACCAGCTGGTTTAATTTGGGCATTTAAAACAGTTATAATATCTGGTGGTGCATGTTGGATCCAATTTTCTTCTCAATAATCATTTATATTGAAGCCCATATTGAAAAGTTCAACAGCATATTTTATTGCTGTATGTCTGGATTATAACCTGCCAGATATTGCACTTGGAATGTAGTCATGAATTGGAAGGTCAGGGTGATCCAATATTTTCTTATATTCATGTAACAAAGCATCCTGTCTTTTCAGTGCAGGTGGATGAATGTGACTTAAGCCAAAATGTTGGTGTAGTTTTTAGACAACCTGTGATTGTACGCATTGTAGTATTGAGCTGGATGTTGAGTTTGCTGGTATGGTTGCTGTTTAGCCAGACTGGAGCACAATATTCTGCTGTACTATAGACTAGTCCCAGTGCAGAGCAACGAAGTGTTGCAACTGTTGATGCCCATGTAGTACCACACAGCTTTTGAAGGATGTTATTCCTGGAACGAACTTTGGCTGTTGTATAATTCAGGTTTTGTCGATAAGTTAGGGATTGTCAAGTGTGACACCCAAATACTTTGGAGTAGGATTATATTTAACTAGCTGATGTACCCATTTTTTGCTATGGGATTCTCAGAAAGACTGACTGTGGTTTTCCCAAGTGAAGTCAACATAGGTAATTACATAAACGTCAGTAGGAATGTAGCGATTAAAAGCAGCGTTATATAAAATACTCGATTAATTGAAAAACTGCACATTTTCTCACTTCTAACGAACAGTACTACGATAATATGCTTACAATTTTTTATTTTTTATTCCACCTTCTCAGTACAATTAATTTTATGTTTTTAGAAATTCATATTGCTACAACTCTATTTTATAGGGATATGTTTCGCTTTGTTTCAAGCATCCTCAGCCTTTGTAATCATCTCATTGTTAATTTGTTTTGACAAATTTGTGCTTAATTATAATTCTAAAATTAAGTAGTAAAATACATAAACATAGGAATTTGTGAACACATTGACAGTTTAACAATATTAAAAGCAATACTAAAATTGGAATATTTGTTAATTCTAAAGACATTGACGTCCAAAACACAGTAATATCTTCATAATGATGAAAATTTGGGTAAAATTTGTTTAAGTTCAGTTTATTAAAAACAATTGTTAATTGACTACTTGTGTTAAAATTTGAGTTGTAATTTTTGTTAAAACTTATTGGTGTTTCTACTCGACGAAAGATAACAGTCACCGTAATGTAACAAATACTACGAGGTTTTATAGTAGCAGTCAAAGGGACACATCATCATTCGAATATTGTGAAATAAGAAATCACATCAACACCTCAAGATTTTTGGATTGACGTCCCTTTTGACTAAGCCTTCATATTAACGAACTACTGCCAACGAAAAATCTGATCGTCAAAACAAGATTAGTTCGAAACTACCTAATTTAGCATATTACCGTTCATGCCTCAAAATTAATATCTGAAGCAGAATTCCAACGTATCCAAGATTTTAATCTTCTGACACCAATAAGTTTTAACAAAAATTACGACTCAGATTTTAACAAAAGTAGTCAATTAACAATTGTTTTTAATAAACTGAACTTTAAAAAAGCCAAATTTTTCATTATTATGAAGATATTACTGTGTTTTGGACGTCAATGTCTTTAGAATTAACAAATATTTCAATTTTAGTATTGTCTTTAATATTGCTAAACTGTCAATGTGTTCACAAATTCCTATATTTATGTATTTTACTACTTAATTTTAGAATTATAATTAAGCACAAATTTGTCAAAGCAAATTAACAATGACAGGTCTAAACCTTGAGATGATTACAAAGGCTGATGATGCTTGAAACCAAGCGAAACATGTCCCTATAAAATAGAGTTGTAGTAATATGAATTTCTAAAAATATAAATTTAATTGTATTGAAAAGGTGGAATAAAAAATATAAAATAAAAAATTGTAAGCATATTATAGCAAATTTCAATACGGGTCTAAACATGAGATTAGTTACATGTAATAAACAGTACTACGATGCCGATCTAACAGTCCAAAGTTCCAGAGCTGGAATGACCAGGCTGCAGACTGCTGTGAACACTCCTCTGCCATTATTCCGTTAAATATGCACACTGCTTATTCCAATCAGTGCCTCAGAGTAGGGATTGAATAGCTCGAATGCTATGATGAATCAGTGAGTTATGTACCAGTAGTATTAGAAAATTTATGAGCCAGAGGAATGGCATGCTACCGAAGAAAGTTATGTAACTCCCCAGCTACTTCCCGCCAATATTCAGGCAGGCTGTTACACTCGGTACGACCGGGCGAGTTGGCCGTGTGGTTACGGGCGCGCAGCCATGAGCTTGCATCGGGGAGATAGTGGATTCGAACCCCACTGTCGGCAGCCTTGAAGATGGTATTCCGTGGTTTCCCATTTTCACACCAGGCAAATGCTGGGGTTGTACCTTAATTAAGGCCAAAGCCGTTTCCTTCACACTCCTAACCCTTTCCTATCCCATCGTCTCCATAAGACCTATCTGTGTCGGTGCGACGTAAAGCAAATTTTAAAACAACACTTGGTACGCAGCAGTGATCCTATCTATCAGAGATGAGTGGCAACAGAAGACACAAAACACATCGGAACAAACAATGGTCAATGTAATGTTATTTTTGATCAACTTTATGAGCTTTCTATATTGTAGGCGGTAACATTTAGTTTTCTTTCGACTCTGTGATATTAGGGCATCTTTTAAAATTATTTATAGTGTAGACTGTAGTTCCTTATTCTCAGACTTCACATACCGATTTTCATTAAATTCTGTTTACCTATTTTCTCGTGACTCGGCGCTGATATGGACTTAGTTATAAAAATTAAAATTCATTAATATCTCTGTGATCATAGCCGATACGGTAGCAGTGTATAAGACATAAATGATCGTAAATTTAATACTATAAAACTTCAGTTATGTAGAATTTATCGATATTGCCACTAATAACATAAATATTTGGGAATTAAATTTTAGGCCTTCCCCTAAACTACCATTTCACTCAGCGTGAATAAAACTATTTATGACCTAGATTATAGCGACTTACTCCCTGACTTTGCATACCGATTTTCATTACGATAGGACAAGTATTAACATAAATATTTGAGAATTAAATTTTAGGTCTTCCCCTGAACTACTATTTTTCTCAGCGTGAATACATATATTTATGGCCTAGACTATATCGACTTATTACCCCGGCTTTGCATACCAATTTTCATTAAGATACAACTCCTAATAACATAAATATTAGAATTAAATTTCAGGCCTTCCCCTACACTACCATTTCACTCAGTGTAAATAAAATTATTTATGGTCTAGATTATAGCGATCTGTTCCCCGACTTTGCATACCGATTTTCATTAAATTCTCTTCAGCCGTTTTCTCATGATGCGTGTACATACAGACAGACAGAAATTACAGAAAATTTAAAAGTGCATTTCCTTGTTACTGTGGACACAACTGATACAGAAATACCATCCTTTTTACATTCTGAGCAGTGTACAGACAAAACTCTTGTTTGTCAAATTCTTCCTCCAAGCCAGAGAAGAAATCCCCTCTTCACTGCTAATTTGGAATAAAATGAATGTAGAATTTAATAAAAGTGAAGAGGAAGAAGCTTTTCTTAAGAAACAGCTCTTTTCAGGTTTGAATTTCTCCATCAGAATGTTGGCCAGCAGGGTAGGGGAGGTGGTGGTATACAATTTCTAATGACTAGATTGCGTGCCAAAAGCCTGGATTAAATTCCAAACCTCTCCGCAGTGCTTATATGGAGTGAGGGCATATGACACTGTTGATGGTGATTCGTCCATCGGATGGAGATGTTAAGCCTTGAGCAGAGCCCTTGGTGCAATTTGATAGGAGTAGGCTATGTGCCGGCACCAGGTTTCACCCTCTCCCTACTATCATATATCACGTCATTCATTTCATCTCGTTAACTCCTCTGATGAGGTTGACGTCAGGAAGGGCATCCGATCATAAAAACCTGCCACGACAGCTTCATCTCACCTCATACCCGACCCTGTAGGGAAACCGGACAAGGGTTGGACAAACAACTTGGTGCTATAATTTGGAATAGGCCTAAATTGTAATCTAGACCAGGTCATACTACTACTACTACTTTGTCTTAAATGTGCATACTGCTCATTCAAAACAGCGCGTCAGAGTAGGGATCGAATAGCTGAAATACTATGATGAACCATTCTGTTACATACCAGCAGTATCAGGAAATGTATGAACCAGCGAAATGGCATGCTAAAGAAGAAAGTTTTCTAACTCCCCAGCTATTTCCTGCCAATATTCAGTCAGGCTGTTATACTCGGTACGCAGCAGTAATCCCATCTATCGAAATTCAGTGGCAACATAAGAGACAAAGAACATCACAACAAACAATGGTCAATATAATGTTATTGTTGATCAATTTTAAGAGCTTTCGATATTGTAGGCCTTCACATTTAGTTTTCTTCTGACAATGAAATACCACTCTTATCATAGTCGGTACGGTAAAACAGAATAAAACAAAATTATTAGAAATTGTATTCTCTCTAACTTTTGTTATGTAGTACTTTTCGATAGGACCAATAACATAGGTACTTAAAAATTAAACATTTGATGCCTTCCCCTAAACTACAGTTTCATCCAGGTTGAGTAAAATTGTTTATAGCTTAGACTGTACTGTAGTTTCTTATTCCCCGACTCTGTAAAGCAATTTTCATTAAATTCTGTTCACCCATTTTCTCGTGGCTCGGCGTTTATATGGACTTAACAACAAAAATACAAATTCACGAATATCTCTGTTATCATAGCTGGTACGGTAAAAATGTAAAAACCGAGCTCGATAGCTGCAGTCGCTTAAATGCGGCTAGTATCCAGTAATCGGGAGATAGTGGGTTTGAGCCCCACTGTCGGCAGCCCTGAAGATGGCTTTCCATGGTTTCCCATTTTCACACCAGACAAATGCCGGGGCTGTACATTAATTAAGGCCACAGCCGCTTCATTCCACTTCCTAGACCTTTCTTATCCCATCATCGCCATAAGACATATCTGTGTCGGTGCGACGTTAAGCAAAATGGCAACAACAAAAAAATATGTAAAAGACATAAATGATTAGAAATTTAATTTTATATAACTTTTGTTATCTAATACTAATCGATAGGGCCACAAATAACATAAATATTTCAGAATTAAATTTCAGGCCTTCCCCTAAACTGGCATTTCACTCAGCGTGAACAAAATAATTTATAGCCGAGATTTTAGTGGTTCATCCCTGGACTTTACATACCGATTTATATTAAATTCCCTTCAGCCGTTTTCTTGTGATGCGTGTACATACATACAGACAGACAGAAATTACGGAAAAGTAAAAAGTGCATTTCCTTGTTACTGTGTACATGACCGATACAGAAATGCCATTCTTTTCAAATTCTGAGCAATGTACAGACACAACTCTTATTTTATATATATAGACTAGATTTTCATTAAAATCGATTTTCAGTTGTCGGTTTGCCTGTTTGTTATGAAGATGAAAACATTAAGATTCTGTTTTACTTGGGCTTGGTGGAGTCACCACTTGTGGTAATACTGCCATAGGACTGAAAGATTGTTTGTCAATATCCTTTTAGTTTCCTCTACGCATTTTCTTCTGATGCCACTGGCTAGATCATCTGCATAAGCAAATTTCCTGCTTACGGTATGAGGGTTGTCTGCAGTTTATAGACTGAAAATAATTGGTGCAAGTACAGAGCCCTCTGGAAGACCATTTTTCGAAGTTCTTTGCTTGCTGATTTCCTTGCCCAGGATAACTTGGAAATATCTATCACATAGCATGTTATTTATTAATTGGGCTAGAGTTCTGCAGAGGATCACTCTTAAGAATTTTAAAAGGAGGCCTTCTCTCCATGCTGTGTCATAGGGTCATAGGCTGCTGTCAAATCAATATATACTACAGACGTCTTCATACCATCTCGAAAGCCTGCCTCGATGTAAGTTGTAAAACAAAGGACTTGATCTGTACAGCTCCTCCCTGTTCAGAAACCAGCTTGTTCATGTGGGATATGATCCATAATTTTGCTGTTGATTCAATTTAGAATTATTCTTTCCAGTATTTTATAGCAAGCACTGAGGAGAGCTATAGGGCGATAGTCTTCTGCCTTATTTGTTTCCTTTCCTGGCTTAGGAATTGCTATTATTTTTGTTTCCTTTAGCTCGTTAGGAATGCAATCAGTCTTCAGAATATCATTAAAGAATATTGCTAACCATAGTTTGGCATATGAACCAGTATTCAGTAGGAGTTCATTATGTATACACAAGAATCTCGTTTATCCGGATTAAGTGGGACCAAAACTGGTCCGGATTATCAAAAATCCAGATAATCTGAAAAAAAAACTTTAAAAAAAATACAGTACATGTTATATCATCTATTAACATAAGTTGTGCAGTAATACCTTTTTTCAGTTGTACGAATAATATAAGAACACTTCATACATTTACGACTCTGTTTTATGCACTAAAATAATGTGTGAGTTTCTTTTCTGTTTTACATTTGTATAGCCTTTGCACGCAGCACGATCACGAAGACGTTTTACTAACAACAGCTTTGCCGGTGTGGATTCAGTCAAGGATTCTAAATAGGCCATCAGTTTGTCCAGCTACATTGTTGCCTCTCCATCAGTCGTTGTTTCTTCTGATGGAGCGCCAGTTTCATTTTTGAGTTCACCATCAGTGAATTAATAGTGCGTTGCATTCAGAAGAGCATGGGTTCGAGTCCCACCCTAGCCGTAATGAGAATGTTTTTCCATGGTTCCCCATTCTCAATTCCAAGCGAACGCCGGGGCGGTACCTTTCATAGACCTTGGCCAAATTACCTACTTAACTGTCCTTGGCAGAAAAGACATTCAAGAGGAGTCAACGCAGGAAAAGAAATACTGTACAAGTAAAAATAATCTTTTGTTATTTTCGATCCAGATAAACCGGAGATCTGGATTAATGAGGGCCGGATAAACGAGGTTCTTGTGTACCATCAAACCCGCAGGCTTTCCCAGCTTTTATGCTTTTAAGTGCTGAACTAACCTCTTCTTGCGTAAATGGTTGTGAATATTCGGTATGTTTTTTTAAAAAAAGCCTGTTTAACCCGCAAGTTGTCGCTATATGAGATTTTCTCTCATATTATTTTTTATTGTGATATTACTTCACAGTGATGAAAGGGAGGTGACTGTTCCCTCATCTAGCTGAGTTTATAACTTTCGTGAGTAGAGCGATTCACATTTTAAGGGTAAGCACCCCCTCCCCTAGTCAGAACAAAGGTTCCTATGTGTCCGCGCGCGCTGCGTGAGAGATTCTCTCATCACGCAACTAATGACGTTGGTGTTATTTTGAAGTGGAGCGGGAAACTTACTCCTGTTTTACGCGTTAGTATTTCTATTATGAGCACTTCTTGTTTCTGAAAATGTTATTATATTCAGAAACCTTGCTTTGTACGTAAATATTACTAGATTTAATGCATGTGTGAGATTTTAATTTTTACTACTTCAGGACGGAAGTTATTTTTATGTACATTCAGTATGTTATATTAAGTAGTAATTTGTGTCTTTAAGAAACAGTTAATCATGTCCGGCTCCATGGCTAAATGGTTAGCGTGCTGGCCTTTGGTCACAGAAATCCTGGATTCGATCTATTTATCACTTTCCTCAGAAACAATAATGCAGCCAACCTAAACTCAATCCTAAATTTAATCAAAGGTACTTTTCCAAGACAATTACACTTTCTCCCGCACCCTTCAGCCCCACCTTAAGCCCTCTTCCTAAGCCATATTTCATTTCAATACAAGAACTTACTGATTTCCATGATTATAATTTTTACAACACCCCATTTATACTTTATTCTTTGTTAAAAACCTCTTATTATGTATATTCCTTGTATTATTAACTATTACCATAACATCTCATTTCACTTGTTATTCTTTAAAATAATATTGTCTTAGGATTTCGCCACAAATGATCTTTGCTCCAATACGGCTGATGATGACCCCTAGATGGGTCGAAACTAGTACCGTATAATTTTGTAAATTTGTGAATATATTGTATTGAAAAGGTGGAAACATTTAAGTTATTATTATTATTACTGGATTCGATTCCCGGCGCTGTCAGGAATTTTAACCTTAATTGGTTAATTTCCCTGACACGGAGGCCGAGTGTATGTGTCGTCTTCATCATCATTTCATCCTCATCTTGACGCGCAGGTCGCCTACGGGATTCAAATCAAAAGACCTGTATCTGGCGTTTCAAACTTGTCCTCGAACACTCCCGGCTCTAAAAGCTGTACGCCATCTCTCCCTCTCACACACACAGCTAATCATTTCATGTTTATCTAAAATATATAAGGTAGAACTTGCGTTTCATTTCAGTTGTAAATTTCAGTCTTACGCCCCACAAAACTGTGAATTAAGTCATATTTATTTTAATGTGAGAGTAAGTCTCATGCGCGACCACTCACGTTACATTTTGCCTAGCGACCACTCGCGTGTTAAGCTTTATATAAGGCAACGGATCATTACTCATGGTTCATCTGTGATTTCTTGAAGGTACTACAGTAATTTATGTAAGTTATACATGAATATTTTGATGATGCACTGAGCTCGATAGCTGCAGTCGCTTAAGTGCAGCCAGTGTCCAGTATTCGGGAGATAGTAGGTTCGAACCCCACTGTCGGCAGCCCTGAAAATGGTTTTCCGTGGTTTCCCATTTTCACACCAGGCAATTGCTGGGGCTGTACCTTAATTAAGGCCACGGCCGCTTCCTTCCCACTCCTAGCCCTCTCCTGTCCCATCGTCGCCATAAGACCTATCTGTGTCGGAGCGACGTAAAGCAACTAGCAAAAAAATTTGATGATGCAGAATTTGGTATATAGATACAATTTGGTTTGCTCCATTACTAAATTTAGGATGTAGATACAAGTTGAATTGCTTTGCTGCTACTACTGCTGAGTAGGTTTGTAGAGATTTATTGATTAAAAACCCTAGACAAGATATGTTTGATGTATTTGAAAGTCATTGACATTGTCAGGATTTTGTCATATTTTATGCCCCTGCTAAAAACACAATGTAAGCTTGACATATCTTTGCAGAATTTGTTACGTAGTTTTAAGTTTGTGATATTGAACACTGAGACTATAGGTCTTATTATGACATTTGGTTCATGTTTGATTTCAGATTACAGCAGATTGTACTGGCTGTTGTTGCCTGTGGAGACAGACTTGCTGAAACTCTAGTCATGATAAAGTCTGCTATAGTGTTCACCAAATCACCCCTCTTGGTTGTAGTCTTTGCAGATGATTTGTTGATCGCTAGTTTCAAAGAAAAGGTAATTGCTACAGTTGCTGTGTTGATAATTTGACTAATTGGAACTTTTCACTTTCATGGAACAGAATTATATTATAAAGTAGTGGTCTATCACAACAGCTGTGAACGAAGACTAAAAATAAAAATGAGGAGAAAGGAGGCATGAGAAAAGTAACAGAAAATACACTGAACTCAGGAAGACCATTACGTCCATTACACTTTCGTTGTGACTATACATATGGAATTTTTGAACCTTGACAGTTTATAGAATTTTGCAAGACTTGAATCTATCTTATATCAATGTCTTTGATTGCTACCGCTTTATGCTCACGTAGTTGAGCACAGGACTCGTAAGCTGTGCCATCTGTACAGGCTTAACGAGCCATCTATCGGACTAACATAGACAACTTTCACAGAGCTGGCATAGAAAGATCAGCCGCAGTAAATCTGAAATGTACTTATGAATCATACCCTGAATCTTAAAACAGTAAGGACCTAATCCTGGAATGTAGCTACAGTTGTACTATCATACTGCCTTATATGGTTCATGATATTATCATGTAGCATCATACCTTTAAATACGTTGTTTACTTGAGGTTGTGAAAAATATATCAAACCATTGTGGCAACACTAATTAAAATGTCCATTTACCATTTCCGCAGTGAAGAGTTGTGCTTGGTAGTGCATACACATTTAATTTAATAAACCTACACTGAATAATTCAGTGTAAGTTTCATAATAAAGGACTTTTTGAAATATAGATTATCCTGAGATAGATTTCTTTCTGTTTCTCACTTATTAGGACCTTCATGGAGCAACAACTAACATTCTGGCATTTTGGTGATAGCCATCTATAGGGCTAACATAGACAACTTTCATAGAGCCATCTACAGGCAAATGCAGGTAACTGCAATGACCTAAGCATCGTATTATTTGAATAAATAACTATTTGACTCAAATAAAGGATTTCATGAAATAAATAATACTTTTCATTTGCAGTCTTACTAATAAAAAGTCCTTATACAGTTGTTTAACACTTGTATATTTATACATTGAACAAACCCTGTATACATGTTGCATATTTTTCATACTAATAAACATGGTATACGCATTGTATTACTATACTGCACGTATACACTCGTTCGAAGCCGTAGGAATCTCATCCTGCAGTTCACTGACGTGTTTCTTCGTGTTCATGATGGTCGCTTTTGCTCGTTAGGCCTATCTGTATATAAATCTGAATGTTATCGGTTGAAATAGGTGAATATCCACTTATGTACAGAATTTCAAGCCGCATCTAATTCCATTGACAAAGATGTTAAAAAGTAATCGAGTGTGAAAATATTAAAGAAAGTTACGTCAAATAAAAAATTTCATTGCATGGAACTCCCATTTCATCTTCATTGTGTTTGTAATTTTTTGACTGCTGGTAAAGGAACATTTTGGCTCAACATAGATAAGTTTGATTTTAAATTTGAATGATAAAAAAAATCAGTATGTGTCTTTCCTTACAGTCATGTTCAGAAATTATGTGCAAGCACGAAAAAGTCAGTTGCTGGCCAACGTCTTTACTATTAACTTTACACGGGGGGGGGGGGGGGGTCAAAGTGAGGCAAATGGTCTTTGGATGCGGAAGTTATTGTTAAAACAAACCTCAATCTCGATTAGTTCTTAATTTATGACAGGAAGAACATCTCATTTGTTTACATTTTACGCGTCACACTGCTGGCTGGCTGATTTGCCAGTAGGGATCTCCCAAACAGTGCGCATTTAAATCTCCAGACAGTCGTATGCAGTGCAGCGTTCATTTTATCAGTAGTATAAATTGATCAAATAAAAATCAGTGATAAATGTACAATTCTTGAGGACCAGTGGATTGTGTTTGTGAAGTCCATGTAGTTTTTGAGTGCGTGCTTGTGTGTGGGGGTTCTTTGGTTCAAAGAACAAAGGCAGAAGGATGCACATTGGATCCTCAAATTAAGAAGAAACGTTCCATAGAAATAATTGTCACTGATAATTATTAACCTCTTTCCGCACTCATCTCTGTAGTGCTGTGACATCTTGAAGTTCACAAGATATAAAACCACCCCTAGGATCTTTCATTACCGGTAAGTCATTTCTGGCTGTTAATGACAATTCGAGCGTACTCCTTCGTAAATTGATATTTAATTTTAAAACTTCCATCATTTAAGAGAAATGGGTCACTCCGCCTCTTAAAGTGTTTTATTTTATGAACATTTCCAACCTCCATAACCTCAGAATGTTCTGTCTTCTACTGTATGTTAAAAATATTGTGGAGATCATCAACGTTATTTTCCATTCCTTCAATGTGTGTTCAGTGGATAAGTCGGATATTTCACCACGATTATATTACTGCAGACAGTAAATGCCACTAAAATAAAATCACTCATTTCTTTTTTGTGACTCGCTGCTATACAACGCTTATACAAGGGTCCTGGTCTGTATAAGTAATTCATTGAATAACTATAACAGATGCATGCACAGGAGGTGTGTACATGGTTTATTAGTAACAAATTGGACATAAACTGTGTATAAACCTGGTATAAAAGTTTATTAGTAAGACTGATGAATGACTATAACAGATGTATACACAAGAGGTTTATACATGGTTTATTAGAAACAAATTGCACATAAACGGTGTATAAACCTGGTATAAAAGTTTATTAGTAAGACTGATGAATAATTATAACAGATGTATACACAGGAGGCTTATACATGGTTTATTAGTAACAAATTGCACATAAACAGTGTATAAACCTTGTATAAAAGTTATACACTGTTTATTAGTAAGACTGTTGATGTGTAATATGTAGGCGTTAGTATTGCGGCTTTACCGAGCTCGATAGCTGCAGTCGCTTAAGTGCGGTCAGTATCCAGTATTCGGGAGATAGTAGGTTCGAACCCCACTGTCGGCAGCCCTGAAGATGGTTTTCCGTGGTTTCCCATTTTCACACCAGGCTGTACCTTAATTAAGGCCACGGCCACTTCCTTCCCACTCCTAGCCCTTTACTGTCCCATAGTCACCATAAGACCTATCTGTGTTGGTGCGATGTAAAGCAACTAGCAAGAAAAAAGAAAAGTATTGCGGCTTTTTCACAATGTTGCATTATATGTTCAATTTATATATATAGTATTTTTTTTAAATGGTTGATAGTGTTCATGAACGTTTTTCTATTGAGTAAGTGGCGTGTGGTTAGGGTCGCACAGCTGTGAGCTTGCATTCAGGAAATAGTGGGTTCGAACCCCACTATCGACAGCCCTGAAGATGGTTTTCTGTGCATTCTCATTTTCACATCAGGCAAATGCTGGGTCTGTCTGTACCTTAATTAAGGCCATGACCGCTTCCTTACCACTGCTAGCCCTCTCCTATACAGTCGTCGCCATAAGACCTGTCTGTGTCAGTGCGGCGTAAAGCAAATAATAATAATAATAATAATAATAATATTAAAAAAGAAATCTTTTATTTGATGTTGAACGCATAGACCTACACAATGAATGAATTAGTAATGTTTCACATTATAGCATTGAGAAGACAGTATTTTGTTATGAACAGCTGTAAGATCAGAGATATAGATGATAGAAATAATTCTTCAGACCCTCCAGGACTCTATATTATGTATTTCCCTGTGGATGGGGTGGTAGAATAACACCCAAAGTAGCCGCTGCCTGTTTTAAGAGGTGACTAAAAGGGGCCTCGTGGCTCTTAACTTGGGAACACCAGGCGAGTTGGCCGTGCGTGTAGAGGTGCGCGGCTGTGAGCTTGCATCCGGGAGATAGTAGGTTCGAATCCCACTATCGGCAGCCCTGAAGATGGTTTTCCGTGGTTTCCCATTTTCACACCAGGCAAATGCTGGGGCTGTACCTTAATTAAGGCCACAGCCGCTTCCTTCCAACTCCTAGCCTTTCCTATCCCATCGTCGCCATAAGACCTATCTGTGTCGGTGCGATGTAAAGCCCCTAGCAAAAAAAAACTTGGGAACATGGGTTGGTGACCACAGGGCCCTTAGCTGAGTCCTGGCATTGCTTCCACTTATTTGTGCCAGGCTCCTCACTTTCATCTATCCTGTCCGATCTCCCTTGGTCATTTTTTTTTTTTTTTTTTTTCCGACGCTGATGGTATTAGATATCGAGGCCTAGGGAGTCTTTCATTTTCACACACCCTTCTTGGCCCTTGTCATTTTTTCGCCAGTTCCTTCCTTTTTCAAAGTGTCGGGCCCCTTCCATTTTTTCTCCCTGATTAGTGTTATATAGAGGATGGTTGCCAAGTTTTACTTCCTTTTAAAACCACCTCTGTATTATGTAAGAGATGCTTTAAGCCAGGGCATGAACTGAACCAGTTTCAGTTTCAGCAGAACTTCAGCACCATCACAGTGACTAACATGCAGTAGTGATTGATTGATTTCACGGTTTACTGGGCATGAATGAGGATGCGCTTTTCTTCTTAGCTGCTGTTCACCTTCTTGTATATTGCTACCACCATTGGTTTATTTTCAACATACAGTAGATGTCCGATATAGCGAGTACGGCATATAATGAAAATCCTATTATAACAATAGTTTCTATCTGTCCCATCAAATCTTTTATATTAAACTGTGTATCATCCTTCAGTTACAGCACTGACGCATCCGTTATTGCAAGTGATTAAGCGGCATGATTTTTTCCGTTACCAATCTTTTTTTTTTTTTTTTTTTTTTGCTAGTTCCTTTACATCGCACCGACACAGATAGGTCTTATGGCGACGATGGCACAGGGAAGGGCTAGGAGTGGGAAGGAAGTGGCCGTGGTCTTAATTAAGGTACAGCCCCAGCATTTGCCTGGTGTGAAAATGGGAAACCACGGAAAACCATTTTCAGGGCTGCCGACAGTGGGGTTCGAACCTACTATCTCCCAAATACTGGATACTGGCCGTTCTTAAGCGGCTGCAGCTATCGAGCTCGGTACCAATATTTATACACTCAGCGGTTATATTGAATGCGATTGATCATCTTCGGTATTGTTTTCTCGCTATGTCCTCTAACAAGCTCTCTTGTCGATATTCAAAGGTGATACCCATTGACTGCTATTCTGTAAAGAAAAATAGAAATGAAAATGAACAAGTTTTCGTAATAAATGCATAAATAATGTGCCTGATAGCAGTTGTTAACTCGTTAAAAATAAAGGCTGAATAAACAACCGCCTACTTTTAATGCTAAATACTGCAATGAAGTAAGAATGGGATACACCTCAAGATATGGCAGAGCGCATCACTGATTTCACAGGTTAGTTTATATCTTCTCGTGTCTGGTTAAATTCCATGTAAGTTACGTTAGATGATGCTGTATGAATAAGAAAACAAATGTTTGCCACAAAATGTGATTTGATCATCTTCGGTACGATATAATTTTCTTGCTATGTGCACTTGCGAGCTCTCTCGTCTACATTGGAAGGCAATGTTGGAGTCTTTTATTAATTTATTATTGCTTTCTAGGATGACTTCTGCATCCTGAATCAGGATCCAATGTTAATTTTTCCCCATCACATCACATTTTCTCAAAAATCCTATATTACGTTTATTTCATCACATGCACTAATGCACTTCATACATTGTTAAGAAGTGTGTTGCTTTAATTTAGATTTCCATATTCTTTTATTAATTTATTTTATTAATTCAACGTCCTCCAGCCATCTCTTAGTCCTGTATTATCATACTCAGAGCGTAGAGCCGGCAACTATGTACAGCATAGCCGGCAACGCGCAGTTTTGACTGAGTGGCGTCATTCTCTCGTTGTGCTTCGTCTGTGACATTCTGAGTTGTGTTCGGCTTGCTAGTGAAAAGAGATTTTTGTCTTCATAAGCGTTCTATATATGAGTGACATACTGTGTTAATATTTTTATTGAACTTACGTCTATCAACATGCCATGACATGGCTGCAAGAACAATCCAGATACAATATGCTATGTATGTGGAAGTTTCGTGCCAATGAGATGGCGGCGCAGTATAACCGAGTTCGTGAGAAAGGCAAACTATGCCTACTTTGGCTTGAAACTTGGAGACCAAGACAAGCCGTGGGCACCACATAAGGCTTGTAGAACCTGTATAGAGCAGTTACGGCAATGGGTGAATGGTAAGTGAACTGTGTTGCCATTCGGTATTCCAATGGTGTGGCGAGAACCCCCAGAACACAGTAATCGCTGCTTCTTCTGTTCTATGAATGTGGAAGGATTTAACAGCAGCAACAAAGGTAACATTGTTTATCCAAGCAATATTCGATCTGCAGTTTTACCCGTTCCTCAGGCCCTTGATACACCAGTACCACAGCATCCAGAACATTTACAGGATTGTCCCTCTTCTGAATCTGATGCAGAAATGGTGGGCACTAACTGTGACTGTGATTTCACCCTGAATGTGTTGAAAAAGAACCGAGACTGTTCGAGCAAAGTGCATTAAATTACTTCGTTCGAGATCTTGGCCTTAGAAAGGAATCTGCTGTGACTTTGTGAACGGAACGTGTTGACACCAGGGACAGCGTACTATTGGTACAGTGTTATGTGTGGTGTGTGAATTGCAGAGATGTTGGGGACACCACAAACACCCAGCCCCCGGGCCATTGGAATTAACCAATGAAGGTTAAAATCCCCGACCCGGCCGGGAATCGAACCCAGGACCCTCTGAACCGAAGCCCGATATGCTGATCATTCAGCCAATGTCGAACTCCAGATGCACTGCTGGAAAGACTCAAAATGCAAATAAATGTCTCCATAGTATAATCTGGTCAAAGTGCCCAAAGGATGTATTTGTATCCAAGAAAAAAGTCGAACTAGCTGTGGCAGAAGCTGTTTCACAGTTCAATCAAGGGTGCTATCTGACAGAAGCAACAGGAACAGAGACCACTTCACTGACAGCAAATAAGAAGCGAATAAGCGAAGTTAGAGACGAGCGACAAAGGAAGCAAAAGGCAAAACGCTGTTTAGAATTTGAAAAAAGAAGAAGACATGCATCTAGATTGATGGCCATACACACTGAGGAAACTAGAAAAAGAAAAGAAGTAACAACATACAACCCAGGTGGATTTTAGAGCAAGGATCGGCAGTCGATTGTGTTGTGTAACATTGACTGTGTTTATTTTTACTTTGTGAAATTGAACATTTAATTTTTCATAGTAAATATTCTCCAAATTGGATGAAATTTTTAGAGATAACTCCTACTAACAGTCTTGCATATCATTTTGAAAAAAATATTAATTTTGAAACGAAATATTGATAAATATATGTTGTAATTAATTCCATAAAAAGACTCAAAATTTTGAAAATGAATTTAAAGGCCACCACAAATAATACCTAAGAAACCTTATGCAAAACTATTTGACTATATTATGAGATACAGTCTTCAATTTTTCAAGCATATTAAAGTAAATTTACTATAAAAAAGGATAATTTTCAAAACCCCTTAAAAGAACAAAAGAAATTCTCGAAAACTGTGTGATCAATTGAGTTGTAAATTTGTATTTATGTTTAATAATACTCACAAATGATATGTTTAAAATTTGTTACCAGTTGATAAATTAGGGAAAAAGTTTCATTTTTTACCAGACTATCCCCTTAAGTTAATACGCTACACATTCTGTACATTATTATTATTATTAATATTAGTATTTTTAACTCTCATTGTTTTTTGGCGAGGGTTCTTTTCATGAATTCATACTATTGTATTATCTTTACATTTTTGTAGGTACTACCTTTGGCACATTAGTAGAGATCATTACTATAAGAATTAATGTCTTGTTTGTTCCAGTTGAATGAATGGAAGACAGTTACAAACAATTCTTTCACTTATGAAGTACATCCAGTTACTTTCCCATTGCAAGGAAACACTGATGAATGGAGGCGATTGTTCAAGCCTTGTGCATCTCAGAGGCTCTTTCTGCCAGTAAGTAGTTAGTTTTCCACGTTTTCTATATCTTGCATGGTAGTTGTTATTTCTTACATATGTTGTACCCTAACTGTGTAATCCACTTTGTCGTGAGTAGTGGCCTACATGCTAACCACTAATAGCACGAATCCAAGTGCATGTCATAAACATTTCTGTAATTTATCCTGTGAAACTGATAAGGGGGGCTTCATGGGCAGCTGATGTGAATATTACATTTTAAATCATTCAGGAAAAGTAGTCATGATCTGTGTGAAAATTTGTGTAAAACAAAAGGTGTGTAAATGACTTCAAGGATTTCCTTATCATCTTATCAAGAGAAGGCCATGGACCAAGTGCTTCTCCTTCACTCTGTCTTGCCCCTTGCTCTTTGCCACCAGTCGTTCTCAGTGCCAGTCTATTTCAGGTCTTCACTTAAGGGGAGGTGTTAGCCTCTGTACTAACAATGTTAAATTGCCATACTTTGTGACCCATTTTTTCAGGAACTGTCAGCCCCATGCATATCAAATTTGGTATGCCCTTATGGTGATACCTTGTATGTACAGTAAGTTTGTTTCAGGTTCTTACTGAATAAGAAATTTTAAGGAATATTTTTCTGTAGTGGTATGCAATTTTTAGTACATTTTTCGCCAAAAATGTTTCCGTAACATCCATACAACAGCAAGATGGGAGTTAGGAGTAACTCAGCAGATTTATCATTAGTATGAAATGGAAATATGATCATTATATATTAACAAAAACTCATTTTTCTATGATGAGAAGTTTCTGAAAAAATGGGCCATTTATACAAACAAAAAAAATTAGTTTTCAGGAAAATGAACTTAAAGTTTCAACATATATCAGTGCATCCCTGCAGCATACTGTGGATTGTCGTCATCATCATCCTTATCCTCAGTCTTTCTAAATTGCCTCTTGTGCTTCCTAGCTTCCTTAATAAAGTCTTTGATAGCCTTATCAGCTCTTTAACTCTAAAACTATCAATTTCTTTAAGCGCTCTCTCAGTGTATTTACCGGGTTCAACATTTAAAATGTTTCAAAACACATATCCTTCCAAAATTACCATCATTAAAGGTCAGTACAACAACAGATACACCAATGCACAGAGTTTTCAAGCCAACAAACACATTCTTAGGGATTCGAGTCCACACAACATTGTTGAAAGACTCGTTGGGGTTTTGCATCTTGCCGTGTAAACATTTCTTCAGCAAATCCAATGATACAACAATATATACATCATGTGAATCATCTCCATACAAGTTCTAAAATGATAATAGTTTACGTCTATAAGCACTTCCAATGGATTTGGGAGTTGTATTTTAATATCATGATCAGGTGTTTGCTTTAACCTCACATTTTCAAGTGGACCTCAATTATAGGACAAGACAACTTTTATTTTCCCTCCAACACCTTTCCTCTTCTTGAAAATACCCTTTGGTTTTGTCATTTGAAGTAAACCCGAAACACACGATATGAAAAAGTAAGAACGTGAAACAACGATACCGCCAAAAAATTTGTCGCAGATAAACAAAGGAACAAAAGAATAGCGATGTCCGCATGTCTACTAGATAAATTACAGATTAGCCAATATGTATTGCACCAAAAATAAAATGTCCCTCAACTTGAAAGCATGAAGCATTTCAGAATTATACAAGATAACTGAGGAGCGAAAGAAAAAGGAGGCGTGTCACCTAATGCAGCATGCTTATTAAACGTCTTTTTAAACTACTAGGAGGGTTGTTAGACGTAAATTTTGCTTTGGACACATAAGTGAGGTTATAAGGGACACACAACACACAATTTTGTTTTTTGATTTTTTTTTTTCACCCAATTGGGCGGCTAACACCACCCTTTAAGTCCATTACTCCAGCTCTTCCTTGGACTGTTCCCACAGGGAACAAAATCCATCAGTTTCATGGACCGTGTATGTGTACCATGCCCACTCATGGTGTTTACTTCTCATCCAGCTTATAATGTTTGGAACTTTATATATTTGATCGATCTTGTATTGTACCATATTTGCACTGATACAATGCAACAGGCTGTCTTTTATAGCTTGAAGTGGAGCTGTCTCGACAGGCTGCATGATTCAAGCAGTTGGCTGAGGCTGTAGTAATTGCAATTCCCAAGATAACCTTTTTCTCTGTTTCACATGATGCTTGTTCCCACGTGTCTGAACTTGCAATCTCTTTTGAAGGATCAGCCTCTAGCTGATAGAATTTGGAGTTGTATCCGTGTATCTGCTTCTCTCTCTAACTTAGAAGAAGGTACTTGGTCTTTGCACCATTTCAAAAGCCATGAGATTATTAACACTAACCACAGGTGGAGAATAACCATAGAAAGGTTGCCAGAACAAGATCTTCAGTATGAACTAAGTAATCGAGAATTGCTGTTAGAGGAATGGACAGTTTGCATATGGTTTTGTAGATCTAGGAAAGTTGTATGACAAGAGTGAAGATGTTGTCCATCTATATTGATGAATTTATGGGCTTAAAGCTTGATTACTAGTGATTGATAGTTAGGCTGCCGGTGTCATCAGAGTTCTTTTACATGCCACCATCATACAACATGGAATATCGAAGAGACTTTTCCCCCCACCCTTCAAAAATCTGACTACTTCTGCTAGGTTTGAATCTGCTATCATGGGATCAAGAGAGACCGACACTCTACCACTGGTCTGCAGAGGGTTAAATTCAAGCAGAAGTTAATGAAAGAATTCATGAATTCATACTACAGTACAATCTCGATAATCCGGCGGTTGGTTAGTCCGGCACGTTTGGTAATCCGGTGCTCTCGGGAAACACATATCATATTGTCTTCCCTCCCTCCTCCCTTCACTATTTACTCATTCTGTATGCCGCTTTCTCACCATTAGCTCTTTCGCCATTGTTCTCAAGTTTACAACTTAGTGTATAAAGTAGTAGGTACTGTACATATGTATAGATACTGTATTTTGTAGTGTGTTAATCTAGTGTACTACCTGCAATGTTGACCAAAAGAAAGCATGTAACTTTAAGTTTGTGTCAGAAACAAGAGATAATAATTAAACTTGACAAAGGAGAAACCACGTCAAACCTAGCACGGACTTATGGCGTTGAACGATCTACAATCTACGACATCAAAGTCAACCTTGATAAAATCCTGGAGTATGTTAGGACTGCTGAGGGAGACTTGAAGGGAAGAAAGACAGTTAAAACAGGTGAGTGTCCTGAAATGGAAAATGCTTTATTCACTTGGTTTATGCAAGAGCGTGCCAGGCACACGCCATTATCGGGCGACATTCTTCGTGAAAGGGCAAAATATTTTTCCGAAAAAAAATAACGAAAAAGGACAATTTGGGGGCTAGCGATGGCTGGCTTGATAATTTTAAGAAAAGATTTGGGATTCATTTCTTAACTGTTATGGGAGAAAAATTGTCTAGTGATGTTTCGGCCGTTGACCCTTTTCAGAAGAAATTTGAATTAAAAATCCAAGAATTAGGTCTTCTGCCAGAGCAAGTTTACAACGCGGATGAAAATGGTTTATTCTGGAGGATGTTACCGCCTAAGACCGAAGAAAGTGCTCCAGGAAGAAAAATGTCAAAAGACAGATTGACATTCATGCCTTGTGCAAATTCCACTGGCACACACAAACTTCCGTTACTGGTTGTAGGAAAAGCCAAGCATCCGAGGGCATTTCAAAACGTATCTCACTTACCAGTCGCCTATAAAAACCAAACCAAAGGATGGGTTACCTGAGATGTTTTTACCGAATGGTTCAAGCAAGATTTTATACTGGCTGTAAGAAGATTTTCAAAAGACCAGAATTTACCTCCTAAAGCTTTGCTACTTCTGGATAGCGCTCCTGGACACCCTAAAGCGGAGGATCTACATTCCGAAGACATACAAATTCAAGTCGTCTACATGCCTTCGAACATGACACCACTCTTGCAGCCCATGGACCAAAATGTAATCCAGCAGATAAATGTTAATTACAAAAAATCGCTCCTTTCTGATATAATAAAACAAACTGATGGAGTAATACATTTTTTGAAAAAAACAAACATTAGAGATATCGTTTTCAATCTAGCTCACAGCTGGAACAAAGTTAAAATTGGCACTATCCAGTGTTCATGGAAAAAGTTTTGGCCAACACACCCTGCTTTCAATACTGAAAACGTGGTCGACCATTCTGAAGATGATAACTCTTCTTTACAATTGACTTCCCAATTTTTGCAAGAGTTTTCTGACAAATGTGAAGTGGATGTTACCCTGACAAACGAGGATATCACCGATTGGCTTCAAGGGACAAGCGAGGAAAATTTTCAGTCCCTGTCTGACGAAGAAATCGTCAACCAAATTCGACGAATCTAATGATGACGTGGAGGTTTTTACTCGGTGAACTGTGACCAACAGTGACGCATTGAATTCTCTCAATGTCTGCACTCAATGGGCAGAAGAAAATGGCATCGCAAGTGATGATGTCCTGGTGCTTAAACGGTTACAAAAGTGTGTTTTTGATAAAATGTATAAATCAAAGAAACAAAAAACAATCAATGATTGTTTTTCATAGCCAAAACCTGTGTAAGTATTATTTTTTCCAGAAATAGAAATGTAAGTTACTGTACAGTACTTATCTGTTTGTTTTTTTTTTTTCTCTCCCAATAATCTATAATTTTTCGATAATCCGGCGTTTGCCCGGTTCCATATATGTCCAATTATCAAGATTGTACTGTACTGTATTGTATTTACATTTCTGTATGTACTGTAACTGTACACAAGTACGATCTCCTGATTTTAGATTAGAAAATGTTTATAGATATCTCCCGATTTTAGGTTAGAAAATTTTTGTAATATAAAGTAATGAGTATCATGTGAGCTTGTTAAATTAAGATGTAAGATGTAAGAACATAGTATTATAAGAATTTGTAGTTAGGGAATATTGAACATGTATATCCTTACATGTGTATAACTTTTAATTTGGGTAAGAGTGTGTACACATGGCCTAGCAGTGAAGATTGTGCAACATGGAAAACAATGACTGTATTTAAAGGTAGTACTGTACTGAGTAAGTGGAATAAACTTTGTAAAATTATATGTAATCTTAATTCAATACGGAGCCAATTATGAAATTCATAAGACAGTTGAAGTCTGTTGAAAGTTTTGCAACATGTGCTTCGGGAACCCAGCGAACGGCTGGGAGATATATGCTGAAGATTGTTATTCATCAGTGTGGATGAACACTAGAGATCGCTAACTTTAGTGTAGGCCACTTGGTAACCGATCTGAAAGCTCCGATTTTGAATGAGGTTGCGTTGACTGAGAGAAGCTTGAAGATGTTTCAGTTAGAGCGTTGCTACTAATGGACTTTTGGCAATGATACAGCCATGTGTAACAAGCCTATATATACATGTGTGCGTGTGCGATGAGTTCATTATCCATTACAGAGTTAGTGGTGTACTATTATGGAGCAAACTACGAAGGCATTACGGAGTCATTACAAGTATATTTACGAAGTTATTACAAGTTCATTCCCGGTGTGCATTCTGTGGAAGAATCTACATAATGTTCATTTGTCAGTCATACTCTGGATTATTCCTCTCCAAGAAAATGCACAGTGTGTGTGTGGTGGTATATATGTGTAATCTGGAGCTGATGTGTTGTGCATAGAACTGATTATTGCTAGATGAAATCGTAGGCTAAACGTTCAGTGCTTGGTCATTCTTTGATTGATTCAACATGGCATTCATCGTTCATCTATTCCACCGTAGCCCTTTTACATTGTGAAATTGTATGGTTTGATTAACAGAGTCGAGTGAAGTGACTGGGATTGTTTTTTCTCATACAGTTATATTGATTCCACGGTGATGATGCTATTTTGTTCATATAAATGAGGTTAAGAATGGGCAGTCATTTTATCCATATGAAATCATCATTCCGAAGCGTGGCCTTCAGAACTATGTACATTTGCAGTTTGTAGATTGTAGATGTTGTTTGTGGATGTTTATTTTTGTAAGTGGAAAAATGAGTTAGTCTCATCACATTGTGATTATTGTTGGTGTTTTGTTTCGGGAGTAAATTCACATTGTGAAACTTATGGTAAATATTTTATTGGTGGAGTAAGGAAAAACCCGGCATTCTACCCAAAGAGTTAAATAGTAGCAGGTAAGGTAATGAAGCAAGTCTGGGGCCTTGTCAGCTTGATGACTGTCGCCTTGGGAGAATGAGTTCATACATGCTCTACAGAGTCAATAATTTCTGTAAATCTTTTGCAGGTGGTGTCCAATTTCGTCATTTATATTTTATTCAAGTTATGAGCTATCCGTTTCGTTTTTCAGTTTCACCAAAAAGTTACAATTAGTACCCAACATGGGGCTTGAACCCACAACCCTGAGATTCTCATGCTCTACCGACTAAGTTAGACATGGGGCCATTTCGAATAGTGTGTCCCATGGCTGGCGAATGAAGCATGTTTGAAGACATTCCATTTTCTTGAGAACTACCTACTGGATTTTAGAAATAATTAGGCTACATATCTGAATTTACAATGTACATGACTGTGAAAACAGTGATGTTCTGTTTTCTTGCACAGCAAGTTAAACCGGGTGAATTGACCGACGACTCCATTTGAATAAAATACGAACATTTGAAAATTGTTTTTTTGACTTTCAGTCAACATAAATTTAGAAAAATCATGCTAAAATTGACATTTCTAAACCCTGTTTTGTTGTATGTGATATGTACTTTGTAATGCTATCCCTAGATACAGTATGAGTGCATGTGTCAGTTGCTTGGTAATGAAATGAAATGGCATATGTGCCAGGAGTGTCCGAGGACATGTTCGGCTCACCAGGTACAGGTCTTTCGATTTGACTCCCTTTAGGCGACCTGCGCATCATGATGAGGATGAAATTATGATGAAGACGACGCATACACCCAGCCCTCATACCAGAGAAATTAATCAATGAGGGTTAAAATTCCTGACCCTGGCGGAAATCAAACCCCTGTGACCAAAGGCCAGCACGCTAACCATGTAGCCTTGGAGCCAGACAGTTGTTTGGTGACAGCAGTGTAATCAAAATTACTGAAGTTGAATAGTCCTTGAACATCAAGATAACCATTCTCTGTGGACACAGTGCACAGGAGAAATGTGTAGAGTTTTGTGAACTGCTGAGTAATGGTGTTTTACCCTCTTGTACTGTATCAAGGTGAGTATAAACTTTAAATCAGGAATGATAGTCTGTTGTTGACCATCCTCACAGTGGACATTTTGTATCAGCTCACAAAGATGTGATTAAACAGTACTGAATGGAAGACACACTGGATTATGTTGGAATTAGCCTGGGATGTGGGTGTATTTCTAGTTAGTCAGTGCACTGAATTATACACCAGGACTTAAGTGTGCTTGAAGACTGCTGTGAAGGGTGTCACATCACTTAACTGGGGGAGATAAGTGATCTCATTATGAGTCATACCATTACAATCTGCAGAGATTTCACCATGAAGGGAATGGCATGCTGAATTATATCATTGCAGTCGATGAAATATAAACACGAGCATACAAATCTGAACTTAAGTGACTCTCCAAGGAATGATAGATCACCAGAGCGGTACAAAGTTTAACAAAGTCCCTCCTCCATAAAACTGATTATCATCTTGGCGTACAACAGTAATACACTGTAACTGCACAGTACTACACATCTTGTTTGCAGTACAAAAGAAAGGTCCAGAACTGTTGGGTAATGTAATCTATATACGGTATATAAAATAACATGTCCTGATCGACCGAGGAAATAGGTATTTGGAATCTCTTTTCAAAATAAACTTTTTTTTTTTCCAAACTTGAGAGAGGACTGTTTCTCATATGTACCATTCTATGCCACATGTTCCTAAGTTAGCTCTGCCAGTAACCTGGACATCTTAGCCCCAAAAGGCAATACCACAAACATGGTTTACTGGAGTAGATGAAACTCAGTTTTTCGGTGAGTTTTTATACTTTAGGGGTTTTCAGATAATGTCTTAGTGCAGTACCGAGGAATGATTACTTTTATCACATTACGAAATCCACACAAGCGAAGCCATGGGTAACAGCTAGTAGTCTCATATGACAATATTAAACCTCTCACAGCAGACACATTTAGAGTTGTTTACAGGACTAGAAGTAGGACTTTCTCCTTATTCCTTTATAACCATCTGATATCGATCTCGTTCATAGAATGAAGGAACTATTGCTTAGGAAATACTTTGCCGACACATAAGGTTTTGTAACTACAGTTTACTGTGACGTAATACACGTTAAAAAGATCTTATGCAGCTGGTGCTATTCTCTGTCCTTCAGATCGATAGCAGTGAACTGTTGACAAGTTTGGAGACTCCTTTAAAGGATGATAAACAGGTTATGCCTGAATAAAACAGTTATAATAACAACAATAATTATATGGTCCCAGCTAACTACGTTCTAAAGTGGTGCCTTCCAGATAGCCTGCCTGCCAGTTTGATTATTTTAATAAATAATGCTACTTGCTTTACGTCCCACTAACTACGTTTACGGTTTTCGGAGATGCCGAGGTGTCGTAATTGTGTCCTGCAGGAGTTCTTTTACGTGCTAGTAAATCTACCGACACGAGGCTGACATATTTGAGCACCTTCAAATACCACCAGACTGATCCAGGATCGAACCTACCAAGTTGGGGTCAGAAGGCCAGCGCCTCAACCGTCTGAGCCACTCAGCCCGGCATTCTGATTTTACTGCTCTCTAGCAATGAAAAGTGGAAAACTGATGGACATTTCCTATGGTTGAGTTTGTTTAATTTTATCAGGTGATACAAAGTGTGTCACCAGGATCTTTAACATACCAACAATAACATGGAATACCAGGATTTTTGACCGCCCTTCAAAAAATTAACTACCTCATCCGAATCGAACCCGTGAATTTGGTATCATGATTCTGACACTTTACAACTGATCCACTGAGGTTTCAAATATCATCTTCCCAAAGATTTCTTCACATATCTGGTGGCAACACTCTGAAGTGTGTATCATACACTTTCAAATATATAGATGTAGGCCTACTGTATATTATATTTCCAGTGTTAGCACATTTTCAAGACAGAGAAAATAATTGCCTTGGCTATTGAATCATCCTCTTGATGTATTAATTTATTTGATAATGGTCAAAGTGCTGGATTGCAATGTAGGGTTCAGATCCTTTATTAGCTTTATCTTAAAGATTTTTTTTTTAATTTTTTAACTTTTAAAGAATTTGTAGAGATATTTTCAATAACCATAAATTATATACAGATTAACTGAGTTGGATTTATTCCTAGTACTAAAGTCACAGCATATCTTAACAGGGATCCACTCAAACATGATTTGTGTTAATATATTATGTGTTAGCAGCTCATTTTTGAATGTGTATTTGAAATTTATTTGCTAAATGTCATTCAGGTATCAAAATCAGTTTTAAATATTTTTATCTCCTTGTATTATATATTCATCAGTGAAAAAGGCTGGAATAATGTTTTGTTGTTTGATGTTGTAGATTTGAGTAACCTGTGTGTTCCTTTTTCCCTGGTTTCATGCTAGCACCAACTCCAGTACAGGACTGAACTGTCAAAGGGTGCGTCACTTGCATGCCTTTTGTTGCCCTCGGCTGCAGTATGCTTATTCAGCTCTAGGATAGAATGATTTAACCTAAAGTTTGTTTTTAATTCTTCTTGCTGAAAAGTTGTAGACAGTACTCAGTTAATTTTTGGAAACACAGTGATTTGCGATTGATTTTTTTTTTCCAAGTTCTCACTGATACCCATTCCATATAGTATTTAACATATAACCGTATACAATTCAATTTTATTCCAGCTGCTAGTACTACAACTCTTGTTTGATAATGTATTGTAAATGGAAGAATGGAACAAAGGAAAAACTACTTGGCTAGGTACGGAAGGAAAGTAATGCATGTTGGAGATAGATGTATAAGGTAGCATTAGAATGAGCATGCTCCATGGGTTGTTCAGAACAATATGTCATTATTTGCTGTGATCTATGCGGATTTTGATCTTCTCTTTGTGTGTGTCCTTTTCTTAAGCCACAGTAATCAAAGAGAGAAAATGTGTTAAAGTGTAAGTTGATGCCATCCAATAACCATAAAATATGATCGATGATAGAAACTTATTGCAAAATTCCTCATTTTCATTCATTAATTAAATGTATATTGTGTGTCATCATTTTAGGGTATCGAAAGTGGTGCATAAGCCAGAGAGCTTGCCTGGAACTGTTTACTTAAACTTTTGACTTGTGGGATATGTGCTATAGTACTTAATTTTATTTATATTTCTTTCATCACAACGTGTGGTTACTGGATGCAATTTTCCATGTACCCTGTATGAATCTGTATGGTTTATGTACCTACATTAATATTCTTTTTAAATCCAGATCTCACTTTCCACTAATTGACAAACCTTTATTAGAAGTAGTTTGTTTATCATTGCTACTAGATCATGTGGCTCTCTCATGTATTACTTACCCTGTGTTAGATAGAGGAAGGATTCTGTAGAATGATAATGATAGGAATGAGCATTGTATGCACAAAACTACACTGTATAACAAAAAAAACGATGCACCAGGAAGGTATTGTCTGATGGCGATAAAAATCGGTGGATGTGAGGAACAGACATAGGAAAACAAACTTTCAAAAGTGCAGAACAATCAAATGATTTATTGCAGAGTTAGAGCGTTACAGTGTGAGGCCGTCAATAAGATGTTGGTCCACCCCTGGCCTGGATGCAAGCTGTCACTCGACGTGGCATAGACTGATAAAGGTCCTGGATGGTGTCCTGCGGAATTTCGTGCCAAATGGTCTCCAACTGTTGGGCTAAATCGGCGGCATTCCGGGATGTTTGCAATCGCCTTCCCATGACGTCTCAAATGTGCTCTATTGGAGCAGCGTAACGGGCGCTGCAAGCGCAAATTCCTCTCACTCAGGCATCTGTTGATGGTCATGGTGGACACGTGTGTGCGGGTCACACGCTGGATCGTTGATAACGACAACTCCATTGCTGTGACAGCTATTTTGACAATCACTCTGTCTGCCCGTGTTGTTGTGGCCCTCGGTCGACCACTGCTGTCCTTTAAAGATAAAAATTTCATTGTTCCGTATTGAAATTATTAACATTAAAAATTAAATAATTGAAGTTCAACCAATTCAATACATAAAAGAAAGAAATGTAGTAATTACATTCTTATTTAAATGGGACCGGTTTCGACCTTAGTCCAGGTCATCGTCAGCCGTAAAAACAAGTAGGCGAAATCACACAATGTTTATGAATATTGGAGAAATGGGTCAGTTTCACACTCTGTCAGGCACAAAGTCACAACACTATCAAATAATATATGAAGATTATAAATAAACTTGAAGTCGCAGATGAATAGATTTGTAGAAGCAAACCGCCAGTTCCCGGTGATCAGCGCGGCACATTCAAAGTCATGCGCTGCGGTCTCGAACGCCAAAGTAGAGTGGAGAATGTCTTGAAGGTCCAATATTTGTCTCGGTTGCGGGAAGTTAAGTACGTATATAAAAAATATACGACGCAAATCAGTATAATTGAATGAGAACTTGTGCTCCTGCTAAGTTCTTGGAAAACAGTTGACTTGAAAAAACAATTGTAAATAGAAAAAAATGTAGTAAAAAGCGCAATATCGGAAAACAAATGAAAACTTATATGCACAGTGCGCTATTTTTTAAATTGAAAAAATTATTAGGACATGATTGAAGTAGTCGAAGTTGGCGCAAGACAAGAGTTAAAATTTGAAAGAGGAGAACCGAAATGAAGGTCGATTGGGGGTTGTTTTTTTTTTTTTTTTAATCGAGAAGGTAGAATAAATTAACAGAGGAAGAGTGATAGTGAAAAAAGAGAAAAAAATAAAAGAGATTGAAGTTAGATGGTATTGAGGAAGGGTAAGATAGGGAAAATGAAGGAGGGGTAGTTTAGGGTGGGTTATTGGAGGTAGAAAATGTGGGTGGGAACTTTGTAAGGCATGGAAAATAGAATTGGGGTTTTGGAATTTGGAATTTTTGAGAAGAAGAATTAGGAAAAAAACTCAAAATTCTTAAGAACAACTCTTCTTCATATAAATTCCAGTTTAAGAACCGTAACACACCCTCCAAAACTATTGAACAATTCCATCCTCCCATCGTAAATCTATCTAAAACAACTCTTAGTGATGCTGAAAACTCAATTCTTTCAAAGGGCTTCAAACACAATTGGCCCAATCTCAACACTTTCAATGTAGCCACCAATTTAATTATTGAGTCTGAAATAGCCATTAACAAAATGCCAACAGATGTACAAGATGAAATCAGGTATGAAGTAAAAAAAAGTCTTCATTAACAATAACAAAAACACTTCTCTTAATAATAATAATAATAATAATAATAATAATAATATTAATAATTTAATTAAAGATAATAAAATCATTTCAGATCTTAAAAAGAAAATCAATGACAATAATCTCATTATCACCAAATCTGATAAAGGCAACACTACTGTCATAATGGATAAAACTGACTACTTAGATAAAACCAAAAACTTTTTCAGTGACCCTTCTTTTTCTATAGTAAAAAAAGACCCAACCACAAAAATCCAACGCCTACTCAAACATACTTTAAAAAACGCTTCCTTTCTCCTCACAGATCAAGAAAAAACTAAATTAATAAACATGAACCCAGGACTACCCACTGCCAAAGCACTCCCTAAAATTCACAAAACTAACATTCCCATCCGTCCAATAATCAATTACAGACCCAGTCCCCTATACAACACTTCTAAATTTATCCAAACATTTTTACTAAAAAATTATCGATTTTTATCCAACAAATCTATCAAAAACACTTCTGATCTAATCAACAAATTAAAGAATTTTGAAATCCAACCAAATTTTTCTCTCCATTCTTTTGACATTGTGAACATGTACCCTAGTATTCCAATTTCAAAATTATTCCCCATTATAAACAACAACCTAAACAAATTCAGTAACCTAAGTAAACTTGAAATTCAAGACTTCATATCTATTTTAAAATTAGTTCTCAACAATTATTTTACCTTTGACAACACCATTTATCAACAAGATGGCTTGGCTATGGGCTCACCAGCTTCTGGCATTCTTGCTGAAATTTACCTCGACTTCTTAGAAAACACTAAAATTAATAATAATAATAATTTCTCCAACATCCTCTTTTGGGCGAGATATGTCGACGACACATTAGTAATATTAAATGAGGAATCAACCAACGCAGCCTCTACACTTCTTCATCTCAACAACTTAGACTCTAACATTAAATTCACCCTTGAATCAGAACACAACCAAACTCTTAATTTTCTAGACTTAACTATTACTAGACATCCTTCCTCTTTATCTTACAAAATTTTCAGAAAACCAACCCAAACAGCAACTACAATAAGACAAGATTCTTCGCACCCCCAAGCTCATAAACGTGCTACTTATAACAGCCTAATTTTTCGTGCCTTCAACACCCCTATGTCCAAAAAAGATTTAAATAATGAATTAAACACCATCCGCAACATTGCTAACTTTAATGGCTTTAACAACTCCTTCATTAACCGCATCATCAACAAATTCAAACACCGTCCAAAAACCACTTTATCTAAAGACACAATAAAACCAGCTGCTTTTTCCACCTTCACTTTCACTCAGGATGCTTATAAAATAACTAATATTTTTAAAAAACATAACATGAAAATTTCTTTTAGAACTAACAATAGAAATCTTGATATCTTACACAACTCTAAATCTCTAAATAAGTCTAATGCTTTTTCTAAATCTGGTGTATACAGATTCAAATGCAACAACTGCAATTCCTCCTACGTCGGACAAACTGGCCGCAACTTCAATATCAGGTACTCTGAACATGTCAACGCCATTAAATACAACAGATTCTCTGCCATAGGACAGCACATACAAGACTCCAAGCATAGTTTCACCAGTATTAACAATGACATGAATATACTTAAAATCATTAACAAAGGCCCCCTCTTAAACGTTACTGAAAATTGCTTTATCCACCTTGACCAGTACTTCAACCCTAATTTCAATTTAAACGACATTTCTGAAAAACCCAATATCCTTTTTGACTTCCTAATTCTTCTTCTCAAAAATTCCAAATTCCAAAACCCCAATTCTATTTTCCATGCCTTACAAAGTTCCCACCCACATTTTCTACCTCCAATAACCCACCCTAAACTACCCCTCCTTCATTTTCCCTATCTTACCCTTCCTCAATACCATCTAACTTCAATCTCTTTTATTTTTTTCTCTTTTTTCACTATCACTCTTCCTCTGTTAATTTATTCTACCTTCTCTATTTAAAAAAAAAAAACAACCCCCAATCGACCTTCATTTCGGTTCTCCTCTTTCAAATTTTAACTCTTGTCTTGCGCCAACTTCGACTACTTCAATCATGTCCTAATAATTTTTTCAATTTAAAAAATAGCGCACTGTGCATATAAGTTTTCATTTGTTTTCCAATATTGCGCTTTTTACTACATTTTTTTCTATTTACAATTGTTTTTTCAAGTCAACTGTTTTCCAAGAACTTAGCAGGAGCACAAGTTCTCATTCAATTATACTGATTTGCGTCGTATATTTTTTATATACGTACTTAACTTCCCGCAACCGAGACAAATATTGGACCTTCAAGACATTCTCCACTCTACTTTGGCGTTCGAGACCGCAGCGCATGACCTTGAATGTGCCGCGCTGATCACCGGGAACTGGCGGTTTGCTTCTACAAATCTATTCGTCTGCGACTTCAAGTTTATTTATAATCTTCATATATTATTTGATAGTGTTGTGACTTTGTGCCTGACAGAGTGTGAAACTGACCCATTTCTCCAATATTCATAAACATTGTGTGATTTCGCCTACTTGTTTTTACGGCTGACGATGACCTGGACTAAGGTCGAAACCAGTCCCATTTAAATAAGCATGTAATTACTACATTTCTTTCTTTTATGTATTGAATTGGTTGAACTTCAATTATTTAATTTTTAATGTTACTGCTGTCCTGACGCTGATGCCTGCCGGTGCTGACCCACGCTTGCCAGCATCATCTGATCACCGCATCACTTCGACCCAAATGTCCAGCGACAGCTCGATTCGACCAACCAGCTTCTTTCAATCCAATCACACAACCTCTTTCAAACTCTGACGTCTGCTCGTAATGAGCATGATTCCTTCGGCGTGACATTCTTACAGCCTACGTTAAGATATCGCAGTCGAATGCAACAGCTACTTTGAGCATACGCTTCAGATTTGCGCCTATTTACATCTGATGCATGCGCTGTTTGGATACACGGGAGCTCCCGCTATTCATTCATTGGACATGAAACTTTAATCATTTCCATGTTCGGTCCGAATGTCTTTGCATACGTAATTTCCTTACAATCGGACAACGCCTTCCCGGTGCATCATTTTTTTGTTGTTGTTGTTATAGAGTGTACTTAGCTGACCATAGCAACATAGTGTTTTTGTATAGGTAAGAATACCATTCTGTTTCTATGCATAATTTCCATTCACCCACCGTCACATAGATGGAACAATTCTTTCCTGAAAATAAATTCATAAATGTGTCAATTCAAATTGAGAAATGAATAGCTTCAGAAGCATTATTGTACAGCTGAAATAAGTGGTTTCATTGTCTCGAACTAGATGCACAACGGTAATTGTTGTGTTTATCTGAGTTTGGGGGTGGTGGTGAAACCATACAACAGTACCATGAACTAATTTAAGTTTGTTTTTTACTTACTTCTTCTTCTTCTTCCTGGTACGTTTCTGCATATGCAGGTCGTTCGCAGAACCTCTTTCAATCTTCAATTTTTTCCCACTCTATCGTTCTTCACTGTCTCCCATTGTAGTGCTCTTCGATTTATGTGATCCTCCACCTGATCCATCCATCTTGTTTGTGGTCTTACAGTTGGTCTTCTTCTAGATTCTGTCCATTCCAGAGCTCTTCTTAGTAATCTTTCTTGTCCCATTCTTTTGATGTGGCTGAACCATTTCAGCCTATTTCTCTCCATAGTTTTTTTTTTTTGGGGGGGGGGGGGATTTGATCTGTAGCGTGTTTCATACTGTTTCATTTCTTATCTTGTCCCCCCTTGTTTTACCCAAGATCCCTCACAGAAAGTGCATGCTCTGTTGCTTGTAATCTAGACAGTTTTTTTTTTTTTTCCAACATTCTGATCCATGTCAATTTTGACAAATAATATGATTTATATATCATGATTTTTGCTTTGGTAGGTAAAGCAACTAGCAGATTCCCTATCTGTTGTTTTCCTAGCCTTTTCTTGAATTATTTCAAAGAAATTAGAAATTTATTGAACATCTCCCATGGTAAGTTATTCCAATCTCTAACTCCCCTTCCTATAAACAAATATTTGTCCTAATTTGTCCTCTTAAATTCCAACTTTATCTTCATATTGTGATCTTTCCTACTTTTAAAGACACCACTCAAACTTATTCGTCTATTAATGTCATTCCACACCATCTCTCCACTGACAGCTCGGAACATACCACGTAAGTAAAATTCTTTCAAGAATAAAATTTACTGTATCCACCTATTCAATACAATTCACAGTTTATGGTGATTAAATTCAACATGAATTACGTACACATTTTAGGTACATATTTTGCCCTTTTTGGGCATCTTCAGCCTATTGGCAATCTTAAGGACAAGTCCAAAGCCTTGTTTGAGTTAAACATTTAAACTTAATACTATACAAAATGATCTTATTCTAAAAAACAAAAATTGTCAGAGCGTTTTTCTTTAGATGCTGTGTACATAGGTTTAAAATTTGTACGTTGAATGAAACCAAAATTTGTGACATGAATACACTGACTCACAGAGCAAATGCAACACCAAGAAGGAGTGGTCAGAACTTTATGCCAGTTGCAGGGTAGACTGACGTCACCGAGGTATGCTCATGATGTGAAATGCGCCGCTGTGCTGCGCACGTAGCGAACGATAAATGGGACACGGCGTTGGCGAATGGCCCACTTCGTACCGTGATTTCTCAGCCGACAGTCATTGTAGAACGTGTTGTCGTGTGCCACAGGACACGTGTATAGCTAAGAATGCCAGGCCGCCGTCAACGGAGGCATTTCCAGCAGACAGACGACTTTACGAGGGGTATGGCGATCGGGCTGAGAAGGGCAGGTTGGTCGCTTCGTCAAATCGCAGCCGATACCCATAGGGATGTGTCCACGGTGCAGCGCTTGTGGCGAAGATGGTTGGTGCAGGGACATGTGGCACGTGCGAGGGGTCCAGGCGCAGCCCGAGTGACGTCAGCACGCGAGGATCGGCGCATCCGCCGCCAAGCGGTGGCAGCCCCGCACGCCACGTCAACCGCCATTCTTCAGCATGTGCAAGACACCCTGGCTGTTCCAATATCGACCAGAACAATTTCCCGTCGATTGGTTGAAGGAGGCCTGCACTCCCGGCGTCCACTCAGAAGACTAACATTGACTCCACAGCATAGACGTGCACGCCTGGCATGGTGCCGGGCTAGAGCGACTTGGATGAGGGAATGGCGGAACGTCGTGTTCTCCGATGAGTCACGCTTCTGTTCTGTCAGTGATAGTCACCGCAGACGAGTGTGGCGTCGGCGTGGAGAAAGGTCAAATCCGGCAGTAACTGTGGAGCGCCCTACCGCTAGACAACGCGGCATCATGGTTTGGGGCGCTATTGCGTATGATTCCACGTCACCTCTAGTGCGTATTCAAGGCACGTTAAATGCCCACCGCTATGTGCAGCATGTGCTGCGGCCGGTGGCACTCCCGTACCTTCAGGGGCTGCCCAATGCTCTGTTTCAGCAGGATAATGCCCGCCCACATACTACTCTCCCAACAGGCTCTATGAGGTGTACAGATGCTTCTGTGGCCAGCGTACTCTCCGGATCTCTCACCAATCGAACACGTGTGGGATCTCATTGGACGCCATTTGCAAACTCTGCCCCAGCCTCGTACGGACGACCAACTGTGGCAAATGGTTGACAGAGAATGGAGAACCATCCCTCAGGACACCATCCGCACTCTTATTGACTCTGTACCTCGACGTGTTTCTGCGTGCATCGCCGCTCGCGGTGGTCCTACATCCTACTGAGTCGATGCCGTGCGCATTGTGTAACCTGCATATCGGTTTGAAATAAACATCAATTATTCGTCCGTGCCGTCTCTGTTTTTTCCCCAACTTTCATCCCTTTCGAACCACTCCTCCTTGGTGTTGCATTGTCACTGTCAGTCAGTGTACATTAAAAATTATCTTCATTTAACTAAAATTGTCCAATGCGAAAATTGGATCTCCATCAATTATTGGATGAATCATTAATAAAGTTTGTAAAAAGTTTGTTCATCCTAAGGTGCTTTTTAATCACCTATGCCGTATGTTTGGCAGCAACAAACCAGAACGTTGGTTTGCTGTCAATCATGCAAAGCTAGAATATCCTATGTGGAAAGAAGCGAGGTTGGATGATACTATTTTTTAAGGAATTTAGTATAATTATGGGTTAAACGTCGTGTGTGTTGAAATTTTGTCAAAAATCCTTCACAGGCAGCTGCTCCCCTAACAAAATGCTTCCTGGATTCTTTATGCCGTTCTTATTAGACTACTGTTCCTGTTGTTTCGTCGTGCTACCTTGGAATAGTTTAGAAATATTGTTCATCCAGTCTGATGTTAGTTGGATCTATCTGTTCCGGTTGCGTCTGATTGACTAACCTTTCTACTTTCTACATGAGATTTGTTACTTGTAACATACCACTTAGTCGAGCAGCTCATCTTCTTTCTCCCAAGTCTTCCCAGCCCAAACTTTGGAACATTTTTGTAACACTACTCTTTTGTCAGAAATCACCCAGAACAAATCGAGTTGCTTTTCTTTGGATTTTCTCCAGTTCTTGAATCAAGTAATCCTGGTGAAGGTCCCATACACTCGAACCATGATCTGGTTGGGGTCTTACCAGAGACTGTTTGCCCTCTCCTTTATATCCTTACTACAACCCCAAAACACCCTCATAACCATGTGCAGAGACCTGTACCCTCTATTTACAATCCCATTTATGTGATTACCCCAATAAGGATCTTTGCTTATATTAACATCTAGGTACTTACAGTGATCCCCATAAGGAACGTTCACCGAGCTCGATAGCTGCAGTCACTTAAGTGCGGCCAGTATCCAGTATTCGGGAGATTGTGGGTTCGAGCCCCACTGTCGGCAGCCCTGAAGATGGTTTTCCGTGGTTTCCCATTTTCACACCAGGCAAATGCTGAGGCTGTACCTTAATTAAGGCCACGGCCGCTTCCTTCCCATTCCTAGCCCCTTCCTGTCCCATCGTCGCCATAAGACCTATCCGTGTCGGGGCAACGTAAAGCAGCTTGCAAAAAAAAAAAAAAAAAGGAACGTTCACCCCATCAAAATCACTTGTAGATTTATATTCATATTGTGTACACTCCTGAACAAGGCCTTTTCCACCTACGAAAAGGTTTGTGTCCATTATGTACTGTATATGAATGATCAGGTTCACATTAACATATCCACAAAGATGCACACGAGATGTCAGTTGGTACAATTATTTTATTCACATCTGTTTACAAATTAAACACACACATAACCTTAATCGCTGCTGTCACAAACAAAACAATCACATCACAAAGCTGCCATTTTAAAAACAACGGACTGTCCCTTCAGTATGGAGACTGCAACTGTTGCATGTCTCACGAGATAAATATTCTTGCTATACCATAACTCTACTGAACAATAACTCTCTGCACCATCAAGATCGTCTCCTTATATATGTTCTGGCCAGGCTTCCAGAAAGCTACATTACAATAAAAACTACCTCCTTGAAAATTCTAGAGTGCCTAATACATAGTTTATAATGTACAGAATACTGTATTCTCCATCGTTCTAGTGCATATTACCATTCTGGAAGTTACAGTGTGTTTCACAATTATGGATTACAAATCATATGTACATGTAAGAATAAATTATAATATTAATTTACAGGTATTTACATTAACTGAACTCATATAAATATTTATGTACAGCACGTTTCATGACATATCCTCAGAAACAGTGTAGTGGTATCGTAATAATAATACAAATACTAACTGGATGTAACACTTCATAGCCGTACATACAAGTAATATTATTAATAATAATAATCGTATAATAATAATAATAATAATAATAATAATAATAATAATAATAATTCAAGCTCAATATTTGCATTAGTTACCCTTGGGTGAGAGAATATTGTTTTCAAGTTATATCCATTTATCGCACTTGTGTCAATATCCCCCCTATAACTTGAAACAATTTCCACACTTTGTCATACTCTCTTGATCCTCACCATTTAACTACACACAGACTACCTCAGTTACACAGCCCTCCTGTTGGCGCTGTCGAAGTAGACAGTTCACAGCCCGGCGGTTCCGTCGAGGACCAGCACCTTCCCATGGTGGGTCCGCTGGGTCCGGTCGACGGTGTCTTTGTTCCTGGTGATGGTGATCCACAGGTCCTCGCGTGGCATTTGAAGCTCTGCTGGCTTTCCCCTTGTTCGTACCTTTGTGTTCTGTCTGGCGGGACCCTCGTTTGTTGGTTGTCGGTTCAGACTCCATTGGTTCTCCGTCTCCTAGAGGGGGTCCCACTGGCTGTGTCGTTGCCATTGCTGCCTCCATCTCCTGGGATATTGTCTGAGCCTCCCCATAGTTCTGCTCCACGCTGAACATCCTCCCTGGACAGTTCACGGTGCCATGGAGCTTACTGCAGCTATCAAGCACCTCGCTCTTGGTGTCACACTGGTACAGCCCATTCACCGTCGCGTCGTCTGGTTGTTCGGTCTCGGCGTCAAATACCCGCGGCATTCCGTTGGTGCGCTGAGTTCTCTCCTGCAGCTGGACTCGGTAGTCGGCTCTCAGTTGGTGGGCACTGCCACGCCCGCCGAATATCCCCCCTATAACTTGAAACAAATTCCACACTTTGTCATACTCTCTTGGTCCTCATCATTTAACTACACACAGACTACCTCAGTCACATAGCCCTCCTGTTTGCACTGTCAAAATCCACAATTCGCAGCCCGGCGGTTCCATCGGGAACCACCCCCTTCCCATGGTGAGTCCACTGGGTCCGGTCGACGGTGTCTTCGTTCCTGGTGATGGTGATCCACAGGTCTTCATGTGGCATTTGAAGCTCCGCTGCCTTTCCCCTCGTTTGTACCTTTGTGTTCTGTCAGGTGGCACCCTCGTTTGTTGGTTGTCAGTTCGGACCCCATTGATTCTCTGTCTCCTAGAGAGGGTCCCACTGGCTGTGTCATTGCCATTGCTGCCTCCATCTCCTGGGACATCATCTGAGCCTCCCCATAGTTCTGCTCCACGCTGAACATTCTCCCTGGACAGTTCACGGTGCCGTGGAGCTTACTGGGGCTGTTGAGCGCCTCGCTCTTGGTGTCATACAGGTACGGCCCATTCACCTTCACATCCTCTGGTTGTTCGGTCTCGGCGTCGAATACCCGTGGCATTCCGTTGGTGCGCTGAGTCCTCTCCTGCCGCTGGACTCGGTAGTCGGCTCTCAGTTGGTGGGCACTGTCGCGTCAGGCGAATTCTCCCACAACTTCCTCGCAGGTCGAACATGACTGCGGGCTGTGTCGTACTTCCATCTCCTGCGATCAGGTATTCGGCTCCCTCTTCTGATGTCAATCCGGTCTTGAACTGGGCCCTGGTTTTCTCCTCAAGTTTTCCAAACTGGGCCCCGATTTTCTCCTCGAGTTTTCCAAACTGGGCTCCGATGTTCTCGAGTTTTACAAATTGGGCCTCGATGTTCTCCTCGAGTTTTCCAAACTGTGTCTCGATGTTCTCAAGTTTTCCAAACTGAGCCTCGATGTTCTTAGCCAAGGAAATTAACTGTTCAAACATCACCAAGGTCCTCTGATCGTTCTTCATTTTCAAGGCCAATAGATTCTCATAGTCCTGTCACAGTCGCCAGTGAATGTATCCACAAAGATGCACACAAGATGCTGTCAGTTGGTACAGAATTATTTTATTCACATCTATTTACAAATTAAACACACACAACCTTAATCACTGCTGTAACAAACAAAACACTCGCATCACAAAGCCGCCATTTTAAAAAAGCCAATCACTGCACATGGAGATTACAACCTTGAAACACAGTTGAAACAGTTGACTACCAACTGCCTACATCGGCATGTCAGTTAACCACCACACGTGTTCACCAGTGAAACTCCTGCTAAACAATAACTCGTCATTATCATCAAGACCACCTCCTTATATATGTGCCTGGTCAGGCTTCTAGAAAGCTAAATTACAAAATATACCTTCTCGAAAATTCGAGAGTGCATAATGCATAGATTATTATGTATAGAATATTCTCCATCGTTCTTGTCTACCTATACCAGCCTGGAAGTTACAGTGTTTTTCACAATTATGGTTTACAAATTATATATACAGGTGAGAATAAGTTATATAATATTAATTTACAGGTATTTACATTAACTGAAATTAACTGAACTCATGAATATTTATGTACAGCACATGTTTCATGATATAACCTCACAAACAGTGCGATCATATCGTATGTACATATATGATGTAATAATAATACTAATACTAAATGGATATAACACTTCATAGCTATACATACAAGTAATAATAATAATAATAATAATAATAATAATAATAATAATAATAATCGTAAAATAATAATAATTCGAGCTTGATAATTCCATTAGTTACCCATGGGTGAGGGAATATTGTTTTCAAGTGAGATCCGTTTATCGCACTTGTGTCAACATACCACATGTAGGAATTGTGAAGTATGTCATTGTTGGTCCCATTAGTGTTATTTTCAGTTCTTGCTGAAGTGTCAGTGCTAACAGATTCATTATCACTAGTTCATCTAGTAACTTCATAATGTTGATATCTCACAGACATAAATATTGCCATGTACTTGCTATATTGCACATCATGCTTGAAATCTGGCTATACAAAACTGAAGGAAATGATTTCTGTCTGGTTGTAAAATTCAGCATATTATTATTATTATTATTATTATTATTATTATTATTATTATTATTATTATTATTATTATTATTATTATCACCATGCCTTCATGGCTCAGGCGGCAACGCGCCGGCCCCTCACCGCTGGATACCGTGGTTCAAATCCTGGTCACTCCTTGTGAGATTTGTGCTGGACAAAGTGCAGGCGGGACAGGTCTTTCTCCGGGTACTCCAGTTTTCCCTGTCATCTTTCATTCCAGCAACACTCTCCAATATAATTTCATTTCATTAATCATTGCCCCAGAGGAGTGCAACAGGCTTCAGCAACCAGCACATTTCCTATCCTCGCCGCTAGATCATCATCATCTGGTTGAATCCTCCAAGGATTATGCCATTATAGGGTAACCGCAACTATAATATATGTTGTTGTTGTTGTTGTTTGAGTCATCAGTCCATTGCCTGGTTTGATGCAGCTCTCCATGCCACCCTATCATGTGCTAACCTTTTCATTTCTACATAACTGCTACATCCTACATCTGCTCTAATCTGCTTGGCCTACCCCTACCATTCTTAACCCCTTCACATCCCTCAATAACCAACTGCACAAGTTCCTGGGTGTCTTAAGATGTGTCTATCATTCTATCTCTTCTTCTCATCAAATTTAGCTACAACGATCTGCTCTCACCAATTTGATTCAGTATCTCTTCATTCTTGTTTCGATCTATCCACCTCACCTTCAGCATTCTTTTGTAACACCACATTTCAAAAGCTTCTATTCTTTTTATTTCTGAGCGAGTTATCATCCATGTTTCACTTCCATACAATGCCATGCTTCAAACGAAAGTCTTCAAAAACATTTTTCTAATTCTTATATCAATATTCGAAATAAGCAAATTTATTTTCTTAAGAAAGGCCTCCCTTGCTTGTGCTAGCCTGCATTTTATGTCCTTACTACTTCTGCCATCATTAGTTATTTTACTACCCAAGTAACAATATTCATCCACTTCCTTTAAGACTTCAGCTCCTAATCTAATATTTCCTGTATCACCTGATTTTGTACGACTGCACTCCATTACTTTTGTTTTGGAGTTATTTATTTTGATCTTATACTCCTCACCAGGACTCCGTCCAGACCATTCAGCAACTTCTCCAGATCTTCTGCAGTCTCAGATAAAATAACATCATCGGCAAATCTCAGGGTTTAGATTTCCTCTCCTTGGATTGTGATTCCCTTTCCAAATTCTTCTTTGATTTCCTTTACTGCCTGTTCTATATAAACATTGAAAAGGAGTGGGGACAAACTGCAGCCTTGCCTCACTCCTTTCTGGATTGGTGCTTCATTTTCATAGCCCTCGATTCTTATCACTGCAGACAGATTTTTATATTGATTGTAGATAATTCTTCTTTCTTGATGCCTGATCCCGATCACCTTGAGAATCTCAAATAGCTTGGTCCAACCAACATTATCAAATGCCTTTTCTAGATCTACGGACACCATGTATGTGGGCTTGCCCTTCTTTATTCGATCCTCTAAGATCAGACGTAAAGTCAGGATTGCTTCACATATTCCTACATTTCTTCTGAAGCCAAATTGATCTTCTCCCAACTCAGTTTCAACTTGTCTTTCCATTCTTCTGTAAAAAATACGTGTTAGGATTTTGCAGGTGTGAGATACTAAACTACAGTAACGGTTCGGTAGTTTTCACACTTGTCAGCACCGGCTTTCTTGGGAATAGGTGTAACAACATTCTGCCAAAAATTGGATAGCACTTCTTATACATCTTGCACACTAAATGGAATACCTCGCCGCGCTGGTTTCTCCTAAATCAGTCAGTGTAAATATATATATTAGGCTTTCGTGGCTTAGGCGGCAGGGCACCAGCCTCTTACCGCTGGATACCGTGGTTCAAGTCCCGGTCACTCCATGTGAGATTTCTGCTGGACAAAGCGGAGGCAGGACAGGTTTTACTCCAGTTACTCCGGTTTTCCCTGTCATCTTTCATTCCAGCAACACTCTCCAGTATCATGTCATTTCATTTGTCAGTCATTAATCATTACTCCAGAGGAGTGCGACAGGCCTCTGCAGCCGGCACAATTCCTATCCTCGCCTCAAGATGGGGGCTTCATTCATTCCATCCCTGACTGGAAAACAGGTTGTAGGTTTTCATATTCACTATATATATAAATTGATTATCAATAGCAGCATCAAAATGAGGTGTACTGGGCAGGATGAGGCATGCTTTCATTTGCTTTCCTGGGCCAGAAAGTATTGTTACAGCACGACTGACCCTACTTTCATAACACTCAGATGCATTGGTCATTACTCAGCAACTTACATATGGTAACAGCCATATATATGACCAAGACTTCGGTGGAAGCCACACTTTGCCATAGCCTGTTCCAAGAAACAGATAAAAAATACTGCATCTATCAAGATATCTGTCTCCTTAAAACTCGATAACTGATGGTGACTTGAGCTTTGGGACATGGCCCAAGTATAAAATGAAGACACTTGAGAGACACTGTACAATGTACAACCCATCAAATAAGCAAGCATTTTTGTTAATTAGCATCTACAGATTTGATTGATATAAATTATGTTGCTGTGGATCATGACTTCCGTTGTCACATCTTACCATTTAGTCATTTAGTCAACTGTGTGGTTCACTGCAGCTGGAAATGTAGCTTTGAAACACGACCTTGATCCCTACCATGCGTGAATTTAGAATTCAGGATTTTTGTGGCCATTCACCCTAGGTGAAGTGATGTCTGTCTGAATAAATAAAATCGTTTGAATTGACAACCTTGGACACTATAGCAGATTGTATCCTTAGAACTTGTTAGTTAGGATTAGTTTCACAAAATATTTTTAGCTGTTAATTAAAAGTACAAATATTTGCATGGGCTTGAAATATAGACATTTCTGCTTCTTTATTATCTTTCATTATGTAATTTATTATAGCTATTATTATTATTATTGCTAACATTTATCTTACTAGTTCCATGATAACAAAATCAAGAAAGATATATCATGACTTTTGTTAATGATGTTATCTTAGAGGAAAGTTAAAATCTAAGCATTCAATCAAAATTCCTTGAACTCTTAAACGGTGAGTCACACTGCCACCCAACAGAAGATACTTATCTCAACCAATGGTGAAATTTAAGAACAGGATGAGTCTTTCCTGTGTAGCAAAACACAGGGAGATGACTTGAATGATGAAAAGGACAATAGCAAATCAAGGCTCTACTACTGTTTGAAAGTACAGGTTTTTTTTTGTTTTTTGTTTTTTTAGATAGCTGGGAAAAATTCTGAAACATGAAATGAAATATATAAGAAATGTTTGCAAAAATGTGAAAATAATTCACTTGCTTCTAATCTTGATATGAAACAATTTTTCCTTTATCCCCTGTGATTCTACAACTTATGATTTAAAATAAGTTGGACCTTGGTAGGTAGTTACAAAATCCTCACTGCTAGATGGGGGCTTCATTCATTCCATCCCTGACCTGTTCGAATGGCTGGAAACAGGCTGTGGATTTTCATTTTTCAGGTAGTTACAAACACAGGAAGATAAGGCATTCTAAAATTATCTATAAAATGAAAGGTATTGTGAAATCATCTGAAGTGTCATGTGAGATTCACTATTATTCACTATTTCAGATTTCTGAGGGCTGTTTCTCTGATATTACTCAACATCTGCAAAGAATGTGATAATGTATGGTTTTGTGTATAATAACATTTCTTAATCATTAAATCAGAAAATTATTTAACATTTCATCTGTTCCATCTTTAATCTAACAGATAACTTTTTATATTTTGAAGATTGTAACTCATTTTGAATCTTAATACTTGCTCTTTGATTTCATGCTTTTCTTTACTTGATCATTGCTCTTTAGTTTTGATATTTGTGGAGAATTTCAGACTATGATTTACTTGATCTTACTGTTGGTTATATTTACAGACAGTGCTAAGTCACATCGACTCATTACTGTATGTGGATACCGACACACTATTCCTGGGACCTGTAGAAGATGTATGGCGGCATTTTGAGCTCATGAATTCATCTCAGATTGCAGCTCTAACACCAGAACATGAGGATCCCAACACAGGCTGGTATAACAGATTTGCAAGGCATCCATACTATGGAGAGTTGGGTATGAATCCATATGTTAATCAGCCTTATATTCTATATAGAAATGTACAAAAAGTGAATATTTTTATTTGTAGCCTATTTTGTAAACGGAAAAGCTGAAATGACTGACTTATAAAATCCCCAGATCAGTAAATTACCCTCCAGTTCCGTAGTGATCTAACAGCCTGTAGTTGTCATGTACAAAAATCACCTGATGTGCCTGAACATGCCTCTCCAGTTTGTGGTTGTTGTTATTTTTTTTCTAGTGGCTTTACGTCGCACCGACACGGATAGGCCTTATGGCGACGATAGGATAGGAAAGGGCTAGGAGTTGGAAGGAAGCGGCCGTGGTCTTAATTAAGGTGTGAAAATGGGAAACCACCCTTACCCAGGTCCTGTTTACTTTCTCAGGTACGAGATTGAACAGTAACAGAGATAATCCGTGTCCTTGACGAACGCCGGTGTTAATAGTAAAAGGCTCAGACATTTTGCCTAGGAATTTAACTTTTGAAGTAGTGCCGGTTAATGTTTGATTAATGCCCCTGTTTCTTTATCCACTTGAAATTCTTCTAGAGTATTGAAAAGTGTTTGGCGGTCTATAGAGTCGTATGCTTTTTTGAAATCTACAAAAGTAATGACAGTTTGTCTGGTTTTGCATATTTGTAGGATAGTTTTTAGATTAAGGATTTGTTCTGTACAAGATCTTCCTTTTCGGAAACCTGCCTGGTATTCACCAATTAGATGGTCTGTTTGTTTCTCAAGTCTAGTGAGCAGGGCTTTGGAAAAAAAATGCAAGCTCACAGCCGCACGGCCAACTCACCCAATAATAATTATTATTATTAACTCCACCATTGTCCGGTCCCAAGTTCGGAATGGGAAAGGAGGCGGGTTAGGTGGCTTTGCAACCAGCTGTATAAACTGCTAATGCCGAGTGTCGAGTGGCGGTAATTAACTCGACCGCCCATAGCGGCCAACGGCTTCAGGCGGATGAGCCCCTTTAACTGGGGTGATGGTCCCTTCAGTGTAGGAAATGACACTGGAACCCATCATCTGTGTCTTTTGCCCAACGGCAAAACAGACGGAGGAACCTCCTTTTTGTGATTCTCATCTGTCGTGGAGGCGGATGAGGTTATGCCAGACAGACTGGCTGTGAAGGCGCAACTCTATGTTATTTGAAATCTGCAGCAGTCCGTTGCAGTCATAGTACTAGAACCTGCATGTCGCATTTCATTTGTGCCGCAGGGTATAGTTCCGAGATCATAGTGTGTGGGTCACTTCCTTGCAAGCTGCGATCCACCTTAAACAAAATCCTGCTTGTGGCACTTTTTCCTGCTGTCACGCCCTTCACATCAAGTCCAACGACAATGGGATAAGGATTGTGGAGGCAGGTTTTCGGGTGAAACTGGAAGCCTCTAGTTGGGACCTGCACATTGGCAGCAGATGTGTGATGGTCATCTTTCTGAGACCCCGTGACTACTCAGGAATTCGGTCCTGCATCTGTGTTTGGGTAGGCCTATTTAGGGTCACTGCTGCCCACCCTGAATGGGCAAGGCCCTAGAAAATATGGGCTAAACATCGGTAGTCACACTCTCAGCCGGATGGGAGGCTGCACCCAGTGGGTCCCACCTAATGCGGTCAAAAAACGACGGTTACCAAAACTTTAATTATAGGAACCTGGAATGTTCAAACCCTACTTGATTTGAAAGGCAATAACAGACCTGAGAGAAGAACAGCGCTTGTCACCCATGAGCTTGGACGAATGAACATTGATATTGCTGCCTTAAGTGAAACCAGACTGTCCAGCGAAGGTAAACTTACAGAGTTCAGCTCAGGCTACACAATCTTCTGGAAGGGAAAAGATGAGGAAGAACACTGCATTCATGGTGTTGGATTCGCTGTGAAGACCACATTAGTGAATGATTATCAGCTAACTCCCAACTGCTGTTAGCGAAAGAATTATGACTCTCCGAATCCCATTCTCTGGATCCAAATCTGTGACACGTATCTCCGCATATGCTCCCACCTTGGATGCTAATGTAGAAGCTAAAGACCAATTTTACAACCTGCTGAGCACTACCATCACCAAAGTACCACCAAGAGACAAACTCTTACTACTTGGCGATTTCAACGCCAGAGTTGGTAAAGATCACCAATTATGGGACAATATGATGGGAAAACATGGACTTGGCAACTGTAATGTCAGTGGTCTACTGTTCCTTGGTTTATGTGCTGAACATGAACTCTTTATTACTAATACTCAGTTCTGCCTGCCTAACCGCTACAAGACACCTTGGATGTATCCTCGCTCAAAGCACTGGCACATCCTGGACTATATCGTCACCAGGTAATGTGACAAGAAAGATGTCCTTGTTACAAGGACTGCAAGAAACGTCAATGACTGCTGGACAGATCATAAGCTCCTTTTTTGCTGGTTGAGAATCTGTATCTGTCGGAAACCAAAATGATCCATCCACAACCTGCCCAGAAAGAAATTTGATACTTCTAAACTTCAAATTAAATCCATTGCTACAGATTACAGAAATGCAATCTCATCGCTTAAGTGCGGCCAGTATTGAGTATTCGGGAGATAGTGGGTTCGAACCCCACTGTCGGCAGCCCTTAAGATGGTTTTCCGTGGCTTCCCATTTTCACACCAGGCAAATGCTGGGGCTGTACCTTAAATAAGGCCACGGCCGCTTCCTTTCCACTTCTAGCCCTTCCCTGTCCCATCGTCGCCATAAGACCTATCTGTGTCAGTGCAATGTAAAGCAACTTGCAAAAAAAGTAATGCACTCTCAAATTGGCTAGTCATCCAGTCAGCACTGATAGTAAAAATCAGGAATGGGCCACGCTTCAGAAGGTCATCACTAGGGAGCAGATTTTTATATGCTCAAAATGTGAAAAATATTTAATTTTTATGTGCTAAGAAACTTAAATATGTGATAACAAATTAAAATTATTTTCCTTTAAATATCACATAACTACTCGCGCTCAAGGAGTAAATAAGTATAATGTTTTGTATTAGAATATGGTACTACCAAACATGCTCCTTAAGGCAAATTGGTGTCTGTGTATGGAAACGTGCACTATGGTATATTAAGTTTTGATATGCCAGAGTAGACATTATGAATGGTTATTTTTTGAAAGGTAAGCAACCTATCGTCTTTGAAAAAATGGTACCAGTTCGTACTCACCCATCACATGCTGGAATATTAGTTGCTAGAAGTAGTCTCAGAATTGCAGTGAACAACAAAGGTCGTCTCCAAATTGTCCATCACAAATGCATGCCGATTATCTCTAAAGAACGCCTTGGGCTGCGAAAACGATATCTCCTCATCACAGGAAATCAGACGTGCATAGTTAAAGAGAGAAATGTCACCAACACTAACGCCATCAATTTCGCCAACATGAGCATCCTCTAATACAAAAATTTGGCACATTGTTTGAAATCCTCTGTTTTTTCTGAACAAATTTTGATATTTGACCTTTAACAGTCCCTGTACCTGCGAAGCCGGGAGTGAATCTAATTTATTTTCAACAGCGCGCACGTCCTTCACTGTTTCAGACAACACATTAGTGGATTTTTCAAGTATGTCTATAGTTTTACACAAGAAGCTTAGATTGGCAGATATAAACACCAAATCATTTTTCAAAGAGGTGTCTTTCAGTATCTCTTGAAGAATCTCAATTGACGACCTGTCATTTTTATCTAGTGCGTTCACAATGGATGCAAAACTTTCGAAATTGTCTGCGTAGTATACCACAGCGCTAAGCCAGGTACCCCACCGCATAACAATAAGCAGGGGAGGAAGTACAAGATCCGGGTTTTTTCTCTTTAAAGATATTGATTTTTGAGGGTGCTTTTACGGCGACTTTTTTGCCATTAGACACTAATTTATCCACTTGAGGATACTGAGCTCGCATAGTTTCACATAACCTGTGCAGAGCATGAACAACGCAAGTTACGTGTATCATTTTCGGAAAGCTCACAGAAATACCTTCGGCTGCCTTTTTCATGTAAGCCGCACTGTTAGTAAGGAAAAGCAATACAAGGACGGTTTGAAAAGTTCTCAGAATCACCGCTAGATGTCAGTGCTAGAGCAACGAGGTTCCTGCACAATAATCACACATCCTTTGTGAGTGAACACGTGGCGCGTCAGTGCTCTAGCTGCAGGAATGTGGTAGTGACGACTCTTTGTTGTTGTTCCCGCATAGTGATTTGTGACAATGGAAAAAACTGAGATTCGAGTAGTGATTAAATACTTTGTAAAGAAAGGTATGAAAGCAAAGGAAATTCATGCCGACTTTCAGAACACACTGGGGGACTCTGCTCCTTCATTTTCAACAGTTGCCAAGTGGACCAGCAAGTTTAAATTTGGTCGGGAGAGCTTGGATGATGATCCGCATAGCGGACGACCAAAAAGTGTTACGACCCCAGAATTTATCGTAAAAGTGCATAAAATGGTCATGGAGGATCGTCGACTGAAAGTGCAAGAATGCTGAAGCTGTAGGGATGTCTTTTGAACGGGTATATTATATTTTAACCGAAGAATTGGGTATGAAAAAATTATCTGTAAGATGGGTGCCACGGCTCTTGACATTGGACAATAAACGCACCAGATTGGAAATGTTCGAACAAAGTCTGGCCCGTCTTCAGTGCAACCAACAAGATTTTTTGTGCCGGTTTGTGACTACAGATGAAACTTGGGTCCACTGCTATACCCCAGAGACAAAACAGCAGTCAAAGCAGTTGAAACATGCTGATTCACCACCACCAAAGAAAGCAAAGGCAGTGCATTCGGCCGGAAAGGTCATGGCCTCAGTTTTCAGGGATGCAAAAGGCATTATGGTGATAGATTATCTTCCTACTGGCCAGACAATTACGGGGCAATACTATGCAAAACTCCTAGACCAACTACAGGAAAAGATACGCGAAACAAAGCCTGGTTTGGCAAGGAAAAAAGTCATCTTTCATCAGGACAACGCTCCGCCGCACACAAGTGTTATTGCCATGGCAAAACTTCATGAACTGGGGTACGAATTGTTGCCATATCCACCTTATTCACCTGATTTGGCACCATCAGACTTTCATCTATTCCCCAAGCTGAAAATTTTCCTCGGTGGACTGAGAAGAACTGACAGCCAAATTGGAAAGGTATTTTGCAGGCCTGGAGGAATCTCATTTTTGAGATGGGATCAAGGCATTGGAACATCGCTTGACCAAATGCATTAGTCTACAGGGAGACTATGTTGAAAAATAAAAGCAGTTCCACCGAGGTAAGATACTTAATTCTAATACATTCCGAGAACTTTTCAAACCACCTACGTACATGGTCATATTTTATACCTTTTGGCCAAAGTAAGTGCATGGCTTCATTGAATAACCTAGCTACAGTGACATGGTTTGCAGCAAGCATTTCTTTACACGCTAGCAAATAAGAATGTTCACAAGCAGGTTTTCATTCTTCAACACACCAACTACAACATTTTCTACTTTTCTGCCACTTGAATCAGTGGTTTCGTCAATGGCCACAAACAGTTTTTTGCTATCACTTACTGCCCAAATTCTCTGCAAAGTTTCTTCGTAACATTTTGGGAGATAGTTTTTTCTTAATGTGGATTTGTCTGGAAGCTCAAAATTAATGTACTTTGTTAGGAAATTTCTCAGTCCCAGATTATTAACTTTGCCAAGAGGAATGTTGGCGCAAACAAATACTCTGCACATATCTAAATAATACTGGGAATATTTAGATGGGCCTGCATTTGAAGTAGTTGGTTCAGCTATTAGTAGTTGTCGCGAATGCACACGCGAAGCAGCCGCAGTATGCTTATTTCCAGACAAATGCTGGGTTACTTGAGAACATTGATCTGCACTTACTGTTTTACCACACGGTTGGCAAAATAATACTTTTCCATCGGTAGTGAAAATGCTTTTAAATTCCACTACATATTGTTGAAGATGCGACCTTGTACTCGACTTCTCTTTTGGCATTATTTTGCACGTTACGACACATGCATTTACGGTGAATCACTGTTTCAATAAAAAGAATAGCACTGGACACTGAAGGAAATATTTTTTAAATATCCATACAAAATCACACGACCACGGGAATGATATTATTATTTATAAGCTTCATGTCTATACACGGGAATGATAAACGGACCCGAACAGCTAACCTTACTCTTAGGAGTGATGAAATTCCACTACCTAATAGTGGAGCAATATTTTTCCGAGTCTCCCATGTTGTAACGGAATTACGTCACCTTATCTCTCTGTGATTGCCTTTTGCTGATATTCTATAAACAAAACCTGAGCGGGCTGACCCACAAAAGCAAGTTGGAATGACATCATGCAAGGAAACAACTTGTGCAGCACATCAAATCGCTGTCTAAATGTAATGACGTAGCCAGTGACCAGCAAGTTTTAGAACTTCTGGAGGGAAGTCTATAAATAGCCGAAACATTCAGATACATGATGTTAAATACACTGTTAAAAACAATACCGTAATCTTAAAATGAAAATATGAGCATTATTTTATAACACAGAAGCATTTTAAATTTTACCAATTAAACACTGCATTTAGGGTAGTCCCCCAGGTGGCTGATTCCCTATCTGTTGTTTTCCTAGCCTTTTCTTAAATTATCGCAAAGAAATTGGAAAATTATTGAACATCTCCCTTGGTAAGTTATTCCAATCCTTAACTCCCCTTCTTATAAACGAATATTTGCCCCAATTTGTCCTCTTGAATTCCAACTTTATCTTCATATTGTGATCTTTCCTACTTTTAAAGACACCACTCAAACTTATTCATCTACTGATGTCCTCCCACGCAATCTCTCCACTGACAGCTCGAAATATACCACTTAATCAAGCAGCTCGTTTCCTTTCTCCCTAGTCTTCCCAGCCCAAACTTTGCAACATTTTTGTAATGCTATTCTTTTGTCGGAAATCACCCAGAACAAATCGAGCTGCTTTTCTGTGGATTTTTTCCAGTTCTTGATTCAAGTAATCTTGGTGAGGGTCCCATACACTGGAACCATACTCCAGTTGGGGTCTTCCCAGAGACTTATACGCCCTCTCCTTTACATCCTTACTACAACCCTTAAATACCCTCATAACCATGTGCAGAGATCTGTACCGTTCATTAACAATCATATGTACGTGATTACCCCAATGAAGGTTTTTTCTTATATTAACACCTACCGTATTTCACGGCATAATCGTCGCATCCTTTATTTTCAATACAAAAATCGGACTTTAAACCTTTAATTACATAATCGTTGCATGTCCAAATTTTGTTCACTAATCTGGTTAAAAGGTAAATGGAACTGCAACGTAAGTTGCACATGAATGCGCAATTTAAATACGTGTATGGTTTATGGGCAATTTGGCAACACAGTCACGTTTGCGACATGTTGCACAACGTATAAATAAATAATACCGGTATATGTTCGACGCATGGCTTACCGGTAGACTATCGGCAGTTTGACAACGTGGTCGCGAGACAGTGTACTATTTATTCACCACCTACATATTATGAGTTCCCATTTGAAATACGTACGGCTGTAAGTTATCGCTTATCGGCAACGTCGCCAGGAAATACCGGCTAGGTAGGTTGAATGGACCTCGAACCAGCCCTCAGATACAGGTAAAATTCCCTGACCCGGCCGTGAATTGAACCCGAGGCCTCCGTGTAAGAGGCAAGCACGCTATCCCTACACCATGGGGCCGGCTCCTGTGTTATTGCGCACGAAGTGAAATCCAAGACGATAACGCAGATTTCCACGGAAGTATTTAACCGAATTATTTACGATGTCTCAGTTGTCATCACTAGACTCTTATCTTACTACTACATCATAAGTGTCCAGGCATGGGATGAAAACTTTTATCCAAGCACTCAAGATAATTATTATCCAATGCTATTAAAGTTTTATTTTATAAACTCGTCAGTAATGTAATGTAAAATCATCAATAACTGGGAAGAAATATTTTACCTAATTACCGTATGTTTAAAAGAAATTGAAAAAAATGAATGTTTGTTACTGACGTCTCGGAATACAGTCAACTATACAGTAGATCTACACCGCGCTAGCTAGAGCTCCGGTTTGCGAGCTTTGCGCAAGCGCAGTAGTGTGTCGCAACCAACGAGCTAAACTGATAAATTGTTGCATGCTTCCTTGCTGCCTAACAGTATTGGCTGCTCTGGAATGGACAGATCACAGATGCATTTATTTGTTTCAGATTTACGTGATTACTGTAGACATGTGTGCGTGAGAATTTAAGTTTTTAATTTGTGTTTTGGGTGATTGCAGAAATAATTTGTTTTAATAGTGAACAATTACGGAAAGTCATTTATATCGCAAAACATTAACGTGTGAAGCATTTATAAGCAATTATGGGTAAATATAGAAACTATTCTGCGGGCTTCAAGCTAAGTGTAATTGCCTTCGCTGAACAGCACGGGAACAGAGCTGCAGAAAGAAAATTTTCTGTGAGTGAAAAGTTGGTGCGTGACTGGCGGAAAGTAAAAAACAAGCTAAAAAGCACAAACCCTTCTAGATGCGCGTTTAGAGGTCCTAAAACAGGGAAGTTTCCTATAATTGACGAAGAAGTGTTTAGGTACGTCAGTGAAATACGTAACAATGGCTGCAGTGTATCATATGAAATGTTACAAATTAAGGCACAGGAGGTAGCGCGCAAACACAACATACCGGTAACTCAGTTTAAGGCGACTCGTGGGTGGATTAAGGGGTTCATGCGACGACACAATCTGTCAGTGCGAAGGAGAACAACACTAAGCCAAAAGTTGCCTGCTGATTACACGGACAAGACGGACAAGATTGTAAATTTTCACCGATTTGTCATACGTTTGCGCAAGGAAACTTCGTACTTGCTTTCTCAAATCGGTAATGCCGATCAGACTTCAATCTTTTTTGATATGCCTCGCAACAGCACTATTGCGCTAAAAGGATCACTGAGTGTATTAATGAAAACCAGCGGTAGTGAGAAGTTGCGATGCACGGCAATGCTAACCAGTACAGCTGACAGGAGAAAGTTGCTGCCTTACATCATTTTCAAGAGGAAAACGATGCCTAAGAATATACAGTTTCCCCGTGGAATTCATGTACGAGTGCAACCAAAGGGTTGGATGGACGTAGAACTCATGCTGGACTGGGTTAAAACTGTGTGGAATAGAAGACCTGGTGCACTACTAAAACAACCAGCTCTGCTTGTTTTAGATAGTTTCCGAGGTCACCTCGTGAACGAAGTGAAGCAAATTCTCACTACAAATAAGACACGACAGATAGTCATTCCTGGTGGCCTAACATCTGCTTTGCAGCTACTAGACGTATGTGTTAATAAACCCTTTAAAGACCACTTACGTCGATTTTACAACGAGTGGATGATGAGCGGCGATCAGCAATTGACGCCCGCCGGAAATATCAGGCGTTCACCCTTGGACTTGTTATGCTCGTGGGTGAAGAAGAGTTGGGATCTTATACCACCTGAACTAGTCTCCAAGAGCTTCAAAAGGACTGGGATTTCGAATGCACTAGACGGTTCCGAAGATGACGCAGTGTGGCAGGGAGACGAAGAATCTGATACTGGTATTAACAGAGGCGAGGACGGCGCATCAGATAGCGAAACCTGCGATAGCGACACCGAAGATTTGGAATAAATTGCGTACCGGTAAGTCCGCATTTCACAACAAAGCGATAATTTTTTGCAAGTGTAATATTTTAACTTTAATACTCAAATTAATGACAAATTAACTTAATACGTTCATTTTTATTTTCAGGTTGGAAAAACGTTCGCCGAATTGTTGCGAAAAATTATGAATTTTGTTTTAGACTATTTTAATTATTTTGATGTATAAACGCGAGTATTACGTGCATCTTAAATTTGTATCAAATACAATTTAGTTATAAATACATTTTTTGAGTAATACAAATACTGGTATTAAATATTCATCGTATAATTTTTTTCGAAAATTTTGGTATAAAAAGTGTGACGATTATGCCGTGAAATACGGTAGGTACTTACAATGATTTATGGTAAACGGGTTTGCAAAGGTTCAAGAAGCCAATGATGCAACCACCTCGATTCATGTTTATTCAACTGAAAATCCAGCTGATATTCTGTCAAAGGGAAATCACTTCAGCAGAACTTGAAGACAAAACTTTTTGGTGGAGCGGGCCTTCATGGCTCTGCACATGACGTCAATAACCAGAGCTAAAGGTCACAGCAGTTATATTGATGGCAACATTAACCAGCATTTTAGTCAATAAATTTTCATCATTCCTGAAGTTATGCTGTAGAGTAGTATATTGTCAAAGATTCATTTATAATTGCAAACCCAAACCACTGGAAAGGAAAAAGATTCACTAGAAATACCAGAAACTTGTAAAGCAAGCAGCTAATCAGATGGACACAATTACTTGCAGGAATTTAAAAAATGTGTGAAGTGCACGATACTGATTGACATATTGATGTCAATTCTTTGGTACTGCAGACAAGTAGCCTAATGTTCTAAGGGGAAGCAAATTGAGGGCAAAGGGGTCTTGTCAGGGGCAGAATTCAGGAGAGGTATCGACAGAGAATTGCTATGAAGTAGAACAGCCGAGGGAAGATAGTGAACAGGGAAGTGTTACAGTGGAGGGGGAAGGAAAGAGGAAAGGGAAACATAGAGCAGAGAATATGAAGAGGGATGTAGAACAAGGTCATGAGAGTGAGGAAAGGGAAGAGGAAGTGGGTTCTGCAGCCATCAGGGATGACAAGGGAGACCAGGAGTGGAAGGGATCTGATGAGGTGAGTGGGGTTGAGACTCAGGTGATGAGGGATTCTATTGTAAAATATGTGGAGGAAAGGGAACTAGGGTAGAGTGTTGTCAAGGAATTGGGTTAAGGTAAATGTTGAGGAAAGTAAAAGGGAAGGAGGAGGGTAAGGAGAAGGTACTGTTAATTGAGAATAACATGCCACCTCCAGAGTGGAAAGTTCACAAGTTCACCCTGGACAAGATGGTGAGGTGAGGGTTGTAACCATTCGAACGGCTAGTGGGACTTTCACCCAAAGCATCAAGAAGATATGCCCTCTTCCCATTGAAAAGGATGATGACAAGGAGAACTGAATTAAAGATTTCCTGTGATTTCTTTAACTTTTAACTTTGTGATATTTGCCATCAAAGATATAATTTCAATATTTCTTTCTTTTAATCATAAAAAAAAAAAATCTATGTATGTAGAGCTTTGTATTAATATGCATGATAAGACTATTAAAGTTTTTTATAAGGTAGAAGATTACAATAGTTAATTGAAAGAACTCTTTTCAAGGGGGGGTGAAATGTTATCAAGGGATTTTAATTTTTGTAGATTTACTTTATTACTTGACGATGGGAGTTCCCGAGCCAATTTCTCACTGGTCAGATGATTATGTATTGTTGATAATTGTTATGCATGTGACGGTCAAGCGTGTCATCAGTTGTATTGTATAAGCATGGTGCATATATGTCATTTGTCAAACGCAAAGTGGTCTCTACGTTTCCAATTTGCTTTGTGCAAAGTAGCTCCTTTAAAAAGTATTGAAGGAACATGAAAGCAGCAGATTCCTTTCCTTGAAAACAGATCAAAAACAGTATCTCCATTTGTATAACTGCCTGCCTTTAGTTTTTATATAAACAAATCTCCCAGAAGGGAACCATATTGAATATTTTAATATTCCTAACTGGTGAAATTAAAAATAAAGAGCCTGAAAATGATGATATTCACAAACGGTGAAATTAAAGAACTTGATCACCTTCTCTGAGCACGGTGTGAAAAAGATCACACTGTAAATTACGTCCTGTCATGAGTTTGTCATTGAGTGACGTCCTGAGCGATGTCTTTGCCAAGGCATCAAACTCCAATCTGACCGTTGTGGTGTCACTATCTGGCCGTACCACTGGTTGATAGGGTATAAAGTATGAATTTGGTACATCTTGATTTTGGTTTGTTTCAATCGAGCTCTATGCCTTCGTTTTTTATATTCATCAATGAAATCTGTGTAAGCAGTCTTGAGTTCTGGTTGCCTGCTTAACTCTTGACTAATAATTCTAGTCGGTTCAGTACTGTTTTCTTGATTCCCCAGCTTGATAGGAAGCCTTATGTTGAATCTACCTGTTGTATCTCACAGAACGGTGTCCGTGAACTGTCTTTCACATATTCTTTCTTCTGATGTATAATGCTGAATTTCTGGAATTGCCTTTTGTTTCCAGAATTTTTCGATCTGATGATTGTTTGCTAATTTTCATGCATGCGGTTGTTGATCCTTGTTTATTCTTGAAAAGTTCGCTGCCTATAATCGAGTCTAATCAGGTGTTTTGCAGAGCTGGTTGTCCTTCAGCTTCATGTTTGGGTGGACCTATATGATTTCCAATTAAGTCTAGCACCAGTCAATATGTCTCCAGGCTTGTTGAATGTGGGGTCTGCCAAGCGAATGTCCTTTGGAATAATAACTTTCTTTCTTGATCTCTAACTGTGGCAGTCATCCTCTTATAGTTGGCAAAACCAGAAATTCTGCTTCCACCTCAAATTTGTCATTCCTTGAGGCAAGGTGTATTGTGGTAATCCTTTTTGTTTCCGTTTGGAGCAATCTACTCTAATGATTTGTGTGTGTTTCTCTCTGTGTTCGGTTAACCAAGCTTTTTATACAGACCTTCTTTTATTAGATTCGACTGAGATACGGGATCCTGTAAGGTTTGACATGTCATTTCTTCTTCCATGAGCATCTTTCACATCAATTAAAGCCATTGACAAAAGTATTTGCGATGTTGTTTCTTTTGCCGAGCTCACATTGTGAGATGCATGTGAATGCTGAGATTCAACACAAAGGTTTATGGGCACTTTGTTTTGTTAACGTTTTGTTTCTGTTTGTTATCTTCTTCTGCATGTAAAAAAAGTGTGTTGTGTAAAAGTCTGCATTTCTTGCATTTTGAGGCTTTACGATTATGACACTGCCCTTTTTCTCAGAGCAGTTTCCTTCTGTCTTCGACTGAGTGTTTTAGTAATTCTTCACAGTATAAATAAAAATTTAATGACTTTCACCACACAGATTACAGGTTGCCTGAGTGTTCATCATAACAACTTTCTTACTAGATTGTTTGTCCTTCAGATTTGCCTTTGTGTTCAACGTCTTGCTTTTGTTGTGAGGTAACAGCATATATGATTGGGAACGTTCAGTTAAAAATTTCAAGAAATTGTCCAGTGTGTTGCCTTTCACCCTTTCCTGCCTGTCTCTTTGCTCATTAAAATCAAACTGTTTCTTTGCTCAATGAATAACCAGTGTATCCCAATATTGTACCGGTTGCTTCCTTGCTTTCAGTGAAGCCATGTGAGTTTGAATATGAAATTGTAATTGCCTGAGTGATTCAGATTTGTTCTCTTTAAAACCTACCAGAAACTTGAAAAGTTCATCTTGATGTGTCTCTGTTATCATTTATTATACATATCTACAAGCAAGTTCCAGGCGCTTGTCTATTTTTTTTTTTTTTTCTTCTGAAATGGTAAAACACTTAGTGACTTTGTGTGCCTCGTCCTGCAGAAGACCAATCAGATATTGATATATTTTAATATTTGTGAGTTGAGTATGATTATGAGTAGTTGACTGAAAACTTTCTTTAAAAAGCAACCTTTTTTGAATTTGCCGTAGAATTCAGATAATTTAATTTCTGGTAATTTCTGTATTCTTCTGTTATATTTTGTGGAACTCCCTGTTGATTTTGCAATTGACCACTTGTGTAATTGCACATAAATAAATAGATTCAAAGAGCTCACACTCTCCCTCTTATTTCTCTTGAACTGTTGTGCAGCAGTTACATCAGTGATCTCCTGTATTTTCATTTGTACTTCTTCAAAAGACTTCCACAGCTCTTCACATTTTTATATTCTAACCTTTGCCTCCGATTTTGACTTGTCAATTGTGATTGAATTTATTATTCTTGGTAGCGTGCCTTTTACTCAACCACGCAATTGCTTCAATTTCGTTGGATGAATATTGAACTGGAGGTTATACTGTATGTACTTTTTTTTTTTTGCGTTACGTCGCACCGACACAGACAGGTCTTATGGCGACGATGGGACAGGAAAGGGCTAGGAGTGGGAAGGAAGCGGCCGTGGCCTTTATTAAGGTACAGCCTCAGCATTTGCCTGATGTGAAAATGGGAAACCACGAAAAACCATTTTCAGGGCTGCCGACAATGGGGTTCGAACCTACTATCTCCCGAATACTGGATACTGACCGCACTTAAGCGACTGCAGCTATCGAGCTCGGTTATACTGTATGTACAAATTCAAAAGGATTACGTGAAGGTTGTGTATAAAGGCAAACGAATCGTGTTACTGAACTGAAGTTATATGACTAAGGAAATCAGATTTTTTTACATTTATGAAATCAGGAGAATCAGTGGATTTTCATTATTATTTTCTTACTATTATCAGTCATTCAGTCAGTCACTACTGATCCACATTTAGGGCAGTCGCCCAGGTGGCAGATTCTCCCTATCTGTTGTTTAGCTAGCCTTTTGTTACATGAGTGCAAGGAAATTTATTGAACATCTCCCTTGGTAAATTATTTCAATTCCTAACTCCCCTTCCTATAACCGAATATTTGCCAGAATTTCTCCTTGAATTCAAACTTTATCTTCATATTGTGATCTTTCCTTTCTTTTAAGACACCACTCACAATTATTCATCTACTAATGTCATTCCACGCTATCTTTCCACTGACAGCTTGGAACATACCACTTATTACATAAAACTATTTTCATGTTTTTTTACCCTATTGAACTTAATACTAATTGTCACAATTCTTGTTTTATTTTCCACCTAATTCAATACATAAAAATGTTTATTGTCTCTAGAAGGACAACAAGAATTGTAACAACATACCACTCAGTCGAGCAGCTCGTCTCCTTTCTCCCAAGTCTTCCCACCCCAAAATTTGAGACGCTACACATTTGTCAAAAATCACCCAGAACTAATCGAGCTGCTTTTCTTTGGATTTTTTCCAGTTCTTGAATCAAGTAATCCTGGTGAGGGTCCAATACACTGGAACCGTACTCTAGTTGGGGTCTTACCAGAGACTTACATGCTCTCTCCTTTACGTCCTTACTACAACCCATAAACACCCTCATAACCATGTGCAGAGATCTGTACCCTTTATTTACAATCCCATTGATGTGATTACCCCAAATGACGATATTTCCTTATATTAACACCCATAAGGAACTTTCACCCCATCAACACAGTAATTAAAACTGAGAGGACTTTTCCTATTTGTGAAACTCACAACCTAACTTTTAACCCCGTTTATCATCATACCATTACCTACTGTCCATCTCGCAACATTATCGAGGTCATTTTGCAGTTTCTCACAATCTTGTAACTTATTTAATACTCTATACAGAACAACTTCATCTGCAAAATGCCTTATCTCTAATTCCACTTCTTTACTCATATCATTTTTATATATATATATATATATAAGAAAACATAAAGATCCAATAATACTGCCTTGAGGAATTCTCCTTAATGATTACAGGATCAGATATAGCTTCGCCTTCTCTAATTCTCTGAGTTCTATTTTCTAGAAATATAGCTACCCATTCACCTTTGTTACTCCTTTGTTCCTTTTATTTCTGAGAGCAGCTGCTGCTTCTTGTCTACAAGCTAATGTTCAACCTTCATCATCAATAAATTTATGAAAATGTTCCTTGAATTGACTGACTGTTTCTGATTGTGCAGATAACTTCCTTTCCACGAACAGCTAGCTGCCTTAAAACATACCTTTTTTTCCCAGCGATCGAGCCACTCAACACTTGCTGTGAAATTGTTTTCATTAGGTATTGTATTTTCCCCAGATTTTGCATTAAATTTCAAGGCCTTTTCCTGCTAAAATAGTTATGTTATAGACACCCCTTTATGTCTTTGCTACGAGAGCCACAAATCAATGCTTTCCCTACATTCTGATCTCTCTTCTTTTCATTGTTTTTTCTGTCTTTCAGTCGCTTGTTGAAACCTGTTCGGAATACAAATTCTCTTTTTCTAAAAAGTCTCTTTTCCAGTCCCTGATGTTGCTTGTCTTCACCCTTAATACTTTAGACACCCATATTCCAGAGTCCCCAGCATCCATTGAAAGCGCTTTTTTTTTTTTCTTTTAGTATCTGTCTCATTTTTTCTTTTTACAACATGTTCACTCTTCAACTTACACAAAGAACATTTAAACTCAGAAACACAGAGAGCATAAAGCCAAACTTGAATAGAAACGCTAACATGAAACTAATTTTAAAATGCTATTGCTTTTTATGCAGTGCACAGTTTGTATATATCATTAACATTTTTACACTTTTGCATAGTGGTTATAATGAGTATGTTATAAAGAAAAGCAAGGTGTGATTTCCGTCATCATTGTACAGTACTGTAATTCACACAGGTAGGCGTGTTGTTGTTGTTGTTGTTGTTATTATTATTATTATTATTATTATTATTATTATTATTATTATTATTATTATTATTATTATTATTATTATTATTATTATTATTATTATTGAAGCTCAATAATCCGTAACTTATTTGACATTTAAATATAATACAGTACTGTATATTGTTCCACAGTACTTAAAGACCCTTAATGTTTAAAAAAAAAAGTCCATATAATATGGAAGGACTCTACTGTAACAAGAGTATCAAAGAATATTAGATATAAGAATTAACCCAGAGAGCTGCAGGCACACCATACAATTGTACTACTGAAACAACATCATGATAGTGTTTACTAATAGTTTTAATCTTACTGTTTTGATTTTTAAAACAACAAACACAACCACTACCACCATAACGCTATTTTGACACAAGAACACTTTCATATACTACTCACCAGCCTGAGATTGAATCTGTAATTTTCTGCTGCAAGGACCAACTTCTAGCAACATAAGAAATCCAGGAGATTAATGAGTGAAAAAGTATACTTTAAAAAAAATGTTTGGAATTGTGTCAAAATTAACCTGTTGATGAAAAATCTATCTATCTATCTATCTATCTATCTATCTATCTATCTATCTACTGTTTCTATCTAATACATGTTTTGAGTCAGTGGTTGTAATTTGACTTTTTGAGTAGAAACAGAGATAATTACGTTGATCAGGGCATATTTATATTACTGGTACGTAAGTACCGGTATGTGCTAAGAGAAGGAGGCTAGGATCTAAAAGTATGTGTAGCAAGGATGGTATATATGTCAAAGAGACGCACAAAGATTCATGCATTGAGCGGTGAGAAGAATGTGAAGTCAACTTTGAAATTTTGTCTCTTCTACTTTGTATGTATTTACGTAATCTCAAATCGTACTTGCCTAATAATTGATTACTGCTGCACTCTGTTGAAGGTGGTGGCCTTGGCGTTCTGATTTTCTTTATGAAAGAAAATGCACTATCCGTGAATGATTATACGAATTTGAGATGTGTTGCTTTTTTACTCCACTGCTTAACCTCTGTGGTGACGCATTGTTTCCACTTTTACATTTCACATTTCATGATCCTGCATGCAAAAGATCGACGGCCCGGACAAATAGCTTTTTAAAAAAAAGTATTGAAATTGAACATCACAGGTTATTGAGAGCCAAAGTTTTGGGCGCCAATGATTTTGATCAAATTTGAAGGAAAGGAATTTGCTGCTTTCATGTTCCTTTAATGCTGTATTGAATATGACATGTATGTTCCTTGCTTATACAATAGATCACATTAACTGATGATGAGCTTATCCGTCACATGCATAACAATTAGACCTATCAACAATACATAATCGTCTAACCAATCATAAATTGGCTCGGAAACTGCCAACTTCAAGTAATGAAATAAATCTACAGAAATCAAAGTCTCTTCATAACAGATACATATCTCACTTTGTGCACTGTCACTGCATTGTCCAACAAAAAGGAAACTTGCTATAGTGTTTCAGCGGTATAGTAGCCACTGGCATCTTGGAAAGGTGTGTCAGTTCAACTTAAGTGAGGCAAAACACTGGTAACTTCATGACTGAAAAGACCTAAACAACTTGAATATCTTAATATTCACAATCTGTGAAATGAAATTATGGTTCTCTTCTGGGAACTTATTCAATATAATTTTATATTTTGGCTGTTATTAATAATGTTGATGTTAAAAAGTTAACAAAAGTGTATTGTCTTTCCAGGAGTGAATTCAGGAGTGATGTTGATGAACCTAACACGAATGAGGTCATTTAGCTGGACTTCATACGTTGTGCCCATTTACAAGGAATACAAATTGAAGATTACTTGGGGTGACCAGGATATTATCAACATTATTTTCCACTTCCATCCAGGTAAGGAAATGTAGAATACTTGTGGAAAGTCACCTCCTTTAAGTTTATGCCATACAGTGCTGACCTCTTACAGTCTTAGATTCCTCTGATATATGCTAAGTTCCTACCTTTACCCATCGATATCATGTCAGGGGCAGAAGATGAGTAAAAATAATCAAGTAAATAAATAAAAGCACTCTGTGCTTGTTTGCTATTTAGAGAAACTAATGCATGCTTAGCATGCATCAGGTTGTGAAATTGAGGAAAGTGCTATTTTTTATATCTCATTGCTGTAGTAAGACTTTGTCTATATGTTTTCCAGGGAACTGAAAAAAAAACAAAAAAAGACAATGTAGAAGTGTAAAACAAAACCGCTGAAATATGAGCCTGCAAATAGGAAGTTGAGTTGTATTGCAAAATATATATGGCAATATGAAACAAATTAAACACATAAAAAGAATGCACCCAGATAAAAAAAAAAAAAACGGTGGTGGAATCTTGATTAACCATTCATGGAAACTACATTTTCCCAGATTTTTCATTGAAATTACATGGTCTTGCAAGAATCCTAATTAAATCATATTTAAAAAATCCTGCGTTATTCGTTCCTCAGAGGAATGATTTCCTGCATGAACCGTCAAGAAATTTCAGTCCCATCAATGCTAAATTCTCGATGAAGCAGTTTTCAAGAAACAGTACCTCACAAAAGCACGGCTACAACATACTGACGGATATTGGCATTAACATACTGTCATTGCGGTAATTAGAGTAAGTACTGTACTGGGAAAGTGATCGCCGGTGAACTTGCAAAAGGGACCATCGTAGCATTGCATTCAATTGTTATTATTTAGGGAAACCTCGGAAATTATAAAGCAGAGTGTGGCCGCAACAATCGGAAGGAGACAGAACGCATTCCAACTGCTCTACTTGAATTACATAAAATCAGCTTCATGGTCCATATCGCACTTAAACAGATTCACAACTAAGTATTTTTTTTATTTTCCACCTTGTCGATACACTAAATTGCTTAAGGCAACTTATTAGTTAAAAGTGGTACTTGTTTTGTATATTATCATCTTCAGTCACGTAACACTGTTTAGATGAAACATTCATATAATGACAAAGTATCAATGTTTTAGAGGAAGTGTCCTTAAAATTAACATAAGATTGACAATATTAAAAACAAAATACTTAAGAGTAATTATATAAATTATTTCTACAATTGAAAGCAGTTGTCAAGGAAATACTTGTATAATAATCCATAGAGAATATGTCCTAATGATTATTTTTTCTTAAAACGTTCATGAAAAAAGGCCAATTTATAAATTAAAAAATTTATACACTTATAAGTAATTGTCAAAATCAGCCTAGCGTCTGTTATGCGGATATTGCATACCCGCCGTTTCACCCGTACCATCTGCACTTACACCAGGAGCTCCATGGTCATGATTTCGATGCCCAGGTGGCATTCTGTCAATGGATCCTACAGCATGTGGACACTGATCCTGCTTTTCTAGCGACTCTCTTATTTATGAACCGTTAATCGCCGTAATATACATTACTGGAGTGTGGATAATCCCATTGGGTGCAACAGACAGCTTTTCAGGTACAGTGGGGCGTGAACATATGGTGTGAAATCATGGGTGATTACCTCGTTGGTCCCCATTTCTTTGAGGGCCATCTGACCAGCCAACACTATCTCTAGAGCATTGACAGCACATTAAAGTTCACTGAAGTATGCTGCGATTCTTCAGTATCATCTTCATCATCGTATTGTTGTTGTTATTACAATCCTTGCTCAGATCCTGTTGTGTGTCTTCAACTGTCTCGGAGATAGCTATGGCTTCTGCAGTGACGAAGTTAGCACAAACATTTACGTAATCCTCGAATGATGTCTCCTCTTCCAGTTTCCTCCATTTGCCGTCATCAGGAACATCGCCATTCTCACCCGTGATATCACCATCATCACAACTACCTCAAAATTCAGATTTTTGAAAACAGTTTCGCACTGTAAGTTCTGAAACACATTACGATAATAAAACAAAATAGTGTACATAAATGTATTGTTTTTAATTATTTTGAGGACACAGGATTATTATAACAGCTCAGAGAATCAATCGTGTCTTTTAATGCATGGTACCACGCAAAGTCCTAGGACAAATATTTCACATAAATATGAATAAAAATACAAAAAGAGAAAATAAATACAAGAAATCTTACCTGTAATATGCTAATCTTCAATAAAGAAAGAAAATTGGCTCTAATTTGTGTTTTATTTACAAGAAATATCTTCCTACATAATTAAGTACTCCAAAACGGATTAAAATATAAATTTGTTAGATAGCCAACCCGCTTGTCAGAATTGTCATGTGGTTTGCTTCTTTTTCTTCTTTTTTCAAGTTGCTTTACATCTTACCGACACAGATAAGTGCCATGGCGACGATGGAAGAAGAATGGGCAGGAAGTGGGAAAGAAGTCTCCGTGGCCTTAATTAAGGTACAGCCTCAGCATTTGCCTGGTGTGAAAATGGAAAACCATCTTCAGGGCTGCCGACAGTGGAGTTTGAACCCACTATGTCCTGAATGCAAGCTCACAGCTGCATGCTTCTACCCACATGGCCAACTTGCTTGGTCATGCGGTTTGCTTACCCTCCCTTGATATTTGTAATCAGCTAGTTTTCCCCTCATGTTGTCATAATGAATGTGCTTTCTGGTATTAGCTGTATAGGAATGTGTTATGCAAAATGCCCTGCGATTACAATTTGTTTGCGTGAGTTTTTTTAAGTCGAGATTTGTTTTCTCACCTGTCGTGAGTACATCTTTCTCTTACATTGTGCTTTCTTCATGCTGCACGGTTTCCAATATTCTCTGCATCCTCAATGACCTTAAGCTTTTCTTTAACCTTGTATGTGCGATTATGAGAAATTGCAGCCATACTCAACACATGGTTCACGCTTCACTTCTAATGTGGTACTGATGCCGCAAAGATGAAGGCTGGATAATGCTATAGGGATCCATTCTTTGAGGCGAAGCGGTACCGGTACCAACTGTATTTCAAATAATAGGCAAACCTAAGTTTTTTTCGCTAAATTCTGGACAAAAAATCGGCTGAGTATTCGTGTATATATGATAAGTATGACAAATCAGCAACAATAACTGTAACAAATGACACAACAAAAGCAAGCATAAAAAACGGTATCTTTGAAATAACAAACTCGGGCAAGACGAACGCTAAATCACTTCAAGGTAGTTCGAGTAAGAGATCACGCACAGATCTCCCCACCACGCTCAGCCCTCTGTGGTGTCCTCTGAACCCATACATCTGCCAGCGCCTTGTCTTCTGTATGAAGTAATACACGTCTCAGAGTGATTCTGTTTCTAGCCACAAGTTAGAGATGAGAGAATTTTGTTGACATATTAACACCACCTCGGACAAGACATTCCACTATTGCATTAGAGTAATAATGAGCTCAAATACAATGTGATGCACGTAGCATTTCTGAAATATTAATAAAAAATCATTTCTTCACCTTATCTCTTTTATTTCTGGGGTTGCTGGAGCTACCTAGGCTCATTTTGGTTTTGGCCGGGGTTTTAAGACCATATGCCCTCCCTGATGCCTTGTGATCCTTGAGATAAAATTCTCGAGCCAGCATCGACCGGTATTAGAACATCGGTCTTCCGGGTTGGAAGACAACAATTAAGCCACTGAGCTAATCCGAAATATTAATATTGTCTGCAAAAAGCTTGTAACAATACTAAAAGGAACAAATTCTTCATTAATATTAGGTATACAAATTGATTATCCAATACTCATTAACACTGTTAGCACTTATTTCATACACAGCACATTTAAACTTCCTTTCATAACAGGGGTATGTTATACTGATATGTTTTAAATAATGTTATCACACACTCTGATCTACAGCATCAGCCCACGAGGAGGCAACGATCATTAAGGCGTTGAGTCATTATGGCCTAATAGCATGGTTAGCTGGTTTTGGTCCCATTGGTCGAAAAATTTTCTCCATTTGTTGGCCGGCAGGGTAGGAGAGGTGGTAGTATACAATTTCTAATCACTAGATTGTGTGCCAAAAGCCTGGATTCAATTCCAAACCTCTCCGCAATTTTCACATGGAGTGAGGGCATATGACCGTTGTTGATGGTGATTCGTCCATCGGATAGAGACATTAAGTAAAACACTTTCAAGATTAAAATTATTGTCTCCACCTTTTCAATACATATATTTTTTAGTGATTAAATTCTACATGAATTAAAAACACCAGTTAGGGACATGTTTCGCCCTAGTTATGGGCGTCTTCAGCCTAATACTAAATCTTAAAGTCAAGAATTAAAACTATAAACATTGCAACTTAATAGTAAACTTAACTTAATACTAAATACAATGGTCTTATGCTTTTTACATAGTTTACAATATGTACAGTATGTACATTAACTTTGCCAGAATTTACGAACAATGAAATAATTTATTTTATAATGACTGGACATCCAAATTGTAGATTGGATTGATCATAGTGTGAATTGGGGTTTCTCAAATTGTATTGACTAGAGATTTATCACAGCGTGAGTTGGGGTTTCTTCAACTGTTATGGTCGCCTGAGACATTAAGCCTTGAACAGACCCCTTCTGCACAAAACATTCCAGCTTTTCTAAAGCAGTTTCCAGTGATTCCTTCTTTCAGTGATCTCCATGCAGCACTGAAGATCTGCTTGCTTCTAATATATTGATATTAATGTCTCTCTCTGTGGCAATATTACTCAGGAAATTGGCTTTAGTCTGTGTTATATTTATAAGAAATTAATCCTACGTAATGATATAATCCATAACTGAATAAAGTATAAATTTGTTTTAACTCTTTCCGGTCTGATGCTCGCAGCGGCCGAAATTTCATTCAGGCCGCGCTGCGGGCATAGCCCATAGTAAGATTTGACAATTCAATAAAAATCGAGAACGAGCTATGCATGCATTCTGGTGGTTACATCGTGTCTTTTTTATGTGTTAGTTACGAGAGTATTTAAGCAGATGGCAGTATTATATGTCTAAGTCAGAGAATTTATGATATTTTCGATCAGCGTGCATCAGTAGATGTTGTCACTCAGTGAGCTCTAATACATGGTTTCTCGCGGCAAACATGTGCTTGACGAAAGTGATATTTTCGATATTTTATATTATAAGTTTATGCGCAAATGAACATATTATTGACATATGAATTTGAAACAACTTCTTACATTTCATTATGATTGGAGTTTGTTTTACGGCCTAGCGCATGTTCCCGCGTATTTCATATTTGCGTGAATATGTAAGATTGTCTACATATTAGTAAAGTTGTCTGTTTAGAAGACTGTATTTTCTCTTTCTCGGAAGTCTTTTGTGGTAAATGGAACAATAATTTTACATTTGAGTAACTTTTGACGAAATTTATCAATTAAAATAAAATTTCATAAGAGCTCCCATTTTCATTATTGTAATTATTACGGTACTATTATTATTGAAAAATTATTATTTTGATTTCGTACTCATTATTGTTGTTATTTTGTAATTGCAATGCACATTTTATATAGCAAAATAGGGTAAATATAACAGTATTTCAGAAAACTGTACTTGTTTAGTTATCCGTCAGACCTTTCCTCCATTTGCAAAACATGGTATAATATATAAACAATTTTAAAATCTCAAGTGATAGTTGACATGATACAAACAGCGTTTTTCAAAATTAGATGCTCAAACAAGCAGAAAGAAAAGAGAGTCATGCAAATATCTCCTACAGGTACTGAGATATAATGTTTTAAAAATCCTTAAAAATGCCCAGTCCAGAACGTTTGTTAGGGATATTAAGGCCCAGACTGGAATGGGTTAAGAAACACATCATAATCTTCAAATGAGGTGGATAGGCAACTTGCTGATCAGAATTGTCATGCGGTTTGCTTACCTTCCCCTGATAGTTATAATCGGCTACAGTTTCACCGATACGTTGTGGTAATGCCGTAATAAGTGTACTCCCCATCAGCAGCCCGGTGTCTATTAGCAACTTATAAGATTTAGTACATCTACTGTAGCCGAAGTTGCCAAATCGTCTACTGCACTCGACACAAGAAAGGGTAAAGTGGTTTGGCAACCTCTCCACAAGAAACAAAGATCACTTAAAACTCGTTAACTTTGCAGGGTGCATGGTGATTGATGACCGGCTTCCAGCTCTCTTCCAGGAACTGAGGCCGTCATGTTTTGTCCCCAAATATACTGTGTATGTCCTTTTTATTGGTTACTGATCAGTACAGTGATATTATCCTTCACCAGTAAATATGTAATATTTTCATTACATTATTAAACAATTTTTTAGCCTGATACAAGAAATTGAGATTGTTATACTATTATTTGGTTTTCATTTCAGATAAACTGTACATCTATCCATGCCGCTATAATTACCGGCCTGACCATTGTATGTATATGAGTGTATGCCGCAGTGCTGATGAGAAAGGTGTTGCAGTTCTTCATGGTAGCAGAGGTAGTTTCCATGCCGCCAAACATCCTCTCTTCAGAGCCATTTATAAAGCTATGGAAGAGGTGAGTTAAAACAATTAGCTTGATCATTGCAATCTTATTGGAATATAGAGGGTTGTAGGTAAGAGGTATGCACACATCCATCCCATAGTGGATTACCATTGCACCTTGGCATTGCAAGATGTATATTTCTGAAGTTAAAACGTCTTGTGTGTAACCTTCCCTGACTCAGAACTCATTAACAAGTCATGAAGTGTTATGCTTTATCATCTGTGTCGGTGCGACATAAAGCCACTAGCAAAAAAAAAAAAAACCACAAAAGATATCGTATGGTGACAGCATCAAATAGATAATAATTTTCGCACTATTTATCTTAGGATAAAATGAGCTTATATATATTTTTTTTTAAATTTTGAATTTCCCCTGTTGTAACCCTACATCTATCCCTGACCAGGAAAACTTTATTTTTCTTTACACATACCGTACAAATGATTGACCATTGCCATTGAATCTCGTAAAACATCCAAACAAATATCTTTTAGATACGAAACGGGAATACCAAACAAAGGAAGAAATTCATTGAAAATTTTGTGACAGATCCTCGTGCACCGAAGAGTAACCCAATCACTTCCCAGCAACTGGCGGGTATGTGACACTTTTCTTCAAAGTGCTTAAAACAGGATTCGCAGTGTCTCTTCTTTTCAGAATAAACTTCTTTGGCCTGTGAACTGTTACCCTTAAACCTTATTGTTGGATCAATAACAGCGCCGATGTTTCTCTTCCTGTCAATCGCGACAATGTCTGCGTGTTTACTGAATCCATCGTAGAGATACAGTGCACTTCTTCTCCTTATGCCATCTCCAGAATAAAGCACCATATTTACCAGATTTCATTTCAGCACAGCAATTTACATATTCATTTTGAACTTTTAACTCACTACTTGTTACCACATTTAAAAACAAGACATTCGTCATAATCTATAAGACTTTGTCATAAGAGTACTTATAACTACTGTGTTCCACTTGATAGTCTTTCTTAGCCACTTGTACCAACAACAGTATTTATACTTTTAGACTTTCGGTAGGCGTGCAGTTAGGGGCATGCAGCTGTGAGCTTGCATCTGAGAGATAGTGGGTTTGAATTCCACTGTAGGCAGCCCTGAAGATGGTTTTCACCCATTTCACACCAGGCAAATGCTAGGGCTGTACCTTAATTAAGGCCACGGCCACTTCCTTCCAACTCCTAGCCCTTTTATATCCCATCGTCACCATAAAACCTATCTGTGTCGGTGCGACGTAAGGCCACTAGCAAAAAAGACCATCATTAAAATCTACGAATAAGAACAATCAGGATCCTGATTTTTTCATTCTTTCAGGTATGAGATTTTTAAGCTGATGCTGCCCTCATTATAGGCAAAACATGTCCCTCTATTCTAATATGTTAAGATCTATTTCTAAAATTTAAATTAAAAACTTTTATGTATTGAATAGGTAGAATTTATAATCTAGTATTATTCTTCGACCTTAAGTACATTTCAGTACAAACCATACGGAAGATTTGTAACATCTTCAAGTAATCCTGGTGAAGGTCCAATACACTGGAACCATACTCTAGTTGGGGTCTTACCAGAGGCATATGCCCTCTCCTTTACATCCTTACTACAACCCCTAAACACCCTCATAACCATGTGCAGAGATCTGTACCATTTACAATCCCATTTATGTGATTACCCCAAATGATGATCTTTCCTTGTATTAACACCTAGGTACTTACGGTGATCCCCATAAGGAACTTTCACCCCATCAACGCAGTAATTAAAACTGAGAGGACTTTTCCTATTTGTGAAACTCACAACCTAACTTTTAACCCCATTTGTCATCATACCATTACCTACTGTCCATCTCACAACATTATCGAGGTCATTTTGCAATTTCTCACAATCTTGTAACTTATTATTACTCTATACAGAACAACATCATCCGCAAAAAGCCTTACCTCCGATTCCACTCCTTTACTCATATCATTTATATATATATAAGAAAACATAAAGGTCCAATAATACTGCCTTGAGGAATTCCCCTCTTAATGATTACAGGATCAGATATAGCTTCGCCTTCTCTAATTCTCTGAGTTCTATTTTCTAGAAATGTAGCTACCCATTCTCCTTTGTTCCTCTTATTTTTGAGAGCAGCTGCTGCTTCTTGTCTACAAGCTAATGTTTCAGTAGTTAGTATTTTAAAGTTCAGCCCAGTCTAACTACTAGTGTGCAACTGATCCTCTGTCAACCTTCATCATCAATACAATCTAGGGGAATTCCCCTCTTAATAATTACAGGGTCAAATAAAGCTTCAACTACTCTAATTCTCTGAGATCTATTTTCTAGAAATATAGCAGCCCATTCAGTCATTCTTTGGTCTAGTCTACTATTAGTATCAACATCATCACAATCACTTGCTTTGGTTATGTACATATCAGATGTAAGGCTTTTCAGGCATTTGCTGTATTAACCAGCGTTTCGTCTTAGGTCTGACACTAGACTCGTCAGAGTGGGATGTGTCAGACCCTACCCACTGACGCTGGGTGTATGCAGGTGAGCTTATCAGAAGCCTGTATATGAGGCACAGTCTGATAACTGCATAGGGAGATAAATCTCCACAATGGAATTATTGCCCGCCTATAAATTCCGAATGAAAAATATCTAATTCCCTCCATGGGAATTTAGAATTTTCCATTGGTTATGTACAGTCACATTCCGCGCAGGTAATCCATTGTCTCAGGCGAAATCGTCACTTGATTCGTCACCAAGATTGGAATCACCATCCACGAAGTCCGAGAGGTCACCACTTGACTCGCCAATCATCAGCTACACTGCTGTTAAATTTTCACTGTCATCACTTAATTGTATTTACTTGTGTACCCTTGTTGGTGTATTTTTTTCAAAATGCCAGATTTCAGAATTTAGGATTTTCAATACCCCTGCAGATATCTGCAGATATTTTTAGAACAAACAAAGTGTGTTTCCTGGTTCTTGTATTATGTATGTGCCCTCCAGTGTTTGTTTTTACTCCACTTATAAGTCTGTGGTAATAGGAATAATCAAATTTTCCAACTTTTATTTTCCTGAATTATTTTAATTAATTAATTAAAAATGAGAAATAATTCTCATAGTGATCTAAGAGTTATCCTGAATTTAGATGACCATGTTTTGCACTCCCTGGTTAAGTATCGCTTTCATATCTTTAAAAACAGAAGAGCTACATTCTTTTGGCTGAAAGCGTACATTTTCCATTAAAACATCCTGACACTTTTAGACCTCACCATTACATTTTTGCCTGGCACTGAAAGGGTTAAAGGTACAGTGTTGGCGCAGAACTGGTGATGGGATAGAACAGAGGAGGTCGCAGCTAGCTACCAGCTGCCGGGACCGTATCTTGTCTGGCTAGTGACATCACAGCCTCCAACTGCTGGCAGCCATAGAGTGGCAGTGCTCGCATCAAAGAAATGGACCAGCCCTTACTATATGTTCTTTATATTTAACTAGCATTGAGAGATGATTATTTATTAATCAGAACAATATGCATATTAAAATACATTTACATCTTAGACTAGTATATGGGAACAAGGCTCTCAAATCAGCTGTTTTGATTTTACAATGCAACTCACACCATATCTGTCATGTACTTTCTTACAAATACCAGGCTATAACAGTGGAAGAAAATATCTGCATGTGCCACTGTTCTCCTGTTTATGGTCAAAACCATTCTGATTATGGTGGGGATTGATAAAATGATGCATTTCAGACACTATTGCTCTTATGGCATGCTTGGAATTTACTGAGTGTACCTTTTGAATCCTACATGCTAAATAGTAGATATGAATTCGAAGTTACACACGCACACACACACTCTCTCTCTCTCTCTCTCTCTCTCTCCAGAATAGGATGTTATTTCTTCACAATATTCCTTTTATGTTTACAGTATCAACTGGGCACTGAGCTGTACTCAAATTTGTACCTGCCCATGAAGTATTTTCTGGATTCAGCTACCAGCTCAAACTGTGGCAAGGTAAAGCACATCTTCACTCGAACCCTGGAGAGCTATGCACGCAAAGATGATCTTAGGTAACATCTCCTCATCCTCATTTAAAAGTAGCTTGTTATTGGGAGCTCTTATCATCATGAAGAGACTCATCAAAGGTATTTCAGGGATAAAATACACTTCCAGAGCTGCAAGTACGTGAAACATCTGTGGTATCATACATATCTATGATGAGTCTCATATTCCACTATTGAATATTATTTACAGTTTTTTGTCCATTAGATCTTTGTTTTGATCTTATGTGGAAGATGTCCTAATGTTGAGTATTTATTAGAAAATGGAAGATTGATTTATTAGGAGTATTTGTCAATTATTTTGAAATAGGATCTGTTTGGCATACATGAGTTATTCATTTCAGGAAGTTTGAAGGGTATGACCAGTTAACTGTTTTTAGTATGTGCATGATCATGACATCATGCTCCAGTAATGTTTAGGCGTAAGTTTTACGAAAACAGTAATGATACAACACCAATTGCTGTGATGGGTAATATCTTATGCAGCATTACCTCAACCATTATATGCATTATTGCTTTCGAGGTACCATGTTCATCCACTTTCATAGTGGTTCCACTTAATTTGAAAATGTGGTTATTAGCTGATCACCCTGTTAGAGTAAATAATGATTAGGTATTCCAAACTGGCTGTTGTGCTCTTATGATATGATGTGAAATAGCTCCCTTTCTTAGTTTCTACTCTTTTAGAGTTCCAAGAAATTAATGGTTTAATATTGCTGGTGCCCTTCTCTTCCATAATTAATATATCTTGGCTCATAGTAAGAGAAAGCAACTTCTGCAGCAGTTAATCAACTTTTCAGTATGCCAAATCATTTTATGCAATTTATGATGTGATTTATTGATCCATAAATCAACTTCTACATGATAACTGACAGTAAGTTGGTAGCTACTCTATACATTGTGATGTTATTAGTATATGATATCAAGTCATTGCCTCTCTTGCACATCTAGGGTGACACATTAACCAAATATGATTGTCACAAGCTTCTCACCAAGGCAGCCATGGTTCAAATCCTACTGCATGTGGGACTTTTTAAATAGTAAGTTATGTCCCTGTGGTTTGGATTTCATAGGTCTTGTGGCAGTGATCATGACATCAACAGTTCGTTAAACTACAAGTTTGTTAAAGTGAGTAGTTAGCTTTCATGAACTGCATTGTTCACGAAATAGATGGAATATTCTACAGTTTTCCTGGCAGTAGTGTAGCTCAGATTCTTGCCAACAGAACAAATATGACAGAGGCCACCATAGCTCATTTGGTAGAGCATCCAATGAGAAATCAGAAGATGGAAGGCTCAATACCCACCGGTATCCAGTTGGCTATTTTTATTCTGTACTTAACATTTCCTCAGTGTGCATTATACTGGGTGATCCACCAGTCTCGCACAGTTCATGAAGATACGCAACCCAGTAGTCCTTAAGTTCGATATTGGTCTGTTTGCTACCAGTATGTCAGCAACATAAAATGAAGCAGACTTGCAAAGGAAAAAGAATTATATGCTATCTTCACGTCAAGATAAAAGGACTAATTCACAATCATCCTGTTCATTGTGTGATTTTATAATAAATATACCACTAATACAAACTAGTTAATAGATTGTGAGAAGTGATCTTGTAACTTGAATTAAAATATCTGGCCTACTGTTGAGCATTAATTGTAATATACCATATTTACGCGAATACTACCCGCATATTTTTTTAAAGAAATTGAGGCACGAAATTGGGGTGCAGGTTTTATTTGAGTCAGTGTTGGCTTTTTTTTTCTTTTTCAAAATCAGCCTTCCTAAAGTTAGGGTGCGGGGATTATTCGCGTAAATACGGTACTACTAACTATTGCTCCTCTGTTCCGTGACAATTGTAATATGAATAACATAAAATATGAATAACTAAAATAAATTAATTTTAACTTCCTGATCATTGGCATAATGTTCAAATAGTGATCTTTTATTATTTCAGACATGCTGAATCTGGAAATGAAGTCAGTTTTCCTATATCACATCAGGTTTCTTTGCAAAATCTAAATGAATATATGACTCTCATGTATATACAGAGTTAATACACACTAATACCACATGAAAGAAATACTGTTTTACTTGTTATTTTTGTTCGTCTGAACATAATAATATTACAATGTTATATTAATGGACATAAAAATCGTATACATCGAGCCAAATGGTCCAAAATTTATCATTCATAAGCCTGGTAAATGTTGTAGAATTGCAAGTCCATGGTTTCAATTGCATATCTTCACTTATTTTATGAAACTTTGTTTAGTTGCTTTTCTTTTGTGAGATGTAGTTGGATTCTCTCTCTTCAGTAACCAGCAGTAATCTGCCAGCATGTTTGGTTCCATTTTCCTTGATATGTGCGTTCAATTTCCTGAAGATCCTGATGAAATCTTTCTCCTTGCTCTTCACTCACCATTCTTTATTTCTCAGAGAAATAGTCCAAATGTGAATGTAACATGTGCACCTTTAAGCTCACATTACAGTCTAAGTCTTGGAAAGAAACAAGCATTCTGTCCACCACTTGTTTGCAGTCTGGATCTTTTGTATTTCCAAGGAAGTTTTTTACTACACCCTGGAATACTTTTCATGCCCAGCGTTTTGCTGCGCATATAGCTTTTTCAAAATCTGTATCAGAAAGAAGTTTTCGTATATCTGGACCTGTGAAGATACCCTCTTTGATTTTGGCATTACCGATGCCTAGATTTCGATGACAAAGATACTGGAAGAGTTCACCTTCATTGTGAAGTCATAGTTTGATATGAGGCAGAGGTAAATAACTATATGTTGGACTTATTTTTTTTTTTTTTTTTGCTAGGGGCTTTACGTCGCACCGACACTGATAGGTCTTATGGCGACGAAGTTGGACTTATTAACAAGACTTTCTTGTTTTATGTTTTTCAAGCCAACAATTCACTGTCTTTTGGATGACCATTCCTTTTCAATCCAATGTTGTGACCTTGCTCAACTGCCCTACTCACACAGAAAACAGGGAAGTTTCGTGAAATCTGCTTACAGACCTGTCAGAATATCTATCACTTTAAAGTCACCACACACTTGCAATTTGTGTTCCTGATACTGTAATTTACACATCATCATCTTAAGATTTTCGTATGTTTCTCACATAATAACTAAATGAGCAGCGGGAACTGATGCAAGTTCATTTTCATTGTTGAGAATGCACTTCAAACTATGCTTGGAGTCATCAATAAAAAGTCTCCATTGAGTGGGGTCATAATGTGGTACTCCTAGTTTCAGCATAACCTCCAGATCATTGTTGCAGTAAACCAAAGTTCACTTGTCAGAAAAGAAGGGTAGAAATTCTTTTTTGAGTTGTCTATACCAATAATACATTGTCTGTGGTGCCAACACATTCCTTACACAGAGTCTGGACCCAAGTTGCTCAGCAGATTCCTTCATAAGACCAAGATCTCAAACTAAGTCATTTAACATACTTTGCTTTAAATGTTTGAGCTCTTTCCCGGTAACTTCCGATGAGAAATTGCAGTCAAAGGTAGCACCAGCCAATTCTGTCTCATCTTCAGAAGAGGAGCCATCTTTAATTGTTCCGGACACTGTGGTACTGGTACATCAAGGTTATGAGGAACAGATAGAAGTGCAGATGAAATATTACTTGGATACACAATCTTACTGTTGTTCCTGCTGGCTGTTAAAACCTTTCACATTCACTGAACAGAAGTTACTGTGAGAACTGTGGTCTGTAGGTTGTCGCCACACCATTGGTATTCTGAATGGCAGCAGTGTTCGTTCACTGACTGTCATAACTGATCTACACAGGTCCTACAAAGTTCCTGAGGTGCCCACGGCTTGTCTTGGTCTTCCAGTTTGATGCCCAAGTACGCACAGTAGGCCTTTCTGACAAACTCTGTTATATTACGCCGTTGTTTTGTTGACATGAAACTTCCACGCACATAGCAGATTAATTTGCAAGCTACTGTATGTGAAGGATTTAGTACGAATCCAGGGGTACGCATATAGAGACGAATTTGCCTATTAATGCCTGTAGCTTCTGAACAGAAATATCATATAATATTCTTTTCAAAGTATCCTTTAGAGTTCCCGAAATTTCATTATTTCATGGCAAAATCTTGGGACATCACGGCCAACACTCTCGTGTAGTTCATGCACGTGAAGCATTTCTGATAATCGATGTGGTTGTGGTATGTATATTAATGTGTGTACAGTATTTGGATTGGGGCCTGAGTTGGGAGAGCAATTTCTTAGCCTAGATGTTTGGTACCATTCAAGAATATACAGTAGAAGTCCGCTATAGCGAGTACGGTATATAACGAGAACTCCGTTATAGCGACGACTTTTTTCTGTCCCTTCAAAATTCCTATATTAAACTATGTATCGTCCTTTGGTTACAGCGAGAACCCTATCACTGGCGCATCCATTATTACGAGCGATTAAGCGCGCGCGATTTTTCCCGTTACCAATATTTATACACCCCAGCGATGATATTGCATGCGATAGATTACCCTCGGCATCGTTTCCTCGCTATGTGCACTAGCAATTTATCTCGTCGACATTCGAAGGCGATGTCGGAGTCGATTAGTAATACCCATTGACAGCTGTTCTGTAAAGAAAATTCGAAATGAAAGAGAACATTTTCGTAATAAATGCATAAATAACGTGTCCGATAAAGGTTGTTAACAGAAAAACAATATATATACAAATCTCCACCTTATCAATACAAATTTATTTTACATTAAGCAAGTAAATATAGTCAAATAGTCAAGACTAGTTTCGACCCCTAGGGGGTCATCCTCAGTTGACATGCAATACAAATTGTATTGTTCATAAAAACATCACATATAGTGGTAAAAGTTTGGACTAATTTAGACTGATCAGTCTAAATTAGTCCAAACTTTTACCACTATATGTGATGTTTTTATGAACAATACAATTTTTATTGCATGTCAACTGAGGATGACCCCCTAGGGGTCGAAACTAGTCTTGACTATTTGACTATATTTACTTGCTTAATGTAAAATAAATTTGTATTGATAAGGTGGAGATTTGTATATATATTGTTTTTCTGTAAAGTAATATCCATCAATACGGAAATGAAACTTATAAATAACAAAGGTTGTTAACTCGTTAAAAATTAAGGCTGACTAAACTACCGCTTAATTTTGAGGCTAAATACTGCAATTAAGTAAGAATGGGAAATACCTCGAGATACGGCAGAGTGCTTAATTGATTTCAGAGGTTAGTTTATATTTTGTTGCGTCTGGTTAAATTACGGAAAGGCTATTATGAAAATTTATAGCGAGAAAGTTATAATTTCTCTACTGGCGCTTGAAGTATGTTTTCATCATACGTGTAGTACGGTTAAGTTAGGAAATGTGACGCTGTTTGAATAAGAAAACTGAAACGTTTGCAACAAAATGCGATCGATCATCTTCGGTACGGTACAGTTTTCTCACTTTGTGCATTTGCGATCTCTCTCGTTGACATTCAAAGGCGATGTTGGAGTTGATTAGTAACACCTACCGACTGCTGTTCTCTAATGAAAATTCGAAATGAAAGAGGATAACACGTTTTCGTATTAAATGCGTAAATAACGTGGCCGATAGCAGTTGTTAACTCGTTAAAAATAAAGACTGAAGTAAACGATATCTTAATTTTAATGTTATATACCGGTACGGAAATTAAGTAAGAATGTGATACACCTCAAGATATGGCAGAGTACATCACTGATTTCAGAGGATATTTCATATCTTCTCACGTCTAGTTATGGCTGTTTACATGTAAATTTTTCACGTAGAGGTTATTTCTCTACATGCGTTTCAAATATGTTTTCATGATAGGCTACGTATACGGTTAGGTTAGGTGACGCTGTTTGAAGAAGAAAGCTGAGGTGTTTGCCACAGAAATCTCTGGAGTGATACCGTATTTTTCCGAATCCAAGACTTTTTTTCCTCAGAATCTCATGCGAAAACTTAAGTGTTGTTGCATTCGCAGCCTAACAGTAAGTTACCGGTAATTGATACCACTGGCAACTACCGCGGTAACCACGCTGCTTCTTTCACACGCGCACAGAACTCGTTGACAATAAACGACCAGCTCTTTACTACACATCAGTAGCCGCGACAACCGGTTGTGCAGTGCCTGCGTGTTTCTCAAATCTGCAGAATGGCATCAAAACATGCGACCCTTCGAATTCTTAGAAAAGCCATGGCTACTCAGTGGCAGAGTCATAACGTGTCTATTGTACTTGACGCTTAGTAAAATTAAGGTTTATAGACAGCAGGAATATTTTCGTGATGGATAGTTGTATTGTAAAGATACGTGGAAAAGGTATTGTCGGCAAATTTTCAACGGGTTCTAGTCGATATTATGATGCCAATTTTAAGTTAATGTTTATTAAACACTCGAAAATGTAAAATAATTGTGCAGCCGCAAGAAAATACGACATAGGCCTAAAAAGCCAATATTTGGCAGTAGCATGAAGACAAAGAGCTAAAAAAATACGTACTGTACAAAAAATGCATTCAGTGGTCCGCAACAAGGACACTTTAAAGAAGTCGAAGATGAAATTGTGAGGTATGTGCACGAAAAACACAAGCGCGGAATGGCCATACCTTGGCGCAATAAACTCGTTCGTTGATTTTCAACGTTCGCGATTAGGCCTATACATCGCTAGCCGCTGAATTTGGCTGAACCTGACAAGCGAGACGTGCATGTAGCGGCAGCTGGTTATATCTGACGCTGCGTAAAAGTAACAGTTTTATAGACAGCGAGAATAATTTCCTGATGGATCATTGTATTGTAGAGAAGCATGGAATAGGTATTGCCGGAAAATTTTCAACGAGTTCTCTTCGGTATTATGATGCCAATGTTAAGTTAATGGTCCTTAAACCCGCGAAAATAAAGAAGAATTGTGTAGCCGCAAAAAAAAAAAAAAAAAAAAAGTACGGCGTGACGAAAGTCAATGTTCGGCGTCTAAAAATAGTCTAAAAATGCGTGGGCCTACTGTACAACAAGGCATTCATATGATTTTACAAACTTCTTTTTGAGCCTGATTTAAATTTTTTGAAGGGAGAAGCGGGGTTCATCTTGTATTCGGAGAAATACGGGACTTTTTTTTTTTTTTTTTTTTTTTTCAGAATGAAATTAAACATACACTTTCACGTAGTATCTGATTACGAAAAATAACAAACAAGTAAGCCATAGTGTGGATATCATCTGCGGAAACACAAGTTTTGAACAAAATGATTGCTGTTTCATACCGATTTTAATGTACATGAAGGGTTTTCCGACTTTTATACAAAATCGGATATGACGACAATCCGTTATAACGAGTAAATTTTTCGCTGTTATGAATTCTCGCTATAACGGACTTTACTGTATTTGAAGTTGAATGTGGAAACTATAGAATAACTCTTCCAGAATTGTTAAGAGGGGAACTGCAGCCTACATCCCCTCCTAAGTTATGTTCTTAAGACTATACACCCCTTTGCATACCTTTATATCAGTCTTAAATGTATGGCAAGACTAGGACTCAATACTAACCTTCTAGACGGGTGTTTCAGTCCCAGAACCCTTTTTGAAGCAGAAGTTCCTCATGGAGCCCCAAGAAATAGTGAGTGTCCATGTTCTATGGGGCATATTACAAACGATACGTAAACAGAAGTATGAATAATAAAGTACATATGTTAAGAAATGAAACACTAGTAAAAAGGAATTGGAGACTATATTGTTCATTATTTTAATCTACAAAATGATATAATGACTAGTTAAGATATTTGAAAAATGTTACAATTTTTACATGTACACCTGATATTAATGTGAACAGTGTGCATGGTTCTTGCGGCAGAGTTTGTCCACTTATATCACAGAAATCAATTGAAGATGTATATCGTCTTCTGCATCCGAACGAGTAAAAGCATTACAGAACAAGAATTAAAGCATATGAAAGCAATGTTGTCAGACATCTACTCCATAGTAATGTCCTCTATGTCCAAAAAATATCATTTTCCATGATTATTACAGGCATTTGATTCTTGCCAATATCACAGACATGTGGATTTGGTGGAAACACAAAGTTTTCTGTCCCACTGACTCCAGCCTTTTCCTAGGGAAACTTACTTCATGTTCTGGCAGAAATTTTGCAATTACAAAATTGCGAACTATTGGGGACCGACTTTCCTCTTCTTTCCCACTTGCACTACCTTCTCTGGCTTATACTCCGCACGGCCTTACTTCTAAATTGAAGTTTCGCAAAACAAATGAGCATCACCTTTCCTCTGTTGCCAGCGCGCTACGCCTGTGAGAACAGCTGATGCAATATGATCGCGGTAAACAGCCCTTTTAAATTGTAATACAGTACTCAGAAAAACGAATGAGTATGGATTGAAAAGAAATTCACAAAATCTACACTTACTAACAATATCTGGTACTAAAAGAGAATACTGTATATTATTAACAATAAAAGAGAATGAGGAAATAACACGCCACTAACGGCTAATGGCTGGCACAGGAAGGAGGTTATGGCCTACAAAGGGAACACTCTACTGATCTCAGTCACTAGAACCCTCCGACAATATAAAGAACACACGAAATATTGAAGGACAATGCAAAAGATTGCGAACCGTACCGAATACCATACACGCTGAGCGAGATAGGTTAACCACGTGGTGAATATAAATAATAGAGTTGGCAACTAGGTTTCGAGATCGTGCTCTGCCGATATAAATCGATATGAATGGCAGATTGGGATTGATTGGATGCCTATGCTTCAGCGCATAACCACCAGACAGAGCCAAAATCTGCCAAAATGTCAGTTTAGAAGTAGAGCCGTACGGAGTATAATTTGCAAGAGCACTTTCCGAAAATATTGATCCAGTGTGAGAAGCTGCATCATTTAAAAGGGTTGTTTTATCAATCTCATCTCGTGCCTCATCACCTTGTGCCACATCATTAACAACAATCCCTTTTCTAGCTGGAAGGTTTAGTCGCTTTCCTCGTTGTGCACACTTCAAGAACCCTGCAACAAGATCTTTTTCTTCATTTGAATTCAAAGCTGTTGGGGCACCTGCTTTCAGCTTATATTTATTTTTCATTTTATCATTCAGCGTCGTGTATGGCACACCATAAACTGTATGTATAGAAAGTTTACTGCTTCTCACTGCAGCCGTAACATTGGCCATGTACTCTGACTAGTATTTACACTTTCCCATTGGTCCTGGTAGCTTATGGTAGATTCTGCCCATGATCAGTGTCACCCTACAAAATTTCTGCTATTAATATTATGCCTATTATTAACATGCTAATGCGAGTAATACACAGATATCTGAAAACTCCCTGTTACAAATGTTTTTAGAATATGTAACTAGCAAAATTTACCTTCCACAGACAGGCGACTTTACTGTGGAACAGAAGTTTCCAGTGTTGGCTGAGAATGACATGTTTCTGCCGATTACTGTTTAAATTTGTACTATGCAAATGCTCCAAGATATTGAAATCCACACTGATAGTTTGGAAGGGTCAAACAGTTAAGCAACGTATTGCAATATTTCCCCTCTCACTTTGTAATAATGCTTGCGTGACAACGATTTTTTTTTAATTAGAACATTTTATTGGAACTTAACATTGATGTTATCCCATTTTACAGTACATAAATTACATGTGGAATATATTCAGTACAAATTTATTGACATACATCAGAGCACTTTTATATTCATTGTCTTCTTTTCTCAACACTTGACATTTTACTGGAGCTATTTTACTGTTTGTAAAATGTGATGTATTGTGTATTCATTGTTACATAACAATTTGACATTCCAGCAGATTTTCAACTTTTCTAAACTTACCCATTCCAGGGCTATAAAAATGTGCTTTACGAGACTTGTTAGTTTCTTGAGATATATTATTTTGCGCCCACTATTCCACAAATTGGCTGTAAAAAACTTCCACCTTACTCATCTGTTTCCTGTATCTTGATGGAAGTAAATATTAGTTTAAACAATCCAATATTATTCAGGTACTTGCTCATTGTGTAAAAAGAATGTTAAAATATTTTTTAAATGGACCACCATTAGAGCATGTGTATAGAGTTTGAATGTTAGGAATGGAAAGAATCAAAGATGTGACAAATCAAGAAATGTAGAGGGAGATAGGAACATGAAAGGGAATCAGGATAAACAGAGTGACTGGCCAGTGTGGGAAGAGGAGACAAGGGTAAACATGAAAACACGAAAGAATGAGGACAATGTCCACATCTTCATATACTGTCGTCTTGGAGTAAATAGGCTCTTTCCTCTTCATTCACAGTTCTTCTACATCCATTCCTTCTCAACCCCCGACAAGCTTGTTTCTACTTCCCAGCTTCATTAGAAGGGTAGGCTTGACACTCATTCAGGGGCCGCCTTGACAATCTTCATTCTAGGTGTGGGAAGTGTAAGATAGGAAGAAAGCTGGTTGAACACAAGAAACAGAAAGAGACAAAAATGTAAAGATGTGTACTTGTGGACTTTAATTTAATTTCATGTGGCTATTTCTAGCCGAGTGCAATCCTTGTAAGGCAGACCCTCTAATGAGGATGGGCAGCATCTGCCATGCATCGGTAACTGCGTGTTATTGTGGTGAAGGATAGTGTTATGTGTGGTGTGTGAGTTGCAGAGATGTTGAGGACAGTGCAAACACCCAGCCCCCGGTCCATTGGAATTAACCAATGAAGGTTAAAATCCCCGATCCGGCCGGGAATCGAACCCGGGACCCTCTGAACCAAAGGCCAGTACGCTGACCATTCAGCCAATGAGTCGGACACTTGTGGACTAAACTAGATCTTTTCCAAGAAGAATTTGAAAGAATGGGAATGATCATCATCCGAACTAAAACCATTGGTTAAGTGATGAGTCGAAATCCTGAAGCAGTCCAACTGCGAGTTAAAAATGAAGAACTAGACATTATCAATAACTTCACATACTTAGGGGGCTTCGTTTCTTCTGAGAATGCCATAAACCGAGAAATAGGCAATAGAATACAAGCTACATAAAAATTCTACCACTTCGTTCGTCAATTACTGTGGGATGACTCATTTCCCCAAGCTTGCAAGCTCACACTGTACAAAACATATCTTGTACCAATTCTAACATACGAACTGGGAGCAGCAACATTGACTAGATCTGCATAAAGTCACCTGCAGGCCACTGAAATGAAATTCCTTCGGTCGTGTCTCCAAAAGACAAGGAAAAACAAAATAAGGAATGAAAGTATTCGGCAACAACTTGGATTGGACAGGAGCCTGTTAGAAACCGTAGAATTAAGCAGATTATGACGGTGTGGACATATGAGAAGGATGACTCCAATTAAGACCCCAAGAGTATACTATGAAAGGAATGTTGTTCATAGGAGGCCCAGAAGGAAGCCTCGTGATAGTTTGGAAAAGCAAATTTTCAAAGACCTTGCCAAACGTGATGTAAATTGGCAGCAAAAGGTAGAATATCAGCTGTGGATGGACAGGACGAACTGGAAATGGTTCGTAAACACCCGCATCCAGCTTGCTGGAGCGGAAAATCGATGATGATGATGATGATGTACTGGTGGTATGACTAGGGACACAGAACAAACACAATAGGAGAAAAGGAACCCAACAGATCAATATAGGTAATTAAGGGAATATTTGGGTATTGAATACAAGACTGCTTCTCAGCATCTGTTCTTCAAATCAGACCTGAAAGTATACAGAAAGTATATTTCAGGTTGATGGTTTAACATAACTATCCTATTCCTAGAATATTGTAATTTAAATTTTTTGTAAACCATGCCTCTTTATTACTTTGCGTGGACATTAATAATTTGAGTATTGCATCAGTATCAAAGCAATATGTTGAGTAGAAGCTATGAGAATGTGTTGGATTTCATTTCTTTATTTCCATAATATAGAAGGAATCTCACGCTTTTTTTCATCTGCAAATTTGATATAAATTTTACATCAATCTTTACATTATTTAGGAGAGAGTGGATAGTCTAATCTAATTTCTTGACAGTTTTTCCCAAAGAAGCAGCAAAATAAATTTCTTCTGCATTATATTTAGATAATATCCCATTAATATGTTTATAAAATTAATATTTCACACCTTTTAAAGAATCTTTGTTCTAGTGTTGAAGGCTAGAACCTGAACACTCCTTGTAATGGTCAACTTCTGTAAGATAAGAATGACAATTTTATTGTTATCTAGAACAAATATTGTATATAACTTAATGTAAAATGAGATTTTAATTGGACAATAAATTATTACACAAGGGTTTTACTCATGTAAGTGTTAAATTGTGTATGGTTGAATAATAGGAGATGCTGTACATTTTTCATAGATGTGAATTACTGTTATCACTGATGGAACAAATGTCTTAGAATTAACCAAAGTTTTTAACTATTCAGTGATTATTGTATTTTTTGTAGCCAGTGTATGTCATCATTTTTTTAATGTTGTTGTTCATTCTGTAATTATATGTAGGCTATACTATTGAATATTTCTGACTTACCTATTCTTATTATCTAGCAACTTGATATATTAATAAGAATTGTAGTGAACTCAGGAATATTTTATTCTATGTTTTTACAGTATCTATCATGTTTGTTACTTTGTCAGATCTGTTCCATATCAGAGTGTTCCTTTCCTTCATCCAGCTGCATACTGTGGGATGAAAATCTCAGCACCATGATCCAACTGTGATGATGCCAACCTATTACTCTGCAGTTCATTATTTTAAAAAGTATTGAAAGGGTTGAAAATATATCTTAGAATGGTTAAAAAGAGCATAAGATTAAGGCTGACCTGAAAAGTAAGGGATTAGTTCAGGAAATTTTGTGTTGTCAGGAAAATTATCACATCTCATCAAAGGTTATACATGTACAGTTGAACAATCAAAAATTGATACATGAAAACCTTTAAAGTCCTGTATCGGATATCATCATCCTTGAGCGAGGTGGTACAACTGCAACAAGAAATGATGTAACTCTCTTATTGTTAAATGACATGTTGTTGGCAAATGCAACTGTCTGCTTAACAGAATAATATAAAAGAATACAATAAGATGAACAAGAAACTGTTATAATGATTTTTTAAAAATATGTGAAGTGAGGAGCACGCCTGGCAAGTGAAGCTCGATGTAAAGCACTTCACGGCTTGTCTGTGTTCTTATAGGGGAAAGGTCCATGTTTAGCAACCAGGAGATCCAGGGTTTGAATACTGGTATCAGCAATTTTTTTTATTTCTTTTTATTATTATTATTATTATTAAATCACAGGCCTCTCGAAGAACTGTTATAGAGGTGAAAATATGGTTCATGCTCTGCACAGCGGGCAGTATAAGCATGTTCATGCCATTGCCAGTTAGCTCCACGAAAGGCGTCAAGGTTGAGAACCTGGGTTCGAGTTTTATTCTACAAATTAAAGTTTTTATAGTTCTAGTGTTGCATTAACGAAATGTGTGTGTATTTCTATTCATTGTGAAATCTGGCATTGTGCTTTGAGTTATATTAGTCCTTAAAAGGACAGTTGTATACATGACTTAATACCTCATCCAGTATCCATCGGCTTGAGCAACTTGTCGGAGCTGACGTGGCATTGACTCAGCAAGCTTCCTAAAGTATTCCTCGTTTAGGTCAATCTCCTTCCATGTATCCAGCATAATGCCCCACAAAACATCTTGAGAACGCAGGGGAGGTGAGACCAGTGTTTCCTTGTATGACGTTTCCACCTTGCCTACACATGTTCATTGAGGTTCAAGAAACCCAATTGAGCAGTTCACTGGAGTCCTGCTCGGAAAATCTGCCCTGAACATGACCGCTCTTATGGATTGGGAAGTTGACTTGCATGAACTGTATTACCTCAGCTGGATAGCACTCTCTCACGCTTGGAAAAATAATATTCTGCAAAATGTCCAAATATTGATCCAATGTGAGACGGTCAGGTATCCGTTGAAGCACTCCAGCCCCATCACATGATATTCAACCCCAACATGACACAGATATGCGGCCACTGCATGAACACTCAGCTATATATCTTCTCTTGTATTGGGCTCCCCATAGCCATTAACTGGCCAAACTTCCCACTGAACTGAAAGAAGGCTCTTCAGAGAATATCACAATTTAACCCCATTTCAGTAAAGGCCATTTGTTCATCGGAGAGAGACTCTTTGGCAGCAGCTTTTCTACAATGGATTCCAAAATTGGATGCCACAAACAGCTCTGTCTGCAATGGCATGTTCTTCCTCATCCATGTTCACTGTCCATTGTTTACTGTTGTAGTTAAAGGGTTAGGATTAGATTACAAAATTAAAAAAAGAAAAGTCTCCAGTATTTAACAAAATTACCTAATTATGTTATGGCCATCCTGCTTAAAGAATTTGAATAGTTGCATAAAAGAAAGATTACAAGAAAATCTTGCCATAACGAAACACCTTGATTATTGCCAGTGATTATTGATTATTATTATTATTTGTCATTGGTATTGAATTCATTACTGCCTACTTTTATTATCATAACTCCTCCAGTTTTTTCATTCTAAATATTTGCCTCCTTTCTTAAATCATTCAGTGGCAACTAAGGTGGATAACAGAACTGCTCAAATAAATGGCATGAAAGAGTAAACATGTACAAACCCAGATATAGGTATAAATAGAGCAGTTAGTTATACAAAACAAGATATAGGTATTTGTAGAACAGTTACTTTGTGGAAAAGGCTATGAGTCTGTGATCTCTAAAACATATTTCCATATTTACTTTTTGCACATGACTTCAGGCACTTATTCAACTAACCGAATGACATGAGCATCAAAGATAATTTAGCTGTAGATTGAAGTTATATGACCTGGAGACTCTTATGCTGGAGTTTCAGGGACTTTGAGTAAGCACCACCTGGATCATGGTTCTGGCCAGATAAATCTCCTTAATCTAGAGTTCATGAATGTGTAGTTCCCATTGAAACAATTGTAATATGGTTGAGGTGACACATTACCTTTCAAAGACTGAACATTTTGCTATTTGTGAATATCTCTTGGGCTTCTACTTTCGCCTGTCATTTTGATGTTAACCGTGAGTTTTAGAGTGTTGAAAACAGAAGCCTTAAGCATCATGTTTTATTGTGTTTTATTTTCTCCTTACCAAATGTAATACAGTTATTATTATATGAATTTATTCCTTTGGGACCAAACGCAATGGTTTGTAACCTGTCCCGAAACACTAACTGCTTGAAGCTTATTTCTTACAATATCTGCCTTTCAGACCTACCACACAGTCACAACAACAGGGTAATAAAACACTTAACATTATGTATTATACATCTTGTTGTATATTTTGTATGTTGTTATGAAATAAATAATTTTGAAAACTTGTATCTGTTAGTAATGTTTGTAACTTGATGACTTTGTTGAGAGGAAACTCACCAATCACCGCACATCCTAAGTTTTTATACATTCCATAACCCTTCTTCCTCTCTCAGTTATATTCTGAATGTCTAACATGTCCTAAATTTTTTAACATTCCATAATATTTTCTCGTGTAATTGTATTCTAAATGTTTAGAATACCTCCTTTTTTAATTTACACTGTGTGTATTTACATAACGACGGCCCTGTGGTCTAGGGGTAGCGTGCCAGCCTCTTGACCAGAGACCCTGGGTTTGATTATCTACCGGGTTGGGGATTTTTACTGGAATCTGAGTGCTGGTTTGATGTCCACTCAACCTACATGAGAAAAATTGAGGAGCTATCTGACATTGAGATTGCATCCCTGGTATAGAAAGCCAAGAATAACTGCTGAGAGGATTCAATGAACTGACCATGAGTCACCTCATAATCTGTAGGCCTTTGGACTGAGGAGCAGTCTCTTGATAGTTAAAGGCCTGTGAGGGTGGTAGCAGCATGGGAATTTGTTTTGTATTCATGTAATCACTCTCTTAAAAATAAAAAAGAGCATGTCTGCTTGCCTCAGATGAGGTACTCAGCATGACTAAACCTGATTGAATATTAGTTATGAAATAGGCAATTCAGTTGCTCTCAAAGATTCAGAAATATTGACTAGAATGTTATATATTGGTGGTGATTATTGTTTTTAAGAGGAAATACAACTAGGCAACCATCCTCTATTAACACTGATCAGAGAGAAAGATTTAAAGGAGTCCAACACTTCAAAAAATGAAGGCATCAGCCAAAAGAAGACAAGGACCATGAAGGCCATGAAAGTGAAAGACTCCCTAGGCCTCAAGTACTCTAATACTGTCTGTGTTGAAAAAAACAAGAGTTGATCAAGAGAGGTTGGATCAGATAGATGAAAGTGAGGAGCCTGATACAAGTAAGTGGAAGAAATGCCAGGACTCATCTAAGGGTCCCCATGGTTGCCAACCCATGCTCCCAAGTTAAGATCCCTTAGGACTCCTTTTAGTCACCTCTTATGACAGGCAGAGGATACCATGGTCGTAATCCTACCACCCCACCCACGGGGAGAATGTTTCATACTCAAGACAATATTGTCCAGGGAATCAAGGGAAAATGAAATGGTGTATGGCTTTTAGTGCCTGAATGTGTCCGAGGACTTCGGCTCGCCAGGTGCAGGTCTTTTGATTTGACACCCGTAGGCAACCTGCATGTCGTGATGAAGATGAAATGATGCTGAAGACGACACATACACCCAGTCCCTGTGCCAGGGAATTAACCACTTATGGTCAAAATTTCCGACCCTGCTGGGAATCAAACCCGGAACCCCTGTGACCAAAGGCCAGCACGCTAACCATTTAGCCATGGAGCTGGACGAGGGAACATTAGCTGTAGGTGGACACTATAATGTTTCCTTATATTTGTGATACAGTTATTTTCTTTTAAATTATTCTGTTTCTGGATTCTTATACAGTAATGTAATTTGTTTTAGTTTGCTTCACTAGTGCCTAAAAAGTGTTCATCCAGCAAAGAGTGTAGTCCATCTCACCTAGTTAGTGATTCTTTCTGGTGTATATATATATATATGTGTGTGTGTGTGTGTGTGTGTGTGCAGCATGAACGCTCAATAGTGATTCCCCTCATTCTTCTATTAAGGACCGTTTTCCTAGAGACGGGCTTGTTGCGTTGCACTGGACTGGTACTGAAAGTACTGGAATTATACTGGAATTTAATATAGGTACTGAAAATATACTGGAATTTTGAGCCATATACTGGAAAATTATAAAATATAGCGGATGTAATCTATCCTGGATATTTGCACTCCAAAAGTCCAAGTAATAAGAACAATTATGTAGGTTGGCATTATAACTTAAAGTGATTTTACTGAAAAGTAATACTTACTTAGTGCAGTAGTACCAGTACAGTTACTAGAATAATAACTTGTGATTTTCTGTAATAACCCGGTGTCGGAACGTTATGTCCTCATCGCCCAGCATCTCTCTTGATGTTGTAGACAGTCAGTAACTTTCCCTTTTCTACTAATACTGCTTTCAGTTTCCATATTTTTTTTTTTTTTTTTTTTTTTTTTTTTTTTTTTTTTTTTTTTTTTTTTTTTTGCGATAGTGCAAGTATAATATCAATGGATGCATTATATTATATGGTATACTTCAAGTAGCCTATATTATGCATATAATATAATGCACCCATTGTTATTTATTTATATACTTACTACCGAGCTCGATAACTGCAGTCGCTTAAGTGTGATCAGTATTCAGGAGATAGTGGGTTCAAACCCCACTGTCGGCAGTCCTGAAGACAGCTTTCCGTGGTTTACCATTTTCACACCAGGCAAATGCTGGGGCTGTACCTTAATTAAGGTCATGGCCGCCTCCTTCCCACTCCTAGCCCGTTCCTGTTCCGTCATCGCAATAAGGCCTATCTGTGTCGGTGCGACATAAAGCAACTTTTAAGAAACTTACTTACTTACCTTGGTCTTGCTCTTATATTTCAGTGACAATGAGGTTTTTTTTTTTGTTTTTTTTTTTGTTTTTTTTTTGTTTTTTTTTTTTTTGCTAGTGGCTTTACATCGCACTGACACAGATAGGTCTTATGGCGACGATGGGATAGGAAAGGCCTAGGAATTGGAAGGAAGCAGCCATGGCCTTAAGTAAGGTACAGCCCCACCATTTGCCTGGTGTGAAAATGGGAAACCACAGAAAACCATCTTCAGAGTAAAATAAGAGGAAAGACTTTTTTTCAAAAATGACTTTGGACAGGACAATAAATTAAGATTGGAATTGGCTTCAGAGAGAGGAAAGTGATAACTATAAAGGGTATTGCTCTTTGTGTAGGACTAGTTTTGATATTAGCAGCATGGGGGTGTCTTCAGTTTGATCTCATGCCAAAGACAAAAGGCACATTGAAAGAGTAAACACTTCAAGTTCCAGCAAAAAACTGTTTCACATTATACCCGCCAAGGAAGCAACTACAGACTCTGTTCCTGTGAATGCTGCTCCATCAAGTACAAACTCTGTTCCAGTGAAAGCTGAATTTTGTCAAGTGCGAACTTCAGTTGTTAATGATAAGCATACTTATGTTGTGCCTAGAAGCACTCTTAACAATTTATCATCAAGAATAAAGCTATTACTGTAGAAATATTGTGGGCTATTACTCAAGTTATGACCCATTCTTATGCTAGAAGTTTTGGCATTTGTAGTGATCTTTTTAAAATCATGTTTCCTAATAGCGAAATTGCAAAGAAGTTCAAGTTACCCAAGGATAAACTTGGATACCTAGTTAAATATGGACTGGGTCCATTCCTCTGAAAAGAATTGACAAATTTGGTTAAAGAATGTCCTTGATTTTGTATTTCTTTTGATGAAAATCCACAGCATGTTTCCAGTCATCCGACCAGATCAGGAATGGAATGAATGAAGCCCCATCTAACAGCGAGGATAGGAATTGTGCCGGCTGCAGAAGCCTGTCGCACTCCTCGGGGGCAATTATTAATGAATGACAGATGGAATGAAATGATAGTGAAGAGTGTTGCTGGAATGAAAGATGACAGGAAAAACCAGAGTGCTCGGAGAAAAGCCTGCCCCGCCTCTGCTTTGTCCAGCACAAATCTCACGTAGAGTGACCAGGATTTGAACCACGGAACCCAGCGGTGAGAGGCCAGTGTGTTGCCACCTGAGCCATGGAGACTACCTGTATTTCTTTTGATGCAAGTTTAAATTCTGTCACTTAGAAGGGTCAAATGGATATGGCTGTTAGATTTTGGGATGGAAACTTAGTTCAAACAAAATATCTTACATCTGCATTTTTAGGTCATGCTGCTGCTGAGGACCTCTGATGACATTTTTGCAGAACTTGAAAGACACTGGTTTGGATGCGAAAAAGATGCCGAAAGTATCAATGGACTAAACCTGAAGTTTTTGAAAGATCTAAAGAAGTACTTAGATGATTCACCCTCAGATCTGGAGCTGTTGGATTTTGGTACCTGCTCCTTGGATACTATTCATAGTGCATATAAAATGGCACACAACAACTCTGAATGGAACATTCACAGATTTTTGTGCTCTCTGTATTGCTTCTTCAAGGACATTCCAAATAGACGTGCAGATTACAAATGCATAACAGGATTTCCTCTGAAGTTCTGCTCTATCAGATCGGTTGAAAACTCAAAAGTTATTGAAAGAGCTGTGGAAATGCTGCCACATATTAAGAAGTATGTTGATGCTTTTGAGGAATACTTCCTGCATCAGAAAACTTTGGAATTATAAAAAGTTTTGTGGGAAATGATCTGCTCCCAACACAGTTGGGATTCATGCATTCTGTTTCCCTTGAACTGGAACAGTATCTCTAAGTATCAGAGTAATGATCTTCTTTTGCCTTTTATGTTCTCTGATCTGAGTACTAAGCTTGAACACCTGTTTGAAAAAGTGTAAAGAACCAGATTTTAGAGTCAGCAAATACTAGTAAGAAACTTCTCTCAGTTGATTTGAAGAAAACAGAAAACCTCAAGCCCTTCCACGCTGTTAACATTGGATTTGCAGCCTCAGCAGCTTTAAAAGGTAAGGGAATAAAAGATGTGAAAGTTCTTCAGTTCTATGGAGACTGCAGAAAATTTCTTGTTGATATATGTATGAAAATTTTTGTCAAAAGCCCCCTTGCTTTCAAGTTTGTTTGGAGGTGCCAGCTGCTTCAATCTTACAATTATGAGCAATTTGTCTATTAGGACCTGCAGGCTAACTGCTGCTTTAGAAGTTCTTGTTGAGACAAAACAATTATCTCCTATGCAAGCTGATATTGCAAAACGAGACTACTTAGATTTCTCATCAAAGGAAGAAGTACTGAAGTATCTGAAGAAGTTTGATCCCAAAACCAATCGATTGGACGATTTTCTTAGCACCGCCTTTTTTTTTCAACACAATGTTTCGAAATAACTGATCCACTTCACACAAAAAGTGCTTGTTTTGTTTCACGGCAATGCTACTGTAGAAAGAGGTTTTTCAATAAACAAAGAATGCCTAGTAGAGAATCTTCATGAAAATAACTTGATTGCGCAGCGTCTGGTGTACGATGCAGTATCTGCAGGTGATGAAGTATTAGCTGTCAGTTTTTCAAAACATGATCCCTGCAGCCAAAAATGCATTAACATTGAGAAATGAAGCTTTAGAAAAGTATGAAAAGAATACAGATAACATCGCAGCCAAAAGAAAGTCAGCAGCAGAAGAAATAAAACATATGGTATAGAATTGAAGAAATGATGTATTATGCAGAGTGCCAAGGAAGAGACAGAAGAACTGGAGAAAGAGGTGAAAAGACTGAAAAAATTACAGTCGTAAGAGAGAGGGAGAGAAAATGAATTGTGTGGGGGGGGGGGGTTGTTTCATATATACAGCATTGTAAATTGAAAATTAACAGTTGTATAGTATGAAGCTATAAATACAAAAAAAAAAAAGTCATATATATATATATATAACTGGCAATTGTCAACTTCTTATCTTGCAATTGTTTTAATAGTCTTACAAACAATTTTGTATTCATTGGAATTGTAAATTTTTTTCAAAGCAAGAGTTGTATAAATTTTCTAATTAAAGAGATTTACAAGCAAAGGGTGGAGTGGAAGGCTGTGCAGGGAGTGGGGAGGCCCTGTAAAAATGTTAAAAAATTGTTTGTATTAAAAAATCAAGGCTAGCTAAATTTACCAAAAAACAAAATATGCATTTGTTGGCAAAAATTTATAAACCTGAAATCATCAAGGGTGTAATTCTTCCTATAGAACTTTAAAAAAATTCATAGCATTAGGTACTGGAATGTTGTTGATAGTTATACCGAATATACTGGAATTTTGAAAATGGAACTCAGTAGACACCCTGAAGTAGTGTTGATGTTTTCCTACAGAACGCAACACATCCTGCGCCAGCGACAAATGCTCAGAGTGTTGGGTCGACTGGTTCCAAATTACTTATTATGTCTCGCCCAGCATACTATTTGGATTCAGAGTTTATCACGTGATATCACCAGTCAGTTTATAGTTGGTATGCATACGTAGGTACACACATTGGCCACAATGTCACAATTTGCGCGTTTCAGTGCTGCGGAGGATGAACAATTAATTGAAATTGGGGCCATCCAGTTCTGTGGGAGCTGAAGAACCCTGAGTACAAAAATAGTGTAAAGAAAGAAATTATTTGGGCAGATATCAGCAATATGATCCACAAAACAAATAAGCACCTGCCTACATGAAAAGAAATATTTTATTGACATTACTTTACATGAAATAATTCATTATTGGTTTTTACTATTTTGTGCACAGAAAAACAAAAGTATTTTATATAAGTAAACATTAGTTTCATTATTGTTGAATATAAGTAGTCATTATTATTTTTAATGCCTGTTTTTGGTGAATGATAAGTATTCATTCCTCAGAGCATATTATGTAAACAACAGCACACAGTAACTAACAAATCTACAGTTTCAGATTTCAAATTGATAGATGTGTAAAAAATTCAGAATGTTGTACACATGATTCTGAAGGCGTTCTCAGATACTCTCCTTGCTCTGTTAGTTGAAAGTTGGTTTTGGCCCATTTGCCATTTACTTCATTGTATGGCCTTTCTCAGCATGTGTTACTGGTGACTTGATTAGATTGGAAGTCTGCACTGAAAGGTCTTTGATGAGGTGCAAAATGGAGGTGTTCTCACGGGAGATTCTGAAAGAAGCCGTAAGTTTTTCCTCTTCCTCCATCAAATGCTTTGTAATCAGCAATTTAAATGCTCCTTCATCGGCTCTTTTCTTTTAGATCCCATCTTCCAATCTCCTTATTTTTGACCACTCACGATGCACAGACCCCTCCTCTTCATCCTCTGTCTCCTGATCAAATAACAGCAATATCGGTAGTACTTTTCTTTAGCTGAAAGTGATCCATGACACTGGAGATCACAATACTGCCCGACTGATAACCTGGAGCGCTCTCTAGGAAAACACTCTACTTGAATGTTTTACGTTGCGCTGGATACCTTGCGTTTACCGAGTGTATTGCATCTGGCGCAACACGATAATCTCAGTTAGAAGAGATTCAGTATAAGGAAAACGGTGCAAATAAGAATGAGTGCATTGTTATCTGAGTGTGTTAAAGCATAAATGTGAGGCAAAAAGTGAAAAGGGACCTCTTGTTGGAGAAGGAACGTTTTCAGCACAATCAAAATGAGTAGTTAGAGTCAAAAATAGTGATTTTTTTTTTTTTTAATGTAACTAAAGCGTTTCAGTCTGTCAGAAACATGAATTATAACACTGCATCATACCTGTAAAAAAGTACACACTATTAAAGAAGTAATGACATGCTTTTGTCCAACAAGAACATCCCCAGATTCTATGAAATCACTTTAAATCATGCGCATATAGGTACAATATTGTTTATGTTGCATAATCTCGTCAATGATTATGAACTGGTGATGGTACGAAGAAGTACAAACAAATAATGACTGTAGTAGTCACTTTAATAACTTTAAGAAATTTTTCTGTGCTTATCTTAACTGCTATCGTCCGTTACCTTCAGCAACTGCATTTGGACTGAAGGCAGTTTCTTTGCTGCTCTGGTCTTGGTTTTGGTAGCTAAGTAGCTGGATGAGGAGAAATTCTGTTGGCAGTAACTCATGTTTTGTGGAGCCTAGGGGGTGAGGGGGAATGTTGTGGGCATTGACTCTGTACATTGGGGAATGAAGGGGGAGTGCTGGTTCTACCTAGTGTAGCCATAAATACTGTTACAACTTAAAAAGTGAAAAATGTAAATATTATGAGAAGTATTTTAATTTGCTGTTAATATGTTGTTCCTACAGGCATTTTTTACACAAATCATCAATCACTTTTCGAAATGGTCACCTGTGGCACTGATACAGGCTCTGAGTCCTTGTGGCCACTCGTCTATGGCAGAACAGAGGACATCCAGTGAGAAATCTGCCACTGCTGCCAATAAGGAACGCTTTTAACTTCCAATGGTGGGGTGTCTCTTCTTGCAGACCATGCCCTCAAGCACTGACTACAGTTGGTAGTCCAAAGGGTTCAGATCCGGACTGCTACTGGGCCAATCTTCAGTTGAAATGAAGTCAGGGACATGATGCTGAAGGCACCCTTGAGTTGACCTAGCCTTGTGGGCTTTAGCAGAATCCTGCTGGAAAGTCCAGGGTTGTTTTGAAACAATGTGCCACTTAAGTTCACAATAGGCTCCAAAACGGTGCTTTTGTACACTCTGGCGCTGGTTTTAACACCCTTTACGAAGAAATGCAGCTGGGTGGTGCCAGAATAACTCACCGCCCACTACACCATCACAGAGGAGGGATGATGGACCCTCTGAACTTTCGGAACCTTTTTACTGGCTTTCCGAGATGATGATGCATAATCACTGTCGTTTTGCACATTGAGAGATTCTTCAATAGTGAATACCTTTTCATCGGCGAAGAGGACGTTTCAATGACCATTTTGTGCATAACGCTGCAGGAGACATCAACATTTAAGCCCTCTCAGTTTCTTTAGGCATGCGTCAAGGTAATGTCCTGTTCATTGGCAATAAGCCCATAGTCCAAGGTCCTCTGACAGAAGCCTTGACATTGACCTTTCTGAAATGTTAATTTCACAGACCATGATAGCCTGTTTCCGCACCGTATTTCTCCGAATACAAGCTGCCACTGCCTTTTTTACTGCTGGAGTCCTGACACTGCGTGGGCGACCCTTCCTCGGACGATCCTTTTCAGTCCCGGTTGCAGTGAATCGCTCAATGGTCCGGTACACAAACATACAGTACAACTGATTTCCAGCTTTTGCAGCATCTTGAAAATGTTACTTGGAGATTTTCCAACTTTATGTAATGCTATTACTGCAACATGATTTTCATAATCACCCCATTCCATGTTGAAACCTGGAGCTAGATACTTCCTCTTTCACAGTCAAGTTGACAATGGTTCAAGGTTAACGTGTGCACACTGGGGTAGTTCTTTACCTGCCAAACCGGTTGTACAGCGTGAATCAAAAGTTTGTAATAGTATTTATGGCTTATATTGTATTTTTATGTATTAGTGAGTAAATGTAAGTTAATGATTTTGATGAAATAAATGTATGGAATTGAATTAAACATAACTTGAATAACACAACAGCCAAATAATCTATTTCCAAAATTAACTTATGCGACATACAGAAAGCGATAAACTTTGTATGTTTGAATTGGCGTACTTGGCTACACACAACTGCGCCACCTGATGGATTCACTCATCAAGAGGCCACTACCCCATACCCTATTTGCAATTCGCTCTGACCAACAGCTGATTTTAAACCATGCTACATATGCTTATAATTGTTGTTTGGGACAAGTGGTTCTTTATATAATGGGAATCAACATTGGCAAAACCAAGCAAATTGGCCATGCAGTTAGGGGCGCGCAGCTGTGAGCTTGCATTCGGGAGAGAGTGGGTTTGAACCCCACTGTTGGTAGCCCTGAATATGGTTTTTCATGATTTCCCATTTTCGTACCACTAATCAATGAATCTAGTCCAGTGAACAGCACTTTGGTATTATCTCCCATTGTAATTTCATCATGTTTTTCGCCCCAACATGATTATTTTCTAATCACACAACGGCGCATGGACCAACAATACCCGTAACACTTAAATTCCCCCTTTTAACATGCACTGCATCATTTGCAATAACCACGGGTCAGGGTATACCTTAATTATGGCCACGGCTGCTTCCTTCCTACTCCGATGTTAGGCCCCTTAAAACAACAAGCATCATCGTCATCATCATCTTCCTACTAGCTGCCTCTGTGGGTCCGTGGTAGAGTGTCGGCCTCCGGATCCCAAGATAGCGGGTTCAAACCCGGCAGAGGTAGTCGGATTTTTGAAGGGCGGAAAAAAGTCCATTCCGCACTCCATGTCGTACGATGTCGGCATGTAAAAGATCTCTGGTGATACATTTGGTATTTACCCGACAAAATTAATTAAATCTCAGCCATAGACGCCCAAGAGAGATCCGGTTTACTCTAGGTCCGCTAGATGGCAGACAGAGTAAACCGGAACGTCGAAATTGACGAGCAGACAGCCAGATGGCGTCAAATCGAAATGTCTGCAAAATGGTAGCTGAGGCCATACGATTATTATTATTATTATTATTATTATTATTATTATTATTATTATTATTATTATTATCATCTTCCTACTCCTAGCCCTTTCCTGTCCCATCATCGCCATAAGACCTGTCTGTGTTGGTGTAACGTAAAGCCAATTGTAAAAACAAATTTGGCAAAATTATTTTGTGTTGGAAGAAAAATATGGAACAGGTGATATTAAGCCTCTCAACATTCAAGATGATGATATGCTGGACGCTATTGGCAGTATGTTCATGGGTCTCTTTACTTGTTGGTTTACATCTGTTTCAAAGCTTGTGTTTAATGTTTTATGTACATACCGACATTTACAGGTGTGATCAGAAACTGCCTTGAAAATGACAATGTTTACATGTCTCACTTTTGCCTCTAATGACATGGCATGTGATCTTAACCCAATCGCTTCAGGTTTAATGGTCCCATGTGCTCGCTTAGGAATCATATTTAAATCATCAGTAACATGAGGAAGCCACCCAGTCAGAACTACTGTGCACGCTTTGAAATAAATTCCATAAATGGAACAGGAAACAGAATTTTCTCGCATATTCAAAAATTCAAAACAATAGTACTCAGCATCAAGGATGTTAGAACGAAGATTTTTTGTGGTAATCTCAAAACATTCAAGTAAGTGTAGAGGCACTTCATACCACTCACTGTCTCCTGAAAAATTGGGTCTCAATGCATTTTTCTTTGGTCCAATATAATTAGATGTGAGGCTTATGAACCTGGGGCATCAGAATGGAGAGGACAAAGTAGGCTTTAATTTCATCCTGATTAGTGTCATACCACTTATCACCGTCTTTTTGCATGTGGGTGCGATAATTGTTCCATAGCGTATTTGTTTCCCATGCAATGTGGGAAGCGACTGGTCCTTAACCTCCAAGAATGCAGACAACTCCGATACAGAATTATCTAAATATTTGTCTCTCAGTTCTCCTGATACCCCTCGAGAGCCTGTAAAGTGATGAATAATTGGTTGGTTATCTCAATTGTTAACTCACACCCAGTGACTATTTTGGTTTTGCACGCAGGGATTTAGGTACAATTTCACTGTATCAGATGAAATATCACTTTCACTTCAAATCTCTTCTTCAATGTTATCATAATTGCCATCACTGTCCTCTGAATCTAAAACACTTTCAATTAACTCAGCAGTAGCATTGCTGTCACTTGCTCATATTGTGCCCGGAGCTAAGGCTAGGTGAATGACTGACACCTAATGAAATGTTCATGCTTTCAGAGGCTACAATTAGGCAATAAATAACAGTGCAAGTTCTTAGAAGGAAAGATGTAAACAAGCCACATGCGTGTCATATTCATAGAAGTTCAAAAAAGGGAAACCCTTTCAGGGGTGATCAAAATACTGTATAAACTAGTACATATGACTCGGCGTGGCACGTGAATGTCTCATCATTTGAGTTTAAGGCCTGGCCAATACTTGCGTGAACGTCACGTCAAATGAGTCAAGTGGGTTAAAGCAAACAGTTCTGATGTTGAATATTTGTTAGAAGGTGATAGCCAACAAGGGAATGCTGAAGATGAACTTATATATAATGACTACAACAGGAAGGCTGTTGAGTATTGGAGAAGTGATAAGCGGGACCCACTTTCATTTTCGTTGGCGAAGATCCATCGTATCAGTAGCAAAAAGATTTATACTTGTAGGAGGAACAGTGGGATATGCAGCGACAAACTGAGGCTAATAGCACCTACTATCTGAACAAAATTTTATTTTGCCCATCAAAAAATGAGATAATTCATAATATGACCTCCTAGCAATGGGCTATAGATGTTGCTCATGAAGAATAATATGCAGGGTTTAAGGCATGGCACATGTGGGTAGCCTACTTGACTTTAAGAAATGGAATGGTATTGTGATGACAAAAATAAGACCAACAAAGAAATATAAACCATAGCAACAGCAGAAATATTTGTAGAAGAATTTAGATTTATTATAGAGTCCTAACATTTGTAACAGTGATCAGAGTGGGTTCATCCTACTGTTGGATTCGAAAGTATGGATACTCGAAATTAAGCTTCTATAAAAAATTAATGGGTTCACCATAATCAAACTTAATTGCACCAAATTGTAGCTCCATTCTTTCTGCGTTTTACAGTGGTATACAACTATTTTTGTCCTGTGTATTTCCACAGCTGTTATAATTAGAACCAAAAAAAAACTGTGGTTTTTGACATTCTACGCACAAACCTCGACTTTGAAACTATGTAACTTCTAAACGCGCCATCCAAACATAATAAAATTTTAATGTGTCATAGCCTTAAGTGTCCTAAAAAAATTTCAAATTTACAAGAGTTTATCATTATACATTAAGAAGCTGTTATCAGTTTAATTTGTAATGGGTTTCTCAGTCCTGCGAAATTGGACAAAGCTGTGGTTAACATCATTATTAGCACTGCAATTACTTTCATAATTGATATAGAAAATGTGCATGCATCCATATATTTTATACCGATTAATATTTGAGCAGGAAATTTAGCGGGCACCAACAGCGACATAATGGCTGTGTTGAGAGTGCAGTGTTGCCTCATTATCTCGCTGGATTTATTTTCACCTGGTATTTCCACTCTGAATCTGCGGGAATTCATCAAAAGCACGTTTTTCATACATAAATCTGGACGAAATGAAGATAATACGCATCCGATTATGATCCCTGCTGGTGCCACATCTTACTGTCAACCACTAGATGTAAACGGATTTAGATTATGTTATGGAAAGTCTTTGTATGTAGATTATCAAACACTGTTCAGTTATTGAATTTGGGTATCATTTTGGTGCAGAGAAACACTATTGTGAAAATTCACTCTCTGACATACCAACACCTGTCCCATGTGGCAGTACCGCTGGTGCCGAAGCCAGTACTTGTCGAAAATCCCTGGAGCCTTTGAGCATCCTGTGCGAAATTGTTTTTATAGAGGTGATGTAAAATGTTCCACTTGCCCTTATCCTTGCTTCGTTAGGTGTGGTTGGTGTAAAACTGCTTGGTACTTTAACATTTCTACCATGAGCATCATTGTTGCAGAACTGTAAGGAATAACTTGCTTTTGTGTGTAATGTCCCTTGTTATACTGATATTTGTACCTTTATTTTTCCCCATAACAATTTTATTCCATTGCCTTTATTGACCTGCAATCAGTGTAGGAATTAATGCTACGCGGTTAGTAATGGAATGAAAGAGAATATTAGTGGCACTTTCTCTCGACGAGTGAACCCAGTATGCATCGCAGTCCTGCATAGCCAAGCATGCTAATTCAAACACAAGAATTTTAATGCTTTCTGTAGGTCACAGGAGTTATTTCTGAAATAAATATCTGGCTGTTGTGTTATTTTTAGCTCATTTAACATGAATGCAAAATGTACTTAAGATCACTGATTCTCCAGTACACGAATTTCTCTTATGAGTCATTTGTTTTAAAAGCATAGTAAATACTTGTTTATAAAAATGTTGAAATGATGAAGATCAGTTCAACTCAGCAATTAGATGAAGAACTGTTAAATTCAAATTCTTAAAATAAGTTGTTACTAAGAATCTTGCTGTTTTTTTATTGAATGCCAGGTTACACCTTTAGAGAGCTGGAAACTTTACAGTTAGAATTTAGAAGGTTTCCAGCTTTACATAAATACTGAATCTTTTCTTCTTTTTCTTCCCTAGTGGTTTAACGTTGCACTAACACATTGAAGGTTTTCAGCGATGTAAGGATGGGAAAGGGCAAGGAGTGGGAAGGTAGCAGCCGTTACCTTAATTAAGGCAACGGCCCCAGCATTTGCCTGGTGTGAAAATGGAAGACCATCTTCAGGGCTTCCGACTGTGGAATTCAAACCCAAGCTTACAGCTACGCAACCCTAACCGCACGGCCAACTCACTCGGTACTGAATCATTTATTTGGGATTAAACATCAAATATAATAGCCTTTGTCAACATTTCCACCAAGCAAGTGGCTGCACAGTTTGGGTCACATATCTGTCAGCTTGCATTCGGGAGATCGTGGGTTCGAACCATACTGTTAGCAGCCTTGAAGATGGTTTTCCATGATTTACCAGTTTCACACTAGGCAAGTGCTGGGGGCTGTAAGTTAATTAAGGCCACAGTCACTTCCTTCTCACTCCTAGCCCTTTCCTAACCCATTGTTACCATAAGGCCTATTGGTGTCAGGAACAAGATAAAGGAAATAATTGTAAAAAAAATTAGAAATGTTCATTTATTGCCACTTGGACCGTTCTTCAAAAACTTCACCTTTTCCAGAGCAGCACAATTTAAAGCATATTCACAAGCACACAGTAATGGCACTCCAAGTGACGACTGACAAACAAGCTCCTAGCAACTTACATCCAAATGCTACAGACTTTTACATCAACCCAATAATATTGTAAAGCTAGAAGAGCAATATATTCTGAGGTGATGAAAGTTACTCTTACAATACGACAGATTGCCCGGGGAATCCCTTGGCACCAGTTCCTAAAATACGGAATGTGCATCCTGCTGAAGGTGTAGCTGCAAGTTCTTCTTTATTCAAATCCACAGAAGCTGAAGTGACATACAGTTCATCCAAGTTTTTCCCTCCAAAAACAACAGATGTTACCTTTGGAGAAGGAATACTAATGGTCTTCAGTAGTTTGCCTGTTCTAGGATCCACATTTATTACCTGCAAGTAGTCAGAAAAGAAATGCTACAGAATGGTATAGGATGTGTTGGCCATCCTCTATGACCTGTTACAAAGGTACTGTGGCCATGACAGTTCAACATTTCATGGAAGAATGTGATTAGAAAAGCAAATACACGTAGTTTAAGATGCTCTGAAACAATACTTGTAGTAGTAATAGTATTTATAATAATAATCTATGGCCTCAACCACCATGCTGCAGACATTTTTAATGATGCCATTTAGGCTGCCCATGTGTCAATTTTGACATTCCATTTTGCTTTATGAGATGCCAGAGAAACCAGTTTCTTGGGCGATTTATAGCCAAATTTTAATTAATTTTATCGGGTAAACACAAAATGTGTCACCATATACAGAATCTTTTACTTACTAACATTGAACGATATGGAATGCCAAATGAACTGTTTGTTTTTTGCCCTTCAGAACTCTGTTTTCCATGTCAACAAACTGGTACTGATTTAACTGTCTTAGATTTTGATGAAATTTAACATAGAGGTAGTCTTAACGTAGAGAAGTACAGAATTTTATTGAAATATTTCAACTTGTTTTTGAAATAGCCAAAAGAATCTGCATGATCAAAATTTTTTTAAATTGCCAGACTGAGTAGCTCAGATGGTTGAGGCACTGGCCTTCTGACCCCAACTTGGCAAATTCGATCCTGGCTCAGTCCGGTGGTATTTGAAGGTGCTCAAATACATCAGCCTCATGTTGGTAGAATTATTGGCACATTAAAGAACTCCTGTTGGACTAAATTCCGGCACCTTGGTGTCTTCGCAAACTGTAAAAAAAAGTAGATAGTAGGACGTAAAGCCATTATTATTATTATTATTATTATTATTATTATTATTATTATTATTATTATTATTATTATTATTATTATTATTATTATTATTATTATTATATTTAAATTGCTATAGCAGATCTCCTAATTAAGCTATAGATGTGGGAGAGGTAATGGTAATGGCTTCATAGTTAAAATAATTTAAAACAAAATCCCTTTTCATTTAAATGTCAGTGTAATAGGACTGTTGAGGAGTGTCACCATCATTATGTAAATACGAGTGTAGACTGTTGTATATTGAAATATGCATGATTTTCTTTGACTTTCATTGGTCTTTTGGCAATCTTGATTATTATTATTATTATTATTATAATTGTTGCCCAAGCTATAATACAAGGCCTTGAAGTGCACCAATGAAAATGGGCAATGTCCTAGTTCACCATTCAGTCACTAGGATCACGTTCTTGCCCCCTTATGTTTGCATGGCCATATATCAATAAGTAAATTATAGTAAATTATATCCTCAATAAAGAGAACTGAATGTGGTTTTTTTTTTAGTATTTACAGTACCTTATTTATAGAGCAGTGCTTCATTGGATTGGATAGGTCACTAAAGTTTTAAAACTTTCCTACTGAGGGGCTTCTTATCAAGTTTCAAAATTCTCTCTCTCTTCTACTTGAGTGGCTCGAAGCAATGTTGTCTAATAGAGGTCTCAGAAACTTTTGGGAAAAGATATTGTTTCTTGTCTTTACACTTACTACACCTAATTTCACTAATGAACCTGTCTTTCAGACAAAAAACCATACATACTTTAGTAAATTTCTTTGGGCTAAGTACTGCACAGCAGAGGTGACAAATTCCATCGTGCACTGCAGAAGTGCCACAAACTATGATTTTGAGTATCTGAGGGCTCCTCAATATTGAAAACGAATAATACACACACAATGTTGGACTTTCACTAGCTGGGAAAGATATGATTATGTTCTAAACAGCTTTCACAGTCCGTTTGTTCTTCTGCCACATGCACTAAGTATCCTGCTGCCAGAGCTACAGAAATACCAGACATTGTAGCTGTTGATTCTGAAATAAATTAATCATATTTATATACTAGCAAACACTTAACAATAAAGTATTGTTCAGACAGATCTGTTGTCATTTACCTTGCAAGGGTTTTGTAATGATAGACATTACGTGCTCAAGAAGCTGTGAAATTTGTACATCCTCGCAACTTTCATGCATTCTGTCTTCTTCATCCATCTGGGACACTCTTGATTGTAGTAAACTGGTTCACACTGTGCAGATCTTCTCTTCATCCTTCAGCTCGACGTTGTCGTGATGCCGCAATAATCCCAGTATGGAGCGTTGTTTTGATTGCATTAAGGCATGCCCTTGCGTCCATCGTGTCATTATACTCCACTTTGCCTCGTAGGTGGCTGAAGAAAAGCTCGATGTCATCGCTTGTTATGTTTCTTATCAAGACATAATGAAAATGTATACTAATGAGGTATTTTACACAGGCCACAGCGGATTGGGTACTCAAGACGAATGCCTCATACATTTTCCTCATGAATCTTTTCGCTCTCTCTGGACGCATTTTAATTTTCTTAATATATGACAGGAAATCATTAATTAACAAACTGAGGCATTCATCTTCACTGCTGAAGAATGCCAGTTTGTTCTCATTCCTAGAATATGTCCCATAAGAAGTATTGCAGACGTAATGCACATCGAACCATTTCATAAAAGGCTCCATAAAACAAATTGTTTCTTTTAAGTTGTCTCTATCTTTAATGCTCTCAGGATGAGCCACCTCCATACTTTTTAAACCAGCAATTGTTTCAGGGGAAAATACAATTTTAGCTCTTGCTACATTTATTTTCTCCAAATTTGTCAGATAAGCTACTTTTCTGGTTAGTTTCCTTACTGACTTCATAATTAAAGATTTCTGAAGTTTGAAAAGACCTCTCAAATGATCACTGGTCATGGTAGCATTGTTTACAAAAATGTCCTGTGACAAATTTTGGAATCGCACTTTATTTTATTATGTGACTGGGATCAAAACTTAGGAATAGTGGTCTAGTTTCATCAGCTGGATGTTGTATCTCATGCATAATGCTTCCTCCACATAATGTTTCAAACATCAGAACATTTACCTGGGAATTGTCAGTCACAATTCTGATCACTCTGAAACAACACTGTTCAACAATATTTAACGCATCCAAGGTTAATTTTGCAAGTTGTGCACCTGTAATGGAGGAAGTGAAATAGAAAGACATTGGTATTCTGTAATATATAGAAAGACCCTTGAACAAAATGCAAAATAGGCCTAGTTTATTGGCCAACCTATCTTCAATTCCAAGAACATCCAATTCAATCTTGTTCAGTGTGATAAACTAATTTCCTGTCATATATTAGTCTCGACTTTATGGAAATTTTCATCTATCATAAGAGAACTAACCTCTTCTTTATCATTGATTAACAACACTTTTTCTGCCAGTAATCGGGCTTTAGTTAGCGAATTTATTCATGTTTCCCCTTTTGAGTACCCAACGTGTGATTTCAAGGTTCTTGGATGAAGAAGATGAGTGTTCTGAGAGAAGCCAATAACCCGTTGTCAACCTTGAAGGTAACAGCACACAAATTTTAACTGTAGTCTCCTGGTATTTACATTTCTTTTCTTCAGAGCTCTGAAGTTGCTCTAACAAAAAAAAAAAAAATTCTTTCATATGACATCCCTCAGCTTCATTGTGAATTTTAGAAACTTGACTTGCAAGATTGCCGTGATCCTTCTTTACCTTACTAAGTTCTGCCTCCAGGTCACAAATTTTTCCTGCAGCTTCTTAATAATGGTCATGTGCTTTCCATTTCTTCTGATCTCCTTCCTTAATTTTTTGTTGATGTATTTTGATACTGTTAGTTTCAGGACGGGAGAAAACTGTGTGCCTACTGTTGTGGTGCCTACATTTATCAGGTCCAAGATTCTCCAGTATTATCAAGCACAGGAGATGTCAGTTGTTCCACACATTTTATCTTATTTCTTATAGACACATTTTTACTCTCCGATATTTCAAACTGTCTCTTCTTGGAAACTTTCCTACATTTTGAATTGACTTGTTTATGTTTGGGAAAGTCTCTAAAAACTGAAGGGACTTTATTAGGCAGAAGTGTCCTTTTAGATGTACTTATACTTGAAGTGTGTACTACATACCCTAGATTTTTCTGTTGGAACCCAGAGAAATCCTGGTTTGGCTCCTTTGCGAGAAATAGCAACAGGCTAACGTTCTTTTAAAACACTATTCACTGGAAGTGAAGTGAAATTGCAGTACCCTTAATTACTTGTGAATGACAATAAAGAACACAGCAATAAACCATGACTGGAACTGCAAGTGCTGAACATCAGAAGAATACACACATTCACAACCAGCTCACTTAATAAACACATTTAAAGGCATGGACCTGATAAACATGACACAAGAAAGTGATCCTAGCGGCCCAACATTGAATTTCAGTGCGACCACTTTGATAGCATCTTACGGGCTCTATTTCAAGGCCTTGTATTATAATTCAGGTAATAATTTTAATACACTATAATCAGGACTAATAGAAATATATAGCGTGACAACTTGTGGTGCTTCATATGTTCCTTCAGTACGTGGCACTGGTGTAGCTATGTAGGCATCAGCTGACTCTCAACATGTATTTCTAAATGGGATTTGATGTAACTTAATTCAGAATTTCTCATTTGAACAAATCTTTTAAAACTGTTTATTTATTATTGTGGTGTTTCAGAAATGTGCATTGTGTTTACTGACGGATAACCGAGTTTAAGTTATATGTGATACGTGTTTGATGCAAAACAAGATATAGTGTTCCTTGTTTTGAAAGAAATCTGTGAAAAATATGTACGAAAACTTTTACACTTAGTAATGACATTAGGACATTACTTAGAAATTGGTTCATCAATAACTTATTAAATATCGCAAAGATTTATGTGCCTAGTTGAGCTAAGTGTTCTTTCAGTAATTTACCACGAAATCAAACTCATTTGCAATTCAGTTATAACCTTTAAAAAAAAAACAAGATGTCAAATGTTTAGTGTACATGCTACATAATATAAACATATTAAACCTCTGCAAGCACCCACATGATTGTTACGTATGTCATATACATGTAATTCCTATATAACTACTTAATTTATATGTTAATGTACTCAACTTAATCATAAATCTAACTAGTACTACATCCCAGCAGTCAGTTAACTGGACACCTTGGATATTTCCTGGGTATGTTTTACGGTCATACAAGCTTATATTTATTTCATAACCGGTACTTATTTTATTCGGAAAGAGAATCGTCGTCTTATATAGTGAAAAATTAATTTTGGAACGAAGTCCTGAACATATTCACTACAGTCCATGAGAAACAGTTACTAAAGATAAACTGTCCATCCATTCTTGAAATATTTCTCCCCATAATGCTCCTAATAGACTAAGATTTCTCACACCAACTTTCTCTACATGAGAAAACATCAATAACAATTCATCTGATGGCTAAATGAGATAGTTGGATGATTTGCTGTGTTAGGGCTGAAAACTGACTGCCTTTTGCCTCCTCTGAATTGTTCTGCAGAGAACCAACACATGCTGCACGGTCGGTCACCTTGTTTGCACGTTTGATAATATATGCACAGAAGTGATGAATTACACTCATTTTTGAATTGCTGAAAGAAGCTATTGGTTCATCTTTCCAACTGGATAATTATGGTTGATCAAAGGTAAGTTTGCTGCAAATTTCTTCCTGATCTGTACCGGTACTAATGATTTTGACATTTTGGAGAATATAGTGGGATCTTTTGGGACTGAAAAGAAGTGTCATTTTTCACTCAACTGTTTATTGATACTCGACTTGAAACCCAGGACATAGCAAGTTGTGGGCATATTCATATGCGATAACAATTTGAAACATACTGTATGGTGAAGTATACATCCTACTTCTCAAATACTTAATATTTTTCACTATTCAGTTCACAAAAAAAGCTACATATTTGATGCATTTACAACTACCAAAATAGATTGGAAATTGTTTATACACTTCCGCTGTAAGCCAACAAAACATGTGCGTACTTGCCTTTAGATCAACAGCAGTGCTACAGGAGGCAGAGAACATTCACGCAGTGACTGTCAACATGGGATTCAGAGGGAAACATCACACTAGTCATTTCTATTCGTCTTGCTATAATAGTAGATAGTATGTTACTTTTCAGTAATTTGAGAGGATTCAACTGTAAGATTTATTTGTTCTTGCTGAACTGATGTTTGTTTACAATTGATTGTAGCCATAGGTCAGGTACTCAACATGATATTGCTTATGGTACATCATACAAACATCTGACAGGTACCTTATATTTTTTAAATTTTATTTTAGAAATGTTTTATTTAATTTGTATTTTATGTTCTTTACTTTGTATATATTTAGTTCCTACCTGACTTAGTGTAACATTTAATAAACTGTTGTATTATTTGCTTGGAGATTATGTGTGTAACATTTTGCAGACACATGAAGCATACATCTCAGCTGACTCTGCGAACTGCTCTGAGTCAAAAGCAAGTTACTCAAGCAATACAAATACCTCACAAGAGACTATGCTGTGTTTAATGCTGTGTCCATACTGCACCAAATTTTATAATGGAAAACATACCAGCATACATATTAGCCAGTTGCATCCTGAGGAATATGGAAGCATTGTGGCAAATAGACAATTTTCATGGACTTCAAGGGTTATTCAACAGCAAAATGCCATCCTTGATCAGAACTCCACTACCAGTAAAGATACATCTGACCAGAACTCAAACTCTCCAGTAACTTGGAGAGTAAAAGAGTGAATTTGTGAATATTGAGGGATCTGAGATAACAATAGAAGTGCAATCATTCAGTGCCATTCTATCAAAATCTGTTCAATTACTTCCCAGCCCAAAATATCTAAGCCAATGTCATTATGAGGTGAGGAGAAGAAATAACCAAGTCAACACCCAAAGGGGACATCAAACCTCCAGCAATCCCGAGTGAGCATCAAAAAGGGACAGACAGAATTTGTGCATGATATACCAGTACCAACAAAATTTCTTTATACTGTCTGGCCAGGTCTTCCTGCTTCAGTAATAAGAGTTGACCGCACAGTCAGCAATTCAACACCAAGGGTTGGGTGGCAATACATTACCTAACATCTTAAGGGAACCAATGGCTTAGGGCAGATGATTCCCTTTAGTGGAGGAAATGCCACAAGAATCAATCAAGCAGTGTTTGTATTCCAGGTTAGGGGCAGCCTTCCATTTCATTTCCAATGACGGGGGAGCAACACATCAGTTGGAAAAAAAATTTCATTGCATCAACTGATCATGCCATTTCAAAACTTAGCTATGAGGATAAATGCTAGGGCATACCCCAGAAGTGATGTGCATTGTCTTCACCTGAATGATGTGGGGAAATATGCGAGATATACCTGCTTGAGGACACAGCAGGCTAAAGAAGCTAGTCCAGCAACAGCTACATCTGGTGACTACTAACATCGGTATGCTCACAGGTCACAACCATGTACTTGCAACTGTACTGAAGAGTCAGCACATCAACATCACCTGTGTACAAGAAACGAAGAGGACAGAGGCTGAGACCAAGGACTTCGGAGGCAGATACACAATCTACTACCATAGCCAAAGGTCAAATCAAAACGGTGTCTCAGTGGCTGTATGTGAGAAGTTTCAGGACAGTGACCAGCTGCTATCCATTAAAATTGACTCCAACAACACTACCATCCACGTTGTCTCATGCTATTTACCATAGGCAGAATGCCCAAAGGACAAGAAAGATAGTTTTGGAAGAGTGTTGACACCCATCTACGATCGTTTACTGAGGATGAACATGTGTTTATTGGCGGAGATCTTAATGCCATGTGGGATCAGCTAGAGATGAGCACACTCAGTGTCATGGTAGAGAAGGCTTTCACAATCGTAACAATGATGGCTGTTGTATCCTTGACTGTGCAGAAGCACATGATCTCATTATTGCCAACACCTCTTTTAAGAAATGGCCAGCCTATCTAATAATATAATCATATGTAGGGTGTTTCAGCTAAGTTGTCCACCTCAAATATCTTCTGATCCATTAAAGATGTAGACATTTTGTTTCCAAATTCTTAAATTGTATAAAGGGGCTCATAAAATACTGACCTATTCCTCTCAATCACATACATAATTTCCGAGAAACTGAGAAAACTTTGTTTTTAATGGGACTATACTAATTTCAAGCAATAGAACAATTAAGAATCGAACGACAAATTCAGCAATGTGCTTATTTTGCAAATCTGATGAGTACTTTTGGAGATACTAAAGGGTTTTGAATGTGCAGGCATTGGACAAAAAAAGAGATATGCCACTCACCTAGACGTCAGGCATGTAGTTCTCATGCTTGACTCACACCTTATTGACAAACACACACCCCTCGCCATTATCTCGAAGGGGGCTGGAGAAAAAACAGTATGGTGTAGGCCTACAGCATTTCTGAGTTACAAAGCTTTTGTTTCATTGCCATTGAATCAGAAAAAGACCAGATAACACAGTGAAATTGTAATAAGTGCATGTGGCTGACCATCAGACATTTTGACAAATCACATACCATCACAATGTGCTATGTATGGAATACGTTCTCTATGTGTGTTTATCAACAAAGCGTGAGTCATGCAGGAGGACAGTAAACTGGATATCACAGTGGCACATCGCTTTCTGTCTAATACCCACACATAAGAAACCCTTTGTGATCCCCAAAAAGTGCTTGTTGGATTCTTAATTGTTCTATTGTGTGAAATTAGTGTAGTCCCATTTAAAAAAAGCAAAGTTACTACCAGTTTCTCGGTAATTATGTACGTTATCGAGAGGAATAGGACAGCATTTTATGAGCCCCTTCATACATTTTAAGAATTTGGAAACAAAATGTCTATATCTTTAACGGATCAGAAGGTATTTGAGGTGGACAACTTAGCCGAATCACCCTGTATTATAGTGGTGGGCGAACATCTCAAATCTACTACAGGCTTCTCCGGCGAAACGATCTCAAGTTGATGATGAATGTCTAGGTAATTATTCCATCAGACAAAGTTGCTCTTCAACACTACTTGCTTGTTTTAGACCTCAGCCTTGACCTCGTTTGGAAGAAGAGGTGCCACACAACTGGCATTGAATTCATTAAGTGGTGGAAGCTGTCTGAACACAATGTGAGTTGGTAAAGGCCCTTGGGACAACTAACCATAGATCCTAACCAACCGGTAGAGAAGATCTGGACCGGTATTGACCGTGTCCATGCCGTCACTGCTGAAACTGTGGAGAAAACCAAGTGTGGTAGGCAATTCAGTGACAAACAGGTCTGGTGGTAGAATGAGGAAGTGCAGATTGCAATCATAGTGAAGAAGCTGGCCTTCAAGACCTGGCAGGCCTTTCCCCTAGGTACTGATCACCAGCAGTGTGAAAACCGCAAGTCTGCAACAAAATGAGGAGTTGCAGTAGCCAAGGCCCAGCACTATGCAGAACTGTGTGAGTAACTGGAGAAGGACAAGGGAACAAACAAGATATTTCATCTTGCCAGATCCCGGCATTACTCATCCCAAGACATTGGACATATCATGAATTTCATGGATGAAGACCACCAAGTCCTCCGAGATCCCACCGCAATCCTGAATCGATGGATCAGATACTTCTCAGTGGCGATGAAGAACTCCCCTACCCACCAGTTCAAGGGTAAGAATGTCTCCCTGGACTGGCTCCAGTGGTCTCTGTAGAAGAGGTCCAACTGGCAATCAACAAAACGAAGAACGGGAAGGTAACTGGTCCTCATGACATACCAGTGGAAATGTTGAAGATACTTAGTCAGTGTCGTGCTGAACTTCTGACATCTTTGTTCAACTGGATTGTGGAAGAAGGTACAGTTCCCTGGATCTTGACCACCAGTACCACAGTTTCTATTTGGAAAAGGAAGGGTGATGTCAGCAAGTGTGTGAATTATAGAGCAATCCACCTGCTGTATCACACTATGAAAGTCAGAGGACACCAGTCACCATGAGAACCCTGCGCCTCAACCCGGATGGACATCGGCCCCATGGGCGACCTAAGAAGCAGTGGTTTGATTAACTGAAAGATGTGAGAAACACTAATATATCTCCTTGTAATATCCTTTATCGAAAGAACTTTCAACTGCCATACAAAATAACAGACCCTGTGGCAAAGTGGGATAAGTGCTAAGAAGAAAAGAAGAAGAAGAAGAATTTACAGAGGAAAGCTTTTAGGACAGTACTGGGTACCTCCAGAGAGACTTGCAGAATAAATAAGAACAATCTCTACCACCATTATTCCCAACAATTCTCTGAGCTGAATAAGCATGAAAGACCGCTATTGGATGCTGACAGGGAACTTAATAATGAAACCCATAACATCACATTAACCAAAAGCAAAGTAGCAGCTGCAGCTGTGGGTATTGCTCTCGACTCAGCACCATGTCCTGACCACGTCCTCGTGAGATCTGTTAAAGACGATGTCTGCTTTGAAATAACAGTGATGATAGCCTCTAGACTGCTGGACAGTACATATTTATAAGAATGGTGACATCAGTGATCCATTTAATTGGAGGCCTCTTTGTATCTGCTTTATCCTTAGAAAGACTATTGAAAGGATCCTTCATAAACGTCTTTGTCAGCATGTTAACCAAGAAGGTTTTGCAAACTCGCCCGGAACATTAGTTAACATTTCACAGTTGAGTTCTATCCTTTCCACTACCAAAGTCCTTCACAATTCTGTCACCCTTGTTTTCATTTGATAACAAAGGCGAAAGCACTATCAAAGATCCACAAGGCCGGTGTTCCCATACGCCCTATAATAAATTATAGGCCAAGCCCTTTATACAAACTTGCTCAGTTTATTCAACAGTTTCTTAAAAAACATTTCACTTTTGCTGCTCAAAAATCCATTAAAAATACTGCAGAGCTTATTAAGAAACTAGATAAATTTAACTTGCAACCGCACCACACACTACATTCTTTCGAAATCATTAACGTGTATCCAAGCATAAAAACAGGCAAACTTTTTTTTCATCATTGAGAATAATCTGAATTCTAATCCTCAATTGAGTAAACTTGAAATCTCTGATTTTATGTCTGTTTTAAAATTATTACTGGATAATAATTATTTTACATCTGACAAAGTTATTTATAAGCAAAATGGCTGGCTATGGGATCACCGGCCTCTGGCATCTTAGCAGAAATATACTTAGGCTTTCTGGAACACAATGAAACTGAAAGGAATGATAAGTTTAGCAATATTAAGTTCTGGGCCAGATTTGTAGATGACACGTTTGTCATCATCAATGAGCGTTCTGTCGATGCACTGAATACCCTCTCCAACCACAACAACATAGACCCTAATATCGAATTCACATTGAATTCAGAAACTAATGCTTCCATCAACTTTTTACATATAGTGATCGCCAGACTGCCTTCTTCATTCTCTTATAAAATATACAGAAAACCTACCCATACAGCCTCAACAATAAAACAAGATTCCATGCATCCCTATTCCCACAAATGTGCTACTTACAATAGCTTAGTGGATCGCGCGTTCAAAATTCCAATGTTGAAAGCAGACCTAAATGAAGAACTTAATATTATACGTGCGATAGCCAGGTTTAATGGTTATAATAAAAATTTCATTGAACGTATTATCAACAAATTCAGACATCACTCTAAATCTAACTTAATAAAAGATAATCCCAGGCTTAAGTTATTCTCAACTTTTACATTCAATCAAAATATCTACAGCGTTACCAACCTATTCGAGAAATATAACGTCAATATTGCTTTCCGCACCAACAACAGAAATATGGATATTCTCAACAATTCCAACTTGGTCAACAAATCGGACCCTTTTACTAAGTCAGGAGTTTACAGATTTCAGTGCAGCGACTGTAACAGTTCGTATATAGGACAAGCTGGCAGGAGCTTCAAGATTAGATATGCCAAACATCTCGATGCAATTAAATACAATAGATTTTCTGCAGTTGGTCAGCACATACAAGATTATAAACACAGATTTAATGGATTAGATCAAGATTTAACAATATTAGACACGTTGAGCAAAGGTCCCCTACTAGATATCACAGAAGCCTGTTACATACATTTAGACCAATACTTCAATCCTAATCTCAACTTGAACAACATTTCTGAAAAGCCCAGATTTTTATTTGATTCTCTTATTTCAGTTCTCAACAGTCTTAAACTCCCTAAAAACTCTTGATTTTTCAGATTATACGTCACACGTTATCACATTATCCTCCCCTACCATCCCCACCTGACTCCGCCCCATCCATCACCCCTTCTCTCCCCCTTCCTGACCCACCCCTTTCCCCCCCTTAACGATGTTGTATGCTTCTGGCAAACTCTAGCACTTGCTCCTTGCCACTCTCCACGCATACATCAGGCCATTCGTGGTGAGTCTCCTACTTAACTTTATAGTGTTTTGCCCTATTTCCAATATCTCATTTTGACTCTTAACTTTCTATTCATACTTCAGGTTCTGAATTGGATCGAGAACTTTCTGGCATTATATCTACTTCCTCTTTGCCTCATTTTATGACTTGATGTTACAAGCCACCATCAAACTTACTTATGTTACTTTACTATCAACATTCTGTGGAAGGGCTGCATACTACGTCAGTTTTTGGTTGTCCATGTTTTATTTTTACCTAATGTTTAGCAGTGCTATGCTTGAGACTTTTTAACCATTCCAGAGTGATCAAGTCTTTAAACATTTGTTAATATCTTCACTTTCATTTTATACCTTGACCAACAAGCACATACTGTAACTTATTTATATTCTTTTAAGCATTGTATTTTTTACTTCATCTTATTAATGTCACTTATTACTAAGGGTCTATTATATGTACTACATACTTGTATATCTGTGTTCATATGACCTGTTTCATCTGATGATGGTGTCCATAGACACCGAAACCGGTACTGAATAAAAAATGTTGTGATCATATTAACAACATATTATGTATTGAAAAAAGGTGGATCAATCAAATTTCCATCTAATCAGTACAATACTTTTTTTATTTTCTTACTAGGACTAGTTTCAGCCAATGGCCATCTTCAGCAATTCATGGCAAGATAGTCTAAAGAACGACATAGTGTCATTAAAATTGTCTTAATACAAACATCTTAAAAAGCTATGACCACAAACATGGTTGCAAACAACACACATTTCTTCTTCTTCTTCTTCTGCCTGATACGTTCCTGATAATGCAGGTCATTCACACATATGTACACAAAATATTCAGCATGGTCCATATACATGGATTATTATCTTGATGAACAATTGTTAATTTAAAATGACAGGCCCATCGACATTTTATTTGTTAAATCTTTTGTTACAAAGAAATAGCAGCAATCTTGATTAAGTATCACTACCAAGAACTACACTGCAGCAAAGTAAATTACAGTCACAGGCCACAAACAGTATCCACTTACTAGAGTAATGTACTAACCTGGCTACCATCAAAACAAGCAACCCACAGGTTCCCCTGAGTATCAATTGTCATTCCATCAGGAAATCCTTTAACGCCGTTTGCTTTGAAGTCAAATGCTGTACGTCGGTTGACTGTGAAGAAAGAATGATTCTCTAGATAAAACATTAATGTAAGATACAGTTTATTTACTTGCTAATTACTTAAAGGAAAGGTATGGGGAAACTGCCATAGTATGTACCTGTATAATATAAGGGGCAGTCAAATGAAAACCGAACACCCACTACAATGTGACCATGGAATAGTTTTATTCAAAATTAATTACCAAAAGTGTTAATACATTATCCCACTGGGAGACAAGATGATCAATTCTAGTTTTATAGAAAGAGGTAGATTGCTGATGGATCCACAACCACGCCCACTCTTGCACTTCCGCGTCCAAATGAAATCGACATCCACAAATGCCTTTCTTCAGGTGACCAAAAATGTACAAATCATAAGGTGAAATGTCTGGGCTTTACAGAGGATGTTGAAGTGTTTCCCAACCAAATCGCTGAAATGTAGCCTTCGCTAGATTGGAAGTATGGAGGCGAGCATTATCGTGCAACAGGATGACTCCGTCCAGCAGCATTCTAGGGAGTTTTTACTTTATGGTGTGTCACAATTTCTGCAAAGTATCTTCTTAGCGCTGCACTTTGATTGTGGTTCCACACTCAAGGAAGTCGACAAATAGAGGGCCTGCAGTCAAAGAAGGAGGTCATCATGACTTTACCAGAACTTGTGTGAACAGCTTTGGATTTCTTTGATGGGGGAGAATTGCAATGTTTCCATTGTTGGCTTTACCAATTGCTCTTGGGCTCAAAATGGTGGCACCACGTTTTGTCCCTTGTGGCGATATGGGACAGAAATGCATACTCTTCGTTGTGGTATTGCTGCAGATGATGCCATTCTGTCAATCTTTTATCCCTCCATCAGTTGATGTGGAACCCACTGTACACAAATTCTGCAGAAATGCAAGTGATCTTTGATAATGGCATGCAAGCCATGGCTAATGCCGACCTAAACCCGAATTTCTTCCAATGTGATTCATCATTTTTCCCAGATAAGACCATCAGTCCGCTCTATCACGTCGGGAGTAATCATCTCGCAGTTGATGTGCGCCCTTCTCGGAATTTCCAATGCCACTCGGCATGGACATGCAGGGTTTGCCATACACAGCAGACATGTGACAATGAGTTTGGCATACTCCAGCACCCTCAGGCACCAGAAAACAAACCACACTTCTCTGCTCTTCTTTGCTTGCCTGGATTTCTACAGCTGGACAAACACACTAGATCAGTCCGCGCACCAATAAAGACATAACCCAACAGCTGCATGCACTTGTGAGTTGTCACTATGCAGTGGGGGACGAGCGTTGCTTTACGTCCGTAGGTGAAACCTTAAATTACCCTACACGTGTCCCCCGGGTCGTGCTAAGAAAGCAACGGCGAAGAGATGCGATCGAACTGTCTGAAAAGACCTCTCGGTCATAATGCACAGAGTAATGAAGAAATCGGTCCTTATCAGGACCCGGAAGCCTATAGCCAAAAAATCGGACCTTCAATTTGAATATGCCATCTTAACATCGAAGGCATCAGCAGAGCAAAATACGGGTGTCTAGCTAAAATTCTGAAAGGTCAACAGATTGATGTCATTGCGCTACAAGAAACTCATACAGCCAATGAAATGCAACTAAGAACAAGAGGCAAGATCTCAGGCTTCAAGTTAGTGGCTCACAATAATCACGAGATGTATGGCTTAGCTACCTATGTGAGAAACAATATTACTAACTACGTAGTAGTCGACTGTAGCTCAAGTGATGACATTTTCACTGTCACAATTAAAATCAATAATCTAACAATAATGAATGTATATAAGCCACCAAACACAATGTGGCCCACTCCTCTTCTACCATCCTTACAACACCCAACCGTAATCATAGGAGACTTCAACAGTCATCACACATGTTGGGGCTATCAACAAAATGATCTAAATGGGGAGGCAATTGTTGACTGGATGGATATGGAAAATCTTAAACTAATCTATGATGCTAAAGAAAAAGGAACCTTCTTCTCCGCCCGATGGGGTAAGGAATACACTCCAGATCTTTCCTTCATAACCCAATCCCCAAACTCTCCAAACCAGATACTTCGCTCAGTTCTCAACAGTTTCCCTCATAGTCAACACCGGCCTGTCATACTCCAAATTGGCATGTATATTCCTGTCATTCGATCTTATCCGAAACCTAGATGGAACTTTAAAAAAGCTAATTGGAAAAAATTTAAAGAACAAACTGATGCAAATATAAGATGGATTAAGCCAACCTTTAATAACTATGACAGATTTGTTGGAGTTATAAAAGGTGCTGCTTGGCGCTGCATTCCAAGAGGATGCCGTAAACAATATATTCCTGGATGGACTGCAGAGAGCGAGAGCCTTCTTAAGGAATTTGAGGAAAATGGCAACAATGAAACAGCCACAAAACTTATTCAATCACTGAATGACAATAGAAAACAAATTTGGAACGACACTGTGTCATCTCTTGATTTTACCCACTCAAGTAGAAAGGCCTGGTCTCTCATTAGAAAGCTTGACTCATCAAAGCCAGCTGGCAGGCAGAAGCTGAGTGTTAACATTAATGATCTAGCCAAACACATGATCTCTATCTCAAAGATCAATAGAGATAAACAAGTTGTAAGGGAAATCCGGTCAGCACTGAAACATAAAAAGCAATTAGAAAAACAACAATCATCCCAATTCTCTTGTCCTTTCACAAGAGAGGAAACCCTAGAAGGCATCAAGAACATAAAATCCAGGAAAGCAGCAGGTATAGACGGCATCTATCCTGAATTCCTGCAACATCTTGGACCTGCAACAATCACTTGGCTCACCAAATTCTTCTCCAATATTTTGGAGACAGGTAACCTTCCTTCACTATTCAAGAAGACCAAAGTAATATCGATCTTGAAACCCAACAAGGACCCTCTGAGAGTGGAAAGCTACAGACCCATTGCACTGCTAAGTGTTACTCTAAAGCTCCTGGAAAGACTAATATACAATAGGATCTCAGAAACCATCAATAATCTCCTTCCCACAGAACAAGCTGGCTTCAGACCTGGAAGAAATTGCGCTGACCAAATTTTTGCATTGACCTCTCATATTGAAAATGGATTTGAGAATCGGAAGATTAGTATGGCTGTCTTCTTAGACTTATCAGCAGCCTATGATACTGTTTGGCGAGAAGGGGTTCTGCTAAAACTTATCTCTGCCATCCCCTGTGTCAAGCTTACAAATCTCATTGGCAATATGATTAGCAACAGAAACTTTCAGATCTTCTCGGATGATGCAGTAAGCAAAACCTACAAACTGAATGATGGACTTCCACAAGGATCTGTTCTGGCACCCTTACTTTTCAACCTCTATACTGCTGACTTACCAGCAACTAAGTCCAGGAAATTTATTTACGCAGATGATATACTACTGGTTAGGCAAACACCAAGTTTTCCAGAAGCTGAACAAATTCTTACAGCAGATCTAGAAAAGCTAGATACATACTTCCAAAAGTGGTGTCTCCGTCCAAATCTCCAAAAGACTGTTGTATCTGTGTTTCATCTCAGAAATAAATTTGCCAACTACAAGCCTTCAATAACATTCAGAAATCAATCCTTACATCACTGTCCCTTCCCAAAATATTTAGGTGTCACATTAGACAGATCCCTAACATATAAACATCATATTAACAACACAGCCACCAAGATTAAAAGTCGGAATAATATTCTTCAAAAATTAGCCGGCACATCTTGGGGCGCAAACAACCAAGTGTTGAGATCTACTGCTCTAGCTCTTTGCTATTCAGTTGCCGAATACTGCGCTTCAACTTGGCTGAACAGTGCTCATACTGCGAAGATTGATGCTCAACTAAATCAAACAATGCGCATCATAACCGGTTGTATTCACTCTACAAACGTGGCCTGGCTGCCTGCACTCAGTAATATTCCTCCACCTTGCTTAAGAAGGTCTGAAGCTCTTCTAAAACTGTGGAAGAAGACCAGCCAGGACTCCAACCTCCCCGTTCACCAGGATATTACTCAACCTGCCCCTCCTCGACTTAAGTCTAGATCTCCACCCTGGCGCACTGCACTTACACTGGAAGAATCTGGGTTCTCCATCACGAACGCCTGGTTACACCAATGACAGCAGTCTTCTGTTCCCAATCAACATCTTGTGACTCTACCTCATGTTCAACCTCCTGGATTCCATCTACCCAGACGTCAATGGAGGACTCTATACAGGATAAGAGTCAATCAAGGAAGATGCGGTTATACGCTTTATAAATGGGGCTGGCAGAAGTCTTCTGGGTGTGATTGTGGAGCTACCTCACAGACCATCCACCACGTAATTGCCGAGTGTCCACGGAGAGCATTTCAAGGTCCTTTGGAGGACATTCATAACGCAAATGAGGAGGCCTTGAAATGGATCAATGGACTTGATTTGGAACTATAGGCTTCTGCTTGTATATATTGTGCATATATTGTATACTTATTTATATAATCTATCTTTGCACATCATACGATAAATAAATAAATAACTATGCAGTTCTCCTACCACAGCGATGGCAGTATCGATACATAACAATAGTGTTGCCACCTTTTGTGCAACCGAGCTCGATAGCTGCAGTCGCTTAAGTGCGGCCAGTATCCAGTATTCGGGAGATAGTAGGTTCGAATCCCACTGTCGGCAGCCCTGAAGATGGTTTTCCGTGGTTTCCCATTTTCACACCAGGCAAATGCTGGGGCTGTACCTTAATTAAGGCCATGGCCGCTTCCTTCCCACTCCTAGCCCTTCTCTGTCCCATCGTCGCCATAAGACCTATCTTTGTCGATGCGACGTAAAGCAAGTAGCAAAAAAAAAACCTTTTGTGCAGAATGTGTGTTATGGCGGGTGTTCAGTTTTCATTTGACTGTCCCTTATAATTCTGAAAAATGTGCTAAAATTCAAGGATCAAGAAAGATTTGTTTGTAAATCCTAAAGAAGGTGTAAAATTACGGTAGTTTCAAGCCCATGAATATGTATTACATATCTGTAAACGGGGAGGGTCACAATGAGGAAAGGTAGCCATATCTCATAACGCAAAATCTGAAATCGGCATGAGCCAGTTTCCAGACCTTGTTTTTGTACCTTTCAGTTAATAGGAGCAGCTATCAAATTGGGTTTTTACTTTACAATATTTTTTTCATAATGGAAATTAAAATTTTGACTTGACACTATTTTAGCTAAAAAATGACCAGTATTCTGTCTTCTATTTCTCTTTCTTCATGGCCATGAGAAGTAACAGTTTTTTAGTTGCTCAGGTTGGTACAAAATTTGATAGAAGTAAAAAACACTAGTTTTTGTTGCCTTCCTTATTGAACCACTTATGTGTATTCCTTTCTGCAAGTGGATTTGAAACAAATGCAGTGAAATGCTCAGTTGAGTATCTTTCCAAAGCTTTACTGATAAAGAAAATTTACAAGTCAAACATAAATTAAATTCGTAATAAATAGGTCTATAACTGAAATACAGTATCTAGATTTAAATATATTAACATTAAATGTTCCACCTATACATTACTTACAAAAGTCTTAATTCTTAAAGCGAAGTTATAGGTACATGTAAGTGCCCACCAGAATACTATGACCAGTATAATTTCCCTGTATGAGACTGCAGGCTCATTGGAATTAATTTAAATAAATGAACTGAACTGAATCAGTTTATTTCTCTCCATTCTGTTTGAGAGCTTTTCTACTCTGATTTTCTTCCTGGCATCCTCATTTCTTACCCTTTTCTTTCTTGTCTTTCCTATCATACTTATTTTTTATTGGTGTCCAGGTCTCTGTTGCATACATCAGTGTAGGGCAATAATACAACTTATATATGTCACCTGTTTACACTTTCTTGGTACTTCCCCCTTCCAGATAAAGTTCCTGACACACTGGTACAATGCATTTCCCTACTGTGTCCTTTTATTGATCTCCATATCCAATCTAGCAATCTAGATCTAGATGACCTAGATGTTAGGCCTTTTTAAACAACAATCTTGCTTCGTCCATCAGTCTACTTTCTAAGTTCTGGAAGCTTTCCACAAGTTCAAGATCTTGGCCCCTGATTTCCCTTCTTTTTCTCCTGTTGTTTACACCATTGTCTAGCTTTTCTCTACACATATTTTCACTTCATAATTACATTTAAAATGATCAATAAAGATTTGTTTGTAAATCCTAAAGGAGTAGACCGTACAGCCAGAGTACACACCTAGTGTTAGACGGCGAGAAATAACCTGACACCCTCAGGGAGTCAACAGCTTCTGGCGGATGAGCTCCTTGAAGAAGGGTGGTGGTCCCTCAGTGGAGGAAATGCCACTGGAATCCACTGAAAACCTGATGTCGGGCAGCAGCGCCATCAGTATCCACTTGATGCACAGAGCAATTCATGCTCGAGATAGGTCAAGAGCGGGGAGCGTCAAGTGTCACCAGAATGACTGGTTTTTCGGTTGTGGTACTGCGGTGTGGAAGAGAGAGGGACCTCACTACACTATTAATCCCATGTACACCATCATGATACCTGCTTTAAATGGATCTAATATGTCATGCGACCCGGCTGACAACCGACGCTTTTGCAGTTCCAGGCTGCAAAGCTTGAAATGTGCTACTGGGCATGTGCATGTAGGCAACTAGCCTGCATATGCAAAATTTGCGACTGGAAGAACAAAGCAGAGTGTGGCTACTTGGAATGTGAGAGGACTTTTAGCTTCAGGAAAACTTTTCCTGATAATACAAGGGATGGAAAGGTATAATATAAGAGTGGTTGGGCTAAGTCAAACTCACTGGAAAAACAATGGCCATTTTATAAGTGGTAATCATTGGGTCTACTTTTCTGGAAATGATGAAAAAAGCAGTAACGGGGTTGCAATTGTGATCAGCGACAAACTGAATGGCCTAGTGAAAGAATATAAACCTGTTAATGATCACATTATAACACTGTCTCAAATGCAAGCTACTTTCAGTCAACATCATTCAGGTTTATGCCCCAACAGCGGATGCATCTGATGAAATAATCGACCGCTTCTATCAAGATCTAAATGCTACTGTTTCAGCTTTTCCAAGCAGAGAACTAACTATTGTTATGGGAGACTTCAATGCCAAAATTGGTTCAACACAACATGATGAGTATGTCAGAACATCGGTAGGAAGATATAGAATTGGAGAAAGAAATGAACAGGGAAACAGGCTTCTTGAGTTTGAAATTCAAAACAGGTTCACTATAACTAACACAGTCTTCAAGCATCACATCCGATACATGTACACATGGACTTTGCCTGATGGTCAATATAAAAATCAGATTGACTACATCCTGATCAGTTCAAGATGGAGGTCTTCTGTAATGGAAACCAAAACCTGTCCAGGTACAGTATGTGGCAGTGATCATCAGCTTCTTAGAACAGAAATAAGAATAAAACTTCAAACACCAGTTAAAAAATCATACAGGATACCACAAGTAGTTAATATGTCGTCATTCAAGGAATCATTGGCGCGAAGAGCCTCCATATTACAGGATCCAGTAACAACTGCAGAAGGGCTGTGGAATGTGACTAAAAACTGGATAGAGTCCTCTTTGAATGAATCTAGAGAACCAAATACTAGAAGGCAACAGTGGATCTCTGACCTGACCCTTCAGCTAGTAGAAGAAAGAAGGTGCCTTAAAAATCTGGCATTAACACTAAAGAAAACAGAGAGCAAATGTTTGATCTTGATCGAAGGATTCAGTCATCTTGTAGGAGAGATAAGAATAATTTCGTTAGTAACATTTGTTCTGAGATTGAAGACCATGCAAATCAAAACCAGAGCAAGGATCTTTTTGACAAAATTAAAATAATCACTCAAGAATTCAAGCCATATTCCTGGATTGTACAGAACCCACAGGGTGATGATGTTGTGGATATAGAGAATGTTCTTTTTATTTTTATTTGCTAGTTGTTTTACGTCGCACCGACACAGATAGGTCTACATAAAATCAGCTTCATGGTCCATATCGCACTTCAATAGATTCACAATAGGTCTTACGGCGACGATGGGACAGGAAAGGGCTAGGAGTGGGAAGGAAGCGGCCGTGGCCTTAATTAAGGTACAGCTCCAGCATTTGCCTGGTGTGAAAATGGGAAACCACGGAAAACCATTTTCAGGGCTGCCGACAGTGGGGTTCGAACCTACTATCTCCCGAATACTGGATACTGGCCGCACTTAAGCGACTGCAGCTATCGAGCTCGGTAGAGAATGTTCTAGAAACATGGAGATTGTACTGCCAGAATCTGTACAGTGAACAATGCAATGTACAAGACCAAGTGAAGATAGACAAACAGTCAGATCCTGAACCTAACATCCTCTGAGATGAAGTAGAAATGGCTTTGAAAATGTTGAGAACTGGAAAAGCATGTGGACCTGATGGAATAACTGCAGACGTCTTGAAAGCTACAGGCGATGCTGGAATTGAAATGCTGTTGAAAATCTGCCAAGCAATATGGAATTCTAGAAACTGGCCCGAGGAATGGGTACAGTCAATCTTTGTCCCAATCCACAAGAAAGGATCGAGGAAAAAATGTGGAAATTATCACTTAATTGCTTTGATTTCACATGCCAGTAAAGTTATGCTTCATATCCTGCATAAGAGACTCCGGGCATTCCTAGAGTATCAAATTCCTGAAGTCCAGACTGGATTCATGAAAGGAAAAGGCACTCAAGAACAGATCTTAAGCCTAAGACAAATCATAGAAAAGGTTAGAGAATTCAATGTTCTGGTATACCTGTGCTTTATCGACTACCAAAAGGCCTTCAATACCATCAAATGGAACCATCTTTGGAAAATTTTAGATGACATGGGTTTGCCACTCCATTTGATTGATCTCCTCAAGTCCTTGTATAAGGAAAATACAGCCACTGTGAAGATTCAAAACAAACAGTCACAAAAGTTTTGTACAAGGGCTGGAGTCCGTTAGGGATGTATCCTGTCACCGTTACTTTTCAATCTCTATGGTGAATATGGAATGAGAACTGCATTAGATGACTGGGACAAAGGATTTTCCGTTGGGAGATGCAAGATCAACAACTTGAGATTTGCTAAAGACACCACCTTGATAGCATCATCTGAAGAGGGAGGAAGCAAGCCTTTAAATTGGATTACACCTAAATCAACAGAAAACCAAAGTCATGATTGTTGATCGCAGGAACAACAACAGTCCACATATCCAACAGATTGGAGGTTGTAAAGTTGTACATCAGTATGTATATCTAGGCTCCTTACTATCCAATTCTGGTGGTTCCAAAGATGAAATAAAGATAATAACACACCATCAATACAAAAAAGAAGCTCATTGAATCTCTAGTCTTCTCAGTTTTCTTGTATGGCGCAGAGACGTGGACCATTCTCAAATGTGATCGTGAACAGATAGAAAGCTTTGAAATGTGGTGCTGGAGGAAAATGTTGAGGATTCCTTGGATAGCTCATCGCACGAACACATCAATCCTGAACCAACTTCAGATAAAAGTTTGTCTATCGTGTAAGGTCTTCCAGCGGATCGCACACTACTTTGGACATATAATGCGCCGAGATGGTAGTCTTCAAAAGTTGATTGTTGAGGGCAAAGTTCAGGGAACCAGACAACGAGGAAGAGTATCAACATGATGGATTGACAGGGTGAACGGCCCCCCACATTGAAAGCTTTAGATAGGGAAGAATGGCGGAGTATGGTTCATCGGCTAGATGGCTGAATATTATGATAGTCACGGCGCCTCAGTCATGAGGCAAAACGAAGAAGAAGAAGAAGAAGAAGAAGAAGAAAAGGAAGACCTAGAGCTAAGTGGATAGAATTGTTCAAGGCCAGCATAAGAAGATGGAATCTGGAAATGAAAAGAATTACAGAAGAATAATATTGGAAAGGGAGAGGAATGTGGAGACGTACCATCAGTGCCCCAACCTGGTTGGAGCTGGATAAGGGGAAATTATAATTATGAATTACAAATACTGTATACACTCTCAATATGTGTTTGTTGTTGTTGTTGTCATTGTTGTTGTTGTCAGTATTATTAAGCATAAGACTTTTCAATACATTACATGCATAATAAAATAAATACAATTTAGAACTTAAGCTCTGGATATATTCAGTTGCCTGAGGTGTTAAAGGGAGGAAGTCTTTTGGACCTTCTGCATAAGCATACATAGAACACTCCTGAGTGATGTAAGGAACAGACTCTCTATCAGCACCACATTCACACTGTGGCAAAGAAATTTTCTTCCATATGAACAGTAGGTCCCCACATACTCCATGTTTAGTTCGTATATGGTTGTGTTGACCAGGCTCTTCTAGGTAGATCAAAACCAGGAACACATTCTGTAATGCAAGGTACATCAAGTAATTCTGAAGATGAGATATTTGCCATTCCTGGGACCAATGTTTGTTCAGGTGGAAATTGCTGACAATGAGGTTATCAGCCAGTCGAAGTGGAGCGTGCCTTGTACATAGTCTGCCAACATGTATGCCATTGAGATCTTCATGGATGGGCAGTTATTGATTGTGAAGTGTCTTACGTTATTCTCAAATAAGAGCACTGCTTCTGTGGAGATATGATGGAGGGATGTGGCTTAAGATAAGGAGCCACTGTAGAGGGGTGCTCTTTATAGTTCCTGTGATCAAATGCTTGGAGTTATTCAGCTCGATATCAATCTTCTTCACATAAGGGCTGTTTAACCAAACAGGCACACAATACTCAGCTGCAGAATACACAAGTCCAAGGGCCAAGCAGCAGAGTTGTAGCACTTGAACCCCATGTTGTTCCACACAGTTTTCTGAAGTTTTCTAATCCTGAGCTTGGCAACAGTATTGTTAATATGCTGTTTAAAAGACAGAGTTCTGTTGAGTGTATTTAGGACACCTGCTGTTTGCTGGACGTTTGTTATTGAAGTACACTTCAAGGTCTCTGTTTGCCATTCTATTACCGAGATGGAAACTTGTTACAATATTTTTCTTCATGCTTGGTTGGAGCTTCATCTATTGAAAATAATGTTTATGTATGCTCAAGTCCTTCATAAGTATATTCTCTGGAGTTTCTATATTTGTGTGCTGAGCAACTACTGCCCAGTCACCAGCAGATCCAAATTTTCTGGAAACTGTTTCAGGCATGTCTGAGATATAAAAAGTAAACAGAAGAGGAGACAGAACTGCACCTTGTGTAGGCCATTGTTGAGCTTCTTATACATATGTTATTACCTATAACAATTCTGAAAAATCTGTCATTCACCCTGTTGTTAATGAGACATACTGTCAAGAAACATGGGATTACTAGAGGGAGTTTGTAAATTAAACCTTCTTTCCACAGACTCCATGCATATTATGCAGCTTTGGGATCAATGAAAGCTACATAATAAATTTTTGAGCAGTGCTGGAATCATGCCTCAATATGGGTTGTTAGCAATAGCACCTGATCTGTGCAGCTTGTACTTAATAGGGAAAAGTCATTTTATAGCATCCCCAGAACAAAAGGATGGAAAGTCATGAAGTAGAAAGGAATGGAAAATGAATGAAAGAATAAGTTGACCTTGGACTTCCTCTCCATTTGCTCCCCCCCCACATCATGTCATCAGCAAACATCACTTTCAACTCACTGTCCCCATATTTTTCCTTCGTATCCTGCACAGTTTCATCCATTACCATCATGAACAACAATGGTGACAGCACACTTTCCTGTTTTAGTCCAGTTACATTTCAGAAATGTTCTGTCCTTCCCCCAGAGGTCTGGATGCTGCTGCAACAATTGTTATACATTCCTTGCACATCTTCGTTAATTTGTTTTCCATATCCTTTCTGTTTCATGACTTTCCATACTTACGCTCTGGGAATGTTATCTTATGACTTCTTCCATATTAAGGAATGTCATAACCATTCCTCTTCCTCATTCCCATTGCTTTTCCATCATTGGTCTCTTACTGCAGAGGGGGTCTAGTGTTGATCTTCCATTTCCCAAGCCATACTGCAATTCTTCTAATTGTCCTTCCCTCTGTCTTCTCATTCTCCTTTCAACTCTGGTAGCTACTTGTGATAGATATGATCATAATTCCTAGATAATTAATCTCCACATACCTTCTGTTACCCTTCTTAAACGAAGTACCATCCAGATTAATCAGAACAAGATTCTTCTTTCTTTTTTCCCAATCATTGGCATGCTCTCTATGCATTCTTTTTCACAATTATTCATAGGTTATTAAATCTATATGACAATCATTTTAGGTAATAATAATGATGGCATGTGGCCTCCGGAGAGGCCTGGTGCAGAACTTTTGAATTGACGCCATATAGGCAATCTGCACGTTTGAGAGGATGGGGCCTTACCTAGGATGATTTCTAATGCTTAAGAAAACACACACACCCAGCCCCAGAGCCATTGGGATTAACCAATTAAGGTTAAAATCCCCGACCCTACCAGGAATCGAATCCAGTATGCTAACCATTTAGCCATGGAGTCGGACATCATTACAGGTGAAAAGTGTATTTATTTTGATGTATGTCACTTTTGAGGAATTTTGAAGTTTCTGTATGCGATTAGTAATACCTCTCTCTTCAATGAATACAATGAAGTGTAGTGCAGTTGTAGCATTGTCTCAGAATACTTCCATGACACAAAGACAGTTAGCAACTAAATTTGGTGTCGTATAGGCATTATAAATAGAATTATTCAACGGCACAAACAGACTGGCTCAATTTCACCAAAGAAAAGGGGAAACTGTGGCAGAAAAAAGAAAACGACACCAACTGTTGAACATTTTCTCCTCAGAAGAAGCAGGTTCACTGCTCTGGACGTGTCTTGCGAATCGGGAATGGGGAGTGAATCTGCACATTTCTAATGTTTCTAATATTCTGACAGCTGCAGGGAAAGCCTGCAAACCTATAAAGAAACACCTCCTAACAGGAAGGTTGTAGGGGTTGCAGTAAGGATGTAAAGGAGAGGGCATAAAGTCTTTGGTAAGACCCCAACTAAAGTATGGTTCTAGTGTATGGGACCCTTACCAGGGTTACCTGATTTGAGAAGTGGAACAAATCCAAAGAAAAGCAGTTCAATTTGTTCTGGGTGATTTCCAACAAAAGAGTAGCGTTACGAAAATGTTGCAAAGTTTGAGCTGGGAAGACTTGGAAGAAAGGAGATGAGCTGCTCGACTAAGTGATATGTAATTCCGATATAATTGGTCCGTTATTGGACATTATAAATTTTCCAGCTAACTCATTCTTGGTTGCCAGCGTTTCATCCCAGTTTGCCAATTTGGGCTCATTAGTTGGTAATTTACTCATTCAGGACAAATATTTCAGGTTTCATTTGGGAATCAATATCTATATCATAAGTGGTATGTTCTTAACTGTCAGTGAAGAGATGGCATGGAATGACATTAATAGGCAAATAAGTGTTTTTAGAAGTAAGAAAGATCATAATGTGAAGGTAAAGTTGGAATTCAAGAGGACAAATTTGTAAAAATAGGCATTTATAGGAAGAGGAATTAGTGATTGGAATAATTTACCAAGGAAGACGTTCAGTAAATTCTCAAATTCTTTACAATTAGAGTAATTAAGAAAAGACTAGGAAAACAACAGATAGGGAATCTGCCACCTGGGTGACTGCCCTAAATGCAGATCAGTAGTGATTGATGAGGTGATGGAAAAATGTGCAGGAAACTTCTTTTGCAGTCATGTAGAGTCACTTTGAAATGCAGGGACAGGGACAGAGGGTTCAAAGAGTTAGCCAACAACTTTAGCACATTTGCAACAGACCATAAAACAGCCTGTGAAGATATTTTGAGGGTGTTTCAAACATGATGGACCAGAGCCCTTCGTACCAGCTGACAGGATGATGAAATCTGACCAGTACATCCAAACACTGGAAAGAAGAATTGTCGATGAGCAGCAGAAGAGGTTTTCAGATGATGGTGGAATTTTTCAGCAAAATTTGGCTCCTTGCCATACTTAAAAAAGTGAGGAGTTCTTCACCGAGAACAATACTTGTGTCTTACAGAGGCCAAGGAACTTCCCTCACCTTAATCCAATAGAAACCAAATGGGCTGTTAGCAAAAGGAGACTCCCAAAACTTGACTATTTCACAAAAATACACTTGAAAAGAGTCTCTGGTTACAGTGTGGTTTCCTGAAGATGAACTTAAAAATATGTGCTCTGGGCTTGTGGTATGTCTGCCAAGTCATGTAAAGCAACTTATAAAACAGAAAGGAGGGCATATTAGCTTTGAGCTGTATTAGGTGAATAAATGCAAAAGAATGTCAAATGTGTATGTTATTGTTGTTTTCCAATAAATTTGCACAGGACTGTACAGTCACCCCCCCTTATATTGCCACCCAATATACAACCAACCCCTGTTATCTCCCACAATGAGCAACAAACAGATATTCGTTATGAAAATATTAAAGTAACTACCTCGATATAATGCCAACCCCGCCTACCGCATGCGCTGGTGGTGGAGGTACAGAAGTGCCATAACAATGTTATACATATATTCTTGATATATCACCAACTGCTAGTTTAAAATTATCAGCAAGAACCAGGGAACATTTTCTTTAAATGGAAACGTGGCTTTTATCTGATCCTTTAGGAATGCAAGCAAGCTGGTTGCATTACCGACCTCATTATCTGTAACTCATTCTCTCGAGTGGCATATCACTAAGGATTTACCTGCTCTGGGATTGAATAGTCTTGATATACATGGGAATTTCCTTATGGCTTACCACTGTGGACTGTTTCCATGCAAATGCTTATGAATTAATTAATTTTATTGAGAACTGTAAAACTAATATTAAAACTTGTGTCCACTGTTACAACAATTGTTTGAATGATGATTGATGGTGATGATTATTGTTTTAAGAAGAAGTACAACTAGGCAGCCATCCTGAATTGTTTGAATGTTGTAACTTGTATTAATGGAGTCCTCCTCAGAGTGGTTCTTCTCTCCTCACGGGTCCACCTAGGAGTGCAACGTCGCGGAATACATCATCATTGGCATATTTACTGTAACCTCCCATTACGTCGTGTTCCAATGACATCATGGATCTTCCTGGAGTTATAAAAAAGTGTATGGTTTGATATCATCTGATGATGTTCTTTCAGGAACAAAACACATCTTTCTAATTTAATGAAGTTGTTTCTTTTTGCTGGTATAATCTGTTGTCATATGAGTTTTTCCAGCTATTTTCTAAATTTTATTTATTCATAAATTAGTTTTGATAGACTGAAGAACAAAACTAAAACAACTGGTTAGAATAATGTTTCCATAAGGATGGTATGTTACTCACTTGCTTGTCCTTTCTCAGCATTAAAATCAAAAGCCTCAACTTTAAGTGTGAGAGAATCTATGTAGTACATAATTTTGTTGTCCAGTGACCAAGCCAGTCCATTGCTGCATGTTACACCAGTTACATGAGATGTTACCTTCCTGTCTTTCGAGAGGCTGAACAGAGATCCATTATGGGGAGTAAAGTCAACGGGACCATGTTCAGCACCCAGTGTACCTGAAAATAGTAAATATACTTACATATTGTTATCATTTGGATTTAAGGAAAAATTTAGAAATAATTTTTTTTTGAATTACTAGCATTTTGAGTCTATTTAGATGTACATTTATCAATATTTTGAAACTTATCACTACACTTACTTTCTATTTGTATACATGAAAATGTTATTGATTTCTTATACATCCTAGGAACATCTGATTCACCCCTTGTACTTGCGTATGCAGATCTTTCCAAGATTTATTTAATCATATAAGTCACTTATATCAACATATTTTCCTAGTACTACCATTGAACTGGCCCACCTCTCTTTATAATCATATATATACAGTAACTTACAATAGTATGAGAGATAATTGGCATTTTGGACTTCTATTTTCAATAGGAATATTATTTACTAGCTGTAGTACCCAGCATTGCCCGGATAGTTTCTGAATATTTACCTTTTAAGATTTGCATTACCAGTTAGTTATGTGTGAAGTGAATTTTTATAGAATTCCTTTTTGACTTGCAGATTGATATGTTATGATCTATTAAGTAGTTTTAGAATTATTTAGATGTGTTTGATTTTAAGTTTTAGATTATTTAATTTTTGAGTAAAACTTTGTCCTTATGGAAGCTCGAATCGACTGGGAGGTATTTGATCCTGTCAAAAATTAATAAGTGATAACTATGTGTATTTAGCTGTCGCACTATAGATATGATGTACAGGATTTCAACTGTCAATGAGACTGTCCCCCTCTCGGCCCCCACCCCTAAGAGATAAAAATCTGGATTGTCACCATTCATCTCAGTGACCCTGAAAATTGTAGATTCAACACTGTTTTCAATTATTTTTATATCTCACTCCCCTCTCACCCTCACTCCAAAGGGGGCTGAACATGAACTTTAAAAAATTTAGAGTGTCACTATTCATTTCAGCGACCAAGAAAATTATGGATTCGATACTATTCTAGATTATTTTTATACCACCCCCCCTCGCCCGCTGCCCATAAGGATGCTACGGGTGTCTTACCCCCACGCAGTTTGTCTCCTGATACTAATTGATAAGTGTACCAAGTTTGGTGAAATTGCTCCAGTGGGTTAGGAGGAGATGTGTCATGTACACACCCACACACAGTTCGGCTCCATGGCTAAATGGTTAGCGTGCTGGCCTTTGGTCACAGAGGTCCCGGGTTCGATTCCCGGCAGGGTCGGGAATTTTAACCTTAATTGGTTAATTTCGCTGGCACAGAGGCTGGGTGTACGTGTTGTCTTCATCATCATTTCATCCTCATCACGACACGCAGGTCGCCTATGGGCGTCAGATCGAAAGACCTGCATCTGGCTAGCCGAACTTGTCCTCGGACACTCCCGGCGCTAAAAGCCATACGCCATTTCATTTTTACCCACACACACACATACATCCATTTTTATATATAGTAAGAAGATGAAAATAAGATTTTTATATATAGTTTTTTGATTATTTTTATATCTCACCCTCTTCACCCCCCACTTGGACTTATAAAATATCCAAAGTATTACTATTCATCTCAGAGATCCTGAAATCTATGGATTCAAAACTGCTTTACTTATTTCTATATCTCACCCTCCCCCCACCCCCCCTTTCACTCCCCACGTAAAAAAAGGGCTGAATTTGGACTTCCTGGAAAACTATGAATTCGACACTTTTCTTGATTATTTTTATAACTAAAATATAAAATACAGCACATGTTACTCACTGCCAATGTAGCTTTCTATAGGTGAAGAAATTTTTGAAATCGGTTCAATAGTTTTTCAGTTTGTCCATTACAAACAAACATACACATCTTTTCTCTTTATAATATTAGTACAGTCACATGATATTCATTCAATAATAATGATGATGCTGGTGGTCAAGTGGCTGATGAACTAGCTGGTTGAATACAACCCTAATTATGGTTTGTATATTTTAGAAGACAGGAAAGTCCATAATCGTCATCATCATCATAATCATCATCAATGTCCCACTCCAGTCATCCGGGTGTGGTTAACAAGCCTCCTCCACTCCTTTCTATCCTTCCACTTTTCCTGCTCCATTGCTTCTGCCACATCCAATCCAGCTTCCCTAATGTCCTTCCATATCTGATCCATCCAACTTCTTTTCAGTCTTCCAACTGGTCTCTTTCCCTTAACTTCTCTTTCCAATTCCCTTCTTGCTACCCGTTCCTTTCTCATTCTTTTTACATGCCTGAACCATCTCAGTCTTGCTTTCTGTATGTTCTGTACTAACGGTTCTATATTTAGCTCTTCTCTGTTTTAATATTTTGAATTCCATCTCTTCTTGTCTTTTTAACCAATGTTCTTAAAAATTTCATTTCTACCGCTTGGATCTTACTATCTTGTCTCTTATTAGTTACCAGCGCTTCTAGTCCATATGCTACAATTGGTATGAAATACTGTTTATATAATGTTAATTTCGTTCTCTTCGGTACTTTGTCATCCCATAAAAGCTCTCTGACTTGATAAAATGTTGTTCCTTTACTTAATCTGTTATTAATTTCAGGATTGATTTCATTACTTCCATTAATAATGCTACCCAGATATGTAAACTGTTCTACACTCTCTAACCGTTCTCCGTCTGTGTTCGCTTGGCTTCTCTTTTTCACTTTTCCACAGCGCATTACTACAGGTTTCTTTTTACTAATTACCATTCCAAATGCCTTCAGATTTTCATTCCAAATGTCCAGTCTCCTTTGTACTTCCTTTTCTCCCTTTCCTCAAATCACCACATCATCTGCAAATACCAAATCATTCACTACTGATACTCTGTTGTACACGTTTTATGATTTCATCCATCAATATAATAAACAATAATGGTGACAGTGCACTTCCTTGCTTAAGACCTTTTCTTGTGTAAAATGTTTCAGAGTCACCACTCCCCACTTGTACACTGCTTTTACTCTCATGATACAACATTTTTATCTTGTTAATTAATGATTTTGGTAGGTACATTCCTTTTCAGTAGGCATTCCCATACATGTTTTCTCTTAACTGTATCATAAGCTTTTTCCAAATCCAAAAATACGAAGATGATTTCCTTGTTCCTTTCTAGATGTTTTTCCATTATCGTTCACAAAGTCCATAGTATGCCATGCAATTCTCATCAGCATGTAAAAGAACCTTGATATGCACTTCAAGTTACTAAACATTCTAATGTCTACCATTGTTAAAACTGTTGACTATAACACTGACTATGATAGTGTGATCTGTCTGGGACAATAGGACATTGGAATTGACATAGGCCTACAGGTCTCTCAGGTTGTTCTTCTAACTCAATTTTCCTCATTACTGAGGAGTTTTAATCCCATGGCTTAATCATCAAGTGTTACCTATTGTTCTCCATCTGAGCAGATCTTTGCTGGTCTGAGTGAGATTTAAATAGGTTTCCCATTGAAGTATTTAATTTGGTGCTCTACCTTTGGAATGCTGTCCATTAATTTTTCCTTGAACTATTAGTTTTTCAACCATCAAGTTGTTCCACATGACTGAAGAACTGCAGAAAGCGATGTCGACATATCATCGAGAGCCTGACACAAATGGACATGTTTGTTCTTTTTGCTATTCATGGGATGTGGAACAACTGCTGGCAGCACCAGATTTAAAAGACATCATTCTGAACCATACAAAAATCTAAAGATCACTAGAGTTCCCATAAGCTGCTTCTTTGTACTTCTGGTTATCTTACTGTCAGACCATATCTTTGCAGAGCTAACCATTGTATAGCAAGCCATTGTTGTGTGCCTCCTGATTTCTGTTTCACAGCTGCCTTGACTAGAAACTAATTATCCGAGGTAGATGAATTCATTAATCATGTTAAAGTATGGTTGCAAGTCCTCCAGTTGGAGAGTGTAACCTTTATTGATAATCATTCATTTTTATTTTTATTTTGTTTTCAAACTTGATCTCCATTCCTTTCGTCAATGATATTCTGGAGCATGTCTATAAGTTCAGAAATGTCCTTGGCTGTGTAATGGTATCATCTGCATAGTGCAAGTTAGTCAGTTTTCCACCTCCTATTGACACATCCCCACTGAAGTTGTCCAAAGCTTGTCTTATTATAAACTCGCCATAAGCATTGACTGAATGTAACCTTATCACACACCTCTTTTGATCTTGAAAGGTTTCGACCTGTTATTTTCTATTTGTACAGCTTCAGTGTGTGTACCATACAGTCTTTTCTACAGGAAGATATTTTTTAATTTTGTGTGGCTATTTCTAGCCAGGTGCAACCCTTGTAAGGCAGACCCTCCGATGAGGGTGGGCGGCATCTGCCATACGTAGTTAACTGCGTGTTATTGTGGTGGAGGATAGTGTTATGTGTGGTGTGTGAGTTGCAGGGATGTTGGGGACAGCACAAACACCCAACCCCCAAGCCACTGGAATTAACCAATGATTGTTAAAATCCCCGACCTGGCCGGGAATCGAACCTGGGACCCTCTGAACCGAAAGCCAGTACACTGATCATTCAGCCAATGAGTTGGACAGGAAGATATGATGTTTTGGAACTATCATTTCAGTTAACATTAACTGATTGAACACAATCGAATACCTTCTTGTAATGGATGAAGCACAACAACATTGTTTTGTTGAATTCAGTGGCATTCTCAATGAGTTGTTGAAGATTACAAATTTGATCTCGCATTCCTGTACCTTTAACAAATTCTGTCTGATCTACCAGTAGCTGGTGCAGCCTCTGATCAATTAAACAAAGAATTTCACTTGCATGTGATATGAGTGATAAATTGTGGTAATTGATACAGTCAATCCTTTCTTGTGGCTTGGAACCTAGGTAGTATCAAATCAAAATAATCCCACTAATCTATTATTCTGATCTTACCTGCCCACAGCCTGCCAGTAGGATCAGCCTTTCCATCATTGAGTCTGTTCTCACGTTTCCCATCAACTTCATCCACAGTAGCTACTCTCTCCACATGACTTGGTGAACTGCTGACTCCATCCCAAGTCATTATAGCTATGTCACGACCGATGGTAATGACGTATTTGTTCTTCTGACCCTGTACAGGTATGACGATGGATACTGGTCCACCCTCTGGGGCCAAAGAAAAGGTACTTCATGACACTGTTACATGTGCTTAATATCATTTCATTCTACAAGTACTGGAAAGGAATAAACAATTAGTGTCAAACCAAATTGTAAACAGCCTATACTTCTAATTCATTGAAGGTACCTACATACTGTTATATTTGTAAATGGTAGATGCTCATACAAAAATGTTCTACATTTTCATGAGGGATGATTAATGACTGAGATATTGATATAAAATTCATTTTATGAATAGAACTATTGTCTATTGTTGGCAGCCTGTACGTACAGGAAGTTGATGGTTTAATCTCTATATACCGTATATAAGTGAAAGCCCTGACTGCTCACTCATCACTAATTCTCACACTTATCGCAAAGCTAGAGGGCTGACATTTTATTTTCCTTGTAAGTAAAGAGGTTTTGTTCAGATTATTTGTGACAAAGGGGATGAAATTATGGTAACTATAGATAGAACTTTATCCTTCGAGCAACACCGAACATTTAGTGCTGCAAAATTGAACACTTGGAACAATCTTCTCCACAAACGTTGTCGTACAACATGGGGGTTAAGTGCCACTACCCTTTGCTGCTCAGCCATTGGTCTAGTATTTTTTGCTGCTGAGTACTGTGCCCCGATTTGGTTAAACAGTCCACATGTAAAGAAAATTAATGTACAACTCAACAATACCTTGAGAATAATTTCAGGCATTATAAAGTCAACACCAACTAAGCAGCTTCCTGTTCTCAGCCATATTGCTCGCCCATACCTTTGCAGATTTCATGCTCTGGTCAGATAATACCAAAGGATACAAGGAAATCAACAGCTACCAATCCATACTGATATCACTAACCTACAGACTAGTAGACTCAAATCAAGGAATCCACTTCTATGCACAGCTCAGAACTTTGACCTTATGAACCAGTGGACCCTGAACTGGAACGCAACTTCAGTTTCAGATTTCCACGGTATGCCATGTGTAAAAGTGAAGGATCCTGGATTCAATCTACCCCGAAGAACATGGACTAGGCTGAATGAAATTTGGACTGGCTACGGTGTTTGCACTGATGCACTATTCAAATGGAGGAAGTTACCATCTCTTGCGTGTGATTGTAGTGCCGAGAGACAGACTATCACTCGCATTGTACATGAATGGCAATTTCAGGGATTTTGTGCGTAAAACACTTGACTCAGTGTTGGACATTAATTTGTGAATTATGTAAATATGTGTATATCCATGCTGTTCTTGTATTATTAATGTTGATTTATTGTATGTCATATGATTAATAATAATAATAATATTAATAATAATGCAGTAACTACCCTTAAAATAATATCACTAAATTGCTCAATTACCCCACCACTAAAGGGATATCATTTGGCAGAGTTGTTACTTATAAGCTAATTAGGTTTTTTTTTTTTTTTCTATTTGCTTTATGTCGCACCGACGCAGATAGGTCTTATGGCGATGATGGGATGGGATAGGCCTAGGAATTGGAAGGAAGCGGCCGTGGCCTTAATTAAGGTACAGCCCCGGCATTTGCCTGGTGTGAAAATGGGAAACCACGGAAAACCATCTTCAGGGCTGCCAACAGTGGGGCCAATAACCCACTATCTCCCGATTACTGGATACTGGCCGCACTTAAGCAACTGCAGCTATCGAGCTCGGTAAGCTAATTAGGGAAAGTAAAGAGATTTCTCTCTGATATTTTGCAGTAAACGGGGTGAAATTAGGGTAACTACCCTAAACACAATATCACTAAATAACTCACTTGGTTCGAACCCCACTGTTGGCAGCCCTGAAAATGGTTTTCCGTGATTTCCCATTTTCACACCAGTCAAATGCTGAGGCTGTACATAAATTAAGGCAACGGCCGCTTCCTTCCTACTCCTAGGCCTTCCCTACTCCATTGACGCGAAAAGACCTATCTGTATCAGTGCGACGTAAAGCAAATTGTAAAAAAATAACTTGCTTCCCATGAAGATATAAGGCTGAAATTTGGCACTAGAGTTTCTTATAAGCTAGTCAAAGAAAGTAAGGTTATTCCATTTTTTTTTATTAAGGGGGTGAAATAGGGTTAACAATTTTGCACTCATAATCCCTAATTAGGAAAAGTGAAGAAGTTTGATTTCAATGTTTTGTGGTAAACAGGGTGAAATTGAGGTAACTATCCTAAACAGAATATCACTAAACTGCACACTTCCCACAATGCTAAAGGGATATGATTTGGTACAGGTGTTCTTTAAAAGCTTCCCCCCTATGGGTGGGGGCAGTAGAATACATCCACATTTCCCCTGCCTGTTGTACGAGGTGACTAAAAGGGGCCCCAAGGGCTCTTAACTTGGGAGCATGGGTTGCAACCACGGAGCCTTTAACTGAGTCCTGGCATTGCCTCCACTTACTTTTGCCATGTTACTCACTTTCATTTATTGTATCCGACCTCTCTTGGTCAGCTCTTGTTCTTTTCCAACTACGGTGGTATTAAAACATTCGAGGCCTAGGAAGTCTTTCATTTTAATGCTCTTTGAGGCTCTTGTGTTTCTTTGGCTGAAACCTTAATTTTTCAAAGTATCAGATCCCTTCTATTTTTCCCCCTCTGATTAGTGTTAACAGAGGATGGTTGCCCAGTTGTACTTCCTCTTAAAACAATAACCACCATGACTCTTTATAAGCTGATTACAGAAAGTAAAGATAATGTATTCAGATGTTTTGTGGTAAATGGGGATGAAATTGGGGTAAGTACCCTAAATCACTCACTTTCCACGAAGTTAGAGGGATGAAATTTGGCACAAGTGTTTCTTATAACCTGTTTAAGAAATGTTTTGTCATAAACAGGGTGAAATTGGCATTACCCTAAACCAATATCACTAAATGTCCAGCTCCATGGCTAAATGGTTAGCGTGCTGGCCTTTGGTCACAGGGATCCCGGGTTCGATTCCCAGCAGGGTCGGGAATTTTAACCTCAATTGGTTAATTTCGCTGGCACAGGAGCTGGATGTATGTGTCGTCTTCATCATCATTTCATCCTCAACACGACGTGCAGGTTGCCTACGGGTGTCAAATCAAAAGCCCTGCATCTGGCGAGCCGAACTTGTCCTCGGACACTCCCGGCACTAAAAGTCATACGCCATTTCATTAATTTTTTTTCAAGATCACTAAATCGTGCACCTCCCACAAAGGTAGAAGACTGAAATTTGGCCCAAGTGTTTCTAATAAGTAGGTCCCATAATTTTTAAAAATGCATATGCACATATCCAAACACATATTTTGAAGGTATTCACATATTTCTGCATAAATATTTGAAGTCACAGATAATTTCAATATTCTTAATGTCCTGGAATCTTAGTAGTACATATTGGACATCTCTTTAACACCTTCGCTCCCATAGAGGAGTAAAGTCATTTAGCACTCATTCAGTGTAGCATGCTCTGATACCAGAAGAGTTCAGCCTAGAAGTTTCTTTTTCATACGGCAGATGGCTAGTGTGTCCCCTTTTCTCGACATTGTACAACCCTCCCTTTGTGTTCTTTTACTCATTGTTTACAGACAATTTTGGCACTTCTCAAACTGAGTGAATTAACAAGTGATAGTCGTTATCTAGTAGACAAAGCTTCAAACATGAGAACATTTTGTAGTAAGAGAGTGATTCCGGAAGAAGAAATATATGATATTTTGCACAATAACAATTCAGGTGATGATCTGATAGCTTCAGATAGTGAAAGTGAATGTGATTATGTGCGCAGTGAGAGCCCTGGAAGGGTGAATAGTAATCCAGACAGGAACAATTACCCTGAGGCTCCTTTCTATTGCAATCAGCTCCAATATTCTATGTACATACAGGTGTAAATAAAAACAGTAAGGAAAACTATGTAATGTCTTTTGTAAATATTTTTTTCAATAATGATTTCTTTAATTCAATCAATCAATCAATCAATCAATCAATCAATCAATCAATCAATCAATCAATCAATACTGATCTGCATTTAGGGCAGTTGCCCAGGTGGCAGACTCCCTATCTGTTGCTTTCCTAGCCTTTTCCTAAATGATTTCAGAGAAATTGGAAATTTATTGAACGTCTCCCTTGGTAAGTTATTCCAATCCCTAACTCCTCTTCCTATAAATGAATATTTGCCCCAGTTTGTCCTCTCGAATTCCAACTTTATCTTCATATTGTGATCTTTCCTACTTTTATAAACGCATTCAAACTTATTCGTCTACTAATGTCATTCCACGCCATCTCTCCGCTGACAGCTCGGAACTTACCACTTAGTCGAGCAGCTCTTCTTCTTTCTCTCAATTCCTCCCAACCCAAACTTTGCAACATTTTTGTAACGCTACTCTTTTGTCGGAAATCACCCAGAACAAATCGAGCTGCTATTCTTTGGATTTTTTCCAGTTCTTGAATCAGGTAATCCTGGTGAGGGTCCCATACACTGGAACCATACTCTAGTTGGTGTCTTACCAGAGACTTATATATCCTCTCCTTTACATCCTTACTACAACCCCTAAACACCCTCATAACCATGTGCAGAGATCTGTACCCTTTATTTACAATCCCATTTATGTGATTATCCCAATGAAGATCTTTCCTTATATTAACACCTAGATACTTACAATGATCACCAAAAGGAACTTTCACCCCATCAACGCAGTAATTAAAACTGAGAGGACTTTTCCTAATTGTGAATCTCACAACCTGACTTTTAACCCCGTTTATCAACATACCATTGCCTGCTGTCCATCTCACAACATTTTCGAGGTCACATTGCAGTTGCTCACAATCTTGTAACTTATTTATCACTCTATAGAGAACATCTGCAAAAAGCCTTACCTCCGATTCCACTCTTTTACTCATGTTGTTGTTTGAGTCATCAGTCCATAAACTGGTTTGATGCAGCTCTCCATGCCACCCTATACTGTGCTAACCTTTTCATTTCTACGTAACTATTGCATCCTACATCTGCTCTGATCTGTTTGTCATATTCATACCTTGGTCTACCCCTACCGTTCTTACCACCTACACTTCCTTCTAAAACCAACTGAACAAGTCCTGGGTGTCTTAAGATGTGTCCTATCATTCTATCTCTTCTTCTCGTCAAATTTAGCCAAATCGATCTCCTCTCACCAATTCGATTCAGTATCTCTTCATTCGTGATTCAATCTATCCATCTCACCTTCAGCATTCTTCTGTAACACCACATTTCAAAAGCTTCTATTCTCTTTCTTTCTGAGCTAGTTATCGCCCATGTTTCACTTCCATACAATGCCACGCTTCACACGAAAGTCTTCAAAAACATCTTTCTAATTCCTATATCAATGTTTGAAGTGAGCAAATTTCTTTTCTTAAGAAAGCTCTTCCTTGCTTGTGCTAGTCTGCATTTTATGTCCTCCTTACTTCTGCCATCGTTAGTTATTTTACTACCCAAGTAACAATATTCATCTACTTCCTTTAAGACTTCGTTTCCTAATCTAATATTTCCTACATCACCTGCCTTCATTCGACTGCACTCCATTACTTTTGTTTTGGACTTATTTATTTTCATCTTGTAGTCCTTACCCAAGACTTCATCCATACCATTCAGCAACTTCTCGAGATCTTCTGCAGTCTCAGATAAAATAACAATATCATCGGCAAATCTCAAGGTTTTGATTTCCTCCCCTTGGACTGTGATTCCCTTTCCAAATTTCTCTTTGATTTCCTTTACTGCCTGTTCTATGTAAACATTGAAAAGGAGAGGGGACAAACTGCAGCCTTGCCTCACTCCTTTCTTGATTGCTGCTTCTTTTTCAAAGCCCTCGATTCTTATCACTGCAGACTGATTTTTATACAGGTTGTAGATAATTCTTCGTTCTCGGTATCTGATCCCTATCATCTTCAGAATCATAAATAGCTTGTTCCAATCAACATTATCGAATGCCTTTTCTAGATCTACGAATGCCATGTACGTGGACTTGTCCTTCTTGATTCGATCCTCTAAGATCAGACGTAAAGTCAGGATTGCTTCACGTGTTCCTACATTTCTTCTGAAGCCAAATTGATCTTCTCCCAACTCAGCTTCAACTTGATTTTCCATTCTTCTGTAAATAATACGTGTTAAAATTTTGCAGGCATGAGATACTAAACTAATGGTGCGGTAGTTTTCACACCTGTCAGCACCGGCTTTCTTGGGAATAGGTATAACAACATTCTGCCGAAAATCAGATGGGACTTCTCCTGTCTCATACATTCTGCACACTAAATGAAATAACCTTACTATGCTGGTTTCTCCTAAGGCAGTCAGTAATTCAGAGGGAATATCATCAATTCCAGGTGCCTTGTTCCTATTTAGGTCACTCACAGCTCTGTCAAACTCTGACCTCAAAATTGGGTCTCCCCTTTCATCAGCATCAACAACCTCTTCATGTTCCAGAACCAAATTATCTACATCGTTACCTTGATACAACTGTTGGATATGCTCCTGCCATCTTTCTGCTTTGTCTTCTTTCCCTAGAAGTGGCTCTCCATCTGAGCTCTTAATATTCATGCACCTAGATTTCCTTTCTCCAAAGATTTCCTTGATTTTCCTGTATGCAGCATCTACCATTCCCAGGACCATACAGCCTTCGACATCCTTGCACTTCTCCTTCAGCCATTCTTCCTTAGCTATCTTGCACTTTCTATCCACTTAATTCTTTAATCGCCTGTATTCTTTTCTGTCTTCTTCATTTCTAGCATTCTTGTATTTTCGTCGTTCATCAGTCAGGTCTAGTATCTCCTGAGTTATCCACTGATTCTTAGTTGACCTTTTCTTCCTTCCTAACATTTCTTCAGCAGCCCTACTGACTTCATTTTTCATGACTCTCCACTCTTCCTCTATTGTGTTTCCTTCAGCCTTTTCATTTAGTCCTTGTGCAACATGTTCCTTGAAACAATCCCTCACACTCTTTTCTTTCAACTTGTCTAGATCCCATCTTTTTGCATTCTTTCCTTTCTTCAAGTTCTTCAACTTCAGATGGCATTTCATGACCAACAAGTTGTGGTCAGAGTCCACGTCTGCTCCTGGGAAAGTTTTGCAATCCAACACCTGGTTTCAGAATCTCTGCCTAATCATAATGAAGTCTATTTGATACCTTCCAGTGTCTCCAGGTCTCGTCCACGTATACAGCCGTCGTTTGTGTTGTTTGAACTAAGTATTGGGAAGGAATAAATTATGATCAGTGCAGAATTCAACCAGCCGACTTCCTCTTTCGTTCCTTTGTCCTTTACTCATATCATTTATATATATATAAGAAAACATAAAGGTCCGATAATACTGCCTTGAGGAATTCCCCTCTTAATTATTTACAGGGTCAGATAAAGCTTCACCTACTCTAATTCTCTGAGATCTATTTTCTAGAAATATAGCAACCTTTTGTCTAGTCCAATTGCACTCATTTTTGCCAGCAGTCTCCCATGATCCACCCTATCAAATGCTTTAGACAGGTCAATCACGATACAGTCCATTTGACCTCCAGAATCCAAGATATCTGCTATATCTTGCTGAAATCCTACAAGTTGAGCTTCAGTGGAATAACCTTTCCTAAAACCGAACTGCCTTCTATCGAACCAGTTATTAATTTCACAAACATGTCTAATATAATCAGAAAGAATGCCTTCCCAAAGCTTACATACAATGCATGTCAAACTTACTGGCCTGTAATTTTCAGCTTTATGTCTATCACCCTTTCCTTTATACACAGGGGCTACAATAGCAACTCTCCATTCATTTGGTATAGCTTCTTCAAGCAAACAATAATCAAATAAGTACTTCAGATATAGTACTATATCCCAACCCATTGTCTTTAGTATATCCCCAGAAATCCGATCAATTCCAGCCGCTTTTCTAGTTTTCAACTTTTGTATCTTATTGTAAATGTCATTGTTATCATATATAAATTTTATTACGTCTTTGGCCTTAGTCTCCTCCCTCTATCTCAACATTATCCTTGTAACCAACAATCTTTACATACTGCTGACTGAATACTTCTGCCTTTTGAAGATCCTCACATACACACTCCCCTTGTTCATTAATTATTCCTGGAATGTCCTTCTTGGAACCTGTTTCTGCCTTAAAATACCTATACATACCCTTCCATTTTTCACTAAAATTTGTATGACTGCCAATTATGCTTGCCATCATGTTATCCTTAGCTGACTTCTTTGCTAGATTCAATTTTCTAGTAAGTTTCTTCAGTTTCTCCTTACTTCCACAGCCATTTCTAACTCTATTTCTTTCCAGTCTGCACCTCCTTCTTAGTCTCTTTATTTCTCTATTATAATAAGGTGGGTCTTTACCATTCCTTACCACCCTTAAAGGTGTACCTGTTTTCGCATTCCTTAACAATTTCTTTAAACCCATCCCAGAGTCTGTTTACATTTTTATTTACCGTTTCCCACCGATCATAGTTACTTTTTAGAAACTGCCTCATACCTGTTTTATCAGCCATATGGTACTGCCTAATAGTCCTACTTTTAAGACCCTCCTTTCTATCACATTTATTTTTAACTACCACTAAAACAGCTTCATGATCACTAATACCATCTATTACTTCAGATTCCCTATAGAGCTCATCTGGTTTTATCAGCACGACATCCAGGATATTTTTCCTTCTGGTTGGTTCCATCACTTTCTGAATCAGCTGTCCTTCCCATATTAACTTATTTGCCATTTGTTGGTCATGCTTCCTGTCGTTCGCTTTCCTTCCCAATTGACATCTGGCAAATTCAGATCTCCCGCTACAATCACATTTCTTTCCATGTCGTTTCCCACATAGCTGACTAACCTATCAAATAATTCCAAATCCGCATCAGTGCTACCCTTTCCCGATCTGTACACTCCAAATATATCAAGTTGCCTATTATCTTTAGAAATGAGCCTTACACCTAGAATTTCATGTGTCTCATCTTTAACTTTTTCGTAGCTTACAAATTCTTCTTTCACCAGAATGAACACTCCCCCTCCCACCCTTCCTATCCTATCTCTGCGATACACACTCCAGTGCCATGAGAAAATTTCTGCATCCATTATATCATTTCTCAGCCATGATTCAACTCCTATTACAATATCTGGTAAATATATATCTATTAAATTACTTAATTCTATTCCTTTCTTTACAATACTTCTACAGTTCAACACTAACAATTTTATGTCATCCCTACTTGATTTCCAGTTCCCTGTTCCCTTATCACCGCTCCCTAGGCCGTCCCCTTTCCCTGAATATACTTCCCTATTACCCTTCTAAACAAATTTCCTAACTTATATGTACCACTGCGGTTTAAATGAAGGCCATCTGAGCGCAGGTCCCTATCTCCTACCCACCCATTAGGATCTAGAAATTTCACTCCCAGTTTCCCACATACCCAATCCATAGTCTCATTTAAATCCCCAATCACCCTCCAGTCAGTATCCCTTCTACACAGTATTCCACTAATAACAATCGCCGCTTTCTTAAACTTTACCCGTGCTGCATTTACCAGATCCCACACATCTCCAACTATGTTGGTACTTATATCAGCTTGTCTTACGTTGTTGGTACCAACGTGAAACACTCTCCTTCTCCTTCTCCTCCTTCCTCTCTTCTACTTTCCTCAACATCTGCCTCAACCTAATTCCTGGATAACACTCTACCCTGGTACCATTTCCTCCACACACTTTCCCCACATGTCTAACGATGGAATCCCCCATGACCAGAGCCTCAACCCTCCCCACCTCATCTGATCCCCTCCCCTCCTGGTCAGCCCTATCTTCTCTCACTGCTGCAGAAGCTACTTCCTCCTCCCTTTTCTCCTTCCCATGACCCTGTTCCACCTGTCTTTTCCTATCCTCTACTCTACATTTCCCTTTCCTACCTTTTCCCTTCCTCCTACTTCCACGCATCTCAGCAACAGTTCCCTGTCCCTCATCTTCCCTCTGTTGTTCTACCTGGAGTGACTCGTACCGATTTCGCACAGACACCTGTCCTGAATTCTGATCCTGAATAGAGCCCTTGGCCTGCAATCTCCTTCCCCTTAGAACATTAGACCACCTGTCTTCTACAATTCCCCCCTTTCCTTCCCCTCCCTCTTGTACACCTACTGTAACCTGTACATTGTTTGAGGGAGTCCTATCTTCTTTCCTGTCTTCTGTGAGAATCCTAATTATCTCCCTCAAACTTTCCAACTCCTCCCTCATACCCCTCAATGCCTCGCCACACCCACAGTTCGTACACTCGCGCTCCTTAGCCATTCTTTACGGGGGAAAAAAAATGAAAATAAAATAACTTATTTGCAAAAAAAAAAAAAAAAATGAACGGAGGGATATATTGTCTGGGATAGTACTCAAAGGTCACACGACTGTAAGGTAATTTATATACGACTACACTACAATACTACTTAGTCGTACTCTATTATTTATCCTACAACCCCTAACAGGATAAAAACTGCTGTTAATTACTGAATACACAAGAACTACACAATTCCAAACTGCAATTAAGCCTATCCTAATTACAACAACAGTATTTTAGTACGAGTTTCTACGGATACCTCTACTACACCAGTACTACACAAATATTTTACAATAATAAAATAAGCACACTAAATTCTAATAGGATATTACTCATGTACTACTATACAGTACAGTACAGTACACTACAGTAATTTTTAAACTACTTTCAGACGTATCCTAATTACGATACCGGTACAGTATGTCACTACTAAGCACAAACAGAAATGGAATTTGCAAGAACTACTGTACTCAAAGATTACCAATGAAGCTAAATGCTTAGACAAATTATTATTAGTATTACGGTCTAATAGATACACACGAAAGATAACGCGAATATAGCAGGCAAGATACGGCACTATCTAAATGTACTGTATCTATACTACAATGTATCTACACTACACTACACTGCATTTGGTTAAATGCTTAAGTATCTTACTCAGGTAAAACCCATGTCTGAGATTATCACATTTTCAACTGACCTTTGTAAAGCTTTGGTTTCTAACAATATTCCACTAATGCACTAATGTAGAACTCTGCTCTTACGTAGGTGGCTTTTTAAAAATGGCTGGACCCCAGCAGTGGCAAGCTGCTCAGGCAGCTGGAAGTGAAAGTGTAAAGGAAGAAGTTTTTTCCAACTTCTGAGTAACAGAAATGGTGTAATTTCTTTCTAGCATGTCTTTCAAACAAACGAACCCTCCTCACGGTAACAAGTCCTCACCACCACCATTAGCAGATTGATCAGGAAGGGGTAATGACAACTCCCCCAATTACCAACCTCATGCTAGTCAAGTCTACTCAAAATCTGTTCCTTGAGAATTATTCAGTTTAGCAGGTGTAACTATGTGTTGCATATAGTTCCAGAATTTTTATTGTATTTTATTTAGTGAACATACCCAAGGAGAAGTATAGTTGAAGCTTTTTGTTAAAGCAGTGGATTTCACGCCATAGTGAATACAGCAGATGATAGTCATATGGTTTTCTGCCTAATATACAAAAAAGAAGTCAAGTGTGAGAAAAAATTTCAGCTTGAACAACATTCTAAGGAGATCAAAAGAGAATAACAGCACACCACTGAAACAACTACTTCTTACTCAGGTAAAACCCATGTCTGAGATTACAGTATCACATTTTCAACTGACCTTTGTAAAGCTTTGGTTTGTAACAATATTCCATTATATAAATGAAATAATCCATTTTTATGTTCATTTCTAGAAAAGTATTATGTGAGTCAGAAGTTACCAGATGAATTGACACTTACGAAAAACTATGTACCGTCAACACACAACTCAACCATTGACTCAATATCTACATATCGGTGGATGAAACAAGTTATGCATGTCATCGAAGCATAATAAACATAATTCATAGCTCTGCCTGAAGGAACCTGGAAAACCTCATCTTCTAGCATCTTCTAGCGAGAAACAAGTCTTTCTTAAAGATCCATATCATGTCAAGTTCTACAAGTACCTCTGCCGCCAGAGCCTGACCTCACTAGTTGGTGTCATGGCTATCTACAGTTTCCTTCCATCAAAATCATTTCAAACAAGTGAAACAAGTGGTAGAGATCTTGAAGGTTATCAGAAAGAACTAATCATAGTACAGTAGCAAGATTCATTAATGATTCCCTTTGACTACTGTGGCCAACTGAGACTAAGAATAATTGTTCCAGGGTATTTGGATAGTCACAGATGCAGCTCCATATATGCTGAAAGCTGCTAAAGCCCTTCAAGTATTTTATCCTACTCTTATTCTTATTACTTGCTTGGCCCACAGACTAAATAGATTTGCAGAAAAAGTATGGACATTCTTTCCATCTGCTATCAGCTTAATTTCAAGTGTGAAACAAGTGTTTCTTAAAGCTCCATCTCATGTCCAGTTCTACAAAGATAGTCTTCCCGAGGTACCTCTGCCACCAGAACGTGACCTCACTAGGTGGATTCATGACTATCTACAGTTTCCTTTATCAAAATCATTTCAGACAAATAAAACAAGTGGTGCATATCTTGATGGTAATCAGACTGCATGTGTATGTGAAGCAAGGTTGAGATTTGAAAATTATACAATATATCAAGATATTAATTTTATGCATATACATTTTTTGACAATCATTGGAACAATGTCCGGCTCCATGGCTAAATGGTTAGCGTGCTGGCCTTTCGTCATAGGGGCCCCAGGTTCGATTCCTGGCAGGGTCGGGAATTTTAACCATAATTGGTTAATTCCCCTGGCACGGGTACTGGGTGTATGTGTCGTCTTCATCAACATTTCATCCTCATCACGATGCACAGGTCGCCTACGGGTGTCAAATCAAAAGACCTGCACCTGGCGAGCCGAAGTCCTCGGACACATCCCGGCAATAAAAGCCATACGCCATTTCCATTTCATTGGAACAATAAAGTGTTTGAAGACTCAAGGGGTGTCCGTCTATGAGTCACTCGAACTAGTTAAGAAAATAACTTCCCACCATCAACAGCGCTGAAGATGATTTTCTGTGGTACCTCATTTTCACTCCAGGCAAATGCTGAGGTTTTACCTTAATTAAGGCCATGGCCGCTACCTTTTTTTAACCGTCTGTCGCCAAAAACCCTTGATGTGTTAATACAACATTAAGTATCAAAAAGAAAACAACTGCTTCAAGTACTGTCCCAGGCAAACTAGTAGAAAGGTTTAAGAGAAATAAGATAAGATGATTACTTCAAATCCAGGATTAGGAAAGATAGAGTCAATCAACCAGTATATGTGTGGGGTCAATAAATCTTTGCCAGATGAATTTTCCGAATTTTCTATGCCAATGTACTAATGTTGTCGTATTACATCAGTTAATGCTGAAAGATTTTTTTCAGCCTACAAGATGAAGCTTGACCTGAGGAAACCTTGTAAAACACATAGTAGTTTATTGTGGAAATTCATTCTGCACACCGTAAACAAGTGAAGCTGAAAGAAATGAGATCTTTCTTAAGTTTTTTTTTATTTATAGTGCATATTTTCTAACTTTATAATGCATTATTCAGACAATCAATCAATCAATACTGATCTGCATTTAGGGCAGTCGCCCAGGTGGCAGATTCCCTATCTGTTGCTTTCCTAGCCTTTTCCTAAATGATTTCAAAGAAATTGGAAATTTATTGAACATCTCCCTTGGTAAGTTATTCCAATCCCTAACTCCCCTTCCTATAAATGAATATTTTCCCCAGTTTGTCCTCTTGAATTCCAACTTTATCTTCATATTGTGATCTTTCCTACTTTTATAAACGCCATTTAAACTTATTCGTCTACTAATGTCATTCCACGCCATCTCTCCGCTGACAGCTCGGAACATACCACTTAGTCGAGCAGCTCTTCTTCTTTCTCTCAGTTCTTCCCAACCCAAACATTGCAACATTTTTGTAACGCTACTCTTTTGTCGGAAATCACTCAGAACAAATCGAGCTGCTTTTCTTTGGATTTTTTCCAGTTTTTGAATCAGGTAATCCTGGTGAGGGTCCCATACACTGGAACCATACTCTAGTTGGGGTCTTACCAGAGACTTATATGCACTCTCCTTCAGATCTTTTTAATGCATATAAATCTGGGGCTTGCTTATAAGGTACCTTAATTAATGTTTTTTCCAATACTTTTTGATAACAGGGGTTAAAATTGGGGTCACTACCATAAATACAATGTCACTAAATTGAACACTTCCTACCACGCTAGAGGAATATAATTTGGCACAGGTGTTCCTTACAAGCTAATTAGGGAAAATAATGATGCCCTATCCTAACTAACCTTATATCCCTAAATCACTCACTTCCCATGAAGCTGCAATTTGGCACAGATGTTTCTCATAAGCTGATTAGAAACGTGAAGATGTTTTATGATTAAAGAGGTGATGTATGGGTAACCATCCTAATTACAATATCATTCATTCTCATATTTCCCACAAAGGTAGAAGGCTGGAATTTAGCACAAGTGTTTCTTGTGTTGTATTGTATTTTATTTCATGCAACTGATCATACAGTGATACGGAACACATCAATAATCATATTTACAGTAACAAAGGATAAAGGAGTAATACACATGCCATGAGAAATAAAGAGAAATATACAATCTAGTAAAGAAGCGCAGATAAACCACAAACAAAAAGATACATAAGTTAATTTCCAAGAGCCAAGTATTCTTCAATAGAATGAAAACAATGGTTAGAAACAAATTTGAATAATTCTTTCTTAAATTTTGAACATGGTTTTATATGCTTAATGAAATCTGGCAATTTATTAAACAAATGCACTCCTGCATAATCAAACTTAATTCATAAAGCTTAATTTTGTGTGGTTCTATTTGCAGATTGTGTCTGTTTCTAGTATTCTACCTGTGTACATCTGAGTTTATGGTGAAACGGATTACATTCTCTTTTATATATACAAGTGTTTGGAAGATATAAAGGCTAGGCAATGGTAAAATAGAATAAAGTTTAATATATTTCTTACAGCTTGTCCTCCAACTAACACCGGCCATTCCTCTAATTATTTTCTTTTGTAACTTAATGATGACTTCTCTATATCGTGAATTCCCCCAGTAAATGATACAATAGGTTAGTATGGGATGGACATATGCAAAATACATAATTCGACAAGCCTCTAAATTAAAACTATTTTTCAAAGATATTATCATGAAATAAATTCTACTAAGCTTTTTCCCTATAAACTTTGTATGTTTCTCCCAGGTTAATGATTCATCCATCCACAAGCCAAGAAAATTTGTTGATGATGAGTACTCAAAATGATACTCTCCAAGTGATATTGGACAAATTTCTATATTTAGATTAATTTTATGGTGAAATTTAATCACAGAAGTTTTCTGTTTACTGAAGATTAATTTATTATCTTCAAGCCAGCTCAGGATATTACTCACTACATTGTCTGCCTTTAATTGTAACTCTTCAGAACTTTAATCAGCTACAAAAATAGTAATATCATCTACAAACAAATTAATTGCACTCCTTGCATATTATCGACAACTTGGACTACCGGTACATCATTGATAAATACTAAAAATAATAATGGTCCTAAAACTGACCCCTATGGAACACCATGATCTATGTTTCTGGTTTGGTTTTTCAACCAATACATGTGATTTTAGCATTCCTCATCATGTTTATTTTAAAAAACAACATCATAGTTCATTACAAGAGCTCACCCTTATGTGAATAACTGTTTTTAATCATAAACAGTCTAATGCAATTGAGTGAAGATTATTATGGTCATTGATTTATACGAACATTTAATCACTACATACTATAGTAACATTTCATGTCATTCACTCCACTTACATGTTAAGCAATTTTAATGATCAATATTTGTTTTAATAGACATAATATAATCTTATTGATTATTTTTAAATTGTTAAAATTTCGTATTTTATCAATGTATATTAGACGTTTTTTCGTTATATATATACCAGGATCAGGGCCCTGACCCACCATGGATTATGTTATCTATAGCTGATCATGCTCACTAAGATTGAGCAAAACATGTCTTACTTGTAATTAAATGGTTTTATCCTAAATATAAAGGACTATTGTGTATTGGAAAGGTGGTTTTATTAATATAATAACTTCTTATTCTGAGATCCAATACGGTTTTTCAATGAGATTTATAACAGGAATACACATTCTTAATTTCATTTTTGCTCAAATCAGTACTGGAATAATTATGATATTTCAACAATCTATTTTCTATCCCCTAAAAATGATATGAACCAGATATATACCATTCCCCAAACTCCATATATGTATAACTTTTCTAAAAGCAAGCTGTGGTCGATATTATATCATAAACTTTTGTTAAGTCTAAGAAAATACCTGAACATGCACCATTCTCAGCTAGTGTGTCATGTATATGTTCAATAATGTTAATGAATGCTGTGGTAGTAGATCTATTTTTACAAAAGCCATTTTGGCAACCAGCTAATATATTATGCTTCTCTAAGAATGATAGTAGCCTATCATTCATAATTCTTTACAGTACTTTGGAGAATACAGATGGGAGGCAGACAGGTCTACAGTTACCAGCATCTTCTTCACTACCCTTTTTATGTATCAGAACAACTTTAGTTACCTTGAATTTGTCTGGAAATTTACCAGTGGTTAGTGACAAATTTATCAAATAACAGAGAGGCTTGATTATATATTGGTAACAGCATTTAATAAGGTAGTTTGAATAACCATATAAACCAGAAGATTTCTTATTACCCATTTGTTTTATTATTTTCTCTATGTCTTGCACAGTTACAGGAGTAAGAATGTTACATTTCTATGAACTGTATTAAAGTTTGTTCTTATCATTGATGTTTGTTCCATTAAACTCAAAACTACTTCTGGAAAATAGTTACTAATGATTTCTGCAACTTCTTCTGGATCACTGGCTTTCTTCCCCATATTTGTAAGAGTAATATTCTTTTTTGTTGGAACTAGAGTACCTTTCTCCCTTTTATAATGTTCCACATACGGTACATTTGGACCTGTTTTTAGAACTTTTTAGCTACTTGAATTTCTGATTCCTGTTGTAATTCACCCATTCCCATAATTCTTTACCATTACTCTTTTCATTGGTATTGCCACTTTGTGATAATAGCTGAACAAACCTAAAAACTCACTGAAGGCTTCATTAGTTGAGTTATTTCTGTATACACTTTGCAATGGATCTTTTCCAGTTCTTGAATCAAGTAATTGTGGTGAGGGTCCCATACACTGGAACCATACTCTAACTTGGGTTTTACCAGTCAACTGCATACTTTAAAGTTTTGTTACTCCAGTAACAACAACTGTGTGTGTCAACACATCAAGAATGTAATGCCTTGCCTTGCATTACTGAATGTTGTATGAGGTGGTTCAAATTCAGGCTCTCAAGTCAAAATGTTAAAACATTATTGCTATGACAAAAAAATAATTGTCCTAGTTTCAGCACAAAACAATTTGAACTTTTATGCCAGCTGTATTTAGTGTAATTTCATTTTTTTTAAATGAAGTTGGTACAAATATCTTGGTTATCAATCGTCCCATGGAAAAATGTTGGACATATTTTTAAGAGCCTCTTATTATGCTACCATTAGAATATGAGAACAGCGTGTGGATACCTTCAGTGGATTAGATGTTATTTGGCTGTAGCAATTTAGGTGACTCTCCCTATATAGAGAGAAAGGAACTCATAATAGAATGATCACAATGACAGGTCATTGAGGAAAGAGAAATATACAGAGCAGACAAGGACAAACATAAAAACAAAAATCTCCATATCTTCATACATTTGCTATCTTCAAATGAATTAAATTCTTAAATTTAATAATTGAATTCTTCATTATGTGTAAAATATGGTTTAGGTAATATAATGCATATCTTCAGCTTTCTTATATTAATCAAATATTATGTATAACCACCATTAAGATGTTAACAATAGCAGATTAGTTCAATCCTACTTCTCGTTCACTCTCACTTATCAACAGCTGATTCTCTTATATTCCATTCTATACATAATTGAAACTTATCCAAAATAAATCTGCAATTGCTGTTATTATCAGGTACCGGTATGTGTTTATCACATCGTTTATCTCATTCTCAAAAGGAGAAAGGAAGCTAAATTTTGTTCTCCGTTTGGGAGTGAGTGACAGAAAAAGTGGAGCAAGTCAACAACCTCACTCTGCTATTCATCTGTCACCGAATATGGCTGAAACAGTTTCTACTATAGAGACCCAACTTAGAAATTCATACTTGTTTAGTAACTGATTGTCCTATTTAGGGGAGACTCAACTAAATTGATAACAGAAGAACTATGTTGCATTTTGAGAATTATTATCCAAATAATATTTGTATACGGGATCAGGTACTATAAGGGGTGATCAAAAAGTTTCCGTTGAACGGCAGTACAGTCCTGAATTGGGATGCCAATCAGGCAAAAGTGCCGTGAGCATTGAGGCACTTGTCCCACCGATGCATCGGGTTGATAATGGTTATGCGCCAGTCTCCTCTCGTAGCCTCATCCACTACCCACTTGTCGTTGTCTGTAATGGATGAGGGTGGCCTCCCAGATTGACTGGCGTCTTGTGTTGAAATGCAACCCGTACAGAACTTGGTGCACCATTCCACAATGGTGGTTTTCGATAGACATGCTGCCCCATACACAGTCTTCATTCTCCCATGGATGTCCACCGGTGTTTGTCCTTCGGCAGCCAAGAACAGAATAACAGCACGTTGGTCCTGTCTGGACGCATTTGGTAATAACTTCGCCATAGTTCACATGGCTGCATTTAAGGCATGCACCTCGGAATCACACGACTGCCATACTAATCCCTTTGCCTACATGTCCATGCTTATATACCCGTATCGGAGTCGCAATACGTTGTATGTCCGATGCAGCAATGCCCTCAAATGGAAACTTTTTGATCATACCTTACACTAATGCTATATTTATTTAGTAACTTTAAATCAATAAGGTTATTTACTTTTTCAATTCATTCACTTAGTTGTAATATTTTGGCCAAATCCTCAGCAGTCCAGATAATTCCTCAGCATGATATGACTAATTCCACAGTAGTCCGTAAATTCACTGCCAACAATGCTACAAGTAATTCTACTTGAAAGTTATAAATATTGTAGAAGTACATATTTTAAAGAGGCTTGTTTTCCAAACACAGTACTGGAATTTCTTGATCATACCATCTAAGTGATCGAGTGCACAATTTACAACCTTTACCATCTAAGTGAAGGATGTTCAGAGGATGTAATAAGCCAATCAGACCTTTCCCTCACTCCGGGGTAAACTCTCAGTAAAGTTGTATTTCAGTTAGTTCATAATTAGTTGTACTGTGGATATAGCCAAGCCTCCCCTGTACATACAAAGTTCCCAGGCTCAACTTTATCTGTAACTCTCACCTATTTTGACGACTGTTTCCTTCTTAGTTGCTGGAGTATACCTGTGAACCTCGGAAGCTTTTATATCCACAAAATATAATGCTTGTTCCGTATGATCCCAGTGTGGTCCTTCACCAAGGATAGTACGAGGTAGAATGCATTCCACAGTTGTCATGTTTGTCTGAAAAAGACATACAGTAATATACAGAATATTTTAACTAGTTGTTCTTTAAAAGGGAGTTCAGTGTTAATTCATGACTTAAAAATATAACTTAAACATCATATGCATGTTCACCTGTTTAGTTTCCATGAAACTGATATTAGATTCTTCAAAACAATATTTGGAGTTTAAGTATAGGGAAATACTGTAGATACATGAAAATTGTATAATAAATTATAGCAGCAGTTTGTAAGTTTTATTGCTGTTTCACATTGTTGCATGTTGTTGGGATCATTTGGTCAATATTTCTATGTCTAAAGGTGAGTGAATAATAATAATAATAATAATAATAATAATAATAATAATAATAATAATAATAATAATAATAATAATAATAATAATAATAATAATAATAATAATAATAATAATAATAATAATAATAATAATACCAATACCAAGCTCGATACCTGCAGTCGCTTAATTGCAGCCAGTATCCAGTATTCAGGAGATAGTGGGTTCGAACTCCACTATCGGCAGCCCTGAAGATGGTTTTCCGTGGTTTCCCATTTTCACACCAGGCAAATGCTGGGGCTGTACCTTAATTAAGGCCACGGACGCTTCCTTTCCACTCCTAGCCCTTTCCTATCCCATTGCTGCCATAAGACCTATCCGTGTCGGTGAGACGTAAAGCAGCTTGCAAAAAAAAAAAAAATAATAATAATACCTTGGGGAATGGATCCAGCAAAATGGACTTGACAAAGAGGCTATAGCAGCAAGAATCAAGAAAATGGAAGTCACTTTCCAAACCACCCATAACATATACAACAAAAAGTGCTTTTCTCTGAACACAAAAATTTGTCACTACAACACTGTCATCAAACCAGTATCACTGGATGCATCTGAATGCCTTATCCTGTCCAAGAAATGTTTGCTTGTGCATTTAGAGAGAAAAGAAAGATCCTACACACCATACTTGGCCCAATCTACAAAAATGGCATCTACATTAGAAAATCCAGACAAGAAGTATACTCTAAAATAGAGAAGATCACGGATACAATGCGTAAAGGCAGAGTTCACTTCTACAGTCATATACAATCGATGATCGACTCTCGATGGACTAAATGTATCTTCATTATATTTGACTCAAAACAAAAAACGGCAATGCCATGGTATGGTATATTAATGTCAAGAAAGATCTTAAAGAACAGGGCATACAAGCAGAAGATGCACAAGACCGAAATCTTTTCAGAGCAGCCATCAAGACTTTTGGGACTTTCCAAGACCAAAACCGGGCAGCTGGTGCTAAATGGACAGAAGAACGTCGTGCTAAACACAGTAAGCTAATGAAGATTATGTGGATCAAGCAAAAAATGGACAAATGCCAGAATGTAAAGTGAGGCTTATTGTGGTCCCTAGTTGGCCGATTAGCGAAGTTGAATGAATGAATAATGATGATGATGATGATGATGATGATAGGAGGGTCCCAGGAATTAACCTGGAAGTATTTATTGTGACTCTGGCAAATGGGAGTGAAATGCGTCATTGCCAACATCTGCAACATTAATATATTGGGTTCAGCAAGAGAATCCAACTAGCCTCTTTCACTCCAACTCCAGCACATAACCTACAAGAGGTGCCCCTGTTAAGTTGAGCAACCTAGTGGAAGGTTGGGTAACCAATCCCAGTGAGAAACTGGTTGATGAGCCGATCAGTGCTGGAGGCTCCAAGGCTCATAATGTGGTAGTAAAAAGAAGTCAGAAAACATCTTGAGGCAATCTCTAGGGCTAACAACGTTAGGTGCAAGATGGATGCATACATGTCTAAAACAAATTCAAGCCAAGTAAGCATGATGGCAAAACATTTCAAGAAAGCTACCCCAGGGGGTGCCTCCCACAAGGCCAATGCCTCGTCTACGTCATGGGAGGTGGGCAACGGCATGAAGTAGGGGATTGCCCTTAGGGGTGATGTACTGTACAGTGGGGACTGTGTGTGCCCCATGACTGCTACGGTAGCTGTGAAGGCCCTACAGGAACCCTGATAAGTGATGGCTAACGGGGCTCTGGTAAAGACCTCAATGGCAGCAACGGCGGAGAAGGGGTCCTTTGGTACGGCGAAGCTGACGGATGAGGCAACCCTTCTTCTTGGGGATAAATAAAGAAGAAACCACTGCCTTGTGGTAAAGAGGGATCTTTAAAGGCTAAGGGAGATAACCCCTACAGAAAAATCCAGCGGTCTAACGCAGACAGGAGGCAGCCCCTCCACTGGACTTCGGGTGCTGTGGGCTAATAACTTGCACACCTGAATTAAACTTATTACAGAAACCAGATGAAATTTATACCGGCCGGATTTTATGGAGACGACTTTTGCAGCATTGGCGGCAGATAGAACAAGCTGGAGAAATTTCGTCGAGGCCCTATGTTCCACAAGGAATTAAAGGAAATAAGTCAAGTAAGTCAAGACCCCAGGGGGTAAGTCTTCAGATAAATCCCTCATTGTGAAACCCGCAGCGCACAAGTCTCATTCGGATTGTGGGGAGACTTGACATCATGCAAGAGATGAGTTCTTTCTAGCAACATTCAACATAAATTTCCTTACGCAAATTGGCAAACTGAAAACTCTCACCAAAGCCATACATGAAAATCAGATATCCATAATTGCCCTACAAGAAACACATTACACAGACAAAGAGACTTTTGAATCTGAAGGTTACCATTTCTTCAAGAGCAGAGCTCAAAAATGAGTCCTCAATGGATCTGTGATGCTTGGAACCACATTTGCTGTGAGAACTAGAATCCTTACATTGGTTGCAAATTTCGAACCAGTAAATGACAGATTATCCATATTGACAATCAAATGTGCCAACAAGACATACAGCCTAGTTAACACATATGCCCCCACAAATGATAAGAACAGATCTGACATGGAGGAAGTGGATAACTTCTGGGACCTACTGGATGAAAAGCTCACCAAAATTCCCAAACACTATGTGAAACTTCTTATGGGAGATTTCAATGCCCAACAAATGTACAAGAAAATCATTGGAAACTATCTTGCTCACAAAAGAACCAATCAAAACAACAAGAGATTGGTCTCCATTTGTGAAACCCATAACTTGCAGATCATGTCAAACCACTTTCGCCATCTTCCCAGAAAGCAGACAACATGGCGATCTCCTGTCACAACCATCAGAGAGTTCCATATAGATCACATGGCAATCTCCCGGAAAAACAGTCCTGAGATTATGAATGTTATGGTTAAAAAATGGCACAAACGTGACCTCAGACCATACATGTCTATAATTAAATTTAAACCGGTCCCTGCAAACTCCAACAAGACCCCCAAAAGTATCATTCACTTTGACAATGATAAACTCCAACAAAAAGTCACGGAGTTCCAGGAAAAGGCTTGACCGATCGACTGTGACTTTAACAACACCAAAAACCACCTGATTGAAGCTCCAAAAGAAGTTGCTGAAATCAAAAGAAGCAAGAAACATGCCTGGTGGAATGATATCTGTGTTTCAGTTCTCAAGGAAAGGCTCGATGGATGGAAACGACATTATTCAACAAAATCACAAACTAACTGGAAAACCTACAAACCCCATTGGACCCAGACAGCTAAAGTGATCTGAACGGAGAAACATAAATATGAAAAGTCACTTATTGAGAAGATCAACCAAGACTTAATGAGAAATGAAACCAGAGAGTACTATAGAATATTCAAAAGGAAAATTACGAGCTATAAGCCTCCATCGCTATGTTTTCAGCGAAAGGACGGTGCGTTGCGGACCCCAAACGAAGAAAACTACCATCCTTGCTGACTACTTTAAGAACTTACTAAACTGCGATCAACCCAAAAATCCCATCAAGACCGAAGAACCCATACTCAGATGCCCAGAATTGAGACCACTCAACAAAGATGAAATCAAGCGTCACATTGCCCAACTCAAAAACAACAAAGCGCCTGGAGAAGACTCTGTCATTGCAGAACTTTGGAAATATGCCCCTGAAGAGGCAATTGAAATCTTGCTGAAACAAATAGAACAAATTTGGAAAGAAGAAATCCTACTCGAAGACTCCATTCGTTACACAAAAAAGGCAGCATGAAAAATGTCAACAACTACAGAGGAATATCCCTGCTACCGGTAATATACAAAATTCTCTCACTTGCTATCCTGGAGCATTTAGAAGCCCAAGTCGAGCATCAAATAGGCAAATACCAAGGGGGCTTCAGGAAGGGTCGTAACAGGAAGGGTCATAAACTGCTGAACAGATACTCAACCTCAAAACGATCATCAGGCATTGTAATCTCAGGTCCAAACAGTACGTGTCAGTCTTTGTGAACTTTAAGAATGCCTACGATTCGATAGACCGCAAGGTTCTTCTCAACATCCTCAACAAATTTGGGGTTGACCTGAAACTGTTGGCATTAATTAGAGCCACCCTGACTGACACAAAATCCAAAGTAAAGTTCCTAGGATGCCTAGCAGATTCCTTCGAGGTCGAAACAGGAGTCAGACGAGGTGATGGGCTCTCTCTGATGCTTTTCAACTGCGTGCTCACAAAGATCATTAGGACCTGGCAAACAAAATTATTAGAAGCTGATTTTAGTCCTCTGAGAATGGGAACAAAATCTAAGGGGGTCATGATCGACTGTCTAGCGTTTGCTGATGACATCGCCATTCTGTCAAACGATGTAGAAACTGTTAGGATGCAAATCGACCTTCTAAAAGAAATTGCTGAACAAACTGGTTTGCAAATATCTTTTGAAAAAAACAAAGTACTGCAATGACTAACATCAAATATACCCCAGCAAAACTCCAGACAAAATACGGGAAGATCAACCGAGTAGAAAAATTCAAGTATCTGGATTTGATCATAATGAAAAATGGACTGGACAAAGAAGCACTTAAAAAATGAGTACATGAACTTGAAATAGCCTATCAAACGTCGCACACAATCTACAACAAAATATACCTGTCCCAAAATATTAAACTACATCATTATGAAACTGTTCTGATGCCAGTAGTTATATATGCAGCCGAAACCGTATCCCTAAATTATTATCAGTTGACGAAGCGTATTTCATTGTATATGGTCAATGGCAAATAAAGATTCTTGATACCTGATAATAAAGGACTCCTTGAAAAACTGGAGGAAAAAGAGCGCAAAATCATCAGAAGTATCATGGGGTCCAATTACAAGAATGGAACCATTATAAAAAATCCAGCAAAGAAGTGTACAGTAAAATAGAGAAAATTACAGAAACAATCCATAAGAGACGGGCACGATATTGCGGACTTCTCAAACGAATGGATGGAAACAGGCTGACTAAACAGATCTTTCACTTTTTGACTCCAAACCCAAAACCACAATGCCCTGGTTTATGAACACCTAGGAAGACCTCCAAATGCTGCATATAAAACCCGAAGACGCCTTCAGTAGAGATCTCTTCCACAAAAAGATACTGACAAATGGGATAAACCAAGACAAGCAACCGAAAAGAAGACAAGGTACCACCTGGACAGAGGAACGCAAGCTGGCCACTCACAGAGATTGAGGAAATTCTGGGCTCAAAACAAAGTGAAGCAAACTGCCAAATGTAACAAGACTTCCATGGTCCTAGATGGTCCTAACGAATAATAATAGTAATAATAATAATAATAATAATAATAATAATAATAATAATAATAATAATAATAATAATAATAATAATAATAATAATAATAATAACTCGTCGCCATAAGACCTATCTGTGTCGGTGCGACGTAAAGCCCCTAGCAAAAAAAAATAATAATAATAACAGACATCACACTGGTAAACAAGAAAACTGGGACAACTTTCATTATTGACATCGCAATCCCCAATGACACCAACATTGACAGAAAGTACCATGAAAAAATCTGCAAGTACAAAGAACTTGCAGAAGAGATCAAGAGGATCTGGAAGATGAAATTGGTATGGATAGTCCCTGTGATTATGGCAGTCAGTGGCCTCATTCCACATACACTTCACAAGAGTCTGCAAGAACTATGTTTTCCACCGAACATCTATAAAATTATTCAACATTCTGTCCTCCTGTCAACATGCAACATTGTGCGATTGTTCCTCTCGTAAGAATGAAGATACTGTGAACTAGTGTTTTGTACATATCTGTACATCAATGTTTGTATTATAATGTACTTTAATTATTGTAAGGCACTTGGTGCATCCCGTGCCCTGTTACTGACCCATATTTCCTGTGGAGAAGTGTGTGTGAATAATAATAATAATAATAATAATAATAATAATAATAATAATAATAATAATAATAATAATAATAATAATAATAATAATAATAATAATAATTTCCTTAGCTAACTTGTCAGCATCAAGGCCTTCAGCTCAGAGGGCTGTGGGTTTAATTCCCAGCTGGGTCAGGTCTTTTTAACCACATCTTGTTCATTCCCCTGACTTGAGGGACTGGGTGTTTGTATTTCTCCCAACAAAGTCCTTATTATATACACAAGAACTCCACACCATTGGTGTGCCTGGCTGAATAAATCTGGGGGCGAGGCTCCCCATCATGGGCATCCACAGCCTTCAGACTGCACTTCTGCACTTTCTCCACCATCTCTCAATTCTTTCGTTTGAACGATACTACATGAATATGGGTATTGACACATAATCAAACTGTGTAACAAACAAAACATTTTACATGGACAGAATAACTTAAAATACAGTATTTTTAAAATGTTCAGTGAGGTGTCACTGTTCCAGGTTGCTTTTTTTTTTTTTTTTTTTGGTAATAACATTAAGTGGTTAGTATCCTAGGTACTTCCAGGAATGAACATTGTCCTGGAGTGTCCCAGTTATAAAGCTTGCAAGAAAATGAAATACTGTAGCCACAAAACAGCATGTTGAACGATGCTTTTCACCACTTTTCAACTTCTCTGCTTACTGACAAGAGAAAGCTTTTAAACACCAGAATACACAGACTCAATAGGCACATACGAAATTTAATAAAAACTGGGTGGTATTAAAAACGACCTCATGATTTTCTGATGCTATTGCTTTTAACTCAGAGATTCACTTACCAACATTTGACATTGTATAAGTTATTCTGTATTAGGTGTCAATTGTTTCCTCAATTTTGCTTCTTTCTGGCTTGCTTGCTGTTTAACCATTCATTTGTTCAAGATGCAGTACTGTACACATTGCCTAAAGCGAGTGTTTTTGGTGAAAAAAGGATTGGATTACAAAGCCCATCATAGCCACGCAAGGGGCATTCAGGAGAGAGTATGGTGTGAGTAATAGATGAGCCTGGCACAAATAAGTGAGGTAAATACAGGACTGAGCTAAGGCCCTGTGGTCGCCAACCCACACTCCCAAGTCTCTATAAAGGCCTCTATTACTCTCATGCACACACAGTGTGAGGGAACATCTGAATGGGAGCTTATGGTGTCATCAGCTCCCGCTTAGAATGCTAGCGCTGTGCCACCATACAGCAATCCATCTGGTGACGAATAAGCATACCAACAGCGATCAACAGTAAAGCATTCTTAAATTCAAACCCTCATTATTGGTGAAGTCTTCCCCATGGACAGTCGAGATTTTCTTCTGAAGATGCGGAGCAAAGTTCGTTGTGAAATGTAAAGAGTTTCACCTTGTTTTCCTGACACCACATAAGCCCAAGTCAAAAGCCTATATCATGTCTACAGGCATGGGCTGTGAAACCATCAATGAAAACAAGAAGAGGCTGTTGATGCTGATGAAATGTGAGACCCAATTTAGAATTCGACAGAGCTTTGAGAAAACTAAATAGGAACAAGGCACCTGGAAATTATAGCATACCCTCAGAATTATTGACTGCCTTAAGAGAAACCAGCATGGTGAGGTTATTCCATTTAGTGCGTAAGATGTATAATACAGAAGAACTGCCATCTGATTTTAGACAGAATGTTGTTATTCCTATTCCCAAGAAAGCAACCCTTCACTTTCATCTATCCTATCTGACCTCCCTTGGTCAACTCTAGTTCTTTTCTGACCCCAACGGTTTTACATACGGAGGCATAGGGAGTTTTCATTTTCACACCCTTCGTGGCTTTTGTCTTTCTGATACCTTAATTTTTTGAAGTGTCAGACTCCTTCCAATTTTTCCCCCTAATTATGTTAATAGAGGATGGTTACCCAGTTGTACTTTCTCTTCAAACAATAATCACCAAAACCACCACCACCACCACCGCCACCACTGCCACCACCACCCAAGAAAGCAGGTGCTGACAAGTGTGAAATCTGCTGCGCCATTAGTTTAGTCTCTCACGCTTGCAAAATGTTAACATGTGTTAACAGAAGAATGGAAAGACAAGTTGAAGCTGACTGTGAGAAGACCAGTTTGGATTCAGAAGCAATCCTCACTTTATATCTGATCTTAGAGGATCGAATTAAGAAACACAAGTCCATGTACATGGTATTCGTAGATCTAGAAAAGGCATTCAATAATGTTGATTGGACCAAACTATTTGAAATTCTGATAGTAGACTAAATGGGATCAAATGCCAAGAAAGACAAATTTTGTATCTACAATCTGTACAAAAATCAGTTTGCAGTGATAAGAATCAAAGACTATGAAAAAGGAGCAGCAATCCAGAAAGGAGCAGGGCAGGCTGCAGTTTGTCCTGTCTCCTTTTTAGTGTTTATATAGAACAGGTTGTAAAGGAAATAAAAAAGGAAGTTGGAAATGGAATCACAATCCAAGGAGAGGAAATCAAAACGCTGAGATTTGCTGATAGTGTTTTTATATTTTCTGAGTCTGGAGAAATTAGGAAGTAGATGAGTATTGTTACTTGGGTAGCAGAATGACTAATGATGACAGAAGTAAGGAGGACATAAAATGCAGGCTAGCACAAGCAAGGAAGATGTTTCCTAAGAAAATAAATTTGCTCACTTCAAACATTGATATAGGACTGAAGACTTTCGTATATGGAAGTGAAACGTCGATGATAACTAGTTCAGAAAGAAAGAGAATAGAAGCTTTTGAAATGTGATGTTAGAAAAGAATGCTGAATGTAAAATGGATAGATTGAATCATGAATCATGAAATACTGAATTTTAATTTCTTGTGGCTATTTCTAGCCGAGTGCAGTCCTTGTAAGGCAGACCCTCCGATGAGGGTGGGCGGCATCTGCCATGTGTAGGTAACTGCGTGTTATTGTGGTGGAGGATAGTGTTGTGTGGTGTGTGAGTTGCAGGGATGTTGGGGACAGCACAATCACTCAGCCCCCGGGCCATTGGAATTAACCAATGAAGGTTAATATCCCCAACTCAGCCAGGAATCGAACCCGGGACCCTCTGAACCGAAGGCCAGTAAGCTGATCATTCAGCCAATCAGTAATACTGAATTGGTGAGAGCAGAACTATTTGGCAAAATTTGACCAGAAGAAATAGAATGATAGGACACATCTTAAGACATCCAGGACTTGTTCAGTTGGTTTTTGAGGGAAGTGTAGGTGGTAAAAATGGCAGAAGTAGACCAAGGTATGAATATGACAAACATACCCATTCGATTAGATGTAGGATGTAGTAGTTATGTAGAAATGAAAAGGTTAGCACAGGATAGGGTTGCATGGAGAGTTGCATCAAACCAGTCTATGGACTGATGACCCAACAAACAACAACCACCGCATTATTATTATTCAGAAGTCATGACAAATTATCTTTTCCTGGAAAAAGCTCGAACACAGGAGATGTATACAACAAAACCCTATGGCACTACAGCCTTTGAAGGGCCTTGGCCTACCAAGCGACCGCTGCTCGCCCGAAGGCCTGCGGATTACGAGGTGTCGTGTGGTCAGCACGACGAATCCTCTCGGCCGTTATTCTTGGCTTTCTAGACCGGGGCCGCTATATTAGATAGCTCCTCAATTCTAATCACATAGGCTGAGTGGACCTTGAAACAGCCCTCAGGTCCAGGTAAAAATCCCTGACCTGGCCGGGAATCGAACCCGGAACCTCCGGGTAAGAGGCAGGCACGCTACCCTACACCACGGGGCCGGTAGATGTATACAACAAGGAATTTTTAAAGGTGGCACCACATTGGGCAGGGATGCTGAAATCTCTGACAATGTAAAATTTCAAACATGGCACTTTGAAATCATTGTTTTGTTTGTTTCATTCTAGTATATCCTATATACAATCATTTGTATTCTACCTCACATTAAAAAGCTTGTAACCGGGCGAGTTGGCCGTGCGCGTAGAGGCGCGCGGCTGTGAGCTTGCATCCGGGAGATAGTAGGTTCGAATCCCACTATCGGCAGCCCTGAAAATGGTTTTCCGTGGTTTCCCATTTTCACACCAGGCAAATGCTGGGGCTGTACCTTAATTAAGGCCACGGCCGCTTCCTTCCAACTCCTAAGCCTTTCCTATCCCATCGTCGCCATAAGACCTATCTGTGTCGGTGCGACGTAAAGCCCCTAGCAAAAAAAAAAAAAAAAAAAAAAGCTTGTACGATAAGGTGCTTGTTGGCAAAGAGTTTTCCACACATTGGCTTCTTCATTTCTGGGAATAAAATCTAAGTCACACGGACTGATGGTTACTGCCATTACGCACCGCTGTCATCAGACGGCTGACTCCTTACAGGCTACCTGCGCGTCTGTGAAGACGGGGCCCTACCTATGATAAATTCTAATGCTGAAGACGGCACATAGGCCTACATCCTGCCCCCGAGCCATCGGAATTAACCAATGAACATTAAAATTCCCCCACCCGGCCGGAGATTGAACCCGGGACCTCTTGGACCAAAGGTCGCAATAACACGTCAAACGTTTTCGGCGACGGAAGAATAGGAATGGACTAGGATTGGAAAGGTTAGCGGCCGTTTCCTTAATTAACGTACAACTCCATCATTCTGCCTGGTGCGAAAATGGGAAGCAACGAAAAACCATCTTGAGGACTGCCGACGCGATGGTGAGAGGATGAGGATGATTTATTTATTTATTTATTTATTTATTTATTTATTTATTTATTTATTTATTTATTTATTTATTTATTTATTATTCGCTAATCGGCCAACTAGGGACGTGGCGTGTGTGACCATTCTGTAGCACGAAACGCGTCAACGTACACGTGTTATACACTGTTTTAAAAACATTAGGGGAACGTGTTTTTGAACGTATGCCATGCTCCACAAAACAATACCTCACACCCAAGTACATTACCAACTAAATATGTTTTACCGTTGAAGTATACAAAAGAACATCGATGGATTCGCGTTCATTTTCAGAACACAAACGGAAATGTCCAAATATGAGCGAAAACAAAGTTATAACTTAACAGTCCTCCAGGCTGGATTTTTATCACAGTTGGAGAGCTTCAGTATGGCGTATGTCCTCCACGAGCATTTATCACAGCTTGGCACATACATAACATGCTCCGTATAAGTCGACGGCGGTCACGTTGCGGTATCAGGTCCCATTCTTCAATGAGAGCCTGTTCAAGGTATTGGAGAGTGTGTTGGAACAGGGCGTCCACGAACACTTCTGTCAAGCCTATCCCACACATGCTCGATGGGATTAAGGTCGGGACTCACTGTTGGCCATTCCATCTCTTGAATGTCCAGTTCTCGCAAGACAGCTCTATATGAGCCCTGGCATTGTCGTGCACGAGTGCGAATTCATGACCAACCCCGTATGCAGCAACCAACACATGCTGTAGCAGTATCTGCTCGAGGTACCCCGCAGCGGTAAGATTACCACAAACGACGACAAGATCCGTAAGGCCATCAATATTGATGCCACCCCACACCATCACAGAACCTTGGCCGAATCGGGCGCCTTCCTAGACAACATTTGGCATGTACTGCTCACCACGGCTTCTCCATACACGATGACGTCCATCACGCTGTGTCTGGGCAAATCTGGACTCGTCTGTGAACAATACAGATCTCCACTAGCAAAGTTGCCAGTTGGCGTGGGTACGGGCAAACAGAAGGCGACCGAGCTCGATAGCTGCAGTCGCTTAAGTGAGGTCAGTATCCAGTAATCGGGAGATAGTGGGTTCGAGCCCCACTGTCGGCAGCCCTGAAGATGGTTTTCCGTGGTTTCCCATTTTCACACCAGGCAAATGCCGGGGCTGTACTTTAATGAAGGCCACGGCCGCTTCCTTCCACTTCCTAGGCCTTTCCTATCCCATCGTCGCCATAAGACATATCTGTGTCGGTGCAACGTAAAGCAAGTAGTAGCAAACAGAAGGCGAGCCGCGCGATGTTGCTACGTTAAACAGGCCACTCGAACAGGACGTCTGAGTCGTAAGAACACTTCTCTTAACCTGTTCCTTATTGTCTGGTCAGACACCGTGACTCCAGTGGTCCTCCTGAGGTCGTGTTGCAGTTCTCTGGTAGTTGCTGAACGACGCCGCAACGCACAGATGGTCAGATATCCGTCATCCTGTGGGGTTGTCAAGCGTCCACGACCTTGTCTAACCCGCCTTGTGAACTGGCCTGTCTCACTGTAGCGATTCCACAAGCGTTGAATAACTGACGGAGAGACATTGAGATCCACAGCAACACGACATCCTTCCTGGATCAAAGTGACGGCCCTTGCGACTTGAACCTCGCTAAGATGTCTCATGGGATGTGATGGTTTACGTACAACGTGCTCAGATGACCGCAGTAGTCTGTGTACCTCACAACGACACACGGAGGCACCACTATTCACTTTGTTTTGAGGGATCACCTGACAGTATTATGCATGGTTACGCCTACAGATGGAGTATAACTTCGATTTGACATACCCTGAGTAGCTAAGGTCTCAAGGTATGCTGTACGACCATTGGAATCCTATCTACCAAATTAACGTTCACATACGAGACGTTACAAAACATGTCACCCTAATTTTTAAAACTGTGTATTAAGTTAACTGGTGGTTTTTGTTTGTTTGTGATTTTTGACATCTATTCGGCGTCTACTTCTGTACTTCTACCTCGACACAAAAAAGAAAGCCATCATTTAAGCCTGGAAGGCAAGAGAGAAAAATAAACCCAGTGGGAACCTACAGGCCATACTTATCTCCTGATCGAAGTGATGTCCACAAGACGTTCTGCAAACTTTGCAAAATAGACGTTCAGTATATCTTTTGGATGAAGGGTCTTCAACCCGCAGATTGGAAAAGAAATTGTACAATAAAAATGAGTGAAATGTTTTTTTCTATGTTATTAGTTCAGCAAGAGTACTCTTGGTCAATACTAATTTCGTGTGGCTGTTTCTAGCCGAGTGCAGCCCTTGTAAGGCAGACCCTCCGATGAGGGTGGGCGGCATCTGCCATGTGTAGGTAACTGCGCGTTATTGTGGTGGAGGATAGTGTTGTGTGTGAGTTGCAGGGATGTTGGAGACAGCACAAATACCTTCATTAACCAATGAAGGTTAAAATCCCCGAACCGGGCGGGAATCGAACCCGGGACCCTCTGAACCGAAGGTCAGTACGCTGACCATTCAGCCAACGAGTCGGACCTCTTGGTCAATAAAAAAAGAGGGAACTTGGCAACACAATGCTTTTGAAAATGTTACAAATTTTGTCGTTTTAAAATTACTGCTAAAAATGTAGCTGTCCCCCAAAACTGTTGAATGTCCCCCTTTATTGTCATTCTTATCCCTCATTCCTTCCTTCAACTGTTGGTCACCATAAGGACGCAGTTGTAAATGAGTGGCCTGCCCACTAGCAGGTTTCCGTTGATTCCCAGTTCTGCAAGTATTTGAAGCAACACATCGCGGTCAATGGGGTCGTATTATAGTGTATTGAGGATAGGGATTATATGGCCTCAGCTGCTGTGTGCAGACATTTTGATTTGACGTCATTTAGGCTACCTGCGTGTCAGTTTCGACGTTCCGTTTAACTATAGGCCCTACTTGATGGTAGAGAAACCGGAGCTCTTAGGCGACGTGTTACTGAGTTTTAATGCATTTTGTCGGGTAAACATCACATGTGTCACCAGAGATCTTTCACATGCCGACATCTTATAAAATAGAATGTCGAACGGATTTAAAATATCTGACTCTATAAACTGGGGTTGAACACGAGATCATAGGATCCAGAGGAATACACTTTACCACATGAGCTGTTATGGAATTAAAACTGAAGCCTAATTATTGTATAGATGCATTTAGAAAATATTAGGTAGAATGTCCGACTCGTGTCTGGCTCCTTGGATGAATGGCTAGCATCGAATCCTTCGGTTTAGAGGGTCCGGATTCGATTCCCGACCTGTTCGGGGATTTTAACTACGTGTGATTAATTCCTCTGGCTCGGGGATGGAGTGTTTGTGTTTGTCCCATTACACTCCACTTCATAAACACGCAGCACACCACAGAAACACGCAATAGTGAATACACTTCCCTGCAGATAGGGTTAAAAAAGCGCCAATCTCACATGCGGTGCACTATTCCCACTAGAGTGTGGGAAAAGCAGTGGAGGAAGAAGTGCCCGCCTCATAATCGAGAGTTGTATCCCAGCTCATGGTCCGGCCCCGCAGTGTAGGGGGAAACGCGTCCGCCTGTTACCCGGCGGCCCCGGGTTCGATTCCCGGCCGGGTCGGGGTTTTTTAATTGTAATGATTAATATCCCAATCGTGGGGACTGGGATGGGTCGACGCCCCGAACATAGAATTTTTAAAGAAAAATCCCAGCTCATCTTCTCGATTTCTGAAGGGCGGTCTTAGATCTTAGCACTCCATGTCAAAGATTTCCATCTACCCGATAAGAATACCTCAACCGTACAGTCGAGTTCCGCTTAATTACTGGAGGGTGTACGGTCAGATATTGACACACTAGGATCTTCAAAAGGCAGAAGTATTCAGTCAGCAATATGTAAAGATTGTTGGTTACAAGGATAATGTCCAGACAGGGGATGTGAGTAACACTAAAGAAGTATTAAAATTTACCTATGATAACAATGACATTTACAGTAAGATACAAAAGTTGAAAACTAGAAAAGTAGCTGGAATTGATAAGATTTCTGGGGATATACTAAAGACAATGGGTTGGGATATAGTACCATATCTGAAGTACTTCTTTGATTATTGTTTGGTTGAAGGAGCTATACCAAATGACTGGAGAGTTGCTATTGTAGCCCCTGTGTATAAAGGGAAGGGTGATAGACATAAAGCTGAAAATTACAGGCCAGTCAGTTTGACATGCATTGTATGTAAGCTTTGGGAAAGCATTCTTTCTGATTATATTAGACGTGTTTGTGAAATTAATAACTGGTTTGACAGAAGGCAGTTTGGGTTTAGGAAAGGTTATTCAACTGAAGCTCAGCTTGTAGGATTTTAGCAAGATATAGCAGATATCCTGGATTCAGGAGGCCAAATGGACTGTATTGCGATTGACCTATCTAAGGCATTTGATAGGGTAGATCATGGAAGACTACTGGCAAAAATGAGTGCAATTAGACTAGAAAAAAAAAAAAGAGTGACTGAATGGGTGGCTATATTTCTAGAAAATAGAACTCAGAGTAGGCGAAGCTTTATCTGACCCTGTAATAATTAAGAGGGGAATTCCTCAAGGCAGTATTATTGGACCTTTATGTTTTCCTATATATATCAATGATATGTGTAAAGAAGTGGAATCAGAGATAAGGATGTTTGCAGATAATGTTATTCTGCACAGAGTAATAAATAAGTTACAAGATTGTGAGCGCCTGTAGGGTGACCTCGATAGTGTTGTGAGATGGACGGTGGACAATGGTATGATGATAAATGGGGTTAAAAGTCAGGTTGTGAGTTTCACAAATAGGAAAAGTCCTCTCAGTTTTAATTACTGCGTTGATGGGGTGAAAGTTCCTTTTGGGGATCATTGTAAGTACCTAGGTGTTAATATAAGAAAAGACCTTCATTGGGGTAATCACATAAATATGATTGTAAATAAAGGGTACAGATCTCTGCACATGGTTATGAGGGTATTTAAGGGTTGTAGTAAGAATGTAAAGGAGAAGGCATATAAGTCTCTGGTAAGACCCCAGCTAGAGTATGGTTTCAGTGTATGGGACCCTCACCAGGATTACTTGATTCAATAACTGGAAAAAATCCAAAGAAAAGCAGCTCGATTTGTTCTAGGTGATTTCCGACAAAAGAGTAGCGTTACAAAAATGTTGCAAATTTTGGGCTGGTATGTTCCGAGCTGTCAGAGGAGAGATGGCGTGGGAGGACATCAGTAGACGAATTAAGTTTGAGTGGTGTCTTTAAAAGTAGGAAAGATCGCAATATGAAGATAAAGTTGGAATTCAAGAGGACAAATTGGGGAAAATATTCGTTTATAGGAAGGGGAGTTAGGGATTGGAATAACTTACCAAGGGAAATGTTCAATAATTTTCCAATTTCTTTGAAATCATTTAAGAAAAGGCTAAGAGAACAACAGATGGGGAATCTGCCACATGGGCGTCTGCCCTAAATGCAGATCAGTAGTGATTGATTGATTGATTGATCGATCGATTGATTGATTGATTGATTGATTGATTGATTGATTGATTGATTGATTGATTGATTGATTGATTGATTGATTGATTGATTGATTGATTGATTATGAAGATGAGGGCCCTACCTAGGATGATTTCTAAAGCTGAATTCGTCACACACACCCAGCCCCCGAGCCATTGGAATTAACCAATTAAGGTTAAAATCCCCGACCCGGCCGGAAATCTAACCCGGGACCCTCTGGACCAAAGGCCAGCACACTAACCATTTAGCCATGGAGCCGGACAGTAAGATGATACAAGTCTAATATGAAAATCTCACGAATATTAGAAATGGTTGCCGAATTGTAGGGCCTACTTCCCCTCAAAACAATATCAACCACCATTATCACAAAGACCTCAACCCACGTTTGTATAAATTTCAAGGCAGGAGCGTAACGAATGTGCTACGGGCCCGCCCACCAAAATAAACATTCGGCCCCCCTCAGATAAAATGTAAAACCTATAAATAACTTAATATAAATTTAATTACAGAAGATAGAAGTAATGCAATATAATGTCAAGTTATATGAACAAAGCGATTTCTCGTTAATGTAAGATTATTAAAATATTGTTTAATAAGTTTCATTTGACTGCTTCCGTGCTTAATCGGCTAAACTGCTGAGCTGCCAACCTTGCACCACTTAATTGTCCGTGCTATGGTTTCATTTCTCAGTAACTACAGAGCTATACTCTGTACCCGATGCGGAAGTCTCGGTTATAATAATTTCTTTGATTATGACACAGAAAAATATACGAACAAAATGAAATGAAAAACTGTTTAAATAAACTTTTGAGAAAATATCAAAATATCAAACTTCACGCAAAGAGAGCTCGTTCAAAACTGAGTTGGCTGACTGTTAATACACCAACTTCTTACTAGTGTTAAACACTTGTCATATAAATGGGTGACAAAAGTTAAATGTTCTACAAAATTTGTGCGGAATGCGATCTCGGGTGCACTACACAGCAAGTATCATTTTGTAACTAAAATATTATATATTGTTATCAAATTTCATTGCCGTAATTATTTTAAATAAAAATGAAACGGCGTATGGCTTTTAGTGCCGGCAGTGTCCGAGGACATGTTTGGCTCACCAGGTGCAGGTCTTTTGATTTGACTCCCGTAGGCGACCTGCGCGACACATACACCCATCCCCGTGCCGGAGAAATTAATCAATGATGGTTAAAATTCCCGACCCTGCCGGGAATCGAACCCGGGACCCCTAACCAAAGGTCAGCACGCTAACCATTTAGCCATGGCGCCGGACATTTAAAAATAACTTCGTGTAGGTCTCTTCTGAAGAGCGTGTTGCGAGAGACAATAACTGTGCTGTGTGACACTCAACACAATAAACTGCAGTCAAGTAGCAATGACGGCCGGCCCCGTGGTGTAGGGGTAGCGTGCCTGCCTCTCACCCGGAGGCCCCGGGTTCGATTCCCGGCCAGGTCAGGGATTTTTACCTGGACCTGAGGGCTGGTTCGAGGTCCACTCAGCCTACGTGATTAGAATTGAGGAGCTATCTGACGGTGAGATAGCGGCCCCGGTCTAGAAAACCAAGAATAACGGCCGAGAGGATTCGTCGTGCTGACCCCACGACACCTCGTAATCTGCAGGCCTTTGGGCTGAGCAGCGGTCGCTTGGTAGGCCATGGCCCTTCAAGGGCTGTAGTGCCATGGGGAAAAAGGAAAAAGGAAAAAGTAGCAATGACTCCACGCAAAAATTGTAAAGAAAAATAAAAGACTGATTCTACAAAATCGCACTGATCATTTTCGTGCAGAGTGACATTAAGCTAGATATACATTATTTTTATTTTTTCGCGAAGAGACCGCGGGCCCCTTAAAGGCCCCGGCCCGCCTCCACTGCAGGCCCTAACGTTACGCCCCTGATTCTAGGACAGAAAATGTTCCAATTTTATTTTTACTAAAAACTGATGCCCCCCCCCCCATCTTTGTTCGTAGTATTTTTTTGCCCCAGAGCACACCCAAATTCCTGTCCGCCTCAGTAGGTACATTTCGATTAGAGCAGTTAGCACCTATTTAGGTAGTCCTAGATTCAATTCCCAGCTCTGCTTTCGAACTTTTCCTTCGCGTGGTTAGAAGAGAATTTTATAAGGGATTTCAGCTAAACTTTGTGTGGCTATTACGGAGTTATTTAATAATAAATGTAGCAAACCTGGTCACGATAATTACTTTTTTGTTTTTAATGGTGGAGTAATACGAGTAATACGAGTAATAGACTTTGGTCCACAGACTAGTGTAGTGTTGTCCTGTTAATTGCTTTCTATCGGGCGAGTTGGCCGTGCGGTTAGGCGCGCGTGGCTGTGAGCTTGCATCCGGGAGATAGTGGGTTCGAATCCCACTGTCGGCAGCCCTGAAGATGGTTTTCCGTGATTTCCCGTTTTCACACCAGGCTGTATCTTAAATAAGGTCACGACCGCTTCCTACCAACTCCTAGGCCTTTCCTATCCCATTGTCGCCACAAGACCTATCTGTGTCGGTGCGACGTAAAGCCGCTAGCAAAAAAAAAAAAAAAAAAAAGCTTTTGGAAAATATTCACTCAGCCATAACTGTTCCGCTCGTCTGGACATTAATATCTATTTAGCAGGCCTATAACCTATATGTTGCTGTTCGTAATTATTCACTGCCAGGATTGACAAGGGTGACCTAACACTGGAACGAAGGTACAATCACATCATTTTCTTTGATAGAACGATAGAATGAGAGGTATCATGATCAGAATAGCTGCTTCCACCATCGGCATCGGACTTAAGCACCTGCGTATACAGATAGAAGATACAGAATGTGATTCAAGACGTTACTTACCGTGCAGTATTAAAACCACTTGTAAACGAGAACCTGCTGACCGCGAGCACACACTTGCTCTGGAAGAATATGGAGGAAACTAAGACTGCTACTTACAGTAGCTAGAACAGTTGTCAAGGTTATCGGTCAAGTTATGAGGAGAATGACGGCAGGGGTGAACAACATGTTCTGCAGATAGAAAGAGATTACACAACACAGTTTCCGATAAAACCTCCGTAGTCGAGTGGCTGACGGGAAGATTTGATTCCAGATTCTGCTAAGGCCTTTATATGCCCTTCCTACAGTCCAGCTCGGGATTTATCAGCCCCCATTTCAGATCTAATCTTGATAGTTTGAAAGACGGAGGAGTGGAACACAACACACTACCACGCGGCTTGTGACAGAAGCCACTGGAGTAACAACCTCCGTAGATGAAGGAGGGACAGGAATGTCACAAAAAAAAAAAAAAAAGAAAGGGAAATATTGCAGAATTTTGAGGTACACAGAACAACCGCGAAGTTATGAATTGTTATTCAGTCCTTCTTTCCTTTTATAATTTGTTTTATCGGGCGAGTTGGCCGTGCATTAAGGGACGCGCAGCTGTGAGCTTGTATCCGGGAGATTGTCGGTTCGAACCCCACTGTCAGCAGCCCTGAAGATGGTTTTCCGCGGTTTCTCATTTTCAAACCAATTGAAAACTCAATTACGGCCAGGGCCGCTTCCTTCGCACTCCTAGGCCTTTTCCTATCCCATCGTCGCTATAAGATCTATCTGTGTCGGTGCGACGTAAAGCAAATTGTAAAAAAAAAAAAAAATGTGGAATTTGTTTGATTGTATATTTTACATTTTCATTTAGGAAGCGCTGCAGAGAACATGTTTATAATGACGTCCCAAATCTTGAAAATCATTGATTTCAGGAAGAGAAAACTGAACAGTATACTTGTAAATCTGATTACTAATATGTGTCTATTACAGAATCACATAATAAGTCTATGCAAACTTTGGGCTGGGAAGACTTGAGAGTAAGCAGACGAGATGTGGTGTTTCGAGCTGTCAATGGAGATATGGCATGGAATGGCATTATAGTAGACGAATAAGATTGAACGGAGCTTTTCAGAGTAAGAAATATTAAGATAAAGTTGGAATTTATTGAAGAGGACAAAATGGGGCAAATATTCATTTATATGACGAGGAGTAAAGAATTGGAATACATTATCAAGAGAAATGTTCGATAAATTGCCAAGTTCTTTGAAAACATTTAAGAAAAAGCAATTGATGGGGAATCTTCCGCCTGCGTGCGTGCGTACACGCATCACGGGAACATGGCTAAACAGAAGTTAATGTCAGGAGAGAAGGCACTTGTTTAAGCCCCTCATCCCTACTCCCACTTGGTGGAGAAATCATTACTTTTTTTCCATTTTAGCCCGTTGAAACTAGAAATTATAGGACTTATTTAAACAAGCAATTTGTACAAGCCCTCATGTCTTATCAGCTAATTCTTTCCTTTATTTAATTTAATGATTAACAAAATGATTAGCGGAAATACGCACAAAATGCCGTTCGTCGCGGCTCACCGATCTGGATAGCGCCACAGCAAGTAGTGACACTTTGCATATGCTGTAAGGAAGGGTAAGAGGGGTACATTTTTTGCCAAGGTCATGGACACAGAGGTATGATTCACCCGCTTGCCAAGTGCATTCGTCAGTCTGGCAGTCTCTAATAATTAGTGTCTGTTATCGTAGTGTGTAGTCAAATACTAAATGAGTCTTAATTGTACAATCACGCCGTGCTTCTGTTTAATTGTAATATGTGTGTAACATTGTTCCTTTAGTGTATAGTGTATAGTATTATAGTATTGAATCAAAATCTCTAACAACTATTATTACCGTACTTAAGTTGTAAAGTGTCAACTTTTACCTCCCTGTCGAAATTCGCTCAGAGAGCATAAACAAAATCACAGTTTTGTAGGGGTTTTTCCTTTCAGTTTTGATTATATACCCCGCCTCCCGTCCCCCTCCCCCCTCTGCTATATACCACAAACCCGGGCAAATTTTGTTGTCAGTACCGTACACTTTTTTCCCGCTCACCCCCTCCCCCTCACACACACTTCTAATTTTAATCGCCGCTACGGTTTGTAATATTGTAATTCATGCTGAGTAAAATAGTAGTTATGGGGAAGTTCTAGAATGTAATTAAATATATCCGTTAATACTGGTCCTATAAATGCTTCAGAGTAGGTACAGATGAAGTGTTATCTGCTCCTGTAATGATTAAGTGAGGCATTCCGCAAGGCAGCATTACTGGACCTTCATGTTTACTTACACATAGGCTATAAATGATGTGAGGGAAGAAGTGGAATATAATGTTATACTATATGGCAGGGCCTCTTAGAGTGCATGCACTGGTGCATTGCGCGGTGCAAGGTGCAAAAGACAACTTCGCTAGTTTGACCAGAGTGCAGACCCCTCACTCCTCGATTTTGAACAATAGGGCTGTCTCTTTCCCTACGCCTATCTCGTTCGCCCCGCCCATCTCCCCTTCCTCAATTGCTCTGCAGCGCTCCACCATTCGAGCAGAGTTGAGCCGAGTTTAGCCGAGTGGCCTCGAAACAAAATGCATGTCCGAACCAAGCCGAGTTGGACTGATACACGATGCACAGAACCTCTGCGCCTCGGTTTGCACGCGTGAGATTTTGGGCGACTGAAAGGCCCTGCTGTATGGAGTAATAAATAAGGTACACGATTGTGAGCGATTGCCAAAAGCCATCGACAAAGTTGGAAGATGGACAGCACACAATGTGGTAAACGGGATGAAAAGTGAAGTTGCAAGTTTCACAAAGAAAACGTCCTCTCAGCTTTAATTACTGTGTTGACAGGCCAGTGCGCTGTGGCACGGCCAGTTATGGCTGTTAGCTCTGTACTAGGCAGACAGGGGGCTTGAATCCCCCATCAGTCATCCTCGAACTGATTTTCCGTGGTTTCCCATTTCAACTGCAGGCAAATGCCGGGATGCTACCTTTCTTATGGCCACGGCCGCTTCCTTTCCATTCTTGATGATGATGATGATTATGATGATTATTGTTGTTTCAAGGGGCCTAACATCTAACGTCATCAGCCCCTATCTTCCCATTCTTAGCCTTACACCTACACCCACAGACAACAGCCTCACTCAGCGGTATTATATGTTACTCACTCCCATGGGATGTACCGGTAAAGGCAGCCACGGCACTAAAAGCCATGCGCTAATGGAGGACAACGACGATGACTATGTTGATGGAGTGAAAGTACGTCATGGGGATCACTTTTATACGTAGGTGTTAATAGCCCTGTAAGAAAATCGCATTAACGAGGTTGTAAATAAAGGTAACAGATCTCGTCATATGGTTGTGAGGGCATTTATAGGTTGTATTAAGGATAATAATAATTAGGGTTCGGATTTATATGACCTAAGAAACTCTTAAAATATGACCTAAACATCTGTATGTATAAAAACAAGAGTTTTGTCTGTACATTGCTCAGAATTTAAAAAGGAATGGTATTTCTCTATCGGTCGTGTCCACAATAACAAGGATATGCACTTTTCTCTTTTCCGTAATTTCTGTCTGTCTGTCTGTATGTATGTATGTATGTATGTATGTATGTATAAACGCACATCACGAGAAAACGGCTGAAGAGAATTTAATGAAAATTGGTAGGCCTACGCAAAGTCGGGGAATGCGCCACTACAATGTATGCTATAAATCTGTAACCGCGTTCGGAGACAATTGCGACTACACCAATAATAATAATAATAATAATAATAATAATAATAATAATAATAATAATAATAATAATAATAATACCAGTAGTAAATAATATGACTAAGGAAATTGTAAATAATGCAGTGGCGGAGTGTTCATATCAGAACATAGAAGCGTGACGAGTATCTTTTAAATACGCAAGATTAAAGCAAATATAGGAAACACTTACAGGCCTAAAATGACAACTAAGACAGGATGTGGAAGCAGCTGGAAAACCCTACGAGGTCTATGGGAACGTATAACGTTATGGGAGAGAAAAGACTTACATGAAACACCCTCTAGCTCAATTCTATTAAAAATAACAAATTTAAAAAAAATTACAAGAGACTAAGTTACATAACAGAACAGCAGATACTTAACACATTTGACAAACAGAATAATTACGAAACCAAAGCACGAATGAAAGGGTAGTTGATTAAAAGACAGGAGAAAGACTTTAAATTACGAGAGCGAGAATCTAGGGAAAACTCAGACACGTTGAATATTAAACTTTAAAAATTGCATTAAGCAAGAAAATGTCGAAACGCAAAGGAATTAAATTAAATGAAACGACATCAGAAAAAATTGATAATAACATGAAAATAGCACTGAAATAACACTTACCTCGGAAAGGCAGGAGTTCCCGAGGGTAGCCCTCGAGCGCGAACGCTCGCTAGGGCGGTCGGATGGAAAATGACACCGAGCACACGCATCATTTTTCCAAAGCCGGCAAGAAGACCGGATATGGCTCGATTACGATTAACCAATAAGAAACAATTTCCACTAGATTCTCGTTCGCCAATACATTCGCATGACCATATATGGTCATTTCCGGGCTACTGACGCTAGAGAAATTACATCACTAATTTCAACATCCATAACCGCGCGTGCGGTATAGGCTGTTTCAAATTAAAGCACCTTTACATTTTTTAAATGTCATCAAATTACATCATGATATACAGATCACTTTAACACTCTTGCAATGTTAACAATCCGAGGTTTTCTTAAATTACATTTTACTAGTTACATAATTTTTGAATCAAAATATTTCTTGCATCTTTCAATGTACATACAGTTCAACATTCCTTGTCTATTGCCTAAAAGAAAAATTATTACACACATATTTAAATTAATATTTCTTGCAGTTACATAGAGTCCAGAGTTCTTATCTCTTCATTTCTCAAAATATTACAAACAAAACAAAAATATGTTAAATTAAAAAAAAACTTTTACATTTCCAAACTCTAACTTCTTGCAACACACAACATCCAGTTCCAGTTCTCTATCCCACCACAGTTTACAAAATCGTTTTATTCACGCTGAGTGAAATGGCAATTTAGACGAAGGCCTAAAATGTAATTCTCAAATATTTATGTTATTAGTGGTCCTATCGATAAATACTACATAACTACAGTTATATAGAATTAAATTTCCGATCATTTATGTCTTATACATTTTTACATTACCGGCTAAGTTCATATCAATGCCGAGCCACAAGAAAATGGGTAAACATGGGTAAACAGAATTTAATGAAAATCGATATTGTAACGTTCATTACCATGCCATAGGCATGTTAGGAGGTTTAGTCAATCAAATACGCCGTTTTCCGCAACATTCTGCGATATATAATGTCGTAATTAGCAGCCTACATACCGAACCGGGGTGTGATTTGCGATACGCCAGCCCGAAGGGAGCAGTTTTCTGCGCTGTATCGAGAAAGGGATAGCGCATTACCGCTGAACCTTGAAATCGCGCTCTCTTTTCGAGCGAGCGAGGAGAGATGACGCTACGCGTGGAAATGCAGGTTGTCGGAGAGTGGGCTGAATTAAGGTGTGTTAACCCCCCAGAAATAAATGTCCTTTACCAATTCAACACCGCATTCATTGGTGCCACTTCACCATAATTTACTTAAAAAAGGAAGAAGAAGAACACCTTCATCTGAGATAATTTTTGGAAATTTATGAGTCAGGTCTCATTCCAACCGATGTATTTAATGCTAATTGTCGATGCATATAAATGCAGTACTTGAATAGTGGATCGGTAATGACGCCTGTCATACAGTAGTACGCAGATTAAAGATGACTGCCGAAATCTGACAACGTGTGGGAAAAAGTGGGAGGTCTTGAGTGATGAGCCATGACGCATGAATTTCTAAAAGGACGCGTTTGAGATTGTGAATGATACTGATCGTTTTAGGTTTATATGAGATCAGTAGAAAGTAGGGGTTGAGAGCTATAAATTGATTGTTTTCACGTCGCTGAAAGATTCCGATTACCGGAGCTTCATTTTAAACAGGAGCGTGGTTTACCTCCTCCCTGACCAGTCAGTCCGAATGCTATAAGTAGAAGCTGGACTTAAATACAGTATCCCATTGTCATTTGTGCAGCCGCAGTACTCACACGTTAGGAGTGAACTTGGATATCAGTGTATGAAGTGTTGTGTCAAGGAAGAAAAACACATCAGTGTGATGTAAAATATCGCGAAATAAGCCGTGTGGTACAAGATAATGTACAATGGAGATGAATAGAAGCCTTATCTCAACATTTAATTTTTTTAAATATCAACGACAGTCAGTTGCGGCTCATGATGCAATCATCAGTGAAAGGGCAAACGCATCAGCTTGTTTAGAGGTAGTAAGACAGCTAATTACGTTCAGTAATTAATAGCGACCGATCTAAAGCATTTTAAGAGTGAGTGACGTTCAGTAAAATTAAATTATTCCTCATAGAATTAGCATTTGCATACTCCATGGACACTCGTGGTGATAGACTGTGTGATTAATGGGGAAATGAACCGTGATTTCTACAAACTTGCCACTATTTGCATTAATCTATTTACAGTTATTAGTGGATCTTAACACCAGTAGATTCCTTTGAAAGTACATAAACTGATTTCCCATTTTTGCCTGTATGTTTGCGAGTGGTCGTTGAACCCCGAGATCTGGAGCCTACGAGAATCGCGCCTAAGTGCCTGCAGTCATTTCTACAGGGGACGTCTAGAGACTTCACTAAGAAGACCACAGTTCGACACATGGATCGTGTTAGGATGAAGAGGAACCAAGGACTATCAAAGAGAAGACCACTCATCATGATGGTGTAAAAATCTAAGGTGTACCTCGAGATGACGGCAAACCATACCCAGCATTCGATAAGTACATTTAATTTGAATACATTAAACCACGAGATTTGCATGCCAGTAGCAATTTTTATTTTGTAAATATTAAAATGTTATAATTAATAATATTAAATGTAGGGAACAATATACGCGTGTGACTGGGAAAATATTATTTATTATTTTAATTAGGGTTTTCAGGTGATTTAAGAATAATCACTGATATTTAGCAGGCTTATTTGCATGAATTATTATATAGATCCCATAAATTCTTAGTGTATATTAAGCACATATTTTGAGAAGAATAGCGCTTTAGCTAAATTTATAACTTCTTCGTAATGTTACTATTTGGTAAAGATTTTCATAGTAATTTGAATATAAATTATATGTTTGCTTCAAGGTGATTCAGGTATTTATAAATCCCATATGATAATAGATGATCATTGAAGATGTTCCAAACCGAGGTAATATGTGAATTATATAGATACGCGTGTAGAATTAAATTAATTATATAAACTGTGAGAATGAAGTATTCTCTGTAAATTAATAGAACGGATTTGAGATGCAGTGGTATGATGTGGAAGGTGAAGCTTGTGAGATGTTTTTGAGATGTTGGAATGATAAAAGATTATAATAATTACGGCTGTTGTGATATATTAAATTAGGCTGAATATATAGCCAGATAATGAATAATAAGAAGTGATGGCTCTCAAATGAATGCGTACTTGATAACGAGCCGAGATGATATAAAGGAAAAAGAAAGAAAGAAAGAAAGAAAGAAAGAAAGAAAGAAAGAAAGATTAATTTGTGTTTTTGTAGCCCCAGAGCTGGACACAGCTATTGTCATGAGCGACATATATACGACGTAAGGACTTGTAGGGTCTGAGGGAGATTGTGTTGTTTCCAACAAGCCTAGCGTTTCACTGCAAGATTCTTTTCATTTGCCAGAGCAGCATCAATTCCATTCTAACGATACGTTATGAGTAACGCGGATAATTTTATGATTTTGCGAAGGATAGACCCCTCCCCAGTTTTATGCATTAAATTAGCTCGTGATAGGAGTTTCAGAATTTTTTTTACCTCGGAAGCTGAAGAACCTGAGTTCGACTCATGTTGGGACCATGGAACTAACCTGATACTATGGCTTGATTAAGCCATATCTTCAAGAGGTATTGTGTGCTATATGTTTGATATTTTCTAGGTAATATGTTTACTTGTTTTATTATTCCCCAAAGTGTTTTATGGTGATGGGTTCGATACCAGCGTTGGTTGATTTTCTTTGAATATAATTTCTTATGTAAACCCAGGATACACGTGTGTGTTCAGTGTAATATATAATTGTTGTGGTCAAATAGACCATGTGTTTGATATGCGGCGATGCAATCTCGTGTGTAAAGTAGATGTACTTGTGGAACGCACAATCACAAACTTTTCAAATGGTGTCAGCCAAAAATCATTGAAGAGCTGCAGTTAATCTTTGAAGATATTTGGAGAACAGAGAGGATTCCAGAAGAATGGAAAGTGGCTCTAATACACCCATTGCATAAAAAAGGGGGCAAACTGATAACTACAGAGGCATCTCTCTTCTGCAAATTGCATACAAGGTATTCTCAAAACTATTGCTGAATAGAGTAGAAACATCACTTGACAAGCAACTGGGTGAATATCAAGCTGGTTTTCGAAAAGGCAGATCTTTTTCAGAACAAATATTTAACTTAAAATACATAATTCGCCATAGAATATTGAATTCAAAAGACATTGTTGTGACGTTTGTCGATTGTAAAAAGGCTTTTGACTCGGTTGATGGAGAAACCATAGATAAAACAATTCGTGAATTTGGAGTGAGAACTAAATTGGCAAACCTAATACGTGAAAGCCTTACTGACACAATTTCAAAGGTGAAATTTATGGGTGAGATATCCAAACCTATTAAGATAAATACAGGGGTACGGCAAGGTGACGGTCTGTCACCCCTTCTATTCAGCTGTGTTCTAGAGAAAATTGTAAGAATTTGGAACGTAAAGCTTAAAGAGCATAACATTTTGCCGGTAACTTTGGGGAGAAAAAACAAAGGCATTGAAATAAATTGCCTAGCATTTGCAGACGATTTTGCTATATTGTCAGAAAACCTAACAAGTGCAACAACACAAATCAATCTCTTGGAAGAAATAGCCAACAAGACAGGTTTGAGAATCTCCGTAGAAAAATCAAAATTTATTACAAACATAAAGAATGCTCCAAAATTTTTGGCAACAGATATTGGTCCAGTGGAAAGAGTAACAAAATTCAAATATCTGGGAGAAATAATTAAAAAAGAGAATGGTTTAGCAAAATCTGCAGTAGAAGAAAGGGTACACAAGATGGAAAAAGCATATGGTATCACAAATAATTTTTATAACAAAAAGTGTCTATTTAAAAATCTTAAAATAAGGCACTACACTACAGTGGTGAAACCGGAATGCTTATATGCAAGTGAATGCCTGGTACTAAACTATAGATTAGATAAACTTGAGGTACTAGAAAGGAGAATCATGACAAAAATCTTAGGCCCTGTGAAAACAACAGAAGTATGGAAATCAAGATCTCATGATGAAATATACAGGAACATAGAAAACTTAACAGAAACCATAAGGAAAAGGAGATTGCAATTTTTTGGACATATTTACAGAATGGTTAATTCCAGATTAACAAAAAGGATTTTCAAGTACCTTTGGGACTAAAAGGCAACTACTAGCTGGTTTCAAGAAGTAAGGAAAGATTTATAAAGAAATAATATAAGAGAAGAAGAAACTGTGGACAGATAAATTTTTAGAAAGAGGGTGGTAAGTATTGAAGGATTCCAAGGAAGATTGAACAAGAAGCCTGGTGCGAAGTGGTCCGAGGACAGAAGGAAACAGCATAGTGAAAGGATGAAAGAATATTGGAAGGAGCGGAAGAGAAAACAACACAGTATGAAGAACTGAACTGAAACTGGAACGTGGTTATTAGCAGGCCTCATCGGAAAGAAGAAGAAGAAAAATTAAATTTCCTAAGTTTTAGGTTCATTTTTAGTCGTGAGAGTGAGCTAGCAAATCTATGTTAGAGCCATCTAACCGCAGAAAACGAAATTCTTTGAGAGTTTACAAGTTCATATCCGTTGGCATAGATAGCCGTAGACAAGGCGCGCAGTTTAAATAGCCGGGAACTCCTGGTATTATTATTATTATTATTATTATTATTATTATTATTATTATTATTATTATTATTATTATTATTATCTTCATACACTTCATATACACAAAACACATCACACTACCATCCACCACAGAAACACGCCTCCGTAGCGTAACGTTTAGCACTAATAGCTGCCGTCCTCGAGGACCCGGGTTTGATTCCCTCTACTGCCAGAAATTTAAGAATGGCAGGAGGGCTGGCGTGTGGTTGAAATGGTACATGCAGCTCACCTCCATTAGGGTGTGCCTGAAAATAGCTGCATTACCTCGGGATGAGGACACGAGTTTTTATCCGACTCCATGGCTAAATGGTTAGCGTGATGCCCTATGGTCACAGTGGTCCCGGGTTCGATTCCCGGCAAGGTCGGGAATTTTAAACATCGTTGGTTAATTTCCCTGGCACGGGGGCTGGGTGTAGCCTATGTGTTGTCTTCATCATCATTTCATCCTCATCACGACGCGCAGGTCGCCTAAGGGTGTCAAATCAAAAGACCTGCACCTGGCGAGCCGAACCCGTCCTGGGATCTCCCGACACTAAAAGCCATAAGCCATTTCATTTCACGTAATACTGATGACGTCCCACCACACAGCTTTGGCGTAAGGAAGGATATTCAGCCGTAAAACTAGACCTAACTGCGGTACGGCCTGACTAATGAATTAAGTAATAGAACAGGAATAATAATAGCGATAATAATGTTCATTTCCCCGTGTACCGAGCTCGATAGCTGTAGTCGCTTAAGTGCGGCCAGTATCCAGTAATCGGGAGATAGTGGGTTCGAGCCCCACTGTCGACAGCCCTGAAGATGGTTTTCCGTGGTTTCCCATTTTCACACCAGGCAAATGCCGGGGCTGTACCTTAACTAAGGCCACGGCCGCTTCCTTCCAATTCCTAGGCCTTTCCTATCCCATCGTCGCCATAAGACCTATCTGTGTCGGTGCGACGTAAAGCAACTACCAAAAATAGCTTTCCCCGTGTGGGTGGGGCTGGTAGAATACACTCACGGTATCTCTAGCCTGCCGTAAAAGGCGACTAAAAGGGGTCCCAGCGGCTTTCATTTTTGTAGCACTTTTGAGCTTGACATTGCTTCAGTTATTTGTGTCAGGCAAATCGCTTTCATATTTCTTATCCGACCTCCCTTGGTCAACTGTTGTTCTTTTTCTGTCCCGACGGTGTTAGGTTTTCGAGGCCTGGGGAGTTTTACATTTTCAAGCCCTTTATGGTGCTTGTATTTCTTTGGACAACACATTCATTCTAAGCATTGTTAGAACTATTCATATTTTGCTTAGGATGGTTGCCCAGTAATACTTTTCCTTGAGTCAATTGAAACTTGATATACTGCATTCTTTCAGACCATTTACAGATAAAACTGACCATTTAAAGGGTGCTGTACATGAAATACAGGCATTAGTGTAAGTAACCACCAAACACACACTTTCCTTGAAATACAGTATACTTTCTTTCTTAATCTGCTTACCCTTCAGGGTTGGTTTTTCCCTCGGACTCAGTGAGGGACCCCACCTCTACCGCCTCAAGGGCAGTGTCCTGGAGCGTGAGACATTGGGTAGGGGGATACAACTGGGGAGAATGACCAGTACCTCGCCCAGGTGGCCTCACCTGCTATGCTGAACAGGCACCTCGATGGGGGATGGGAATATTGGAAGGGATAGACAAGGAAGAGGGAAGGAAGCAGCCGTGGCCTTAAGTTAGGTACCATTCCGGCATTTGCCTGGAGGAGAAGTAGGAAACCACGGAAAACCACTTCCAGGATGGCTGAGGTGGGAATCAAACCCACCTCTACTCAGTTGACCTCCCGAGGCTGAGTGGACCCCGTTCCAGCCCTCGTACCCGGCAGAGCCTGGAATCGAACCCGGGTTTCCGGGGGTGGCAGGTAAACACACTAACCACTACACCACAGAGGCTTTATTCTTTATTCAAATAGAAATTTCATTCCTGCCCTGTAGCTCTTTGGCCGGTGAGTGAGTACATAAAAGTAGAATTTTGGAACACATACATAGAAGTGTGTCTCGCACATACTGAAAACAAAACATAGTCAAATACAGATTGAAACAGAGAAAATGTAAAACATACACACGTATATAACAAGGAAATAGTATGTGATTTCTTCCATGTCAGTCTATTTTCCATTCATTTCGGTTGGCACATAAAATATAAACACACAACACATCGCACTGAGAGAGAAATGTCTTCAGTTCATCTTGACGTACGATACGAAAAACACTATGGTGGAAGCAGAAGAAAATGAACGAACACTAGTGAAACAATGAGAACGCGAAAAACACAGAATGATGGAAAATGAACACGGATAGAGATGACACTGGTAGTGTCGTAAAGCACTCAGACACAGATATTGGAGGCCGGTACCACTGCCGCGAGGAGCATCATAATATCCAGTAAAAGAAAAGTTAGATTAAAAAGGCAGTGGGGCAGAGGGGGAAGTTACGTGACAGGGGTGGGTAAAAGGTAGGAGATAGCAGGAGAGCGGTCATTATTGAGGATAGCGGTGGCAAGAGGAGAAAGGTTGAGGGCTACTTTAATCGTAGAATGATTGTTGGCTAGGGCAGATTATAAGTATTTGAGACGAAGATCATGGACATGAGTAAGGATGGTGGGGAAAGAAAAAGAGGTTGGAAGTCAGCAGAAGGGGTGTCAAAGGGGAGATGGTATGCAATACGCATAGCATATCTGTCAAGTTTAAGCAAGGTCACGTATTGTTGACTGTCAGCTGTGAGCTAGGTCAATGAACTGTATGTTACGACAGGTCGGATAAAGGATTTATAAACTGTGAGGATTTGGGAAGGACGGAGGCCCCACGTATTATCGGGCTCGGAAGCGTTGAAGGGCACGTTTGTAGACTTGTGTTAAATGATGTTTCCAATGAAGGTTGTTCTGAAATTGAATACCAAGGTAGATTAGGATATTAGTTTATATTAGTGGGGTATTATACAGCGTTAAAAGAACTCGGTGACGGGGTCTAGAGAGGCGGGATTTTTTCCGAAACACAATAAATTGGGTCTTGGTGGGATTAACAGCAATATGCCAGGCGTCGAACCAGGATTCAAGAAGGGAGAGGTAGGTCTGTAAATAACGGGTAAGAGTAACAATAGTAGGTGTAAGTGCAAGGATAGCCAAATCATCGGCATATTGATAGAGTCTTAAAGGGGGTTCGGGATGTGGGATATCATAAGTATATAAAAAATATGAAAGTGGGGAAAGGGGGGAACCTTGGGCTACGCCCGCAGTCATACGAAAGGAATAGGAACGGGTACCACGGATGAGGATCTGTGCTGATCGATGTTGAAGATAGTTGAAAATAAATCGAATGATAGTGATAGGAATGGGAAGATGGCGTAACTTAAAAAGCAACCCAGCATGCCAGACTGAATCAAAAGCCTTATTCACATCGAGGCAAACTAAAGCGGCAGTTTTGCGGGGGCGAAGAGAGGCATTGAGAGAAGAGGAGATGTGAAAGAGGTGATCTTGAGTGGAATGATGGGATCGAAAACCGGCTTGAGAGGATGGAATAAGACCTAGAGGGTCGAGATAGGAGGAAAGTCTCCTACTCAGAATCCCTTCTAGGATCTTGCTGAGGACAGGGAGTAAGGAGATTGGGCAATAAGACCGAATGTCAGATGGGAGTTTATGGGGTTTTAGGAATAAGAGAAAATTGGCGTTACCCCAACGATCGGGGTACGCGCCAGTATAGAGAATGTAGGTGTAATAATGCTAAGAAGATCAAAAAGAATAGGAGGATCTTCTTGAATATGACGATATGAGATTGTATCTGAGCCAGGGGAGGTGTTTTTCCGATGTTTCAGGAAAAACCGGATATCATTGGGTGTAACGGGAGCATTTAATGGATTAGTATAATCAACAAGAGAAAAATGAAGGAATGAAGGTTGAAGTTCAGGGAGGTTAGGATCAGAGTAAGCAATGATGGTGGGTTCGTGAGGATGATGGAAATTAGGGACGTGGGAGGGGGAAAACACAGTTTGATAATAGTCAGCGAAAAGATTAGCCTTGTCTTGGTCAGTCTGTGGATGATTGGGGGGATGTGTAATAGGGTAGCGAGGAAGAGAGTGGGTAGTTTTGGTTAGTTGTCCAAAAGTCGTCCTAAAACATCGAGGGTCGTGATAATTAGCTAGCTCAGTACATTTGTCCATCCAAATTTTACGTTTAATAGCTTTAATATATGAGCGCATGTGGCGTAAAGTTCGGCGGTGTTGTTGAAGCGTAGTAGGGTCCTTGGTTCGAGTATATGCAGTAAAGTAGTCATGAGCTAGCTGCAATAAACGGAGAGCTTTGGGCGCTATAGGAGGTTTGGAGGGGTGGTAGGAGTGACGAGGAATATTAAGAGAATCTGCGGTAAGGACAACTCGCTCTATTTTAGAAATTAGGGCTAATAGAGTGGGAATAGTAGTAGGCGGTACAGCATCACTGAGTAAGTTAGTGAGAGTAGTGCGATAAGCATTCCAATTAGTGTGATTGAAACGACGTTAGGGGGTAAGGTCTGACGGGGAAGAATACCAGGAAAGGTGAGAAAGGCTGGGGCGTGAATGCTACCTATGGAAACGAGCTGCTGGATGGTGATGGATGTGGCAAGGGAGGGAGAAAGAAGGGGGGCATCAGGGGTGGAATTATTGGCTGGGAGGGTGTGGAAAGGAAAATGGAAGCTCATGCCCCGGAGAGACGTACATAAATTAGTGAACTCGGAGATTTGAGTAGGGGTATAAGAAGTAACATTAAGATCTGCAACTATAATATATTCAGAAAATTTAGCATCTATGTATTTAATAAAATCAGAGGGAATGAAAGGTTTAGACGATATGTAGATAGTAGCTACCGTAATAGTTTTCTGAGGAGTAATTACTTTTAGTATTAGATATTCAGAGAAATTAGTAGAGAAGTGAAAGTAATGCTGAATAACAGTAAAATCCCGTCTGACGCCGATAGCCACGCCACCACGGCCTTGAGTCGGACGATCAGCGCGATAGAAAGTATACCGGGGAAATCGAGGCATTTGGGCCGGCGTCAGAGATGTCTCATTCAGAACAAAAATATCCGGGGCGTACAATGAAAGGGAGGTGTCCAGCAGCGGCCGATTGGACTTAAGAGATCTTATGTTGGCATAGTAGAGCTTCAATACGCTAATGCATAAAGTGAACAGTACTTAGGGGAAAAAAATGCAAAATGCATTTTACTCCCCGAGTACGCCACGTCGACATGAGTGTTCAAAACCAATCGAGCCACTTTAGGATGTGTGGGTGATGGAAGGGGAAGACGTTCTGTAACACCATCGTAATAAAACGGATGATGTTCTCAGAACTCGGGGAGGGGAGGGAGGAGGAAGAGGCAGGGGTAGGCAGGTCTTGAGATTGAACAGGGACAATGGTTTCAGGGTGATCAGGTTCAGGAGCAGGTTTGGAACGACACTTACAACTGAAAGCAGGATGATTTTGATTACAGTTAACACACTTTGGATTCGACTTATTGAGACAAGCATTAGTAGGATGCTCCTCACGTGAACAGATGGCACATACCTCCGGATGAACACATGGTGTCCCTGGGGCGTGGTCGAACCTCTGGCATGTCTCGCAGCGGATCTTCCGAGATGGTGATGTTCTGGAGGGTTCCACACGATGGCGCCGGGCGTAGATCATGGCGCCGTCACGGAGCAGGGCGTCGAGCGTCGAGACGTTGCGTGATAGAATGCGAACCAAAGAAGTGGGCCCTGGAGCATTCCGAATACGGATAACTCGGTAGATGTGGTGGCCCTCGAGTTGGAGTTGAGCAGCCACCTCATCGTCGGTGTAGTCTCGGTCGACTCCATAAGCAACCACAGATAGAATTGTTGCTGGTCGGGTGGGCGGTGCAGGACGTTGTGCTGGACGCTGTGTGGTGACATTAGTAGCCCATGCATGTGTCCCCAGTTGATGAGCTCCGACGTTACTCGTGAAGTGATGGTAAAATGGTTGGCAAGTTTTAAGATTATAACCATCTCTCGTCCGTTGGATTTCCAGTTTATAATCCTGATGATTTCGCGTGAATTTTGCAATTAGTTGATATATGCACCTGATGTTGGCCTTGGTGATGTCCAGATTTGTAAGCTTTATCAGATAGAAAGGCGGTTGAACAGTTGGCTGGAGCGATGGAGTAACAATACTGCGCTGGCGAATATTAGGTTGTATTGCATGGGTTTTGCTCCACCTGAGCATAGCAACGTACATGTGCAGGCATGTACGGTGCAGGTTGGTCCAACAGGTTGGGCAGTTGGTGGGCGGTCGATGGTCCAGGGCCCAGCAAATGGATCCCAAGGTCCGTTCCAGAAGATTCCAGACGAGCATTAGATCGCGGTGAGGTTGCGACAGAGCCTGGAGAACGTTGTATCAGGGATTGCGTAGGCCAAATTCTCTTCCTTTCTCCATCAGGACTTCCTGAACCAGACTCCGATAAACGACGAGGTTGTTTTATTTGAGTACCTTCCATGTCCTTTGGTGGCGACCTGGGCGAACGTGATCGCGCAGGTGATGGCGGCGGTGAAGGAGTCATCGCGTAACTTCCAGAAACTTCCTGATATGTAGACGTAAGACTGTCGACGGGTAGAGATTTCGGTCCGATCATATACTGTAGACTGAGTGCCACAGAGGCGGACAATACAGTATACTGGTGATTCAAATTTTGCACAATGAATGATGATGACATTACATAGATGATAATAGTTTGTATGTAGATACGATAATAATCTTTTGGGCTTTTTTTTTTACAGAGAACTTTGCTCTGCGTCTTGAAAAGATAATCTCTGTTCACGAACAAGACTTCTCTAAAAATGAATGAAGGTTTGAATCACTTGAACTTAAGAATGCTTTACCGTTGTCTATAGTAAGCGGTACTCTCGTTCGCCACTAGATGGCTCCCTGTGTGCAGTGTGAACCATCTCGTGATGAGGAGAATACGAATTTGGAAAAAATCGGAAATAAATAATAATAGTGAAAGTACACCTATATAAATCCTTAATGGCTGGCAACCACGTATTACGTAAGTGACAGAGATTGTCCCTGTTGAAATACGTATTTCCACAGCTTGCCGTATAATCCCAGACCTGTAGTGTTTAGTGTGGGTAAGAGCTCGAACATCGGGTCGGCAGATGCAGGATGAGTCTGGGCCCACACGTGGCCACCGCTGGTCCGTGGTCCGACAGCTCTGCACTCTGATCGGCCAACTGAGCAGAGGAAGGATGGCCACGGCTCTACCGTGGCTCTACGCCCCTGTATTCGGGAGACGGAGAGGGACTGGTCGCTACCTTCGGCTCTCTTGAAAATTGTTTTCCGTGGTTTTCCATTCTCCTGCACTAAGGTGAATGCCGAGACAGTTCCTAGTATAGGCAACGAACGCCTACCCCTCACTTTCTCCAAGCATCTCCTGATCTGAGAGACAGCGTCACCGTCTAAGAGGCTCACCTCCTTCTTCAAGGAAGGAATGAAAACATGTTAGTAGTAGTCGAACATCTTGGAACGCGACATAAATAGGGTTTGCTCGGGTATTGCTGATTTGTCTGGCTGGTTGAGATGGATATTACGTTGGTGTTCCTTGATACAATTACCAATGGAACCGGAATGTTTGGCCAATGTATACCTTGCCGCAAGTACAGGGAATTTTGTACACCCCACGGTGTATTTTGTATGGCTTATATTACTAAGAGTGGTGCAGCCCCTTCAAGGATGACGGGCACCATGTGTTATAAGTACAATGTACCTTAAAAAAATAAGGAAACAAGATCTTGCATGGATAAGCTTTATTTTACAGACACATAAAAGAATACATAGCAGTACACATTGCTATTCAACATACTCACTTTCCTTGTCCAAGCTCTTGTTCCTCTACATCAAGACATCGATGTTGGCAAGACAGAAATCTGCTTCCATTTTCTAAGCCACGTCATGACGTTCATCCTCGTGCTTCATCAACGGTCCGAAGAGATGGAAATCTCTGGAGGTGTGGTCGGACGGTCATCGCTCAGCCCAGCTCAACAAGGTTTGCCTTTTTCTAGGTGAGATAAATAAAATAAAGGTCTTTTGTGTGTGGGGGGGGGGGTGCCGTGAGGCTCCGCCCCGCCTCACAGCCCGTGGTGACCTACCTGTTTGGACAAATGACCGACAAGCGAGTACTAACGCAGGAACATAGCCTAGTACAAGAGTATAGAATAACTTGAGGTGCAAAGGCTAGTCTTCTGCCAGCTACTTCCACCCCTCCGTAAAGGAGAAGTTATGAGAAACCTCCCTAAACCCACCAGGCAATCCCATATCTCCTTTCGGCACTGGTTACCCTGTCGCGGTAATACCAAGACATCCCCGGCGCTAGACCACTATCGCTCAAGAGCCACTGTCACCCCCGGTCCATGGCCGCCTGCAAGGCTTTCAAGGTTGAAAATGGAGAAGATAATAAAATAAAGACATTTTGACGCGCGGTCGAGAGAGAATAAATAAATAAGAATTAGTCTTGCAAATGACCATGCGGATGGCCAGTAATGCGAAAGCTCTTCCCAAAGGAGCTACTTCGCATACCCCCTTCAAATTAGGATATTATTGCAGCCACCACTTATAACATTAAGGACGGACCGCATAGAGAATGTGGTGCCGCACCATTGTTGTCACAGCGCTGGTGGTGAATATTGCTTTAAGTGCACGTACAACTGGGCGATCATCCTCCGATAACACTAATCAGAGGGGAGTGGGGAGTAGGGGGGAACCGACAATTAGAAAAAATGAAGATATCAGCCAAAGAATGACAAAGTCCACTACGGGCATGAAAATGAAAGACTCCCTAGGCCTCGTGACCTAATGCCGTCGGGATCTGAAATTAACAAGTGTTGATCAACTGAGGTCGGGTAGGACAGAGGAAAGTGAGGAGTCTGGCACAAGCAATGCCAGGGCTCAGCTAAAGACCCCGTAGTCGCCAGCCCATGCTCCCAAGTTAAGAGTCCCTGGAGCCCCTTTTAGTCGCCTCTTACGACAGGCAGGGGATATCGTGGATGTTATTCTACTGCCTCCACCCACAAGGCAAGTTACTTTACGTCTGGCAGGAGAGAAATAACTGACATGGCGAGCATCATATCTCGACTAGCATTCATCCTGGTCTTCTGGAGTTAATTCCCCGTTATATTAACCTTGTTACTACTGGTTGTTTGACTAGAAACTAACGAATAATACAGGTCGGGCAAGGTATATTGCGGAAATCAAATTAAGGAGGTTGGCAAGAAAGGTTACTGATCTCTCCACATGGTTATGAGAGTATTAGGGGGGGGGGGGGAGGGTAGTAAGGATGTAAGGGGAGGGCGTGTAAGTCTCTGGCAAGACCCCAACTAAAGTATGGTCCCAGTGTATGGGTTCCTCACCAGGAATACTTGATACGAGAACTGGAAATAATTCAAAGGAAAGCAGCACGATTTGTTCTGGGTGTTTTCGGACAAAGGAGTAGTATTACGAAAATGTCGCAAACTTTGGGCTGGGAAGACTTGGAAGTAAGGGGACGACATTCTCGATTATGTGGCATTTTCGAACTGTCAGTGGAGAGTTCGAGTGGAGTGATATAAATAGACTAATAAGCTTGAGTGGTGTTATTAAAAGTATGAAAGAAGTGTGAAGTATGAATTCAAGAGGAAATTGGGGCAAATATTCGTTTATAGGAGGAGGAGTTAGGGATTGGAAAAATTTACCAAGGGAGATGTTCAATAAATTTCCAAATTCTTTGCAATTATTTAAGAAAAGACTAGGAGATGTGCCACCTGGACGACTACCCTAAATGCAGATCAGTGGTGAATGATTGATTGGCAGGAGATATCGTGGGTGTTATTTTACTGCACCCACGTAGGAGATCGATCAATTGATTGATTGATTGATTGATTGGATTGATTGATTGATTGATTGATTGATTGATTGATTGATTGATTGATTGATTGATTGATTGATTGATTGATCAATGGCTTATGCTGACATCAAGACGTGGGCTACTAGTAGACTTAGGTTACCACTTTTCGATGGTAGATTTACTGAACGTCAAGCCTTCAGCGTTTCGAGCTGCAGCCAACAGCCAACGGAGAAGCCTGTTGTGTTGTGAAATCTGCTTCACAAGTTACTGCCCTGACCTCTGCTGCTGCCAATGCTCAACCCCTGATTAGTGGATATAGTAGCCGAAGGTTTAGCAAATTAAAGTCCGGCTTTGTGGCTAAATGGGTAGAATGCTTGCCTTTGGTCCGACGGCCCCGGATCAATTTTCAGAATCAACCTCCTCATATTGTTAATATTCTAGCTTGGGGACTGGATGTTTATGACGCCTACGCCATTCATTTTATCCTCATTAGGACACCACCAACTCTATACAGATGCCATGCACTATTATTATTATTATTATTATTATTATTATTATTATTATTATTATTATTATTATTAAATACAAATGCTGAATATTACAGCGGTCGTACCCATCGTTCTCTGGTTTATTAGCTTCCTCGGGAGATCAGTGGTGGTGTCTGACCCATGATCACGGGTTCGATTCCAACCAACAAAAGAGAACCTGAAGGATTGCCTTTCATTTTACCAGTTGCACCTATAAAAATAAAACTATATTGCGCCTACAACAGCAGCCCTGCAGTGCCTTCCTACAAGGATGTAGAAGGAAACGGGAGTGAAATACCAGCACTCTGTAATCTATATGATTATGAGGGGTCACAATGTTGTAGGATTGTAGGTTCATCAAGATGGTGATAATGGGGAGAGGAAGAAGGAGAAAATAGAGTGGAAAAGTAGTCCGCGAAAACATCTGCTTTTCCTTTGGTGGTAGTAGGAGGGGTGGGTGTTGCATGGATGGGGTAGGTAGGGGAGGAAGTGCGATGTTTGGTCAGTCTACGGAATGTTGTCCAGAATTTCCGTGGGTCGTGCATGTCAGACTGGTTGTTACAGGTATTGGTCTAGTGTTTTTTTTCTTTACAGCTTTAATAAAAGAGCGAGCATGTCGGAGTGTCCGTCGGTGGGCGAGTAAAGTCATAGGGTCTCGGGTTCGTAAGTATGAATGATGATGGTCATGAGCTAATTTAAGACGAGATAGAGCTTTTGGAGGTATGGGAGGTTTAGTAAGATGATAAGAGTGACGGGGTATGTGGAGAGTGTCAGCGGTTTCCAGGGCATGTTCAGTTTCAGCTATGAGGGACAGTAGGTTGCGAAGGGAGGTGGGGGAGGGGAGTCATGAAGGAGATCATTGATCGTGTTTCGGTAATTAGTCCAATTTGTTTGGGAGTATCATCTAGTAGGTGGTGGTCTAGAATTTGGGTTGTATACGAACCAGCGGGAATGGTAAGGAGAGCTGAGAGGTAATCGGAATCAACCACACGGAGTTTGGTTATGGAAAGGGAGGAGGAAAGGATTAAGGCGTCAGGGGTAGAAAAGCGTGGTTGTTGGTGAGGTGTTAAAAATGTTCCATTTTAAACGAAAATATCCGGAAAGTGTGGAAAGGGAAAGGAATCTGCATCGCCCGGAATTTGGAAAGTAATTGAGTGAAATTTGTAAATTGTGTCAGGTTATATGAAGTTATATTAATATCAGTGATAAAAATATAAGTATCGAATTTGTAATCTATACGTTTCATAAAATCTATAGGAGGTGTGGTGCGGGGTGATAAATAGAGGCTGGCAATGACGAGAGGAGAGTTATTAGGAAGGACAGTTTCAATTATAAGATATTCAAAAGTCCGCCTCTCGGAAAAGGGAGTGTCCGAGGACAACTTCGGCTCGCCAGGTGCAGGTCTTTTGATTTGTCTCCCGTAGACGACCTGCGCGTCGTGATGAGGATGAAATGATGAACACAACACATACACCCAGTACCCGTGCCAGCGAAATTAACCAAAGATGGTTAAAATTCCCGACCCTGCCGGGAATCGAACCCGGGACCCTTGTGACCAAAGGCCAGCCCACTAACCATTTAGCCATGGAGCCAGACTCCGCCTCTGTGGTATAGTGCTTAGTGTGATTGGTTGGTGTGATTGGTTGCCACCCCCGTAGGCCCGGGTTTGACTCCCGACTCTGCCACGAAATTTGAAAAGTGGTACGAGGGCTGGAACGGGGTTCACTCAGTCTCGGAAGGTCAACTGAGTGGAGGTGGGTTCGATTCCCACCTCAGCCATCCTGGAAGTGGTTTTCCGTGGTTTCCCACTTCTCCTTCAGGCAAATGCCGGGATGGTACCTCACTTAAAGCCACGGTCGCTTCCTTCCCTCTTCCTTGTCCATCCCTTCCAATCCTCCCAATCCCCCACAAGGCCCCTGTTCAGCATAACAGTTGAGGCCGCCTGGGCGAGGTACTAGTCATTCTCCCCAGTTGTATCCCCCGACCCAGAGTCTGACGCTCCAGGGCACTGCCCTTGAGGCGGTAGAGGTGTGATCCCTCGCTGAGTCTGAGGGAAAAACCGACCCTGGAGGGTAAACAGATAAAGAAGAAGAATACTTCACATTATGTAACGGGAGCGTACTTGAATAGAGTAAACTGACTTGGAGAAAATTCCTGGTAATGTCCAGATGAAAGGTTTCCACAAAGAATGTCACTTATTCCACGCTGGTACAAAAGTCCGCTATTCTTTTTCAGTACATCTACGCACTTTAGATACTAGGTCTACTGATTCATTCGCATGTTCACACAATTTACAGTATAATATTACTCCGTCCGTACCGAGTATGTTTTCACCTAACTCGCAAACAAAATTTCGCAACTTCTCACAGAGACTTTAGTTTTAGTCATATTGAAAGCAAGTGGTCCGCCTCTGTGGTGTAGTGGTTAGTGTGATTAGCTGCCACCCCCGGAGGTCCGGGTTCGATTCCAGGCTCTGCCACGAAATTTGAAAAGTGGTACGAGGCCTGGAACGGGGTCCACCCAGCCTAGGGAGGTTAACTGAGTAGTGATGGGTTCGATTCCCACCTCATCCATCCTCGAAGTGGTTTTCCGTGGTTTCCCACTTCTCCAGGCAAATGCCGGGATGGTACCAAATTTAAGGCCACGGCCGCTTGCTTGCTTCCTTCCTTCCATCTTCCTTGCCTGTACCATCCAATCTTTCCATCCCTCCACAAGGCCCCTGTTCAGCATAGCAGGTGGGGCCGCCTGGGCGAGGTGCTGGTCATTCTCCCCAGTTGTATCCTTCGACTCAAAGTCTGAAGCTCCAGGACACTACCCTTGAGGCCGTAGAGATGGGATCCCTCGCTGAGTCCGAGAGAAACACCGACCCTGGAGGGTAAACAGTTTAAGAAGAAGAAGAAAGCAAGTGAACGAAGCTTCCTCAATAACCAAGGATATTAAGTGCGTTGAAGGAGGATGAGGGAAGGGCGAATGAGAGAGATATGAACAATGTCATATAACTTGCAGAATCGCCTCTGCTTCCCTGTAAACAATAGTCCGGTTTCCAGGAATTGACCCAATCAGCAAACAATAGCTCGTACCTGCTAGAAACATTCCCTGCACTACTTTTTAATGGTTCTTCAATAGAAGTATATTCCAATCTATACTGAAAAAAAATCTAGAACTTACTCTGATATCTATAAAACGAAATCCAAGTGAAAATTACCTAAATATGTCGTTATAATCAGATTTTGTTCAAAATATGCCACAAAATTAAAAAATAAGCCTAAATATGCATTTATTTGCCCAATAAAACCCGTTTAATTTGATTATCATGCTTGGAAACGTGTTGAAATCCAAGGCTACATGATATAATGTTAAGGAGAATATTATGACTTGTCATAGAAATCCGCTCCTAATAATAATACTAATAATATTTTCTTTACGTTTTATGAGCTGTCTTTTTTTCATGTTTATTGTATGCCTTATCTATTATAAGGGGGCTGCCTGGCCGAGGCGGTAAAGGTGTACTCGGTTCGCCCGGAAGAACGTGGGCTCGAATCCCCGTCAGGAAGTCGTAAAATTTAAGAAACGAGATTTTCACTTCGGGAGGTGCATATGGCCCTGAGGTTCACTCAGCCTACACCAAAAATGAGTACCAGGTTAATTCCTGGGGACAAAGGCGGCGGGCGTAGAGCTAACCACTCTACCCCATCACGTGCCGAGGTTAACAATGGTGGAAGCCTTTACCTTCCACTCCTCCAAGGTCCTTCATGGCCTGTACGGAGGTGAATTTGCCTTTGCCTTATCTATTATAAGGAGAAAACTCATAAACTCCATTTTGTATGTCTAAGTATCCTGTCTGGTGTGAACAAAACAAATTCCGTGCCCGACTTCATATACATTATCAAATCATTGTAAAAACCTCGTTTACCTATCTTCATGAACTTCCACTATTGTCAGTGTGACTGAAACGCTCTTTGTGGTCTGCCCCAACCTCGAGTCTTGATTTAACATCTACCCTCTCTCCTTCTGTCTTTATGTACTCCGGAATGAACGAAAAATGAGCAAACGCTCTAGGTATCAGTAAATAAAACATGGTGCGCCTTTGTGGTGTAGTGGTTAGTGTGATTAGCTGCCACACCAGGAGGCTCGGGTTAGGTTCCCGGCTCTGCCACGAAATTTGGGAAGTGGTACGAGGGCTGGAACAGGTCCACTCAGCCTCGGGTGGTTAACTGAGTAGAAGGGTTCGATTCCCACCTCACGCATCCTCGAAGTGGTTTTCCGTGGTTTCCCACTTCTTCTCCAGGCAAATGTCGAGAGGGTACCTGTCTTCATGTAGTAATCGAGAATGAACGAAAATGAGCAAACGCTTTAATGTATCAGTAAATAAAATGTGGTCCGCCTCTTTGGTGTAGTGGTTAGTGTGATTAGCTGCCACCCCCGGAGGCTCGGATTCGATTCCCGGCTCTGCATATCTCTTCCAATCTTCTCATCCCCCCACCACAAGGCCTCTGTTCAGCATAGCAGGTGAGGCCGCCTGGTCGAGGTACTGGTCCACCCGCCCAGTTGTATCTCCAATCCAAAGTATCACGCTCCAGGACACTGCCCTTGAGGCGGTAGAGATGGGATCCCTCGCTCAGTCTGGCGGAAAAGCCAACCCTGAAGGGTAATCAGGTTAAGAAATATTACGGAAAAATGAAAGAAAGAAAAACAGAACTTAGAGCAATTTTTATTACTGTTAGGTTGCAAATAATTCAGATCTATTAATGTTAATACGTCACAGTAATGTACCTAGTAGAAACAATGCTATGGTACTTCATGAGTGCGTCTGACTGCATTAGATAAGTTCATTATTGTACTTTATTACTCAAGATCTAAACACCACCGCATGTTGGTGCTATGTGGTATCGGGGTATGGCACCGGCGTGAACGTACAGAGCGCATGAGTTCGATTCACGCTAGGGCCGACATTTTTTTCTGAATTGTAAATGAACAATACTTTCAGTGATTGCGACTGTGAGGTTTGTAAAGATCTGAAGAACAATAGTCTAAGTCCAAATATACTCTAGTGTGCATGCATGAGCATGTGATTGCTTACAACCAATAAGTAACCAGAACCAACTGTTGGATTTCTGGTCTGTTGATAAGTGCAGCCACCGGGCGAGTTGGCCGTGCGGTTAGGAGCGCGCAGCAGTGAGCTCGCATCCGGGAGATAGTGGGTTCGAACCCCACTGTCGGCAGGCCTGAAGATGGTTTTCCGTGGTTTCCCATTTCCACACCAGGCAAATACTGAGGCTGTACCTTAATTAAGGCCACGTCCGCTTTCTTCCCATTCCTAGGCCTTTCCTGTCCCATCGTAGCCATAAGACCTATCTGTGTTGGTGCGACGTAAAGCAACTAGCAAAAAAAAAATGTGTAGGGCCGAGGACGGGCTAGTACTTGTGAACACGTCGAAGGCAGCGGTCGGCCGACCCCAGAGGTATCCCGAAGGCATTACCCCAGCTGTCTAAAAACAGGGAGGACTCTATGTCGGTTTGTTTAAAATTAGCTTGTTGACCCCTGAAATGCGGGTTGCCTCCCTCACAGGCGCTACTCACCGCTATCCTCAATAATGACCGCTCTCCTGCTATCTCCTACCTTTTACCCACCCCTGTCACGTAACTTCCCCCTCTGCCCCACTGCCTTTTTAATCTAACTTTTCTTTTACTGGATATTATGATGCTCCTCGCGGCAGTGGTACCGGCCTCCAATATCTGTGTCTGAGTGCTTTACGACACTACCAGTGTCATCTCTATCCGTGTTCATTTTCCATCATTCTGTGTTTTTCGCGTCCTCATTGTTTCACTAGTGTTCGTTCATTTTCTTCTGCTTCCACCATAGTGTTTTTCGTATCGTACGTCAAGATGAACTGAAGACATTTCTCTCTCAGTACGATGTGTTTGTGTGTTTATATTTTGTGTGCCAACCGAAATCAATGAAAAATAGACTGACATGGAAGAAATCACATACTATTTCCTTGTTATATACTTGTGTATGTTTTACATTTTATCTGTTTCAATCTGTATTTGACTATGTTTTGTTTTCAGTATGTACGAGACATACTTCTATGTATGTGTTCCAAAATTCTACTTTTATGTACTCACTCACCGGCCAGAGCTACATGTTTAGCTGGTAGCCCGCCTGCCCCTTACCGGGCAGGAATGAAATAACTATTTGAATAAAGAATTAATAATGAGAAGGAAGGCAGACCCTGGGTATATTTTCTGTCAGTGGATGTTTACACGAAAATCTTCAAGTACTTCTAGCACCTTCGAGACTCATCTAATGATAGCTACGTCACTTCTTCGTGACGGTTCGAAAACTTCTTCCAACGTCACCTGCCTTGTTCGAAAACTTTCGATGGCTGCCAATCTTTCACCACCTGGCTCATGAAACATGGATGCGGAACAAGTAAAACAAGCCCGGTAAATATCTCCGAAGTGGATATAGACCTGAAAGAACGCTGCGGAGATGCTGCTGGCTCTTCCATGACTGGATCCACGTACACCTCACTAAACTCCTTACTAAATCTATTATCAACACCTGCTTCTCTGGGTATTCAACCCCTCAGTTATCTGTATAAGGCTGACGTGGCACCCCCGTTTCATCTGCACAGTCACCAACTCCTACTGTGCCGTCATGCCATCGAACGTTTGTAGTTACGCACAAGCAGCTAAGAATCCGGCATTGGCCCCGAAAATCCGCCAACGCAGTATTTTTCATCCACTTCCGCTACCAACAACTCCATTCTTCATCACCAAGCTAATGCACGTCGATCCAGACAAAGCAAATCCCAGGTCCATTTATCAAATTCTAACCCGCTTCACCCGCAACTATGTCGATTACAACCTTGAAATTCAGCGCACCAGAGATGGATACTTCAATCTTAAAACATCACAACCATTCTACGCTCATTTCATCACCACGATCAACTTGGAGCACTTCGGCAAGCACACTAAGACAGTGAACATTACTCAACAGATACCAGCATTGAGACCCACTCCACCCTCTAGACTCACGCCCATATACTCCATCGTGGCCTCCTGGGTCGATAGAGGCTGGACTGATGATGAGGTAGCTGCTCAGCTGCAGATGGAGGGCCACCAAATCTTCAAGGTGGTTCGGATCCGTAATGCAGAGGGACCGACTTCTCTGATCCTAAACCTTTACCGTGACGTCGCCACTCTGAACGCCCTCCTACGAGATGGCGCCGTCATCTACGGGGCCCCGTCATCGAGTGGAAACTTCTCGTTCGGCGCCGCCACAGAAGATCCGATGTGAGCGGTGCCAGCGATACGACCACCCTCGCGGCACGCAATGTTTTCAATCGCAGGTATGTGCTATCTGTAGCTGGGAGCATCTCACTGTTAGTTGCCCTAATAAGTCCACACCCCAGTGTGTTAACTGCTTCCAGACCCATCCTTCAGTTTCATATAAATGTAAATCACGTCCAGCACCCGAACCTAATCACTCGGAATCCCTCATCACTGTATATTTCAGGACCTCCCCGCCACCGCCCCTTCCTCTTCCCTCCTCGCCCCACGTTCAGAAAACATTATACGTTTTCTGACCATGGTCCTTCAAAACATCCTTCTATTTAACCGTCCCCAAATCCTCCGCCAGCTACAGTTGGCCTTCCGGTTGGTTCTTAATATGCACATTCGGGGAATAAAATGCACTATGCACCCCCCCCCCCTAAATGCCGCCCCTTTGATAGAATAAAATCTTGAAATTAGACTTCACTAACATTCGCTCTGTAAATGCCAACCGGGATCTTCTGAACCTTTCCTTGGATTTGTATGACCCGGATATTTCGTTTTAGATGAAACATTTTTAACACCTTTCCAACAACCACGCTTTTCTAAGCATTGAGCCTACAGATCTGATCAATATGGTAAAGTTCATGGAGGCGTGGCTATCGGTCTCAAACGACACATTACTAGTAAACTACATTTTTATATTTTTATATTTTTTTAATTATCTTCTTTTTCTTCTTCTTCATCTGTTTACCCTCCAGGGTAGGTTTTTCCCTCGGACTCAGCGAGGAATCCCCCTTCTACCGCCTCAAGGGCAGTGTCCTGGAGCGTCAGACTCTGGATCGGGGGATACATCTGGGGAGAACGACCAGCACCTCGCCCAGGCGGCCCCACCTGTTATGCTGATAAAGGGCCGTGTGGGAGAGGGGAAAATTGGAAGGGATAGACAAGGAAGAGGAAAGGAAGTGGTCGTAGCCTTAAGTTAGGTACCATCCGGGCATTTGCCTGGAGGAGTGGAAAACCACGGAAAACAACTTCGAGGATGGCTGAGGTGGGAATCGAACCCAGCTAATCACACCAACCACTACACCACAGAGGCGGACGTAATGTGATGTCGAAAGAAGTTTTTCATGCTACAAGACAGTAGCGGTGATTAGGAATTAGAAGTGTGAGGGGGGGGGATATTTACAGACGACAAATGGTACCCGGGTTTATTGAATTTATCCGCGGGGGTGGGGACGTATAAAAATCAAAACCAAAAAATGCTACAAAATGGTTTTTTGATGCTCTCTGAGCCAAATTCGACAGAGATAACAGCTTACCAGTTTAAGTGCGATAATGTCCGCCTCTGTGGTGTAGTGGTTAGTGTGATTAGCTGCCACCCCCGGAGGCCCGAGTTCGATTCCCGGCTCTGCCATGAAATTTGAAAAGTGGAACGAGAGCTAGAACGGGGTCCACTCAGCCTCGGGAGGTCAACTGAGTAGAGATGGGTTCGATTCCCACCTCAGCCATACTGGAAGTGGTTTTTCTCTCTCCTCCTCCAGGCAAATGCCGGGATGGTGTCTAACTTAAGGCTACGGCGGCTTCCTTTCCTCTTCCTTGTCTACCCCTTCTAATCTTCCCATCCCCCACCAAGGCCCCTGTTCAGCATAGCAATGAGGCCACTTGGGCGAGGTACTGGTCATCCTCCTCCTGAACGCAGTTTTAACATTATTGTAGTGTAGTATAGTAACTCATTAGAAATTAGAGTGCCTATTCTATAATTTTGAGTAGTTTTGCGAATTTCAAACTTTAATGGTAATTTTCTTTTCTGTTTTTGCTTGATAATAACCTGTTGTAATTAGAATACGTCTGAAGGTAGTTTAAAATAATTTTAGTGTATTGTAGTACCTGTACTTAGTCTGAACGTAGTTTAAAATTACTGTAGTGTATTATAGCATCTTATTAGAAAGTAGTGTGTTTATTCTATTACTGTGAAATATTTGTGTAATATAGTACCATTTCTGTGGTATCTGCAGTAACTCTCTTACTAAAATTATATTGTTGTAATTAGAGTAGACTTAACTGCAGTTAAGAATTGTGTAATTCTTGTGTATTATTCTCTGTATCCAGTAATTAACAGCAATTTTCATCGTGTTAGCGTGTTGTAGGAATAAAAAATAGTACAATTAAGTAGTATTATATTGTATAGTAGCCTATATTAATTAACATACTGTTGTGTGATCTTCGTGAAGTAACCTGGACAATATTTCTTTCCTTTCATTTTTATTTTGCCCAGAACAAGTTATCTTATTTTTCCTTTTCTTTTCATTATTTAGTAAAAAATGGCTAAGCAGTGCGAGTGTAGGAACTGTGGGTGTGGCCAGGCATTAAGGAGTATGAGGAAGGAGTTGGAGAGTTTGAGGGAGATAATTAGGATTCTCTCAGAGGACAGGAAGGAAAGTAGGCCTCCAAACAATGTACAGGATACAGTAGGTGCAATAGAGGGATGGGAAGGAAAGGGGGGAATTGTGGTCTAATGTTTTAAGGGGAAGGATATTGCAGGCTAAGTGCTCCATTCAGGATCAAAATTCAGGACAGGTGTCTGTGACAAATCGGTACGAGTCACTGCAGGTAGAACAACCGAGGGAAGATGAGGAACAGGGAACTGTTGTCGAGAAGTGTGGAAGTAGGAGAAAGGGAAGAGGTAGGAAAGGGAAATGTGGAGTAGTGGATAGAAAAAGACAAGTGGAACAGGGTCATGGGATGGAGAAAAGGGAGGAGGAAGTAGCTTCTTCAGCTGTCAAGAAAGATAGGACTGACCAGGAGGGGAGAGTATCAAATGAGGTGGGTAGGGTTGAGGCTCTGGTCATGAGGGATTCTATCGTTAGACATGTCGGGAAAGTGTGTGGAGGACAGGGTACCAGGGTAGAGTGTTATCCAGGAATTAGGTTAAGGCAGATGTTGAGGAAAGTAGAAGAGAAGGAGGAGGGAAAGGAGAAGGTGGTAGTGTTTCACGTTGGTACTAACCACGTAAGACAAGCAGGTATACGTACCAACATAGTTGGAGATGTGTGGGATCTGGTAAATGCAGCACGGTTGAAGTTTAAGGAAGCGGAGATTGTTATCAGTGGAATATTGTGTAGGAGGGATACTGACTGGAAGGTGATTGGGGATTTAAATGAGACTATGGAGTGGGTATGTGGGAAACTGGGAGTGAAATTCCTAGATCCTAATGGGTGGCTAGGAGATAGGGATCTGCTCTCAGATGGCCTTCACTTAAACCGCAGTGGTACATATAAGTTAGGAAATTTGTTTAGAAGGGTTATAGGGAGGTACATTCAGGGAAACAGGGTGGCCTAGGGAGCGGCGTTAAGGGAACAACGGAACTGGAAATCAAGTAGGGATGACATAAAACTGTTAGTGCTCAACTGTAGACGTATTGTAAAGAAAGGAATCGATTTAAGTAATTTAATAGATATATATACTTTCCAGATATTGTAATAGGAGTTGAATCATGGCTGAGAAATGATATAATGGATACATAAATTTTCTCACGGAACTGGAGGGTGTATCGTAGAGATAGGATGGGAATGTTAGGAAGGGGAGTGTTCATTCACGTGAAAGAAGCATTTGTACGCTACAAAAAGTTAAAGATGACAAACACGAAATTTTAGGGGTAAGGCTCATCTCTAAAGATAATAGGCAACTTGATGTCTTTGGAGTGTACAGACCAGGAAAGGGTAGCGCAGATGCTGATTCAGAATTATTTGATAAGATAATCAGCTATGTGGGAAACGACATGGAAAGGAACGTGATTGTAGCGGGTGATCTCAATTTACCAAATGTCAATTGGGAAGGTAATGCGAACGACTGGAAGCAGACCAACAAATGGCAAAAAAGTTAATATGGGAAGGGCACCTGATTCAGAAGGTACCAACTAGAGGGAAGAATATTTTGGATGTGGTGCTGGTAAAACCAGATGAGCTCTATAGAGAAACCGAAGTAATAGATGGTATTAGTGATCACGAAGCTGTTTTTGTGATAATTAAAAATAAATGTGAAAGAAAGGAAGAGATTAAAATTAGGACTGTTAGGCAGTACCATATGGCTGATAAAACAGGCAGGAGGGAGTTTTTAATAAGTAAATATGATCGGTGGAAAACGGTAAATAAAAATATAGACAGACCCTGGGATGGGTTTAAAGCAGTTGTTGAGGAATGTGAAAATAGATTTGTACCTTTAAAGGTGATAAGGAATGGTAAAGATCCACTATATTATAACAGGCAAGTAAAGGGACTAAGAAGGAGGTGCAGGCTGGAAAGAAATAGAGTTAGAAATGGCTGTGGAAGTAAGGAGAAATTGAAGGAACTTACTAGGAAATTGAATCTAGCAAAGAAGTCAGCTAAGGATAACATGATGGCAAGCATAATTGTAGGCCATACTAATTTTAGTGAAAATTGGAAGAGTATGTATAGGTACTTTAATGCAGAAAGAGGTTCCGAGAAGGACATTCCAGGAATCATTAATGAACAAGGGGAGTGTGTATGCGAGGATCTTCAAAGGGCAGAAGTATTCAGTGAGCAGTATGTAAGGATTGTTGGTTACAAGGTTAATGTCCAGATAGAGGAGGTGACTAATACTAAAGACGTATTAAAATCTACATATGATAACAATGACATTTACAATAAGATACAAAAGTTGAAAGCTAGAAAAGCGGCTGGAATTGGTAAGATTGTGTTGGGATATAGTAACATATCTGAAGTACTTATTTGATTATTGTTTGGTCGGAGGAGCTATATCAGATGAATGGAGAGTTGCTATAGTAGCCCCTGTGTATAAAGGAAATGGTGATAGACATAAACCTGAAAATTACAGGCCAGTCAGTTTGACATGCATTGTATGTAAGCCTTGATAAAACATTCTGTCTGATTATATAAGACATGTTTGCAAAAGTAATAATTGGTTTGATAGAAGGCAGTTTGCGTTTAGGAAAATGTATTCCACTGAAGCCCAACTTGTAGGATTCCAGCAAGATATAGCAGATATCTTGGATTCAGGAGGTCAATTGGACTGTATCGCGATTGACCTGTCTAAGGCATTTGATAGGGTAGATCATGAGAGACTACTGGCAAAAATTAGTGCAATTGGACTTGACAAAAGAGTGACTGAATGGCTGGCACTGTTTCTAGAAAATAGAACTCAGAGAATTAGAGTAGAGGAAGCTTTATCTGTCCCTGTAAAAATTAAGAGGGGAATTCCTCAAGGCAGTATTATTGGACCTTTATGTTTTCTTATATATATATCAATGATATGTGTAAAGAAGTGGAATCAGACATAAGGCTTTTCGCAGATGATGTTATTCTGTACAGAGTAATAAATAAGTTACAAGATTGTCAGCAACTGCAAAATGACCTCGATAATGTTGTGAGATGGACAGTAGGCAATGGTATGATGATAAACGGGGATGAAAGTCAGGTTGCGAGTTTCACAAATAGGAAAAGTCCTCTCAGTTGTAATTACTGTGTTGATGGGGTGAAATTTCCGTTTGGGGACCATTGTAAATATATAGGTATTGTAACCGTTCATCACCGTGCTGTAGGCACGTTAGGAGGTTTAGTCAATCATATATGACGTTTTCCGCAACATTCTGCGACATATAATGTCGTAATTAGCAGTCTACATGCAGAACCGGGATGTGATTTGCGATGCGCCAGCCCGAAAGGAGCAGTTTCTGCGCTGTATCGAGAAAAGGATAATGTATTACCCCGAAACCTTGAAATCGCGCTCTCACTTGCGCAAGCGAAGAGGAGAGATGACGCTACGCGTGGAAATGTAGGTTGTCGGAAGGTGAGCTGAATTAAGGTGTGTTAACCCCCAAGAAATAAATAACCTTTACTAACTCAACACCGCATTCATTGGTGCCACTTCACCATAATTTACTAAAATGAGGAAGAAGAAGAACACCTTCATCTGAGATAATCTCTGGAAATTTATGAGTCAGTTCTCATTCGAACCGATGTATTTAATGCTAATTGTTGATGCGTGTAAATGCAATACTTTAATAGTGGATCGGTAATGACGCATGTTACATAGTGGTACGCAGACTAAAGATGACTGCCGAAATCTGGCAACATGAGAAGAAAAGGTGGGAGGTCTTGCGAGATAAACCATGACGCGTGAATTTCTAAAAGGACGCTTTTGAGATTGTGAATGACCCGCTGATCGTTTACATTTTAAATGAAATCAGTAGAAAATAGGGGTCACGAGCTATAATTTGATTGCTTTCATGTCGCTGAAAGATTCCGTTTACCGGAGCTTAATTTCGATTAGGGACGTTGTCTACCTCCACCCCGACCACTTAGTCCAGATACTATAAATAAAACCCGGACCTAGATGCAATATCGCATTGTAATTTTTGTACCCGCGGTACTCACACGTTAGGAGTGAATCCAGTGTATGAAGTGTTGTGTCGAGGAAGAAAACACATTAGTGCGATGTAAAATATCGCGAAATAAGCCGTGTGGTACAAGATAATGTACAGTGTTGATGAATAGAATTCTTATCTCAAAATTTAATCTTTTAAATAAAACGACAGTCAGTTGCGGCTCATGATGCAATCATTAGTGAAAGGGCAAACGCATCAGGTTGCTTAGAAGTAGTGAGATAGCTAATTACGTTCAGTAATTAATAGTGACCGATCTAAAGCATTTTAAGAGTGAGTGACGTTCAGTAAAATTAAAGAACGATATTCCTGACAAAATTAGCGTTTGCATACTCCATGGACACTAGTGGTGATAATTAGTTAGACTGTGTAATTAATGGGGAAATGAATAGTGATTTACACAAACTTGCCACTATTTGGATTAATCTATTTAAAGTTATTAGTGGATCTAATCACCAGTAGATTCTTTGAAAGCACATAAACAGTGTTTAGTAACTGATTTTCCCATTTTTGCTTGTATGTTCGTGAGTGATCATCGAACCCCGAGAACTGGAGCCTACGAGAATCGCGCCTAAGTGCCTGCAGTCATTTCTACAGGTAAAGTCTAGAGACTCCACTAAGAAAACCACAGTTCGATACATGGATCGTGTTAGGATGAAGAGGAACCAAGGACTATCAAAGAGAGGAGCAGTCATCATGATGGTGTAAAATCTCAAGTGTACCTCGAGATGACAGCAAACCATACCCAGCATTCGATGAGTACATTTAATTTGAATATATTAATCCACGAGATTCGCATTCCAGTATCAATTTTTATTTTGTAAATACTAAAATGTTATGATTAATAATATTAAATGTATAGAACACTATACGCGTGTGACTGGGAAAAGATTAGTTATTATTTTTATTAGGATTTCTTGATGATTCAAGAATAATCATTGATATTTAGTCGGCTTATTTACATGAATTAGTATATAGATCCCATAAATTCTTGGTGCATATGAAGCACATATTTTGAGAAGAATAGCGCTTTAGCTCAATTTATATTTCTTCGTAATGTTACTATCTGGTAAAGATTTTCATAATAATTTGAATATAGACTATATGTTTGCTTCAAGGTGATTCAGGTATATATAAAACCTATATAATAATAAATGATCCTTGAAGATGTTTAAACCGAGGTAGTATGTGAATTATATAGATACGCGAGTGAAATTGAATTAGTTAAATAACCTGTGAGAATGGAGTCTTCTCTGTAAATTAATAGAACGGATTTGAGATGCAGTGGTATGATGTGGGAAGGTGAAGCTTGTGAGATGCTTGAGATGTTGGAATAATAAAGGATTACAATAATTATGGCTGTCATGATATATTGAATTAGGCTGAATATGTAGCCAGATAATAAATAAGAAGTGGTGGCTCTCAAATGAATGCGTACTTGAGAACGAGCCAAGAAGAAAGAAAGAAAAAAGAAAGAAAGAAAGAAAGAAAGAAAGAAAGAAAGAAAGAATACAAGATGTCATTGTAACCGCAAAGCAGGGCATACAGCCATTGTCATAGAATGACGGATTTACGATGTAAGGATTTGCACGGTCTGAAGCCAAAGAAAGATTGTGTTGTTTGCAAGAGTCTTAACGTCTACCTGCAAGTCTTCTTTCATTTCCTAGTGCAGAATCGATTCCATGCTAATGATACGTTAATAGTAACGTGGATAATTTTCTGATTTTGCGAAGGATGGATTCCTCCCCATTTTTATGCATTAAATTAGCTCGTGACAGGAATTTCAGATTTTTTACCTTGGAAGCTGAAGTACTTTGGATCGACTCATGTTGGAACCAAGGATTTAACCTGATACTATGGCTTGATTAAGCCATATCTCCAAGATGTATTGCGTGCTATATGTTTGATATCTTTCTATGTAATATGTTTACGTATTTTATTATTCCCAATGTGTTTTATGGTGATGCGTTCGATACCAGCGTTGGTTGATTTTACTTTGAATATAATTTGTTAGGTAAATCCAGGACACGCGTATGTGTTCAGTGTAATATGTAATTGTTGTGGTCAAATAGACCACGTATTTGATAAACGGCGATGTAATCTCGTGTGTAAAAGAAAATGTACTAGTGGAATGCATACATTCCACAACCATGATAGTTAATGAACGATATGATTCAACTAGAAGGTGCCATTTTTGATTAGCCTATTAAAATAATAGATGCCATTTAGTATCACTGTTACAGATAAATAAATCCACGTATATGAAATATGAATAAAATAACAGTGCGTATTAATCAAATGATTTAAAGTATGCGAAGCGACAACTACAACTGTGAATAACCTAAAAGGATGTTAAGGCATATTATGTATAATTATTGCTTCAGTCTTGATTATTTCTTTGTTTATATGTTGTAATATGATATCATCTTGTGTACTTACCGAGTGATTTTATCAGTACAATAAAATGTTCAGCAAATATTTTCAACGAAGATTCTTCTCATTTAATAATATTAGTGTATTCTTCTCACATTTTAGAGAACCCTACTTTCGTTATATTTTATGTAGTGCCTATTCTATTTTACGAGCATTCCATTGCCCATATGCTTTTGAGCTCCAGCCGTTGATGCAATGAAAGTAGGGAGGACGAGACTTCAAGACCGGGAAATGACTTCTGAAGGTTCTCATCCAACATTTCCATTAATACATCTGTTTGCGAAACCGAATTATTTAACAGTTGCCTTAATATGCCCGGGATGGTTGCAGTATTAATATAAGGAAAGATCGTCTTTGGGTTAATCACATAAATATGATTGTAAATAAAGAGTGCAGGTCTCTGCACATGGTTATGAGAGTATTTAGGAGTTGTAGTAAGGATGTAAAGGAGAGAGCATATTTGTCTCTGGTGAGACACCAACTAGAATATGGTTCCAGTGTATGGGACCCTTACCAGGATTACTTGATTTAGGAACTGGAAAAAATATAAAGGAAAGCAGCTCGATTTGTTCTGGGCGATTTCCGACAAAAGAGTAGCGTTACAAATATGTTGCAAAGTTTGGGCTTGGAAGACTTGGGAGAAAGGAGACAAGCTGCTCGACTAAGTGGTATGTTCTGAGCTGTCAGTGGAGAGATGGCGTGGGAGGACATCAGTAGACGAATAAGTTTGGATGGTGTTTTTAAAAGTAGGAAAGATCACAATATGAAAATAAAGTTGGAATTCAAGAGGACAGATTGGGGCAAATATTCGTTTATAGGAAGGGGAGTTAGGGCTTGGAATAACTTACCAAGGGAGAGGTTCAATAAATTCCCAATTTCTTTGCAATCATTTAAGAAAAGGCTAGGAAAACAACAGATAGGGAATCTGCCACCTGGGCGACTGCCCTAAATGCAGATCAGTAGTGATTGATTGATTGATTGATTGATTGGTCCTCAGTTGTATCCCCCGACCCAATGCTTTACGCTCCAGGACACTGCCCTTGAAGCGGTAGAGATGTGATCCCTCGCTGAGTCCGAGGGAAAAGCCAACCCTGGAGGGTAAACAAATTAAGAAAGTAAGAAAGAAAGAAAGTGCGATAATAATAGATTTTTAAATAGTTTTATTCAATACAATACAACTTTCGCCAAAGGAACAATATTGCACAAGTACACTGAAGAAAATGGAAATTGCAACACCCAGAAGGAGTGGTGCTACATTGCTGCAATTGAACATGCTGGACGAGTGTTCGGTTGTGATTCGATGATTACACTTTCAAGTCCCTCTGACTGCAAGTTTGGACAACAATCAATACAGGATGTGCCCACCACGAGCTGCAATTCATTGATGAATTCGTCGAGGCACGGAGTCAATAAGGCTCTAGATCGCTTCCTGAGGAATTGTGGCCCATGCTTGCTGCATTGCACGGGTCAGTTGTTCCAGAGTTGTGGGTGGCTGAGGACGGTTGGCCAGTTGTCGACCCATCATGTCCCACACATACTCAATAGGACTGAAGTCCGGGATCTGGCGGGCCATTCTAAGGTTGTGATGTCGTGGAGAGCTTCTCTGGAGATGCGTGCAGTGTGAACCCGGGCATTGTCCTGATGAAACATCCCATTAGCAATGTTCGCGATCATAGGGACAACCACTGGATTGAGTACCCTATCAACGTACTGTCGAGCTGTCAAAGTGCCCTCAACAAGCCCTAGCTGTGATTTCACATTAAAGCCAATAGCTCCCCAGACCATAATGCTTGGTGTTGGCCCTGTGTGTCTCACACAGCCCAATTACCCGAGCCCTCTCAAACGGCGACAGTTGTTGATAGCGGGCTCTTTTCTGTCGTCGAGGCATGTTTGACGGGGAACACTTCACTGCACAGACTGCAAGTCAACTACGCTACACCAGAGTCCGTATACTGGAGTTGATTCCTCCGCGACCAATCACGTGGGGAGACCTTTAGCAACAATTAAATGGGTCTGAAACTTTGATCGTTTACATACCTACATTGCATCGTTCCATATCTTGAAAATCAACACAAACGACCAAGGCCTTCATGGTGTTGCAATTTCCATTTTCTTAAGTGTATTGCAATTAAATAGAAGCACGCCGTGATTATACAACTAAAAATAATTTATTATTTGACTACACACTAGTAAAATGGAAAAGAAGTAAACCTATAACCTCTTTTCCAGTCAAAGACAGGGCCAGGGATGGGATGAATGAAGCCCCCAGCTTGCGGCGAAGATAGGAATTGTGCTGGCTGCCGAAACCTGTCGCACTCCTCTGGTTCGACAGATGAAATGAAATGATATTGGAAAGTGTTGCTGGAATGAAAGATGACAGGGAAAACCGGAGTAGCCGGAGAAAAACCTGTCCCGCCTCCGCTTTGTCTAGCTCAAATTTGAATCATGGTATCGAGTGGTGAGGGACCGGCGCGCTGCCGCGTGAGCCACGGAGGTTTCACACTAACAAGAGTGTCAGACTGACGAATGAGCGCGGCAATCATACCTCAGTGTCCATGGCTTCATAACACTGTCACACTTTTCACAGCGCATGCAAAGTCTATGGCGCTATGCAAATCGATTAGCCGCGATGAAAGACATTTTGTGCGTATTTCCGCCAATAATTTTGTTATGATTTAAGAAAATAAACGAAAGAACTAATAAGACAATAGGGCTTGTACAAATTGATTTCTTTTAATAATTCTTAGTTTCAGCGAGCTAAAATGGAATAAAAATGAAATGTTTTCTCCGCAAAATGGGGGTTTCAACTGGCCCCCTGCCCCTTAAATGCCGCCACTGCCCTCTCTTTTAATGTGTTTACCCTCCAGGGTTGGTTTTTCCCTCTGACTCTGCGAGGGATCCCACCTCTACCGCCTCAAGGGCAGTGTCCTGGCGCGTGAGACATTGGGTCGCGGATACAACTGGAGAGGATGGCCAGTACATCGCCCAGGCGGCCTCACCTGCTATGCTGAACAGGGGCCTTGGTGGGGGATGGAAATATTGGAACGGATAGACAAGGAAGATGAAAGGAAGCGGCCGTGTCCTTAAGTTAGGTACCATCCCGGCATTTGCCTGGAGGAAAAGTGAGAAAGCACGGAAAACCACTTCCAGGATGGCTGAGGTGGGAATCGAACCCGCCTGTACTCAATTGACCTACCGAGGCTGAGTGGACCCCGTTCCACTTCTCAAATTACCGGGCGAGTTGGCCGTGCGGTTAGGAGCGCGCGGCTGTGAGCTTGCATCCGTGAGATAGTGGGTTCGAACCCCACTGTCGGCAGCCCTGAAGATGATTTTCCGTGGTTTCCCGTTTTCACACCTGACCTTTCCTATCCCATTGTCGCCATAACACCTGTGTGTATCAGTGCGACGTAAAGCAAATAGCAAAAAAAATCAAGTCTCGTAGCAGAGGCAGGAATCGAACCCGGGCCTCCGGGGGTGGCAGCTAAATCACACAAACCACTACACCACAGAGGCGGACATTATTATTATTATTAGTAGTAGTAGTAGTAGTGAAATGAAATGGCATATAGCTTTTAGTGCCGGGAGTGTCCTGGGTTGAGGACTGTATTTATGACGCCTTCGTCATTCATGTCCGAGGACATGTTCGACTCGCCAGGGTCAGATCTTTCGATTTGACTCCCGTAGGTGACCTGCGGCTCATGATGAGGATGGAATGATAATGAAGACGACACATACACCCAGCCCCAGTGCCAGCGAAATTAATCAATGATGGTTAAAATTCCCGACCCTGCCGGGAATCGAACCCGGGATCCCTGTGACCAAAGGCCAGCACGCTAACCATTTAGCCATGGAGCCGGACGTAGTAGTAGTGTGCGCCTCTGTGGTGTAGTAGTTAATGTGATTAGCTGCCTCCCCCGGAGGCTGCCTGGGCGAGCTACTGGTCTTCCTCCCCAGTTGTATATCAGACCCTCAAGTCTCACGTTCCAGGACACTGCCCTTGAGGCGGTAGAGATGGGATCCCTGGCTGAGTCCGAGGGAAAAACCAACCCAGGAGGGAGACGGATTAAGAAAGAAGAAGAAGAAAAGTAGTTTTACAGCGAATGGTATGTTCAGATTACAATCTAAAATCCAACTTCTGAGGCTTCTTAGAAAATGGATTTTGGTTTTACCATTTTGTCTCTTTGAATATTCGAAAGAGTCGACTTTCACTTGTTTATTGTCAGTTTCTGTTTATTATATAAAAATTCCTTTCGGGGAGGGGTATTTAATCCCCAGGACACGCCCCCCCCCCCTGGTTATGCCCCTGTTGCCCAATATCTCAGAGACAGCGTCCGATAGTGATATATGGTCTTGGGGTAACGCACTGGAGTATGATTGCTGAGCACTGGAGTTTGAATCCTAGTAGAGCGGACAATTTTTACTGAATAGTAAATTAATATAACTTTCAGTAATAGAGTGGCAAGGCAGTGAGAGGTGCAGAGCAACCAATAGGAACAAGTTAGATACAACAGCTGAGTAGGTGGCGGCGACATGGATGGCTCCGGAAACTTAGAACCAAGTACCGGTATCTGAAATATGGCGGATGTGAGAACATGACGGCAGAAATTCACGAAAAGTACAATGTACTGGAAGTGGTTAGCAGGAAATACAGTATGAGTGAGAGAAAGTGTTCAAGGGTTGAATTAAATATATGGGTAGCGGCTGTGAGGGAGGCAACCCGCACTGCAGGGGCCAACAGACTACTTTAAAACGAACCGAAAGAGTCCTCCCTGTATTTTAGACTGCTGGGGGTAATGGCTTCGGTGGCCTCTCTGGGGTTGGCCGACCGTTGCCTTGACGTGTTCCTAACCACTAGTCCGACCTTGGCCCTACATTTATCAACAGGCCAGAAATCCAAGATTTGGTTCTGGTAACTTATTGCCTGTAAGCGATCACATGCTCACGCATGCGCAGTAGAGTATATTCTGACTTAGACTCTTGTTCTTCAAATCTTTACGATCCTCACAATCAAAACCCATTATTGATCATTTACAAGTCAACCAACTACTTTTGCCGGGCTGAGTGGCTCAGACGGTTGAGGCGCTGGCCTTCTGACCCCAACTTGGCAGGTTCGATCCTCAGTCCGGTGGTATTTGAAGGTGCTCAAATACGTCAGACTCGTGTCCGTAGATTTACTGGCACGTAAGGGATACTCCTGCGGGACTAAATTCCGGCACCTCGGCGTCTCCGAGAACCGTAAAAGAGTAGTTAGTGGAAAGTAAAGCAAATAACATTATTATTAATTACTAACTACTTTTACGTTTCTTCCGGAGACGCAGAGATGCCAGAATTTGTCCTCAAGGAGTTCTTTTACGTGGCAGTAAATCTACCAACACGAGGCGAATGTATTTGTTTGAGCACATTCAAATACCACCTCCCTAAACTGGGATCGAACTCGTCAGCTTGAGCTCAGAAAGCCAACGGTCAATCATCTGAACCATTCAACCAGGCGATTTAAGTTTTGTATTTTTAAAGTCTATTTTAACGTGAATGTAGATAAACTCAAACGACAAGTCCCCGAGCCAGAGTAATTAGCCAGACGCAGATAAAAATGTCAGTCCTCGATGAGCCTCGAACCCAGGACTCTCTGAACTGACCCCTCAGTCAAGTAGCCGGACATGTGATGTGATACTGCGTGCGTAATTGTTTGGACCTTCAATTGAAATAAGTTCAGTAGGAATCAAATTGTCATTATTTTGTGTACTATAATCAGTGCTATCAGTGGTGAGTAAGTTTCCTTGTGATGTATTCTTACCTGTGTGGAATTTACTAGGCGTTCTGTCGATAACTCCATATTTGAGACAAGCAACATTGTATAAAATTCATGCTGTTGTTTCATTGCCTTAAGACAAAGCTGAAATAACTCTTAGCTATAGTCTACAAACTCATCAATGACTTAGATTTCAATAAGATAAATTTGTGAATTGTTCCTAAGTTTGTTACGTCGAAATGTGAAGTGGTATGATATCAGAAGGATGTTGTGTGTAGTGAATCTCAGGAATCTACAACATAATCTGAACATGACAAAACATAATTTACACATATACTTACAAACATCTATGCAGTAGTCCATAAAGCGGTTTTATTAAAAAGTTTGTAATTACACATGTTTCTACATTGAAAATTATTTATTTCAGCAGGTTATTGTAAATTACATTTTCAATATTCACTACAAATATTGCAATAAGAATGTTATTAGCTTGTCAGCTGGAACTAAAAGGATGGGCAAAAAAGTTAAATTCGTATTTGCTTCATTGTGACAATTGTCTGAATTTCAGAAAATAAATATAGTACCAACGAGTTTGTAAAGACAGGATCTTATAACCTATATGACTATGTGATGTACTATTAGAATGAAAACCTGACATCAAGAAACGGAATTAACATTTTTCATAAGTTGTGGGATAACTGAACATTTGTGATTCTTTCTCTCCATCGATAATACCCATTCTTCTCATTTTCTTGTCCTTTTTCCCAGTTTCTTGGGGTTGGTACATTTTATAGATTTTTCCCAGTTTTAGGCCGAATGTCTTTCATAACAGCCATAGATGTTATAAACTGCCAAGTTCTTCGTATTTCAAACATCATATCTCGACACTATTAACAGTTCATTTCTTTGTACTCTGCTTACAGCTGACAAGCTAAGTTTAAGAGAAGAGAGCATTATTGATCCTGTCACAGAGCTCCATGATGTGGATCATCTGTGATTGTTTGGTGGTCTTCCCTCTTGCAAACTTAAAAGAGCGTTGTTCTCCTTCGGCTAAGTTAAACATGGATTTACAGTTTAGCCACACTCCTTTCACTAACCTTACCTGGAACATCGTAATATTTACAGATCTCTTACCCCTTCTTCTAAAACAGCAGCCTGTCCAGCAAAGCCTTTTGCACCCGTTCCTGTAACCCGGAAGATGCATCCCGAACCAGGCATTGCCTCCAGCTCTGTTTTACTCATACCCACTGAAGCCGTAGTTACATAGAGTTCATCGAGGTTTGCTCCACCGAACGCTAAAGATGTCACTTTAAAAGCAGGAATAGGAATGGTCTTCAACCGCTTTCCACTTTCAGGATTAATGCGGATTATCTGTATCAAATAAAAATAACGTGATAAAATGCTTGTATTAACAAATCCATCATCGGTCTTATATTACTCTTCACATGGGTAAAATTACACTCTGATAAGTCCCTCTTAACAATGTGTGCTTCGTAGTTACAATTACGAAGAGACTGAGGCAAGCAGTCGAGTTTCTCAAACTTCATTTTTATAATTAAATCTGGTCCTGACTTTCATAACATCGACGTTAACTTGGGTAGCACTGAAAGCAGGACGAATGTGCCAGTCTTTTGGTGTGGGGAAATCTGTCTTGATTTAACTACCTATAAAACCCCAAAATTTTGCTAGAAACGAAAAGGCTTGTTGAACAGTCTTTCATTTCCTAATTATGATTAAGACAGTACCTCACTGAGACGAGGCGAAGTATAACTCTCCTCAGGCTAAGTGCTGTATCATCAAACTAATTGTATATCAATCATGAACCCAAAGGTCAAAATTTAAACGTCCAACAGCTCATTTCTTTGCCAGTATTTAAATGTTTCTTTCATGTCAACTGCATAGTCCACTACAGGACGTTTTGGAAGATCTACACACACAAGTTTTCTCCTTTGTTCTTGTGATAACCACTATCAAGACCAATATAATATATTTCACATTTGGATTTTCTCTCCCTACTCCGATCTAGAAGTTGTGTTTGCTACTCTTTTGGTAACCGAAGTGACACATATATAAATATTGCGCGGGATATCTCATCTACAGCGTGATTCAGCCGCCCCTTCCAATGTAGTTTTATGCAACCCACAATATTCATTCCGTCTTGAAAACATCTGCCCTGCCGGTATGCTCAGACAACACAACCGTATATCTTGGTATTTACCGCCTCACCATGATAGGTATTAAACACTGGAAGACATGCGTGTGCCTTCTAGATCCAGTCTGACTGTACCATGGTATAGCGTAATTCAGGACCTGACACGCCGGCAAAACACTAAATTAATATTGTGACCGCAGTAAACCTGATACTTGCTATAAGTTGCACAGTGTGCCGCACGGAACCGTTGTGTAGTTGGTAAAGGCGAGGCGGAGCGGGCCCTCACGTCAGGTGGGAGGTTCGCGTCCGGGCCGATTACAAAATTTTGAAATATTTGTTCAACACGTATCGCACGCAATGTAAGTTCAATACCCGCTTTCATGCAAATTGTGTGTGAATGATAGAGTTTTACTCCCTAAGAAGGGCCGATTATTTTGCAGGGCGGACACATACAACCCGGAAATAAAACAACTGTCCTGATAATGTTTTATCGCAGCAAATGCTCGATGTGATGTGATGACCATTTTGGTTTATGCACATTTGGGTCCGGTGCCCAATAGATCGTCTTGCGCGTTGAAGCATTCCAGGTGTAATTGCTTGGCAGGCGTCAGTGATGAGTTGGCGGAGCTGGTTGGGGTTTTCGGCGCTTGAGTGTAAACGACGTTTTTCAAATGTCCCCACAAGAAAAAGTCTAACGGCGTTAAATCCGCTGATCTGGCGGGCCGAGAAACAGGGCCTCCTCATACTATCGATTTCCCTGGCAGTTCCTCGTTCAGATGGTTACAAACGGGCAAAGTCGAATGTGGTGGAGCTCCATCCTGTTCCAACCACATCGTCAACGATCGTGCAAGGGCACATTCTCCAACAGCAGTGGAAGTTCCTGACGCAGAAAGTGCAGGTAGCGTGGGCTCGTCCTATGGCCCTCAAAGAAACAAGGTCCAATCAGGCGATCCCCCAAGATTCCACACCAAACATTCACTCCCCATCATACTTGATGGGCCGCCTGTCACACCCAGTAAGGATTGTCCGGACTCCAATAGTGCATGTTGTGGCGATTGACGTTCCCATTATTGTGGAAGCGCGTTTCGTCCAAGAACAAGATATGCGATACGAATGCTGCATCATTGTCCAGCCTGCCTCATAGCCACAGACAGAACTCCATTCGAGCTTCAAAATCCCGCCCATAGAGCTCCTGGTGTAGCTCAAGATGGTGTTGGTGAAATTTATGTTCATGCAGTATTCGCCAGACGGACGGCTGGCTGGTATTCATCTGTCGTGTAATCGCCGTTGTACTGATGTGTGGATTATTACAAGCTGCCTCCAGAACGGCCTCTTCTGTTTCACCCGATGTAGCGGGCCTGTCGCGGACTGGTGGCTGGTTGGAAATCACGCCTGTTGTCCTTAGGCGTCTTTCAACACGGCGGAATGTTGTAGCAGCCAGGGGTCGCCTGTCGGGATACCGTTCCTGGTACAGACGTAGCGTCCCGCACATGCTTCCACATAAATGAGGAGTATGTCAACGCATGTCCGTCTCTGTGGTGTAGTGGTTAGCGTGATTAGCTGCCACCCCCGGAGGTCCGGGTTCGATTCCCGGCTCTGCCACGAAAATTTGAAAAGTGGTATGAGGGCTGGAACGGGGTCCACTCAGCCTCGGGAGGTCAACTGAGTAGAGGTGGGTTCGATTCCCACCTCAGCCATCCTGGAAGTGGTTTTCCGTGGTTTCCCATTTCTCCTCCAGGCGAATGCCGGGATGGTACCTAACTTAAGGCCACGGCCGCTTCCTTCCCTCTTCCTTGTCTATCCTTTCCATTCTTCCCATCCCTCCACAAGGCCCCTGTTCCACATAGCAGGTGAGGCCGCCTGGGCGAGGTACTGGTCATTCTCCCCAGTTGTATCCCCGACCAAGTGTCTGAAGCTCCAGGACACTGCCCTTGAGGCGGTAGAGGTGGGATCCCTCGCTGAGTCCGAGGGAAAAACCGACCCTGGAGGGTAAACAGATGATGATGATGATGTCAACGCATTCCTCTGTGGAAAACATGCCGAATGGCAGCAGAGATTACAGTACATTCAGGCCCAAACAGCGGAATATGCGCAGGGCACAAGATTAATAACAGCGTCATTCTACTATTTGAATGTGGCAAACGTGGGCCTGTGTTTACGTGTTCAAATATCATACCGATGCAAAATTACTTAAACGATGCAGGATTCGAACCGCCGCTGACACTTTCCGTCGATTGCTAGGCGAACGCCTAACCACATCCGCTACGCCACACTGATGGAAACATGCTGGTAGTACGACGAGAGCAGAGTACGTACGCCATCCGGTTCGGTGTTTAAGACATTAATTACTGCACCGTTACCTAGTTTTATGCATTGATTCCCCTCATCGTTGCACCCGGTCACGAGGCACGATACATTAACATAGTTACATGGTGAAAGGACGTTGCTACATGATTTCAAGGCGTCATTTTATTTTGCTAGTGACTTTATGTCGCACCGACACATATAGGTCTTTTGGCGACGATGGGATACGAAAGGTCTAGGAGTTGGAAGGAAGCGGCAGTGGCCTTAATTAGGGTACAGCCCCAGCATTTGCCTGGTGTGAAATGGGAAAGCACGGAAAACCATCTTCAGGGCTGCCGACAGTGGAATTCGAACCCACTATCTCCCGGATGCAAGCTCACAGCTGCGCGCCCCTAACCACACGGCCAACTCGCCCGGTGCGTCGTGTTTTGCGAACGGATTATATAACATGTCCGCCTCTGTGGTATAGTGGTTAGCGTGATTAGCTGCCACCCCCGGAGGCCCGGGTTCGATTCCCGGCTCTGCCACGAAATTTGAAAAGTGGTACGAGGGCTGGAACGGAGTCCACTCAGCCTCGGGAGGTCAACTGAATAGAGGTGGGTTCGATTCCCACCTCAGCCATCCTGGAAGTGGTCTTCCGTGGTTTCCCACTTCTCCTCCAGGCGAATGCCGGGATGGTACCTAACTTAAGGCCACGGCCGCTTCCTTCCCTCTTCCTTGCCTATCCCTTCCAATCTTCCCATCCCTCCACAAGGCCCCTGTTCAGCATAGCAGGTGAGGTCGCCTGGGCGAGGTACTGTTCATACTCCCCAGTTGTATACCCCGACCAAGAGTCTGAAGCTCCAGGACACTGCCCTTGAGGCGGTAGAGGTGGGATCCCTCGCTAAGTCCGAGGGAAAAACCGAACCTGGAGGGTAAACAGATGATGATGATGATGATGATGATGATTATATAACATTTCGCTAGGGTTCAGAATCGTACACAAAATGTGCTCACTGATCATTTGTAGTACCATACAGTACGGCTGCAGGGGAATAGCACTCCTATAACCGTGTGCACGTTAGTTGGGCTGCAGCAAACGATATTCGAAGGGGCTGCTGAATCACACTGTGTATACTTGCTGATGTACCCGTGCTTCGCTACGGAATTCTCAGAAAGAATGACTTTATTATTTTCCCAACTGAAGTAAATATAGGTCATTACAGTGACGTCAGTACGAATGTCGCTATTACAAGCAATGCTGTCATATGAAATACTCGATCAAATGAAAATTCGCACATTTACTCGCTTTTAATGAAAATTACTACGCTGCCGATCTAACAGTTCAAAGTTCCAGAACTAGAATGACCAGGTCGCAGACCGCCACGAACACTCCTCTAAGCGTGCCCACTGCTCAGTCCAATCAGTGCCTCAGAGTAGGGATCGAATAACTGGAATACTGCGAGGACGGATCAAACATAAGCGGGAATTACTTTTAAATTTCATTGTTATCACCAAAAAAATACACATATATAAATCACTTTTATACATAGTATCCTGCCTTCGATACACATTTTCTCCATCGGATTGGTAAGTTTTTGATGCCGTCCTAACAGAAAGAAGAGGGACGTGTGCGGAGCCAGTTGTGTCCGAACTCCTATACACTTGCATCATCATCGAACCGCTGTCCTCCTAGATCTTTTTTGAGTAGTCCAAACAAATGGTAGTCGCAGGGTGATAAATCGGGACTGTACGGATGGTGTTCCAGAGGTGTCCAGTGAATTTCCTCCAGTGTTTCTTTCTTTCTCAATCTGCTTACCCTCCAGGGTTGGTTTTTCCTTCGGACTCAGCGAGGGATCCCACCTCTAACGACTCAAGGGCAGTGTCCTGGAGCGTGAGGCATTGGGTCTGAGGATACAACTGGGGAGAATGACCAGTACTTCGCACAGGCGGCCTCACCTGCTATGCTGAACAGTGGCCTTGCGGGGATGGGAAGATTGGAGGGATAGACAAGGAAGAGGGAAGGAAGCGGCCGTGGCTTTAAGTGAGGTACCTTCCCGGCATTTGCCTGGAGGAGAAGTGGGAAACCACGGAAGACCACTTCCAGGATGGCTGAGGTGGGAATCGAACCCACCTTTACTCAATTGACCTCCCGAGGCTGTGTGGACCCCGTTCCAGCCCTCGTACCACTTTTCAAATTTCGTGGCAGAGCCGGGAATCGAACCCGGGCCTCCGGGGGTGGCAGCTAATCACACTAACCACTACACCACAGAGGCGGACGCCTCCAGTTTTTAGCGCGTTAAATCGGCAGAAAATATAAATAAAAATCAGCTAATTCTTGTATTGCGATCATTTGTTGTTCTGAGTAGGTAGTTAAAGTATCCGCAATTTATATTTCACACCCTCGATCTTTCCGTACTTATGAGTGGTTATCTAATAATAATCAAGTTCCTATATCCCAATAATTGCAATTCAAGTCCCTGGCGTAGTTTTGACAGAAATATTTTTGAGAAATTATTGTAGACCTGGTATTTTTCAGCATGAAAGGACACTTTTATTCTCCTCCCGTGGAGTAGGGAAAATAATAGTAATCCACCAGCCGTATTAATCACATAACCACATTTCAGTTGAGAATTGTAGTGTAGATAATATTAGATAGTATCTTGCCTGTTATATTCGTGTGTGTCTTTGTGTACGGTAACCCTTTCGATACTTTAGCATTTAACCAAACGGCAGGTTTCATTTCTGTTAGTGCATAGTAGGATAAAATAGTACTAAATTAATAATAGTCTGTCTGGGGGTTACCTTTGTTGGTAATCCTTGAGTAGTTCTTGCGAATTTCATACTTTAGGCCTAATTGCAATTTTCATTTTTATTTGTGCTTATCGTTAGTAATAACCTATTGTAATTAGGATATGCCTGAACGTATTTTAAAATTTTTGTAGTGTATTGTAGTATCTGAACCTAGTCTGAAGGCAGTTTAACATTAATGTAGTATATTATAGTATATTATTAGAAATCAGTGGGTTTATTCTATTACTGTGAAATATCTGTGTAGTGTAGAACCTATGGTATCTGTAGTAAGTCTCTTACGAGAATTCTATTGTAATTAGGGTAGACTTAACTGCACTTTAGAAATGTGTAATTCTTATGTATTTTTTATGCTATTTGTTCGAGACGTCGACCTATGAAGATCTTTTGCCCCTACTTGTATCATATGTGAGGAACCTGCGTGTATTATGTAAATGGTGGAAGTGAAAAGTGATTAATGTGAGGAAAGGAACGTCAAGGACGACACGAACACCCAGTCTCCAGGCCAGAGATATTAATCATTTACAATTAAAAACCCCTGACACGGCCGGGACTCGAACCCAGGGCCGCCGGGTGACAGGCGGACGCGTTGCCCTCTACACCGCTGGGCCGGACTTCTTGTATATTACTTTCGGTTTTCAGTAATTAACAGCAATTTTCATTCTGTTAGGGTGTTGTAGGAAAAACGTTCGTACAACTAAGTAGTATTGTAATGTAGTAGTAGCCTATATAAATTACCTTATTGTCGTGTGATCTTTGTGAAATATCCTGGACAATATTTCCTTCTTTTTATTTTTATTTTGCACAGAATGATATACTTTATTTTTCCTTTTCTTTTAATTATTCCATAAATAATTGCTAAGGAGTGCAAGTGTAGCAACTGTGGGTGTGGCCGGGCATTAAGGAGTATAAGGGAGGAGTTGGAGAGTTTGAGGGAGATAATTAGGATTCTCTCAGAGGACAGGATGGAAAGTAGGCCTCTCTCAAAAATGTACAGGATACATTAGGTGTAAAATATGAATGGGAAGGAAAGGGGGCAATTGTTGAAGACAGGTGGTCTAATGTTTTAAGGGGAAGGAGATTGCAGGCTAAGGGCTCCATTCAGGATCAGAATTCAGGACAGATGTCTGTGAGAAATCGGTACGAGTCACTGAAGGTAGAACAACTGGGAGAAGATGAGGAACAGGGAAATGTTGCTGAGAAGTGTGGAAGTAGGAGGAGTGGAAATGGTAGGGAGGGGAAATATGGAGTAGCGGATAGGAAAAGACAGGTGGAACAGGGTCATGGGATGGAGAAAAGGGAGGAGGAAGTAGATTCTGCAGCTGTCAGGAAAGATAGGGCTGACCAGGAGGGGAGGAACCAAATAAGTTGGGTAAGATTGCGGCTCTGGTCATGGGGGATTCCATTGTTAAACATGTGGGGAAAGTGTTTGGAGGAAAGGGAAACAGGGTAGATAGTTATCCAGGAATTAGGTTGAGGCAGATGTTGAGGAAAGTAGAAGAGAAGGAGAAGGGAAAGGAGAAGATGGTGGTGTTTCACGTTGGTACTAACAGCGTAAGACAAGCAGATATAAGTACCAACATAGTTGGAGATGTGTGGGATGTGGTAAATGCAGCACGGGTGAAGTTTAAGGAAGCGGAGATCGTTATCAGTGGAATACTGTGCAGGAGGGATACTGACTGGAAGGTGATTGGGGATTTAAATGAGACGCACTCCAGCTCCGTAATGTGCTCAAGTAACGAGCCTTACCCAACGACCATATACTACCAACGGGCAGTAACCCTAGTCCCTACCCGTGATTCTTCCCAGCCCGTCCCCAAACGCCCTATCTCCAGTCACATAGAAAACAACAATCAAGAACCCCGAACGAAGATTCCAGCGAGGGAGCAGCCAACCAATTTCAGCGCTGTGCACAACACACGAGCGATGCGACGATGCGATGTACACCAAACTAGATCAGTGAAAAGTATAATTTGATTGCCCACACGACTCTGAGAAGTCATTATTAACGGACCAAATTTTCGCAAATAGACGTGGCTTACCACCTCTCCAGGCGAAAAGCCAGATTCACTATGTACGAAACCGCCAAACCACTCTTCATTATTCCTTTCTGATTTAATCTACCACAGTCTATACTTGTTCGTGTGAAACGTAACCAATTAGTGTGAACCATAATGCTCAGTCACTGTGATACAGTGCGGCTAAATAATAGTGTGCGGTGTTTAAATTTGAACAATAGTGTTCAAGTGAAATCTGTTCTATATCTATATCAGACAGTTCTACGTGGAATATAATCTGATCGTACGGGATGAAAGCAGGATTGCAGTGTGCGAATGTAGGTGCTTGTAACTCCCACATTCACATATTCACATGTTGATGGAGTGCAGACTATTAACAAATACCGGCGGCTGACACGAATAGTGGTTAAAGAACGGGTCAAGCTTCCGACAAATCGCTCTTACGTAGTGAGATGTAACCATATTCTAAGAGTAGTTCGCCGTAATCAAGGAAATTACAGTGTTGGGAGACGTCGTGCGAGACAATAGGAAGCGATAGGTTAGCCAGGGAGTGCCGTCTAGTTAAACAAGTAGTGTTCACATAGAAAAAGCAATATTCTTGACTAGTGCCGTGTGACAAAAAAAGGGGAAAGTAGTAGCGATCTCCAGGAACTTATTCGCTGCTCCGGCAGACTACTCGAGTTAATGAGTGGGTCTAGCCTTAATAAGTAATTCTGAATACATACAAACAGTATTCCACCAACCATTTTCCCCGTTTGTCCATGTGTATGTGAGTGTTCATCGAAGCCACGAGGGGCCGACCAGAACGCCCTGTGTGCTTGAATCTCCAGGATTATGAACCGACCAGAATGCGTCTGTGTGCCTGTGATCATCAGGGACCATCTAGAACTTCCCACGGCAGGTTGCAGACCTGGATATTATGTACGCGACCCAGAAGAGGGTAGACCCAGGACACTTCGCTAACGAGGCAGCCATGATGACAGCTTAAAACCATAAGATGCACCCCTGAATGATATCATGACTACACGCAGAAATGTTAACTACACGTCAATGCTTGGAAATTACACGTTTTCTCCAAATGTAGAATTTGCATATGTAACTTTTTCTATAATGTAAATAGGTGAAATGTAGGAGGCCGCTATATACGGGTCGCGAAAGGGCAAATCTTTTATTAATTTAAATGTTATTTGAATTGTCTTTTGTGATTAGGAATAATCACTAATTTATTATGGGACTTTGGTTTTTCTGCATGAATTAGTATATAAGCCCCATAGTGTTTATTTGTGGGTGAAGCAATTCTTCTTAAGGGTGGAACTGATATCGTAACAGACACCATAATTTATTCCAAGTTCATTATTCGGTAAGGAGCTTCACAAGATTCCCAATATATTTGCTTAAATGCTTCACCATTTTCGTGCATGCGTCCAGAAATTTCCATGTAATCTTAAGGATGCTGACCACAGGAAGGAAAGATACTGGCTCGGGTGCAAAATGGCGACTTATATAATTACGTGGGTGAAGTTGGTTAATTTCATTGCCTATTGGATCAAAAATCTTCTTAATGCTCAATTAACGTGGTCTGAGATACAAATGTGTGGAAGAGAGAGGAAACAGCAGGTATGATGACAGATCGAATAATAATATAAAGAATAACTATGATCATCGTAAGGCTGACTAGACTAGGTCAGTAAGAAATGATCATTTGATAGCAATTAATACTGATGTGCCTGGACCGGGCAAAAGGACGTACGAAGTGAATACCGTACATATTTTGGGGGACAAAAATAAAAGTGATCCTCCCAGATGGTAAAATAATGTAGGCTAGCGCGCAGAGTGAGAGAGAGTGAGAGAGGTATAACCCCCTAACGGAAAGGAATGTGAGCCCGATTAAGAGGGGCGCGCTCGACTGTCAAGGCTGGAAATATTCACACAGGAAGTCCTTCTCCCTTTAACACCGTACTGAAGATCTATACGCCAATTAGATATTATCAGCTTTGTATCTTTCTATGATCAATAAATGGCGTGTTCTACCGCACTTTATATTCATATTAAACCAATATAGAGTTTTCAGAATTGCACCCCGGAGCCCAGCGAATAAGAGTTCGATACCGGACGGTATTGATCACCACCGGGCGAGTTGGCCGTGCGGTTAGAGGCGTGCAGCTATGACCTTGCATCCGGGAGATAGTGGGTTCGAATCCCACTGTCGGCACCCCTGAAGATGGTTTTCCGTGCTTTCCCATTTTCACACCAGGCAAATGCTGGGGCTGTACCTTAATTAAGGCCACGGCCGATTCCTTCCAACTCCTAGCCCTTTCCTATCCCATCGTCGCCATAAGGCCTATATGTGTCGGTGCGACGTAAAGCCACTAGCAAAAACGGTATTGATGACTCGGGATGGACAACAAGAGATCTGGAAGGGTCATGTCTCAAGAAGTATTTAAAAGTGTGTGAAGTGTCGTATATTTCGATGAATTTTCAAGTGCTTGATTATTTCTTTGTGTGTTATATTCATGTATTTGTGTTGTTTACGATGTTGTGGAGATTTACAGAATATCAACGTTGTACAGGTCCGCATTGTGTTATCATAGGATAAGATGGCCCCTGGAGAGACACGCATAGGCGGTGATGTAATATGATAATTAGTGTAATCAAATAGCGGTATGTTCGAGAGGCGGCGATGTGATTTTCATTGTATAGAAGTGTGTGTAACGGTATCTTATACATTATTTTTAAAAACATGATCTAGAAATGTACTGCGGGATTCACGAGAAATATATATGTGTGTAAAAATATGTAATTGTTTTATACCTTACTGTAACGGATACCATCGGGTTTCGATGATAATAAAGGGATACACCCTTATGTAGTGTGATGTGTTATAACCAGAAGTATGTGCTAATCAGTGATGGAGATTGCCAAATGGTAATCAGTAGTATAAAGGACTGAAAGGGACATTACGGCATTGCTACATATATTTAAATTCTTTGTATGTAACAATATGGCACTTTCTCGTGCACAACTAATCCCATGATTCTATCAGCTAATAAAATTTTATTTTTTTTAAACTGCGAGCAAACATTCTTCTCATTTAGTAGTCTAGCGTATTCTCTCATGTTATAGAACACCCTACTTTCAATATATTTAAATGAATGCCCATTTTATCGTACAGACCATTGACCCATACGCTCTTGAGCTTAGCCGTTGAGACAGTGAAAGTAGGGAGGATGGGACTTCGACGCCCGGGAATTGATTTCCGAAGTTTCTCATCCAAAGAATCCCATTCAAATATTTATTTGTGAAACTGAATTGCTTAAATGATGCCCTGAAAAGTCTGGGACAGGTGCAATATATTGATATATGAAGTCACAGGTTTTCTCACACTTCTTTGAATAATGATCTCACCCGAAAAACTGACGTGGAAAGACCCTGGCAAGACTCTTAGATAAAAAAGAATTATGAAACTGTTCATAACATACAAAGAGGTTTAATAATGGATGTTCTTGAACCTCAGCTGCAAGATAGTTCTGGGAAGAGTAGCTGGAGGACAAGTGAAGAGGGGATTCTCTAAAGACACCAGGAAAGCATTCAGAGCCTAGTTTTTAAATTAAGTAGCTCACCAGAAACTCACGTTTCTGTACTTCCAAAATGCTAGCGACGGTATCAAGGGAAAGCACTCCTAGACGAAACTTGGCAGTTTCTTCTCCAGAACCAAAAGAACGAATGCTGCTCTTACTAAATTTCTGCTTCGTATGAACAAAAATGACTCGTACTTTACAGACATACAAGTCACGAATTTGAATGTTTGGAACCGAGTTCTTCTAAAGATGAGCTATTTTTACGTATCTTCTTCGTATGTACTTACACTGTCGGTTTAAAAAATTATTTTGACCGAGGGAGTGGCTGTGCGGTCCGAGTCACGTAGCTGTCACCTTGCATTCGGAAGGTAGTGGATTCGAACCCCACAGTCGGCAAACCTGAAGATGGCTTTCCGTGGTTACTCATTTACACACAAGGCAAATGGTGGGGCGTTACCTCAATCAAGGCCACGGACGCTTCTTTCCCGCTCCTATCCCATCGCCAGCATAAGACCTATCGGTATCGGTGCGACTTACAGCAAATTGTAATACGGTAAATAATTTTGGGGATCTGTTTGTTAAGTCTTCATCTCAAATAGCACCACCGCACCGGAGGCTACGCAATAATAAGAAAACCATAAAAACCAATGGCGGTCCCATAATGAAGGGTACAAATTATGAGGAGAAGTGAGGTAGTTTACAATTGCCTTCATCGGTGGGCCAGAAAGTGCTATTGCAGCAGAACGGATCCTATAACAACCCATCGTCATTATTCAGCACCACCGAAATCCCAGCAGCTTCCATTCACATCTATAAGTGAGACTGAGGCTACGTGGGAAGCTACTTTTGCTCTGGCTTGTGTTAAGAGACAGACGCGAAAATACTGCATCCGTCAAGAAACAGCAACAGGCAGGTAATGGAAATCACAAGGTAAAAGATGAGATTTCTATCTATCAATGAAATAACTACGCTGACCTCACAAACTGTCTCCGCTTTTATGAAGAATCATTATTTAATTACACTGACTGACAGAGCAAATGCAACACCAAGAAGGAGTGGTCAGAACTTTATGCCAATTGCAGGGTAGACTGACGTCACTGAGGTATGCTCATGATGTGAAATGCGCCGCTGTGCTGCGCACGTAGCGAACGATAAATGGGACACGGCGTTGGCGAATGGCCCACTTCGTACCGTGATTTCTCAGCCGACAGTCATTGTAGAACGTGTTGTCGTGTGCCACAGGACACGTGTATAGCTAAGAATGCCAGGCCGCCGTCAACGGAGGCATTTCCAGCAGACAGACGACTTTACGAGGGGTATGGTGATCGGACTGAGAAGGGCAGGTTGGTCGCTTCGTCAAATCGCAGCCAATACCCATAGGGATGTGTCCACGGTGCAGCGCCTGTGGCGAAGATGGTTGGCGCAGGGACATGTGGCACGTGCGAGGGGTCCAGGCGCAGCCCGAGTGACGTCAGCACGCGAGGATCGGCGCATCCGCCGCCAAGCGGTGGCAGCCCCGCACGCCACGTCAACCGCCATTCTTCAGCATGTGCAAGACACCCTGGCTGTTCCAATATCGACCAGAACAATTTCCCGTCGATTGGTTGAAGGAGGCCTGCACTCCCGGCGTCCGCTCAGAAGACTACCATTGACTCCACAGCATAGACGTGCACGCCTGGATGAGGGAATGGCGGAACGTCGTGTTCTCCGATGAGTCACGCTTCTGTTCTGTCAGTGATAGTCACCGCAGACGAGTGTGGCGTCGGCCTGGAGAAAGGTCAAATCCGGCAGTAACTGTGGAGCGCCCTACCGCTAGACAACGCGGCATCATGGTTTGGGGCGCTATTGCGTATGATTCCACGTCACCTCTAGTGCGTATTCAAGGCACGTTAAATGCCCACCGCTACGTGCAGCATGTGCTGCGGCCGGTGGCACTCCCGTACTTCAGGGGCTGCCCAATGCTCTGTTTCAGCAGGATAATGCCCGCCCACACACTGCTCACATCTCCCAACAGGCTCTACGAGGTGTACAGATGCTTCCGTGGCCAGCGTACTCTCCGGATCTCTCACCAATCGAACACGTGTGGGATCTCATTGGACGCCGTTTGCAAACTCTGCCCCAGCCTTGTACGGACGACCAACTGTGGCAAATGGTTGACAGAGAATGGAGAACTATCCCTCAGGACACCATCCGCACTCTTATTGACTCTGTACCTCGACGTGTTTCTGCGTGCATCGCCGCTCGCGGTGGTCCTACATCCTACTGATTCGATGCCGTGCGCATTGTGTAACCTGCATATCGGTTTGAAATGAACATCAATTATTCTTCCGTGCCGACTCTGTTTTTTCCCCAACTTTCATCCCTTTCGAACCACTCCTCCTTGGTGTTGCATTTGCTCTGTCAGTCAGTGTATATATGGAGTAAAACGTAGGAGCCAACTTTGTCCTCCGTTGTAAAAGTAAAAATGCACTACTGCGATTGCAAAGTTTCAGTATATGTTCATCCATATTAAAAAGGTTGTACTTTTTGTGCCTTCCCCTATGAAACATATGGGGAGACTTGCGCGTCCCAATAAAGCAGACAGCCGAACCGTATGTGCGACCATATTGGAGGGGTATCTGTCGAGAGACCAGATTAACGAATGGTTCATCGAAAGTGGGGTAGCTGCCTTTCGGAAGTTGCAAGAGCGGCGGTCTGGTTGACTGACTGATATGGCCTTATAATAATATTCAACATGGCTTAGCTGTGTTGATACTGCTACACGGCTGAAAGCAACGGGAAATTACAGCCGTAACCAACTTCCGAGGACATGCAGCTCTCTCTGTATGAATGATGTACTGATGATGGCTTCCTCCCGGGTAAAATATTCCGGAGGTACAATAGTTTCCTATTCGGATCTCCGGGTGGGAAATACACAGGAGGGGGCAATCATCAGGAGGATAAATACCGATATCCTGCGAATCGGAGCGTGGAATGTTTGAAGTTTGAATCGTTGTGGTAGGTTAGATAATCTGAAGAGAGGCAGGGATAGACTAAAATTAGATGTACGGTAGTTGGTATAAGTGAAGTACGTTGGCAGGGAGAGCAGGATTTTTGGTCAGGCAACTACAGAATTATCAACACAAAATCAAACATGGGAAATGCAGGAGTTGGTTTAAGAAAACAGAGCAGCGGGTAAGCTACTACGAGCATAGTGAAAGGATTATTGTGTTCAAGATAGACACCAAACCATTGTCCACCACAATAGTGCAGGTCTATGTGCCTAATACTTCAGCAGATGATGAAGAAATCGAAGAACATACGAAGAGATAGGAGATTTAATACAATATGTAAAAGGTGAAGAGAATCTAATTGTGATGGGAGACTGGAGTGCAGTGTTAGGACAAGGAAGAAAAGGTATTGCAGTAGGAGAATTCGGATTGGGTCAAAGGAATGAAAGAGGAAGTCGGCTGGTTGAATTCTGCACAGATCATATAGTCCTGGCTAACACTTGGTTCAAACACCACAAACGACGGCTGTATACGTGAACGATACGTGGGGACACTGGAAGGTAGCAATAGACTTCATTACGATTAGGCATAGATTCAGAAACCAGGTGTTGGACTGCAAAACTTTCCCAGGAGCAGACGTGGACTCTGGCCAAAACTTGTTGGTCAAGAAATGCCATCTGAAGTTGAAGAAATTGAAGAAAGGAAGGAATTCAAGGAGATACGATCTAATAATAATAAAATTTATTACACACAATGTGCAAAGAGGATCACAACTAGATACTGGATCTACACAAGTTGAAAGAAAATAGTGTTAGGGACTGTTTCAAAGAACAAATTGCACAAGGACTAAATGAAAAGGTTGAAGGAAACATAATAGAGGAAGAATGGACAGTCGTGAAGAATGAGATCTGTAGGGCAGCTGAAGAAAAATTAGGAACAAAGGTAAGATCAAATAAGAATCAGTGGATAACTAGAGAGATATTAGACCTGACTGATGAACGGCGAAAACACAAGAATGCAAAAAATGAGGAGGGTATAAGAGAATACAGGCGATTGAAGAATGAAGGAGATAAAAAGTGCAGGTCAGCTAAAGAAGAATGGCTGAATAAGAAGTGCAAGGATATTGGAGGTTGTATGGTTGTAAGAAAGGTATATGCTGCATACAGGAAAATCAAGGAAACCTTTTGAGAAAGGAAAATTAGGTGTATGAATATTAAGAGCTCAGATGGAAAACCACTTGTAGGCAAAGAAGACAAGACAGATACATGGCATGAACGTATTCAACAATTGTATCAAAGAATAGGTGTTAAGGTCCTGAAACAAGAAGAAATTGTTGATGCTGATGAAATGTGAGACCATATTTTGAGGTCAGAATCACGGGCGGTTATTCCATAGAATGAAGGGAATGAGTCATTCCCTTAAAAATTAATACACAAACAAAAATATATTTAAGCATGTTATTGAGCCAGTATTTATTTTAAATTTTGTGTCGTTTTATATATATCACTAACATAATTTTAAAGTGAGAGTGATGCATGGACAGTTGAGAGTTGCAAACATACGTCTGTCTCCAAGAGCTACGCAAGGGTGTGCTATCAGAGCCTTGATAATCCAGAGCAATGGAATAGTCAAACGTATCACGAAGCTCGAGGTTTTAATAGTGTTCTCTCAGAATTCCAGTTCAATTTCATTTTATTAGTTTACAGCGAGATATTTTGCTTAACCGATTGATTCTCTCTTTGAAATTTTTCAAACGAAAGCACTGGATGTAAATTTCTGTATTGCCACAGTAGAGGAAACTAAAAGTATCATTCAGGGAAAAAGAAATGAATTTGAAAGAGTATGGAACAAATGTCAAGAGAGTTACGAGCTGCCAAAGAAGAGGCTACGTCAAAATGAAACCTGCGACATAAATTCACACTACCGTCGCATATATTGTGAGATATATGACAATATACATATCCAACTAGAAGTTCGGTTCCAAGCACTCGAAAATTAACATTTTTACAATTAGTTGATCAAAGGAATACGAAGAAAAGTTTTCATGAAGCAGCATTCTGTTCTTTGAAAGAAAGTTACGGTCAGCATTTTGACTTCGCCCGTCTCAGAAGCGAGCTCAGCGTAGCTTATTCCTCCGATGAATATCTTACGATGAGAGTTCTAAAACTTTTGTTTTATTTAAAATGTAGTGGATTGTCATCTTCTGCCTTTTCTGAACTGTTTAAGTTATGTACGTTGATTTCAACTATCCTAGTATCCAGTGTTAGTGCCGAACGTTCATTTTCGGCACTTCGGAGAATCCACACCTACTGCAGAAACACACAGGGACAACAGAGACGCTCGAACTTGTCTCTAATGTCGATTGAGAAGACGTTACTAAAATTGAAGTCATCAAAGAATGAAGAATTCTACAGCCTTTTCATAGAAGAATTCGTCAAAAAAAAGGAGAAGCGGATGGAATTAACTTCAAATAGCACAAGACAATGTGAGTTATTATATTTATTTTACTGTATATATCTTCTTAGCTTATGATATGTGCTTCCCTTACCGTAAAAGTCACTCGCCGCCACTGGTCAGAATGTAACAGAGCCTTGAGAGACCTAAATAGGATCAAGGCACCTGGAATTGATGACATGCCCTCAGAATTACCGACTGCCTTAGGAGAAACCGGCATGGCGAGGTTATCCCATTTAGTGTGTAAGATATATGATACAGGAGAGGTGCCATCCGATTTTAGACAGACAGTTATTATACTTATTCCCAAGAAATCAGGTGCTGACAAGTGTGAAAACTACCGCACCATTAGTTTAGTATCTCACGCTTGCAAAATTTTGACACGAATTGTTTACAGAAGAATGGAAAGACAAGTTGAAGCTGAGTTGGAAGTAGATCAGTTTGGCTTCAGAAAATATGTAGCAACATGTGAAGCGATCCTGACTTTACGTTTGATCTTAGATCTTCGTAAAGGCATTTGATAATGTTGACTGGACTGAGTTATATGATAATAATAATGTTATTTGGTTTACGTCACACTAACTACTTTCAAGGTTTTCGAAGACGCCGAGGTGCAGGAATTTAATCCCGCATGAGTTGTTTTACGTGCCCGAGGCTGACGTATCTGAGCACCTTCAAATATCACCGGACTGAGCCAGGATCGAACCTGCGATGTTGGGGTCAGAAGCACAGCACCTCAACCGTCTGAGCCACTCAGGCCGGCCAAGTTATTTGAGATCCTGAAAGTGATCGGGATTAGATCAGTAGAGTAGCCAGGATCGGCCGATGAGAGAGGGGGTTATAGTTACAAAATGATAATAGAACAAAGTGAAGGTGAGTGTGTGGTGCAAAATTTGTCATTATGTGGATTCTGATACAAGTGAATTATATTGATATTCAGATTGCAGTACGCTACAAAATCTTACATTAAAATACAGAACAAGAATAATACGGCCAAGGTCCACTGTTTTACAGCCAATTGTATATTCAGTTTACAATCTAAAATCCAACTTTCGAGGCTTCTTAGAAAATATATTCAACATATCTGTTGGTTCTACAATTATGTCTCTGAATGTTTATTTAGTTTATTGTCAGTTTCTATATTTTATTTTTGTAAAAATTCCATGGGGGCGTTCTAACCCCCAATAACACCCCCTCCCCTTCTGGCTACGCTCCTGTACAATCTGTACAAAAATCAGTCTGCAGTGATAAGAATCTAAGGCTGAAAAAACAGCAGCAATCCAGGAAGGAGTGAGGCAAGGCTGCAGTTTGTTCCATCTCGTTGTCAATGTTTACATAGAAGAGGCGATAAAGGAAATGAAAGAGGAATTAGGAAAATGATTCACAATCCAAGGAAATAAAATCAAACTCTGAGGTTTGCCGATAATATTGTTATTCTATCTGAATCTGCAGAAGATCTGGTATGGACACAGTCTTGGTGAAGGAGTACAAAGGTAATGGAGTACAGTCGAATGAAGTCTAGTGAGGAAGGAAATATTAGACTAGGAAATGACGTAGTCCGCCTGTGTGGTGTAGTGGTTAGTGTGATTAGCTACCACCCCAGAAGCCCGGGTTCGATTCCCGGCTTTGCCACGAAATTTGAAAAGTGGTACGAGGATTGGAACGGCGTCCACTCAGCCTCGGGAGGTCAACTAAGTAGAGGTGGCTTCGATTCCCACCTCAACCATTCTGGAAGTGGTTTTCCGTGGTATCCCACTTCTCCTCCAGGCAAATGCCGGGATGGTACCTAACATAAGGCCACGGCCGCTTCTTTCCCTCTTCCTTGTCTATCCCTTCCAATCTTCTCATCCCCACCAAGGCCCCTGTTCAGCATAGCAGGTGAGGTCGCCTGGGCGAGCTACTGGTCATTCTCCCCAGTTGTATCCCCCGACCCAGAGTCTGAAGCTCCAGGACACTGCCCTTGAGGTGGTAGAGGAGGGAAATGAAATATTAAAGGAAGTGGATTAACATTGTTACTTGGGTAGTAAAATAACTAACGATCTCAGAAGTAAGGAAGATATAAAATGCAGACTAGCACAAGCATGGAAAACATTTCTTAGGAGAAGAAATTTGCTCACTTCAAACATTGATATAGGAATTATAAAGTGTTTCTTAAGACTTTTATTTGGAGTGTGGCATCGTATGGAAGCGAAAAATGGGCGATAACGAGGTCAGAAAGAAAGGAAATAGAAGCTTTTGAAATGTGGTGTTACAGAAGAATGTTGAAGGTGAGATGGGTAGGTCGAATCACACATTAAGAGATAGTGAATCGAATTGGTGAGAGGAGAACGACTTGATGAAACCTGACTAGAAGAATGATAGGGTACATCTTAAGACACCCAGTTTTTTAGTTTTTGAGGGAAGTGTAGGCGGTAAAAACGGCAGGGGTAGACCAAGGTATGATTATGACAGATGTAGTAGTTGCGTAGAAATGAAAAGTTTAGCAGAGGATAGGATGGCGTGGATAGTTGCATCAAACCAGTCTATGAACTGATGACCCAAACACATAACATCAACACGACGGGTTTTGTTTAAATAGATTTACAATTTGCTTTACGTCACACCGACACAGATAGGTCCTACGGCGCCTATGGGATAGGAAATGGCTAGGAGTGGGAAAGAAGCGACCGTGGCCTTAATTAAGGTACAGCCCCAGCATACGCTTGGTTCAAAATTGGGAAACCACGGAAATAATCTTCAGGACTGCCGACAGTGGGGTTCGAACTCACTATCTCCCGAGTGGAATGTGACAGCTACGTGACCTACAAACGCATTGGTTAAAGAGATTGTCCCTTGCATTGCCTACAGAGTGTTCCCTTTGTGATCCAAATAAGGCACGAAATGAAATGGCATATGGCTTTTAGTGCCAGGAGTGTCCGAGAACAAGTTCGGCTCACCAGATGCATGTCTTCTGAGATGACGCCGGTAGGCGACCAGCGCGTGATGATGATGAAGACGACACATACACCCAGCCCCCATGCCAGCGAAATTAACCAATCATGGTTAAAATTCCTGACCCTGGCGGGAATCGAACCCGGGACCCCTGTGACCAAAGGCCAGTACGCTAACCATTTAGCCATAGAGCTGGACTAAATAAGACACATTTAGAGGCTTGTGGAGTGATTTTATAACTTGTTATCTCCAGGGCCTGTGATTTTGTTATTGAGATTCTTAAAGTGTAGTTGAAGTTTAAATTGTGCCGGTCACTTTGTTTATTCGTATTGTTAGTTACCGATTATAAATTTTCTATTTGGTGATTGTCTTCTTCTTCTTTATTTGTTTACCCTCGGTTTTTACCTCGGACTCGGCGAGGAATCCTACCTCTACCACCTCAAGCGCAGTGCCCTGGGGAATGAGACGTTGGGTCGAGGGATACAACTGGGGAGGAGGACCAGTACCTCGGCAGGCATCCTCACCTGCTATACTGAACAGGGCCTTGTGGGGAATGGGAAGATTGGAAGGGATAGACCAGGAAGAGGGAAGGAAGCGGCCGTGGCCTTAAGTTAGGTACCATCCCGGCATTTGCCTGGAGGAGAAGTGGGAAACCACGGAAAACCACTTCGAGGATGGCTGAGGAGGGAATTGAACCCCCCTATACTCAGTTGACCTCCCGAGGCTGAGTGGACCCCGTTCCAGCCCTCGTACCACTTTTCAAATTTCGTGGCAGAACCCGGAATCGAACCCGGTCCTCCGGGGGTGGCAGCTAATCCCACTAACCACTAGACCACATAGGTGGACAATAAGTAATCTTCTATATATATATTTAAAAACGAATATCTTTGTTTGTCTCGAAGGGTCTCAAAAACTACGGGACCGATTTCGCTGAAAATTACACATTTTTTCCTTATTATTCAGAAGGAAGTGTTTTGAACGAAATCCGAGAGGTAGTATTTTATGTTGAGTAATTTTATGTAATTAGTCCAGCTCCATGGCTAAATGGTTAGCGTGCTGGTCTTTGGTCACACGAGTCCCGGGTTCGATTCCCGGCAGGGTCGGGAATTTTAAACATAATTGGTTAGTTTCGCTGGCACGGGGGCTGGGTGTATGTGTCGTCTTCATCAACATTTGATCCTTATCACGACACGCAGATCGCCTATTGTGTAGGTGCTCACTAAGGGAGGATTTTTTGATATTCCGTCGCTAGGGGTGAAAGGGGGGTACGGGGGGTGAATTGTTTAAATTAGTATATTTACATCTCAAAAACTTAAAAGTTTACAGATGTAAAAATTAGTACTTGGAATATCTTTTAACAATAAAGAAAAGGAGGTTGAATCCCTTTTATGAGGATATGTCTCAAAAACTGAAGATGTTACCAACGTGAAAATTGGTACCTGGAATATCACTTATAAACAAAGAAACACGTATTTTTTATTTTCGGAAAATCCACTGAAGGGGGCTGAAAATAAGTGAGAAGTGGGGGGGGGTGAATTTTTAAAATGAGTACCGGTATATCTCATAAATTTATCACGTTACAGACGTAAAAGTTATTTGGAATCTCTTTTAAAAATAAAGAAACACGCATGATATTTTTTTCAGAAAATTCACTTAAGGGGGTTAAAAGAAGTGAAAATGGGGTGACCTTTTAAAATTAGTACATCTCAAAAAATTAACATGATAGAGACATAAAATTTGTGTTGGGAATCTCATTTAAAAATAAAGAAACACGTATTATTTGCTTTGGGAAAATCTACTTACGGGGGGTGGTCCAAGGGACTGAAAATGGGGTTTTAATCCTTATTTGGGATATTTATATATCAAAAACTGAAGATGTGACAGACTTGAAAATTGGTACATGAAATTTCCTTTTAAAATAAAGAAACTCGTATTTTTTGTTTTCGGAAAATCCGTTCAAGGGGGTGAAAAGGACCGAAATAAGTGGTTGAATTATTTTATTGGGATACATATATCTCAAAAACTGAAGATGTTTCAGACGTGAAAATTGTTATTTGGAATTTCGTTTAAAAATAAAGAAGCGTGTACATTTTGTTTTCGGAACATCCACTTAAGTGGGGGGGGGGGCGGGGTGAAAAGAAGTGAGGAAGGCGTTGAATACTTTTTATGAGGATGGAGATGTTACAGACGTGAAACCTGGGATCTCCTTTAAAAATAAAGAAACACGTACTTTTGTTTTCGAAAAGTCTACTTAATGGGGGAGGAGGGTGAAAAAACCGAAGGAGTTGAATTCTTTTATGAGGATGGATATATCAGTTAACGTAAGAAATTTAGTTTTTTGTCCGTATTGAACTGAAAATTTCAATGAATAAACTTTAATATCCACCAATTCAGTACAATAATAATGTTGTTTATAGATGTAATTACAACATTCTAATTATATTTAGTACTACTTTTGACGCATTTTTGCGTCATCTTCAGCTGTACAAAGAAATTGGAAAAGAGGTAAATTATATAAAACTCATGATAAATATTAAATTGTACGTGATGTAAGAACCCTATGAAATCTACATTTAAACAATGACACATAATAAAACCGTATTGAACAAGTTAAAGACTTGCGAGTCAAAAATATAGGTACTAAATGTTGAATGATAGTTCTCAAGTTGATTCATGTCCCTGTGGACATACAGTAGTAAGCTCAATAAATTTGGTGAGCGATTTACAATAATAAAATAGCTTGTGTTTTAAAATATGTTTACACCTTAATTCAACTACGATTCATAAACTGCGGAGCCATCTTAAAATAATCGTGAATATAAACTGCTGAATAATTTTTGGGTATGGCGGAATTCTTCTATATCTAAGGCCTATGAGGTGGAAACATATAAATAACTCCTTAAGATGTAAATAGGAACTATGTTTCTCAGTTCAAATGTGGAACCTGTGAAAAATAAAAAAAAAACCAATAACAATTCGAAGTGGAAAGTTTTAAGACTCTACTCAATGATATAATTGTATGCAAGACTCACTCGCAAACCACGCTAAGCGGAGATAACCCCAGTCATAATTCTTATTCAACCTTAACATTTAATGATAACATTTATAAAGTCACTACTATATTTAATAAGAATAAAGTAAAGATATCCTTTCATACTGATAATAGGAGTACTGAGGTGTTACATAATTCAGCCTCTATAAATACATCCAATCCTTATCTCAGATCAGGAGTATATAGATTTCAGTGCAATAACTGTGACTGCACCTATCTCGAACAAACTGGGCGCAAGATAAGATATGGTGAACATGTTAATGCCGTGAGATATAATAGATTCTCTGCGGTAGGCCAACATGTCCACGAATTAAAACATAATTTCACAAGCCTGGAGCAAGACATTCATATACGAGACTTTAAGTAAAGGACCGTTGCTGGATGCTACTGAATTCTGTTATATCCATCTAGACCAGTATTTCAACTCAAATCTCAATCTAAACGATATATCCGAGACACCGAAAGTTCTGTTTTGATTTCCTTACAGGATTTCTCAAAAATGTTCAAATTCCAAACAAGAGTTTAATTTTACGTATTATGCGCAACAAGTTTTCTCAATATGCGTTTCGTAGTCCACGCCCACCAGATCCCCTCCACACGACCACTCCACACGTCCTACTTCTGCCTACCCCTATCGCCCTTCCATTGTCCCGTACATATCTGACTCGAGCTGTTCATTGTATACTGCACGTTATTTACATTACGATCAGTCTACGGCCGTGTGAGGTGAGTCTTGCATATAATTATATTATTGAGTAGAGTCTTAAAACTTTCCACTTCGAATTGTTATTGGTGTTTTTTTTTTATTTTCCACAGGTTCCACATTTGAACTGAGAAACATAGTTCCTGTTTACATCTTAAGGAGTTATTTATATGTTTCCACCTCATAGGCCTTAGATATAGAAGAATTCCGCCATACCCAAAAATTATTCAGCAGATTATATTCACGATTATTTTAAGATGGCTCAGCAGTTTATGAACCGTAGTTGAATTAAGGTGTAAAAATGTTTTAAAACACAAGCTATTGTATTATTGTAAATCGCTCACCAAATTTATTGAGCTTACTACTGTATGTCCACAGGGACATGAATCAAATTGAGAACTGTTATTCAGCATTCAGTATACATTTGACTCGCAAGTCTTCAACTTGTTCAATAAGGTTTTATTATGTGGCACTGTTTTAATGTAGATTTCATAGGGTTCTTATATCACGTACAATTTAATATTTGTCATGAGTTTTATATAATTTGCCTATTTTCTGACTTCTTTGTACAGCTGAGGATGACGCAAAAATGCGTCGAAACTAACCTATATAATTAGAATGTTGTAATTACATCTATAAACATTATTATTGTATTGAATAGGTGGACATTAAAAGTTTATTCATTGTGATAGATATATCTCAAAATCCAAAGATGTTACAGTCGTGAAAATTGGTACTTGGAATATCCTTTAAATATAAACACGTACGTTTTTTTTCGAAAAATCCACCTAAGGGGGTGAAAAGAATTGAAACATCTGTTGATTTTTAAACGAGTTTCTCTCATACTTAAAATGTTACAGACGTGAAAAGTTGGTATTTGGAATCTTTTTTTAAAATAAAGAAACACTTTTGTTCAGCGTAGTGACTACACTTAAGGTGGAGGAGGAGGGGGGTAAACATAAGTGAAGAAGGAGTTGAATTATTTTATGAGGATACTTATGTCTCAAAAACTGAATTTGTTACAGATGTAATTTGAAATGTTTACTTCATAATTCAAACGGTTTCATATAAATGTATACTTTTTCAGCATTACTTACCCTCCCAGCCAAAACCCCGTAGGGGTGTATTGTTTTAAGACCACGTTTTATTTAAAATCTTAGACAGATCTCTGATAAAAATCGAGAATAAACTCCCATTATTATTTAGGCCTGATATGTATTAAACTTGTGGAATTTGATTAGTAATTTGAGTTTTTTTAAATCTTTAAAACTTAGACATTCAACATGCACACGAATTTAGGTACCATTACTGGTATACAGTCTCAAAGAATGTTCCTCTAGTCATATACCAAGTTTAAGATTACTTCAGTTAAATAAATATTTTTGGCAATAAATAAGAGAAATTGTAAATTCGGTCGAGTACCTTGGCTGTTGAAAAGACTTGGTTTTAGAACTTAAACAACTTCTACAATCCTCCCAATCCTTATATACGTGAAATATGTTGAATGATATAATATTTGACACCTACGACATCGGAAGCTCTTGTAAAATTACACATTCATACGTCAAATGATTTAGAGGGATGAATCATTTTGGCATAATTCTTAACCTCCCACCCCACCCCATCCAAAATCCCTTAGGGGTGTATTTTTAAGACGTGTTATTATTTAAAATTTAAAACGTATAGGAGGAATTGTCATGTGAAATTTTAACCTCGTATGTCAAACGGTTTCAGAGAAATGAATATGTCATCATAACTCACCTCCCCCCATTGAAACCCCTTATGGGTGTGTTGTTTGAAGACCACTTCTTGGTTAAAATGTAAGGCATACAGGAACAATCATCATGTGAAGTTTCAATCTCGTACGTTAAACGGTTTCAGAGGAATGAATATATTTGTCATCGGACATCTCATCCCAGTCAAAACCCCTTAGGGGTGCATTGTTTGAAGACCACTTCTTATTTAAAATCTAATTTATGTCATCAGCCCCCCTATTCCCCCGATGAAACCTCTTAGGTCTGTATTATCTCGGGACCACGTTTTATTCAAAATTTAAGACATGTAGGAAGAATTGTCATGTGAAATTTCAACCTCGTATGCCAAATGGTTCCAGAGAAATGAACATTTTTGTTTTCGGATATTAACCCCCACTGAATTTTGTTTCTAATTTGGTGTTATTTAACATCTAATTCATAAAGGAGCAATCATTGAATGACATTTCAATTTTCTTCGGAAAACGGTTTCAGAGTAATGAATATTTAGGTTTTCAGAGTTTTACCACAGGTTCATCCCCTTAGAGGTGGAATTTTTTGAAACACTTCCTTAGTGGATGCCTACATTGTAACAGCAATGCAACCATAACATTTCATTTGTTTATAGGGAGTAGTTTTGCCTCAGCGTTTATATACAATCAGTCAGAACATTGCCTTTCATATACACTGGCGGAAAATGATATCCCAACACCAAGAAAACATTAGTTTAAGAGGAATGGAATTTACTCTAAGATATTGCCCAGGTAACATATTTATTTGATTAAAGTTTCCAGGTCACAACTTCAAATATGCGAGCGAAGACATGTGACATGGGGTACATTAATAACCACTGTTGTCGCCACGATTTTGAATGTCAGCATGCAAGCATTGTGTCGTTCAGGTGCCATATGCCATTTTGTGGGATTGAGTTCCACGCCTATTGCACTTCGTTAGTAAAATCAACAACGATTAATGCTGGTATTGGATAGTGCTGAATTTGTCGTGAAAGGTCTGGCGACCTTGCAGGCCAAGGCACACTCTGTAGAGCACGTTAGGAGATAGTTGCGGTATGAGGACGAGAAAACACCCCCTTGAATACTGCGAATGAATGGCAGCGCAACCGGTTCAGTCACTAGTCTGACACACAAATCCGCTGTCAAGGTCCTTGAGATAACGACGAGAGGACTCCTGCTGTCAAAGGAAATCTCTCCAGACCAGTGTAAGTCCAGTGTGTCGACGCTGAAGACAGCTTGGTTCCAAGCGCTCACCTGGCCTCCTTCTTACACCAGGGCGAAAATAGATCTCATCTGAGAACACAACAGATCTCTACTCCGCCGTCTAACAAGTTCTAGCTTGACACTACTGAAGTGGCAGATGGCAATAATTCGAATTTGGCGGCATGAACGCTACAGGATGTCTATCTCGGAGCTGTCCGTCAAGTAACCGATTTGTTACTGTTCGCTTTGTCACTCTGGTGCCAACTGAAGTTCTGATGGCTGCTGCAGATGCAGTACGATCCTCCACAGCCATTCGGCGAATACGGCGGTCTTCGCTCTCCGTAATGGCCCATGTGTGGTCGGATCCCGGCCTTCTTGAGACAGTGCCTCTCCGTGACCATTGTTGCCAACACCGGTACACTGTAGATACATCTCTGCCAAGTCTTTCTGCAATATCGCGGAGAGAACATCTCGTCTCCATAAAGGCATGTTTGACTCACAGCTGCCTCCCAATGCCAACAGCGGACGATCACTAAAGGTCATGAACTGTACAGAGCGTATTTAAAGCAAACTTACTTTGTAAAGTCATAGTGGCACTACTAGCATCAATCTTCGTCGACTAGCGCACAAATCTGAACAGGCGTCATCTTTCGGAAGTGGAAACACGCCTTCCGAATTTCGTTTATCTAGTACAACTCTTTCTTGGTTTTGGGATTTCATTTTCCGCCATTGTGTATAGATAAGTATCATAATAAAAATACTTCAATCCCTATTTCACTTCTTTTCAAGCGTACCCACTTAAGTGGATTTTGCGAAAACAAACAAATACGTGTTTCTTTTAGAGGAGATTCAAAATACCAATTTTTATGTCTAACATCTTCAGTTTTAAGATATTAAAAGGTATTCAACCCTTTTTCAGTCCTTTCCACACACACACACACACACACACACACACACACACACACTTAGGTGGATTTTGTGAAAACATACAAATTCGTGTTTCTTTATCTGAAAAGGATATTCCAAATACCAATTTTCACGCCTGTAACATCTCCAGGTTTTGAGATACAAGTTCCCTCATAAAAAAGAATTCAAATCATTTTTCACTTCTTTTCACCCACCACTAAAGTGGATTTTCCGAAAACAATAGGATACGTGTTTATTTTTAAAGGATATTCCAAATGCCAATTTTCACGCCTGTAACCTTCAGTTTTGGAGATATCAGTATCCTAATGAAAATAATTTAACCCTTTTTTCAGCCCCTTTCACCCCTTAAGTGCTTTTTCCGAAAACAAAAAAATACGTGTTCCTTTATTTATAAATGAGATTCCAAATACCAATTTTGAAGACAGTAACGTCTTCAGTTTTGAGACATAAGTGTCCTTATAAAAATAATTCAACACCTTTTTCAATTCTTTCACCCCCTTAAATGGATTTTCCGAAATCAAAAAACATACATGCTTTTTAATTTTAAAGGAGATTACAAATATCAATTTTCACGTCTGTAAGATCTTCAGTATTCGATATATATGTATCCTCAAAAAAATAATTCAACTCTTTCTTTACTTCCCCCCTTTTTAAGTGGATTTTTCGAAAAGAAAATATACGTGTTTCTTTATTTTTAAAGAAGATTCCAAATACAAACGTTCATATCTGTAACATCTTCAGTTTTTGAGATATAAGTATCCTCATAAAGGACTCAACCCAACCCAAAATAATTTACTCCTCTTTTCATCCCCTTGCGACGGAATATCCAAAAATCCTTCCTTATTGAGCATCTACACTGTAATTTAAATGTATCCGCAAAATTTCATATCTTTATGTCGAGTAGTTTTGGATGGGCGTTGGTTACAGTCTTAGACTTTCATATAGAGGATGTACCAAAACTTGACGGCAAAAATTTAGGAATGGATTCCTCACATAGAGAGAAGAAAAAAGGTTCATGACAACATGGGTCCGGAGACGTATACTTACAGATTTATTCAAACGTTTGTACATTTACACCGCACGTCTGTAACGGCAGCTGAAACACTTTGAGCATGTATCACAGGAAATGTTCAAAGTGACGACCTTCAGCTTAAATACAAGCCTCCGCTCGTCGTCGCATGGAGTTACGCACGCGATCAAAATGCCTGGTGTAGTGAGTACTGCCTGAGAGGTTCTCACAATGCGCTCACATAAAGTTGCTTCATCAGGAACAGGAGAATACGCGAGAGACTTAACGTGTCCCCGCAGGTAAAAGTCCAGGGGGTTCAAGTCAGGAAAGCGTGGTGGTGGACAAGCAATCGGTCCTCCTCTACCTATCCACCTCAGGAAAATGGGTATTCAGGTACCTGCGGGCAGCAGACTGAAATGCGCGGGAGCACCAACTTGCATGAAAAACATTTGTCGACGGGATGCATGTGGCATGTCTTCCAAGTAATCAGGCAAAGTAGTACGCAAGAAATTCGTGTAGTTCTGTCCAGTAAGCCTATTCGGAAGAACGCAGGGTCCCAGAATGGAATCACCAACAATGCCTGCTCAGTTGTTAATGGCGAACCTCTGTTGATGAGACGATTGGATTATTGTATGAGGACATGTAAATTGTTCCACAAATTAATTTTAGTTATAAAGTTTGAATAAATCTGTAAGTATACTTTTCCGGACCCATGTTGCCATAACATTTTTTTTCTTCTCTCTATGTGAGGAATCTATTCCTAAATTTTTGCCATCGAGTTTTGGTACACGCTGTATATAGATGGAAACACGCTGCCATGTTTCATGAAGTAACTTTCTTGCTAGGAGTTACATGGCCATGGCTGTATATAGGAGGATGGGAACACAACACCATATGTTATGAAGTACCTATACGCATCTCCTCCTAAACCACTGGAACAAACACTGTGGGGGATAAGCTACCCCTAACACCCCTAGGAGTGGAAGTGGGAAGGGGTGGCTTATAACAATAATCGAAAATCCATAGTTTCCGGGGTCGCTGAGATGAACTATGACACTCTGGATGCCTTTTAAGTCATAGTTCAGCCCCAGCCGAAATGGAAGTTGAGAAGTGTTGAAAGAGAATATCCAGAATGACCGAGATTATGTATGTATGTACACTGACTGACAGAGCAAATGCAACACCAAGAAGGAGTGGTCAGAACTTTATGCCAATTGCAGGGTAGACTGACGTCACTGAGGTATGCTCATGATGTGAAATGCGCCGCTGTGCTGCGCACGTAGCGAACGATAAATGGGACACGGCGTTGGCGAATGACCCACTTCGTACCGTGATTTCTCAGCCGACAGTCATTGTAGAACGTGTTGTCGTGTGCCACAGGACACGTGTATAGCTAAGAATGCCAGGCCGCCGTCAACGGAGGCTTTTCCAGCAGACAGACGACTTTACGAGGGGTATGGTGATCGGGCTGAGAAGGGCAGGTTGGTCGCTTCGTCAAATCGCAGCCGATACCCATAGGGATGTGTCCACGGTGCAGCGCCTGTGGCGAAGATGGTTGGCGCAGGGACATGTGGCACGTGCGAGGGGTCCAGGCGCAGCCCGAGTGACGTCAGCACGCGAGGATCGGCGCATCCGCCGCCAAGCGGTGGCAGCCCCGCACGCCACGTCAACCGCCATTCTTCAGCATGTGCAAGACACCCTGGCTGTTCCAATATCGACCACAACAATTTCCCGTCGATTGGTTGAAGGAGGCCTGCACTCCCGGCGTCCGCTCAGAAGACTACCATTGACTCCACAGCATAGACGTGCACGCCTGGCATGGTGCCGGGCTAGAGCGACTTGGATGAGGGAATGGCGGAACGTCGTGTTCTCCGATGAGTCACGCTTCTGTTCTGTCAGTGATAGTCACCGCAGACGAGTGTGGCGTCGGCGTGGAGAAAGGTCAAATCCGGCAGTAACTGTGGAGCGCCCTACCGCTAGACAGCGCGGCATCATGGTTTGGGGCGCTATTGCGTATGATTCCACGTCACCTCTAGTGCGTATTCAAGGCACGTTAAATGCCCACCGCTACGTGCAGCATGTGCTGCGGCCGGTGGCACTCCCGTACCTTCAGGGGCTGCCCAATGCTCTGTTTCAGCAGGATAATGCCCACCCACACACTGCTCGCAACTCCCAACAGGCTCTACGAGGTGTACAGATGCTTCCGTGGCCAGCGTACTCTCCGGATCTCTCACCAATCGAACACGTGTGGGATCTCATTGGACGCCGTTTGTAAACTCTGTCCCAGCCTCGTACGGACGACCAACTGTGGCAAATGGTTGACAGAGAATGGAGAACCATCCCTCAGGACACCATCCGCACTCTTATTGACTCTGTACCTCGACGTGTTTCTGCGTGCATCGCCGCTCGCGGTGGTCCTACATCCTACTGAGTCGATGCCGTGCGCATTGTGTAACTTGCATATCGGTTTGAAATAAACATCAATTATTCGTCCGTGCCGTCTCTGTTTTTTCCCCAACTTTCATCCCTTTCGAACCACTCCTTCTTGGTGTTGCATTTGCTCTGTCAGTCAGTGTATGTATGTGTGTATGTACGTATGTATGTATGTGTGTGTGTTTATTCCAGTATAACCTCTTAGCTGAACATGGTACATATATGACTTACTATGTGGAAAAAAATACTGTGGGGGTTAAGACACCACTAGTACCCCTATGGGAGGGGTTGATATGTAAAAATAAGCGAAAACGACCGATATTCGTGTCTAATCCATGGCTTTCGGGGTGGCTGAGATGAATTGTGACACTCTGGATGCTGTTTAAGCCCATGTTCAGCCTCCATCGACATGGGAATTGAGAAGGGGTGAACAACAATATGTTCAAAATGACAGATATTTGTCTTGAGTCCTAAGTTTTCGGGGTCCCTAGCCTGATTGGTGACAGTCCCAGTGACAGCTGGAATCGTGTACATCACATCTATACCGAGCTCGATAGCTGCAGTCGCTTAAGTGCGGCCAGTATCCAGTATTCGGGAGATCGTGGGTTCGAACCCCACAGTCGGCAGCCCTGAAAATGGTTTTCCGTGGTTTCCCATTTTCACACCAGGAAAATGTACCTTAATTAAGGCCACGGCCTCTTCCCTCCCACTCCTAGCCCTTCCCTGTCCCATCGTCGCCATAAGACCTATCTGTGTCGGTGCGACGTAAAGCAACTTGCATCATATCTATAGCGCGAGGCGTAAATATATATACCGACAGTTATAATTTACTTTTATTATTTGCTTGAAAGGATCAGCTACTTTCCTGACTATCTGGGCTGCTACAAGGAAATCGTATAACGCAAAATTATAATCTCAAAATTACAAAATTAATCACATAACAATAACTCTAAATTTACAAAAGCGTTCACAAAGCGAGTTGGCAGTGGGGTTAGGGGTGCGCAGATGTGAACTTGCATTCGGGAAGTAGCGGGTTACCCCACTGTCGGCAGTTCTGAAGATGGTTTTTTGTGGTTTTCCATTTTCACACAAGCCAAATGCTGCGGCTGTACCTTAATTAATGCTACGGCCGCTTCCTTCCCCCTCTTAGCCCTTTCCTATCCCATCGTCGCCATCAGACCTATCTGTGTCGTGCGACGTAAAACAAGTTGCAAAGAAAGCAAGAGTTCGTAAACTTTCAGTAAAAGACAGAATAAAGAAATCTACAAAAATCTCCAAACAGTTAATACAAATCCTAAAATTTAACATTCATAGAAAGTGCCCGTGCAGAGCGGGGTACTACAATTAGTTTACGGTATATGTAAACATTCAAAATATAATACCTGATTTCCTTCAAAGCACGCAATCCACAGCATACCTTCGGTGTCAATAGTCATTCCATCAGGATGACCTTTGACCTGGTTTGTAGCAAAGTCAAAAACGGTCCTTCTGTTAACTGGAAGCATAGAAATGAACATACACAACATTAATTTTATATACGCGAGATACCAGATACCACCAAAGGTCATGTGTTTAAAGAGCAACCACAGCAAGCTATTAGCGGCACCAGAATGAGGCGTACTAGCCAAAAAGACGAGTAGGTAGTTTGCCATTACTTTCCTCACTGGAACAAACAGTGCTTTTACAGCACGATTGACCCTTTGAGCAACACATTTCATAACACTCAGACATATTAATCGTGCTCCCAACGTTATCACTCAGTACCATCCATACCTCAGTAGTGTCTAGAGTCTAGACTGTCACAGCCAAAAATGAGACTAAACTTCGCTGGAAGCTACATTTTGTTCTGGCCTCTGCTAAGAAACAGATGCAAAAAATATTGTTTCCATCAAGAAGTGGTAGCAGGTAGTTGTCTTTATTGATATGTAATACTTTTTTTTTACAAGTTGCTTTACATTGCACCGACACAGTTAGGTTTTATGGCGACGATGGGACAGGAAAGGGCTAGGAGTGGAAGGAAGCAGCCTTGGCCTTAATTAGGGCCCAGCATTTGCCTGGTGTGAAAATGAGAAACCACGGAAAACCATCTTCAGGGCTGCCAACGGTGGGGCTCTAACCAACTATATCCCGAATACTGGATACTGGCCGCACTTCAGCGACTGCAGCTATCAAGCTCGCTGATATGTAATATTAATAATGTTATTGTTTTTAGGTCCACTCTAACTATAGTGGGTCTTAAGCATTCCTAATCTCTACAGGCTGAATAATATAGTAGACACCCTGCTAATAATTACATAACAACCTCGTTTATCCGGCCCTCATTAATCCGGATCTCTGGTTTATCCGGATCGAAAATAACAAAAAAAATTGTTTTACTTGTACAGTATTTCTTTTACAGCGTCGACTCTTCTTGAATGTCTTTTCCGCCAAGGATAGTTAAGGATAGGAATTGGAAGTAATTTGGCCACGGTCTATCAAAGGTATACTTGGGGACAAAACATGACGACCTTACCTCGCACCACTCTCTCCAGCGGCAGCCCGGTGTCTATTAGCGGCTTATAGGATTTACTACGTCTACTGTAGCCGGAGTTGCCAAATCGTTCACTGTTCTCGACACGAATAAAGGGCAAATACTAAAGAAAGTCTTTTGGCAACCTCTCCACACCAAACAACGATCACTTAGAATTCGTTAACTCAGCAGGGTGGCTTCCAGCTCGCTTCCAGGAACTGAGGCCGTCATGTTTTGTCCCCAACTATACCGTCCCGGAGTTCGCCTGGAAATGAGAATGGGAAACCGTGGAAATTCATCCCAGGACAGCCGAGGTGGGATTCGAACCCACGCTCTTCTGAATGCCACGCACTATTAATTCAATGATGGTGAATTCGAAAATGAAACCGGCGCTCCATCAAAAGAAACAGTGACACATGGAGAGGCAACAATGCAGCTGGACAAACGGATGCCTATTTAGAATCCTTGACTGAAACCACACCGGCAGAACTGTTGTTAGTAAAACGTCTTCGTGACCGTGCTGCGCGCAAACGCTATACAAATGTAAAACAGAAGAAAAACTCGCACATTATTTTAGTGCATAAAACAGAGTCATAAATGTAAGAAACGTTTTACAACCTATGTTAATAGGTTATTAACATGTACTATATTTGTTTTCTTAGTTTTTCCGGATTTTCCGGATTTTTCATAATCCGGATCAGTTCCGGTCCCACTTAATTCGGATAAACGAGGTTCTTGTGTACTCCAATATCAAACCATTCTAGAAGACAAGACGGGCTGAGTAGCTCAGATGGTAGAACCATCAGTCCAGTAGAAGTTCCATTATGGGACAAAATTCGGCACCTCGGTGTCCGGAAACCGTAAAACTATTTAGTGTGACATAAAATATTATTATTATTATTATTATTATTATTATTATTATTAGGATCTAAAAGTGCTTGATAGCTACAGTATATCTCTTTTCGGATGTTGATGATGATGATGATGATGATGATGATGCAGAGCCGGCCCCATGATGTAGGGGTAGCGTGCCTGCCTCTTACCCGGAGGCCCCGGGTTCGATCTTTCATCCGGAAGGTATTTATGTTCTTGGAGCCTAGGGACTTTTTCATGTCCACGTCTTTCATTAGACGACACGTTCAATCTTCTACTCACTAAAAGCAAGAGCCTGTTTATTATCTTCTCTAAATTTCACCACACGAAACAATAACAACAAAATATGCGACAGCCTTCCAATTCACAATATAAATACTTGAACAGACCCCCTTCTACGCCATATTATTATACCCTGGTGCCACTGAACATCGTCCTTGAGGATGTTGCATGTTTTTGTTTCAGCAGAGTGTATGTGTATGTTGGGTATTCAGCCCGAAGGCTGGTTGGATCCTCAACAGGTTCACCATTAGCTGTCATAGATGGCCTAGGTGTCACTGAAGAGGCGTACTAGGGAAATGAGGAGTGAGGTAGTTTCCCGTTGCTTTCCTCACTGGGCCAGAAGTTGTTATTGCACATCAGTCTGCCAAGCCCACTGAAATGCGTGCACCAACCGACCCTATGAGTGAAATTTTCACATCATTAATAGCAGAGACTGGCTGCATAAGGAATGGCATTACTAACGTCACTCATACCTCAGCCACTTTCATATTGTCAAAGCCAAGGATAAGACTGAGACAGGCCAATAAAAGTAACAATTTTATTCTAGCCCATACCAGAAGACATAGCGCACTGTAAACACTACATCTTGCCAGCAAAGGCATTCAGCAGAGTATATATGTATATATAAATTCAAATTCGTAACCCTTCACTGCACAGTTTTTATTTTAGAAGAAGTCATTTTATGTGGTTTAAAATAGCTTGAAAGAAACAACAATCAATTAAGTTTCTACTTAGTATATAAAATGTAAAATAGAGATTTGTGCCTCAGATAGCACACATTGCATTCAGTGCACAGTATACAAATGGTAGAACATCAACCAGATCCCAATCTGTTATATAGGAGCCTACGACCAAATATTCAAAACTTCCAACCCAATATATCAATGGAAATCTGGGAAAAACATATCAAGAAACTAAACTGTGCAAAAGAATCAAGGCCTAAAACCAGACCCCCGGAAGACCTGGATATGACGGAATCCATCACAGAAAGAGAGATTTTAAAGGCTATGTAGAAAATGAGGGAATAATAGATCCCCCGGCCCGAATGGAGTCAGGACTGAACATCTAGAGCAAAACTACAGATGAACAATTACCAGTATGGGTGGCGCCTTTAAACAGATGTTACCGTACGAGTTGGCCGTGCGGTTAGGGGCGCGCGGTTGTGAGCTTGCATCCGGGAGATCGTGGGTTCGAATCCCACTGTAGGCAGCCCTGAAGATGGTTTTCCGTGGTTTCTCATTTTCACACCAGGCAAATGCTGGGGCTGTAACTTAATTAAGGCCACGGCCGCTTCCTTCCAACTCCTAGGCCTATCCAATCGTCGCCATAAGACCTATCTTTGTCGGTGCGACGAAACGCCACTAGCAAATAAACATACATACATACATACATACATACATTATCATTATAGACTGTTATGCCTTTCAGCGTTCAGTCTGCAAGCCTCTGTGAGTTTACTAAACGTCGCCACAATCCTCGATTTGCAACTAGTGTTATGGCCTCATTTAGTTCTATACTACTCATCTTTAAATCGTTAGAAACTGAGTCTAACCAATGTCGTCTTGGTCTACCTCTACTTCTCTTACCCTCCATAACAGAGTTAAAAAAATTAAAAAAACAGATGTTTAGAACTTTGACGAATACCAAGTGAATGGAAGAAATCAACAATTAAGCTACTGTGTAAGGGAAAGCTATTTGTTTTACGTCGCACCAACACATCTTGGATGTCAGATCCGTGTTCCCGCTGCTGTCAGAAGAGCAATGTGGCATCCTTAAACAAAGATCAACACTCATAGCAGCAGAGAATCTACTACGACATGTAACGCTGGAAAAACCTAACGGTAAACTTTATGTAGTATTTTTTGTTCAATCAATCAACCAGGTGGCAGATTCCCTATTTGTTGTTTGCACAGCCTTTTCTTAAATGACTGCAAAGAAATTGGAAATGTATTGAACATTTCCCTTGGTAAGTTACTCCAATCCCTAACTCCCCTTCTTATAAACGAATATTTGCCCCAATTTGTCCTCTTGAATTCCAACTTTATCTCCATATTGTGATCTTTCCTACTTTTAAAGACACCACTCAAACTTATTCGTCTACTGATGTCCTCCCACGCCATCTCTCCACTGACAGCTCGGAACATACCACTTAGTCGAGCAGCTCGTCTCCTTTCTCCCAAGTCTTCCCAGCCCAAACTTCGCAACATTTTTGTAACACTACTCTTTTGTCGGAAATCGCCCAGAACGAATCGAGCTGCTTTTCTTTGGATTTTTTCCAGTTCCTGAATGAAGTAATCCTGGTGAGGGTCCCATACACTGGAATCATACTCTAGTTGGGGTCTCACCAGAGACAAATATGCTCTCTCCTTTACATCCTTACTACAACCCCTAAATACCCTCATAACCATGTGCAGAGATCTGTACCCTTTATTTACAATCATATTTATGTGATTACCCCAATGAAGATCCTTCCTTATATTAATACCTAGGTATTTACAATGATCCCCACAGGGAACTTTCACCCCATCAGCACAGTAATTAAAACTGAGAGGACTTTTCCTATTTGTGAAACTCACAACCTGACTTTTATCCCCGTTTATCAACATACCATTGCCTACTGTCCATCTCACAACATTATCGAGGTCATTTTGCAGTTGCTCACAATCTTGTAACTTATTTATTACTCTGTACAGAATAACATCATCTGCAAAAAGCCTTATATCTGATTCCACTTCTTTACACACATCATTGACATACATAAGAAAACATAAATGTCCAATAATACTGCCTTGAGGAATTCCCCTCTTAATTTTTACAGGGACAGATAAACCTTCCTCTACTGTAATTCTCTGAGTTCTATTTTCTAGAAACAGAGCCACCCATTCAGTCACTCTTTTGTCAAGTCCAATTGCACTCATTTTTGCCAGTAGTCTCTCATGATCTACCCTATCAAATGCCTTAGACAGGTCAATCACGAAACAGTCCAATTGATCTCCTGAATCCAGGATATCTGCTATATCTTGCTGGAATCCTACTCGAAATATTTTGATTTAATCAACAGAACTATACTTATAAACAAGTTGGAAACATTAACAGGAAGAACAAGAATAGCGACCCTCATATCGAATATATTAGCAGAAATCTACATAAATCTCATGCCACTTGAAATAGCAATGGCTTTTTTTCAAACAAAGGTCCTGACATATGGACGTGAGCTAGTATGGGAATTTCACTACAGGCCATTGGAAGAGATAGAAAAGGCAAAATCCACATTTCTCAAAAGAACCTTCGGTGTATCGGATACAACCAAAACCAGACTTGCAAGAGAAACGTTCCTAACAGAGGATCTATGGATAACTCTACTAGTGCCGACTACGGGAAGTTACAGCAAGCTGCTCCAAGATATACAGAATAAAAAACGGGACATACTGATGGAAAATGCAATGGTGGGCAGAAGATGGACGCAGCCTCTCTGTGAAATGAGGCAAGTCATGACAAGGCTTGCAGTTGATGGTTTCTACCAAAGGATTTGCTCCCGAAAAGTGAAAAGTGTTTCATGACCCAGATGAAAATTGTGTGTGCGAACTATGTGACAATACATGCGGAACTCACCTACCATATAACCATGTGCCCAAACCGATCCGAGTCAATAGTGGAATATAGCAAGAAGTGACATGACAGCTCAATACTGTGTAAATATGCTGTATTACATTATAGGTGAAATTCTTAACGGAATGTCATATATGTACCATTATGGACATTCGGCCGCAATAAATTATTTATTTCCTAATCTGATATCTATAGAATTAAAAGTAAGCATAACAAAACGAGAGGAAAGAGAAATAACAGGTATTTTATAGCACTGTATTGATTAATGTAAAAATTACATTCAACGTTTTTACTTCGAATTTTTAAGTCCTTTCCGGAGGTGAAACCGACTTTGGCGGGGTTTTCTTTACGTTTTAGACTGTTTGAAGACCAATTCGCGAAATATTTCGCCTTTCTGTTTGTACGCTTATAATGGTGAAATTACCAAACATATTATTAAGATAAACCGACTCCAGGATACCTTTTAAGTTTATTAGGAACTCTAAGTTCGCTCACATGAAACGAAAACAACAAAATCTACGACAGCCTTCGAACTCACAGTATAAATCCCTGAAAGTAACAGAGGTTTGCAGAAAGCATGAAAGAAGACACTGAAAACATCGCCGTTCATATTGGAACTACAAATACATGTCCATCCTAGCCTTTTCCCATTTAGCTGGGGTCGGCACTTAGTATGGATTTAGCCCAGATTTACGGCCGTATGGCGCCAACTCGGAGAGATGTATTCACTATCGTGTGTTTTTATCGAGTTTGGTAGAGCGTTGTGCTGTAAGTGGATGAAGAGACAATGAACACAAACAGCCAGTCCCTGAGGCCGAGGAATTGACTGTACGCAGTTAAAATCGCCACTATAGTGACCATTCAGCCAAGAAGTTCACTTAAAAAGGAGTGTAATTCCAAGCAACTTTTGTTCAGCACAAGATTTCAGTAGGATTACAGTTTTTTTAATTACTCGGAGGCGATCAAAACATGTGAGTGCTTAGTCTACCGCGGTACCCGGAAGTGAGTGACATTGTTATCCAGCTCTATGGCTCAGTGATCAGCGTCTTGGTCTTCGGTTGTCGAGGCCCCATGTTCGATTCCCAGCGGGTTCGAGGTAAATTCTTAATTCCCCTGGCTTGAGTACTGGATGTTGTGCTGTCCCCAACACATCTGCAACTCATACTCCACACACAACACTATCCTTCATCACTCTATCACGTATTTTTCCATGCTTTACAAGGGCTGCACTAGGCTAGCACAACCTTCTTATTTTACGAAGCATTTTCCCCACTTCCATCTGGGGTCAGCATTTCCAACCTATAGTCGTTTCCACCACTCCTCTCTATTCAGGGCTTCCTCTTTCGTCCAGCCTCCCTCTCTCAGGCCTTCAACTACTGTATTTGCCCACCTTAGCTTGGGTCTGCCAATTCTTCTTCCTGACACCTTCAGCATGCGGACTACTCTCTTCCCCACATAAATGTTCTGTTCTTCATTCCACATGGCCACACTACTTGTCTGCTTTCTACATTTTTCTACTCTACCGCCAACTTTGCGGTCACTGTGATACGCTCATTCCTTATATTGTCAACTCTTGAAATGCCATTCATCCACCTTAGCATTCGTATTTCAGCCACCTTCACTTTCCTTTGATGAGCCTTGCTAATTGCCCAAGTCTCATCGCCACCGGTCCTACCACTGTCTTATACAACTTCCCTTTCAATCTGTTGCTCACCGAGCTCGACAGCTGCAGTCGCTTAAGTGCGGCCAATATCCAGTATTCGGGAGATAGTAGGTTCGAACCCCACTATCGGCAGTCCTGAAAATGATTTTCCGTGGTTTCCCATTTTCACACCAGGCAAATGCTGGGGCTGTACCTTAATTAAGGCTACGACCGCTTCCTTGCCACTCTTAGCTCTTCCCTGTCCCATCGTCGCCATAAGACCTATCTGTGTCGGTGCGACGTAAAGCAAGTAGCAAAAAAAAAAAAAAAAAAAAAAAAATCTGTTGCTAGTTCCTCCATCCATACTGGGTTCCATACGAAACCTTAGCATCCAAGTTTCCGTCTTTCTCCAAGGTTGATCCTACCCATTTAAACCAACAATTTGCTTTACGTCACACCGACACGAATAGATCTTGAAATGACGACTGTATAGGAAAGGGATAGTAGTAGAAAGGAAGTGACCGAGGCCTTCATTAAGGTACAGTCGCACCATTTGTCTGTTGTGAACATGGAAAACCACGGAAAATCATTTTAAAAATTGCCGACAATGGGGTTCGAACGCACTATCTCCCGTGTGCAAGCTGAATCCTTCGTGACCCAAACAGTGCAGCCACTCGCTTGGTGGTATTTAAACACCTTTCTGTTTGCAACGTTATCCCTTACAGATATCCTGCAGGTCATCATGCATTCGGTCTTTGCTCTGCTGATTTTCATTCCTCTCTCTCTTCCATTGCTTTCTTGCATTCTTCTAGCCACTGCTCCAGTCTATCTCTGTTAGCACCACACAAAGCAATATTATCCGCAAACATCATACTCCATGTCATCCGTGGTACTTCAGACTTGACGTCGTACATAACCATTTTAAACACATATAGACCGGGAGCTGAGCCTTGGTGCAAGCCCATTTCTACAGAGAACCTTTTCGTTATACCGACATAACTTCCAACCTCTGTATTTCCTTAACCAGCCTCACGTACTTCTCTGGGACTCCCGTCTCTCTCATACATCTCCAGACTTCTTGTCTTGGCATTCTGTCGTATGGCTTCTCCAGGTTGATAAATACCATAAATACATCTCCGTATAGCGAGAGCTGCATTAGCTGTGTTAGAGCGAAGATCGCATCCATCGTCCCTCTTTCAGGCTTAAAACCAAACTGTTCGTCTCCTACCTTCGTTTCCCGTCTTAATCTTCCTTTGACAATACTTTCCCGGATCTTCATGGTATGCGATATTAATTTGATGTCTCTGTATTTAGAGCAATCCTGAATAGCTTCTTTTCCTTTGAATATCGGTACTAGTCCTCCATTGTTGTGGTATTATTTCCTTTGTCTATAATTTATCTATTAGGTCTCATGCTATATCGATTCCATCCTCTTCCATTTCTACAGTCCTTTCGTCTGATCTAACAGCCTAACCATTTATCATTTCTCTTATTGCCTGTTCTGCTTCTTTCCTACCTACTCCCATGATTACTCCCTCATTTAGTTCATCATCTTCCTGGATTACTTTTATATTTTCCACATTATTAGCTTTTTTAATGTACTCTCCATCAACGTTTGATCATGACCTGGTCGGTTATTACCTTACCATCATTGCCTTTCATCTCTTTGAGTGATGTATAATCTTTACTTCCATTCTCCCCCAGCTTTGGATATTCATATCAAATTTATTTCTCCGTCTTTCTTTTCTATTTCTTTATATGCCTCACTTACACCCTTGGCTTCCCGTTTTTCCGCAGCCCTTTTACTCATTTTATAAGCTTCCTTGTCATCCAGTGAAACAGTTCTGCCCATACTTTTCTTAGCTTCTGTCTGCAATAGGTCTGCAATAGCCGGAAGAAATTATGCATGTGCCATAGTAAACAACCGGTCTTTCAACGACAGACTAGTCACATTTTTGTATTAATGGTTGATATCATAATATATATATTCTTCATCAATGAGGTATGTAACTCGCAAATTTAAGTTGTATAGGTATTCATAGCATAGACATTTAGCTTTGAAAATAGGAAGATTCCTCGAGCTTTTTCTCAGACACACTCGCAAGCGAGATGAGCTGCATGTAGCATTACTGTATAATCGCACAACCATAATAGCCCTCGTGTCAAACTTAAAAATCGCTGGCAGTACCGGGAACTGAACGCAAGACTCTGAGGACAACAGTTAATAGCGCTGAACGTTTCACTACGGAGGTGGGCGGAAGGCTGTGATGTACAGTAGAGAGAGAGGCAGGGTAGGTGTTAAGGTACAGTTGTGGAATGGATGCCAGAGGTTCCATTGTATGTGGGTTGCTCATAACTTATAATTTAAAATTTTGTCAGTAACAACAGAACCAATCAAGTACTTACATATTTTACCATGGTGAACATCGAAGTCAAAGGCATCAATCTTGTCTGTAACTGAGTCAATGTAGTACATGACTTTGTGGTCGAGACTCCAGGTGAGACCATTACCGACCGCAATACTGGTCAAATGAACTGTTACCTTTCTCTCCTTCGACAAACTGAAGAGGGATGCTGTTGGTGGGATGGAGCTCAGAGGACCATTTATTGGACCCATGGTTCCTGTAATATCAAAAAAAGTAACATATTGATCTACAAATGACAGCTAATATATTCAATGATATTCATTATTAGGAATAATATTGATTAGATCCACAGACAGGAAGCTTAACATACAGTGCATCGCCAGTTTAGTTTAGTTCAACAACATATCCTGGGACGTTACCAACAGAAATAACCCAAAAGCCCTTCCCTCTTTAACATTTCGGTGGAGTTAAAAAAATGAAATACAATTTTAGCAAGGGAGAAAAAAAATACTAAAATATATTTGGCGTACGTGTTCTGGAAATATGCCAGCATAACCGTGATGATTACATATTAGTGAGAAAATGCGTCCATTATTTGATACTTCCAGTCTTCTACTCACTAAAACCAAGGGCCTGTTTATTATGAGCTCTAAATTCCCCCACACGAAACAATAACAACAAAATCTACAGCAGCCTTCCAACGATAAAACTAAAATATTTTAAAGGGTTCGTAACTAATTCTTGAAGGGGGAGGGGAAATGCCAAATAATGAAAAAAATATACTGCCGATAATTTAACATACATGGAGCAATTTATATGAAAAAGATTCAGTCGGTAGTTCAATTTAATCTGCTCTTAGCAGGTCATTGCTCAACACTACACACATGTCAGGAACATTCTAAAACAGTTGTTTTCATTGGAGAGGCACAGGTAGACATTACGCTTTACATAGCCAGTTTGGGTTCTACTTTTGGATCAACAGTTTATAGACCTGGCACCTGCTGGCCAACCATAGCAAAAGAAAACAGAAAAAACTCTGCGAGACCCACACAAATGTTGCAGTTCGGATTGCTGCAGCAAAGTCGATCAGTATATAATTTCGTGTGGCTATTACTAGCCGATTGCAGCCCTTGTAAGGCAGACCCTCCGATGAGGGTGGGCGGCATCTGCCATTTATAGGTAACTGCGTGTTATTGTGGTGGAGGATATTGTTATGTGTGGTGTGTGAGTTGCAAGGATGTTGGGAACATCACAAACACCCAGCCCCCGGGCCATTGGAATTAACCAATTAAGGTTAAAATCCCCGACCCGGCCGGGAATCGAACCCGGGACCCTCTGAACCGAAGGCCAGTACGCTGACTATTCAGCCAACGAGTCGGACAGTCGATCAGTGAGCTCGCCAGAACGTTTTGTGTCAAGTAGGAAACATTTAAACCATCTGATTTAAAAAGATCAAATGGCGTCCAACATGATCCATAGCATGCGACTGACGTGAGTCTATGCCGCAATGACTCATCAAGAAGAGTGGTCACTTCAAAACATAGCCTTAAGGATGAGCATTTCTAATGTTGTCAACTGAGCTAGCAAGCCAGGCCATCAGCAAGATGCATCCCATTGGCTGCTGTTCAAAAACTGCAGGATGAGCGTGGTACAGTGAATACAGAGCTTGAACTAGGGAACATTTTGGCGGTGTATCCTTTACTGATGAGTTCAGATTCCAGCTCCGTCTGGACCCTCGACGCTATACTACCTAGAAATAAAAACCTTCGATGGTTACGTTTAAACGCGAAAGCTCCATCAAATGAGTCGTGTCTACCAGTTGTTTTCTGCGAACAGCCCCTGCAGTCTATCGTCCATTTTTAGTCTTTTAATGAAATTAATACATGTTCCGGTTCAGTTTATTACTTGCCAAGGTTATGTCCCTAACTATTAACATCTTCAACCGCATGTATCGTTCCCTCATTCTTTTTACAATTATCAAGAGTTTTTATGGTTTCCCTCGCCTTCTCCATTCCATAATCATGATCATATTTAAATTCACTTATTTTATTTCTCTCCTCTGTTTCCAAATATTTAACCCATAATGTCAGTATTAACAAGTATTTATGAATAGTTCTCGGTCTTATAAGGTGTTAACAGTTATTTAAGTAATGTAAGCGAGTAAATTATTCAAGCGCAGTGGACGCGTATTACCTCCAAGTCCTACCCAAATTGTGACGTCATCAGAGTTACAGTAAGTTACGGCCTGGACATCACGGAGGCAGTGAGTGATAACACTGTTAATTGTTTGACTCCCTGTTTTAACACATCATCTTACAAATTCTTACTCGAAGTCGAGCAGTTTCTACTTCGGAATGATACAAGCGAAGACAACATTTTACAATTCCATGAATATGATTTAGGCTCTGATACTCTTCTGCTTCATAAAGGAATGTTTCATGAGTCGTTGCTGAATGAAGAAAAAAGTAATTGAGAACTTAAGAGGGCAAACATAATCAATCACTTCAAGAAGTAGTTCATCTTAAGAATTTGCTCTCAGAACTGTTTAAGATTTTGAAAAGAGTGAAGACACTTCCCGTGGCAACTTCAACAGTTGATGAGTCTTTCACAGGTCTTAAAAGGCCTAATACTTATTAGTGTACAACTAAATGACAGCGGAGATTAAATTCATTGTGCTTCCTGCATAAACACAAGGACGCTGCTAAGGTGTTAAATCTGGAGAAAGTGGCAGATGATTTTATATTGTAACTTTCCTAAATCGTTGACTATCTTTTGAAACATATAAAACTGCATTTAACTTGAAAAACCTGAATATTAATATTCATTAAATAAAATACACAGTCGTCGGACCTTGTACTCACACTTACTTGTTACCTGCTTACTTACACATACGTTATTTGAAGGGCGCCAGCTGCCACTCAGTGCAGCAATAATAGAATGAGACTCTTGACTATCTCTAGGGTGTGGGGTAATAAGCTTACTTTTGACAACATACCATATAAGTTCTGGGAAAAGGAGATTGGCGTTCGGTTTCCCCATTAATTTTGAGGTTAAGATATTTTATTGTCAATAAAATAAAACTATGAATTCGTTTGATAGAACAATATATATTCTTTAAATAATATATCAAAAATAGTGAGTCTTGTTGCGATAAAACAGATGAGAATATGAAATTATGACATTGCAACTGAAAGAAACTAGGCATGAATTTGAATTCTTCTTGACCGGACATTTAACAATGTATACGAAATATTTCCCTCACTGATTCACTTGACTGTACCTTCAACACTTTTAGTGTAATTACGACGTATTCCTTTGATCTGGTGTTTACTGTAGATGTGTCACGCCTAACTTGGTGATACATCCTTGTGACTGCTTCTTCTCCATATCATCTGACTTCTTTGTAAGTCAATATGGTATTACCTCTTGGCAGGTCCGGGGTTGCCCTCTCTGACTCCATGGTAAGCCCTTGCGTCCGTGTCTTCCACTAAGTGACGGACCAACTTTGGCCTCACTCTCTCAATGACCAATAATTAATGGCTCACTGAGTCTTCTCCATCTCTCGTTCACACTCGTTGACTGATCGACTGAGGCCTCTTCATCTAGTAGACTTGTTCACTGTACTGCTTCCGTTTAAATAATGACTGACGCTACAATATGCACCCACCTTTTATAGACGTTGGTTGACACAGCTACGTAATCTCCAGAAATAACAATGACATACTCCCACAACGCGGCAAATATTACATACAGTTGTGAAACCGCCGCCGGCTCGTTGGGTTTCTCAAAGAAAGTGAGCTCAGTGCTAACTAAAAACGATGACGTAGCCATGGCATAGCAATGACTTGGCAGAATCGCCAGTAGTATAACAATATAACGACGTCACATCCACATCTGATACATCGAAACTCTCACTGTACAGGTATTTAATGATAATCTACATATACGTATATATGCATACACTCAATTACAAATACGCATGCGACAAGCTTTGCGTACTGGAATTGAATAATAATTATAACAAAATAATAGTAATCTCACAGATAAAATAATAATACTGACATAATAATAATAATAATAATAATAATAATAATAATAATAATAATAATAATACAGATAAAATAATAAAAATACAGATATCATCTTGTAACGGGATTTGAACCGTTACAATATCAAGAAACGAGATTAGAAAGCGGGTATTCCTTCAGAGAACTGCTTTTACTTAATGGAGACATCTGGTGGCAGAGCTTTTCATATTTCATATCGTGAAATGAACAATATACAGTAACACGTCATTTATACAGAAAATGCATTTACGAAAGAACTTTACGAGAAGAAAAATTTACAGGTAACACATCGTTAATGAAGTTGCAAGAAGTGACGGCGAATGTTATCGCGTATATCACACCCGTCGACTGAGAAGTATTCGATCAACATGTCATCAAACTGGAAAACAAGTTCTATGAGAAAGAGTTGAGTGGAGTTGCAGTATGGACAGTTTTATTGTACGCTTAGCTGTTGTAACACAGCCATATACGAATCCCTTTAGAAAAAACAGACATATTCTACCCAGTGTTCACATATTTGATCGGGTGAGACACTGAACTCTGCAAAGTGTCAGTCAATGTTTTCGTGTAGCAGATAAGACTCGATCGGTGTGGGTAGAACAGAAAGTCGATCGTGCTTGGAGCCGCATTCCTCTTCCTTGCATTTTTCTCTCTGCCAACAGAACACCTACTCCACTAAGACTCTGGCATGTATGATCTTCAGAAAGAGTTTCAAGACATGACTCATCAGGCTAGACGCGTTGACTTTGGGTAATTGCAGTAGTGGGGGAAGGGGCACGATTAACATGAACACACGCACGTGGAATAATAAACAACCATCAATGCAAAGATTCTTATATATTCATACACAAAAAGAAAAGAAAGGGATAGTATTTCATAAATAGTGTGAATAAATAAATAGTACCGGTATTGTATGGCAATTTTTAACTATCTTCTTCTTCTTCTTGTTTCCGAATTTGGCCGCCTATGGACCGCATTGAACTTAAGGCTTTATCTTCTTCTTCTTCCCCTCTCAGAACCTCTTCATCTTTTCACTTCTGATTATCCTTTCTTTCTCAGATATGACCAGTTTGGGTCTACATTTTGGTGGTTTCTCCTGGAATGTTTTGATGCTGTCCACTCGGCTTCTAAATTCTTTTCTACCGAGCTCGATAGCTGCAGTCGCTTAAGTGCGGCCAGTATCCAGTAATCGGGAGATTAGTAGGTTCGAACCCCACTGTCGGCAGCCCTGAAAATGTTTTTCCGTGGTTTCCCATTTTCACACCAGGCAAATGCTGGGGCTGTACCTTAATTAAGGCCACGGCCGCTTCCTCCCCAGTCCTAGCCCTTTCCGGTCCCATCGTCGCCATAAGACCTATCTGTGTCGGTGCGACGTAAAGCAAATAGCAAAAAATATATATATTTTCTGTTGTGAATCATATCCATTGTAAGTCCACTTTCTATTGCATCCTTTTTTTACCTCTTCTAGCCACTTCGTCGAAGCTTTCAGTCCAGTGATGTACTTGAATATTTTCTTAGTTAGCCGTTTCTCATCCATTCTTTCTATATACGTCTGCTTATATATCTACATTAAATCCTTTAAACCTCAATTCATCCCCGACTCCATTAAACCATAACACTTAACTAAAATATATATATTACAGTAATGTTTATTATTTAATGTATATATTTTATCCTAACTTTTTCGGTATATTGCAATGTTAGCATAAGTAACTCGTAAAATCAAACTATTTAAAACTAATTCGTTTTCATTTATAAACATGAATGTGTGACAGCTATTAGGGATGAAGTTTAGAAGGACACTAAAAATCCTGGAGACATAAAGCTGAATATTTTGTTTACAAAAGTGAATCGGTTATTTGAATTATTTACCTAAGGCTATGAACAATGTTTTTAAGAATTTGTTTTAGACTCTTAAGAATATTCGAAACATGATCCACATGAACTGGTAACGGATACTGAAGACAGAAATTGGCAAACATTTTAAAGTTTATAACCGTTCGGTACTTCAACACTAATAATTTTAAGACAAGAGACTTTTATTTTTCATTATCCGTATTTACACGACGCTAATAAAATCACCAACCAAATGAATGACGGTGCGAAATGCATTAAAAAATGTAAAACATACAATCCATGTTACCAAAATTATTAACAATTTTCATTTTTTCAATAATTTTTTTACTATATTCATATTTAAAGACGGCACAGTTCTTATATGTTACTTCAATGGTTTTGTTTTGCACGTCACCTTAAATTTATGACGCAGAGATAAAATATAATGCAAATAAATGGCATTCCCTGTACGCGACAATCGACATATAATTTGAACGTGTAATGCAATATTGTGAGAACAGTGCAATACTAATGCCTATGTATTGCCGTATTTTCTTCGGTTGGTTTTTCCCTCGGACTCAGCGAGGGATCCCACCTCTACCGCCTCAAGGGCAGTGTTCTGGAGCGTGAGACATTAGGTCGGGGATACAACTGGGGAGAATGGCCAGTACCTCACCCAAGGCGGTCTCGCCTGCTATGCTGAACAGGGGCCTTGCAGGGGGATGGGAAGATTGGAAGGGATAGATAAGGAAGAGGGAAGGAAGGTACCATCCCGGCATTTGCCTGGAGGAGAAGTGGGAAACCACGGAAAACCACTTTGAGGATGGCTGAGGGTGGGAATCGAACCCACCTCTACTCAGTTGACCTCCCGAGGTGTAGGGGTAGCGTGCCTGCCTCTTACCCGAAGGCCCCGTGTTCAACTCCCGGCCAGGTCAGGGATTTTTACCTGAACCTGAGGGCTGGTTCGAGGTCCACTCAGCCTACGTGATTAGAATTGAGGAGCTATCTGACTGTGAGATAGCGGCCCCGGTCTAGAGAGCCAAGAATAACGGCCGAGAAGATTCGTCGTGCTGACCACACGACACCTCGTAATCTGCAGGCCTTCGGGCTGAGCAGCGGTCGCTTGGTAGGCCAAGGTCCTTCAAGGGTTGTAGTGCCATGGGGTTTGGTTTGGTTTCGTTCCCACTTCTCCTCCAGACAAATGCCGGGATGGTACCTAACTCAAGGTCACGGCCGCTTCCTTCTCACTTCCTTGTCTATCCCTTCCAAACTTCCCATTCCCCCACACGGGCCATGTTCAGCATAGCAGGTGAGGCCGCCTAGGCGAGGTACTGGTCATCCTCCCCAGTTGTATCCCAGACTCAGAGTCTGAAGCTCCAGGACACTGCCCCTGAGGCGGTAGAGGTGGGATCCCTCGCTGAGTCTGAGGGAAAAACCGACCCTGGAGGGTAAACAGATGATGAAGTTGTATTATTTCAAGAATAAATAGCGCAAAAATAAGGTAATGATTTCTAATTGTAGCTAAATATTCTAAGCATGCGAAAATATTTATGTAAGTACTGTATTAACAAAAAATAGTATTAGCCAAAATTTGCCGCCCTTAGTCCCGTGCCTACTGGCCCTCTAGTATACATCCGTACCTGGCGTGAAATAAAGTTTCTAGTCATATATTACACTAGCAAGATACCCGTGCTTCGCTACGGTATTATACTGAAATTTATAATTGAATGCTTATTGTTTTAGATATATAATCCTCCGAAATTCGCGATCTGACTCGTTTTCTGCGAGAATCCACCAAAATTCCCGATCTGACTCGTTTTCTATTATTTTACGGCACGTTTCCTCCCATTTTTCAATCTTCCTTTTCAGCAATCGATTTCGTACTTCCCGGGTTAGGCTCAGGTATTCCTCCCGGTCAGTTGGGTCCGTAAATCTGTGCCATCTTTTCCTATAATCATTTTTAATATGGATAAAATCCTTCAGGAGATCCAGCGTGGTGTCATATTGGGTGCCTTGGCGGCACTGAACCCGCGGCCAGGCTGCATTCTTAGTCATTACCCGTCCAGGAGCCGTTTCCAGCGCGGTCCGCACATTTGACGACGGTCCGGAACATTATTATTATTATTATTATTATTATTATTATTATTATTATTATTATGTGTTGCTGGAATGGCTGATGATAGGGAAAACCGGAGTATCCGGAGAAAAACCTGTCCCGCCTCCGTTTTGTCCAGCACGAATGACACATGGAGCGAACGGGATTTGAACCACGGAACCCAGCTGTGAGAGGCCGGCACGCTTGCGTCTGAGCAACGGAGGATCCTTATAAGTACATTAATAACAGTAAAATAAATTGGTCTCACCTCCTTCTACACCCCACGGCCGTTAAGTTTATTTACCGCCACCTCCCCCCTCCCACGAAAAATTAAAAGAAGGCTTGTTTCTTTATGTTTAAGGGAGATTCCAAACACCATTGTTCACGTCTATTACCTTCAGCTTTGAGATATAAGTATCCCCATAAAAATAATTTACTTTTTGCACTTCATATCACACTACTCCCCCCCTCCCCAAGTGAATTTTTCCGCAAAAAATACTTGTTTCTTTAATAGTAAAGGATCTTCTAAATACCAATTATCACGACTCAAAATTCTTCAGTTTTTGATTTATGTGTCCTCATTAAAGGAATTCAAGTCCTTTACACTCCCGCCCTCCAAGATGGTCCCCCACCCCCAAACGCGTTTTTCTTTGTTTTTAAAGGAGATCCAAATACGAATTATCACGTCTGTAACAACTTTAGTTTTTATTAAATGTATGTATTCTCATACAATTAAGACAATTAATTTTTCAATTCTTTCACCCCCCCCCCCCCTTCATTGGATTTTCCGACAATACGTGTTTCTTTACTTTTAAAGCAGATTCCAAATATCAAATTTCACGTCTGTAACATCTTCATATTTGAGATATCAGTAGCCTAATTAAAAGAATTCAACACCATTTTCAGTCACTTTTACCACCCCCCCCCCCGCTCCACCCAAGTGGTATTTCCGAAAACTAAAAATACACGTTTCTTTATGATTAATAGAGATAAAAAGTACCATTTTTCACTTCTGTAACATGTTAAGTTTTTTGAGATATACTGTAAAAATTCTCATTTTAAAATTTCACCCCTTTTGAGTTCCCCTTAAGTGGAGTTTCCCAAAACAAATCACCTATGTTTCTTTACATTTACAGGAGATTCCAAACACTCACTTTTTACGTCTGTAACATTTTACGTTTCCAAGATATTCTGTAGAAATAGTCTTTCAAAAAATTCTCCCCATTTTGTCACTCCTGTTTAACCGCCATTAATTGGATTTTCCAAAAACTTAAAAATACGTGTTTCTTTATTTTTAAAGAAGATCCCATATACAAATTTTCAGTTCTGTAATATCTTTCGTTTCTGAGATATATGTATCCTTATTAAAGGCATTCAACCCATTTTTCACCCTTTTAAACCCCTCCTATTGGGATTTAAGGAAACAAAAAAAGACGTGTTCCTTTATTTTTAGAGGAGAATCTAAGTACCAATTTTACATCTGTAAATTTTAAAGTTTTAAGATGTAGACACACTCATTTTAGAAATTCACCCCAGTCCTTTTCACCCCCCCCCCCAATATTTGGATTTTCCAAAAACGAAAAAATACGTGTTTCTTTACTTTTAAAGTAGATCCCAAATACAAATTTTCAGGTCTGTAATAGCTTCAGGTTCTGAAATATAAGTAGCCTCATTAAAGGCATTCAACCCATTACTCACCCTTTTACACCCTTCCTATTGGGATTTTCCGAAAACAAAAGAATACGTGTTTCTTTATTTTTAAAGGAGATTCTAAATACCAATTTTTACGTCTATAAACTATAAAGTTTTGAGATATAGATACACTCATTTTAAAAACTCACCCCCTTTTCACCCTCCATTAATTGGATTTTCCAAAAACAAAAAATACGTGTTTCTTTATTTTTAAAAGAGATCCCAAACACCAATTTTCAGATCTGTAATATCTTCAGTTTCTGAGATATAAGTAGCCTCATTAAAGGATTCAACCGATTTTTCACCCCTTTTCACTCCTCCTATTGCGATTTTCCGAAAACAAAAAAATACGTATTTCTTTATTTTTAATTAAGATTCTAAATACCAATTTTTACATCTGCAAACTTTAAAAGTTTGGAGATATAGATTCACTCATTTTAAAAATTCACCCCCTTTTCACCCTCCGATTAATTGGATTTTCCAAAAACAAAAAATACGTGTTTCTTTATTTTTAAAGGACATTCTAAATACCAATGTTTACATCTATAAACTTTAAAAGTTTTGAGGTATAGATACATTCATATTAAAAAATCATCCCCCTTTTACCCCCCACCATTAATTGGATTTTCTAAAAACAAAAAGTACGCGTTTCTTTATTTTCAAAGGAGATCCCAAATACCAATTTTCATGTCTGTAATATCTTCAGTTTCTAAGATATAAGTATTATCTTTAAAGGCATTCTACCCCTTTTTCACCCCTTTTCTCCCCTCTTATTGGGATTTTCCGAAAACAAAAAAATACGTGTTCCTTTATTATTAATGAAGATTCTAAATACCAATTTTTACATCTCTAAACTTTAAAACTTTTGAAATATAGATGCACTCAATTTAAAAATTCACCCCCCTTTTCACCCTCGCATTAATTGGATTTTCCAAAAACAAAAAAATATGTGTTTCTTTATTTTTGAAAGAGATCAAAAGTACCAATTTTGAGGTCTGTAATATCTTCAGTTTCTGAGATATAGGTACCGGTATCCTGTTTAAAGGCATTCAACCCCTTTTTCACTCTTTTTCACCCCTCCTAATGGGATTTTCTGAAAACAAAAAAATACGTGTTTCCTTATTTTTAAAGAAGATTCTAAATACCAATTTTCACATCTGTAAACTTTTAAAGTTTTGAGATATAGACACGCTCATTTTAAAATTTCACCCCCCTTTTTCACCCCCTTAGCGACGGAATATCCAAAAACCCTCTCTTAGCGAGCACCTACATCTTAATATGAATATATCCCCAAAATTTCATTTCTTTATGTCCAGTAGTTTTGGCTCGGCGATGATGAATCAGTCAGTCAGTCAGTCAGTCAGTCAGTCAGTCAGTCAGTCAGTCAGTCAGTCAGTCAGTCAGTCAGTCAGTCAGTCAGTCAGTCAGTCAGTCAGTCAGTCAGTCAGTCAGTCAGGACAAGCTACTTTATATATATAGATTTTTAACATACAGTCACAGGCGATCTCAGAGTGTCATATAACCGTACTTTACAAATTCCACAATGATAGAAGTAGATTAATATAACAGATCGATTAGAGTTGTTTGTCGAGCATGCTGAATGTGTAGATGAGCCGTCTTCCGATCACTGCTCTTGTAAGCAATATAAAATATTAAGAGACAGGTTATTAGATAACCAATAATTCTGAAAGGAGACTTACAAACATTACACACAATTAAGATCAAGATGGGCTTTTTTTTCAAGCATGGTTACACTTACCTGCCCACAATCTTCCTGAAGGGTCAGCCTTTCCGTCATTTAACCTGTTTCCTGCTTTCTCCTCATCTTCATCATCCACAGTAGCAATCCACTCGATGTGGCTTGGTGTATTACTGACTCCATCCCAGGTGAGGATGGCGAAGCTTCGGCCAAGACCAAGGATAAATTTTCCCTTTTGATCTTTCAGTGGTACAACGAAGGATACTGTTGCTCCCTCTGAAATTTAAATACATTTTATATTGAATAAAATCTCAGACATTATTGTTTAGTTGCAGGTGAAAACGCATAAAGTGCTATGGAATATATGTCAGGTAATATTGATATTTCGAAGAAAGGGATATCACTATTATTGTTTTAGTTGTCTTTTAACAACTGACTGGAAGCGATAGCGTTTAACCTGACGTGAACCAAGATATTCTGGGCGAATGACCTCATCCTGTGAGGGGTTATGCAATCCCGAACCTCAACACGGAAGTGTCGCTCTTTAACAATGTGCGCCACTAAGTGCGCAGCGATATGTGAACGCCTTATCGTCATGTGCTACAGAATGTAGCGTGTTAACAATATGATATGAAGTGTTAGTTTCTATTGTTTACAATTTGCTTCACGTTGTACCGACACAGGTTTTTTCTTGCCTACATGGGCATTTATCACTATACTTTCAAACTCCTGTTCCATTAGTGCATCATAGCGCCAGTATTCTACCTCGATATCTTTCACTTTTGTACACATTTTCATCCAGTATCCTTTTGTCAGTTCTCGCGAGCAGCGGCGTGTTATTCATTCAAAGCCGACGGCAAGAGATTGAGACATTGCTTACGGCTATGTTTTGTTTCACTAAGTTCCAACTGAGTGACAGGAAGGTAACCTCAGATCAGTAAACCCATTGGTTTCTAAATCCTTGGCTGGTCCCGCGGTACCGTGCAATCAGTGTGACGGTGTGAGCCGCCACATCTGTTGCAACGAGTAGGTTCTGAGCATGTAGCTGCAGAATGATGTAGTAAAAGGCAGTTGAAGCACTGAGTGACGAGTGAGGGGCGGGGAGAGGTGCGGGTTCCAGTCACTGTTGTGGTGGTGTGGTGTGTTGGTGCTGTGTTAGTCCTGGGAGCAGGTTTTTTACGTCTGCTCCCAGTCTGCGTGTACTTGTTTAGTGTGTCCTTACCCGGTTTTGAGAGTAATGGGGTCTCAGTCCCGGGTTCGGTTTCAGGTGGGGGGAAAGGGGGGAAGTGACAGGTGTATCTGTTAGCATGTCTTCTGTTTGTGTTGTTTTGTGTGGGTTGTTTGGGCTGGTTTCAGAGAACTTGGTGAATGTAAGTGGTGTGGGGGTTGGTCTGAGCTGCTGTGTGTTGTATGTCAGGTTCTGTTTCAGTAGCAGAGTCAGCGTCTTCAAGATCCTCTACATAAACCGCATAACGGACATTGTGAAGCTTCAGTTGTTTTTCAATTGCTTCGTAGCTTATTTCTGAGTTAAGTGAGAAAATCAAGGCATATCCGTTAGGCAGTTCCTGCAGAAGTTGAATGTGATGTTTGACTGGACTGAGAGCTGTGTGTAAGTGCCTGCGGTGATCGTGTAGTTCTCTCAATCACTGGTGAGTGTTAAGGTATCGGTCACAGGAGAGGGGAATGGAAAGAGGATGATAACTCGCGCATCTTGCATTAGAGCGTAATGCAAGTGGTTGGTGGAAGGGGGAGTTGGGATCTGTGGACATGGTTAGGAGTGTCAGTTTCCAGGCTACTCAATCCACTTGGTGGGTCCCGACAAGGGGGATTAGAGGGCGGGGGGAGTCTTGGATGTTATGAAAAAAACACTGGAACAGTCAAACTCTTACGAGGACCGGCGCGCTGATAGGTGCTCGCTCAGTGGGCACGGTCGGAACAAGTGTAGTTTTACCGTGTCGCAACGGGACGAGTTCCGAACCAGTGACCACACTGAGGGCTCTGACAAATTGCTTTGTGCCTGCGTAGATCGTGAATAGCAGGCTTGCTTGATTCTGCCTATTCTTGGCTGGCAGTTGTCGATTGTTGATTTGAACAAGGCTGTATGACAGGTGGCCTGTTCGAGGCGAGCTAGGGGCTCTCTGGTGGCTGGGCTCTGGAGCTTGGTTGTTAAGGAGTGCCGTAGATATCGCAGGAGGCGGCAGTAAGGCTAGCATTCAGGGTGCTATATTCTCAAATGCCGGAGCTCGGTGCTGACGGGTCTGCTCAGTACGAGCGCTGGGCTGCGAATGTGTTGTGTTCAATGTTGTAAAAGAATACAGGGAGATGGCTTGGAGCTCTGAAAGTGAAGCCCAATGACAGTGCTCTATATAGCGGGCGTGGTTATATATAGGCTGTTGCTTCTACGGACATCCAAGGTGAGGTTGAGAATAGGGAGCGGGTGAACAAGCTGGAAGGTTCTGAGGTAATTCAGGAAAGTGCAGAAGTTGAGAAGCACACTGAAACTCAAAAGGAAGTCCCCGGGGGATGAGCCAAGATCAATTTTCTTTGCTGATGGCCAGAATAACCGAGCTCAATGAAAATAATTGGAAACAAATTGATACTTGTACTGTAAATTGTAAGAAACAGATTGATACTAGTAATGAAAATTGTAATAAACAAATTATTAACTCTATAAGTAAACAGATTACCCGGTCAGGTCAGGAATATCCTGCTACCGCATGTAATAGTAGACGGTACAACCTGCGACTGTCTTGCCGAGGGTCAGGCGGCCATTACCAAACCTGACAACCAGAAGGGGGTCCAACGGCTACGGGCGGAGGAGTTCCCCTTTTGGAGGTCAGATGAAGCCTTTGTGCAGGAAATGGCACATAAATTCATCAGAAGTTGGCAATCAATGGCTACGAAGGCGGAAGAAGGAACCTTGTAAACACCTCAACGGCGGAGTAGGCAGAGGAACTGCGAACCACAAACTGCTGCCTTGCAGATAGGGAGTGGACCCCCAAGGCTAAGTGAAGATACCCTGACAGAAAACGGGCTGGCATGACAGCTAAGAGGGCAGCCCCCTCATCATGCTAGCTTCCGTAGGGCTAATAACCCACGTGGAGCGAAATTAACTATTCAGAGAAACATGAGAGTAGCCGGACGGATTACAAGGGAACAACCTGGCGCGAAAAGGTATATGAGAATTGGTACTTGGAATGTGACCTCTCTGTCAGGGAATGAGGTAGAAATACTCGAGGAAATGGAAAAGTACAAGCTTGCCATACTTGGAGTCAGTGAAACCAAGAGAAAAGGTAATGGCCAAATAAATTTGGATAAGGGATATGTAATGAGATACTCAGCAGTCAGCAGGAATGAACGGGCAAAAGAAGGTGTGGCCATCATTATGTCCGAAGCAGTGGAAAAAAGTGGCATGATGGGAACCTATTAACTCCAGGCTTATCACAGTGGATGTGGAACTAGAGGAAAGTATTACGCTAGTGCAGATCTATGCCCCCACGGAAGATATGCAAGAAGTAGATAAGGAGCAATTTTATGTTCAAATGCAAAAAGCTATAGACAAAGTCAGGGAAAGAAGTAGACATGATATTGTGATGGGGGACTGGAATGCTAGGATCGGAAATAGGTTACGTCAAGGACATGGATGTATGGGCCAACATGGAGCAGAACGAACCATTAATACCAATGGTGAAATAATGCTGGAAATCTGTATTGATAATGAGCTAAAGATTGGCAACACCTTCTTCCCCCATCAAAGTATCCATAAAATAACGTTTGAGGCAGTAGGCCGAGGAGCAAAGAGTTGCATTGACTACTTTTGCTACACTAAGAACATGACTTATGCAGCACTAGATGTAAGAGTCTTCCGCAGTGCAGAAATGAGTACAGAACATCGGCTTCTGGTTATGAAAACAAGGTTCAAGGCTACAACCACACCCTCTCATCTTCGATTTGAGAAAATAGGAATTTCTGCATTTATAGAGGAAGAGGTAAGGCAGAATTATGTTCAGAAGTTGGGGGAAATACTTCAGCAAACAGAAAAAGAAGAACCTGAGAGAGGTTGGAACTTAGAAGAGAGATGGAGTGAATTTAAGACGAATATTATCAAAGTAGCAGAAGAGGTCTGTGGGAAAACTACAGTAAACACACGAAGGAAACGAACAAAGTGGTGGACTGAGGAAGTCAAGGAATTTGTAAGGAGGAAAAAGGTAGCTTGGAAGGAGTACATGAGAACAAGAAGGGTAGAGGACTGGAGGAACTATGTTGAAGCACGTAATGAAGCAAAGCAGCAAGTACCAGAGGCAAAAGAAAGGAACTGGCAGGAATTTGGTGAGGAAATGGAATCAGAATACAGAAATAATCAGAAGAAGTTTTGGAAGATACTAAGATCCCTCCAAGGCTAAACTGGAAAGAGAATCAGGGACATTAAAGACAGGAACCAGAAGATCCAAACGAGGCCACGGGACATCCTTGATACATGGAGCACGTACTATGAGGATGTGTTCCGCACAGACCAGAATTTACAAGACGACGCTCGTAACGGGGCAGAAGAAGAACTAGAAGAAGGGGAGACAGTTATGCAGAGTGAAGTAAGAGAGGCTATCACTGAAATGAAGGTGGGCGAGGCAGCTGGTTGGGATGGAATTTCACCGGAATTTATGAAGTATGGAGGAGAGGCGGTGGTGAAATGGATGACAAGGATATGCCAACAAGCATGGGGCATTCGAAAGATTCCAAAGGATTGGGAGAAGAACATTATTGTTCCTATCTATAAGACTCTGGACTGCGCAAACTATCGAGTAATTTGTCTATCAGTGTGGCCGGAAAGATATACTCTCGCATATTGAAGAGGAGGCTGAGACAAGAAGTAGAGGAAAAGTTGGAAGAATAACAGTGTGCTTTCAGGCCAAGTCGACAAACACATGACCATATATACACACTAAGAACTGTTATAGAGAAACGACTTAGTCGAGGGAAGGATGTTCTAGCTGCATTTGTTGACCTAAAGGCCGCATTTGACTCGGTCCCCAGGGAACAGCTTTGGGCAGCTATTGAAGACGAAAAGGTAACCAAGAATCTCTTATGCCGCATTAGGAGCATGTACAATAGAGTCCAAGGAGTGGTGAGAATAGCTGGTGAATGCTCTAGGGAATTCGAAATGGTGAAGGGAGTAAAGCAGGGTGACAGCTTGAGTCCTCTTCTCTTTATGATCTTCATGAACCAAGTCATTAAGCAGTGTAAAAGAAGAACTAAAAGAATTAAGGTTGGCAACTGGAACATGAGACCAATATACGTCCAATCCCTGGTCTATGCAGACGACATTCTGATTTTGGCTGGGAAAGAGGAGTATCTCCAACAAGCTCTTACTGAATGGGATTATGCCTTCCAGGACCGTGGGATGGAAGTGAATGCGAGCAAAACCAAGGTTATGCAGTTCACCGAAGGAGAAAAAGTACAGCTTCAAATCAAGTGGAACAATGAGGATATTGAGCAAGTAGAACAAATTGAGTATCTGGGCACCATTTTCAGAGAGGACGGAAAATTAGAGGAAGAAATAAACAACAGAAAAGCTAATCAAGTTTACTATGCTATAAACAACACAATCATAGGGAAGAAAGAAATTATTAGAAACACAAAAATGCGGGTATACCATGCTGTGTACCTGCCAACCCTCCTGTGTGGTGCAGAGAGTTGGACAGTGCATAAAAAACTTGAGAGCCGTATGGTTGCCGCTAAGATGAGATATTTACGGAAAATTGCCGGGTAAACTCAGAGAGACAATATTAGAAACACCACAGTAAGAGATGAGCTTCAGCAGGAGCCAATAATGGATGTCATTGAAAGGAGAGGATTGGGCTGGATTGGTCACCTAGAAAGAATGGAAGATGAAAGGAAAGCGAAGCAGATGTGGCGAGCCAGACAAACAGGAAGAAGAACACGAGGGAGGCCACGGATTGAATGGGAGGAGTATATCTTGGGATTGATCAGGAAGCGAGGGAAGAACCTTGGTGAGGTTCAGAGAATGGCGAACGACAGAAGAAACTTTAGTAAATGGCTGAAATGTCCCGACGCACAAAGGGAAAGAAGAAGAAGTAAACAGATTAACAGTAAGATGGAAGAATTAATTGGTAGTAGTAACGAAAATGTTAATGCGATCATTAGTAAAATAGATACTAAGATATTAAAGGTACCAGATCAAACATCTAAGTTAGTAAATAGGTCAAATAAAGAGTGTGTTGGAATTGAAGGTGAAATTAAATTAAGTCGGAGTAATCTTCATACCCAGACCGATCAAGTCAAGGGAACAGGTACAGAGAACAGCAATAACATCGTAACGTTAAGTAATAAGATTTCTAGTAATCGGGAAGAAATTCATGAGGTGGTCGAGAAAAGATTGGACAAGTTTTACAATGCAGTTGGGCAAGAGACGAGGGAACAGGTTAGTAGAATCGAACAGATTGAAAGCAAACTTAGGGGTGGGGGGCGAGTGGTTTCTTCAGTAGGGACCAAGATTTACCAATGTTTTCTGGAAAACAGTTCAATCCTACGGAATTTGTAAAACTAGTTGAGAAAAGATTTGCAAGTAAGTAAAGGAATAATATTATCGAATGGGAATACGTGTTGGAGATCTTTTCGAGTGCTTTTATCGGGGAAAGTAAAACTTGGTTTCGAGTGTACCGGAATAATATGTCAGATTTAGGAGAATTTAAATAGTTCATTGACAGGTTTTGGGATGAATGTGTACAGGATCGCGAGAGAGAGCGTATTACGTTTGATAAAAGTAGAGCAGTAGAGGGAGGAGGAATCATGTTAGACAAGTATCAGAGGAAAGGTAGTAATTATGATCAGGAGAAAATTAATAGTAATTTCAACGGTGATAGGGATCAGCAGAGTAACCAGAGACAATCCGAAGATGGGAGGCGTATATATCTATATTATCGCAACAAGTCTTGCCATTTCAATTATCAATTTAAAGAATATATTTTGTTTGGTATCAAACACAATTAATTGTCTTATTACAATAGTAGATCAGATAACCTCAAATTTTAATGGTGAACTAAACCTCAGTATCCTTCTCCCAGAACCAATCAATCAATCAATCAATCAATCAATCAATCAATTAATCATCAATCAATCACTACTGATATGCATTTAGGGCGGTCGTCCAAGTGGCAGATTCCCTATCTGTTGTTTTCCTAGCCTTTTCTTAAATGATCGCAAAAAAATTGGAAAATTATTGAACATTTCCCTTGGTAAGTTATTCCAATCCCTAACTCCCCTTCCTATAAACGAATATTTGCCCCAATTTGTCCTCTTCAATTCCAACTTTATCTTCATATTGTGATCTTTCCTACTTTTAAACACACCACTCAAACTTAATTCGTCTACTGATGTCCTCCCACGCCATCTCTCCTCTGACAGCTCGGAACATACCATTTAATCGAGCAGCTCGTCTCCTTTCTCCCAAATCTTCCCAGCCCAAACTTTGCAACATTTTTGTAACGCTACTCTTTTGTCGGAAATCACCCAGAACAAATCGAGCTGCTTTTCTTTGGATTTTTCCAGTTCTTGAATCAAGTAATCCTGGTGAGGGTCCCATACCCTGGAACCATACTCTAGTTGGGGTCTTACCAGAGACTTATATGCCCTCTCCTTTACATCCTTACTAAAACCCCTAAATACACTCATAACCATGTGCAGAAATCTGTACCCTTTATTAACAATCATATTTATGTGATTACCCCAATGAAGGTCTAGATACTTACAATGATCCCCAAAATGAACTTTCACCCCATCAACGCAGTAATTAAAACTGAGAGGACTTTTCCTATTTGTGAAACTCACAACCTGACTTTTAACCCCGTTTATCATCATACCATTGTCCACCGTCCATCTCACAACACTATCGAGGTCACCCTGCAGCCGCTCACAATCTTGTAACTTATTTATTACTCTGTACAGAATAACATCATCTGCAAACAACCTTATCTCTGATTCCACTTCTTTACACATATCATTGATATATATAAGAAAACATAAAGGTCCAATAATACTGCCTTAAGGAATTCCCCTCTTAATTATTACAGGGTCAGATAAAGCTTCGCCTACTCTGAGTTCTATTTTCTAGAAATATAGCCACCCATTCAGTCACTCTTTTTTCTAGTCTAATTGCACTCATTTTTGCCAGTAGTCTTCCATGATCTACCCTATCAAATGCCTTAGATAAGTCAATCGCAATACAGTCCATTTGGCCTCCTGAATCCAGGATATCTGCTATATCTTGCTGAAATCCTACAAGCTGAGCTTCAGTCGAATAACCTTTCCTGAACCCAAACTGCCTTCTGTCAAACCAGTTATTAATTTCGCAAATCTGATATGTTATGCTGTCAAAGTAAGCTTATTACAATGCATATTGAATTTTGAATTTTCACGACCGCATTGTAATCGAAACCGACTTTCGACCTATTAGGTCGTGTTACGTACATTTAGTACGTGTTGAAGAGACCTCTGTACTTAACGTCCCTTCAACACGTACTAAATGTACGTAACACGACCTAATAGGTTGAAAGTCGGTTTCGATAAGCTTATTACTTCACACCCTAGAGGTATTCAAGACTCTCATTCTATTATCGTTGCATTTATTTGTAGCTGGTGCCCATCAACAGTTGTATGTGTAAGTAATCAGGTAAGCGCTAAGTGTGAGTATATAGTCGGAAGATTGAATATTTTATTTCATGAATATTTTAATTCAATTTGATTTTAAATCAATGAGTAAGTCACAGTAGCCCTTGCCTTTCTTTGGCAGCTCCAAAGTATTACATATAATGCTGAAATAGCCTCAGGCAAACTAGGAATTCCCTAAATTATCTCATAGTCTAAATGCATACAATGACAGAGCGATGATTCGACAGTTATTGTAAGAGTATTACACCATATGTTGCAATGTTTTAAAAGTAGAATCACAAATAATATATCCATATCTGATATTAGGTCTCTAAAATATGTAGGCCTAGTAGGGTACCGTAAACAATGTTACTAAGCTCAGATCAAGCCCTCAAGCCATCAGATTGCGGTATGCCGTTATTAATAGCCTACTCCTTGTCTTTACCGATATCTGGTGAAGATTTACATTACCTATTTTCAAGATACCGTGCTCGATTTATAGTACCGATTTTCAAGTAGCGAGAAGGTGGATTTAAGTCTGCGAGTCGTGAGAAATCCTTCTGTAGAGCTTAGTAATAAATCATTAATAGCTATGTTGGTCAGAGAATTTTGTTACAGTTAATGGCCGTGTTATTTTGAAACGATTATACATGATTATGCGATTCGAAGTTTCGCTACTCTCGAGAAAATGTCTTAGTTCGTATACGTCCACAATGTAAGAACTGCCATGTTTTGCTAACCATGGAGGTCGTGGCCCGTGGCTTCAAGCGATAGCCACAGAGAGTAGTGTAGTGGGCAACTCCCTGTATTCTTTACTCCCTGGCCGCCTCGTGTGAGTAGATTTACTGGCACGTAAAAGAACTCATATGGGACAAACTCCGGCACCTCGGCATCTCCGATAACAGTCAAAGGTAGTTAGTAGGACGTAAAACAATTATTATTATTATTATTATTATTATTATTATTATTATTATTATTATTATTATTTCAAAATCCTGTACCGTGTACACAGTTTCCGGTTTATTTGTCTTCACAAGTTCCGAAAACTCACTCCTGGTTTTGTCGCCAGTCGCAGCAATTTTGTTGCCCTTCAACCACGACACTAAAATGTCTTTGCGACCAACATGTGCGGGGAGGTTTGTTTTCCTGAGCAGTATGATACGGTGCATTGTTAAGGACTACAATGCAGTCAGACGGAATGTTTGGGATGAGTCGCATCTGGCAGCCACTTTGTATAATTTGTGCTGTTTATTTCGTCCTGCTAAATCTGTGATTGCAACTTCGAATCTTAAATCAACTCTGCATCTTGAATGAATCACATTTCAAAAATGCTCTTTGTCCTGAACTTCGGTTCCCCATAACCCCTGAAACGTCTTCGTGCTGCCAGCACTTCTTTACCGTGTAGTGGGTATGAACCTATGTCTCATCTGTGTACGCGACAGGCTTTTTAGATCCATTTTCGTTCTGTCTCAATGCACGGAGAAAAGCTGTGCGTCCTGCAACGATATCACTACGGTCCACTACCTCACACTTTACACTTCTCACGAGTCTCCAGAATATGTGTTTCGCTCCTGTAAACGGCATTCTTCTTTTGACAGTATTATAAAAGTTTGCGTAAATTGGGGATTTCTTTGCGAACTTCATAAAATTTCAGAAATGTTCGACGCACCGCACTCTTATCGAATTCGTCAAACCCTGTCGTCTTGTTCTCACGACGATGACTTTTACCCGGGGTTCGAATACCAGTCCCACCTTCTGCGGCTTTTTCACACTGCCTAGCAATAGTACGACCAGGCCTTTCACTTCTACCGATAGCTTTAGTAGTCCTTTCCACAGTTTTCTTGAGAGGGATTACGAGACCTCTCCCCGTGTTCTCTTTTCCTATTTGCAAAATTATAGGATTAAATGAACTTCCTGTTCTGAGATCGAAGCACTTTGCGCGATTTTATTCGGGACGTCTGCATTCTACATTCAATGCAACGGCATATCAGATTCTGTATAATTACCTTGAACGTTTACAAGCTCTTTAGTACGGTATAGCTACACTACATCCAACATGCAATCGAGCTTAGTGCTAGAGGTACAATACGCGCGTGTAGACTGTAGTATCGCACGCTCTGATTAAGCTCACGCCTTAATTTTATACATCCCTGCAAGAACTGCAATCGCAAGGAGATTACAATCTTTGCTGCACACTTCAGAAGAACGGGCACTGCGTTGTTGCCCGCCTGTTGAGGGGCTACATACCTGCTTGTTGTGGAAGCTCAATCTAACCACAGTACTGATATTTCTAAGAGAGTGTGATAGTACATGTATCACACCCTCGCACTCTATTTAGAAGTGAGATATTATTATTGTCAGTATTCGATTATTATTATTATTATTATTATTATTATTATTATTATTATTATTATTATTATTATTATTATTATTATTTGTATTTCATTTGCATATTTATTCTTAATATTGTAAGCTGGAAGGTCTCCGTATGTGGTATGAGTAATTTGCTTTGAACAACGGCTGGTAAAATCATTGCTATCATAATTCAGGAAATTAGTATGACTCATGCAGGCATCCCAGAGTCTGATGAGATGGACTTGTTGATGTAGTCGGATACATCCGATGACTCATGTGAAACACCCCAGAGTCTATTGGTGGTGTTATTGTCTTGGGGCCAGAAAGAGATTCAGGGCGTGGTCTTGACCAGAGGATCTACTCGTGATTGGCTGGCCAGGATCAATCTCGACGACACTGTACGGGAAGGAAGTAGTGCCGACACACGACACGAGAATGAACTTCACACTGGACGGTATTGTAATAGACTTCAAACGTTTGTGGAAGGTAGTCTTATTATGTTTGTGGAACGTGACTGGCCTACAACTGTGCAGTGCTTAGGCACTTGGTATTGTATGACTTGTGGCGGTTTGGTATTATATACTGGTGAAAGTTCATATCTCAGACTTTCCAGAATTTACGTTTTAGAACGACAAGCATGTGTTGCTTAAGTGAATGTGTCTTTCAAACCAGTGTTAAGAGTCACTGAACACAGTGTTATGAGGTACAGTATCTGTGTGATATAATAAGTGCCCATTATGAGAATCTGCAAGTCGTGTTGATACAGAGACAGTGAAGGGTACTTATCTACACATATGTGCATTGTTCAACGGACTAACTGCAAATGGTGGTTTAGTCCTCGCTTTCGTTTTCCCACTGTTTTCATTATTGTTGTTGTAAATATGGAGCCTTCCAGTAATATTTTGTGTGTGTATTATCCGACTTTGCTGGCAGGACCTAGTATTTACAGTGCACTATGTCTTCTGGTATAGGCTAGAGCAATTTTGTTACTTTCATAGATCTGTCTCTGTCTTATCCTTGGCTTTGACAATATGAAAGTGACTGAGGTATGAGCGATGCTAGTAATGCCAATCCTTATGCAGCCAGTCCCTTCTATGAATGGTGTGAAAATGTTGCTCATAGGGTCCGTTGGTGTATGCATTTCAGTGGGCTTGGCAGACTGATATGTAATAGCAACTCTGGCTCGGTGAGGAAAGCAACTGGAAACTACCTCACTCCTCATTTCCCTAGTACGCCTCTTCAGTGATGCCTAGACCATCTATGACAGCTGATGGCAGAGCTGTCGAGGATCCCACCAGCGGCATCGCTGACGGACTGAACATACATACATACATTACATGTATATTTTGGTGTGTTGATGAGGTGTTCATGCACGGATTTTATTGAGAATATTGTTAGTTATTTCAGAATCAGTGGAGTTATTGATGAACCTAGGTGCAGTTCCTACCTATTTAGTCGTTTTCAGAACGTTAGGTAAGGCCTGAAGCAGATGTACCAGAACGCAGTTTTTGTACACGCCCTGGGAGAGAAAGAATTATTATCGTGCTCTATTAAAATTCGAAGGATCCATTCTGGTGAACTCTGGCACTCATACTACGGACATTTCGATGAATTATTTTGAATAATTTATTTTCAATTATTTTATTAAGGTTTTGAGTAATTTTATTTATGATCATTTATTAATATGTCCGATTCGTTGGCTGAATGGTCAGTGTACTGGCCTTCGGTTCAGAGGGTCCCGGGTTCGATTCCTGGCCGGGTCGGGGATTTTAACCTTCATTGGTTAATTCCAATGGCCCGGTGACTGGGTGTTTGTGCTGTCCTCAACATCCCTGCAACTCACAAACCACACGCAACACTATCCTCCACCACACTAACACGCAGTTACCTATACATGGCAGATGCCGCCCACCATCATCGGAGAGTCTGCCTTACAAGGGCTGCATTCAGCTAGAAATAGCCACACGAAATTATTATTATTTATTTATATTAACAGTAAAGTTACAAGAGTAAACAATTAATACAAAATACCTCCCATCTCAATTCTGTATTATTGTTTTATTCGTATTTCATTTTCAGACCCACAAATTTCAAAATAAAGATTTATTCAACTGTCAAAACTAAAAGCATTGATGTATTCAGGTGTTGGTTTCAATTTTTGAACAAGAAAATAAAATTATCATTTTAATGATTTTCTCAATAATATTGCTAAAACCCCATATGATCGGTATATCATTAAAAGCCTATATTATTTATATGAAACTAACATTTCATTAAAGTGAAATACGGGCCCCGGAAGATATAGACAAATAATTGTATATGGCAACTTCAACGGCTCTTTTGCGAGCGATATTACAATTCGGAAAATATTGTGTACATAATCTTGATTTTGACTCTTTTCTACGTTCATTTTAACATTTACAAATTTTTAAAGGACCTACATTCATTTTAAATTTTAAATAGTTTTTATTCGACTTGACGGGGAACGTCCCGGATAATAATGGACTATTCCAGCACGAAATTTGTTCCATTTCATCGATACCAAACCGACATTGATTGGTTTGAGAATAATTCCATCACGTTTGCAAGTCGTGGATTCGGTAGAGAACTTTTGTTGCTTGCAGAAGAGATGTTTATTCGTACCTTAGATATTGCTGCTGATGGCGGCTATCCAGAGTTACCGTAATCATTCCGCTAGTGATACCGGTATCTCGTCAAGTTAGCATTTATCCATGCTGGATTATAGACCCCATGATTTTGACCTTAAGTTTGCATTCCATAGAAAAGTTTCCAACACACGATCTCTCCTTTCTCCATGACCTAACTTTCTGATTACGAATTATTATTCCCTAATCAATGAACAACGAACCGGATTTTTAAGGTCTTTCGTACTTAAAATCATAAAATCAAGTCATCTTGCCAAAATGGGTGAAAAGCAATTCACTTCTCCAGAATGAGGATTTATGGTTAATGTGTAAATAAACTTTATGTGTTTTAATAAATATTTTCATATTCTCATCATCGACAAGGAACTTCAGATTTCATCACTTAGGCCTACATATTCCTTTCTAGATATCTGTATCAGCCTATTCCCAGTATATCTTAAAAGTAAAATAAATTCTTGTGTAAGTTATTTTTATCTGTAAAGACTCTTACCTATTTGCACAAAAGTTTCTTTCTTTGTAGAAGGACAATATTTGCGGACCTGTGAACCACGGATATCTACCGTATAGAGAGCCTGTTCTTTCTCATCCCAATGTGGTCCTTCACCGACAATTGCCCTTGATGATATGCTCTCTACTCTCGGTGCTGCCATGTCTCACTCACCTCTGTAAAAAGTACAATAATACATAATTTGCTGTTAAAAACTGCAATGCTAATAAAGCTATGTATGTATGTATGTATGTATGTATGTATGTATGTATGTATGTATGTATGCATGCATGCATGCATGTATGTATGTATGTATGTATGTATGTATGTATGTATGTATGTATGTATGTATGTATGTATGTATGTATGTATGTATGTATGTATGTATGTATGTATGTATGTATGTATGTATGAACCTCAACCCGAAGGCTGGTTTGATCCCCAACCGTTTCACCACTAGCTGTCAAAGAAAGCCCAGGATTCACTGTAGAGGCAAACAAGGAAAATGAGATGGTTTCCCGTTGCATTCTTCACAAAGCCAAAGTTGCCATGTGAACTGAACTGCACCCACTAACGGACCCTATAAGCGACATCTTTCCATAGGGACTGTCTGCATAGGGAAATATTATTACAAGTATCACACATACAGTGCCTCTCAGTCACTTTCATATTGCCAGGGACAGTCAGAGGTTAATGAAATTAACAGAGCACTGTTAATCACTGTTTCATAGCAGAGATGGACCCCTGTGCTGATGATAAGTAATTAGTGAAAAAGTTTTTTTAAGGTGGTGTACTGTACGAACAATATTAAGGAGTATCGGCAAAGAGAATTGTTTTCATACATATGCACCATTTTATGGAATGTCGTACCCATCAACATTTAGCCTGCAAGTCTCTTTAATTAACTATGGACATCTATAGATGTACAGCTGGCACCGTGATCTATTTCAGTTCTACGTTTATCTCAAAATCTTTAAATGTTGATTCTAAACTTTATTTTAAAGGCCACCCTCTGCAACTGTCATCCTATATAATCGAATCTGCTGGACTCCTAGATAACAGAACAATATCCTGCCTTGTCTATTTAGACTCTGTTTCATCCAAAGTTAGAACTCTTAACTCATTGATAATACTGTAATAATTTCGTGTGGCTATTTCTAGTTTGGTGCAGCCCTTGTAAGGCAGACCCTCCGACGAGGGTGGGCGGCATCTGCCAAGTATAGGAAACTGCGTGTTATTGTGGTGGAGGATTATTATAACGTTAACGACTTTTTCTGTGAGCACTATTGCAATTAGGAAAATATTGTTTAGGCTATATAATCTTGACTTTGACTGTTTTCTACCATACCAAACCCCATGGCACAACAGACCCGAAGATCAAAATATCCGACCCAGCAGAAAATCGAACATGGGGCTCTCTGAACCGAAGGCCATTACGCTGACCATTCAGCCAAGGAGGCCAACATTGTGAAGACTGAGGATTGGATATGTTGTAAGCCATGAGGAAAAGTCAGCAACTATTAGATCTAACCTCCCCCCCCCCCCGACCCCATGACACTACAGCCTTGAAGGGCCTTGGCCTACCAAGCGACAGCTTCTCAGCCCGAAGGCCTGCAGATTAGGAGGTTCGTGTGGTCAGCACGACGAATCCTCTCGGCCGTTATTCTTGGCTTCTAGACCGGGAACTATCAGATCTACTGCATTATATTTGCTACATCTACCTTTGATACCTGGAGAAAACATGACCTGATATCTTCAATGATTTGCCAGCAATAGTTTGAAATTACATTCGTCTTAGGACTCCTCACGAACGTCACTAATATTGATAATGAAAAATATAATAACACACTCGTTAAATTTCCGAGATATTAATATTATTCAGCATATCTTCAGGACATACTCTCATTGTATGAAGACCATCAGCATAAGAATCTGTTTATATTATTTCTACCTGAGTGAATTTCACTCCGTTCTATTCTTCCAAATAAATGAATATGTGCGTTCAGCGACAAAAGATTACGAACTTTGTCTATTTCTACTCCTGTTTTGAACTAACCTATTATCAACTCTCAGTGAAGGCCGATTTTATCAACAAATCCATCTTTCGACTCCCTATAATACTCCACCGTTGATTTCGTATCCTTAAGGCTGTCAATACTCAATACTCTAACATATGTCTTAATTAAGACCATAGTCTTATCCCACCACCCCCGAAAACTAGAATGACTTAGGATGACGTTGAATACTTAGCAAAATAACAGATTTGAACAACCGGTGTCGCTATTTCCAGCCATAGTCTTGCATGTTAATAAACATTATCGGGCCGATGACTTAGATGTTACACCCCTTTAAGCAACAAACATCATCATCATCAAAAACATTTTTCATTGAGAGAGTTGATGGACAAAATGTGAATAAATGAATTGAACATCTGAGATGCTGGTTTTACTGTTTTTAAGTTCACCGTCAATACCGGCACCACTCATATAATCGTAATTAAACTCTTATGGATCTAACAAGAATCGCTGAGAACCAATTGAGAGGCGTTCCGAGTCGTAGTTGTCCATGGAAATAGAAAGCAAAGTAACGTTTTAAAAAATCACTTATTTGCAGGCTGTATTCAGGCAGCAATCGCAAGTCTCAACGAACCATCATGCATAATATTTCGTCATGATGCACGAAGAGTAATCGTAGATTTTCAGTAGTTAGGTTATACAGGGCTTTATTTTTAACACTTGACAGATGCGTTCGCCTTTCCGTCACAAGCGTGCATGCAGCGCACCGTCGGACTCCCTGCTCCAGATACTGTGTATACAATACAATCGTACTTTATAACAGATGCTAGAAGTGTCGTCCTTCCTGGATAATACTGTATTCAGAAAGCATATTCTGAATGACGCGAGTGAGTTCTTCCACTGAAATGTTTCGGATCTCATTCGTAATGTTTCCTTTTTAGTTCCTCCAATATATGAGGATTTGTGTGATAAACATTTTCTTTCAGCCTACCTCACAAGTAAGCCAACGGCCGTTGCCGTGTTGAAACACCGGATCCCGTGAGATCTCCGAAGTTAAGCAACATTGGGCGTGGTCAGGAGTTGGATGGGTTGCCACGCGGTGTTGGTGGGGGTAAGGGAATGGAAGAGCGGAAAGGAACTGGCCACCCTACCGCACGTAAACTCCTGCTCAGGACCACCTCTGCGGAGGTTCGGACCTGCCTTCGGGCAGAACAACCCTTACCTTACCTCACAAGTAAAAGAAGGTGGCACTTCACCAGGAAAGTTCCGAACAAATTTAACACATCCGACGAGCTGATTCGTATTTGAAATACGCTTTTCACCCGAAGATGCCCTGCTGTAATGAAAGCGTCTCTGCAAATTAACAATCCAGGGTTTCGACCTTCGACTGAGCACTCCTCATTTGAGCACTCGTCACCGGAGGCTCCACAACAGCTTTCAAGGACAGAACCGGTGCTATCACGCGCCTGGCAGCGGAGAAGGAAAACGCTGCCATCGGTCAAGGGTTAAAAATAAAGCCCTATATGTAGAGGACGGCAAGGAAGTATGGTGAACTCACGTTAAATACGCGCTGATTCTACTGTCGTGATACTAGGAACGCATGTAGTGACGTCTTGCTAAGTTTCATATAGGAGGATTGCGTTCTGGTCTAAACAACACACACATACATATACTATGTACACACGCAGGTATAAACATCAGAGGATAATGTCAGGACAAACCTAGACTTACTTTGTAATTAATGTTTATATGTCAGATTCATGAGCCTCCGTCGCTCAGGTGGCAGCGCGCCGGCTGGTTCAAATCCCGGTCACTCCACGTGAGATTTGTGCTGAAAAAAGCGGAGGCGAGACAGGTTTTCCCCACGTACTCCGGTTTTCTATGTATTCTTTCATTCCAGCAACATTCTCCACTATCATTTCATTTGTCAGTCATTAATCATTGCCCCAGAAGAGTGCTACGGGCTCGGCAGCCGGCACAATTCCTATCCTCGCCGCAAGATGTGGGCTTCATTCATTCCATCTCTGACCCGATCACTGACTGGAAAATAGGTTGTACAATTTCATTTTCATGTCAGATTCACCATTCTTTCTTTAACCGTGGGATATCTTTGGATCACAAGCTTGTTGGAATCTGGAATTTCGTGCATTAAATCTTCCATTTGTCATTGCATTTCTCCGGAGTCACTGGTATAGTTATAATTATTTTCAATTACATACATACGTAAAAAAGTGCACTAGTTATCCTTCAAAAAGAATTGTAGCATATCTATAACTTCGCCTGCAACTCTCAAGTGTTCTCAAGAATACAACACCTATAGCTGACTATATATTGAGGAACAGAACTGAATAGTTATTTGAACACGTCCCACAACTTTGGGCATAGGCATAGTAGGTTAACCAACTGCCCTAAACAGCCGATCTTTATGAATTTTCTCCTTTAACCTAGTGACTTATAATATCAAGTAGGACTCCTTTCAATGTTGCACACATGATAATCAGTGGCAGATTAGGGATTACATATCAAGAATGAGGGGAACTCTTCTCGTACGGTAAGTTCAGAGTAGACTATATTAGGTTGGAGTGTACTTGACGTTTTTTACTAGGAAATGACTGCCTGGTTCATAGATTAAATGTTGGTGTTGTATCATAATTAAGACTGTTACGGGGATACCCGTGGAGCAGAAAGAGGTTAAAGAAGGTGCCGGGGTGAATGAGTCTATCTACAATATCAAGAACTGATTTAAAACTTTAACAAAGGTTATATTTCTTTTAGAACTTCAAACTTAACAATTTTTCATAACAATGAAACGTCAGGTACAATGACAAACTTTAAACAAGACAAGAAAATCCAAAATTTAGTGACTTTTACAAAACATGGGCTTCAAGCCCCTCGCTTTACAATTCTTGAGCTCCCAGCTCAAATTTACAAAGAACACAAATTTATTCAAGGGCAGAAATCCCCTAATTCATGGAACACTTGCTCCCGAACTACAATTTCTAGCCTTCTAGAGGCACTCTTTGCAATTACAAAAATTGAAAAAGAGCTAACAGGCTCTCGGTTCCATACTGCCTACTCAAGGCAACATTACATCAATCTCTCTCTCAAACCACCATTTACAAATGCAACTAATTTTTACAGGGGTATTAAATACTTGCACTCCTAGATATGAACACTAAAAAAACTAAGGGGCTCTAGGCTGATGAAACAGGGGCTATTCCCAAACTACTGGGGTGATTCGTATAGAAATTACATTAACACATTACAGTAGGAAAAACAGTTAGAGAAAAACTTAGTCACCCCAAACCAAGATGAAGGGGAGCTCGAGAGGGTACTTCACTCTCTATCCCCGGTTTACAGTTAAAGATTTTACGAAGGTTTTTACATTAGCCGTAGGAAAGTTACATTTTAGAAAAGCTTGTTACATAACTAAAGAGTCGGACCTTTCCCTCGGGTTATACTGCGGAGGTAGCAAGAAAGAATAAAGTTATGTGGCCATTACCTTGTAGATGTTCCAGCTGCCGACGAACGAGCCCACCCGCCTCCTGCTTAACACACACACTCAGATAGACGTCGATCAATTGGCCAAGAAACGTGAAAAGACGCAGTTTATAAACCCTCAGGGAAGGTTCGAGATCATCCAAGACTAAACCAGCCACACCCTCTCCATTTAATTGGTCAATTTCAAAGTTACACTCAGAATCGAACAAGAAGCCTGTGATAGGTTGAAAATTAATTGCTGAAATTTTTCATTGGCCAGATTCAAAACTGGCGGAAAGGAAAATGAAATATTGCCAACCCAAAAATAAATTAACATCAATCAGTTAAAAAAAAAAAACTAGAAATACAAAACTTCTTTAAATTATAAGTTCTTTCACTTTGCACCAGGGTGCATGATCATAGTTTTTGGGTAGTGTCATCTGTGGAGAAATGTCCAAACTTCTTTATGTATAGCAAACAAAACTAGGAGAAATTCAGTTAGTTTAGGAAACTTCGCAATAACAAAATTACTCAATATTTTAGTGGTGACATCTTCTGATTAAAGTTCCAAGTTGGTGTAGTTTCGGTTTCACTGTTTTACCAATAGAGGAGTTCATTTAGGCGCTAGTTTTGAATGCGCGGCGTTGAGGTGTACCTCCCGGTACAAAGACCATGGTCGCCCTTTCCCATCCTCGCACCGCTGAAATCCTTCAATGAGTCTAAGCGAGTGAGCGTGTGCTCGCTGAGTGCCTGAGTGTCTTCCTACCGATGAGCTTCCACTCAGCATTTGCGGTGAATAAAAATGTAGGGCGGAAGCACAGTATACACTCGAGCGTCTGGAGCAGCCACTCAGTGTCACTGATCAAGGTCGTGCACGTGCCATGTATATAACACCTTAGACTGCTATAACACTTCGATGACTTCCGGGTAGTTCAATGCTTAACAAGGCAGACAGACGACAGTATGGAATTCCAGTCCGCTTTTTTCTCCTTTTTAAAGGAACATACAATTACGTTTTGTTTTTTGTTTTTTTGCTGGTGGCTTTACGTCGCATCGACACAGTTAGGTCGTATGGTGACGATGGGACTGGAAAGGGCTAGGACTGGGAAAGAAGCGGCCGTGGCCTTAATTAAGGTACAGCCCCAGCATTTGCCTGGTGTGAAAATGGGAAACCACGGAAAACCATCTTCAGGGCCACCGACAGTGGAGTTCGAACCCACTACCTCTCGAATACTGGATACTGGCCGCACTTAAGCGACTGCAGCTATCGAGTCACAATTACCGGATAAGAAGCACAAGAAAACAAGTGCAATAAATGAAGTTCAGTGTGAACTACTTGGTAAATTTAACTTAAATATGTCCGCCCAACAATTAACTGACTGGCTGTATGGTTAGCATCGAGGCCTTCGGTTCAGAGGGTCCCGGTGGGAAGGGGATTTTAATCGCCTCTGATTAATTCTTCTGGCCTGGGGACTGGGTGTTTGTGTTTGTCCCAACACTTTCCTCTTCATATTCACACAACACGCTGCACTGCCAACCACCACAGAAACACGCAATAGTGATTACATTCCTCCATGTAGGGTTGGCGTCCGGAAGGGCATCCGGCCGTAAAACAGCCAAATCCACATATGTGTGGCACAATTCTCACCCGCGACCCCAAAGAGGTGGGCAAAGCGGTAGAAAAATTTCCGACCAACAACTGTTCGTAAAAAATTACAAAACATGAAAACAAGACTGAAATATAAAGTAGAATTAAAGCGTACGGGAAACAAATGCATATCGTTAAAATGATGGGAGAAGCGGCTGATGATTCTGATGGAGGGGGAGAACAACCCTATCATCGGCCGTCTGAAAGGTAGGAAATCTTAGCCTGAATATTACGACATTAATAAATTGAGGAAAATGAATTATGATGAAAATAATATATATTGACAATTGAATATAATTTTTAAGGAGCCAGATCTGCAGGACCGGACGAGTTGGCCGTGCTGTTAAGGGCGCGCAGCAGTGAGCTTGCATCCGGGAGATAATGGGTTCGATCCCCACTGTCGGCAGTCCTGAAGATGGTTCTCCGTGGTTTCCCATTTGAACACTAGGCAAATGCTGGGATTGTACCTTACTTAAGGCCGCGGCCGCTCCGTTCCTACTCCTACGCCATTCCTATCTCATCGTCGCCATAAGATCTATCTGTGTCGGTGCGACGTAAAGCAAGTTGTAGGATCTGCAGAAGTTGTCATCTCTTCGACTTCCAACAGAGGCGTCATAACTCCGCAAACATCGGAGTTTCTCCAAATTTGTGAGTCATAGACAGAGTCAGGCCGTGGTACATCGACACTGGTTGAATTCTTCCTTTCCATTGCAAGTGGCCTGTACATTAATGTTAGGGACGCCTTTTCTGTAAATGTAGTGATTCCCATAACATGTGACTTGTAAATTTGTACATGAGTACAGTCTACAGTTCCGATAGCACAAGGAAATGAAAAACGTTCTTGCCACTTAGCCTGTGCTTCCTGCATCTCAGCAACATTTGTTGGAAATTTTATCCAATAATCTGCTTTCATTTCTATTGAAGTCAAAACCTGCGAAAATGTTTTTGACACGGTGCTCCGACTTACACCGACCTCTTCACCAACTCCACTCTGAAATCCTGGGTCACCAACGTAACGCAAGAAGATTCTCATTTTTTCTTCGTTTGTTAGTGCACCACCTCTTGTTTCTTCGGAATGCCCAAGGAAATGCTCCGCTAACCATTTAACATGTTCGTTACTGAACCTATATAACACTTTGTAATCAAGTTGAGATGATTCTCTGCGAAGTTTATATACCGTAATTTCCTTTTCCGATTAACCACTACCATAAACTCTGCCATGGTACTGAACTTGAAACTATCGCTTTGAGTCACCTACTGAACTAGCTCAAGGAAACACGAGCAGGCGCTAACGGAAATGAGTGCCTGCTTTATCTTTATTCACCAGAAATCTAAAGCGCCCGCTCTGCTACTCGAGCGACTGGAGTGTGTGCTCAAGGTCACAGGTCTGCTGTGAGTGATGGCTTCCGACAGGCGGTTTTTATTCACCTCATTGCGAGAGCCTGCTCTAAATTCGCGAGTAAAGAGTGCGTGCTCATTTTTTTTCACACCACCCAATGTGTTAGTGCGACGTTAAACCACTAGCGAAAAAAAAAAAAGGTTAAATGACTTATTTTCTTGATGGTTAATCCACGACAATCACCTGTAGAAAGGGTTTCCCGCTCTACAATTATGAATAATCTCCTACTTATTCGTTTACCGGGCGAGTTGGCCGTGCGGTTAGGGGCGCGCGGCTGTGAGCTTGCATCCGGGAGATAGTGGGTTCGAATCACACTGTCAGCAGCCCTGAAGACGGTTTTCCGTGGTTTCCCATTTTCACACCAGGCAAATGCTGGGGCTGTACCTTAATTAAGGCCACGGCCGCTTCCTTCCAACTCCTAGGCCTTTCCTATTCCATCGTCGCCATAAGACCAATCTGTGTCGGTGCGACGTACAGCCACTAGCAAAAAGAAACTTATTCGTTTACAAATTGAATGTTTAATTCCCAACGCCTTTGCGAGCAAGGACACAAAACAGCCCTCGTTTCAGTCGTTATGAAGTTTACTATAAAATTTTTGAAACTTTCGTTATTTCTACTGAAAACAGGTTTAACTTTAGATCTGACAATCACAGTTGGTAAACTTCTGCTCATAAAACGGTGGAGAGTGTATATTCCCTATTAAAATCTTACCCAGAAGCGGCGATGTGGAGAAACCATTACATTTTTATTCCATTTTATCCGGCTGAAACTAGGAATTATATGAATTATTAAAACAAGGAATTTGCACAAGCCTCGTTGTTTTGTCAGCTAATTGTTTCCTTTAATTATTAACAAAATTATTAGCGGAAATACGCACAAAATGTCGTTCGTCGCGGCTCACCGATTTGTATAGCGCCACTGCAAGTAGTGGACACTTTGCATGTGCAGTGAGGAAGGGTAACAGAGGTATACTTTCTGGCAAGGCCATGGACACTTGAGGTACGATTCACCCGCTTGACACGAGCTTTCTTTAGTCCAGCAGTCTCTTTAGTGTCTGCTAGTTTCTTAGTGTGCTAATTTGTAATTGTATAATCACGCCGTACTTCTACTTAATTGTAATACATGTGTAACATTATTCCTTGGGTGAACGTTTTATTGTATAGTATTGAATCAACATCTCAAAAAAAAAACTATAATTACCGCACTTAAGTTGCTAAACAGTCAACCTTTACCTCTCTGTAGAAATTCGCTCAGAGAGCATAAAAAATCTTACCATTTCATAGGTTTTTTTCAGTTTTGATGTAACCTATATAATCCACCCCCACCCGCTATATCCCACAAACCCTCGTAGGTACGTATTGCTGCCTGTATCCTCCCCCCTACTTCTAATTCCCAATCATCGCTACTGATCTTACCCTCAAACATAAAAAAATTCTCCTCTAGGTGGGCGGGATGATTTCTTCTTGGGGATGCCTGGTCTTCACTGGAAATGATAACCCTGAACTGTCAAGTTGGCAGAGCTGTAGGCGAGGATTCGTTCTGTTATCGGGATTACATAAGTAAAGATAAACATGCCATATTTCGTTGACTGGATGTATCTTCACCTCATTTCAGTCATCAAGGAATGATTCTTTCTTCTTATGAACGCAGAAAATTGGTTTAGATCCATTCAGTGAAGAGTGTGTTGGTAGTTGTAGTCATGGTCATCACATCACAGTCTATTTTATAACGTAGAACAAACAATTGAACATCTTCATATAGTACATACACGGTGTCGCAGGAGGAATGGTCAATATTCAGGGATATGACAGGAACGATCATTTGAAGCCAGTAGCGTAGCCAGGATTTCAGTTTGGGAAGGGAGTGGGGCATTAAGGTAGTTCTTCATCTAGAATTTTATTTTGACAGGTGTCCACACTTCCAGAGTTCAGGTGGTATAGAGTACCTAAAAAGGAAATGAGTGTCCTTGGATCCAAGTAAGAGTGGTGGATTCGTGCGGATTCCGGAAGCTAATAGTAATCTTAGTCTTCTTATTCTTCTTCTTCCCCCCGCTTTTCCCACATCTGTGGGGTCGCGGGTGCGAACTGTGTCGCACACATGTGGATTTGGCCCTTTCTTACGGCCGGATGTCCTTCCCGACGCAAACCCTACACGGAGGGATGTAATCACTGTTGTGTGTTTCTTCGGTGATTGGTCGTGTTGTCTGAATGTGAAGAGGAAAGTGTTGGGACAAATACCCAGTCCCCGAGCCAGAAGAATTAATCAGACGCGATTAAAATCCCAAACCCGGCCGGGAATCGAACTCGGGACCCTCTGAACCGAAGACCTCAACACTGATCATTCAGCCAATGAGTCGGACTCCGTAAGCTAATAGTAATGTACATTATATATAAAATGCTTAATAAAAGTACATTCGTTAAAACTCCTGGGGTGTCTGGATTCCTTGGACGACAACCCCCACCCCCCTCACCAACCTCTGCTACTCCGATCCCAACATAAGTGCAGCATTTCATATATTCCGAGTACAAATGAAATGAATGCAAGAATAAACAGTTTGAGTAAAGATGCAATATTCTGGTTTAGAATAAATACGGTAATGTTATTATAATAATGGTCATGTGATAATAAGGTTGCCAGATTTCCGGATGGCAAATAAAAAACAGTCGCTTTATTCCAGATAGCAAATAAGGAACTCTCCCATTTCCTTGCCATACAGCGCTAAATTAAGGCACCATAGCCATGATTTTTTTTTTTTTTTTTTTTTTTTTTTTGCTATTTGGCTTTACGTCGCACCGACACAGAAAGGTCTTATGGCGACGATGGAATAGGAAAGGCCTAGCCATGATTAAGAGAAGAGACCGGGGTTATATTAACAAATAAATACCGGTAATTATATAACAGCGTCAGCGTGAAATATGCAGGTACTTAATTTATTTCAAACGAATAATGCGTTAGTCTTCACAATGAAATGAACATTTCACAAGTACTTGTCATTTGAAGAAGCAATTTGTAACAGTTTCTTATTCAACAAAACTTCCTTGAGAAATTCCTTACAATTCTCATCATAGTTGAAGTACACAGGAAGTTCATTTTTTATTAAATCTACTAAGCATCTGTTTCTGTCATTTCTCCCTTTTATTGCCATTACTGGAAAATACTATTTCAGTATATGTATTCGATGGAAATATACATAAGACAAACTTAAGTGCCATCAAAATATTCTTCAGGTTTTCTGGGCCAATTAAACCGGTGATATATACCCGCTTATCTGCTATTGTTTTACTTAGGAGAGTTATTTTTAGCTTTTCACCAGAAAACAAATTAATTCTACAACTTCTAAACACATGTCATCAATATTCAGCTTTTCCTGTAAACCTAGTGTCCCCACTAACTTTAAAATCTTGCTGAAATGAGGTGGAGTTTTCTAGAGTTATATAATTCGTCTTCTTCTTTATCCGGTTACCCTCCAGGGTAGGTTTTTCCCTCGGACTCAGCGAGGAATCCCACCTCTACCGCCTCAAGGGCAGTGTCCTGAAGCTTCAGACTCTGGGTCGGGGGATACAACTGGAAGGATGACAAGTACCTCGCCCAGGCGGCCTCACCTACTATGCGGAACATGGGCCTTGCAGGGGGATGGGAAGATTGGAAGGGATAGACAAGGAAGAGGGAAGGAAGCGGCCGTGGCCTTAAGTTAGGTACCATCCCAGCATTTTCCTGGAGAAGAAGTGGGGAACCACGGAAAACCACATCTGGCTGGCACATGTCTTAACAAATTACTGTATTCAGTATCAAGAAACTGAAAGAATTCTTTTAAGTGTGAAACTCTTTTTCATGAATTTGAAAAGTAATTGAATACTTTAATTATCAACATTTCAATATCAATTGACAAAGAATTCATCCCACCTTTACATTAATTGTGAACAACATATGCACAACAATTAGACTTAACCAAGGTTGGATTTTCTGCCATAAGGTGTACATATACAGAATTTTTTTTCTTCCCAAAATTAGAATTTGTGTTGTCAGCAGTATAGCTTGAAATCTGGGACAACATTAAACCATGTTCCGAAATTCTGTTATAAATCTGTTGAGACATTTTTATAGCATTTTCGTCCGCATCTTCAGAGAAGTCTATAATTCTGTTACAAATACCTAATTTTTCGTCGAAATACCTCACGGCTATTGGGAAACATTTTTGGTTTCCTTTATCTGAAGCATCAAAACCCACACCAAAAAAGACGTGTTCTCTTAATTCTTTTGTTACACATTCCACACTATATGGACCTAATACAGCTTTCACTAGAGCCTCACACTTTGTCTTCCAGCATATTTTATTAGCTAGGGAAGAATCCGGAAACAATTCTGACAGAAGTTTGACATTGCAGTCTATGCTGACATAACTTAGGCGGTGTTTTACAGCATGGTATACAAGCGTAAGTTCCGATGCACTTTTCTGGAAAAAATAGGCCTACATTAGAGACTGCTCGTTTAAAAAAAAATGTACGCTGGCCCATCTCTTACAATGAAAATGGTGACTTACCTTTTCTGACTCGGAAGAATTTTTCTGAAAGTAGTTTTTCAATACAGTTGCATGCCGTGCTGAATTCTGCCTTTCAATATGCGAAACACTGTTGAAATGTTGCCGTACATCCGTTATTCCGCCATGACTAATAGAAAAGCCTTCTCCAGCTATTCCAGTACACACTTTGCATCTCGCTTTGTACTTATTACCCACGACGTGCTGTAATTTTGGGAAATCTTTTTCCCAAACGGAACGATACTGCTGCAACCTCCTTTCCTTCTTTGTGTCTTTCTCTTCAACTTCATCGTCTGGCTCCATGGCTAAATGGTTAGCGTGCTGGCCTTTGGTTACAGGGGTCCCGGGTTCGATACCCGGTCGGGAATTTTAACCTTAATTGGTTAATTTCGCTAGTGCGGGGGCTGGGTGTATGTGTCGTCTTTATCATTATTTCATCCTCATCACGACGTGCAGGTCGCCTACGGCCGTCAAATCAAAAGATCTGCATCTGGCGAGCTGAACTTGTTCTCGGACACTCCCGGAACTAAAAGCCATACGCCATTTCATTTTTTTTCTTCAACATCAATCTCTTCCCATTCTTGTTTATAAATTTATCCATTACGGTTATCACTCAAAATAATCCATGTGATTAATGTTCACATAACACAATCAAGAATAAATTGGAGGAGACTCATGCTCTACATGCCCGCTAGTATCGCTAGCACACTGCCAGAGGCGCTGTTCTCAACTGTGATGGCTGATCATTGGTCAGAAATCAGAATAACCGCGCACTTTTTCGATAGATAAGTGTATACTGCAAACCAAATTATAGACAGGAAAAGAAGGATGTGCAGTGTAAGATGAAAGAAAAATGTGTATTTAAGTGGGTTTTTTCATATTTGTGTTTTACATGGTTTTATTACAACCTTACTGATTATGACTTATCATGTGTACTGATTAACACACTGTGTCTTACCTAGGAGACGTGTGTATATGTTTTAACAATGAACACTAATAGATTGATACGTCTCACAACTATGCACGGATTGTTTGTTCTAGTGGAACATCCACAGCTGTAAGTTTTGTGTGGATTTCTTAAATGTTCATTCAGTTGTTTATTCTTGATCATGGCTTTCTGTATTGGTGTGGGTGAATCGCGTGTGTCCAGTAAAGGAATCTTACGTTTGCATTTCATAAAAGTAATGAACAGCATGAAAATAAGTGCATATTTCACCACTTTTTGCAACATAGTTGCATGCTTATAATGATGATTTATACAGCGTATAAGTCCGATGTCTAGTCATCACTGAACTGGTGTTTCAGTGAGCATTCTTACCGATTAAAAACATAGTTATTATTTACTTACTTATTAATTTCGTTGAGTTACTGGACGACCCGACGTATATCCAAGAATTTATCGAATGGAATCCTTCTCTTAGTTCAGTTTAACGAAGTGCCAATTCATGTTCTCTGTAGATAAGAAACAGGTTAGATAAAAGGCTTTAATTTACCGATAACATTATTTGTATGTAGCACCGTTGAAACATTCGATATATCTCACAAACTCTCCACAACTCTCATATCATTTTGATGGCCTTCCTCTTAAATGAAAGCAAACAAGCAGGTAGCTTTATGTAACATTGTGATCTTAACTAAGGGACCTCCAGTTTTACGTGGAATCCGAACCAAAAGGCCGTGACTATTCATTTCAAAAACCTTACATACAATGAACAGGATAAGAACACAATGGCAGGTTATTGAAAGGAGAGAACAGATAAGAGAGACCAGAACAAATATGAATGAACACAAAAGAACAAGGGAAAATTCCACATTTTCATACCCTGCCGTTCCCTTTGTGCTTTCCTTATACAAGGGTTGATTCAGAAGTCACGGCGATGAACTTTTATTTCCCGAAAATGTTTCATCGCCAAACATGTACGTAATATTTGCATTTGCGTGGGAAACGCTTTGCCACCAAATAAGACATCGTATGAATATTTTGAAGTGAGGTACAGCACATTGATGAATCTTATGCAGTTGATGGTATTTTTCGTCTTCCTTATCGATGGCAAAGAACCATAGACAAGCTAGGGGACTATTTTGAAGGATGATAAATAATTTGTACAATACGTAGAAATTGTTGTATACAGGTTATACTAGAACAAAACAAATAAAACAATGATTTCAAAATGCCATGTTCGTACTTTTTACCTTACCAGAGATACCTGCATCCCTACCCCCATGTGGTGTCCCCTTTAAAAGGCCCTTGTCGCAACTCTTTCAAGCTTATTTCCTATGTTGAGCTATTTCGAAAGAAAAAAAAAAAAATAGTAGTTAGCATGACTTCAGAATGAACCCTTCTATTAAACTGTTTCCAAATGATGGAAAAAATAATGCAAAGAAACGACAATTTTAGTCTAAATCCAAAAATGATGTACTGTATTTTATTTTAAATTTTTCCTACAGCATCTGCAGGCTGCGATAAAGTGTACCTTACCTTACAAAGTTTGGTTAAGCATGAACCTATTCTTCATAGAAATGCAATATTCAGAGAAAGAAACAAGAGATATTTTTTAAGGTCCATATGTGCGCGTTAACAACGAAGAACATAAACTATAGACATCAGGTTCGCGTTATAGTTTGTCTCTGAACAACGAATCTGCTGTCAGCTGCCAGTTTGTAAAATAAGTCGATGCGACATGTGTACATGTACGAGTATTGTGCAGTGGCGACCGCATCGTATGTGGGCCTACACATGTGCTCTAGCACACACATAATTAATTATATCTTCGTTCAATGGGCCGTTTTATAACAGAAACGGACGAAAATGTATTAAGTGCTGGCTTGGCTTCGGCCCTCAAGGCAGCAGCCGAGTTACAACGTGTTGAAATCCTAAAGAGAAGCAATCACGTCCCGCAGGAGTCCTCTGCTAGAGACCCGGATTTCAATGTTAGAATACGAACTTATCTGATGGATAACTTTTACTTACAATTGAAAAATAGAAAGAAGAAGTGGATTCATTAATTTAATGAAGAGCGAATTACTTTCGGAAAATTCTACCATTTGTACAGAGTTACAAGACTTTTTAAAAATAAATTTTATGATTACTTAAAAATGACAAAAATGCCTTAGACATGCTCTTGGGGAAGTTGGAAAATCGTCTTGACGGACCTGGTACTAATTACAGACAGAAGATATCGCCCGAACAACGGCTTACGTAAAATAATAATAATTATAATAATAGTGGAATGGCAGGAGGGCTGGTATCATGTTAAAATGACACGTGTAGCTCACCTCCATTGGGGATGCCTGAAAATAGCTGCACCACCTCGGGACGAGATTTGTCCGGCTCAATACCAAGGAGCCTGGGTTCAATTCCTAGTCGGGTCGGGGATTTTAACTTTCATTGGTTAATTCTTCTGGTTCGGGGCTTGGGTATTTGTGGCGTCTTCAGCATTAGAATTAATCTTAGGTAGAGATCCATCCTCACGCGCAGGTCGCCTATAGGACGTCATCACGAAAGACATGCAACAGGCCTCTCCGGAGGCCATACCTCATTGTTATTATTATATTCGACTCGTTGGCTGAATGGTCAGCGTACTGGCCTTCGGTTCAGAGGGTCCCGGGTTCGATTCCAGGCCGGGTCGGGGATTTTAACCTTCATTGGTTAATTTTAATGGCTCGGGGGCTGGGTGTTTGTGCTATCCCCAACATCCCTGCAACTCACTATCCTCCACCATAATAACACGCAGTTACCTACAAATGGCAGATGCTGCCCAGCCTTATCGGAGGGTCTGCCTTACAAGGGCTGCACCCGGCTATAAATAGCCACAAAAAGTATTATTATTGGAAAACCAACCTCTATTAACATTAATCACTTTCCTGTGGATGGAGGCGATAGAATAAGACTCACGGTATTCCCCGCCTGTCGTAAGAGGCAACTAAAAGGGGCCCCAGGAGCTCTAAACTTTCCAGCGTGGGCTGGCGACCACGGATCCCTTAGCTGAGTCCTGACATTTCTTCCACTTACTTGTGCCAGGCTCCTTACTGTCATCTATCCTAACCGACCTTCCTTGGTCAACTATTGTTCATTTCCGACCCCGACGCTATTAGGTTTCCGAGGGCTAGGGAGTATTTCATTTTCTCGTCCTTCGTGGCCCTTGTCTTTCTTTGGCCGATATCTTCATTTCTCAAAGTGTCGGATTCCTTCCATTTTTGCTTTCTGATTAGTGTTATATAGCGGATGGTTGCCTAGTTGTAATTCCTATTAAAACGATAATCACCACCACTAATATTAATCACCAGAAGGAATGTTGAAGATGTTCGGCCGTTATCGAAGCTCGCTAGAAAAAAGTTATTGATGGAAAGTGGAGTCACAAGCGTGGATTAATATATATATATATATATATTACTATTGTGTCCGGCTCCGTGGCTAAATGGCTGGCCTTTGGTCACAGGGGTCCCGGGTTCGAGTCCGGCAATTTTGACCATAAGTGGTTAATTCCCTGGCACGGGGACTGGGAAAATATGTCGTCTTCATCATCATTTCATCCTCATCACGACGCGCAGGTCGCCTACGGGAGTCAAATCAAAAGACCTGTACTTGCCGAGCCGAACATGTCCTTGGACACTCCCGGCACTAAAAGCCATACAACATTTCATTATTATTATTATCGTCATTACTGAAGGTGATGCAAGAGATGCAGTAATAATCCTAAGCACTTCACACTTCACTTAAGTAGGTAGCAAAGTAGCAGAGAACAAAAATACAACTCTAAGGCAAAGGACCTTGATGAGTAAACAATGAAAATGTGGGTTGATTAGATGCTTCAGGTGGTACCATAAAACGCATTTCAACTGAAGTATTCTGTCTTTCGTTATCTCTCGCTGACAAGTTAATGTATCTTAAATCTCAAACAACGTTTTCTCCACGGAGGCAGTCTTTTGACGTCCGGCAACACGCTTCTTCCCGTTCTGCTTCTTTCAATAACAAATAATTTTTTTTTCAACATCCAACGTTTCATCTTATTGTTTTTTGTTTGTTTTGTTTTTAACACGTGAAAACCAAACTAATCCCATGGCGCAACAGCCCCAAAGGGCCATGGCCTACAGAGCGACCGCTGCACAGCCCGAAGGCCTGCAGATTATGAGGTGTGTGGTCAATAAGACGAATCCTCTCGGCCGTTATTCTTGACTTCCTAGACCGAGGCCGCCATCTGACCGTCAGATAACTCCTCAATTGTAATCACGTAGGCTGAGTGAATCTTCAACCAGCCCTCAGAGCCAGGTAAAAATCCTTTATCTGGCCGGGAATGGAACCCGGGGCCTCTGGGTAAGAGACAGCCACGCTACCCCTTCACGCGGGGCCGGCCATGTTCAGTAGAGTCTTCGGATATTCCTTCCTGGCTTCTGTCAGGTTCAGATCCTTCTTTGTCAGAAGTCGAAACGTCTTTAATGAATTGCATCGCGTCAAAATATTGCCACGATGACACGTTCGGTTAATCATCGGCTCCTACTCCAGATCTCGGATGACCGTTTCTTGCAGTCTCACTGGAAGTAATCCCTAAGACATTTCCATTTGGCTTTCACGGTTTTAACTGAAATGAAAAAATATTTAGTTTGTAAGATTGTTCAAATTATATAATACTTATGAAAGAATGTGTTCGCCTCTGTGGTTAGTGTGATTAGCTGCCACCCCCGGAAGCCCGGGTTCGATTCCCGGCTGTGCCACGAAATTTGAAAAGTGGTACGAGGGCTGGAACGGGGTCCACTCAGCCTCGGGAGGTCAATTGAGTAGAGGTGGGTTCAATTCCCACCTCAGCCATCCTGGAAGTGGTTTTCCGTGGTTTCCCACTTCTCCTCCAGGCCCCTGTTCAGCATAGCAGGTGAGGCCGCCTGGGCGAGGTACTGGTCATTCTCCCCTGTTGTATTCCCAGACCCAATGCCTCACGCTCCCGGACACTGCTCTTGAGGCGGTAGAGGTGGGATCCCTCGCTGAGTCCGAGGGGAAAAACCAACCCTGGAGGGTAAGCAGATTAAGAAAGAAAGAATGTGACTAACAGATGGAATTAACTTTCTGATTGGTTACAACGAATTTACACCACTATTTCTAATTTCATCATCATCATCATCATCATCTGTTTACCCTCCAGGTTCGGCTTTTCCCTCGGACTCAGCGAGGGATCCCACCTCTACCGCCGCAAGGGCAGTGTCCCGGAGCTTCAGACTCTTCGGAAGATTGGAAGAAAGAGGCAAGGAAGAGTTAGGTACCATCCCGGCATTCGCCTGGAGGAGAAGTGGGAAACCACGGAAAACCACTTCCAGAATGGCTGAGGTGGGAATCGAACCCACCTCTACGCAGTTGACCTCCCGAGGCTGAGTGGACCCCGTTCCAGCCCTCGTACCACTTTTCAAATTTCGTGGCAGAGCCGGGAATCGAACCCGGGCCCCCGGGGGTGGCAGCTAATCACGCTAACCACTACACCACAGAGGCGGACTATGTCTAATTTACTGAACCTATTTGCTATTTCTTTCACTGGGAGAGTGATTTCCTTCTCTCACGCTTCACTTTCGCTTGGCCGTGTCGAGTTTCTCAATTTATCAAACAGACTTGTATCGTAGTACGTAATATGGAACGTTTTACGGGCGGCGTACCTTCCAACCCCTACAACTGTAATGTGGCGACAAATAGCAGAGAAAAATGGAATTTTCCCAATTGTCTAGGGGCACTGGACTCAAACACGTAGAAACTGAATGTTCGGCTAAATTCGGCTCTTTATATTACAATTAGGTAAGGTAAGGGTTATTCTGCCCGAAGGCAGGTCCGAACCTCCACAGAGGTGTTCCTGAGCCGGAGTTTACGTGCGGTAGGGTGGCCAGTTTCTTTCCGCTCCTCCATTCCCTTACAGCGCGTGGCAACCCATCCAAGTCCTGACCACGCCCAATGTTGCTTAACTTCGGAGATCTCACGGGATCCGGTGTTTCAACACGGCTACGGCCGTTGGCATATTACAATTATAAATAGTATTTTTCAGTATTGTTACACGCTCATGTTGATGCAGATTGCAAGCTGTTGGCTGTTTATATTGGGGCAGTTGGACGTCAAAGTGATGGAGGAAATTTTAAAATAACCTCATTATACAAATTATTTTAAAATAATACACTAAATGTTCCACCAGCACGAGAACTCCCACAGACTTAGGACATCACTCCTTTTGTCATGACTGGCGATGAAACATACCTCTTTTGCAGTACTTGATGAGGCCATATCCCAAAATAATTTTAGACAATCGAAAACGTATTTATAATTATCGACTCTCAACTACAAAAAGAAGTGTGGAATGTGCCTTTGATATTATGTGCAGTAAGTGGCGGGTTTTCCCGAAGGCGATAGAAATTTATGTTTCCAATGCAAGTAATTATGTGAAAGCTATTTGCGTCCTTCATAACTTCATTTTAATCCACGAACCTTTCCAGACGGAAAATGGCGATGATGAGAACCTGATTACTCAGCCTGGCAATTCATTACGGACTAACACACCAACACATTACCTTCTTTTTTATTGTCGGAAAGAACTAAAAACATCCGAGATACGTTCTGCGATGTCTTTAATGACACTGGATCTATAGCTTGGCAGAATAATTGCATTTAGCAGTAGCGGCGATTAGGAATTAGAAGTGAAGGTCAAACAAATTTACAGACAAGAAATTGTACCCAGGTTTGTTAATAATTCAAGAAAATAAATGAAAGAATTAGCTGGTAAGGCAACAGGGCTTGTACAAATTGCTTTTTTTAATAATTCCTAGCTTCAAGTGGCTGAAATGGAATAAAAGTGAAATGTTTTCTCCATAAAGTGGTGTGTGTGTGTGTGGGGGGGGGGGGCCTAATCGTCGCCACCGGCATTTAGCACATACATTTCAGTACGGTACCGGTAACCAAGATGGAGTACATTTGTGACAACTATAATTCATAAATAGAAATATTTCCTTCCACGCCCACTACTAGTATGCAGAGCGATATACCTCATTCTTCATTTTACCATCCTTCGTTGGTTAAATTACAAACCGATATGACAGAGTCTGGGAGATTCTATGCACTGTCATGAAGGTACCTATCCTGTCACGATGTTAAGCCCAGTTTAAGGTGTGAGAATAGATGTAATAATACGTAGGAATGCAAAAAAAATGATCATCTTTACCAACTGTTGTAGATGCTTCAATTCATTTCTTTTGCAAAACGGTTATATTTTTATAGTTTTTGTGTCTTCGATTCTATATTTCTATTTGAAACATTGCATTTATAATTTCTTCTTCCATAGCTTCAGAAACAGCTACAATGGTTAAAATAAGTATTCATACACAGCATATGCGGCTTGTCACATATCTTTAGTAAAAACACAAATACTTCATGCCCTAGTACATGAATTATATTTTTAATGGAGTGTGAAGAACCACCTACGGAGAGAAATTATGCAGCCTTTATAACAAAACAAAACGAATATACTTTTCTGTCCGCAAAATTAATATCCATACATGTTGAAACACTGTCCTTAAACACACACAGTTTGACAATTTAGTACTTCGTATGCATTCCATGGACATCTATAACTGCTTGAAGCTTTCGTGACCTGAAGCTTACAAGGTTTGATGTAGTTTCGGCATCAATTTTCGACCAGTCCTTCTTCATATGATCTATGAAGCCTTCTTTAGACGAGCATATCCGTGTCTTCTCCCTTCCAATAATGCAGGCAGGTTTTGTAATAGGATTGATATCTGGGGACTGCGGAAGCGTTGGAAGTTGCTCGCGAACATTATTCAGCAGCCATTCTTTTGTTATACAAGCAGTATGCTTGAGATCGTTGTCTTGTTGAAAAACAAACCGAGTCCTCAAGATTTAATTTCGCAACAGTGGGCAGAAAATTATCACGGACTGTGTTGACATATGCTGTGGTAGTCATATTATCCTCAGTTCTCCTACCTCAGCGCAGCTCATCCATCCTCCCACCACGACATGACCTCCGCCATGATTGCCAGTTGGTAAAATGTTCTTAGGAGAAAATTCTTGATTTGGTTTACGCCACGCATACGTTCGCCCATCAAATAAAAAAATGTTGAACTTGCTCTCAACCAAGCAGTATTCCATGGATTTGTTGAGATATGCGCGAGCAAACTCCAGTCTTTTCACCCTGTTGCGCTGGTTAACGAATGGTTCTTTTCTTGCCACTCTGCCTTTTAAACCAGCTTCGTCAATGTATTTCCTTATGGTTTGAGGTATTACTTCCTTGCCTGTTGCTGTTGCGACGTCTTCAGCAAGCATTCGGGCGCTCACGCCCGAGTTCTTGCGCGCTTGTTGTACTGCATATAGCGACTCTCGGTGCTTAGAGTTCTAGGGCGCCCAGACCTTCGTATATTCGCCGTAGATCTTGTTCGTTTGTATTTGTTCACAACATACTGGACAGCAGCATGCGAGTGTCAAGTTTGTAAGCAATGTCCCTCTTGCCATAAGGAAACTATTTTTGTCCTTCACAGCAGTCTTCAACTCACCCGATTGATGTCACATTCCTGTAAACTGTTAGTTCCAGGCTCTAATACCCAATTATACTAGAAACACTATGTATGATTTGTTTTGAGCCGTCGGTCGGCGACGTTTACATACCATACATGACTACGATCTAATTGTATCAAAACTTTTTTGTGTGCCGTTAAACAATACCTTGTCATAAACCAGGGAATATAGCACGTACACCCTATGCATGTCATAATTAATTATATAAAACTGTAGTGCATCTGTAGTGTTAGTATAAATCGCTTACCGATAATTCCCCGTTTGTGTACCGTATGAAACGATACATCTATGAATACTTATTTTACCCACTGTAAGTAACGCTAAGCAATTAACCAAAATTGCTCGTTATCTGACGTTTCGTTTAGTTTTAAAGGTGTAGTTGGGTCCACGAGAGTTGAAGGCTGATATTTGAGCGGTGAAAGCAGTAAGTACGAAGTACGCTGCGTTGTCATAGTTACCTTCATATGCGACATATCACACTTTAAATACAGGCGGGGTGTTTAATAAAACATGTAGGCCTAATGCAATTGAATAAACTTTGACCTGTTCCTAAGCTCGTGCTAATAATTCCAGCATGTAAGACACAACACGTCATTGCCGTTAAGTATGAGATTTCATAATCAGCAACAAAATAATGTTTCTGACAATAACCTCAACAAATCCACATGTTAAATACAGAATAGAACTATACAACTAGTCACTGATAAAAATAAACTAATAACGAAAATAATCTTCAGAAAACAAGCACCTAAATACATAAAGCAGCAACAACTAACACATTCCGAATAATATCACAAAATCGACTGAGAGCAACAAGCCAACCCATGTGGCGATAGCTTCCTTAAATCGCTGTTATCGTTGCCATAGCAACAGACCATTTTCGAGCTGCGAGTCAACTTTTCTCGCCGGTGACGCTAAACGTCAGATTCCAACTCAAGTGGGCCTTAGTAGCCGTACTGTGCAGCAGAGTGCGGAGGAACACTATTGATACCCACCACCACATCTGGCCTGGTAGCATGCTGAGCATGGGGACAGGCAGATACTCCTGTAGTATCACACTTCCACTCCTCCCTGCTATCTTTTTCTTCTTAGAACTAATAGCATGTCGGAGGCCATGTAGATTGAGTCGATGGTCACGCGGGGGGAGCGGGCTTCGGGGGCCCCCCCGAATTAAAAAAAAAAAAAGCGGAGGAACAAAGCACCGATTGTGCTTAGCGTTGAGAAACACGTCACACACTATGGGAAGTGGGAAGTGCGCTCGGTGTGCACGCGGTGTTACGCTAAGAAAGACGTTGCACAGTTGAACTTCCTCTTAAAGCAATGATCACCATCAACAAATAAAAAAAGCTATATTTTTAGTTACGAAATGCATTGCTCGAATAAAAAATTTCAAACATTTCTATAGTAGGACAATTTACAAATTAACGGTCTATAGGTGGGCCGGCGTAAGGTTGCACATGACAGCTGCGCTAACTGTTGATCACGCTGCAGTGGCGCACGAAGCGATGTTGCCGCCATAACAACAGCTGATTGCACGACACGTAAGATTTTAGAAACACGAGGGAAATGTTTTAATGTCATCGCGATGATACAAGATACAAATGAAATCGGCCGACAACAATCGCTCTTTCAACACACCGATTAAGTTTACAATAAAATATATCATCACACAAAATGATACGAGATAAATCTACTACGGAGTTCTTATTATCGCGATGTTAGAAAATGCGGAAGAAATCGGCAGACAAGAATCTCACTTTAAATACACCAATAATAATGTTACAATAATATACACCGGTGCTAACACAAAATATTTTGAGTAATCTATTAAATTGACGAAAATTCAGAAACGTTATTCTTTTTACCTTATTCTATACCCTCCAGATCACTGCCATCACTACAGTCGCCTTCGTTGTTGTTGTTGTCCTCCTCCTCGTCGTCGTCGTCCAGGCAGATCATCAACTCCCGACAGTCACTGGTGATGCCATCTATTGCCATTGCCAAGTTAATTAGCCGCATCCACCAGAGCAATGCCCTCTCGGAACAGTCTTTTCACTTCAGTAATATACTGTGAAGGATTTGTTACTTGTGCGTACGCAATGTCTCACTTCACTCCATAGGGTTGAAATGGCAGTGGTACGGCGGCAACCTAACAACCTCGTGTCCTTGTTCCTTCGCTATCTCATCGATTGCATAAGTTTTGTTTTGTTTTACCAGTGCATATAAGGCTAATTTAGTCATACCGGTATCCATATGCATTGGGATATTTCTTGCCTGCAGCCATTCCACTAACAGCTTTACGGGCGCTCGAAGTAGGGGGTTTTGTCCATTATTACGGAGTGGTAAGGTGCATCGTCCATAACAATGACAGAAGGGCCTTTGAGCTGTTGCAGGAGCTTCTTAAACCAATGTAAAAAGCGAACATAGTCCACATATTCGTGATAATCACCGTTTTTTTTTCTCGATCGGTTCATTAGAAGACCGCCTTCCACAAAATCACTTGATGAACCTGCATGCGCTATTATTAATCCGACGTCCTTCTCAGTTGGTTGATTACCGGAGCTTTTAGGACTGTCATCAGTCCAACATTTATCAATGCACTCCCCAGCATTCACCCACGTCTCATCCAACCATATTACCTCGTGGAGATCCTTACCGACAAGTTTATTTAGAAAAATACTCCTGGCCATCACGATGTGCGACTTTTCAAGCAGCAGTTTTCTTCCGTTCAATTTTTTATACCTGATACCTAAGGCTCACAGTACCGATTTAAGGAAGTTTTACCCCCGGAGAAAAGCTTTTCTTGTTTAAGGGAGACTAGTAATTTTGTCACGATAGGGTACTCCTTCCTGCTGTAATAATCGCATACTTGTCTCCGTATTGCATCAGCCTGGAAAGAATCAATTCCTGTTACAAGAGATGGCTTAAATCGTTTCTTTCCTGGAGTGCTAAGAAACAAGTACCCACTATCAGCACCGTTTCTGCTACTACTAGGTTCCCCAGTCCCTTTTTCCTTCAGTTCCTGGAGGAAAACACCTTTCTGAATAACAGTACGCTTTGAAAGCCCTAATGTTTGACTTGTACGTTCCACGACTTGGTCTGCAGGAACAAGCGTACGAATTCTCTCTCCCTCTCGTAAAACTCACCTGTTCTCCGCACTAATTCACATGCCTGACTATTGAGCCATGTTGATATGGCATGTTCATAAAGATGATGTTTCCCATAATGCAAAGAGCTTGTATCGGCCTCACCTCAATTGACTTAAGTGTTTCCATGATTGCACCAGAGAGGGTAGCTCCCTCGGTCATGAGCACGGAAGATCATTCTTTCGGCGAGGCAGTAGTTTTATCTCCTTGGAGCGATTCTTTGCATTGTTATGTGTGGAATATAAACATAGACCCCACGCAGATTGGAGTGGCGTTTTTATGCCATAAATGGGTTTTTAATAGATTTAAACTTGAGCCATACTACCATCCTTCTTGTTACTTTGATCATTGATATTACAGGTATGGTAATCGTTGTATTTATATTATTTCTACGGTTAAATTGTACCGTTCGCCTCTTCTAATGATGGGCGATTGATATGCGTCCTTGTGTTCTATACCGAGAATGGGCTGGTTGACGTGATCGTGATGTGTTCATAGCTGGGTCTCCGATTGATTTATTTTTGTGCACTACATTGTAAAGTATTTTGCCATCAATGAATGTATGCCCTGCGTGTCGACGCGGAGATCCATTCGTGTCGTACGGAGTGCGTGAGCTGATGGGTTTATATGTGACCACTGGGTCTCTATTATCCTACTGCTAATTGTCTGCGCCGTGCACGCTATCTCTGACATATGTGAGACCTTTGTTTGTGACCATGAGAGCCAGACTATATGAGATTGTGTTCAACTTATTAACCGGAGCAACTGCTCAGATTGTTTGCCGATACCGGCAATGTCTGAATGTTTGGGTGTGTTGGTGTGTGAAAGCAGAGTAAGGATGACGTATCGGTCAGCTCATTTATTGTTTTAATCTGGGTTCTGAGCCTCATGTTTGTTGCCGGCACGGTGATATTTATTTTGCCTTGGTCTCCGTCACGGCCGTTTGCGTGCCCATGAGGCCACTATGTTCTTTTTTTATATTCAGGCTATATGCATGCCTGTGATTCTCTTTGGGTTTGAATTTTATTTCTTCGGTGCAGAGATGTTTCTCTCTGTGCTATGTTGTGATCTCTCGCATCTCATTTTTATCTTTTTATCTTCTCTGAACCCTTTTCTTTACCATGCTGTGTGGGAGCTTTGATCTGTGTGGTAATTGTTGAGACGATGTGGAAGTTAAATAGACGCGTATATAATGAATTTTATTAATCTCGCGGAAAGAATGACCGAGTTGATCCGTGTGGATTGTATTCACATTACCACATTATGTAGCGAGATTGCAATTGAGACGGTGAGCCGGTCTTATGAATAATTTAAGCTTGGTGTTTGAAAAAGCTGTGCCCACGCATTAGTGTTATGACTTCAATTGGATGAGCTCTCCACATGTACGTATCCTTTGTTTTTAATTGCTGGCTTCATTTCTTGTTTCTTTTTAACACTAGAACGGCCGAACATTTCTCATACCTATAAAGGCCGCAGGCGGTCATTTTGACCGCTGCCGCTTACTGACATATACCTAGGATCCAGGATCTGAGAAACATGCGAATGTTCAATTATTTATTTTAAAACAACATAGTTAACCATTAGGATGTATTGTATACAGGTCAATCCATTGTTAAATATTAATAATTGTTCATATTATCTCACTTCTGATAGCTAACAATGAAATATTTCGGCGGACTTGCTATTGAATGCCTTTGTGAAAAATTATGATAAAAATAACGGTCTCTATTTGTTTACAAGCCTATTTAGGCACTTGGCAAGCAATTCATACAAGTTATTACCTTACACGAACATTTTCCACAGACTACTTTGTTGCACGAAGAACATGTGTCAGAGGTTTTGTTCTGTTTACAATTGGAGTTCACTTGACATTGTCGTCGCTTTCGACTGGCATATTGAACCTGAATCTGAGGCTCAGGCTGAAGTGTAGGGAGTTCAATCAACCGGGATCTTGTCTTCACAAAATCAGATCTTAGTTCTTGTATTACTTCAAGAATATAATCATGTCGAGAGATTCTCTGTCCCGTAACTTCCTTGTAGACTATCCATGAATTTATTGCTGCTAGATCAAGTACGTTGTAAAATACATGTACAGCATCCAGCTCTAGTGGAGTATTTACGCGCCATTTGATCAACTACATCCACACCATACTTAGTTTCGTTATAAAATTCAGTAGTACTAGGGAGCTTCTTGTTATCTGCACTGACTTGAACGCTTGGATGTAGAGTGCTTAGCAGAAGCACATTCTTGTTCACTTTTCCTTGATATACTGTGTGAGTGGTGTGATCTTCCTTCTGAAGTACGACAGTCTCGTACAGATTCATACGTAGTGCTTTGATTGACACCGGGATTTCCTTCCTCACTCGATTGATTGTTCCAACAATACTAGTTTTCTTCTCTTTCAGTCTCTCAGCCAACTTTACCGATGTAAAGAAGTTATCAGTTACGTCCTTTCATGAGGTATGGGTCCATAAGTTTCATGACAACATTTTCAGGCAGTGACTCATTGGCGGGTCGCATTTCGTCTTTCCCAAGATAAGGAAACCCATTGCACACATACTTAGAATCAACGTCTACCAGTAGCCAGAATTTTATGCCAAATTTATCTGGCTTGTTGGCCATATACTGCGTGAACCTGCACCGAGCTTTGCTGGGGAAGAGTTGTTCATCAGCTGTGACATTCGCTCCTGGTTTATAGCACGCATGACAATTCTCAATAAATCTATTCCAAATAGCCGAAGCCAAAGCAAATTTATCTGTCTGCAAACGAGTGGATCTAGTTTTACGGAGATCAAAGCGCAAATACCTTAGAATTTCTTTGAACCTGTTTCTTGCCATAGTGTTAGTGAAAACAGGGGGACCCCATAAAGAAGACCACATATGATCTACAGCTAGACTAGTAAGTTTATAAGCTCCACGGGCGTATAACAAAGCAATAAAAGCATCTAATTCTTCCAAAGAAATAGACCTATTATTATCCGTTGTCTGTCTACGAGCTGCGGTCTCTGTACACATCTTTATATGCTTCAACATGGATGCGTCAATGAATAAACGCCAGGCACTAACCTTGCTGTTAGTCTCTACGTTACGCTTAGCGTGAGAAGTAGGCCCTGCTGCCTCTTTCAGTACATTCTGAGCAGCCATCCTTCCAGGGGGGTTCCCACTACTGTCGACAACAGTCCAAATAGTTTTTCCATCATTACCACATAACTGATCCCCTGGTGCAAATGAAGAAGACTTTACCAGTTCATGACCTCTCCCACCTAGTTCCCTTCCTCTTCGAACAGGTTGCCTGCTGCTAAGAGATCGTCCTCTGCTGCAAGATTGATCACGGCTGGTTGAAGGAGTAACTGCGTCTATCGTAGGTGCGAAGTCCACTGTGTGCATATTTTCATCAGGCGAATCACCATCACTATCCGACATATTATCACACTGTTGAGTTATAAAATCCTCAACGTCACTCATTGCGTCTATATCTGATAATGTATCTTCGTCACCTGATTCGTCTTCTCCTAGCTTTTCAAGTTCTGCTAATAATTGAACAGGAGTAAGGTTTTGCCGCCGAGCCATTATTACGCACTATACGACACAAGGAACAGGCACTAACTCGTCCACGCGCAACCACTGCTAGAGGCATACTATATAGTTACATCATACGCCCCTATAGCGCCACTTGTAAATATATCACAGGAAGCAAGCAGTGAGCAGAATAGAGCTCACCGTATCAAGGAAGTGAAGCGGTCATTTTGACCGCTTATGGCCTTCCTAGGTATAAGGGACAATATCAGTGTTCCCTTATTATCTACGGATGTAATTTTTGGCGTGAATGTACATAACCCTAAAAGATTAAAAGTCACAAAAGAACAACCTCGTGCGTAAAAAATTACGAGCGTGGAAATACCTTGAAATTCGCTAACGGTCAAAATGACCGCTCTGGCCGTTCTAGTGTTAAATTATATTATTTCAGTAAACCTTCATTTAATTTAGTTGGGATTTTATTGTTAGTAGCTTTAGTCTCATTCCTGTTCTGCCTTTGAAATGAGGACCGTTTCCAGTTCAGGGCTGTGTTTGGCCTTTCCTAGTCGCGGTCCACGCCTCGAATCTTCCGACGTGTGTGGTTTATGGTGACGTAGGTTGTCGGTAAGGGAGGGGGTGCGGTTCACTATTAAAGGACACTCCTCGGCGCAAAGGATTATCACTTCGCGAGTCATCATGTTGTCGTTTCCGTGACATCGCACTGCACTAGTCACAAAAAAATCACAGATATCTCACAAAAGACACCACTTTCAGCAACGCGCGAATCACACCTGATCATGTGCTAGCGACGTCAGACAAGCGGCAGCACTTCAATATGGAAGTCAACGTAGTTATAGATGGCACCCCTATACTAGCCGTATTGCCAACAAGAAGCAAATGTAAATAGTTCATCTTTATTTTGCAGCTCGCTTATACATTCGTACATTTTTAAATGCTCATGTTTTTGTAAGTAAATAAAAGGTTATACACACTATACGAATAAAATACGAACTAATATGTATAAAATGCATTAACTGTATCAGACATAAAAAAGTAGTGAATTGGTCGTTCTGATTGATGTGTGACGTTCTTAAATTATTTTTTGTAGTAGTGCCAACATGAACTATAACTGTCAAGTGCAACCTTGTACCGGCCACTGGCGCCTAGAGACGGTACTGATCATGTCTTCAACTCATTTCGCGCATGCGCTTCAGCAGCATCTTGTCAGCTGTAAGAGTTACAGGAAGGTCGGGTGGTCGGAGGGGGAGCGTCTTGTCAGCTGTAAGAGCTACAGGAAGTGCGGCTTGCCGGAGTGGGAGTGAATGGGTAGTATGATCTGTAGAACTTCAAAATCCTGAACAATGAAATGTCAAATCAATTTTACAACATAACATTTACCAAATACACCATACAAATGTAGAGAAAACAATACTTGTTAAATAACATGTACACTTTTATACTCACAGATTTCTGATGCATTGAGCTGAGCACCGAGGGAAGGTTCAAATTCAGTGGCAAAATATTCCTGCTTTAACACTAGAACAGCCGCAGTGGTCAATTTCACCGATGGGAAACTTTAATAGTTTGCCATGTCCATGATTTTTATTCGTATGACCAGAGGTTTACGAAATGTTCATGTGGTGAGCTGTTCTTCTCATTAACGTTTTATTTATACTGAAAACTTCAAAAAATGGCGTAAAAATCATCGACCTACCTAGAACGGCCGGAGCAGTCAAACTGACCGGGAATATTTTATAGATTAATGGATTCGTGTTTGAGCTACGATATTGTTATAGAATAATACAGATTTATACACAATAATGGAGCACTGCACTTTGTTAGAACTGTACAAATAAATAAGTCCGTTACGACAACGGTCTTGATCCTGCTCAAGATAAACACATCCAACCCGTTCTTTTCGCTCACTGGTGGTTGTGCACTGGGAGTAGCATGTCTCGCCATTCACGTGGGCTCAGTGAACAGGAGATACTCTATAGACTGCAAAATATTGCAGAAAATGAGTCTGGTCCTGAAGAATCCGATGATTCAGCAGACAGTGGTGATCTGGAATACGTTCCACGTACAGTTCACAGTGATTCCGAGAGTGAAAGTGTGGATAGTGATGATGTCATGGAGTGTGATAATGAAATTTATGCACCCCAAAATACAGGAAAATCAGGTTAGTAAAAATCATGATGTAATATGACGAGATTTATTGTTAGTGCACTTATATGATTATTTTGTTCTAGTTGTAGGGTTTCACATACGGCTTTCATTGTTCTGTTAGTTATAGAACCTTATTTTCAGTAATATGAGGGAATTATCAAATTGCTAAAGTAGTTCTTTCCCTTTTTCCAGTTGAAAGTGCACTTCAGCAGTTGTCAGCTCTTCCTGAAGCTAATAGTACACTCCCTGTGAACAATGTCAACAATCAGTTGATTGCTCGTGATGGTTTACCATGGGATGTTATTGAAGGTGGTGCTTCTTCAACATCAAAACGTACTGAGCAGAACATCTTACATGAAGCTAGTGGTCCTACTGCATTTGCTAAATGCAGTGTTTGTGATAATGTAGCGAGTGCTTTTCGGCTGTTGATGGACGAATCAATTCTTCATCATATAAAAAATTGTACTGAGGCAGAGGCTAGGAGGAGACTTCAAGAGAATATCTGGACCATTTCACTGGAAGAGTTGGATGCATTCATTGCATTACTTTACGCTCATGGTGTATATGGTGTGAAGGGAAAATCTGTCGACTTTCTTTGGTCGAAAGACTGGGGCCCAGCTTTCTTTAGTGAGACAATGTCACGGCAGAAGTTCAAAAGTATTATGCATTACCTGCGTTTTGACATGAAATCTACAAGGTCAGAGCATCTGCAGAATGATAAGTTTGCGCTTATGTCAGAGGTCTGGAATAAGTTCATAGATAACTGTCAACTATGCTACAACCAGATGCAAACATGTGCATTGATGAACTACTTCCTACTAAAAGCAGATGTAGATTCACCCAATTCATGGCAAACAAACCTGACAAGTTTGGCATCAAATTCTGGGTCAACGTGGATGTAAATTCGAAATATATCTTGAATGCGTTTCCTTACCTCGAAAAGGATGAATTACGACCAGTTGGGCAGATATTATCTGAGAATGAAGTTTTACATCTTGTTGCTCCATTCATGGACAAGGGAAGAAATGTAACAACTGACAGCTTTTTTACATCGGTGAGTCTTGCGGAAAAACTGAAAGAGAGGAGATCAAGTATTGTGGGTACAGTGAATAAATCGCGGCGAGACATTCCTGAGGCAGTGTGAAATTTGAATGCAGATTTATATAGCACCTTAGTGTTGAAGCGTGGTGACACTACACTCACTGTGTATCAAGGGAAGAAATGAAAGAATGTTATCATTTTGAGTACGGTGCATCCAAATGTAAGTGTAGACAGCAGTCACAAAAAGAAGTTGCCTGAAACAAATAAGTATTACAATGCAACAAAATACAGAGTGGACGTAGTAGATCAAATAGCGTGCTTTTACACAACGAAAGCACCATCCCGATGTTGGCCGGTTCAGGTTTTCTACAATATGCTAGATTTTGCAGGGATAAATGCCCGAGTACTCTATACAGGTGTCACTGGAAAGAAAATTAGTCGAAGAATATTTTTGCTTCAGTTGGTTCAGGAACTAAGCGACTCGTATGTAAGGAAGAAACCACAAAAGGCAGCAATCTATGATCCAGAAATGTCATGAGGCAACAAGGAAGAAGCTACTATAATGAAGAGGCATCAGTGTCAGATAGCACGTTGTAATGGCAACAAAACAATGGATGTGTGCTCATTGTGTAACAAAACTGTGTGCAGAAAATGCACGGACAAGGTCAAGAAAAAGTTTGTGTGCGTGAATTGTAATGTCAAGTAGCTAATCACAGCAAGAAAGACTTGTAGGGCTACCCTGTAGTATGAAAGGATTTAATTCATACTAATAATGTTAAGTTCTATATTGTTGTATTGTTGTCTAATAACAGTAAATAAAGCATAGTGATGACATAGTTTGGAAATATTTCCTGAGAAATTGTGCTATTAAGATATGCCGTACAATCTTTCCAAACACTAATTTCAATACAGCGGCCAAATTGACCGCCAAGACCGTTTCAGGAGTGCCAGAGTGTCGGCCGTTCTAGTGTTAACTCTTGAAGCATTTGTCCACATCGAATAATTTTAGATGTAAATAATAAAATCACATGTGACTATATTTGTCTGATTTATATAATTTTACTATCAGATTATGTGCGATAACGATAACAGTACAATGAAAATGGGATGTAGGCCAAACGACTACCCTAATTAAAATAAACACACACACACATAAAAGGTCTTGAATTTACATTAATATTTACATTTCCTCCTGCGTTGAACATTGTGCCTGAAGGACAATGTTTGTAGCAATAGCATTACTTTCCTCCAGAGTATGTTTGCACATTTTATTTTTATGTTTTCCCTTAGATTTCCTTGTAGAAAATAATCTCTGTGGATATACCTTTTTGTACCCGGGGCCAGTGACACTAGCTCCGAATCGCTCTGTACCTATGTTCCCTGTTGTTTCTTACAACCGTCAATATTGCTCGCAGTGGTGCAAAGTGATTTTCTAATGCCTTGATTTCTTCTTCTGTTTCTATCTGATTTATCTCTTCTGTTAGTTGTTTCTGTAGTTTTTCCAGTAATTTCTGCTTTATGATTTCGAGCGATGTGGATGTTTCTACACTTGTAGGCTTTCTCAGAGATTCTGTAAGCATTTCTTTCTTTTTTTTTCTTCTTTTTTTAAAATTTTTTTTTTTGCTATTTGCTTTACATCGCACCAACACAGATATGTCTTATGGTGACGATGGGATAGGAAAGGCCTAGGAATGGGAAGGAAGTGGCCATGGCCTTAATTAAGGTACAGCCCCAGCATATGCCTGGTGTGAAAATGGGAAACCACGGAAAACCATGCTGACAGGGGGTGCTGACAATGGAGTTCGAACCCACTATCTCCCGAATACTGGATACTGGCCGCACTTAAGCGACTGCAGTTATCCAGCTTGGTGTAAGCATTTCAATCTCATTCATTGATGTGGCAGCTTCATCTATCACCAGAGAATCTGTGTTCACGTTAACCTGAGTCTGATTGTAATCATTTATCACACGGCACACAAGATGAATATGCTTACGCCGGTTTACACATATTCCATTTATTGCTAAGTCAATAAAAGTGCATGCGTACTGATGAATGGATGCTTTACATGCGTCACAAACTATTTTGTATTCGTGAAAATTGATGATCTTTCTGACATTATACATGTTTTTCAACTGAGAAGAAGATATCGCATCCCATGAGTAACCATTTGGTAATACAATATCGCTTGACATAGAAAGGCTTTTCTTGTGTCGTCGTCTCAGATGTCATTTTTTTGACGTTACTTTCCTTTTATGGAGAATCACTAAGCAATCAATCAGGTAGGTCTTATAGTGACAATGGGTTAGGAAAGACCTAGGAGTTGGAAGGAAGTGGCCATGGCCTTAATTAAGGTACAGCCCCAGAATTTGCCTGGTGAGAAAATGGGAAACCACAGAAAACCATCTTCAGGGCTGCTGACAGTGGGATTCAAACCCACTATCTCCCGGATGCAAGCTCACCGCCACGCGCCGCTAACCGCATGGCCAACTCGCCCGGTATCAATCAGTTTATCTCGGACAAAAGTCATAATGGCATGTAAAGCTTTGTCTAGACCTTCACATTTCCCCCCTGTTCCATGCATTCTTTCAAGATGCATATTTGTATTTAACCCTGTGTGTCCTCTGTAGCAGCAAGACCACAACTCTTTACAGGGAACATAGGAATTCTGAAAATAATTTCCAAATTCGGCGGTATCAGGATCTTTATTTATCATTTTCAGTCCTTCATTTACAAGAATTGGAACTGTGTTAGGGTCTCTATCCTGCATTATTGTTCAGACGAGTTCGTACATTTCTACCTGCTTTTCACTTGTCTTTATTTTTGTGAGGATTTTACGCTATGCCCTGTCTACATGCCAGGCACAAAACAATATTTTCTTGGGAGGCCCCAGAACTTTACACCAAGAATTGTAGAAAGCTTCAGCCATATCGGACATAAACACTTCTGGCGCCGTCGTCAAATGGATTAAATCCATGTTAGATGGAAGGAAGTTAAAAGCAACCCTGCTCGAAGAAACGCTGATGGTTAGGGCCACCCAAGGCTGTGCTCAGGGAGGAGTTCTTCCTCCTCTGCTGCGGAACCTTGTGGTGAACAAAAACCTAGCCATGCTCAACGAACAGGGTTTTTATACACAAGGATACGCAGATGACCTAGTGATTGTGGTACGAGGTAAAGTGACGAGTGTTAACCAGGACCTCATGCAAAGATCATTTAATCTTGTGGAGAACTGGTGTTGGGAAGAACAACTATCAGTCAACCCAAAACAAGATAACTCTGGTCCCTTTTACAAGAGAGAGATTACTGAAGCTCTTTGGGCAAGAAATATATATGAAAGAATGGGCACTGCACCTAGGTGTAGTGTTAGATAAAAATCTAACCTGGAATCCACATACAGAATGGAATATAACCCGGGCCAAGAACTTGTTGTATGCACGTAAGAGAGCCGCCGGGAAGACATGGGGCCTAAAACCATAAATGGTAATGTGGATATACACAATGATCATTAAACCGTTGATGGCCTATGCTGCAATCATCTGGTGGCAGAAAGTAAGTCAAGAAAAAGTCGGCAGTAGATTAAATAGCCTAGAAAGAATGGCATGCATAGCCATAACTGGGGCTATGAGAACTACGCTGACAGAAGCCTTGAATACTTTACTAGACCTCCCATCACTATGCAATTTCATAAAAGGACAGGCTAGAATGAGTTCATATAGATTGGCACAATCAGAGTGTTGGAATGCACAAAGACCCAATCTAGGACACTGTAAAATTAACAGAGTAATAACAGTAATAACACAGGAAGCTCTACACAAGCCTTCTGATTATATGATACCAAAGTATAACTTTGAAAAACCATTTGAGAACCAGATAATAAAAAAAAGAAGACTGGGATATCAACAAGTGGAATACTGATAGAGAAGATATAGTGTGGTGGACTGATGGCTCAAAGACTGAGGGTGGCACAGAAGGAGCGATCAACAGGGGAAGACCTGAGAGATCAATCCAGATGAGCCTGGGCAGACAGACTACAGTCTTTCAAGCTGAAGTGATAGCTATCACAACATGTCTTGAAGAAAATCTGGAAATGAACTATAGGAATAAGAACATTTTCATTTTTACGGACAGCCAAGCGGCCATTAAGGCACTAGAGGCAGTCCGGATAATATCCAGAATTGTCTGGTATTGCCACTCACTTCTCCTGAAGCTCTCAAAGTACAACATTGTCACAATAATATGGGTACCAGGCCATGCAGGTATAGAAGAAAATGAAACGGCAGATAAACTGGCCAGGAAAGAGGCAGAAACACATTTTGTAGGCCCAGAACCTGTATGCAGGATTTCCTATGGACTACATAGTAAAATAGGTACAAAAGAAACAAATAGAAAACTGGAAAAATACTCCAGGATACAGGCTTGCAAAGGAACTGATAAAAGGACCAAACAAGAAGCATACTAAAGAACTATTGAAACTCAGCAGAGAAAATATAAGATGGGTAGTAGGACTGTTGACAGGACACTGCCATCTGAAAAAACGTAAGTTCAACTTCGCTACATTTGTCCACCTCTTTATGTAATCGTTTACAGAGTGAAATAACGTTAAATGTTTTTGAAAAGGCGGAGGGGTGGCGTCCAAAAGCCCTGCATGCACGAACCACCACTGCTGTTCACACAATGGCAGGCTAGCATGGATAAAGAGAAAAAGGGAAAAAAAAAATGGATAGAGAGAGAGAAAAAAAAGGAAACATTTAAAATAAAAGGTCAGAGACAATTCACATCTTCATGCATTACAGTTCTCTCTTTTCTCATCAGTCCCACTTCTTATGTTTCTTCTTAGCTCCCAAAGAGCTACATCAAAGGGTCATGGCATTCACCCTCATTGAAGACGTCATTCTTGATGTCAGAAGTGAAGGTTACAGACAAAAAGTACAACAGTGTTTAATATGTGGAGTTTCTCCTTATCTCTGCCTTCTGTAGCAAATAACCTTCATGGATCATCCCATACTGCCTTTGATGCCTCTTTATTGACTTGTCATTCTTTCTCCATTCGATAAATACATTTATATTAAAACAGTGTGATGCATGACTCAGTGAGTTCAAAAGCAGTTCAGAAGCAATACCTGATAAAGCTATGAAACCTTGCTATTACTTGTAAAGAAGAGATCTGAGTTATGGAAAAAAAGAAAGGGTAACATTAGATCAAATTGAAAATTATTATTGAATTAAGAAAGTTAAACAATCTTTTAATATATAAAAAAATACTATGAAATATAATTTGTAGGTTTTTATAATGATCTTACAATATCGAAGTAAAATATCAAAGTTGTAAAAGTGTACCAATTACATTAACTCAAGATAACATTATCAGTTGACCTAAAATCTCAACAGTTCATTGAGGAGAAGCATTAGGTTCACAACAGCTGCTCAGGACTATCTCTGCTTGAATATCAAATTATTTAAAACCTATTATTTTAAACCTAAGAAAAGAGTTCCTCATCCTTAGGAAATATATTATAAGGAATAACTGTAAGACAACAGTATAAATTGGTCCAAGCGGGTCTGGGTTCGATTCCCTGCCAGGCTGTGGGATTTTAAATGTGAATGATTAACTTGATTGGCTCGGAGACTGAGTTTTTGTGCTGGCTCTACACTTTCTTACAAACACACAATGCACCATATATTCCTCCATTACAATTACATGCAGTACCTCACATGGAAAATACTGCCCATCCTCCACATATGGTTTGCCTAAGAAAAGCTGCAATTACACTACAATAGCCACACAAAATTATTGGTCCTGAACTGTGCAGTATATCGGTTATAAAAATACCCGGCAGAGTTTATTATGCACATATACCAACATAGGAAATAATGAAGTATGAAATCAAGCAATATACGAGTTCTGTGCTGTAGATCTGCTATAAAAATACCCAGCAGAGTTTATCATGCCCATATACCAACAAAGGAAATACTGAAGTATGGAATCAAGCAATATGAGTTCTAAATAATTAGAACATTAAAAAAATATTTAAATAAATTTCAAAATAAACCAGCTACATAAAACATAACTGGTAAAATCTTTGAAATGTTTCTGATATCTTCTATTACATACAAGAATCCTGAAAGTGACCAAAAGTGAACATAAAGATTTTCCATTACTAAAATCTGCATTTAATTCAGACTGATTTATATTACACTGACCATTCATAGCAGTTTAGTATGTTTCAGCACAGGCCAGTGCAGTAAGTAATGAAGAATTCAGTGGATAGGTGGCTTCTGATCCAATCATTGGTCACCTTTCAAATGGTTGCTCAAGCCTATAGTTGCTTCTTTACTGCACTAACCTTCGGTCCATGGGGATTTGGGTCAGATTCCCTCCCAGACTGTTCGATTTTAACTGTAAATGGTTAATCAGAATGGCTCAGAGACTTGTGCCAGCTCTACACTTCTTTACAAATACAAAATATATTCCTCTATTACAATTACATGCAGTATCATAACTCACAAGGCAAATGCCGCCCATCCTCCATGTATGGTCTGCCGAAGAAGAGCTGCAATTAGGCTACTATAGCCACACAAAATTATTGTTACCTGAACTGTGCTGTAGATCTGTTAGAGAGTGTGTTACCTCTGAAATACAATAAAATGTTGTATTGCTACATTATTACCTCTACAATGAATGAATGAACTAAAGGCACTGATATATGGACACATTTTGTTGCCATTAGTCTCACAAGATGACTGGTTGTCCTGGGAACCCTTTGGCACCAATCCCTGTAACACGAAAAGTGCAGCCTGCAGCTGGCTTAGCCTTCTTGTCTTCCTCAGTCATATTCACAGAGGCTGACGTCACAAATAACTCATCTAAGTTTGGTCCTCCAAATGTAACTGATGTTATATACTGTGCAGGCATGGGAACTGATTTTAAAAGCTTTCCATTTGAAGGATCCACACGTATTACCTGAAACATTTGCAATAAACCCTTTTTATTTTTTCTTCAATAGAATTTGTGTAAGAAAAGATTACCATAGGTCTGTTCAACAATATTTGCATTCATTTTATTACAGACTATCTAGAGTGTTCTTCCACTTAAACCATTCATAATTCTAGGAAGACAAACAAATAATTTACTGCCACCAGACACTTAACTTAAAAAAATTTGTTAATTGTATGGTCTACTCCAGGCTTGTCAAACAGTGCTTATAGGTGTAAGCTCAGGCTTTAGAGACTAAGCATGCTCACAGCATACAAGTGGGTTAGAGAGGGAATGATGATTGCAAAAATGGTCATCACTTAACAGTTTTTACTCAGGTTTGCGTATGACATGCACTGTGAACAATGGTAAGAGAACATACAATAGATTCAATCCAGAAAGAGAACATTATATTTTGAAGTAAAGACAGTGATGAGGATGCCCAGAACATTGTATATTAAAAGCATATTATTAACAAGAAATCTATCACAAGGAAAAACATAAAATACTAGCAGTTACCCGTGGCTTCGCTCGCGTGGATTTTGTAATTTGATAAAATTAATCGTTCCTTGGTACTGTACAAAGACACTATCTGAAAATCCCTAAAGTATAAAAACGCACCAAAAAACTGAGTTTCATTTACCCCAGAAACTCTTTGTAAACAACGTTTGTGGTGTTGCCTTTTGGAGCTAAGATGACCATGCAACATAGAACTGTACAAGTGAGAAACAGTCTTCTCTCAAGTCAAAAAAAAAAAAAAAAAAAACCAAACAACACGTTTCTTATTTTTAAAGGAGATTACAAATACCTATTTCCACGTCTGTAATATCTTCAGTTTTTGAGATATAAGTATCTCCATAAAAAGAATTCAACCTCTTTAAGAGTCATTCCCTTTTCCTTGTTTATACAGGATATTCTAAATACCAGTTTTCATGTCTGTAACCTTCAGTTTTTGAGATTAATAAGTATCCACACAAAAGGAATTCAATTTTTTTCACTTCCTTTCACCCTCACCCTTTAAGTGAATTTTCTGAAAGAAAAAGTACATGTTTCTTTATTTATAAAGGACCTTCCAGATATCAACTATCACGACTGTAACATCTTCAGTTTGTGAGATATTTGTGTCCTCATAAAAGGACTCCTTTTATAATTATATCTCCTTTTCAACCCCGCCCCCACCCCCACCAAATTGATTTCCTCCCAAAACTGCGTTTTTCTTTATTTTTTTTAAAGGAGATTCCAAATACCAATTTTCATGTCTGTAACAACTTTAGTTTTTTTAGATATAAGTATCCTCATACAAATAATTCAAATCAGTTTTCAATTCATTCACCTCCCTTAACTGGATTTTCCTAAATCAAAGTAATACATGTTTCTTAGCTATTAAAGGAGATTCCAAATACTAATTTTAACGTCCGCAAAATCTTTAGTTTTTGAGATATAATTATCCTCATACAAATAATTTTTCAATTCTTTCAGCCCCCCGTTGAGTTTTTTCCAAAAAACAAAAAATACATATACTTTTAAAAGAGAGACCAAATACCAATTTTCACGTCTGTAACATCTTCAGTTTTTGAGATATCAGTATCCTAATAAAAATAATCAATCCCCTTTTCAGTTCCTTTTACCTCCTCCCCCCAAGTGTTTTTTCCAAAAACAAAACAATACATGTTTCTTTATTTTTAAAAGAGATTAAAATACCAATTTTCACTTCTGTAACATATTAAGTTTTTGAGATATACTGTAGATATGCTCATTTTAAAAATTCACCCCATTTTTAGTTCTCCTTAAGTGGATGTTCCAAAAACAAATTATCTATATTTCTTTACTTTTACAGGAGATTCTAAATACCAATTTTTACGTCTGTAACATGTTACGTTTCTGAGATATACTGTTGATATAGTTTTCCTAAAAATTCAGCCACTTTGTCACTCATGTTCATCCTCATTAATTAGATTTTCCAAAAACAAAAAAATACTTGTTTCTTTATTTTTAAAAGAGATTCCAAGTACCAATTTTCATGTCTGTAACATCTTCTGTTTTTGAGAATTAAGTATTCTCATAAAAGTTATTCAACCCATTCTTTAATTTTTTCACACCTCTTAATGGGATTTTCCAAAAACAAAATAAAGGTGTTTATTTTTGAAGGAGATTCCAGAATACCAATTTTTACATCCGTAAACTTGTAAGTTTTTGAGATACAGATGTACTCATTTTAAAAATTTGACCCCCTTTTCACCTCCTAAGCAAAGGAATATCCAAAAATCCTCCCTTAGTGCCCACCTACACTCTAATATAAATGTATACCTGAAATTTCATTTCTTTATGTCTAGTAGTTTTGGCTTGGTGGTTGGTCGGTCAGTTCCTTTCCTCACATTCAACACACTACACTTCCACAATTCCAATTACACGCAGGTTTATATCATACGGTGCCAGTACGGGCAAAAGATCTCTATAGGTTGACGCCCCAAACTTAAAAAAATAATAAAAAAATAAAAAACCTGTCTAGACATGCTTCAAAACTGGTTATTTCCTCAAATGGAAGATGATTCTGATGACTTCATCTTCATGCAAGATGGTGCCCCGCCTCATTTCTCTCAGCACATTCAACGTTACCTGAATGACACCATTCCAGGACGGTGGATTGGAAGAGGAGGAGCAGAAGATAACCTTCATCACCTGTGGCCTCCCAGATTTCCAGACCTCACTCCTTGTGATTTTTATCTGTGGGGTTATGTAAAAGACCGTGTGTTTATCCCCCCTATGCCTGACACTCTTGAAAGTTTGCGTCATCGAATTGTTGAAGCTGTGAATTCGATAACTAGAGAACATCTGATTCGTGTGTGGCAAGAAATGAGCTGCTGTTTTGATATATCACAATTAAATTGAAATAACAAATAATGTAGTTCAACCTATTCAATACAAATAAATGAGAAATATAGTGTTATATTTCCATTTAATTATAAGCGGAAGCAGTACCGGTTTCGACCCCAATCTGGGTCATCATCAGCTGAATAAAATGCAAAAACAATGCAGAGGTAAATAAGAAATTAAAGAATGAGTTCAAAAACAGTTGAAGAGGAAAATCTAGAAGTGGAAGGTCAGTCACTTATATGAAGTAGGGCATGATCTTCTGAATAGTAGCACAACACACACAAAGTTCAGCTGTCTCAAAATGTTTACGAGAAGAGGTGAACAGTTAAGTGAGCCAGCATGCATATATTATAAGCCGCGAAGTCACAACACGATTTAGTAAAAATGAAGTACCAAAATTATGTAGAAGTTGAAGACGAGTCGCTTGATTGAAGCAAATTGCTAGCTCCTGAAGATCAGCGCAACACACTCAATGTCCGGCTTCCGGCACTGTGCTTTCAAATGCCGACGGAACTCGGTGAATAGCTTGATGGTCCAGTTTGTAATTGTTTCGGTTGCAAAAATGTGTGTGTATATATATATATATATATATATATATATATAATACAATTTAATATAATTGAAGAATGTAACTAGGATCTTGAAGATTCTTTAGAACAGTTAACATGCAACACATGGTGCTCATACTGAAACCTTACAAAAGTGAAAATTGAAATCCTCCTCCTTCCAGGAACGTTGGAATCATGTTTCTATCTTTTATAGTTTGGAGGAAATAAATGTTTGAAATCTCTTTCTTCTTTTCGAATAACCCTGTAAATAAACACTAACATAGCTTCCTTTGCACTTGAAATTTTATCAAATACATGCTAATGTTTATAATAAATTGTGATTTTTTGGAAAAGGGGATTTAGTGCCTTGTGGTTTCACATTAAGGAAGAATGCACGAGGTCAACCAAACATGAAATAGGTCCTTGAGAGTATCCAACAATGGGTTGAAGAAGATAATATGAAGGTTAATGGAGGCAAATCAACTGTTACAACATTTACAAACAGGAGTTTTAAAACTGAATTTGAATATACTTTGGATGAGGTAGTTATCCCAAAAGATGGCAAGTGCAAATACTTAGGTGTGAGATTTGAAAGTAATTTGTTCTGGAAGGGTCATGTGGATGACATTGTTGGGAAAGCATACAGATCGTTACATGTCATAATGAGGCTACTTAAAGGATGCAACAAAGAATTAAAAGAGAAAAGTTACTTAAGTATGGTCCGTCCGTTATTGGAATATGCAAACAGTGTTTGGGATCCTCACCAAGAATACCTAATAAAAGAAATAGATAGTCTGCAGAGGAAAGCAGCAAGATTTGTAACAGGGAATTTCAGGAGAAAGAGTGGTGTATCAGAAATGTTAAAGGAACTTGGGTGGGAAACTTTAAGTAAGAGAAGGGAGAAAACTAGACTTATAGGATTATATAGAGCCTATACAGGAGAAGCAGCATGGGGAGATATCCATGAGAGGCTTCAGTTGTAAAATAATTATATCGGCAGAACTGACCACAAGTATAAAATTAGAAGGAATTTCAACAGAAGCGATTGGGGTAAATTTTCATTAATTGGGAAGGGCATGAAGGAGTGGAACACCAGGCGAGTTGGCCGTGCGCGTAGAGGCGCGCGGCTGTGAGCTTGCATCCGGGAGATAGTAGGTTCAAATACCACTATCAGCAGCCCTGAAGATGGTTTTCCGTGGTTTCCCATTTTCATACCAGGCAAATGCTGGGGCTGTACCTTAATTAAGGCCACGGCCGCTTCCTTCCAACTCCTAGGCCTTTCCTATCCCATCGTCGCCATAAGACCTATCTGTGTCAGTGCGACGTAAAGCCCCTAGCAAAAAAAAAAAAAAAAAAAAAGGAGTGGAACAGTTTACTGGGGGTAGTGTTTGATCCTTTCCCAAAATCTGTACAGATATTCAAGAAGAGAATAAACAGCAACAGAGAAAATAAATGAAATGTTAAGAGGGCATTTGACCAGTGCAGGTTATTGTAAATAAAAAATGTGTGTGAATAAATTAATTCCACCCCCTGGTCTAAGGAGTTTGGATAGCCAAAGTAGGGGACTGCCTGTAGGGGTGAAGTACAGTGGGGACTTCGAGGGTTCTGGGACCGCTATGGTAGCTGTGAAGGCCCTTCAGGAACTCTGGCTGAGACGCAGCAGGTTGTTATGCTACTTAGGTTCCAAAATGGGTAAAAAAAAAAAAAAAGTAAATAAATGCAATGTAAATTTTAATCTTATATCAATTGTATAGTATTATTTGAAGTAATTCCACATACTGTATATGAGTTGACTATGCTTGTAAGTACAAGAGATATTATAAGTAGAAAAATTGTTGCTTGCTGCTTGTTTTAAGGGGCCTAACATCGAAGGTCATCGGCCCAAAAAAATTGTTAGCGTAAATTGTACAATATTGTGTTTTAGGAAAATTTTCTTCTTCTCTTATTAATTTAAAATTTAGTGCTTGACAATAATATATTTTAGTGTACCATTTGCCACCGAGGTAGACGCTTCATTTGCAAATAAAGAGATTTTGATTTAATTTTGATCCCCTGTTTCATAATCTACCCTCACGTTTTGTGCTTAGCTGTCGACTGGCTGTCCATTGAGTCGTGTAACAGTGTTGTGAATTAATTGTGACCCCCTCATCTCACCAGCGGAAGTTCACCATCAACTTCGTCGTCGAGGCATACCCATCTGGAGGGCGTTTCGCATCTTTAACACCCACGGCCCCACCTATCTAATCCGTCTCCAGCTCACCAGCGCAGCAGCAGTCGACTACCTTGTCTCCCATGGTGTCAATCTCTACGGCCGTCGCCATACTGTCGAACCTTCCCGTTCCCTTCCCCACGCTCGAAATTCTCAATCCACATCTCGTCGTCACACCCGGCTCGATCATCCTCCTTTTTGCCGTACACAACACATTCGTCCACTTACCCCCCTTGTTCATATCTCATTCCCCCCACCTATACTAGACCATCTACGACAACTCACGACTTCCCTTTCCCACATCGCTTCTACACTGCACCAACTTATCCCCTCTCGCAACTTCCATCTCTGTACTCTTGTATAAATCCTCACTTTCTTTCATCTCCCAGCCAAGCTAATTCCTAACATCTCCTTAACCAAGAGACCCTGATTACTTCTCCACCTACAATCAATTCGCATTACCCACCGTCTTCATTTCTCTCACCTCCCAGATCTTTTCACTTCTCTCGGCCCGAGAGATCGCGTAACAATCTAGGGGGCCCGCCCTGCCCAACGGATGGGGAATGAAAACTTATCGACGGACGGATGGACGTTCACCTGCATACACCCCAGCGTCAGTGGGTAGGGTCTGACACATCCCGCTCTGATGAGTCCAGTGTCGGACCTAAGACGAAACGCTGGTTAATAGAGCAAACGCCTGCAAAGCCTTACATCTGATATTTTTTGACATTTCTGACTAGACGATTCATGCCTTCATGTTGTGCCACAGTCATTAAATCAAAAGGCTATGCAACCAAGTACTGATGAGCTCTAAACTATCTATCTGTTTTACAAATACGCTGTTTGTCAAAATACGTTTTATCTAGAATTCCACAATAAATACACCATAATTTCTGAAATCTAATTTTCTTTGTACTAGAGCATGCAATGCTGTTAATTTAGTTTCATAACAAATGCAATGACTTTCACTGAATAAAGTGCAACAGTTTATGTATTGTCTTATCAAAGTAAGTTTGCCAAAATACTTATTGGGTGATATGAATAAAAATGAGATGTAACTCGGAGACAAGTCTCGAAGGAGGATTGAGACGGAAGTCACTTGCGAGACAGAACTCGTCATGTATATGAATAAAGTTTGTTTCTCGCCAACGAGACTTGTCTCCTTCCGCTTGAGACGAGTCTCGCACACTGGTTCTGGTATCTGTCAGCTGACAAGTGAATTAACAATCAGAGAGCTACGAAGAGTGGTTTTGTTGGAACAGATGAAAGTGTTAGATTTAAAAGCGAAAAAGATTGAAAAGCGACAGTGTGTTCTTGAAAAAACAGAAGAACTCATTTCAGTGCAAAAACAGATTTTGCAACTGCAAATGGAAAATATTTTACATGAAAGGGAGAAAAGAGCAGAACAAACAAGTACAACCGAAATGGAACACCCACCGATATTTTTTTCATTTAGAATAGTTCTTGACAGACTTTTCTTCTTCTTCTTTTTTTTTTTTTGCTAGTTGTTTTGCGTCGCACCGACACAGATAGGTCTTATGGCGACGATGGGACAGGGAAGGGCTAGGAGTGGGAAGGAAGCTGCCGTGGCCTTAATTAAGGTACAGCCCCAGCATTTGCCTGGTGTGAAAATGGGAAACCACGGAAAACCATTTTCAGGGCTGCCGACAGTGGGGTTCGAACCTACTATCTCCCGAATACTGGTTACTGGCCGCACTTAAACGACTGCAGCTATTGAGCTTGGTTTTTCTTCTTCTTCAGTTATGTTTCACTTGGGAGCCTATTCTACCTATCAATATTCAGTAATCACTAGTTCTTATTTCACTTCTTTCTAGGCTTACATAAACGTAGTGGCTCGTACACTTAGTATACTTGAACCCCAGCTTCGGAACGACTGATTTAAGATTTCTTTTTTCTTGTAAGTTTCCTTCAAGATAATGTGTAAGAAGTTACATTGTATTTATCATCACATTTAGGATCCACATACAAATGCATAATTTTCTGCAGTCATTGAAAGTCATTCACACACTTTTTAAACACGCTTTGTACTTCATTCTTCACGAATATGAGGAGTTTATTGATCATACCTGTGCATAGCTAGGGGTGTTTCTGCATATAATGTACTTTTTCTACAGTTTGTTTTACGTCGCACCGACATAGATAGGTCTTATGGCGACGTTGGGACAGGTTTAGGAGTGGGATGGAAGCGGCCGTGACCTTAAGGTACAGTCCCAGCATTTGCCTGGTGTGAAAATGGGAAACCACAGAAAACGATATTCAGGGTTCCCCACAGTGGGGCATGAACCCACTACCTCCCGGATGTAAGCCCACAGCCGCGCGCCCCTAACCACACGGCCAACTCACCCGGTATATAATATACAACCAATACCTATATACTGTTGCATAAACTGTCTAAATTTCAAACTTTCAAAACATAGAAATAACACAAAGTGCTATCCATATTCATTAACGAATATAACTAACAAGGGAGTTGTTTTATTTGGACCGGACAAATTGCAATGAAACTTAGTAACATGCTGAGCTATAGACATCCGGAACTCAATGGTGATAACCGTTCTGCCGTGAAATAACACTTTCGTACCGGTATTTATTGACAGTAAATTTTTGCTCCAGTTGTACATGGAATGTGGTGTGTAGATGGGAGCGATTTCAATGAAACATGGTAGGATGATCAATTAAGATATCAGAACATCGCCGCATGATTGACGTTGTTATATAGGTTACCCGCAGTGTGACAAAATTAATCACTCTCAACAAGAATCCGAAAGTTTAAGGCTATTTATAGCATGCAAGTTTATATACAAATGACGAGGATTTCATATTACATATTTTAGCTTCAATTGTAAACGACAAAAAAGTTATAAAAGCTTAATATTTTGAAATATTCATATCCTGTGCATGGGTTTGACGAGCAAGACATTCTGTTCTTGTTGTCAAAATCTAATTTTCACTCTATAGCGCACTGTTTAATGTAACTTTAAAATAGAACTATCAGTGCATTTCTACAGTGCATATGCGAGGTCAATACAGCTGCAAACCACCCAGCTGTTCTTTAGAAATCAATTATAACAATGTCGTTGATTTTATGACAAAGTGAATATCATGTTAAAAATTAAATAATTGAAAAGGAGGTTCAACCTATTCAATACTTAAAAGAAAGAAATGCAGTAATCACATTCCTATTTAAATGGGACCGGTTTCGACCTTAGTCCAGGTCATCATCAGCCGTAAAAACATGTACAATGTTTATGAATATTGGAGGTCAGTTTCACACTTTGATAGGCACAAAGACACGACACCACATTCTGTCATGCACAAAGTCACAACACTATCAACTAATATACGAAGATCAAAAATAACTTGAAGTCGCAGACGAATAGATTTGTAGTAGAAAGCCGCCAGCTCCTGGTGATCAGCGCGGCACATTCAAGGTCATGCGCTGCGGTCGAACGCCAAAGTTTTGAAGGTCTAGAATTTGTCACGGTTGCGGGAAGTTAAGTACGTATATAAAAATATACGACGCAAATCAGTATAATTGAATGAGTACTTGTACTCCTGCTAAGTTCTTGGAAAACAGTTGACTTGAAAAAACAATTTTTAACATCAATAATTTCAATACGGAACAATGAAGTTTTTATCTTTAAAAGTGAATATCAGCAATAAATTTAAGACAAGTAGATTGACAATTCATGGAAGTTTCATCGAAATATGTCTGATCCAAACCAAATGCTTCCCTCGTAGTATTCGGCGCAAGTGAGATTTTGGTGCGATGGTTGAGAAAGAGCAGCACTCATAGAGGCAGCAAATCATTGGCCGAATAACGTCATTATGCGAATCTGTTAAATGTTGTGAAACCAGTTACAGCATATTTTTTTCAAGGGCATGAGTCGTCGGTTGAAACTTTTAAATAAACTTAGAAACAGTGCAATCGAAAAAGGCATGGGCAGGGAATTTTACGGCACTTAAACATCAATGGGATAGTTTACACCAGGACCAAAGATACTCACACATTCGTTCAATACCATTTGGCCAACATGTGATAGAGAGCGATAATTTTCAGGCTTGAAAAAATATCCTTCCAGATATCAAAATAATAATAATAATAATAATAATAATAATAATAATAATAATAATAATAATAATACCCATGTGGGGATTTACCGGTTACCTCCATCGGGCGCGTCCCATTGGAATTGGGGAAGCTCGCTGGCTCTGCCGCCAGCAGGGTCAGAGGGTAGTAGGGAAATAAAATACCACCGTGAAAAAAAACTGGTCCCTTGCCAGGGTTACGGCGAAGACTGGTAAACGACCAGAAGCCAGAAAACATCTTGAGGCAACCTCTAGGGCTAACAACCCTAGTTGTAAAAGGATGGGTACCCGTCCAAAGCAAAGTCAAGTCAAAAAGCATGATGGCACAACATTTCAAGAAACATACCCCAGGGGGTAAATCATCGGATAAATCCCTCGTCGTGAATGCCACGGCGCACGAGTCTCGTTCGGATTCTGGGGGAGATTTGACATCATGCAACAGACGAGTAGGAGCATCTCGGGGTACCCCGAAGAGTCAAAAACTCAGGCCAAAATCTAAAACCTTTCTAGCAACTTTCAACATAAATTCACTTACACAAACTGGCAAGATGAAAACCCTCACCAAAGCTCTTCACGAAAATCAGATATCCATAATGGCCTTACAGGAAACAAGGTACCCAGATGAAGAGGTTTTTGAATCCGAAGGCTACTGATTTTTCAAGAGCAAAGCGCAAAGAGAAATCCTCAATGGAGCTGTGATGCTTGGAACCGCGTTTGCTGTTAGAACCAAGATCCTTAAATCGGTTGCAAATTTCGAACCTGTGAATGACAGATTGTCTATACTCACAATTAAATGCGCGAACAAAACCTACGCCCTAGTTAACGCACATGCTCCTACAAACGATAAGAACAAGTCTGATCCAGACGAAGTTGATAATTTCTGGGACCTACTGGATGAAAAATTAAACAAAATCCCCAAACACCATGTCAAGCTTCTTTTGGGTGACTTCAATGCCCAACTAGGTCGTGAACAGAAGTACAAGAAAGTTATAGGAAATTACCCTGCTCACAAAAGAACCAATCCCAGCAGCAAAAGACTGGTGTCCATTTGTGAAAATCATAACCTGCAGGTCATGTCGACCCACTTTCGCCATCTACCCAGAAAGCAAATGACTTGGCGTTCTCCCATCCAAGCTCTCGGAGAGTTCCAAATTGATCATGTTGCAATCTCCAGGAGAAACCGCCCTGAGATTATGAATGTCAAGGTAAAGAAAGGCATCAATGTGGCCTCAGATCATTATATCTCTCTTATCAAATTCAAACCAATTCCCGCAAACACAAGGAAGACAACCAAACAGATCACACGCTTCGACAATGATAAACTTCGGCAAAGGGTCAAGGAGTTCCAGGAGAAGGCTAGACCAAATGACTGTGACTTTAACAACGCCAAAAGTCTCCTTGTTGAGGCCGCCAAAGACGTTGCAGAAATCAAGAGAAGCAAAAAGCATGCCTGGTGGAATAATACCTGCGAATCAGTCCTCCAAGAAAGACTCAATGCGTGGAAACAGTATTACTCTACGAAATCAGAAAATGATTGGGAAACCTACAAAATCCAACGTGCCCAAGCAGCTAGGGTGTTCAGAACTGAGAAACGTAAATACGAAAAATCTCTCATTGAAAAGATAGAACAAAACTTTAGAAAGAATGAAAGCAGAGAGTACTACAGAGCCTTCAAACGCAAACTCACTGGCTATAAACCACCATCTCTATGCTTTGAGCGAAAGGACGGCACACTGGCGACGTCAAATGAAGAAAATTGCAGCATTCTGGCAGATTACTTCAAGAATTTACTTAATTGCTCTAAACCGCAAAGCGCCATTGAGACCAAGGAACCCTTACTCAGGTACCCAGATTCCAGACCACCCGACAGAGATGAAATCAAGCGCCACATTGCCCGTCTCAAAAATAACAAAGCGCCAGGGGAAGACTCAGTAGTAGCAGAACTATGGAAATATGCCCCAGAGGAATCACTTGATATCTTGCAAAAGCAAATAGAAGAAATTTGGAACAAGGAGACCCTACCCGAAGATTGGAAAATAGCTTTGATCCATCCATTACACAAAAAAGGTAGCATGAAGAACATCAACAACTACAGAGGAATATCTTTGCTACCCGTGACTTACAAAATTCTATCACTTGCCATCCTGGAGCGTCTGGAAGCACAAGTCGAACATCAAATAGGTGAATACCAAGGAGGGTTCAGAAAAGGTCGCTCAACAGCTGAACAGATTCAAAATCTCAAAACGATCATCAGATATTGTACACTAAGGTCCAAGCAGTATGTGTCTGTCTTTGTGAACTTTAAGAAAGCGTACGATTCCATTGACCGGGAAGTCCTGCTAAACATCTTAAATGAATTTGGAGTTGATTTGAAACTGCTGGCATTAATTAGAGCCACCCTGACCGATACAAAATCCAAGGTGAAGTTCCACGGATGTCTCTCGCATTCCTTTGACATCAAAACAGGAGTCCGACAAGGTGATGGGCTATCCCCGATACTCTTCAACTGTGTTCTTGAAAAGATCATCAGAACCTGGCGGGTGAGATTACAGGAAACCAACTACAGTCCATTGAGAATAGGAACCAAATCCAAGGGGATCGCAACAGACTGTTTAGCATTTGCCGATGATATTGCTGTTCTCTCAAACGACATAGAAACCGCTAGAGCTCAAGATGAAATTTTAAAGGAAATTGCCGAACAAACTGGTTTGCAGATATCGTTTGAGAAAACAGAAGTAATGACTAACATCAAAGAGGCTCCACCAAAACTTCATACAAAATACGGGGACATCACCCGAGTAGACAAATTCAAATACCTGGGTGAGATCATCATGAAAAATGGACTGGACAAAGAAGCACTTCAGGAGCGAGTACGCAAACTGGAAATAGCCTACCAAACATCCCGCACAATCTACAACAAAAAATGCCTTTCCCAAAACACCAAGATACGTCACTATGAAACAGTTCTGAAGCCAGTAGTTCTATACGCATCCGAAACCCTGTCTCTAAATGCCAACAAAGGACTCCTTGAAGAATTGGAGAAAAGAGAACGAAAAATTGTGAGAGGAATCTTGGGATCAAAGTACAGAAATGGAATCCATCAAAAGAGATCCAACAAGGAAGTCTACAGCAAAATAGAGAAAATTACCGACACAATCAGAAAAAGATGGGCACGATTTTATGGTCATCTGAAAAGAATGGACGGAAGAAAGTTAACTAAAGAAATCTTTCACTTTTTTGATTCAAACCCCAAAACCACAATTCCCTGGTTTAGAAATACCAAAGAAGACCTGCAAATGCTACATATCTCAGCTGAAGACGCCCTCAATAGAGATCTCTTCCGTAAGAAAATATTGACGAACGGGCTAAACCAAGACGAGCAACCGAAGAGAAGACACAGTGCCCCTTGGACAGTGGAGCGTAAGCAGGCCCACTCACAAAGAATGAGGGAAATTTGGGCTCTAAAGAAGGCCAAGTTCAGTGTCAAATGCAACAAGACTTAACGTGGTCCTTGATGGCCCCAGCAAATTATTATTATTACTATAATAATAATAATAATAATAATAATAATAATAATAATAATAATAATAATAATAATAATAATAATAATAATAATAATAATAGGTAATAATTTCATGTGGCTATTTCTAGCCTGGTACAGCCCTTGTAAGGCAGACCCTCCGACGAGGATAGGTGTCATCTGCCATGTTATTGTAGTGGAGGATAGTGTTGTGTGTGAGTTGCAGGAATGTTGAGGATTTAAGGTTAAAATCTCTGACCCAACAGCGAATTGAACCCGGGGGCCCCCTGAACCAAAAAGTACCATGCTGACCATTCAGCTAAGGAGCAGGACAAAGTGAACAATGAAAGCCTTTAATAATTGTAGGTCATATCTTAAACATAGCTATGTTTTGTTTCGGCCTTTTCCGTGATTCTGAATTAATTTCATTTATAAAATGTTAGGCGTATTTTGTGAATAGAAAAAATGTTAACGTACAGAAAAAATCACAAATGTAGAATAGACTAAGAATAATTAAATTAATAATTACTAAGAAAATTATCAGAATTGTATGTTGCACGGTTTTGCATATTTCTGATTTGATTTTGAACATCTTTATGATGCATGTAAATCCTATCGCAAATGGCTATCATCGTCATCATTAGAGCCCGGATTTCCATGCAAATGCATGTTTTTCAATAACCTAGCTACACTTCTCAAACTTTGCAAATATTCGTTTTACGACTTAACAATTCCAAATAACCGTCCTTTTTTCGTGCATGTTTGCATGTTTTGGCCATTTTAGGAGAAAATTCATGCATAATGCATATTTGGAAGATTTTGGATTAAATAACGAATATTTGGATGTTCAATATTGCATAATATGACTTTTATTCTGATTTTGATGCATATAAATTGTTAACATGCATGATAGTGCCATTTCTGAATGTTAGTGTGCAGAATTTGGGACAATTTTTCCACGTTATAGGCTATAGTATGTCTATTACTGAGAGACGGAGAGAATGTATTCCTGGCATCCTATATGACAATCAAAGTTAGTAGCCTACATACGGTACAAGTCCTATAATCCAATTAACCAAATACTTTCTTATCTGTTGCTTGAGTAAATAATGACGTATTTCGGAAGTCCCCACGTCGATATCTAATTCTTAGAAATAAGGTGTCCCAGTTTTACAGTTGTACATTGCTATAAATTGAACCGTAAATTGTGCATTAATCATTGACGGCTCATTTTTGGTCTGTTAGACGAACAAAAGAAAACTTGTATCGTACTTCTGTGGCGCCGCGTTACTGGGATAGCAGCTTACAAACTCTGGTTTTTCATTGAACCCTCTACCGTTGTTATCCTGGAATGTCCTACCCCGAACTCTCGCTCGTCACACGTCTTTGATATCGCAGCAGGCAATCGTTACCAGTTACTGAGGACAATCAAATGTGTCTGCAATCATCGCACGGAGAAGTAGCTGCCGCAGCTAGAGATAAGTTGAACAAATTAATTAGTTCAAATCCTGATTTTGAATTCATCAAGCTCATAGAAGACGTATTGTGGTTAAAAAGGCAAAATATACAATTTGACCTCATTTTGTTCAAATGTCTTCATTGAAGTATGCATCTATCACTTCCTGTGATGGAAAAAGATCATTTTCTGTGGTTAAGAATGTGCTGACAGATAAACGGATGGGCTTAAATCAAGACAATTTGGAGAAATTCGGGGAGTTTCTGTACAATGTTTCAAAAGGAACTGAATTTTGATAGTGCATTTTTTCCAGTTTATTGCGCATGTTTTGCCATATGATAGTGCATGAATGCATGCATTTTTTGAGATTTGATAGTGCATGGAAATCCGGGCTCTACTCATCATCTTTATCATTATTGTTATATGAATATTTCGTGTATTGGCTCCAGAAAATGTGCTAACCATTCTACATTTTCTTTCCGGTAACGGTAGAGATCTTTATAATCATGTTTGAGAGAATTTCTTCGTGCTTTATAAATTTTTCTTCTCCGTTGTAAAACCATCATGAACTCCGCCATCACGTTTTCAGCCTGATTCTATCGGCTTGAGTCACCTTCTGGGCTGTCTCAAGAAATTATGAGACCAGTCTCCATTCAGAGAGACTAGACTCCAGTTTATTCATATACATTTGGAGATGTGTCTCCGGGAGAATCCGCTAACGAGCTGTGTCTCAAGGAACAAAGGTCACTGCTGAGACATCGCTTTTTTATTCATATACATTTGAGACATGTCTTAATATTTATGAGACAAGAGATACGTCTCTGGTTTATTCATATCACCCATTGTCGCTACTGTATATGACTCAGGAATGCCCTACCAACTTTTCAGAGGTTTATTAATGAAGTCTTACACGGACTGGATTTCTGGTTTGCTTATATTGATAACATTCTAATAGTCTCAGAAACCCCAGAACAGCATGCTAAATATTTGAGTTAGGAATTTTTTTCCTTCTATTTGTTTTACGTCGCACCGACACAGATAGGTCTTATTGTGACGATGGGATAGGAAAGGCCTAGGAAGTGGAAAGACGTGACCATGGCCTTAATTAAGGTACAGCCCCGGCATTTGCCTGGTGTGCGTTTGGAATTCAAAATGTTGTATGACTGGTCTAAAAATTAATTTAAACAAATCAGTGCTAGGAATAAATGAAAACAATTCTTGGGTTATCTAGTCACACTAACTGGCACATAACTACTGCCAGAGAGTTCAAGTAATCCTAAATTACAAACTTCCTCAGACTGCAAGAACTTAGGAAATTTCTGGGAATGATTAATTTAAGAATGTAGCTAACAATGAAGCTCTCCTAAACTTTTTAAAAGGCTCAAAGAAGAAAGGCAATCAAAATTAAATTAGATGAAACTATGAAGCAGTTCTAACAATGTAAGGAGGATCTGGCGAATGATGCCTAATTAATGTCGTAATCCTAATTGCCAGTTAGCCTAGTGGTAGGGGTTGTGTTACAACAGTTTGAAAATAGCTTCTGGAAAACTATTGGATTTTACCAGGTGTATGCATATGTTTTTGCCAGTTTTTGTGGTAAAGAAAACACATAATTTTCAAGAGAAATTCATTTTTTGTTTATTCAAAATATTGACCATCGGCTTCTACGCACTTCGCTTATCTTTCAGGTAAGTTATGAATACCACGCCAGAAAAACTGCTTGTCTCTTTTGGCAAACCACTCATCGAGCCATTTTCCAACTTCCTCAAAACTGCTGAAGTGCTGCTCTGCGAGCGCATGCCCCATTAAGGCAAAGAGGTGATAGTCAGATGGCGCCTAGTTGAGGAGTAGGGCGGGTGCGGAAGGATGTCCCATCCAAGCAATTTCAAGGTGTCTTTCACTGGTTTTGCTGTGTGAGACAGCGCATCGCCGTGTAACAAAATCACTCTGCCATGTCTTCTGGCCCGTTCTGGTCATCTTTCGATCAATGCATGATTTAAATTAATAATTTGTTGGCGACAGCATTGAGCATTAACGGTTTTGCCGGGCTTCAAGAGTTCATAATGCACAACACCACTCTAGTCCCACCAGACACAAAGTATGATCTTCTTGCTGAAGCGGGATTTGGCCTTGGTGTTGAAGGACTGGCTTCGCCACATGACAGCTATGATTTCCTCTGCTTCGGGTTTTCAAAATAAATTCATTTTTTGTCACCCGTCACAATTAGGTACAGAAACGATTTTCTTTCATGGCACTGAAGCAGCGTTTCACAAGTGACTGGGATTTTCTATTTGCCGAGCATTCAAATCATGTATGACCCATTTACCGAGTTTATTGATCTTCCCCATTGTTCGTAAACATCTACTGATTGTTTCTTGTGACAATTGCTGTTGAGTTTGAGTTGGGTCATCAGCCATTAATGCTTGCAATTGCTCATCTTCACACTGTCTTTCACATTGAAATCACCATGTTTAAATTGTCAAAACTATGTCTCACATGTTCTAATTGATGGACCGTGTTCACCATATGTTTCTACCAGCAAACGATGACTTTCCACAGCCTTTTTCTTTTGATTAAATAAGAAAAGCAATGCATGCCACAAATGTTCTTTATCAGGCACAAACACTGACATGACCACTGAACGCTACAACACAGACGCTAGTGTTTGGCGGACTCAACTTGTGTGTATTGGTAGGTTAATGTCAGACGAACAAACTGACGTATGCATCAAATTCATACGCTGCGTACTGTTCAGAAAAGATTTATGCATACCCCTAGTATTCCAAATGAAAATGAATGACACTCAGAGAATGTACAGTACATATGACAGAGAACTTCTAGGAATATACCACCCCATTAAATACTTCAAACATTTTTCGGTATTCGCAGACCACAAACCCTCGATTTTCACTTTCACATAAAGTAATGAAAAAGCCTCTCCCAGACAACAATGACACCTACAGTACCGCTCTCAGTTCACAACTGATGTTCATCATATTCCAGGTAAGAACAACATAGTGACGGACAACTTATCAAGATTAGACGAGGTAACCTTGGTAAATTAGGATGAAATCACCATAGCACAGGAAGTGAGTGGATGAAGAACTGAAAAATTTGCAAGTGAATTCTCAGACTTCGCTAGAGTTGAAGTCATATTCACTACCATCAGGAAAAACACCAGGGTGTGACATTTCAACATTTTCATCAAATCATATATTCCTCAAAGGTTTCGACGCCAATTATTTCATGACGATCACTATATGTCACATCCTGGTGTACGCTACAGTGAAGTTGGTAACATCTAAGGTAGTCTGGATTAGCATATCCTGTTTTAATTGCCAAAAAAAGTATGGTCTCCAGACACACAGTCATCGGTGGATTCTTTTCCAGAAGAAAATCAGTTATTTGACATTGTTCATGTCGAGCTGATTAGACCTCTGCCACTGTCTGAAGATTTCTGAAGTCCGGCTCCATGGCTAAATGATTAGCATGCTGACCTTTGGTCACAGAGGTCCCAGGTTCGATTCCTGGCAGGGTCAGGAATTTTAACCATCATTGGTTAATTTCCCTGGCAAGGGGGCTGGGTGTATGTGTCATCTTCATCATCATTTCATCCTCATCACGACACGCAGGTTGCCTACGGGAGTCAAATCAAAAGACCTGCACCAGGCGAGCTGAACACGTCCTCAGACACTCCCAGCACTAAAAGCCATATGCCATTTATTTACATATTTCCAAACTTGCATTGACAAATTTACTGGTTGGATGGAAGTAGTGACTCTAGCAAACATAACAGAGGAATCTGTAGCAATAGCATTTCACAGTAACTGGATCAGAAGTTGTGGTGCTCCTTCAAAATTGTCTCAGACCAAGGGAGACTAGTTTCAATCTGAACTTTTTCAATTACTAGCAAAATTATGTGCAAGTAAACCCACTCTTCTCCTTTTTTAAGTACATCTTCTGGTTTTCCTCCCCTCTTCTCTATGCACTCCCACACTGAATCTGTCCACTTCTTTCGGGGTCTTCCTCGTTGTCTCCTTCCTAAGATTCCTGCACTTTTCCTTCTCTCTTCATTTCTAATTCTATCCTTTCTGGTCTTGCCCTCGATACCTATTAGGAATTTCATCTCCGCTGCCTGTATTCTACTCTCCTCTCGTTGTGTTGTAGTCCATGATCCAGCTGCATAGGTTAGTATGGATTCATAATAGGTTGAATATAATACATTTCTTCAGGACATCTTGGTTCCACAAAATACCCCTTACAACCCCTTACAACCCCTTACACTCTGGTAGAAACTGTTTGCTTGTTGTATTCTTTTCCCAATTTCCTCGGTTATCTTTCCAACTTCTCTGATCACACTTCCCAAGTACTTGAAATTTTAACAACTTCCAGAATTTTACCATTCAGTTTTATCTTTCCCCTTCCTTCCTTCCTTCCTTCCTTCGTTCCTTCCTTCCTTCCTTCCTTCCTTCCTTCCTTCCTTCCTTCCCCTTGTCATCACTATTGTTTTACTTTTCTCTTTTCCATCACACTCTTAAAGCTGCTAGTAGTGCTCATAGAGTAGATAGGTGGACAGAAGTTACCCACAATTCTCTTAGGACTAAGATGTGTACTTAAAGAAGAAACAAACTGTTACATCACTTCTATCACCCAAAATGGTTTATGGATCAACAATTAGACTATCAGGTGATTTCTTCTGTGAGTCTACAATCTGCTCAGAATTCTCATCTTTTGTGAACAAGTTACAGCAACAAATGGCAAGATTATAACCAGTGAAGACAATTCCTAAAATCAAGAAACTGCATTTGTACACAAGGACCTTCAATATTCTGAACTACCAGGCGAGTGGGCCATGCAGTTAGAGGCGCGTGGCTGTGAGCTTGCATCTGGGAGATAGTGGGTTCGAATCCCACTGTCGGCAGCCCTGAAGATGGTTTTCCGTGGTTTCCCATTTTCACACCAGGCAAATGCTGGGTCTGTACCTTAATTAAGGCCATGGCTGCTTCCTTCCAACTCCTAGGCCTTTCCTATCCCATCGTCGCTATAAGACCTATCTGTGTCGGTGCGAAGTAAAGCCACTAGTAAAAAAAATATTCTGAACTTGTTTTCATCAGAGTGGATAGAATCAAGTCATCTCTTGAACAACCATATCAAGGAATCTATAAAGTGATCAAAATGGGTAAACATTTTACCCTTGCAATTAAGAATAAAGAGATAAAATTCTCCATTGATCGACTGAAGCCTGTGTATACTCTGCTCCAGAAAACAGTATTCCTGCCACACCACCCCCTCCGCACCATGTGACAGTGAACCAACTAGTGTTCTCTCAGAGAAAGTGTACCCACTCAGGACGGACTGTCCATTTTCCAAAAAAAAAAAAAAAAAAAAAAAAAAAAAAATAATAATAATAATAATAATAATAATAATAATAATAAATATGGAAACATTAATATAACTTTGTTACTGGGAAGGGAATGATGTAGGCCAAAGTTTGTCATACGTAAGACGAAAGCATCCCGACTACTGCTGGGAAACTGAAGGAAATGAAATTACAGATGAGATGCAGAGAGAAGAGTAAGAGTTAAAATTTTTAACAATGAAAAACATGTCCAAATAGTGATTATGTGTGTTTGTTTTAAAGTGTAAATAATAAATATTTTGTGCAATAGTTAAAGATAATTCATTGTGTGTGCCCTTACAACAAGAGTTATGAAATTTAGTTTACTTAAACCTTGGCTAGATCTCTTCAGTTTGTATTTTACTGCTCGTCCTGAGAAAGTCCCAGCTGAAGTACCCATTTATGCTCTGATACAGACCTAAAGAAGGTGAACAATAATTACGACACCAGTTTTTAACAAGCAGTTGAGGATGATGATGGAAAACCTCATTATGTAGATATAACCAGAGCTGGAAAATAATTGAGTAAACGTAATTGCATTACTTGTAACAAATACTTCTTTAGTAATTTTTTCTTGTAATCATTACACTTCACAAAATATAACATTTACTTGCAGTTTACTTCTTGAAGTAAAATTGTAATACAGTAGTTGTTGTTGTTTGAGTCATCAGTCCATAGACTGGTTTGATGCAGCTCTCCATGCCACCCTATCATGTGCTAACCTTTTCATTTCTACGTAACTATTGCATCCTACATCTGCTCTAATCTGCTTGTTATATTCATACCTTGGTCTACCCCTACCGTTTTTACCACCTACACTTCCGTCAAAAACCAACTGAACAAGTCCTGGGTGTCTTAAGATGTGTCCTATCATTCTATCGCTTCTTCTCGTCAAATTTAGCCAAATCGATCTCCTCTCACCAATTCGATTCAGTATCTCTTCATTTGTGATTCGATCTATCCAGCTCACCTTCAGCACTCTTCTATAATACCACATTTCAAAAGCTTCTATTCTCTTTCTTTCTGAGCTAGTTATCGTCCATATTTCACTTCCATACAATGCCACGCTCCACACGAAAGTCTTCAAAAACATCTTTCTAATTCCGATATCAATGTTTGAAGTGAGCAAATTTCTTTTCTTAAGAAAGCTCTTCCTTGCTTGTGCTAATCTGCATTTTATGTCCTCCTTACTTCTTCCATCGTTAGTTATTTTACTAGCCAAGTAACAATATTCATCTACTTCCTTTAAGACTTCATTTCCTAATCTAATGTTTCTTACATCACCTGCCTTCGTTCGACTGCACTCCATTACTTTTGTTTTGGACTTATTTAGTTTCATCTTGTACTCCTTACCCAAGACTTCATCCATACCATTCAGCAACTTCTCGAGATCTTCTGCAGTCTCAGATAAAATAACAATATCATCGGCAAATCTCAAGGTTTTGATTTCCTCTCCTTGGACTGTGATTCCCTTGCCAAATTTTTCTTTGATTTCCAGTAGTAATTAGATTTTAATAATTGTTACATTCTTGTAATCAATATATATCATACAAACCAGTAGCCTTACCGGTGCTGAATGAGGTACTTTGTTATCCCTCCAGTGCTTCCAAAGACATCAAACTTATCCTTACTGGAGATGTTCTTAAAATTTAAAACAGGTATTTCATCAAATGCCCCTGTAAAATGTCTTTTCAGGAAATGCAAACATATACTTTCTCCAAGAGGTAGAGGCTTAGCGATGAGAATTTTAAGAACTAATTTTGTAAAGTAAATGGTAAATTAGTTGAAATGCCAAAGGTCACCAAGTAAATTAAAAATTATGAGAAAAAGTAATTTTGAAAGTTTCAAGGTATCATGTATAGTCTCACTTAGAGATGATAGCCACATAATATCTCTATGATAACCGGGCGAGTTGGCCGTGCGCGTAGAGGCGCGCGGCTGTGAGCTTGCATCCGGGAGATAGTAGGTTCGAATCCCACTATCGGCAGTCCTGAAGATGGTTTTCCGTGGTTTCCCATTTTCACACCAGGCAAATGCTGGGGCTGTACCTTAATTAAGGCCACGGCCGCTTCCTTCCAACTCCTAGGCCTTTCCTATCCCATCGTCGCCATAAGACCTATCTGTGTCGGTGCGACGTAAAGCCCGTAGCAAAAAAAAAAAAAAATTCTCTATGATACAAAGAAAACACAAAATGAAATACTGTTAATATCTTCTTCCTTGCAAACTTTGTTATAATTTCAGTCCCATGTAGAAAATAATGTAAATGATTTCCTGACTGTCATTTTGTGAATGAATTGTAATTTTACTGATTACTTTTTGAAGAAAATAATTTGTAATAATTAATTAAAATATTTCCCAGGAAACTGTAATTTAGCCCAGTTCATTTTTCTTTGTATTTTTCTCGTCAATGCATACAACAAAGTTGTCATTTAGCAATTTATGTTAATTTTTCAACATGTGTTGTTATTGTTGCTTCAATCATATCTATAAACTGGTTTGATGCAGCACTCTATGCCACCCTATCCTGTGTTAACCTTTTCATTTCTCCTTAACTACTACATCTTAGATCTGGTCTAATCTACTTGTCATATTTATACCTTGGTCTATTCCTTTTGTTATTACCACCTACACTTCTATCAAAACCAGGTGAACAAGTCCTGGGTGTCTTAAGATGTGTTCTATCATTCAATCTCTTCTTCTCATCAAATTTAGCCAAATCAATCTCCTCTCACCAATTCTACATATTCAGTATCTCTTTGTTTGTGATTTAATCTACCCATCTCACCATCAGCATTCTTCTGTAACATCACATTTCAAAAGCTTCTAGTCTCCTTCTTTTAGAGCTAGTTATCATCCATATTTCACTTCCATACAATGCCAGACTCCAAACAGAAGTGTTCGAAAACATCTTTCTAATAACTATGACAATGTTCAAAGTGAGCAAATTTCTTTTCTTAAGAAAGGTCTTTTTTGCTTGTGCTAGTCTGCATTTTATATCCTCCTTACTTTTGCCATTGTTAGTTATTTTACTACCAAGTAACAATATTCATCTACTTCCTTGAAGACTTTGTTTCCCAATCTAATATTTCCTGCATCATCTCACTTCATTTGACTGCACTCCATTACTTTCGTTGTGGACTTACTTATTTTCATCTTGTACTCCTTCCCCAAGACTGTGTCCATACCATTCAGCAATTTCTCCAGGTCTTCTGCAGACTCAGATAAAATAACAATATCATCAGCAAATCTGAGGGTTTTGTTTTCCTCTCCCTGGATTGTGATTCCCTTTCTAAATTCCTCTTTGATTTCCTTTACAATCTGTTCTATATAAAGATTGAAAAGGCATGAGGGGACAAACTGCAGCCTTGCCTCACTCCTTTCTAGATTGCTGCTCCTTTTTCAAAGCCCTTGATTCTTATCACTGCAGACTAATTTTTGTACAAATTGTAGATAATTCTTCTTTCTCGGTATCTGAGCCCCATTCATCTTCAGAATCTCAAATAGCTTGGTTCACATAGCTTTTTCTCATATGCAATGTTAAAGAAGACTTTAAAAATCTATAAAGAACTGTGATACGTCACTCCATGTAAAGTCACCAATTTGTACACCACTGCATTCTTAACCCACTCCCTTTACAGCTGTTATTATAAATCATGTTTCCCTCTTAGCACTAAATGCAAATGTATCATTTGGAAGAGCTTGTTCTTGACACCGCTGGCCTACTCCAACATACCACGAACTCCACCCAGACAACAATGACAAAAATTATAACGAAAGGAAATGAAAAAGGGATAACTGAAACTACATCTTTTGGGTTTATAATGTAAAAAACCAGGGACTGAACAGAACATACAGTCAGCATCTCAACGCCGAGGGTTGGGCAGCGGTAAATAACCCGACGACACCCTAAGGGAGATAATGGCTTTAAGTGGATGAGTTCCTTCAGGCGAGTGATGGTTCCTAGTGGAGGAAATACTACTAGAACCCATCATGCAGCGTCTATATTCCATGTTAGAGATGGCTGTTAAAAGTGTCAGTTCCCCATGTTTAGGGACGGTCTTTTATAATATTTCAAACAACAGATGAGCAACACGTCGGTTGGAAAACTTTCTCCGTCGCAGCAATTTACATTATTGATCGGAATTTAACTATGAAGAAGAATGATAGGGTGTTCCCCCCCATCCCCCAAACAACATGCATCATCTTCACCGGAATGATGTGGGAAATGTACGAGGGCTATCTGCTCAAGGATGAGGCAGATTAAAGATGTTAGTCGACTTATTATGTCTAGCTACCATGAACACAGGTATACTCACTAACTGGAGCTGCAAAATTGCAGAAGTTTTGAAGAGTCAAGGCACTGATATTGCCTGTGTACAGGAGAATAAATGGGCTGGAGCAAAGCCAAGGATATTGGTGAGGGCTACAAGATCTATTATTATGGTCGAAAGTCAGATCAGAACGGTGTCGCGATGACTGTGAGAGGCTATGAGACAGTACAGTCAAAGTTTGCCGCATCACCGACCAGCTGATATCCATCAAAATTGACAACAAAACACAACCATTTGAATAGTATCTTGCTACACACCCCAGTCAGGTTGCCCAGACAGCGAGACAGAAGTGGTCTGAGATAGTGTCCACGACTGTTCTCCTTGAGTGAGCACATATTCATCAGTGTGGATCTCAATGGCCTTGTAGGATTGACGAGGGTTGGATATTATCCCCAATGTCATGGTGGACAGGGCTTTCATAACAGGAACAATTATGGCTGCCGCATCCTCGACTGTGCAGAGGCGCATGATCTCGTCAATGCCAACACCTACTTCAAGAAATGGCCGGTCCACCTAATCACTTATTCCAGTGGTGGACAGACATCCCATATTAATTACTGGCTGCTACGGTGCAGCGACCTCAAACTGATAGCACTGCTGCCTAACACTGCCTTGTGGTCCTCAAACTCATGCTGACCTTAAGACGGCAAATAAGGCCCCACACAACTGGGCCTGAACACAAGCTGGAAGCTACGGTAGCACAAGAGTTGGTAGATGCTGTTTGCACACTGACTATCGACCCAAGCCAACTGGTAGAGGCCCTCTGGAACAGTATTTTATACCATGTTCATGCTGTAGCAAGGTGATGCTGTTGGAAAACTGAAGCTCGGAAGGCGTTTTATTGACAAGCCAGTCTAGTGGTGAACTGACACAGAGCAGGCAGCAATCAAGGAGAAGAAACTGGCCAACAAGTCCTGGCAAGCCTCACAGCTCAGTGCCAATCAGCAACAGTACAAAAACCTAAAGTCTGTAGTGGAATGAGTGTTATAGTAACTAAATCCCAGCACTATGTGGAACTGTACAAACAGCTGGGCACACCAGAGAGGAAAAATAAAATCTTTTGTTTTGCCAATTACCGCCATCAGTCAATCCAAGACTTCATCCATGTCATGAATATCAATGATGAAAACCATTAAGTCTTCTCAGATTCGGCTGAAATCCTGAGCAGAGAGAGTAGCTACTTCTCCACGATCAGCAATGAGGAGTTCCCTTATCCACCGATTCAAAAAGCCAGCAGAGTCTATAAAGCAGATCTGCAAATCTCAACCATAGAAGTTCATAGAAGAATGGGAAGGCAACCGGTTCTGATAACATCTCTGCTGAGACCTGGTAGATGCCTGGCCAGCATGGTGCCAAAATTCTGGAATCCCTATTCAACAAGACTGTGGAGGAAGGTGCAGTGCCGGAAGTCTGGACCACCAGCATTACTGTGCCCATTTGAAAGAGCAAGAGTGACGTCAAAGAGTGTGTCAACTATCAACCCATTCGACTGCTCTCTCATACAATGAAGATCTCCGAGCACATACAAGAGAGCCACCACCTCTGCAACATCATCAAGATCACACCTAATCAGTGTGGCTTTGTGAAGGGCAGTGGAACGACAAATGCCATCCATGCTATCAGACTGTATATGCCTGTATATGCAGCGTTTTTAGATCTGCAGAAGGTTTTCAACCACATTCCTCATGAGCTGATCTGGCAAGCACTTCGGTCATACAGTGTTCCCAAAGAGTACGTCCGTTGAACACAGCTCCTGTACTGTAACATCGGCAATATTGTTCAACATCCTACTTGAATATCACTGTCTTTCCCGACCTGAGTTGGCATCTGTCAAGGATCAGCTCTGTTAGCTCTTTTCATGGATATAGTGATGGTGGACATCCAAGCACCACAGCCATGGATGCCCCTATACCCTGACAACATTTTCTTGGCTATCAAACAGTGTCAGGATCATCAGGAATAAATTTAAAAATTTAAGCATGGGACAGCAGACTTGCAAAACACGGACTGCAGCTAAACATCATGAAATGAAAGTTCATGAAGTGTGGACTGCAGGTAGATGGAACCATGCAAATTGGTGGCCAGGATCTAAACAAAGCAGGCCAGTTCAAATACCTCGTCTCTCGCACCTGTACAGATAGTGACACCATTCCCAATGCCCATGCTCGTCTCAATGCGGTGTCATATGTACGCCATCCTGCTAAAAACCTAATGCTTGTAAAACCTTCAATTATGATGTTTAATATATTTTAATTATCTTTTATTAAATGCTAAGTACAACTATACCTTGTAAATATGTATTATACATTTTTATAACCTCAAGTAGGTATTGTAAATATGGCTAACCTCAAAATCTGTGTAGTCAAAACTGTACAAAACTCTGTAATATTTGTATATTGGGTATAATCCACTATCACTCCGATACATGTGAAGGTTTGTGGAAACTTACTGTAATGATTCATTATCCAGATACATGTAGAAACATTAGGAATTTTGTAGATTTTGTTACTGTGGTTTATGTATATGTAATCAAATATTCGAGTTGGATCTACTCCAATCAAAAGCCGGTCGATCGATTGTTCCTTGTATGTTCGGATGTGTTTCATATAGGCCTAGTGTGTTGCAAGAACATTTCCAGAAGTTGATATTGCTAGACTGTTTATCGAACAGTATATATATCGAGCTGACAGGCCGAGAGGCCAGAGTGTATAGTGTGGGTTGGAGTGAGTGTTATAGTGTGAGGATTTGGTTGATATCTAAACTTGCCAGAATCGACTTGAAAGAGAGGGTAGTCATTCTTGCCTTGTGATGATAAAGTGAATAACCAGTGTGTGGACTTGTTAATATCTGTACTTTTCAGAATCGACTGTGTGATGATGAAGTGAACGATCAGTGTGAGGGCTTGTTGATATCTGTACCTGACAGAATCGACAGAAAATTGCTTCAATGTGTTTCCCTTAATAGTGTTGTGTTGTGCATAATTGTTTACAACTATGTGTTGTTAAGGAATAGACATAGCAGTAATAAAGTGGTTTTATGCATGGAAGTGAACATATCTCATGTGATATTTATTTACACCAAAATAAAATCGCATTGAGAACGATAGCGGCCTGGCTAAAGTGGAGGTAGGTCACTGGATGTCATCCACCCATTTGAAGGTCCAAGGTCTACAAGAGTGTCATGTGCCCAGTCACCCTTTATGGATCTGAATGTTGGCTGATCGCCATCAAACATGAGTAAGCTCTGCATGTCATGGAAACGTGTATCTTCTGATGGATGCTGGGCCTCAAGAGATTAGGCCATATCGCAAACGAAGATGTCAGGGCTGTTCTTGGAGTGATGCCCATACAAGAGAAAATGCGAGAGGCTTGTATGTGCAGGTATGGTCATGTTGTATGTAGTAATGAACAGTCTTTGGCCAGAAGGGCATTCTACCTCAGCCTAGAAGGACATAGACCCCATGACCGAACCAAGAAACACTGACTTGATTTACTGGAGGAGGACATGAAATTCCTCATAGTCACCCCAATGATGTCCTCGATCAGGAGAAGTGGTGATCAGCACATAAAAAAGCGGACCCTGCACCTAGGCAGGACAAACAATGGGAAGAAAAGATCTTTTGGGTTTATGCTGTGAGAAAGACAAATTGTAAGGTAGCTTGATATATTTTGTGAAGACTTCACTCTGCTTCTTCAGAGGTGACCTCAACTGACCATGAGTGTTCTAATAATGACCACAGGTTTGAATTGAACTGACTGTTGCTCTACTAATGAAATGGTACTCTGGGATAGTTAAGTAATATAAGGGATAAAAAAATAAGACAATGATAGTTTGGACATATTAAATGAGAAGAAGGAAAAGTGGCAAAACAAACTATGGAAATACAACCTTGATATGGCCAAGCAGTTTGATTTAACAGACATAAGTAGTTACAAGTATGTTTTCTAAAAATGTTATAAGTTGTTATTGTTTCTGTTTATACTAAACCTAGGAAATTTAATGTGTTATTGATTTCTGTTTCCATGGTGAACTTAATTGTAGTATCGATATCATTTAGTTGTTTAAGTATGGTCTTCTCACTATGATCAATAATCACAGAAATAAAATTAATTTTAAGTTTCTCCAGGTAGTCTAAGTATACCTCTGTTATAATGCCTGAAGCAGGAGCACCCATAGGAAGTCCTTCTTGTGTATATATATATATATCACCGCTGTCTCAATCCTATATACTGCCTGCTCTATGTTATGCGGTTAACGTGCTTCTCAACGTGAGCTCTTAGTGTCATGAACCTCCGCTAGGGGCGCCAGCTAACGCACCCAACTTATCTCCGTACCCACGTTATTGTGTTCCAGTGCGTTTGCATTGAGCATTTATGTGCGTGTCCCTGGTTGTAAAATGATTAATTGTTGTATTCTCTGTATATGAAAGCAGAAAATCCAAATTCTTCAGGTGTGAGGATTCCTGTTATCCACCCAAGTAAAGAACTTTGGGAAAATTGGCTTAACGCTATATCAAGACAAGGATAAACCAAGGGTAATCAATGGATTCCATTCGATTATTCCCATGTTTGAAGCCTGAATTTTAGAGATGGAGGTAAAAGATAACACTAAAATAAAAATATAATGAAGCCAGAGAGCGTGCCTAGTCGGTCTTTGAATTATCCCCATTACCTTCAAACCAGAAAAATAGCTCCACGAAAGACCAGACAGCGACAAGATATTTCTTCAGAAGAAATCTGTGATGAAACATGCTCTTCAAGAGCAGGAAGTACATTGGATAATGAGTATGAAATTCATTTGAACAACGATGTATCAATCGAAGTCAATATTTCAACGAGTAAGAATGACAGCAGAGATCAGAAAATCAGACAGAGGCTACGATCAAGAATCCTGAGACTGTGATAACAGCTGATGACTAACCATAATGAAGTTAAAAGACTACAGAGACAATTCGAAAACAACCCAGAAATTGATCGTTTGAATAAAGTAAAGGAAGCAGCCAAATACTCATATAATGGAAAAACGACCATTTTTAAAAATCAAATCCAAAATTTTCGCAAGCCAAAATCCGGGCAGTCGGAACAAATCACGCCCTAGTATGTGAGGTGGGGAATAGTATCCCAAACGGTTATGAATATGGCAGAACTGGTCTAGTGTCAGCTCCGTCACGAAGTACTCTGGACAGGTAGCGTAAATGGAAAATGTTGATTGTATTTGTCGGGATTTCCCAAGGAAAGACTTAGAGTAGAATGTAAAACTCTCAGACCAACTGACAGGAGTGTAACAGTGATCGCTGATTAAATGGCTAATTAGGTGCGGCTCCTCTAGAAATGAACCAGTGACAAGTTTGCTTGTGTGGTCAATGTTGAAAGTGTATGCGGCACATATATTTTAAAATCTCACGCTCTCGCGAATAAACTGTTGTGTTTTCTTGTAATTCGACTTTCAGAGAAGTTATCTAGTCGTGCTGCCTACTTCCTCGTTAAAGGCTTAGAAGTCTCCGATCTATCCCTTGTAGTTCAGAAATGATTACTGTAATGCCTTTCGGAAAAACAATCTATATTTTGTGCATTTCTATTCACCAGCAGATAAAATACTTACAATGGTTGAATGATGATTTCATCAAGTACGTTAAAATAATTCGGTTGGAATCAATACGTAAAAAACTGAAGTGTCTGACTAATGAGACGGCAGATGCTGTCTGGCTAACTGTGAAATCTATAGTGGAATGTGTGTCTTATCTGTTACAAAATCGGTTATTTTATATTCTCACTAGATGATTTTCTGGAGACGCAATAGATCTATTTAGTTCAGTGAGATTGGGTGGTGGATTTAATGACATGACGAACGCACGCACTGCATTATGTGCTATAAAATGTATCCTGAAAACTGGTCATAAACAAAGGGTCAGCGAAATAGTGATAGAATGTTTTTTGCGCCCACTGCTGGTAAATAACAGTACGAAAAGTACGGAAAAGGTGCTCCGTTATTCGTGTCGAGAAAATTCTGAAATTGGTATGTACCATGCAGCATGAGATGATCCTAATATAATATCTACTGTATTATTTTACGTTTCTATATCTTAAGCCAAGCTCAAATTTCGAATGTTAGTTTCTGTATGTGCATTATCCTTTCAATCAGTAACATGTTAAAAATTATTTTTCATTTTATATTGATGTTACGGACCAACTCTCATTTAACCAACATGTTCTCTGGGTGCGGTAAGTGCTGCCATCTGCAATGTCACTGTAAACACAATTCTCGTGGCACAGAGCAGGCAGTATATAGAGATTGAGACGGCGGTGATATATATATATATATATAGTGTTCTTAAATTTGAAATAGTTATTAGTCAAAACAAACTTCATTATGTCTATGAATTCTTTTATTTCACATTTGCTAAATTTACTATGTTTACTTAGATTGTTTTTAATTATATTAATAGTCTTTGCTATAAGAATGTTTGCATACATATAATATTAAATGAATCAAGTTTATGTTGGAGTTGTAAAATTAAATCTACTCATCCAGAAGCACACAAGAGAGCCACCTATTTCAGTATGATTCATAGAGCTTTCAACATTCCTATGTCAGAAAAGGATCTAAAAAAAGAACTAAACATCATTCGCTACATAGTAAAAAAAAAAAGGTTTTAACAGAAATTTTGTAGCAAATATCACTACAAAAGTTAAGAACAAACCAGCATCCACCCTAACCAGAGAGCATAAGAAACAAAGTAAATATGCCTTGTTCACTTTTAACAATGAGAAAGTTCACCAAGTTATGAATATTTTAAAAACACAACACCAACATAGCTTTTAAAACCACTAATAACACATCTAGAATGTTTTTCAATCATCGATGTGTCAAAAAATAAAATGAATAAATTCATGAATTCAGGCACATACAAGCTAACATGTGTTCAACATGATACCAGGAACATGTAAAAACAAAACAATATAACAGATTTTCAGCCTTCAGCAACCATATTTTAGATTTTCAGCATCATTTTTCTACGACAGAATAAGACCTATCTATCCTCCATACAACCAATACAGGATTTTGTTTGAATGTTCATAAAAAATATTTACATAAATATAGATCAAAGAATCAATCCTATAAAAATCTGAACGAGTTGTCTTTAAAGGTCAATATTCTAATAGATGAAATAAAAGATTCTTTAATGATGATGATAATAATAATAAGCAAAATTCATTTCCACCAACCGAGCAGACAAACTTCCCACCCCTGCACTACCCCCTCCTCAACTCACGCCAGACACGTTCCTACCTACTTTACAAGTATACTCCCCACTTCCCCTCCAACCTCTCCCTCTCCTCCACACTCGTAGTAAACACAGCAACAGTCAGCCAGTGTCAAACTTACAGTAACTTGATACAGGTAAAGTAGCGTCAGGCCAGCAAGACATAAGTGTTCAAATTTATTTACCCTCAAATTTCTTCTTCTTCTTCTTCTTCTGATAAAAATTTTCATTAGGCATATCTATTTACAGGTTTATTACATTTAACATCATACATTATCAGTCTGGCCTTAATTTGTGACTACAAGGAAAGCCCCACTTCAAGTATTATTAAATAACTGTTGACATGGTATCAATCCTCAGACTACTAATTCAACTTCATTACATAACACAGAGCAAGTTATATGAACTCTACTTATTTTACCGAATGCAGGTACAAATTTTTAAACTAAGTGTATAGTTCTGAAGAGAACTTCCTTCGTACTACACATCACATCATATACCAATATTGTTCTTGGAATAAATGAAACATTTCTAATCTTATAAGATGTTATTTTAACATGATTCAAACTTGCAAATGTATTTTAATATGTAATTTTTCAATATAGGTGTACTTTTGATGATGATGATGATGATGATGATGATGATGATGATGATGATGATGATGATGATGATGATGATGATGATTGGTGTTTAAAGGGGCCTAACATCTAGGTAATTGGCCCAGGTGTACTTCTAGAATATTTTAACTATAAAGGTACCTTGATGCCAACTTTATCAATGATTGAGATTTAAGCTGAAGATATTCTCTACAAGGAACAAAACATGTACTTGTAATATATAAAGTAAACGTTGTGAACTTGTATTGTATGGATGGGACTTTTCTGTAATTTAACAAGCCTAGACATGAGTACGTAAGATGTAAGAAATCATATAAAGCAAATCAAGCAGTAAGCAATATCAAAACGTACCTGACTTCCATTAAAGCATGCAACCCACAGCTTTCCTTCTGTGTCGATGGCCATTCCATCAGGCACTCCTTCAACATTATTACACTTAAAGTCAAATGCTGTCCTTCGATTTGCTACAAAAATTCAAAATATATAATGTTGCACCTACATTTTGCTTAGTGTTTCACTTATTCATGAACATATTTTATGCTACATACTTACAGATATGTCCCTTTTCAATGTCAAAATCAAATGCCTCTACTTTATAAGTAAGAGAATCAATGTAGTACATAATTTTGTTGTCTAGACTCCACGCCAATCCATTGCTGCAAGAGATACCAGATACATGTGTTGCTATCTTTTTGCCTTTTGATAAACTGAAGAGTGAGCCTTGGTTGGGAGTAATTTTCAATACCTCTGGCTCAGGTCCCATTGTACCTGTAATGTGTGGATTGGCTATTAAAACTACATCATAAATATATGTTGGTAACTTAAGAATACGAAGCTGCAAGAATGTAAAAAGTAAAATAAATGTTTAACATGTAATTTATAAAATATATTGTTTACAAGGCATAGGAATTCTTTAAAATATCAATAAACATGGGTAATTCCTCTACATAAGCACAAGAAAACATGACACTTAAATGAAACAATGACATAACAATGCCTTTTTAATCACTACAGCTATATTTCCATGATTTAAGTTCCAACATTTTTGACTCCCATTTCTGCAAAATGTGTGTCGTTTTACGTTCTGCATCTTTGGAACTAGCATAGTTTTATCTTTGCTACTGTAGCATAGTCTAAGATATATTTTTATTTCCCTTTTTTTGTGACTGTCTGGTGAACAGTAGAAATGAACAAGTCACTGCTCATACACTACATCAGGGCCTCTCAGGGTGCATGTGCGTGGTGCATGCACTGTGCACGGTGCAAAAGACGACTTGGCTTGGTTGACCAGAGTGCAGACCCCCCCACTCCTCGATTTGGAGCAATAGCGCTTACTCTCTCTTTCCTCACGCCTGTCTCGCTCGCTCCGCCTGTCTCCCTCTGCCCCACTTGTGCCGTAGCGCTCCAAATCCGGGCTCACTTGAGCCGAATATAGGCTAGTTGAGCCGAGCTTAGCCTAGTAGCCCAGAGACGAAGCGTTGATCCGAGCCATGCCGAGCGGCAGCGATGCACAGTGCACGGAGCTCTTGCGCCTCTATATGCACGCGTGAGATTTTGGGCGTTTGAGAGGCCCTGCACTACATCCTCACCCAGCAGCGGAACTCCTAACGAGAAGACAAACCTGTATCACAGTTAGAACTTTGGTATATAAGTCTTCTCTGATGTCATGCACACAATAAAACCTGTAGTTGCACAGACTCTGCTAGCTAATGGACAAAATGTATAAGAAGAGCAAGAAAAAGACACACTGTAAGAGTGAAGTATGGACTAGATTTCACACTGAATCAATGAAAAACTGGGAAAACACACCCAGGCTATGTTTAATGCAAGACCGGGAAATGGAAAATTCTAAATTCCCATGGAGGGAATTCGATATTTTTCACCAATAGAGCATGTCAAAAACATATCAGATGTAAGGCTTTTCAGGCGTTTGCTCTATTAACCAGCGTTTCGTCTTAGGTCTGACACTAGACTCGTCAGAGTGGGATGTGTCAGACCCTACCCACTGACGCTGGGTGTATGCAGGTGAGCTTATCAGAAGCCTATATATGAGGCACAGTCTGATAACTGCATATGGGAGATAAATCTCCACAATGGAATTATTGCCCGCCTAGCAATTTCAAATGGAAAATTCTAAATTCCCATGGAGGGAATTAGATATTTTTCACCAATAGAGCATGACAAAAACATATCAGATATAAGGCTTTTCAGGCATTTGCTCTATTAACCAGCGTTTCGTCTTAGGTCTGACACTAGACTCGTCAGAGTGGGATGTGTCAGACCCTACCCACTGATGCTGGGTGTATGCAGGTGAGCTTATCAGAATCCTATATATGAGGCACAGTCTGATAACTGTCTGACTCGTTGGCTGAATGGTCAGCGTACTGGCCTTCGGTACAGAGGGTCCCGGGTTTGATTCCCAGCCGGGTCGGGGATTTTATCCTTCATTGGTTAATTCCAATGGCCCGGGGGCTGGGTGTTTGTGCTGTCCCCAACATCCCTGCAACTCACACACCACACATAACACTATCCTCCACCACAATAACACGCAGTTACCTACACATGGCAGATGCCGCCCACCCTCGTCGGAGGGTCTGCCTTACAAGGGCTGCACTCGGCTAGAAATAGCCACACGAAATTATTAGTCTGATAACTGCATACGGGAGATAAATCTCCACAATGGAATTATTGCCCGCCTAGCAATTCCAAATATAAGTACATCCACATCATGCATGATAAATGCTGAAGTAAAATATTATATACGATATTTGAAGCCATTTCTTTTCAGTTTTGACGCAGTTAATTTATAACTGTTAGGTTCTTCAGTCTGTTGAAACTAATTTATGAATAAAATTTAGAAACTACCTGAAAAAGAAAATAGATTATACCAGAATATAGTTGAAAAAAAAAAAAAAATGCACAGAAACCCCATGACTAATGCAAGAAACACTGGCTTGATTGGCTGAAGAAGTACATGATATTCCTCAGTGTTGCCCCAAGTAATGCCCTCGATCGGCAGAAATGTTTTTTTCAGGTTTTCTAAATGTATTTAATCATAAATTAGTTTTGACAGACTGAAGAACCTAAAAGCTATAAATTAACAAAATTATGTACTGTAAAGGTATATGAAGAGGTAAAAGGGGACATTACAGTACAATGTCATGTAAAAATATGCGCATTGCAAACACGGCCCTAGGCGAGCATCAGTGGAAAGAGGATTTTGACCGTGGCACAGAAAATGATTAACTGTGGAGCACAATAAAGGTAATTTTCAGCATCATACATAATTCCAAAGGATGCCAAGTAAGAAAAAAGAAACCAGTGGAACTAAATGATCATAGGTGTAGGGTGAGGATGAGAGAAGATTGAGGGCTTGTTTTAAAATGTGACCAAGATGATATATGGTTATGATGATCTTTCAAAAAGTCGCACAGTCACATTCAGACCCCACCTAACCTCATAAATATTCTCATTTGCTATGAACCGCACAACCCCACCCCCCTTCTGGCTCTTTCTCCTGTGAACATAACCACGGTTAGACCTGCCATCTACATATACCCAGCACCAATTTCACCAGTTGCATACGCAATGTCTGGCACTGCGCTTCAAAATGCTAATGAAACTCAGTGAATAGTTCAATGATACATTATGTATGTTGTGCTGCTCTTCAAGAACTTGCATCTTACTTCATTTAAGTGACTTATCTTCGACTTCTATTTTAGAACTTCAAATTTATTCAATTGTATATTAACTTCACGCCTAGTAGTATTTACAGGCTTGTTCACTGAACTATACACCAATTCTCATAAACATTTTGAAGCACAGTGCCGGACATTACGTACGTTATGCTGCTCTTCAAGAACTTGCACCTTGCTTCATTTAAATAACTGATCTTCGACTTCTTCTGGATTTTAGGATCTTACATCACGCAGTGCTAATCCCTATAGTGTTACAGTGCTTTTTGAACTGCTTTTAATGCACGACTTATCCTTTACTTATTGTTTTCCTATGCATTGTTTTATATTTTTACTTAATCAGCTGATGAGGACCCAGGATAATAGTCAAAACCGATAACGCTTTAATTAAATAAGAATGTAAAATTTACATTGCTTATTTTCCTTGTACTGAATAGGTTGAACCACTTTATTTCTTGTTTCAATTTAATTGTGATACAGTTCAATACGGAACATTATGAAATTTTTATCTTTAAAGGAAAATGTTAAATAAAAATGTAAGCAGATTCTGGGACGAGTTTAATAATAATAATGTTATTTGCTTTACGTCCCACTAACTACTTTTTAAGGTCTTCGGAGACGCCGAGGTGCCGGAATTTAGCCCCGCAGGAGTTCTTTAACGTGCCAGTAAATCTACAGACACGGGGCTGCCGTATTTGAGCACCTTCAAATACCACCAGATTGAGCCAGGATCGAACCTGCCAAGTTGGGGTTAGAAGGCCAGCGCCTTAACCGTCTGAGCCACTCAGCCCGGCGGGATGAGTTTAAACCAATTGTTGAGGAAAACTGGTGGTCAAGGCCCACTTTATTATAACAGAGAAATAAAGAGACTAAGAAGGAGGTGCAGACTAGAAAGAAACAGAGTTGGAAATGACTGTGGAAGTAAGGAGAAATTGAAGGAACTTAATACGAAATTGAATCTAGCAAAGAAGTCAGCTAAGGATAACATGATGGCAAGCATAATTGGCAGTCATACAAATTTTAGTGAAAAATGGAAGGGTATGTATAAGTACTTTAAGGCAGAAACATATTCCAAGAAGGACATTCCAGGAATAATTAATGAACAAGGGGAGTGTGTATGTGAGGATCTTCAAAAGGCAGAAGTATTCAGTCAGCAGTATGTAAAGATTGTTGGTAACAAGGATAATGTCCAGGTAGAGGAGGAGACTAAGGCCAAAGAAGTAATAAAATTTACATATGATAACAATGACATTTACAATAAGATACAAAAGTTGAAAACTAGAAAAGCGGCTGGAATTGATCAGATTTCTGGGGATATACTAAAGACAATGGGTTGGGATATAGTACCATATCTGAAGTACTTATTTGATTATTGTTTGGTCGGAGGAGCTATACCAGATGAATGGAGAGTTGCTATAGTAGCCCCTGTGTATAAAGGAAAGGGTGATAGACATAAAGCTGAAAATTACAGGCCAGTAAGTTTGACATGCATTGTATGTAAGCTTTGGGAAGGCATTCTTTCTGATTATATTAGGCATGTTTGTGAAATTAATAACTGGTTCGATAGAAGGCAATTCGGTTTTAGGAATGGTTATTCCACTGAAGCTCAACTTGTAGGATTCCAGCAAGATATAGCAGATATCTTGGATTCTGGAGGTCAAATGGACTGTATCGCGATTGATCTGTCTAAAACATTTGATAGGGTAGATCATGGACGACTACTGGCAAAAATGAGTGCAATTGGACTAGACAAAAGAGTGACTGAATGGGTTGCTATATTTCTTGAAAATAGATCTCAGAGAGTTAGAGTAGGTGAAGCTTTGTCTGACCCTGTAATAGTTGAGAGGGGAGTTCCTCAGGGCAGTGTTATCGGACCTTTATGTTTTCTTATATATATAAATGATATGAGTAAAGGAGTGGAATAGGAGGTAAGGCTTTTTGCGGATGATGTTATTCTCTATAGAGTGATAAACAAGTTACAAAATTATGAGCAACTGCAATGTGACCTCGAAAATGTTGTGAGATGGACAGCAGGCAATTGCATGATGATAAATGAGGTTAAAAGTCAAGTTGTGAGTTTCACAAATAGGGAAAGAAGGGAAGGAGAAGGCGGTAGTGTTTCACGTTGGTACCAACAACGTAAGGCAAGCTGATATAAGCACCAACATAGTTGGGGATGTGTGAGATCTGGTAAATGCAGCACGGGTGAAGTTTAAGGAAGCAGAGAATGTTTTCAGTGGAATTCTGTGTAGGAGGGATACTGACTGGAGGGTGATTGGCGATTTAAATGCGACTATGGAGTGGGTATGTGGGAAACTGGCAGTGAAATTTCTAGATCCTAATGGGTGGGTAGGAGATAGGGATCTGCGCTCAGATGGCTTTCACTTAAACCACAATGGTACGTATCAGTTAGAAAATTTGTTTGAAATGGTAATAGGGAGGTACACTGAGGGAAACGGGGTTGTCTAGGGAGCGGTCATAAGGGTACAGAGATCTGGAAGTCAAGTAGGGATGACATAAAAATGTTAGTATTGAACTGTAGAAGTATTGTAAAGAAAGCAATAGAATTAAGTAATTTAATAGATATATATTTACCAGATATTGTAATAGGACTTGAATCATGGCTGAGAAATGATATAATGGATGCAGAAATTTTCTCACGGAATTGGAGAGTGTATCGTAGGGATAGGATAGGAATGGTGGGAGAGGGAGTATTCATTCTGGTGAAAGAAGAATTTCTAAGCTACGAAAAAGTTAAAGATGTGAAACATGAAATTCTAGGTGTAAGGTTCATTTCTAAAGATAATAGGCAACTTGATGTCTTTGGAGTGTACAGACCGGGAAAGGGTAGCGCTGACACGGATTCAGAATTATTTGATAAGATAATCAGCTATGTGGGAAACGACATGGAAAGGAATGTGATTGTAGCAGGGAATCTGAATTTATCAAATGTCAATTGGGAAGGAAATGCGAATGACAGGAAGCATGACCAACAAATGACAAATAAGCTAGTATGGGAAGGACAGCTGATTCAAAAAGTGATGGAACCAACAAGAGGAAAAAATATCCTGGACGTGGTGCTGATAAAACCAGATGAGCTCTATAGAGAAACCGAAGTAATAGATGGCATTAGTGATCATGAAGCTGTTTTTGTTGTAGTTAAAAGTAAGTGTGTTAGAAAGGATGGTCTTAAAAGTAGGACTATTAGGCAGTACCATATGGCTGATAAAGCAGGCATGAGGCAGTTTTTAAAAAGTAATTATGATCAGTGGAAAACGGTAAATAAGTATGTAAACAGACTCTGGGATGGGTTTAAAGAAATTGTTGAGGAATGTGAAAACAGGTTTGTACCTTTAAAGGTGATAAGGAATGGTAAAGGCCCACCTTGTTATAATAGAGAAATAAAGAGACTAGAAGGAGGTGCAGATTGGAAAGAAATAGAGTCGGCTGTGGAAGTAAGGAGAAATTGTAGGAACTTACTAGGAAATTGAATCTAGCAAAGAAGGCAGCTAAGGATAACATGATGGTAAGCATAATTGGCAGTCATTCAAATTTTAGTGATAAATGGAAAGGTATGGATAGGTATTTTAAGGCAGAAACAAGTTCCAAGAAGGACATTTCAGGAATAATTAATGAACAAGGGGAGTGTGTATGTGAGGATCTTCAAAAGGCAGAAGTATTCAGTCAGCAGTATGCTAAGATTGTTGGTTTCAAGGATAATGCCCAGATAGAGGAGGAGACTAATGCTAAAGTACTAAAATTTACATATGATAACAATGACATTTATAATGAAACAAAATTTGAAAACTAGAAAAGCAGCTGGAATTGATAAAATTTCTGGGGATATACTAAAGACAATGGGTTGGGAAATAGTACCATATCTGAAGTACTTATTTGATTATTGTTTGCTTGAAGAAGCTATACCAAATGAATGGAAAGTTACTATAGTAGCCCCTGTGTAGGAAAGGGTGATAGACATAAAGCTGAAAATTACAGGCCAGTAAGTTTGACATGCGTTGTATGTAAGCTTTGGGAAGGCATTCTTTCTGATTATATTAGACATGTTTGTGAAATTAATAACTGGTTGGATAGAAGGCAGTTTGGTTTTAGGAAAAGTTATTCCACTGAAGCTCAATTTGTAGGATTCCAGCAAGATACAGCAGATATCCTGGATTCACGAGCTCAAATGGACTGTATTGCGATTGACCTGTCTAAAGCATTTGATAGGGTGGATCATGGTAGACTACTGGCAAAAATGAGTCCAACTGGACTAGACAAAAGAGTGACTGAATGGGTTGCTATATTTCTAGAAAATAGATCTCAGAGAATTAGAGTAGGTGAAGCTTTATCTGACCCTGTAATAATTGAGAGGGGAATTCTGCAGGGCAGTATTATTGGACCTTTATGTTTTCTTATATATATTTAAATGATATGAGTAAAGAAGTGGAATCGGAGGTAAGGCTTTTTGCAGATGATGTTATTCTTTATAGAGTAATAAATAAGTTACAAGATTGTGAGCGACTGCAACGTGACCTCAATAATGTTGTGAGATGGACAGCAGGCAACTGCATGATGATAAATGAGGTTAAAAGTCAGGTTGTGAGTTTCACAAATAAGAAAAATTCTCTCAGTTTTAATTACTGCGTTGATGGGGTGGAAGTTCCTTTTGGGGATCATTGGAAGTATCTAGGTGTTAATATAAGGATAGATCTTCATTGGGGTAATCACATAAATGGGATTGTAAGTAAAGGGTACAGATCTCCGCACATGGTTATGAGGGTGTTTAGGGGTTGTAGTAAGGATGTAAAGGAGAGAGCATATAAGTCTCTGGTAAGAGCCCAACTAGAGTATGGTTCCAGTGTATGGGACCCTCACCAGGATTACCTGATTCAAGAACTGGAAAAAATCCAAAGAAAAGCAGTTAGATTTGTTCTCGGTGATTTCCTACAAAAGAGTAGCGTTACAAAAATGTTGCCAAGTTTGGGCTGGGAAGAATTGGGAGAAAGAAGACAAGCTGCTCGACTAAGTGGTATGTTACACGTTATAATTCTCATGTTAGGTCCGTATTGAAATATACGTAAATACAAAGTATGTTACAAGTGTTATTTTTTTTAACATCCACCTATTCAATACCAAGAGATCTTGTTTTAGAAATTAAATATTATTATAGAATGTTAAGGGACATGTTTCGCCCATATTAAGGGGCATCATCAGCCTCAAACTCAAACCTGTATGGTGAAAAATCAGGATCCTGATGGTTCTTACTTAATTTTCAACCATTTTAGTCTTTTGAAAACTTATGTTGACAACTGCCCCACCAAATATATGCTGACCTTTATAACAAACAGGATCCACTTCAGTACCAGACATGTGCCGTTTTTAGAACTTTATATTGACACAAACTTTCTTTTAGACAAGATTTTAAATTAGTTTACAATAATTTTAGCATATGTCATGTCCCAACAGCATATTTTATAACCACTATTCTGTAAAGTTAATATCATAGGAAATCATAGTTCAATTTTTACAAATTATAAAGTGCCATTGTCCTCTAAACAATGTTTGTTTTAAGATTAATCTAATATGGCTGATGATGCCCAATGAGAAGGGCGAAACATGTCCCCATAATATCTAGATTTTCAATGTCTAATTGACCACATAACATGATACTGATTGTATTGAATAGGTAGAACAATAAATGTACTCATTTTGTATACTAAGTGAGATCGCTGTTTTCAATATGGATCAAAAATGAGAGTGATGGTTTGTAATAAGTGGTATGTTCCGAACAGAGAGATGGCGTGGAATGACATTAGTAGACGAGTAAGTTTGAGTGGTGTCTTTAAAAGTAGGAAAGATCACAATTTGAAGATAAGTTGGAATTCAAGAGGACAAATTGGGGCAAATACTCTTTTATAGAAAGGGGAGTTAGGGATTGGAATAACTTACCAAGGAAGATGTTATATAAATTTCCAATTTCTTTGAAATCACTTAAGAAAAGGCTAGGAAAACAACAGCAGATAGAGAATCTGCCACCTGGGCGACTGCCCTAAATGCAGATCAGGATTGATTGATTGACTGATTGATTGATTGATTGATTGAAGAACTGGAAAAAATCCAAAGAAAGGCAGCTCGATTTGTTCTGGGTGATTTCCGACAAAAGAGTAGCGTTGGATTGAGAAGACTTGGGAGAAAAGAGACTAGCTACTCGACTAAGTGGTATGTTACAAGTTATTATCCTCATGATTTTTCTGTTTTGAAGGTTATTTTCAGGAATAACAAGGTATTTTTATTGGTCCACCTATTCAATACTATCCACTGTTATGTGGTTATATTTATAAACAGCTATAGAGCTTTACGGTACATGTACAAACACAATCATTTATTCAGTATTAACACACAAACTTTAACTTTGGGCAAGATCTTTTGTGACTATCTTGGAATTACATATTCGAGAATATACAAGTTCCACGCATTCTAGAAAGATGAAGATCTAGTTTTAGTTTCAGATGCATGGTTTTAGACTGACGTTGAGGTAGTTGTCAATCTATTATGTTATCACAGTTTTAATTTAGTATTATCCATATTTTAATGACTTTGTATATAAATTTTAGCTTTACAATGTTAAATATCCAGTTTCTTGTTTCATACTTATATTTAATATTTAAGTTTAACATTTTAAGATTGACTAAAGGCTGAAGATGCCCTCTAGAAAGGGCGAAACATGTACTGTATTTAGCTCTATAGCTGTTTATAAATGTAACCACATAACAGTGGATAGTAGGTCTGGAAGACCTAAGGTGCCAAAGTACTTAATTGACAAAGTCAAGATGCTATACCAGAAGTGCTACAGCTGTGTCCAGATAGGCAACGGACTATGAAAATGGTTTGAAACAACGAGAAGTGTCCAACAAGGAAGTGCCCTATCACCACTCCTGTTCATAGTAGTAATGGACAAGGTCATAAAATGGACAGTGAACCAAACACCCTGGTATTTGCTGATGATGTGCTTTTATGGGGAGAGACAGAAGCTGAAGTTCAGAAGAAACTTAATGAATGGAACAATACATTCAAAAATTTTGGACTGAAGATGAGCAAAACAAAGACAGTGGAAATGATCATCAATAGGGACGGAACAAGCTTAAATAAATTTCTGGAAGGAGTAAAAATAGAATCAGCTTCCCATTTCAAGTACCTCGGAAGCACAATCTCGAAAGACAACACTGTTAGGCAAGAAATACTCAGCAGAATACAGAAAGCATCAAACTTCTACAGTCAAGTCAGAAATCTTTCCTGGGACTGCAAAATACCACAAGAAGCAAAAACAATCTTGTACCACACTTACTTCGTAACGGTACCAATCCTCATGTTTGTATAGTAGGAATGTAGATATCTTGTTGGTTTTTGTTAAATATCTGTAAGTAAAGTTGATACTTCTGACATGAATAAAGAAAGAAGAAAGAATCCTCACGTACAGTTTAGAGACATGTACCCTTCTAAACAAAGACTTCAGTAGAATCCAAGCAACTGAAATGAGATTCATTAGAACCATGAATCAAACTACCAGAAAGGACGAGATCAGAAATGAAGTGAATAGGAAAGTAGCTGGTATCGAGGTTCCTATTACCAGTGTCATAAAGAAACGCAGACTTCAGTGGTATGGGCACATAATGAAAATGAACAGAGAAAGAAAGACCTGCCGGAAAATATTTTTACCTTAATCTCACAGGAAGAAGACCACAGGAAAGACCAAGAAAATGCTGGATAGAGACTGTAAGATCAGATGTATAGGAGAGAGGACCCCGCGAGCGCTTGTACACCACACCCGGGAAACTGGAGTTGGGAAATGATGATGATGATGATGATGATGATGATGATAATGATGAGTATTGAATAAGTGGACCAATAAAAATACCTTGTTATTCTTGTATAAGTGGTATGTTCCGAGCTGTCAGCGGAGAGATGGCGTGGAATGACATTAGTAGATGAATAAGTCTGAGTGGTGTCTTTAAAAGTAGGAAAGATCACAATAAGAAGATAAAGTTGGAATTCAAGAGGACAAATTGGGGCAAATATTAGTTTATAGGATGGGGAGTTAGGGACTGGAATAACTTACCAAGGGATATGTTCAATAAATGTCAAATTTCTTTGCTAGCATTTAAGAAAAGGCTAGGAAAACAACAGATAGGGAATCTGCCACCTGGGCAACTGCCCTAAATACAGATCAGTAGTGACTGATAGAATGATAGGACACATCTTAAGACACCCAAGGCTTGCTGAATTGGTTTTTGAGGGAAGTGTAGGTGGTAAGAATTGGAGGGGTATCCAAGATATGAATATGACAAGCAGATTAGAGCCGATATAGGATGTAGTAGTTACGTAGAAATGAAAAGCTTAGCACAGGGTAGGGTGGCATGGAAACCTGCATCAAACCAGTCTATGTACTGATGACTCAACAACATGGTAGAAGATCACAGGGGAAATAATAAAGAAATTACAATGCAGGGAATGTCCCTAGTATAACACTAGTAAAAATATCAAAACATTTTAAACACATTCTCAACACCCTGAAACAGCACACGCTATATATCACAACATCAGCATTTCTAAAGAGTACACACACTATTCAAATCACATATTCTATGTGACAATGTAAAAACAGACATTCAAGAAATCTCTTCTGAAAATCATTAAATGACAACAGGCATCTTCATGGTGCTGCTGGAAGGTTCTACAATAAAACATGCAGTGAGGTCATATATACAGTATTCAACTCGCTTTTGCTCGTTGGAGGCTCCACCCCCAAACCTCCAGTTGCTTTTCATTAGAATTGGTCATTTGGGAAATTACTGTGGCGGAAAGGTAGGTATATCAACAAATGGATTGAACCACTAGACAGCACTTTTAGTGCTCTGCATGTTTGGTTCTAAGACGTTTTCTCATATTTTTATTATATATACCATAATACAGCGGTAAATGTTTCGATCTGAGGCAAATTTCATACATTTTTCACAAGTTGAGGAATTTTTCTCACCTAGGGACAGCCACAGTCTTGAAATTTGGAAGGTGTGTTGATGATGAAACGATCTACAAGTTTGGTTTTTCGACATTTTGTTGTATCTCCACTGGGTACATCTTAGATTGGTTTATAAATTTAGAATAGGCTGAAATTTGAGTACAATTTACACATATTCCTATCATTATACCATACTTATACGGCAGCTAGAGTCATGCAATTTGTCTTGCATATGGCCCATGGATTTGCCAATGATCCTGCCAAATTTCATGATTCTGTCAGTCTTAAGTGTGCCAAACAGTAAAATTAATTATGGAAAATGTACCAAACTGATGTAAAATCAGTAAAAATAGCTTGATCTGCTTGATTTAGAATGCAAAACTAGTAGTATTTCTTGTAGTATTCTCTTTCCGAGGAATTGCCCGTTATACTCATGTTGTAGTTGTTGTTGGATAATTACCTATATTTTAACTTTACTTTATTATCACTTGTAATGTTACGCTAGTATTAAGCTTAACCTATAGTATTTTAAGCTGTAGTGTTAAGACCTGGAAATACTTAAGTTGTGTGTGAATTTGTATATGATACTGGATTTAGAATGTTAAACTAGTATTTCTTATAATATTTTCTTTCCATGGATTTTCTTGTTGTTGTTGTTGTCGTCGTTGTTGTTGTTGGATAATTATCTTTTTAACTTTATTAGCATTGTAATGTTAAGCTATTAGTAAGATGAATCTGTATTATTGTAAGCCGCAATGTTTAGCACTGGAAATAGTTAAGTTGAGTATGAAGTTTTATATGATGATGCTGGATTTAGAATGTTAAACTATTCGTATTTCTAGTAATATTTTCTTTCCATGGAATTGCTGGTTATACTCCTGCTGTTGTAGTTGTAGTTGTTGTTGTTGGGTAGTTATGTTTTAAGTTTACTTTATTATCACTTCTATTCTTAAGCTATAGGGTGTGGTACAAGGTAAGGTGATGAGTGTTATCCAGGACCTCATGCAAAGATCACTCAACCTTGTGGAGAACTGGTGTCGGGAAGAACAACTATCAGTCAACCTGAACAAGATAACTCTGGTCCTTTTACAAGAGAAGAAAATTAGAGGGAAAGAGATCACTGAAGCTCTTTGGGCAAGATTATGGAAGAACAGGCACTGCACCTAGGTGTAGTGTTAAATAAAAATCTAACCTGGAATTCACATATAGAAAAGAACATAACCCGGGCCAAGAACTTGCTGTATGCATGTAAAAGAGCCTTTGGGAAGACATGGGGCCTAAGACCATCAATGGTAATGTGGATATACGCAATGATCATCAGACCGTTGATGGCCTATGCTGCAATCATCTGGTGGCAGACAGTAAGTCAAAAAAGTCCGCAGTAGATTGGATAGCCTACAGAGAATGGCATGCATAGCCATAACTGGGACTATGAGAACTACACCGACAGAAGCCTTGAATTGAATAACACTCCTATGTTCCTATGTTTTATTATTCATCCACCTGTATTGTATTGTATTGAATAGGTGGATGAATAATAAAACATACAAGTGTTATTTAATACAAATATTTTCAATACAGACCCAAAAATGAATTTTATCACATGTAATAAGAAGCCTTGAATACTTTACTAGACCTCCCATCACTATGCAATTTCATAAAAGGACAGGCTAGAATGAGTTCATATAGACTGGCACAATCAGAGTGCTGGAATGCACAAAGACCCAACCTAGGACACTGTAAAATTAACAGAGTAATAACAGAGGAAGTTCTAAACATGCCTTCTGATTATATGATACCAAAGTACAACTTTGAAAAACCGTCTGAGACCCGGATAATAAAAAAAGAAGAATGGAATATCAACAAATGGAATACTGAAAAAGAAGATATAGTGTGGTGGACTGATGGCTCAAAGACTGTGGATGGTGCAGGAGAAAGGATCAATGGGAGAAGACCTAAGAGATCAATCCAGATGATCCTGGGCAGACACACTACAGTCCTTCAAGCTGAAATGATAGCTATCACAACATGTCTTGAAGAAAATCTGAAAATGAACTATAGGAATAAGAACATTTTCATTTTTATGGACAGCCAAGCAGCCATTAAGGCACTAGAGGCAGTCCGGATAATATTCAGAATTGTCTGGTATTGCCACTCACTTCTCCTGAAGCTCTCAAAGTACAACATTGTCAAAATAATATGGGTATGAGGGCATGCAGGTATAGAAGGAAATGAAAAGGCAGGTAAACTGGCCAGGAAAGGGGCAGAAACACATTTTGTAGGCTCAGTACAACATTGTCAAAATAATATGGGTACCAGGGCATGCAGGTATAGAAGGAAATGAAAAGGCAGATAAACTGACCAGGAAAGGGGCAGAAACACATTTTGTAGGCCCAGAACCTGTATGCAGAATTTCCTACAGACAAGCCTAATACTACATAGGAAAATGGTACAAAAATAACAAGTGGAAAACTGGAAAAATACTCCAGGATGCAGGCTTGCAAAGAAACTGATAAAAGGACCAAACAAGAAGCATACTAAAGAACTGTTGAAACTCAGCAGAGAAAATATAAGATGGGTAGTAGGACTGTTGACAGGACACTGCCATCTCAAAAAACACCTACATAGAATTGGAGTAATAAGAGACAACATATGCAGGAAATGAAATGAAGCAGAGGAATCAGCTGAACACATACTTTTCGAATGTGAGGTGCTCGGTAGAATCAGACTCTCCACTCTAAGACTACCAGGTGAAGAGAGAGAAAAAATCCAAGTAGACCCAATAAGAACAACCTGCAGCTTTGTGAAGGGAGCAGGTATATCTAGGTGGGAATGAAGGAAAAACATGGTAGCAAAAGATCTTAAAAGTCGACGCTAACTAGGAACTAATATTTAGAGGCCCCATGAAGAAAAGAAGCGACAGGGTCCTTCTTTCTTTTTAGCTCACTCCATGTGTCAGGGGAACTCACACGGAAGACGACAGTGCGGCCGGGTGACTCATTTGCCGAGAGATATATTGCTTCATAACCAGCTAAGATGATCTAATGCAGCTGGGTAGCAATAACCATTGCTTCACAGCAATAGTTTAGCTCAACATGTGTGGTATTGGTAGCGTGTTCAATGTGTTTGCGTAGTTTCTGTACGAATACTAAAGTAATCGTGTGTTTAACGAGTGATGTATATAGTAGAACAGCGTGTATTCATTGTGTTGTGCTATGTGAAGCATTCTTCTTACACAGAATGCCGCTTTCGGTTCATTCGCAAATTTCCTAGCATCCTCCCTCCCCATAGGAGTACGGTACGTAAATTAGTAAAGAAGTTCCACACCACTGGGTCCATTCTTAATAAAAAATCACACAGGAGACGAACCGTTTTAACAGAGGAAAAGCTTGATGAAATTGGAGCTCTCTTGGAAAGAACTCCAACAAAATCCCTGTCGCGTCTTGCCGTACAATGTGCGCAATAACTGCTCGCAGAATTATAGCACTGGAAATAGTTAAGTTGAGTATGAAGTTTTATATGATGATGCTGGATTTGGAATGTTAAACTAGTAATATTTCTTGTAATATTTTCTTTCCATGGAATTGCTTGTTGTACTTATGTTTTGTTGTTGTTGGGTAATTATGTTAACTTTATCCTATTATCACACTACTGCAAGTGACCACTGCCATCAGGATATTTCCCAATTGTGATGTATTTGTTAATAATAAAAATATATGTAAGGCATAAGAGATCGAGACACAACTAAAAGTCATAGAGCCAAAGTTGTATACCTCTTCATGATGCATACCGAATGTGTTGTCTGTTTTGTGATACGACTTACCGTTTAGCCTCAACAAACCTTGAAATGATAGTCTACACTGTCGTTAAATCTGTCTGTATATTTTGATATATTTAGGGAGTAAAATGTTAAACATTGTAACTTTTGGAATTTCTCCGTCTGTTACAGGGCAAGAGGTATAATTTTGTAAAATTTCAATTTTCTAGCATAAATGGAACATGTGTTCGCCATTTTGCTTTCAGAAAGGGGGGGGGGGGGAAGGTAATTTAACATTTGAACTTTTTGGAATTTCTCCACTGGTTACAGCCTAAAAGCTAGAATTTTGCCAAATTTTAATTTTCTAACACCCCTGGAAGTTTGCGTCTGCCATTTTAGTTTTCTTTGGGAGGGGAGGGGGGATAAAATTTAAACTTTGAACTTTTTGGAATTTTTCCTTAGGTTAGAGCCCAATAGCTATCAGTCTGCCGAATTACAAGTTTCTAGCTCATCTGCAAGTGGGTAAACATTAATGTCAGTGAGTGAGTGAGTCAGTTAGCCTTCTGGTTTTATATAATAGAAGATAGAAGATAGAAGAAGAAGAGAAGACTGTATACTTACTAAGGACTTCCTTCATTTCATGATGAGTGATTTCTGAGTAATTTCTGATTTCTCCAAAAGGAGTAAAATTCTGTCACTCTCAAGGATATTTTGTTCAATATAATAAAAGCAGTTAGAAATAATTCTAGTAATGCAGAGATACAAAGCCTTGGGAGTTTTATGTCTAACACTTCAGGGACCAATTAGTGGATTGGTTTGTCCTAGCTACTGGAAAACAATCTGTCATCCATTGTTCAAAACTGTGATGTGATCATGTGAACCTGCACCATGAACCAATAATTTTTACACACAAGAATAAATTATTGAATGAAAAAATAAGTTCTATGGCAAGAAAATAATCTAAATTAAGGTCAAGTTACAGAAAACATACCAGCCCAAAGCCTTCCAGATGGATCAGCCTTTCCATCATTGAATCTGTTTTCACATTTTCCTTCTTCATGATCCACATTTGCAATTCGTTCCACATTACTAGGTTTACTACTGACTCCATCCCATGTGATAATGGCCAGATCACAACCAATAGATATCAAGAACTTGTTCTTCTGACCTTCTATTGGAATAATAAGGGAGACTGGACCTCCTTCTGTAAATTTTAAAAAAGACTGGTATGGTAACACTGTACTAAATACAAGTTTAAAAATGAAGAAGCAATAATAAGAATCAAACAGTGAAAGAAAATTATACTTTATAATATAGCAGATTCCAGTTGCTTAACTGGGTTTGAGTTGGTTATCTTCATTATTAAGCAACACTCCATACATGTGGTCAGTTTCTTCATTCAGCAAACACTAGTTCACAATTTCCTCTCCATAACATCAAGTCTTAACAGACAGGAAGAATGAAATCTCCATGGTCAAGGGAATACATACAATGCTGAACTTTGATCTTTGTGCTTGGTAACCAAGTGGCAAAACCACAGGCTTCTCACCAAGATGGCCGCAGATCAATACTGACCAATGTGTGTGTGACTTTTTAAATATATATATATCGTATGGCTTTATAAGTACACAAAAAAAAATATCAAATGGAAATGTCCAAATTTGACAACCAGTCCAGAGCACTCATCCTTCTGGTCCAGATTCCATGTAAAACTGGTGGTACTGTGGCTAAGATTACAATATCAAAATTCATGTAAAACTACAATTTACGTGGATTACACTGTTATAAAATGTATGGTACATACCAGGGAATTCTTTTCAAAATATAAGATATCATCCAGGAGAAATATGAGAAATGTTTTCACAATCTTACAAGGGGAGTATACAAACCATATATCATAATTAAGTTAGGTATTGCAACTATTATATAATCAAGTACGGTATGCACCAAAATATACAGTACTCATTTTCGCGCAGTGCGCATGCGCACGCCTGAGCGTCTGCATGTTGTTACATCGCCATGATGAATTGTTAGTTGCGTAAAGAACGTTGTGGTCTGTGATTGGAAGTGACAACGGGTCTCGCGACGAAGGAAAAAGTGTTTATAGTGGAGTATTATTTTCGCTCGTACGGAAACGGTTATCAAGGTGGGCCGAGTTTAAAGTTAGTGGCGGAACAATATCGTGAACACTTCAATAAGCCAGCACCTAGCAACACAGTTATGCTATCCATTGTTTAAAAATTTCATCGTACAGGTAGTGTATTGTGTCAATGCAAGGGAAGGTCTGGTAGGCCAGTAACTGTGTCCACATATGAAAATCATGGACGTGTCCTCAATCAGGTGTTGCAGTCTCCAAAGTGAAGTCTTCGGTGAACAGCCCTGAAATTAAACATCAGCCCTACGTCACTTCAGCAACTGCTTAAAGACATAGGTGGATTTCCGTACCGAATACAGGTTGGGCAATGATTGACGGAGCAAGATGGGCATATCAGGAATATTGTGCACAAATTTTAGCCATGGTGTACAAGGATCCAGATTTCTTTTTCAATGTGTGGTTCTCTGATGAAAGTCACATTCACTTGGACAGTTTTATCAATTGCCAAACAACTCGCTTTCTTGGTTTCAAGAGGCCAGACACTATAGTCCAGAAACTGCTACATAGTGTGCGTGTAACGATTTGGTGTGCCCGGGGGCAAGAGGGGGCCGCGGCCCCACCCTAGCTCTCAGGGAAAGGCAAAAATCTAATGTAGTCAGGTGTTTTTCTTTCAAGAAAATGATTTAAAATTCGGTATTACGTAGAAGTGGTAGTATCCCCCAGCCCCCACCCACAGGCAGGGGATACTGTGGGTGTTATTCTACTGCCATTCATCTTCCAAAATTTTAAAAATACTACATACCCCCAGGTCTAGGCCTCCCCCTCCTACAAACTGTCATATGAGCACCCATGTCCAACTCATGATCCCAAATTTGGGGTTTTATCTAGGCTGAGGTAGTTGATTTTTGAAGGGTGATCAAAAATAGTGGCACTCCATGCCACTGCTGTTGGCACATTAAAGATCTTTGGTGGCATTCTCAGTATCAATCAAATTAACTCAGCCGTAGTACCTGTCCAGTCTTTTTCTTAGGACGCCATCTCCCTACAAAGGCAATCCAACAGATTATGCTTACTCATGAAACAGTGCCTCAAAAGATTTCATTAGAAGTTAATCCATCCCTTTCACCCGTGATATTTGAAGAATTCTTCTGTACAAATACATTTCAAAAGCTTGAATTCATCACTTCAGCAAAGGGCTCAGCATTGAGTCTTCCAAACCATACAGAAGGGCAGGGAAAACATAGCATCGCAACATCCAAACTTGGAGCTGAATGTTGCTGGTGAATAGGGCCCTAATACTGTTGAACAATTTTTGGCTTGCCTGATCCTTGATAAGATTTCATTCTTGGGATTGCAATGTTCATTCACTATAACAGAATTTAAATTCTCACCAAGTTTTGTATGACATACACAATCGAAAGCTTTTCAATAGTTGATGAAGCATGTGCACATGTTGACATTCATATCCAAGCATCTCCAAGTCAAAATAATGAAAGAGAAAATAGCCTCATGAATTCTGTCAGTCCAGTAAAATTATTCCTTTGCTGCTAGACAGCAGACACAATGCAGAATGCTAAAATTGGTAGACAGACTGGTTAGATGGCAACTTAGTAACCGAGCCCATACGATATTATATATATATATATATATATATATATACATTATTTTTAAATACAAATTTGGCCACAATTGTGGACCATTTAGAAACTGTTATCTGGTCAATCCCTTCAGTTCTTCCCAAAACATCTTCATTCTTTCACATCTGATTTCTCTCTGCTGCTTGGATATTATCAATTTGGGACTACATTTAGACGTCTTGAAGTTGTCAGTGAGTCTTTTGAACTCATTTCCATTGGGTGAGTTGGCTGTGTGGTTAGGGTGCGCAGCTGTGAGCTTGCATCCGGGAGATAGTTGATTCGAACCCCACTGTCGGCAGCCCTGAAGATGGTTTCCCATGGTTTCCCATTTTCACACCAGGTAAACACTGGGGCTGTACCTTAATTAATTAAGGCCACGGCCCTCTCCTTCCCACTCCTAGGACTTTCCTATCCCATCGTCGCCGTAAGACCTATCTTTGTCGGTGCGATGTAACTTCAGTGTAACCCTCAATCTTACAATGTACAAAGATCTTCTTCATTAACTGGTTCTCATCCATTGTCACCAGATGTCCATAGAATTTTAATCTTTGTTTCCGCATTGAGATGGCGATCCTTTCAGTGTGTCTGTAAAGGTTCCATATACCATCAGCATCTCTCAATGGTTTTAGAATATTTTTTTTAAGATTTCCCCTCCTCCTTTTTTTTTTTTTTCCCAGGCACTGAGCCAGTTTTACTACTGTGTTGTAGTGTCCAAGTTTACCCTTGAGGGATATGTCTCCTTGTTGTACCTATTCTTGTACTTGTCTGTAGGCCAGTTCCAGTTTTCTAGCTTTTGCCTTGTTTGCCCCTTTGTCCAGTCCATTTGGCTGTATCCACTGCCCCAGATATTTGAGCTTCTTTTGATGGTTCCATGTGTCACTTCCATGTCTTTCTCTCTCCTTGGTGTCTGTATTCCACAAATTCTGTATTCTCATAGAAGACTTCAAGACCGATTTTCTCAGTGATTTTTTTAAGGTTTTAAGGACCTAAAAATCACCCAAATATGCAGGCAAATATGCTGTTAAAAACAGCTAAATATGACCCAAGAATGGAAAATATGACCAAACATATTGTACCAGGAAATGATTATGGGGCCAGAGCATGGGAAGGATCTCAGGTAGTGTTCGGCTTCTTATTGGAGCAGGTACAGAGATGGATAGTATCGCAGGGCGAATAATAGATGGTAAAATCTTTTTGACAATATTTATTAAAAATTTTCATGAAAATCACCCTGCAGTTGAAACTTCAAAATCAAACTTCCAGCCAATATTTTCGAAAATGCAGAAATAAAATATCGATGCTGTTGTATTCTGAGATATCCACTTGCTTAAAAATGTCCAAAATAAATATCAGTCTTTTAGAGATCGTAAACACCCTACAGTTCATCTAATATGGATTTAAATACCAAAATAACACTTTGCACCTTGAATTTCATTAAGTCCATCACTTATGATGCAGACCTACAGTTTTTCTAATATTTTTGAACATAATATTAACACACACTGTCATGAATAACTTGATAGTTCAAATAAAAATATTTGATCACTTGCTGTATACTTCTACAGTTCATCTAAGTTGAAAAGTAAAATAGTGCAGTTGCAAACCCTAGAGTTCATCTACGTGAAATTACTTCAAGTTATAAATGATTTTAAAAAGGAATTTACAGTTCAAAAGCTTTCTTGAATTATTATAAATAGCAAGCTGAAATTCACACGAAGCACTTTACTGTTGTTGAAGCACTATGATTAACTGAGTGCTTTGTTAAAAGTCAGTCAGTGGGATTACTCACTCAAAATATGAGAAGATCACCTGGAATCTGCTTATAAGTGTTGGTGTTGTGCTGTCCAGCGGCTTGGTACCTCGAACATTCTGCAGCGTGCAGCCACGGCTCGAACTCAGCACCAGCAGCGTGACAAGTCCGTTCAGTGAAGATACCACGTTAATATCCCTTGTCGACGTCCCTCGATGGGTACCATGATCGAAGAAACCACGTTAATCCCACACTGGAAATGACGTTTGATGCAGCAGAATCAAACAACACTTTGCCAAGATTTCCGATGTTCTTTGAGATAATGTCGGAACATGGAAAGTTCAATTGGCACTATAGAGCTCTCAATTATCATTAAGATTAGTATCATACACTGACACAAGTCTCAATGCACAGTTCGTATTCTCATGTTTGTTTTACGGTGAATACGTGACTTAGAATATCACAGTCTATGCTACAGTATGATTTGTAAGTCAGGTTAATGAAGTAATGACTTAGAATCATTTTCAACATGGAAAACACAGTTTCCCCACACACACAGTTTATAGAATTAGGATTTAACACTGTCACAGTTCATAATAGTCACTGATTATGTCTGAGGTTCGACCGTAGAATAATCATCACAGTCCATGAAACACTTGAAAAAATGTCATTAATAACAGTCTCTACAACAGTCTCTGGAATAATAATGTTCATAGATTAAGAAGATTTTATGACTGAACTTCCATAACACAAGTCCGTACGACTGAATATTGTCATAAAAAGTTCTTAACATTCAGTTAGTTTCTCATAGTGGTGATCGAAAGTTCGAGAGAATACACTAAAAAAAGTCACATTTAGCCTTGTTATTTGATGAATGTTTAGTGGAATAGTATCTCACACAGTCCACAATTGTACTAGTATAAGAGAAATGTGTCTCAGAATCATTAAAATGGTCACAAATTAGAAGTTTAGTTTATCACACACAATGTCTTAGAATATTGTCACGGTCAATGATACAGTTCAGAATTAGTGAAAATGACAAAGTCCACAATATCGTTTACTGATAAATGAAGTACTTGACACTTCAATTCACAACTTCTCTTATAACTTCACTCAGTTAACACACTCCTAAATATTATATAACGACGATTTAGTCGGAGAAATTTTAGAACATTTCCTTCGTCGCAACGCGGTAGAAACTTTACTTGCAACGTCTTCGCACAATTTCAAAGTGTTCGAGTGTGACTTCTACGTCCTCGTGGATCGCGACGGAGCATACTGTCCTTCTGTCATAATCGCAGAATACACTGGCTATAACCTCGGTTCGTTGACCTATTTATACCTGGCTGCGAGCAGCGCTCGGAATCAGGTGATGAAGGGGTGATAATACTTCCCAAGCTTTAACTTATTATATCTTGGAAACCACTGGACGGATTGATCTCAAATTTGCAGGGATGTACTTTCAGAATATGGGCTACAATTTAGTGTTGTCCTCATGTTAATTGATCCAGGCGTTAAAAAGTTCAAAAAATGCTGATGATGATGATGAAGCTTGTTGTTTTAAGGGGTCTAACATCGAAGGTCATCGGCCCCTTCAAAAAACGTTTTCGAGAGAATTCTGAGGGGAGGGACGCTACAGGCAGTACTGACGTCACTTGACCTTACTTCACTCATGCGGTCTCTCTACGCAGTGCAGTGAGAACGAGAACCTTCTCTCTCGCACAGCTGTTTATGCATCGGAACTTAACCATTCGCTCATGAATAAAGATTTATAACTCATATGTGCCAGGGCCTATGCCTTCTCGGTACAATATGTACTTCAAATTAATAATTTTTGCCACTAGTTCTTTTATATTAAAGCTACAATTCATTACACAATCTTATAGCACTACTTCAATGGATTTCCTTACTAGTTCTTTTAACTTTTAAATAGTCTCTATCATTAATTCATTATCAATCATTAAACTGTGGTCAGTACCGAAGATATTTGTAATTAATACTGCAATCTTACATAATGGTGACAGAGACCATATCGATGATCCTGCAAACCAATGAAAATCGTATTAGTTATTGGAATTAAGAATGCACCGGCAGTCACTATGGGCACAAAATATTTCGTTGAAGTTAAATATAGACAGAAAAAATAAGTAACTCTTATTCCCCCATTCATCTCAGCATTTTTGTGTCTGATAGTGTTGTTATGCTGCTGGACATTAAAATGCTTTATATCTCTTACTTTAACTTCACACACTTTGCAGAAGATTTTTCCCTCAGTAGAGAAAAAATTCTCCCCCGTCACTTTAATGTGATTTCTTAATTTGACATTTTCCCTACATTTTCTTTAAGTTGATATTTTTAAGAAACAGGAGGAGAGAAAGGTAATTTAGGTGCTACCTAAGTTGGGCACGAACTACAAGTGCTAAGACAGATATGAAGATAAGCCCTTGTGGTATTTCCTTGTCTCTGTACAGTGGTGACATTCCAATGGACGTAAATACACACACTGCAAGTCTTACTCTAAAGGAAGTTATTCCAAAATTAGTGATGTAAATTCAGATGAGATATAATAAGCATCAACTTCTCAGTTCTGAGGCACGAGCTTCAAGTTTCGTCACAATGCCACAAATATATTAACACAGGTGACATCACATATCACATTCCAAAAAACAGTACGTTTTCCCCTGCAAAATATGACCAAATATTACCTTAAATAAATTAAATGACCAAAATATGACCTAAACAATGAAACATTGTAAATAACAAAACAATCTTGACTCTAACATTCATAACATTACAGATGGGTACCTAAGCATTATCTTTTAATGTACACTCATGAAAAACATTTTGCAATAAATTTCTAGTCTAGAAGAATATTTCTATTCATGTGAGTGAACAGAAGACAATACTCCCATCCCCTAGTTCCAGATCATCTGAAACTGGGAAGAAAGTAATCACTTACTGCAATCCAAATTGTTGATAGATGCATGATTTTCCTTGTTACAATTAGTTTCTCTATTACTACATTAAACATTACAGTTAAGCCTAATCACTATTTACACCCAATCCCTAAATTGTAGTTTTTTAAAATTTTACTATTGTCCTAGATGTTAACAGTGTTATATAGCCTAGGACAACATGTATCTTACTCTTATTAAGTGTCCGACTCGTTGGCTGAATGGTCAGTGTACTGGCCTTCGGTTCAGAGGGTCCCGGGTTCGATTCCCGACCGGGTCGGGGATTTTAACCTTCATTGGTTAATTCCAATGGCCCGGGGGCTGGGTGTTTGTGCTGTCCCCAACATCCCTGCAACTCACACACCACACATAACACTATCCTCCACCACAGTTACACGCAGTTACCTACACATGGCAGATGCCGCCCACCCTCATCGGAGGGTCTCCCTTACATGGGCTGCACTCGGCTAGAAATAACCACACGAAATAAAAAAATTAACTCTTATTAAGTTGTATTAGTGAAAGTATTTATTTGTCACAGATCTGAACAGTTATCCTCGACTTACAATAGACATTATGGATGAACTGAATGTACAATATAATTATTTAATTAATGTAGTAATGGTCCACCTTTCAATATTATAATATGCAATATTCAAAATTACATTAATTAGGGACTAGTTTCAGCCAGGGCTGGCCATCTTCAGCCTTAATGTAAAACATCTAATAACTAGGGCCCGGATTTTTAGGTTCCTAAAAACCACGTTTTAGTTTTTTTTAATAGCTCAAAATAGTTTTGTTTAGGTTTTTATCTTCCTGAAATAGTTTTTAATGATCATTTCAATCATTACTAAAGTTATACTATTCATTCAAATTTTTTGTACTTTATTGTAACCTTCACGCCTCTCTAGTACAAAACTATACCACTCATTTCAAAACATGGGACAGAATGGCTTAATGAAAGCATTTCAAACACATCATACCAACTGAAATTAAAAATAACAAAATATTTATGCGCAAATACAATAAATGGTTCATGTAGGTTAAATTTTTGTCACTTCCAATGCATCAAGAAACATTTTCAGAAGCACAGAACACAGTTTTCACTTGCTGTTACATTGTACAACTAAATACATTTACATATTTTTCAGAGTAAAACTTTTTCTGTTATCTCTCAAAATATTCTCATAGCAGGAAAATGTACACTCCACACAACAAGAAGTCCTTGGAGCAAGCTTCATTGAAGCAATAGCTCTCGGTCCCCATGGTACCTCGCCAGCAATTTCTTCTCCCTGAAGTATTGCCGACACACTGTCATTGCTGAAAATCCAGGGTTCCACTGTAGAATTTTAGTGAGCTTGAGTGAATAGGCTTCACCCACTGGTCCTGGTATTTCCTTCTTCGAAATGGAGTCCACAACTTCTATTGAATCTTTTAATGGCAACGATGCCGACTCAACACGCTCAATAGCTGCAGGAAGATCAGCAAAGTGTGCCCTAATGAAGGCAAGTGAAACAGCGTTCTTGTTTGTGAGAGCTGTTTTAGCCTACACTATGCAAAGTGCATCATCGACATCAAAATAATTTATAACATTTTTAATGTCTTCAAAGTGATTGGCATAGTATAGGGCTGCATTGAGCCTTGACCCCCGAGTGATGATGGGTTTGGGAGGAAGAGGAGTTTGAGGCAACATTTCCTTGAATGTGAGAATGCAGCTAGGAGCTTTAAGAAACACCTTTCTCACAGAAGAAACAATACTGTTTATTCATGGAAAATTATTTCTAACTTCTTCAGCCAACTGTGTAAGCCATGGCCTATGCAAGTTACACGCAGCATGTTAGGGCAGAAACTCTTCAATACTTCACCAGCTTCATATATGCCGCACTATCACGCAAAAGAAGTAAAAACTTGCCATCCTGTTTTTTCTTGGCTAAAGAATGCGAAGAGCATCTCGGACGGTACAAGCTATGGTCAGCGTATTCCACGACACGTTTGCTGAAACCAGCGCTTCACATAAACGGATATTATCGAGCTCGATAGTTGCAGTCACTTAAGTGCGGCCAGTATCCAGTAATCAGGGGATAGTGGATTCGAACCCCACTGTCGGAAGCCCTGAAGATGGTTTTCCGTGGTTTCTCATTTTCACACCAGGCAAATGCCGGGGCTGTACCTTAATTAAGGCCACGGCCGCTTCCTTCCAGTTCCTAGGCCTTTCCTATCCCATCGTCGCAGTAAGACATGTCAGTGCGACGTAAAGCAAATAGAAAAATAACTTACTTTTCATTATAGTAATGGGGATTTTTTTAATTGAAGTTATGCTAAATAATTCCTTACCTGCTTTTGGCAGACTTGACAAAATATAATTTTGCCATCTGTAGTAAAGTACGGATCGTTACCAATCCACTGGCGAATCAACCAACTTCGAGATGACTTGCCTTTAGGCATCGCTACTACTGAGATGCGTAAGCTTCTTAAACTGCCTTCAATAATAAATTTATTTATAGGGAAAATTAATTTTAGTCTGTCGCATAATAATGTGTATAGAGCTAAACAGTGAACAGCGCCGTAGCTGGCGGTAGTCGACCGTACACACTGAGAGATGGACTGAAGCTGGCAAGTTAGGCGGGCTTGTACCTGCTAGATACAGGTCAGTGAACGCCAGGGGGTTGTCTCTTGATTTGGGCTGTACCCTAGTGGAATAGTATCGTATCACGTTGTTTCGCTCGCACTAGTTATACTTACAAACCATGAAGTCATTTCAAAAAGTCTTGAATAATGTTTATTTAATAAAAAAATCATTCAATTTCATTAATATTTGGTACTTCTATTTCGAAATAACGTAATACTGTCTTGAATAGCCCATTTAGGTTTTTTTAGGTTTTAACGTCTTATTTAGTTATTTTTAGGTTTTATAAGATTCAAGTAATTTACTCCATTGGTAATGAAATGGATAAGTAAGTTAAAATACTGCAGTTAACTAGCAAGGAATAAAATAGTTTAAAACCTAAAAATCCGGGCCCTACTAATAACTAAACAAATGTACATGCACAAAATTTACATAAAACAAATATATACAAATTGACATTAAGAAATGGGATGATTTTACGATTAAATTTGAAAATAAACTAGGTTCTATCATCTTGAGTATGCTCATCATCGTGACTATTTCAAGTATTAATTTATATACACAGACCTGTAAGTTCTAATACTGCTAATCATGAATATTCAATAGTAAATGGGAACTGGTAATTGTTGATCCTGTAGTTCATCACCAAATCCAGGCAGCTCTGGAGGGAAAAGGATAGAGCAGGTATTTAAAATTTAATAACAATAAATTGTTAAATGTACTCAAGGTATCACAATCTCTTTACATCATTATCATCAATATCATCATCACGAATTCCTTCCAGCAAGAACGATGTGCCTCCATTTGTTACGTTCTTGGTATGCTTCTTCTATCTCTAGGGCATCCCATGTTTCTCCTCTCTCTTCAAGGTCTTCTCTTATCTGGTCTAACTACCTTTATCTACGGCATCCAATCGGTCTTCGTCCTGGAACAATCTTTTCAAAATACTGTACTGCCTTGGAGGGCAACATTTTTCAGAATCCTAAAATATCTTCATGTATATTTGTCTAGTAATAGAGCTGTCTGGCTTCTGACATCATTGTTTGTCTACCAGTGTGACCCTTGTGTCGTCCCTCTATGACTGATGACCTTATTAATACCAGAACTATGATTTTTCCTTCATTAAACAACATTCCTGATTCTATATGCAAGTCTTGAAGTTTCTTATAACATAAAAGATTCTTTTGTAACTTATCTTCAGCAGGCCATCCATTTCGAGGGTATTCTAAGTGTTGGGTCACTGGCCACTCCAGTGCAAAACTTCAATCTTCTCTCCTGAGAAATTGGCAAATGCTAGTCACCATTTTCAACATTTCAGCGTCATGTTCGGTTACCTTCAAGCTATTTCTGGATAACATATTTGTAAAATAAAGGTGCTTTCCTGAAACATAATATAAATTTTATTGATATTTAATCAGCTTTAGATGTAAATGCTGTAGCCTTAATGAATCAATTTGGCTCACGTTTGTTCATAATAGGAATGAGAGTCCTATGGTCTGTTTGGACGTCCACTGGTATGCCTTAAATTAATCTGTGGAGTTTTTGAGTCCCAAAATATATAGATAAAAGTTCTTTTTCACTATGACTGTAATTCAATTCGCTGTTCCTCATTGTATGAGAGACATATATAACCAATTTAAGCATATCACCATGCTCCTGGAACAAGCAGCATCCGATACCATTTTGAGGGTACATGAACGAATCATATCCATGAAATTTCATTATATTTTTTGTCCTAAATGGAAGATAATAATTGCTTTTAAGCAAATAAAGAGTAAAATTAGCGGTAAATTAATAAATACGATTATAGAAATATATGCATACATACTTTGCTACATTAAGAGTGTGAATTCTACTACGTCACAGCACTTCAGTATGTCATTTGTTAATGTAACACTTTTATGTGTGAAGTCTTCGCTCAGTTAACTTCTTTGAACTTCTTTACTTTTCTTGATGTTATTTGGTAGGGCGATTTGTTGACTTCTGCCCATTTAACTCATTAATTAATATAATTATTGGTCCAGGGATCATGCTATTTTTTTTCCAACAAAAATCATTTTCGTGTTACGATAAACTTTTTACCACTATTTTCCCATCTGAACAGACTGTGCTGGACAAAGATATTGAGAATTCACAGACATAGCATTTCCATTCGTCGGTGCTCGCTCTGGACCTCAGGAAGGAAACAAAAGATGGCACAATGAAGCGGAATGCCACAGAAGAGAGTCGCACTCATTCTCTTTGGAGACTCGTGTCTGCAGCGGAATGGTCGCCATAGTTACGTATCTATATTTCTCTATTAATAATGGTATTTATCAATTTACCACTAGTTTTACTGTTGATCTGCGTAAAAGCAATTATATTCCTCCATTTAGGACAAAAATTACATTGAAATTTCATGGATATGACTTGTTCACATAACCCCATTTTAATTTTTCTATTAAGGTCAAATGGCACCGAAATAGGAGACTAAGAAGTTTTCAAGGCTTGTTAATCTGTGGAATTTTTGAGTCCCAAAATATATAGATAAAAGTTCTTTTTCACTATGATTGTTAACTTAATTCACTGTACTTCAATGTATGAGAGACATACACAACCAATTTAAGTGTCAGAAAGTTCTTTGGTACGGATTACGAGCGAAAAACGAAAGAATTAGTAAAACCTATGGATAGTCTGTTTGAAACACCAAACAAAAACCGAATGCGCACGAAGAATATTATTGGACTGAACGACTTTGACGAAGGTGCCGTACGACTTATCGTTAGCAATTTCTATTTTGATGAAAAATGTTTACCTACAATTTCAAAAATTCGTGCAAAGTTAGGTAAAGACTTAAAGTTCAAAGGATCCAATACTAGTGTCAAGCGAATTCTTCGATCATTAGGATATCATCAGAAAAAACTAACACTAACAAGCACATCCTAATGGAAAAACATAACATAAAATACAAAAGGTTTGTTTATTAAAAAACTTCCCAGTATCGGGTGGAGGATAGTTGTACATGCTGGCGGTGAAATGGGTTTCATCGAGAACTGTCTCCTAATCTGGAAGTCTGGCAGCAAGAGTGGCGACTACCACGATGACATGAATAGTAGCTTTTTTTTTTAAGAGAATGAAAGACATGAAAGATAACTTCCACCTCACAGTGTTCTCGTGATTGACTACGCGTCATATCACAACAAGGAAGTAGATTGTGCTCCAACCTCCAGCTCACGTAAAGTGATGATGATCTCCTGGCTACTGAATAGGAACATTCCACACCGTGAGACGATGTACAAACACGAGCTTTATGAGCTTATCAAATTGCACAAGCCGGCACACAAAACCTACGTCCTAGATGAACTCATGGAACAGTACGGACACTCGGTAATTCACCCTGAATTAAACAGTACTGAAATAATGTGGGCAAAAGTGAAGAACTGGGTAGCTTCTCACAACGTCACCTTCACTATTGACGACGTAGAGAAACTCACAAGACAGATATTCGCGTCAATATCCGCCGAAGACTGGAACATAATGGAAGGGGAAAAATTTGAAGACGTTATGAAGTCCTTTGCGATCCAGCTGGGAGCCGACGACACGTCATCCGGTGAGGACGACAGAAGTGATAACGGAGGACTCAGTGGAATTGAAGAGATGTAGTGGACATAATAAAACAAGAATGTGCTCATTTTGTGAATAATTATAGTGTCATTATTTTATTACTTATTATTTCTAGTGCCATTTAAGTTACCTTCGTATACATACGTTGTTACTCAGCATATGTAGACCCTTTATGGTGTTTCCTTTTATGAATTATATTTTGTTCCTGTACCTGAGAACAATTATATAATTATATATGTCATATCGTTAAGTCACATTTCTTGTTTTACAAGGAAGTAACAAAATATTGGTATTAAAGCAAAAGTACTTATTATTATTATTATTATTATTATTATTATTATTATTATTATTATTATTATTATTATTATTATTATTATTATTATTTCTTAATCTTCTCACCCTCCAGGGTAGGTTTTCCCCTCGGACTTAGAGAGTGATCCCACCTCTATCGCCTCAAGGGTAGTATCCTGGAGTGTGAGACATTGGGTCGGGGGATACAACTGGGGAGAATGACCAGTACCTCGCCAGCTGGCCTCACCTGCTATGCTGAACAGGGGCCTTGGTAGCGGATGGGAAGATTGGAAGAGATATACAAGGAAGAGGGAAGGAAGCAGCCGTGGCCTTAAGTTAGGTACCATCCCGGCATTTGCCTGGAGAAGTGGGAAACCATGGGAAACCACTTCCAGAATGGCTGAGGTGGGAATCGAACCCACCTCTACTCAGTTGACCTCCCGAGGCTGAGTGGACCCCGTTCCAGCCCTCGTACCACTTTTCAAATTTCGTAGCAGAGCCGGGAATCGAACCCTGGCCTCCGGGGGTGGCAGCTAATCACGCTAACCACTACACCACAGAGGAGGATATTATTATTAATATTATTATTATTATTATTATTATTATTATTATTATTATTATTATTATTATTATTATTATTATTATTATTATTATTATTATTATTATTATTATTTCCTTTCACCCTCTTTGGGGTATGTTGAATCAATTCTTTCTCTGTGTGTTGTTCTTTTCTTAGTGCCCAGCATTTCTTCATTCTTTCTGATCTTTATTTCTTCTCGTCTTCCGAGATAATAAATTTGGCTTTTAATGTAGATTTGTTTTGGAACGTTATGTTTTCTTCTTTAGTTATTACTTTAGCTATTCGACCGAATAGTTAATTTTCTGTAATTTTTAATTCTACCACGTCTTTTGCAGTTTCTTTAAACCTGTTCTGTTTTGTTTTGGGTTACGGAAGAAGTCAAGATTTGTTCGGTTAATCATAGAGTTCATTCTGAGAAGATGACCGTAGAAGTTTATCCTCCTTCTTCGTACAGTTTCTGAGAGTTTTTCAATTTTCTTGTAGATTATTATTAATATTATTATTATTATTATTATTATCGAGTTATTTTACATGACGTGGCTCAGGTTATGAAGCCTGGTGTTATAGCAAACCATATTCTACACTGTACATCTACAGCGTCGTAAAGTTAATTTTACATCAAATTATAATTTTAAAATAAGGACTACGCAAATTGATACATGGAAACGATTTTGACAGCTACTGTAATAAGAGGTTAAATTATGTTCTAACTCCTTCAATCTATCTGTCATCTGTAACACGTCTAAATGCATTCATTTCGGCTATGTATGTCTGTAATTTACAGCCGGAGGGGAATTCCACTAACTGAAAATCTGCGGAGTGTTACATGTCAGTTATAACAAATATTTCGGGTCAACTGTATGTCGCCACAACACTGAGCGAGAAGGGGAAGTCAGCGTTCTCGCTCCCACGGCTCTGCTTTCTCACTCGCACACTTCCCCTCACCGGATGTCTTCCTAGCTGACCCGATCTCTACCAGATAGTCTTCAAAGGTTTGTTTTCCAAAACTTCCATTCAGAGCTAACACTGGGATTCTGTAGGTCGAAGTTTGGAGGTAATTTATTGTTGCCGGTTTCCATTTCAAGTGATTATTTATGTTTTACCACTTACTTATTGTTTAATACTTGACTGTGTCATGTTTAAAATTTAAGAAGAAATTATTAAATATATTAAAGGTATCACAATCTCCTTTACGACACTATCGTGTCAAGTCAAGACAATATCTGGTCACATGTGATGTCACATCAGTCGGTCTGAGAAAGAAGGATACCATGTGTGATAGAGGAGGGTAATGTGACAGAGATGGGAAGTATAAGAGGCATAACTTTCTCTGCCGATTTCACGATTTTTTAAAAACATGTTTCCCCCGATACCTCTCAATAGGACTAATTTGGAAGCTTTTACTGGCTTACTAGGCAGAATGAACCACCCAGCTGGGCTGGCTAGAGCTCCCTTATGCTCTAAAGTCTAATTGAAGAAATATGAATAACCAGTAATGTCCCTTCTGTAGGAAAATAATAATGAGGAAATTAAGAGGTCTGTTAGTGGTAGGGGATTCAGCGACCCATTGAACATAATGAGAAGCCCCACCATAGGCAGACCCAATGAATTCTATTGCGGGATTGTCATTCTTCTCCCCACAAAGAGGGAATCTGTCTGCAATTGTTATCTAAGGCAGCAGTGTCCAACTATTTTGACATGGGGTTGATACCATCATCATGAATTTGTTTACAGGCAAGCATGCTTACAATTGAACATTCTATTGTTTATATTAATTTGATACTGGATATACAAAGTATTATGTAATTATAATATAAATTATGACTATAAACATTAAATCTATTTAATGTAACTTTTATTATTACACAAGGGTGAAAAATACTATTAATGTACCTAATTATAATGCCCTACTAATTATCTAGGTAAGTACATTTAATTTTTGCCTGTCTATACAAGACTCTGCACTTCTTCTCGTGAACAAGGCTCCAATATCAGGTGTGATAGATGTAGTAACAAATTAAAGACAACTTTTCAGATGACTGTTGTGATTTGCAATCTCGTTACACACTTCACATGCTTCATTATGGAGAACACTTGTTTGCATATATGTATGTGCTGTCAAAAAGTGATGAAAGTTGAATTGCATATCTATAAATACTGGGATACTTTTCCATGGGGGCATATTTGCGACAGAATTCTAATAAACATTGTTAAACTTACTTTTTAAGCCTGATAAGCACTGAAAATCAACACATTCCATATGCAAAATTCTCATGGATCCCCTACTATAATAGTGGAGAACAGAGAAGAAAACAGACTGAAACCAGCAAGTTTCTCTTAGAGTCTTGAAATCTAGTGTTGAATTTGTTACTTAATTCTGACAAAATTCCTATGTATTTTTTAACATTTTGAACATTACACCTTTTCAAGGCTGGAAAATGCGTGAAGTTGTTTGCTTGCAGTTGTGATTCCCAAAGTCGTAATTGTGTTTCAAAGACCTTTACGATACTAAACATCACAGTGATCCGAGATTTTCTTGGTGTAGTATGCAATGAGTCAATTTCTTCCTGCACCATTAATCAAGGGCATTTGCGGTGCCTTTAGGAGGAACAAGAGCAGCTAATTCTTTGGTAATATTGAAATATGAGCCACAGTCTAACTCACCACCACTGGAGGTCACACAGCAAGACACTGAGAACGAGCCTGGGTCCACTGGCGATGCCTTGTTCCCTACATCTACCCAAAGGGATTGGAAATCCCAGCTGACGAAGAACGGGTCTTCCACCTTGCTGAAGTTCTCAATGCCCTGCTTCTCCAGACACCCGCGCCCCTCCTACTGCTGCTATCGACTACTCCAGAGCTCTGCCTCACCCCGGCTCATACAGCCTGTGGGTGACTGTACGTAAATTTAAAGAACACAGGCATAGCCGCGGCAGAGCAAGAGGTGCAGATGAGGGAAACAGGTAAGGGGTGCTTTGCATCGACAGACGTTCTGCATTCCCACCTGTCCCTCAGTGCTGCTCTTTATTAAAAAATGAATGTTTATACATAGGAGGATAGCACTCCTGTATGAACAGAGATTCCAAACAATTGTCAACACTATGTGTACTAGATGAACATATCATTATCTATGCATGGAAAATGTTGTCCTAAACCACAGAATATATATATGAGAATGGGGAATACTGAGACCACAAAATGACATAGAAAAGTAGTTACCATTCAGTATCTACTGGGTAGACATTTATAATTTGTAGAAATGGAGTGTTGATCCATCACCAATGCTCAGGTCCTGGCGTATAACTTGGTGAAGAACAGCCCTAGTGTGGCATAAGATACTAAGAAGAGAACCAGGCCCAAGCATCTGCGGGAAGAAAATCACTGAGGAACACTGCATTTCAGTGAGGACTGTCTGGGCCCTGGGGTAAGGTCCAGGCCCAAACAAGGTTTATGTTGCTCCTGCTGATGGCGTCGCACCAACTCCCTGACCGACATGGACCCTGACTCCGCAACTGAATGGGGAAGACCTGGAGGGTTGTGTGAATTGAAACCCCGGTGGGAGATCAAATAGTTCATTCTCCACAACAGAAACGAGCTGAGTGGCATATGCCCACCCGCGGGAGAAAGCAGTATATAACAAGCTGGCTCTTGTACAGGCATACGGCCAATAGAAACTATACCATGATGATCGTGATGATCGTGATGATCTCTGCCCGCGGGTGTCTGGAGATGTAGGGCAACGAGAACTTCAGCAAGGCAGAAGACCCGATCTTTGTCAGCTGGGATTTCTGGTCCCTTCAAGTAGACATATGGAATGAGGTGCTACCAGCGGTCCCGGGCCTCATCCCTGGCGTTTTACTGTGTGTCCTCCAGTGGTGGTTGATTAGGCTGTGACTCATCTAAACATTCCTGAACTACGTTCAGTTGCTGTTGTAATTGATGTAGTGTTACCAAAATGGCCACACTATCCAGTGGTTGGCGTCCCTCACTTGGTCTACGGGTTGGTATAGCAACTTCCCACTTAGTTGGCGTAGGTTTGATTCCCAGCTCTGTCATAAATTTAATCTGGTTTGAGGGACTAGGATGGAATACACACGGGCTCCAGTAAAATAAGTGAGTTTAGAGAAATGAACTAGATTGCTGTAATTGTTACAACATTCACAGATTCACAGAGCATCAACACAAGTCATCAGGATAAAAGGCAAGCTTGGAGTTTCACACGACTATATAATCTTAAATGATAAGTAGGGAGTGGATTTTTATGTGCTAAAAATGTGAAAAATATTTCATTTTTATGTGCTGAAAAACTTTAAAATGTGTGGTAACAAATTAAAATTATTTTCCTTTAACACATAACTACTCGCGCTCAAGAAGTAAATAAATATAATGTTTTGTATTAGAATATGGTGCTACCAAACGTGCTCCTTAAGGCAAATTGGTGTCTGTGTATGGAAACGTGCAGTATGGTATATTAGTTTTTGGTATGCCAGAGTAGATATTATGAACGGTTATTTGTTTTAAAAGGTAATGTTTTGTTTAAATATGGCATAAGCAACCTATCAACTTTGAAAAAATGGTACCAGTTCGTACTCACCCATCACACGCTGGAATACTAGTTGCTAGAAGTAGTCTCAGAATTGCAGTGAACAACAAAGGTCATCTCCAAATCGTCCATCACAAATGCATGCCGATTATCTCTAAAGAACACCTTATACTGCAAAAACGATCGCTCCACATCACAGGAAGTCAGACGTGCATAGTTAAAGAGAGGAATGTCACCAACACTAAAGCCATAAATTTCGCCAACGCGAGCTCCCTCTAATACATTAGAAATTTGGCACATTGTTTGAAATCCTCTGTTTTTCCTGAGCAAATTTTGATATTTGACCTTTAACAGTCCCTGTACCTGCGAAGCCAAAGTGAATCTAATTTATTTTCAACAGCGTGCACTTCCTTCATTGTTTCGGACAACAGGTTAGTGGTTTTACAAGTATGTCTATAGTTTTAAACAAGAAGCTTAGATTGGCAGATATAAACACCAAATCATTTTTCAAAGAGCTGTCTTTCAGTCAGTATCTCTTGAAGAATCCCAATTGACAACGCATCGTTTTTATCTAGTGCATTCACAACGGATGCAAAACTTTTGAAATTGTCTGCATAGTATACCACAGTGCTAAGCCAGGTACCCCACCACGTAACAATAGACAGAGGAGGAAGCGCAAGATCCGGGTTTTTCTCTTTAAACAGATCGATTCTTGAGGGTGATTTTACGAAGAATTTTTTGCCATTAGACACTAATTTATCCACTTGAGGATACTGAGCTCACACAGTTTCACATAACCTGTGTAGAGCATGCACAACGCAAGTTACGTGAATCATTTTCGGAAAGCTCACAGAAAGGCCTTCGGCTGCCTTTTTCATGTAAGCTGCACTATCATTAAGGAAAAGCAATACATGGTCGTATTTTACACCTTTTGGCCAAAGTAAGTGCATGCTTCATTGAATAACCTAGCTACAGTGACATGGTTTGCAGCAAGCATTTCTTTACACGCTAGCAAATAAGAATGTTCACAAGCAGTTTTGTCATTCTTCAACACACCAACTACAACAATTCCTACTTTTCTGCCACATGATTCAGTGGTTTCGTCAATGCTCACCCACAGTTTTTCGCTATCACATACTGCCCGAATTCTCTGTAAAGTTTCTTCATAACATTTTGGGAGATAGTTTTTCCTTAATGTGGATTCGTCTGGAGGCTCAAAATTAATGTACTTTGTTAGGAAATTTCTCAGTCCCGGATTATTTATTTTGCCAAGAGGAATGTCGGTGCAAACAAATGCTCTGCACACATCTAAATAATACTGGGAATATTTAGATGGGCCTGCATTTGAAGTAGCTGGTTCAGCTATTAGTAATTGTCGCGAACGCAAACATGAAGCAGCCGCAGTATGCTTTTTCCAGACAAATGCTGGATTACTTGAGAATGTTAATCTGCACTTACTGTTTTACCACACGGTTGGCAAAATAATACTTTTCCATCAGTAGTGAAAATGCTTTTAAATTCCACTACATATTGTTGAAGATGCGACCTTGTACTCGACTTCCCTTTTGGCATTATTTTGCAGGTTACGACACACGCATTTATGGTGATTCACTGTTTCAATAAAAAGAATAGCAGCGGACACTGAAGGAAATATTTCTTAGAAATCTATACAAAATCACACGACCATGGGAATGATATATGGACCCGAACAGCTAACCTTTCTTTCGCTGATATTCTATAAACAAAACCTGAGCGGGCTGACTCATAAAAGCGAGTTGGAATGACATCATGCAAGGAAACATTTTGTGCAGCAAATCAAATTGCTGTCTAAATGTAACGACGTAGCCAGTGACCAGCAAGTTTTAGAACTTCTGGAGGGAAGTCTATAAATAGCCAAAACATTCAGATAAATGATGTTAAATACACTGCTAAAAACAATACCATAATCATAAAATGAAAATATAAGCATTATTTTATAACACAGAAGCATTTTAAATTTTATTGATCAACAAATATTGCCGATTTATGTGCTTATTATAGATTTTCATAAAATATGTATTTACATTTTAAAAATGTGAAAATATGTGTTTTTATGTGAAATAAGATTCAGTTTTTACACTTGGGAATGCACAATAGGAATAATGAACTTTGTAACTTGCGTTAAAACTTATGCAAAAAAAACAATGTAATTACATAAAAATCCTCTCCCTTGCAATCTATAAATTTATGGGAAGTCTTACTCAACCACTTCAACATGAGTGTTCATTTCAAAAATCTCATTTGCAGTGAAAAGCAGCAACATGGTAGTGCATAAAAGAACATACCTATTTTAGCTATAACCTCCTCCTTGGTAGCTGGATTGTATTTGCGAATTTCTGAATTCGGTATATCAACAAAGTACAGGACTTGCTCTGTATGCTCCCAGTGCGGTCCTTCTCCGCAGGTAGCTCTTGACGATATACATTCAATGTTTGGGGAAGCCATACTTTCCTGAAATGAAATTACTTATCAGGGAAAAAGAAAACCACAAAGTAAGTATACAAGATAACTGTTTCCACATTTGTTTGAAATCTGTAAACAGAATTAAATGATCTGATTTCAAAGAAGAATGACAATGTAAGTCTCCACCTTTAACCGTAGAATACTAACACGTCATAACTTTACCGAGGCACTTTCGCAACATAGCCTGCTGCTCCAAAACTGGAAGTTCCTGTGCACTGAACGTCCCGCTACCTTCAGTTGGAAACAAACTGCATTGTTGGCCGTGTTTATCCGTGATCCTGCTTGTTTTGAAAGTAGTATTTTATCAGTATGGTTGTAAAATGCAGTAGCGGCGATTGGGGGGGAGGGGAGGCGAGGGGGGGACAGCTGCCCTCCTACCTTGTGGAGAAAATATTACACTTTTATTCCATTTTAGCCAGCTGAAACTAGAAATTATAAATTAAAAAAAAAGGAATCTGTACAAACCCTGTTGTCTTATCAGCTGATTCTTTCCTTTATTTTATTTAATTATTAACAAAATTATTAGCAGAAATATGCATAAAATGTTGTTCGTCTCGGATAACCGATTTGTATAGCGCCACAGCAAGTAGTGGACACTTTGCATGTGCTGCAAAGAAGGCTGGCAGGATTATTTTCTTTTTGCCAAGGTCATGATAATTCACCCGCTTGCCGTGCGCATTCGTCAGTTTGCAAGTCTCTTCAGTGTCTGTTAGTTTCTTAGTGTGTAGTCAAATACTAAATTATTTTAATTGTATAATCATGCTGTACTTTTATTTAATAAATGTGTAATATTGTTCCTATGGTGAAAGTTTTATTGTATAGTATTGAATCAAAATCTCACAAAACTATTATTATCGCACTTAAATTGGTAAACAGTCAACCTTTACCTCTTTGTCAAAATTCGCACAGAGAGCATCAAAAAGCTTACACTTTGTAGGGTTTTTTTTTTTCAGTATTGATGTTTATAACCCCCCCCACATCCGCTATATCCCGCAAATCCGGGTACTGTTTTTTTTTCCCCCCCCCAATCACCACTACTGGTAAAATGTACGACACGTTAGTATTACAGCAAGTTTTTGTCATTTGCGATTGAAATTAAGTTTCCTTTTCTTTTCTGTGTAGCGTTGCAAATAGAATAGAGTTTGCTTGGAAACAGTGCTAGCTAAATCAATTCCAAGTGCTTCCCAAGTATGCACACCACGTTTGAGAAGAACGATGACCGATTTTTGTGGACACTGTCACCTCGCTGTGTGTGCCAAACATTGTGCAGTGTGCTGTGTTTTGTGTGATGAATGAACAATCAAATCAGACCTATTGTTGTTAAATTTTAACTTTGTGCTTCTTGTTCTAATTCGTAGTATCATAAAGTTTAAATAAAATGAATCGTAATTTTTACGAGTGATTAGTATCGATATAACTCTTAGGTAACGTTAGTATTCTAGGGTTAATCACACACCAAACAAAATTTCTTTGATGATATAAAACACAAAAGGGATAAAAGGCATAAAAATGCAACATACAGTATACCCATTCACAATACAACTTCTCACCAACAGACAAATAAATGAATGTCTTTTCTGAAAGAGAGTATTGGTTTCTCAGTTTCCATCATTCCTGCTGAACTCTGCATCTTTAGAGATTTCTTTCACAGTAGCCATGATGATGAAGGTGCTGGTGAAAACGGTAGTCTTAAGGGGACAAGGCAATAAGATAATCAATCAGCGGTTGGTATTTCTGAACAATATTTATGTCATCCAGATGACTTCATCGCCTCAAATTCAGCTTCGTTACACTATGGACAGAATTTCAAAATAGCCGTAAAGATGACTTAACTCACTGAATATTTTAAAATAAGAATTGAATATTTAATGTACTGCCATTATACAAAACATGTTCACCAACGAGATTCCAATGGTGTGAGTTTAACATCATTTTCACTGCTCATGATCCTAAGACATGCTAAGTTGTCATTTTCTTTGTATTGAAAGAAGTCCATGAACATACTGCTGAGTCTACCGACACACGATTCTCCTTTCCATGTTGGCCAAGAGTTCTTAAATGCCAATCATGGCATGATTCGATCCTGAGACCAGGACTCTGGAGGTGAGCTCCTAACTTGCATTTCTATCAGCACCGGTTTTACTTATTTATGGTGTGTGGCCACTGGAGAGGCCTGGTATAGGTCTTTCAAGTTGACGCCCATGGATGACTTGTATGTATAGCATATTAACCATTTATGTCAGCTATTCAACAACTCAGCGTGTCCCCAAATTCATAACATTCATGATCCATACATTTCTTTCCGATATTTTAATGAGATGATCAATATTTCACCTGTTCCATTACCTCAGTGGCAGTCCCGCTTTACTATATGGCCCTATACTATTAACTTGAGAAGTTAACAAGCATTATAAAAATCACTGAACTTTTCCTTCAAGCGAGCATTTAAAATTCAAATATCCCATCTAACATGTTTATTTGATAAAATAATCTCTACGGTTTTAGACTTACTTCAACAGAAACTCTCCAATTCTTGAAGATCTATGAAGTCTTGTTTGGTACGACAATAGAAAATCAGTGGAAGAAAACCATATACGAGATACAACCAAATGATGGACATTATGCCATCCTTTGGCTGGCACAGGATGTCTAGTTGGCACGGCGGATCTATGTATGCCGTGTTAGCCAGGCTAACAACATCTAAAACGAAAGATCAGTGAATATGACTACATAATATTATGGCACATAAATTGTTTATTTAATACCGTACACTATACTATAACAACAATAAAGCCTAATTCTCTTATGTATAAATATCACTTTAAGTGACGAAAGCTTCGCATCTGTTGAATGATGAAGAAATGCTGACAGTGCGCTCTGTTTACCGTTTCCCAAAGGCAAATATGAGGAGCTTGAATTCAGTTGGGGTGCGCTTGCACATTAGATGCACTCGGTAAAACAGCACAGAGCTGATCATGCTGGGAACTAGGCTCGCGTGATTGCCCCAGTCGAGTAATCACTTGCAGTATTCAGTGAGGATTGTTATGAGTGTGTCTTCCACCTGCAATGGCTTTATTGTTGCTAAAGGCAGTGGCGAAACTACTTGGAGTCATTTGAGGCAATGCCTACCCTAAGAAATACGATTAAATTATATATCATAACAAATTTATCTGCTGTTGTTACTGTGCTAAAACTACAATAATCCCTATTTAATATGTACTACATGGTTGACGGAAGGTTATATGCTTCACTGATCGCCCGCTAGATGGTAACAGCGGACTACTTATTCTGACAGGGAGGCAGCAAATAACTTGACTCACCCAGGACTTTTTGTTTTGTTTGCGTTTCACCAGCTTGGCGATTGGAGAGGGTTGGTGGAGGAAAGTTAGGTTACCGCCCGCGCCCCTCTCTCCACTAAGTCTACGGCCCGTTGAGGCATGCCTCTTCTGCTATTCGAATGTGTAGAAATTCCTAGCGCGAAGGCGACAATGAAGTATGTATTGTTAACTGTGTGAGTGCGTATGCTATTCTTTCAAGTTAGTAGGCAATCAGTGCATCATTGGCAATATTAGTGAAAATTCAGATATGGAAACAACCAGTTCATTTTATGGGTTTCTGTTTTGTAAAACAAGACTCGCATCATTTGGCTAAAACTCGTGTTTAAATAATGAGTGAAGCAGGCCCTTTCGGGAACTTTACAAGTCTTTTGAACTCTTTAAAATGTAAACCATTCCCTTTTTGGACTTACAAAGAGAAGTGTGCAGCCAAAATCAAAACATGTACAGTATGCCTAATTTAGATATTAAGTATTTTGACGGTAAAGTAGCTAGAAAATGTCAATTTTCTTGGTATATACAATATTCGTTGTTTTGTTATAGGGTCTACGTGTGTTTTGTTTGGTGGTGAAAAGGAATGGACTTTAAATGGGATAACTGTTACAAAAACGTTCTTAGAAAAGCGGAGAAGCATCCGAATTGAAATACATACTCAGAATGAAGAGAAATTCTGTTTACTTGAGGCGCCGGGGATAGAACGTTCTTTATCTGAAGATGCAAGAATTCAAGCCGTCAAACATAACGAACTTAACTTATTGTTATTAATTCAAACATAACGAAGTCGTAAAACTAAATCAGCTTGTTGTTGAGAAGCTTGATATTGTGTGTGTTCTTGGAAAACAAGGGTTCTGATTTTGAGGTCATTTTGAAGGGGAAGACTTGATCAACAGGAGCAGTTACCTAGAGTTGTTAGATCTTCTTTCAAAACAGGAACAGTACATTTGAGATCATCTCCAGTCCACGTTGGGCTTTTAATAATAATAATAATAATAATAATAATAATAATAATAATAATAATAATAATAATAATAATAATAATAATAATAATAATAATAATAATAATAATGTTATTTGCTTTATGTCCCATTAACTATTTTTATGGTGTTCAGAGATGCCGAGGTGCTGGAATTTTGTCCCACAGGAGTTCTTTTACGTGCCAGTAAATCTACCGACACGAGGTTGACGTATTTGAGCACCTTCAAATACCACCAGACTGAGCCAGGATCGAACCTGCCAAGTTGCGGTCAGAAGACCAACGCCTCAACCGTTTGAGCCACTCAGCCCGGCACGTCGGGCTTTTTGCTAGTTGCTTTAAGTCGCGCCAACACAGATAGGTCTTATAGCGACAATGGGACAGGAAAGGCCGAGGAATGGGAAGGAAGTGGCCGTGGCCTTAATTAAGGTACGGCCCCAGCATTTGCCTGTTGTGAAAATGGAAAACCATATTCAGGGCTGCCAACAATGGGGTTCGAATTCACTATCTCCCGGATGCGAGCTCACAGCTGTGCGCTCCTAACCACATGGCAAACTCGCCTGGTACGTCGGGCTTTAAAGGCACATCAAGCGATATTCAGAATGAATGAATTGAGTCTGTAACTACCATAATCCAGGAGACAATCAAAGCAGTATTATATTCTTGTGATTTCATTGGTATATAGGCGGATGAGACCTTAGATCTATCAAATAGATCAAGTCGATGTAATATTCCAGTTCTGCTCAAAACAGGATCTCACAGAAAGATTCATAAGCTTTCATGATGTTTTGATTGATAAGGCTGCATCGGGCTTATCAGAATTAATTGTCGATATTCTGCAAAAGTGAGGAATGATTGATAAAACCGTATGTCAAACATATGACGGGTGCTCCACAATGGCAGGAAAGCATGGGGAGTGTTCAGCATTATGTTAAGCAAGTTTGCCGACGGGTAATATTTCAACACTGTTATGCCCAATTAAACTTTGTTCTTCTCCATTGCTCCAAAACAATAAAATCAGTCAGGCTCTTTATTCATAAGCTGACAGTGTTTCATTCATTTTTAGTAGATCCAAAGGATTCGGACTTCCACAAGCATGTACTATACATTGGAGCTTTCATTCCAGAGCAGCCCGCACAATAATTTCACACTATGATGATTTAAGACAGGTTTTTGAAGATAACTGCACAGAATGATGAGGATTGGGACAGTGAGTCATACAATTCTGCTATTGGGTTGCTTAACATACTGAAGAAGGCCCAATTAATTTATTTGCACTGTCTCTATAGAGAATTTTTTATTTATACAGACCATCTCCTTGTTCTACTGCAACATAAAACAACATTTGATGTAATAAAATTCTATGCAATACTGAAATTACGACATGCGGTCAGAAAACATGGTATCCTCTTGCGTTGAAAAATGTCGTAAAATAAATAGCGAGATGTAGATGACAGGGCATTCCAAATGCTCAAAATTTGAACAATGAAGTCCTTGACAGTTTAATCATGCAAATGGAAATAGTACAGTTTGACAATTTTGAAAGCATTCAGTTTGTTGAATCCAACTCACTTCATAGTTTACAAAGAGAGCTTCCCTGCTATTAAACTGAACATATAACCTATTTTTAATAGAGAAATACTTGAAAATGAATTGATAAACATTTTTTCCAATATAGAAAAACATTTGACCCTCAACATTTTTCCAATATAGAAAAACATTTGTCTCCTCAAAAGGTTTTACATTATATTGTCCTCAATGATTTCGAACTAGTGTATATTGAAGTGTCAAAATTGATTTGCTTAATATTAACATTTCCTGTGATCACGGCTTCCTCTGAAGAGGATAAAAACCTTCTTGTGTAATACAATGAACAATGAAAGACTCAGCAGTCTTAGAACCATTTTTTTTATTATTTTAGAACCATTTCTATCAAGAAAAAGCCTGTGAAGTAATTGATGAATGATGAAGTATTCAAGGATCGTGTGATAGACCATTTTGCAACCATGAAAACTCGACATTTGGAACTACTCTACAAGAAACTTTAAGCTAAGATTTCCTGCCTACCCATTCATTAACTAATAGCTTTGCCACTGGCTAAAGGGAGATTCAGTTATCATGGAGGATGAATGTTGCTGTGTTATTGAGGACTTATTAAAACATTCATTCTCTAGGTGAACTATTGCTGCTAAGAAACAAATCATAGACAATGGGAGACCCACTCCCCATATAATGGGCTAAGTGCGTCATTTTAATGATTCTTGGTTCACGAACAATACATGACTGTGTGGCTGAAGGAAATCGTGTTCCTTGTATTGCTGGACTTGCCTTTTATTTTCAATAGATACAAATGTTCGGACAACAAAGGAAGGTACTGTAGTGATGTTAACAGTATGTACTAAAGAAACGGCATGAACAGTCTGTAGACCATGTTAATTCCAAAACAGCTGTACTGAAGTTCAGTAGCAGTAGACTAGAGGAATCCGTAATAAATCTTGCTTTCAGAATTAATCGGGACAAATACATTGAAACAAATAAAGCAAACGGGTATGGTATAGAGTTAGTTGTCCCGTAGATGCTGTTTATTTCCTGGAGGAGCAAGAGCTGCCTTTTAGGGGCCAAGCATTTTGCAAACTAGCATTAATGACAAGATATTATGCTCTCAAGGTCAATGAATTATAGATATTTCTGAATAACAAAAGTGATAAATTTTATTTGTTTTGGAAGCAGTGCACAGACAAACATTCATAAGGTTCATCAAATTAAAATGAAGTTGGAAGTTAAAATGCAGCAAATTGGTGATGTGGAAATTGACAAATGGAAATCATACTGCAGACTGTATTGTGAAGTATTTGATACAATGGTTCAACATATAGCCTACCGTTTTTCCCAAACTGAATAAGCCAGAATTTCTTTCTTTTGGATTTTTACTTGTTTGAAACATGCATTGCATTGAATCTTTCCCTATTCAGCCATACGAGTCAGGTTAAATCATATGGTAGCTACTTCAACGTGCTGGTACTCAAAACCGCATTGTTGGCCATCTATGCGTCAACAGAGTTTAAGAAGTCCTGTATACTAGAACTTTATAAATATATATAACATGTTCAGGATTAAATGTGACATTACTTGAAGTAACCAAACTCTGTTCTTTTCTTTTGACTATTCCAGCTCCTAGTGCCTCTGTCGAACGATCTTTCTCGGCAATGAAACGGATAAAAGGATGAAGTACATAAATACAAGAAAAGTGATCAAAAATATTCATTAATTTTAATTGAGGAGAACTTCCTGAAAAGCTGTACAAACAATCGGGGTTTCCATGATTCTGTTATAGACATTAAATTTTCTGCTGCCAAAAATCGCCGGATAGAGCTGTGTTACAAGAAGTATTATATGCAGATGTACAGAGAGGATGGATATGTGTAAGTTTAGGAATGCACGCTTCTATTTAAGCTTTAATACGCATCAATTGTTTTTATCCATGTTTCTACAAACTTGTGTGCTAATGCTTTGATAAGAGTCATGCGCCGCCACTGATGTTCAGCCATGTAACCAATAAGCCAGAATATCCACTGGGCCTTCCAGCCATGGAGAGTAATACATTCAAGCAGCAGCCGCGGAGCCCGTGCTCGCCCGTGCCGGCGGATCCTGGACTTATACCGCAGTTAGTTATGGTTATTCCTGCTAATACAAAGTTAGCTGAAAATAGGTTCAGGGAATGAATCAACAGCTTCTTTCTTTACAGCACCCTCCAATGGTTTAGTTTTCTATTAAGGGTGGGAGAAGGGGGTGAACACTATTTAACAGATACTGAGAAAGCAAACCTCTTTAGTAGGGAATTTAGAGATTCAGTAGATGATTGTCAGGAGTTGGAAACCGAAACAGAAGTTACAGAGGAACAGACACAGAGGGAAACAAGAAGCTTCTCGTTCACAAATGAAGATATTTTCAGAGAAATCCAACTGCTTCATCAAGGAAAAGCAGCAGGAAGTGATCAAATTACTGGGGAGGTGATAAAGACAATGGGGTGGTACATAGTGCCTTATTTAAGATTTCTCTTTGATTATGTCATAAATAATAGTGTAATACCAAAGGAATGGAAGGAATCTATAATAATACCAATTTATAAAGGAAATGGTGATAAAAGGAAACCAGAGAACTACAGACCAATCAGCCTGACCAGTATAGTTTGTAAAATACTGGAGAGTTTAATATCAAAGTACATCAGAGGGATATGTGATGATAAAAATTGGTTCATGAGGAGCCAGTATGGATTTAGAAAGAAATTTTCTTGTGAGGCACAACTGGTGGGATTTCAGCAGGACATATCAGATCAATTGGATTCAGGAGGCCAGTTAGATTGCATAGCCATAGATCTTTCCAAAGCCTTTGATGGAGTGGAACATGGAATATTATTACAGAAATTGGAGGGAATAGGATTGGACATAAGGGTTACACGTTGGGTAAAAACATTTCTAAATTCAAGGGTTCAGAAAGTCAAAGTAGGAATTAACATATCACAGGAAGAGAAAGTTTGGAAGGGAATTGCACAGGGTAGTATAATCGGTCCGTTACTTTTCTTAATATACGTAAATGATTTAGGGAACAATATAACATCAAAAATGAGATTGTATGCAGATGACATAATTGTTTATAGGGAAATAAATACCATTGAGGGTTGTTCAGAATTACAAAGGGACCTTAAGAGTATCCCACAATGGGTTGAAGAGAATAACATGAAGGTTAATGGAGGCAAATCAACTGTTACAACATTTACAAACAGGAGTTTTAAAACTGAATTTGAATATACTTTGGATGGGGTAGTTATCCCAAAAGATGGCAAGTGCAAATACTTAGGTGTAAGATTTGAAAGTAATTTGCACTGGAAGGGTCATGTGGATGACATTGTTGGGAAAGCATACAGATCGTTACATGTCATAATGAGGCTACTTAAAGGATGCAACAAAGAATTAAAAGAGAAAAGTTACCTAAGTATGGTTCGTCCATTATTGGAATATGCAAACAGTGTTTGGGATCCTCACCAAGAATATCTAATAAAAGAAATAGATAGTGTGCAGAGGAAAGCAGCAAGATTTGTAACAGGGGATTTCAGGAGAAAGAGTAGTGTGTCAGAAATGTTAAAGAAACTAGGGTGGGAAACTTTAAGTAAGAGAAGGGAGAAAACTAGACTTATAGGTTTATATAGAGCCTATACAGGAGAAGCAGCATGGGGAGATATCCGTGAGAGGCTTCAGTTGGAAAATAATTATATCAGCAGGACTGACCACAAATATAAAATTAGAAGGAATTTTAGCAGAAGCGATTGGGGTAAATTTTCTTTCATTGGGAAGGGTGTGAAGGAGTGGAACAGTTTACCAGGGGTAGTGTTTGATCCTTTTCCAAAATCTGTACAGATATTCAAGAAGAGAATAAACAGCAACAGAGAAAATAAATTAAATGTTAGAGGGCATTCGACCAGTGCAGGTTAATATAAATAAAAAATGTGTGTGAATAAATTAATTCCATCCCCTGGTCTAAGGAGTTTGGACAGCCAAAGTAGGGGACTGCCTGTAGGGGTGAAGTACAGTGGGGACTTCGAGGGCCCTGGGACCGCTACGGTAGCTGTGAAGGCCCTTCAGGAACTCTGAAAAGTGGTGGTAAAAGGGGCTCTGGTTAAGACGCAGCAGGTCGTTATGCTACTTAGGTTCCAGAATGGGTAAAGAAAAGAAAAAGTAAATAAATGCAATGTAAATTTTAATCTTATACCAGTTGTACAGTATCATTTGAAGTAATTCCACATACTGTATATCAGATGACTATATTTGTAAGTAGTACAGGAGATATTATAAGTAGAATTTTGTAAACAATGTAAATTTATTAAGGATGAGCTGTGTGTTTAATAGAAAAAATTGTTAGCGTAAATTATATAATATTGTATTATAGGAAAACTTTATTCTCTTGTTAATTTAATATTTAGTGCTTGACAATAATGTATTTTAGTGTACCATTTGCCACCGAGGTAAACACCTCATTTGCAAATAAAGAGATTTTGATTTGATTTTGAACATGCACAGCGAGTTCTCTGGGGTGCAGTGAATAACCATGAACAGTGTTAGTGGTTTATTAAGTTCAGAGGGTCTAATATCAAAATCTGGGGAATATTTTACTGGTTTTAGTAACATCTTGTTTATTTAAGACCATCATAGCATTCTTGAGTTCAACTTATGAGTTGTGGTTTTCATTATTTCGGTAAGACAAAAGAACACGTATCGCTTATAGAACCACAAAATTCCTAGTCTATCCTTGAAAAAAAAAAAAAAAAAAAAATGTAGCAGTGACCATACGTTCCGTTTTCGCCGGGACACTCCCGTCATTTTATGTTTTTCCGCCCGTCCCCTCGTCTTTCCATTTCGTCCCCTTTTCCAAACATTTAAAAAATGAAAACTAAATTATTTTAAAACATGTTTATAACTAGAGGCTATGTGATGTTTAATGACCTTGTAGGCTTGCTGTATACGGTATATGTAAACTCGTTCCGAAGAGCGAAGATATCTTGATTACCGTACCTTTTAGTTATGATTATGACTTAGGCCCTACTTCATCATACCAATTTTTAATTTAATAGAACTTCTTGCTATTGAGAGAAATATTGATATTTAACTTACTTTACAGTGCCGAAGGTGTGTGAATAATTTAATGTTGTTAAGTAAAATTAAAACTTGTACAAAGATTTTAACTCTTCGCAATTGAAACATTAAAAAACGAAAATAAATTACTAGGTCTTGCGTGGTACTACGTTTAACATGCACTTCATGTAAGTTACAGATGTCCCGTTCTTTACCTTCAGGTATATAATCAGCCTGGGTACATAGCAGATTCCGGTACCGGTACCAGGCTACTAGGTATGGTCCTACTCTTCGAAATAGTCCAGATCCGCCTAAAATGCCACGTCTTGATTAAAAGTGACATGTCCATCTACCGGCATAAGTTTTGGGCATGTATAGGAAATCAACGAGTTAGGAAATGTCCTCAATTAAACACAAGGAGGCAAACGTCAACAAGGTCAGCCAACATCAACATTTTCGTCAAAGGTTAGTGACTAACCTTAAAAGTCTAAGTAGATGAGTATATGGCACGCTGTAGCAAATTTAAAAAATCTTACTCTATTCTCTTGAAGCGAGCACAGGAATACTACAACACCAAGCAAGGATTAATAAACCTTTATAATAGTCTCCTTCTGGACCAGCGAAGTGAAAGAGCGATAAAGTTATCAGCTGTTGCATAACAGGAGGAGGAGACATGTAAAGAACAAAACAAAGCAAAAATATACTTCATACGTAATTGGCCACTGAAGCGGCTAGAGTGCTCCATCACATCGACGATTAAACAGATCTGTGTAATCATCTAGAACCAGATCATTACATTTGTGATATCTGACAAGAAATATCTCAGTCAAAAATTATTGAGAGAATAAAATGACAGTCAATATAAAATGCATATGCAGCAGTTGGCATAAATACTTTTCTTTCAGTAAAACAGTATAGCCAAAACTAAGAATGATCAAGTGAAATTTCAAACTATAATATCCCTGGTATTTTACTTTTATATTTCTTGTAAAGGCGAGTGAATTTCAGTATAATTACTTCGAGCAATGCTAACTAAAGAGTGTTTAATTGAAGAAAACCAAACCCCATGGCGCAACAGCCCCGAAGGGCCATGGCCTACCAAGCGACCGCTGCTCAGCCCGAAGGCCTCTAGATTATGAGGTGTGCGATCAGCTCGGCGAATCTCTCGGCCGTTATTATTGGCTTTCTAGATCGGGGCCGCCATCTTACCCTCAGACGTGAAACTGAATCAAACCAGTAGCGTAGTCGGCATCGACCAATTGCCGGGAGGGGACTATGATTACAAAATAATTTTAGTTCATAATATTAATAAAGATGCTCGTGCGTGTGTGTGGTGCTCGCGTGCAGACTGTCTTTTTTTTTTACAAGTTGCTTTACGTCGCAACCGACAGTCAGGTCTTATGGCAACGATGGGAAAGGAAGGGGCTAGGAGTGGGAAGGAAGCCGCCGTGGCCTTAATTAATGTACAGCTCCAGAATTTGCCTGGTGTGAAAATGGGAAACCACGGAAAACCATCTTCAGGGCTGCCGACAGTGGGGTTCGAACCCACTATCTCCCGAATACTGGATACTGGCCGCACTTAAGCGACTGCAGCTATCGAGCTCGGTCAGATTGTCATTGTAAGTGATTGATGTTGATATACATTTAATGTACAAATTGCGGTACACTACAAAATGTTAAATTAAAATACTGAACAAGAACAATATGATCAAGATCCGGGCCTATAGGCGACAACACGGTACATCACCAAGCACACGGTGATGCACACGCTAGTCTTTACTTCGACGATTTCAAAGAAGCTGGAAATTTATCGGACATCTCCCTTGGTAAATTATTCCAATGTATAACTCCTCTTCCTATATATATTTGCCCCAGTTTGTCCTCTTGAATTCGAAATTTATCTCCATATTATATTTCCACTTTTTTAAAACAACATTCAAGTTTATTCGTACTGTCATCCCACTCTATGTCCGGCTCCATGGCTAAATGGTCAGCGTGCTGGCCTTTGGGCACATGGGTCCTTGGTTCGATTCCCGGAAGGGTCGAGAATTTTAACTATCATTGGCTGGCACGGGGACTGGGTGTATGTGTCGACTTCATCATCATTTCACTCTCATCAAGACGCGCAGGTCGCCTAAGGCGTCAAATCGAAAGACCTGCATCTGGCGAGCCGAACATGTCTTCGGACACTCCTGGCACTGAAAGCCATACGCCATTTCATCCCACTCTATCTCTCCGTTGACACCTCGGAACATACCGCTTATTCGAGCAGTTCGACTCCTCACTCCATAATAATCTTTCCAGCTTGAATTTTGCAACATTTTCTTAACAATAGGTAGGAGGGTGGGTTTCCCATGTTTCGACATTTTGATTTTGTTTTCAACAGCCATTTCATAAACTAACTTTCGACATTCGATTATTGGCAAACCATAAAATATTTTAGAGCATGTTATTAAGTAAGATGAAAGACTACCCTCTTCATCATCAATGAAAATTTGATTGATTCTGTAATTTGGAGTCATACAAATAATTTCCCCAGGGTTATCTTTCTTCTTCTTGATATATCGGTCCGTTACTTTTCTTAATATACGTAAATGATTTAGGGAATAATATAACATCGAAAATAAGATTGTATGCAGATGACATAATTGTTTATAGGGAAATAAATAACATTGAGGATTGTTCAGAATTACAAAGGGACCTTGAGAGTATCCAAGAATGGGTTGAAGAAAATAATATGAAGATTAATGGAGGCAAATCAACTGTTACAACATTTACAAACAGGAGTTTTAAAACTGAATTTGAATACACTTTGGATGAGGTATTATCCGCACACTTTATGCTGGTGCATTTTTGTACGGGGGTGAGGAGTAAGGAGGGAGCTGTCCCGCCCGGTATCGATAGTGCTGCCTGGTGCTGCCAACTGAATGAAAATGAAATCTGAATTGAATCGAGAATATGATCGATCGGTATGAAATTTCTAAACCGTTATCATCTTAAGCCAACAACTATGTCACATACACATTATATAACATTATAAAACATTTCTCAATGCGAATCTTGTTCCTAGCATGAATTCTATACTTTGGCTTTGTTGTGTAAACAACAACAGTACTAGTACGTAAAGTGTACGCCAGATGTCGCACAACGATGCTTAAGCGATTCATAGTGTGTGTTTCAAAGGTTGCCAGTACGAATCTCGAAGATCGCCGAGGTCGACCGATTCAGCACTAGGGTGTAAATGCACCAAGATAAAGTGTGCGGATAATAGTTATCCTTAAAGATGGCAAGTGCAAATACTTAGGTGTGAGATTTGAAAGTAATTTGCACTGGAAGGGTCCTGTTGATGACATTGTTGGGAAAGCATACAGATCGTTACATGTCATAATGAGGCTACTTAAAGGATGCAACAAAGAATTAAAAGAAAAAAGTTACTTAAGTATGGTTCGTCCATTATTGGAATATGCAAACAGTGTTTGGGATCCTCACCAAGAATACCTAATAAAAGAACTAGATGGTGTGCAGAGGAAAGCAGCAAGATTTGTAACAGGGGATTTCAGGAGAAAGAGTAGTGTACCGTATCAGAAATATTAAAGGAACTTGGGTGGGAAACTTTAAGTAAGAGAAGGGAGAAAACTAGACTTATAGGATTATATAGAGCCTATACAGGAGAAGAAGCATGGGGAGATATCCGTGAGAGGCTTCAGTTGGAAAATAATTATATTGGTAGAACTGACCACAAGTACAAAATTAGAAGGAATTTTAGCAGAAGCGATTGGGGTAAATTTTCTTTCATTGGGAAGGGCGTGAAGGAGTGGAACAGTTTACCAGGGGTAGTGTTTGATCCTTTTCCAAAATCTGTACAGATATTCAAGAAGAGAATAAACAACAACAGAGATAATAAATTAAATGTTAGAGGGCATTCGACCAGTGCAGGATATTGTAAATAAAAAATGTGTGTGATTAAATTAATTCCATCCCCTGGTCTAAGGAGTTTGGACAGCCCAAGTAGGGGACTGCCTGTAGGGGTGAAGTACATTGGGGACTTTGAGAGGGCCCTGGGACCGCTACGGTAGGTGTGAAGGACCTTCAGGAACTCTGAAAAGTGGTGGCAAAAGGGGCTCTGGTTAAGACGCAGCAGGTCGTTATGCTACTTAGGTTCCAAAATTGGTAAAATATAAATATGTAAATAAATTCAATGTTAATTTTAATCTTATACCAGTTGTATAGTATTATTAGAAGTAATTTCACATACCGTACTGTATATGAGTTGACTATGTTTGTAAGATATTATAAGTAGAATTTTGGAAACAATATAAATTTATTAAGGATGATGTGTGTGTTTAATAGAAAAAAAATATTAGCGTAAATTGTATAATATTGTATTATAGGAAACTTTTCTTCGTCTCCTGTTAATTTAAAATTTAGTGCTTGCCAATAATGTATTTTAGTGTACCATTTGCCACCGAGGTAGACACCTCATTTGCAAATAAAGAGATTTTGATTTGATTTGTTATCTAGCGGGTGTCTGGAATGATAAATTGTAATTTTTTTTTATTTTTTTTATTTTTTTTTTTTTTTTTTTTGCAACAGATCTTAAACTCCTCCCTGCTGTTACTTGCTCAACAGCTGTGCTCATCGTCTCACTTGAAAATGTTCCTATCTGAGTCTTTCTCTTTGGATTTCGCGGCATGTTGAGATCTGCAACAACAGAAGCTGTTCAGAATACCTATTCTGCTCTAAAAATTATTTAAGAAGCGGCATTCAATAACAGTTGTACCGGTATTACAGATTAACTCCTGTGTTTATTGGGAACAGTGAGATACTGTCTCATTGTTAGCCGCTAAGACTTGTCTTACCGTTCCTCATCATCCACGGTCATAATTATGTATTCCTAATTCCACCATAACCTAACTGCATGAACAGATTTAATGTTTCGTGAAACCAACACTATAGATCTCGTGCGCATGGATGTTGCTGCGCTCTGGCGGCAAGTTGCTCGAATAGTTCATGTGACTTGCTCTCGTCAGTGAAGTGAAGCAACGCGATTATCAGGCTGCGTTTGTTGAGATACGAAATCAAGTTCGAGATGGAAGAAAGTTCTACAAAGAGTAGAACAAATTGTTCTGGGGTTGGATGTAACTATTCCTCTAGAAATTGTCCTCCTAGAACGAAATTCTTCGTATTCCCGAACAATAAGCACACATTTGGTACCTAACTCATTTAGAAAAAATTGTTCGTATCATAGGTGTCTTAGTGAACTTCAGTCCTCCGATCATTAAAGCAGTATCTTTTAGGTAAAGGCCTAAACTTAAACATGATTATATAATTATTGAATTGTACATGATTACAATTTAGTTCACTGTTTTTTTAAATTTTTTTACTTCTAACTCAAGTAGAAATTATATCATGTTTGAAATGTCTGAATAGTAGTAAAATCTATGGATGGGTATGGTATCAATGTAACACTATGCATAACGCTTGAAAATTAGCGGAAGGTAATGTTCGAAATAAAACCTCCGTGCCATGAGAATAATATTTGAAAGGAATTCTTCTTTTCTGGAGACACCCACTTTCACACTTTCCTTTGGAGAATATACAAAAAAGTCACGGGAGTTGACGTTCAAAATATACAATGATGCCTGTACCTGGGTGTAATACACGTGAGTTTCCTTAACTTGATATCACCATCAATGTCAAGATACAAATTTGGAACATTACGCATGTTCTCATCAATCACGGGCTTTTCCCAACATGAGTAAGGGAACTTAATCTCCAAAAGAGAGCGTCAATCCTGACCTAGCACTATCCCATCCAGGCTACTAGGGTTGCTCTTCGTTTAGTAACAAACCCAGCTGTGACACGCAACATTGGGACGATAAACAGAACTCCTGAAGTGCCCTCTGCTCATTATCTCTGCCATATCTCACTGCACGACTGTTTATGTCCTTAGAAATAAGAAGCTGAGTTGCCAGTTTATTAAAATCTCCACTCTGCAGTGTCATGATCTTGTGTACACTCTGGCTGGTAGATATGTGTAATTTTCTTTGATCGAACCACGCAGGATTTTTAGACTGAGCCCTAGTCTCAATCGCAATAGCATACGTCTACGATTTTGTGACTTTTACGTTGTCATAATAAACATTCAGGACGTCATTTTGCAACGTTCACTCATAATAATTGTTTGGCACTATTGATATATTGCCACTTGACAAGTAATTTATTCCATAGCATCTAAACAGTTTATTAACGTTTTGAAGGTCTAATTGCTGAAGACACTGAAGTAAAAGTCTTGTTTCGCTCTGTTCTACAGCATCATCCACGATAGCTTCAACAGTGGAATTGGAGATAATTAAGGATTCACCTTCACACTCGGCCTTCAAAATTCTTGTAAAAGCACAGTCTATAAATTTAATTTTCTCATATAGTTCAGTTTTGCTGAATGTTTCAAATCCCTCGCTTTCCAGTGCGCTACAAACTAGCCGCTTACTTAATCTGTCCTTGAGCATTTCTCCTAAATGTTCACCTTTAGAATATTCTGCGGCAAATTTTTAGGTTTTTCCTTGCAGAAAGGAAATCTTCGAAGAATCTCTTTCCTTATTAATACAAGTGCAAAGCGCAGCAATGTGCTTACAGCATTTGGGAAGGCTTGCTTTGCATTCACACTCGGCTGGCTGAATATTCCTGTTGCAATCGATCTGTTAAATGTTAAAACAAGACTAGCATTAATTACTGAAAAAATAATTTACAACGGCAATGGACACGAAAAACTTGTACTGTATATTAAAGTTGTGTTTCAAATTAATAGTCTGTATATACATATGACTTATGGTGCAAAAAGAAACGTAACTATTACTGTAAGTTTAACTGCATAAGGCGTTTGATTAATGCTCGTTTCCCTCAAACAGAAGGTGGATATTTCTTCTCCCAGTCGTTCTTTCACCTGGAATATGTGATTACTGAAATATGATTTATCCCAACGAATATTCAGAAAGTCCACACAAATCTCTATGGACGACAACAGTTCAGCTTTAAATAGCTTCCTTCACTGTCACGCTTGATTCTCCCGCACAAGCCACTACACACAGTCGTCACATGAATGTTCTGAGCGAGTTGCCGCTAGGAGCGCCACCAGGTAAAATATCGCCATTCGCACGAGGTCAATAGGTGACCCTTTCAATTTCGAAAATTATTTCCAATATATTCTCGTCAGGAATAAAAATATGCACTACAGAAGACACCACGGAAAATATACTTTGCTCACCTTAAAACACAATGGATCACAAAAGCAAACTTGCAAGTAAATACAGTAGAGATAATACGCGACACTGAGCGAGATATCGAGGGACAGCTATTGGAGCTCTCTTTAGTGAGTAGACCTGAAAACTACTGATTCTGTCATAAGAGCACGTGTATTTTTGTGTGAAGTTTTGGTGTTATTTATGCGTTTTCATTGAGTTGACACAATTAAATAGTAGCGTGTGTCATTCCTTGATATCTCCTCTCAACATAAGGTGAAAGGTGTGTGCTGTGTTTGGCTGCAGTGACTATGAAGGAGAGAAGAACGCGCGGTCGTTCTTCAGGTTCCCTCGTGACAAGAACATGTAAGTACCTAATATTGTGTTTGCACATATATTCTTCCAGTGACAGAGATTTTTGTAGTACTTCATAATCTTCTGACCTGCTCGACCCATGTTTTAACTGGCTTAAAATGTAATACTCATATTTTATTGTATAGTGAAACAGTTAACCTTCAATACCGATGTGTTGTTGTAGGTGTGATCTGTGGATTTCGAAATGTCACAGAAGTGATTTGGATAAGGTGTACAAGAAAGAAGGGACGTTACGCTTATATAAGAATTATAAGATCTGTTCAGATCATTTCCAGGCCAGAGACTTTAAAAATCCTCGACTATACAGCCAAGGGTATGTTACATTTTTACTCTAATTGTACGTAAATATTCCTCAAAGCATCACTATCGACAACATTTTCATACTTTTCTTTCTTTTATCCCTCTTCTCAGATTAAATCCGGGATTTTATAGATATTCTTTCTGTTAGCAGGCTTCATGTTGAGAGGAAAATTGTCCAGCTATTAAATGTTAATTCATTGCATCATATGTGTAAGGAATGTGCCGATATTTTTATTGACAAGTGTCTTAATGTGATGATACAATGTTTTTAAATGAGAAAAAAGACAAATCCAAGCGTAAGAGTTCAGGCAGGAATGCTAAAGCTAAAAAAGTAATGCATAAATGAAAGATCATGCCATTTCACAGCAGTCCATTTCACATATTGTTTATTAGTCTAATTTCAGTCTTTGAATAATAACCTTTTAAATAATTCTTCATTCATTCATCCAGAATTGCTTTAGCAACTTCGAAGTTAATATCACAATAACACTTTCTTTCTAGACGTAATTTATTAATCCATTTCCGTATATACATTTCCATTGATATTTGAATTTAGTGCGATTTTTCAGATCAAGTCACTAGGAGCACCACCGTCGAATTGTCTCCCATTTTAGCAAGGCTAAATCCGTAAGTGTCGCGTATTGTCTCTACTGTATTTGTTGCAAGAAAGGCAGCCATTTGCAAACAGGATTAAGGGTATGGTGTGTGTTTCAAAATGCTACCACGAAAACATCACTTCATAATTATTCTCTGGAAGCGGTTAATTTGAAATGTCTCACTGTTCCCCACCTTCCCCTACTGTAGGTACTCATTTGTTGGAAATCACCCAGAGCAAATCGTGCTGCTTTCCTACGGATCTTTTCCAGTTCTCGAATCAAGTAATTCTGGTGAGGATACCGTACACTGCACCGCAAACAAACTGTAACTGGCGTTTTAGGCTACGCCCTCTCCTACACATCCTTTTATACCGGTATTACAATCCCTAAATACCCTCTGTGGGCTGTGGAGATCTGTAAATTTTATTTACAATCCCCTTAATGTGATTACCCTAATGATCTTTCCTTATATTAACACCTAGGTATTACCCCACCGAGGCGAGTTGATCAGCGAAAAGCACGAGAGCTAGCGCTGTGACTTGCACGGAAATATCGTATAGTCCGGTTCAGGTCAGCCATCTAGGGCAGTGGGGACGATGACCTTCGATGTCAGGCCCCTTTAAACAACAAGCATCATCGTCATCATTTAGGGCAGTCGCCCAGGTGACAGATTCCCTATCTGTTGCTTTCCTAGCCTTTTCTTACGCGATTTCAATTACATTGGAAATTTATTGAACATCTCCCTTGGTAAGTTATTCCAATCCCTAACTCCGCTTCCTATAAATGAATATTTGCCCCAATTTGTCCTCTTGTATTCCAACTTTATCTTCATATTGTGATTTTTCCTACTTTTAAAGACGCCACTCATTCGTCTACTAATGTCATTCCAAGCCATCTTTCCGCTGACAGCTCGGAACATACCACTCAGTCGAGCAGCTCGTCTCCTTTTTCCCAGTTCTTCCCAGCCCATACTTTGCAACATTTTTTAACGTTACTCTTTTGTCGGAAATCACCCGAACAAATCGAGCTGCTTTTCTGTGGATTTTTCCAGTTCTTGAATCAAGTAATCCTGGTGAGGGTCTTATACACTGGAACCATACTCTAGTTGGGGTCTTACCAGAGACTTATAAGCCCTCTCCTTTACATCCTTGCTATAACCCCTGAACACCCTCATAACCATGTGCAGAGATCTGTATCCTTTATTTACAATCCCATTTATGTGATTACCCCAATGAAGATCTTTCCTTATATTATCACCTAAGTACTTACAATGATCCCCAAAAGGAACTTTCACCCCATCAAAGTAGTAATTAAAATTCAGAGGACTTTTCCTATTTGTGAAACTCACAACCTGACCTTTAACCCCATTCATCATCATAACATTGCCTACTGTCCATCTCACACCGTTATCGAGGTCGTTTTGCAGTTGCTCACAATCTTGTGACTCATTTATTACTCTATAGAGAATAACATCATCCGCAAAATACCTTACCTCTGATTCCACTCCTTTACTCAAATCATTTATATATACTGTATATATATAAGAAAACATAAATGTCCAATAATACTGCCGGAATTCCCCTCTTAATTTTTACAGCGTCAGATAAAGCTTCGCCTACTCTAATTCTCTGAGATCTATTTTCTAGAAATATAGCAACCCATTCAGTCACTCTTTGGTCTAGTCCAGTTGAACTCATTTTTTCCAGTAGTCTCCCATGATCCACCCTATCAAATGCGTTAGCCAGGTCAATCGCGATACAGTCCATTTGGCCTCCAGAATCCAAAATATCTGCTATATCTTACTGGCAGATCATATGCCTTTGCTGGCAAGATGTAGTGTTTACAGTGCACTATGTCTTCTGGTATGGGCTATATCAAATTTGTTACTTTCATTGACCTGTCTCAGTCTCATCCTTGGCTTTGACAACATGAAAGTGACTGAGGTATGAGTGATGCTAGTAATACCATTCCTTATGCAGCCAGTCCCTGTTATGAATGGTGTGAAAATATCGCTCATAGGGTCGGTTGTTGCATGCATTTCAGTGGACTTGGCAGACTGATATGTCATAGCAACGGCTGGTTCGGTGAGGAAAGCAACGGGAAACCACCTCACTCTTCATTTCCCTAGTACGCCTCTTCAGTGACGCCTAGGCTATTCATGACAACTGTTGGCGGAATTGCAGAGGATCAAACCAGCCTTCGAGCTGAATACCCAACCTATACACATACATCTTACTGGAATCCTACAAGTTGAGCTTGACCTTTCCTAAAACCGAAGTGCCTTCTATCGAACCCGTTATTAATTTCGCAAACATGTCTAATGTAATCAGAAAGAATGCCTTCCCAAAGCGTACATGCATGTTATTACAATGCGTGTCCGGCTCCATGACTAAATGGTTAGCGCGCTGGCCTTTGGTCAGTGGAGCCCCGGGTTCGATTCCCGGCAGGGTCGGGAATTTTAACCATCATTGGTTAATTTCGTTGGCGCAGGGGCTGGGTGTACGTGTCGCCTTCATTATCATTTCGTCCTCATCACGGCGCGCAGGTCGCCCACGGGATTCAAATCAAAAGACCTGCACCTGGCGAGCCGAACTTTTCCTCGGGCACTCCCGGTACTAAGAGCCATACGCCATTTCATTACAATGCGTGTTATTACAATGTTATTAAAGTGGAAAGGGTGTGGGGTGTTCTACCTCCAGTAACCCAGTGAAGTACAAATATACTGTATAGATATCATATCAAATATCAAATATCAAGTAGACACAGGAAAGTAATCCTCACTTGTGCAAGTGATTTTTGTTAATGAGCAGTTAAATACATCAATATCCACTTTGTTTAGCTATCTTACCATTCTTTCAATTGGGCAATGAAATGCATACGGTAGCTAGTTCTGTGCCAGTATGTGGACAGTGTATGGTTTAACCTCATGCGCCTGTATGGAACGCGGTTTTTCCGCCTTTTTTCCCTAGGAGTTTTGATTAATTCACCACGGAGCGGAACAATTTAAAAATGAAAAGTGTATCCGAGAATTCACGTCGTTGTGATAGACTATGCAGATTTTATCACTGTTCTAAAGCTATACAAAGATTTTAGGACATAAGTACAAATATGTTTTTGCTGGTTACCGGTAGGCATCATATGGCGTCAAAATAATTTATTATTTCAAAAATTAAAAAATGAAATTTACATTTTCGATATTTGGGAGTCAACTTCGCTAAAAAATTATTTTCGATCAGCGAACAGTTTTAAATGACCTAAAATGTAATCTCGACAATTTAGCAAAGAGTCCTTTGTTAAAAGCAGAGCAAAAGTTCTTGGTTGTAAATCAGTTCATATGGCCTACTCTTATTTACCGTACACTCTGCAGAACGCTAATGCCACTAAAATTCTGCAGCCCTTCTTAATCCATGTCAACAAGATAGCGAGAAGCACAATCAAAGAGTCTTCAGTTACCTGCAGACACGCCAGACAGCTCTCTATACTCCGCAAGGAAAATGAAGGGTCTTGGGCTGTGGAAGGCAGAATGGGAGGCACCACTTCAACATCACTTACGAGAAAAGGCTGGTAATGAGTACATAACACCATTGTGCAATCTGGTAGAAGAGAGAAAAACTGTGTTCGGAGACGACCTAAGAAATGCAGATAACACTCAACTCGAAGAACTTAGCGCGAGAAGTTTAAGAGAAATGCTATGGAAAAAAAAGAGTGTAGCAAAAGGGTGCGCATTAATAACTCATGGTAAGGGAGCCACCCTCTATCAGGAATACACACCGGCTAACCGGTGGATCGACACCCTACATGAACTCTCCGAATCAGAGTGGAAAGACGCGCTGAAAATGCAATACCTACAACATGGTCCCTGAACGTAGCCTAGATGGAGTCCGTTGCAGACACTGCAGTGAGCCTGAAACCATAGCTCATGTTCTTGGTTCATGTCCACGCGGACACTTGCTTAAGAATGTTAGGCACAATAGAATGCGATCTAGACTTGCAGCAGCATTCTCCCAGAAAGGTTACGAGGTAAATGAAGACGTCCCAATGTTGCTGACGGTGTAAGCAACCGGAGAAGTGTTGCCAACTCAGCGGATTTTCCTCTAAATTTGGCGGATTTTTAAATGGAACAGCGGATATATTTTCCATTTAGCGGGCAGCGGATTTTTGACGGATTTTCAAACTTCGATTAACGATTTTCAGCGGTAACAATATCACCTTTCATCATCAGGAGAAAAAAATGATATAGAACTAACTACGGTATAATAGTCTACTTAATCCCATTGTATTGAACTTATCCTACGTACTACCACGCGGTTTCTAGACCAGCTCTGGCCCACAGCCTCAGTCGGAATTTGTTGCAATCGTTACTGTACTCTTGATGAGTCGCGTAGTGTCGTGTTTGATATCGTGTTTTTTTGGCACCCGATTCTTTTTGGTACGTCAATATGCCGAAAGAAAAGGTTAAAAAGTACAGGCAGATATTTCTTGAAGAGTGGTTAAATAATTAAACTTTAAAAGACTAGTTGGTTGAGCTTCCCAGTGATCCCAAACATGGACGGTGCATCTATTGGCAGTGCGATGTAAATCCGAAATTGTAAGACATTATTTCTTTCCGCACTTATCAGAAACAATGAACACACAGCTTCATATGAAACCACAGGACCTCAACCCAGCACATCTGCTTTAGAGCATATAGTGCGGGGAGGAGAAGATGATGACCTCCTGTACTGAAACTGGTGAATATTGAGTTAATCTACTCTGTTAAAACAACTTGTATATGCTCTTTTGCTTGAGTTCGAAATTTAGAGGAATTTAGCGGATTTTCAACTACAATTTAGCGGAGAAAATACTAATGGGTTGGCAACACTGGTCACAAGTTCTTCAAGATTCATTTTCAAAACATCCCTAAAGAAACATCCCTACGATTTCCACTGTTTAAAAATACACCTTTGAATCAGATATCAAGATCTGAGTTAATGTGTAGCTTTCCACAACAATATGAAAAATACGAAGGCTGTAAATAGAGTAGCGGCAATATTGATAGGACTCAATATTTAATGAACTAACAAGTACAATTGCATTACATTCCTTCAATGTAGTCACCCGAAAAATGTCAAATGTCGGGAAGCCGTTGGGGACCGTTGGTAGGGCGTTCTCTATTGACGACAGCAACGGAGCGCCCTACTGCGTGGAGTACAGATGCCACGTCAGGAAATCGGTGGCTTCGGAAGGTTTCCTCTTCCTTCAAATTTGGAAACTGGTCGAAGTCACAAGGACTCATGCCTGGTGAGTACGGAGGATGTTCCAAGACCTCTCAATGCCACCGTTGCAACAAGAGCTTACATTGTTTGCGACATTACAACATTTGTTGTCATGCAACACGATAGGGTGACCGCCTCGTAATTAACGTAGATGTTTGCACCCCATAGTCGGACGCAGATGTCGATCCAGAAATCGGCAATAGCAGTCATTGTTGACGGTTTGTCCCTCAGACACAGCATGCGTAAGAATAGCACCCTCGTAGTAGTGTGCCACATTCAGTATAAGCTTCACCCGACTTGGTACCTGTCGAAAGTTCTCTGGACGTGGTGAACATGGTCGAAGCCTTTCATTCGATGACGTTTTTAGTGAAGCAGCTTCCCTTCCAGTGCTCGTTTAAGGGAGTGAATCGATGTGCTCTTGCAAGGGAATCTTCCAAAGATACTCCTCGCAGTACAATATATAACGTATTGCATTTAGAAGAACTGTTATATACATAATTATATATAACTTATAATCATCCTGAAAAAAATACAAGCTGCCTTTCTTAACATGCTATCAAATATAAGACTGTAAACAAGGTGCATATTGTATATTCTGCCAATATTCACAGTATTTGGACGCAAATGAGAGATTTCGTGATATTTTTAACATTTCACTTGTAATACAATGATAAAACAGTGGTCCGAATGGAATGTACTTGTACATTGAGTACGTCTAAATACCCTATTCGTATGAGATATTCCATCTCCGTAGTCTTGCAGGCACTGAGATTTCCACGGGCTACCACATTGAGAGTGTACCGTAAGCACTTGGATTTTTGCAAAAATACCGTCACCAGGGTCAACTGACAAAGAGTACAACATGTTGATGACAGGGGTCGTCTTTCAACAAAAATATTGTTTGTGTTATTCACGATATACTTTTCACCTGCATTTTCCCGTTTGAACTGCCCGCGCTAATCATGATGGACAAAGACATTGAGAATTCACAGACATAGCACTTCCATTCGTCGGTGCTAGCCGCTAGCCCTGGACCTCGAAAAGGAAACAAAACACGCCACAATGAAGTGGAATGCCACAGAAGAATCTCCGCCTACGGCGAAATAATTGCCGTAGCTACGTACCTATATTTCTGTAGTAATAATGGTATTTATTAAATTACCGCCAATTTTGCTGTTGATTTGTGTGAAAGCAATTATTGTCCTCCATTTAGGACAAAAATTACGATTCGTTCATGTAATATTAGCTAATATTTTCTTCTACGGATAGCCTACCTCAGCGGGAGTGATCTACGCGTTCTAGACAGGATTCTGAGGATAAACTCAATATTATCCATGGCAAACTTCATCAAGGAAACTGAATGACTGTCTTCTATAACCTCTTTATCTACATTTCTTATGTACATCTCGCATGGTGTTTCCTGAATCACATCTCGGTAAAACATTTGATAGCTCTCACCTGTATAAATAACATAATAATCATGGCTGGCGGTGACGCGAATGGATTCTGCCATTGATTGAATATTAGGCCAATGAACGTCGCTCCCATAATTCGAGACAGCGAGAAGTTATGACCAACTTGGCGGTATAAAAAGACTTAAACCGATGAGGCAATGTTACCGACACACTAATCATCGTTGTAGTCGGGAGGAAGAATGGAAAGAACAATCATATAAAATTAATAATAATAACATATCGCTGTCTTGAATTATGGGAGTGACGTTTCATAGGGCAAATCTTCAGCCAATGGCAGAGTCCATTCGTGCCACCACAAGCCATGATTTAATATCAATAAGAAAGACAAATAATAACAGGTTTAAATAGTTGAGAGGTAGCGATACAGTAATTACGGGTCTCGCCACTGTAAAACATAGATTGCGCTGTTGTCACTCTTGGAATACCTCCACTCATGATTTCATATCAATGACAAAGAACAATAATAACACGTTTAAATGGTTCAGAACTAGCGATACAGTATTTACAGATCTCGCCACTGAAATAATGAAATGTCGTATGGCTCTTAGTGCCGGGATATCCCAGGACGGGTTCGGCTCGCCAGGTGCAGGTCTTTCTATTTGACTCCCGTAGGCGACCTGCGCGTCGTGATGAGGATGAAATGATGATGAAGACAACACATACACCCAGCCCCCGTGCCATTGGAATTAACCAATTAAGGTTAAAATCGCCGACCCGGCCGGGAATCGAACCCGGGACCCTCTGAACCGAAGGCCAGTACGCTGACCGTTCAGCCAATGAGTATCTCGCCACTGTAAAGCATAGATTACGCTGTTGTCACTCTTGGAATCCATACGACCCAAACAATGGAAACGGAATTGTATGTATACAAGAGAAGAAATAGCATTTGTAACTGGTCCAGATCTGACGGTAACGTGAAACTGGACACAGTAAGGTGTATATTGCGGTGATGTCAACAGGCCTAAAGTCGCTTTACGCTCCCAGACTCCCTTTGCTTGATCACAGTCCAATGGATTTGCCACTAGCGGACCCCGTTTGCTTGATGGGTTTGCCACTAGCCGGACCTAACCAATCTAGATCAATGGTTTTGTCACTAGTCGGACCTAACCTATCCAGACCAATGGTTTTGTCACTAGCTGGACCTAACCTATCCAGTCAAATAATTTTGTCCCTAGCTGGGCTGGATAAATAATAATAACATTTTTAATGGTCCTGGGCTAGCCATAATGTTTCGTCCAGGGGAAAGGAAGCATGATGATTATTGTAAAATTTGACCACTGTAAGGTATACTTGCGCTGATGTCAGTCTTATAATTGACACGAGGGAAATTAATGAAAGTAATTATAACATCTTTTTTACAGGAGGAATGAAATCATCTGTGATTGTTCCATGGCTAGCCATATTTTTCTGAAAAGTAACACTAATGGTTCAGGGTAGACGGATACTGGAAAATTACTTCATATACACACTGTCATGTCCAAGGGCACGAACCTTCATCAAGTAGCAGCACATAAGTAATACATAGTGATTATTTTGGTAACTCAATCCATTGGCCTTGCTGTCGGAGCAGCCATGTGTTGGGGGTGATATAGAATGACAGTTAAAAACAGAGTTGTGTGAGGTCAAGAGGTCTCACGAGGAAGTCGATACGGACAAATCTAAAAAGTCACGTCCTGTCGTCTGGAGATGGCAAGAGAAGGGGGTAGTTTGAAGGATACCATACTTAAAATTAATGGGCGACCCAATTAAGTGAAACGGGACGCAGTGTCATGTTTATGATGACAAGTATTAGAAATGGGTGAGTTATTTTATGAGCATAGGTTTAAGGGCGAGAAGTCAAGTTCATGTTAATAAATAATGCCACGTGCATAGTGTGGGATTTGAGATACATGGGGGAGGTGGTAGCACCAATAGTAAGCCAGTAAGGCTTTATCTGAGAGGAGGGGAGACCCTCATATCATATTGCTAGTCCCTTTAAATACGTATGTAATTGAAGGAACAAGCGTCTTATTGCATTAGTCTTCGCTTTGGGAGCCTTGCCTTCCGCTCACGTTACAGAATTGCGACCAATTCTCCAAGCGGTCTCGCTACTTAGAATATTTCTTAGTAGATCAGGTTGAACGGTGGTGCTAACACTTGGTATTCACCATTCATACTTTGATTCTCGACTTAAGCCCTAGTTCTTCTGGGTTTTATCGTAGTTGGCAACTTAAAGCTTGAGGAATCTCTGTGAGACTCCACGATACTCTGTTTTTAACATCGCTTAGCATTTCAGTCAGTGGCGTATCCTGGAATCTCCACTGAGGCATGCAACTAGTAACCATGCAGTTAATACAATGTATTAAGTAAATTTCAATTCTACTCACCCTAATTACATGTAGGTGAACTCGAGCCAAACAGTTTTACTGTAAGTTTCTGGATTGAACGTGCGTACACAATTCTCGTTTTCTCTTTTTAAATTTACGAGGGTCCGCCTTTGTGGTGTAGTAGTTAATGTAATTAGCTGCCACCCCCGGAGGCCCGGGTTCGCTTCCCGGCTCTGCCACGAAATTTGAAAAGTGGTACGAGGGCTGGAACGGGGTCCACTCAGCCTCGGGAGGTCAACTGAGTAGAGGTGGTTTCGATTCTCACCTCAGCCATCCTGGAAGTGGTTTTCCGTTGTTTCCCACTTCTCCTCCAGGCAAATGCCGGGATGGTACCTAACTTCAGGCCACGGCCGCTTCCTTCCCTCTTCCTTGTCTATCCCTTCCAATCTTCCCATCCCCCGCAAGGCCCCTGTTCAGCATAGCAGGTGAGGCAGCCTGGGCGAGGTACTGGTCATCCTCCCCAGTTGTCTCCCCCGACCCAGAGTCTGAAGCTCCAGGACACTGCCCTTGAGGCGGTAGAGGAGGGATCCCTCGCTGAGTCCGAGGGAAAAGCCAACCCTGGAGGGTAAGCAGATTAAGAAGAAGAAGAAGAAGAAATTTACGAGGGAAGGTAGAGGTCTCGCGGCTTTAACTATTTGCATCTTTTCATCAAACGAACGGCCAGTAAACGGCTTTTCAAACTGATTTACAATTATATCCGTTTTAGACTCATCCATCGTTAATTCCACATTGCGCAAAATGTAATAAAACTCCGAAAACGACGAATAGCACAGGAACAGCACACACAGAATGAACTCACTAATCAGCAAAACACACAATGAATTAACTCACTAGTTAGCCACAACTCAAGCACTGGAGATAAGTCACCCCAGTGGCATTGGTCAGTTTCGTCACGTTGGGTTCTCGCTAGGGGGTAATCTGTGTGTCCCGTTCGCTGTAAACATGTCGACTTTTTCCAAGTTGCTAACAGATGGCAGAGGGTAGCACGGGTATGGGGTGACAAATTCTGACCAAGTTTCAATTGCAGCGACATCGTTCGGAGGGTTTCAGAACTACGTCTGCCACTGAATGCAATTTTAAGATTGAATGCCTTTACGTCGTTAACTCCTACATTTGCTGTCTCTTTCTTCCAAGAGTGGAGTAGACGGCGAGACTACACCAGCACCACACGTAATCAAGCAACGGAACTAGTACAGTTGCGCGGACCTTTTGAACTTCTGAGAGATGAAATCGTTAATATTTGACCTGAAACAACCTAAAATCGTAAATCAGACAGTTCTTTGTGTTATCATAACGCATGCAATGAATGCCTTGCATTCAAGGAGAATACGCCCCTGATTTCAGTGGTACTCTAATGCTTTAGAGACCACTTGCATTTACTTGGAGTAGCCGTTCTGAGGAAGGCTAGTTCCAGTACGTCACAATACGTGACCGACTTCAATTGTACGTGTATATTCTTTGTACATCATCTGTCAATATACGCACATATATAGGAAATCATATGAGTTTCAACTCTTAACAACCAACTTACCTAACGCCTATAAATTACCATCTTATATCCCTTTCGTTTTTAGTACCGTACTGTTGTTAGCCATCAGGTGATTCCACTCACCGCTCGGCGTCTCACCTGTTGGCCGGGATACGACAACACATAAACAAAGTTTAACGTGCATAGGAGGAGGGAAAGAAGGAAGATTGATACCAAAATTTAGCATAGCGGTACCTTGTTGGAGAGCATCTAAAAATTAATTCGTTCCCTGGCCGAACACTGAGTTTGCTGCTATGTCCACATTTCTCACAATTCCTTTCCCTAGTTATCAGGCCGTGGTTAACATAAAAAGACAACAAATATTTCAACTTACTCTTGAAATCATGAAACTCAGTAATTTTGACATAGCAATCTCCGCACGGAACAACATCCATGTTTAAATTGTTGATTAACATAGTAACGAAGAATTTATTTATGACTGCAGCAACTAACCACGAATAAATTAAACAGCCCGACCAAAGTTGGTATTAGGAACTAGAAACTAGTTAAGTTGGTACCAGGAACTAATTACGTCACATCAGTTGGTAACAGTCACCAAGAAATTACTTACATTCCTAATGACAAATGAACATTAAAGAGCGGTTCCTGCGCTGGTGAGGGTTATGAAAAGTTTTACCCCTATATCTCCCATCCTGGCCCTTTAAATTGTAGGTTATACAAGTTTTGTTTTCTGTGAATATGTACTATGATCCCTTGGAATAGGTTCTTTTTTAATGTATCAAATCTTTATACACACTTGTATTATCAAGCAGGTTGATGCCACTACCACTGGTTCTAAATTTGGTTACGTGAACGATGTTGATCCACGAAATATCACTGTAATATTTGTCACAAACGAAAGGTAATCATTGATTTACTCAAATAAAGTCTCATATCCCAGGTTGATTAAGAAATACCGTCGTTACTAGCAAGAAATATGTATACGTATTTACTGGCTGCAAATAGGAGTCTATGGTGTTGCATTCCGCTGCTTGCGCCGCCTTTTGTTTCTTTCTTGAGGTCCACGGCTGGCACTGATGAATAGGAGTGCTATGTCTGCGATTTTTGTTATCTTTGGCCATATTTTGCATTCCGCTGCTCGCACCGTCGTTTTTTTTTCCTGCTGGCACCAACGAGCTCTCTAGCGAATGGGAGTGCGGGTTTTGTTGAAAAATAGCATGATCCCTGGACCAATATATATATTAAAAGCAAAATACCATGATCCCTGGACCAATAAATTATTTAATGAATCAGTTAATGCACATGAAGTGACAGCCCATCAAATCACATCGAATGAGAAAAATCAATAAAACGCCACCAAGGAACTTCAGTGGGCAAAGACATCACAGACGACAGAGTTGGACAAACAAAACAGTTACGGAAGCGCTGCGAAGTAGCAGAAATAGTTGTTGTAAGGCAGTAAAGTGTGTATTCTCTAAAATAAAATATTTCTTAATCAACCTGGGATTTGAGACTTTATTTGAGTAAAAGCAATTTATTACTATCTTCCATTTGTGACAAATATTACAGTGATATGTCATAGATCAACATCATTCACGTAACCCTAAATTTAACCATTTGGTAGACTCATCGCTTTATTTTGAAATTGTATTCATTGCTCTATATTTGATAAATTCGTTATATTCTCCTGTAAGCTTTAGATTGAGGTACTGTCTTTTCTCGATGTTGGTGCTTCTATTTTACCCTTACCCATTTTACGAATTATCAGTTGTGTCTTGGCAATGACTGTATTGAAAAACTGTACATGCTAAATTAATTTATACAAATTTGTATACTTAAGATTATTTGTACAGTCCTCCTTCAGATTATCGCTAAAACTTCCTGTTATAAAACTGTTGTTCCTTTATTATAAATTGTTGTTATTCTTTCCGTTGGTTGGAAAAGGAAGACAATATATGTTACGGAAATTATATTATCTTGTTCTTGCCCACATACTTATTCGGTCCTAACGTCCTCTTTCACTAGCCTTGGACCCGTCTCATTTTCTTTTTTATTTCCACTGCGCATATATATATTTCACTAGTATTCTACTGAATTCCCCATTAGGCTAATAACCTTACATTAAATTGCCCTCATGTTACCCCCAAGGTGATGTTACACCCCACAGACACCTCCGAACACTGCTTAGTAGAGCAGCTCGTCTCCTTAGTCCCATGTATTTTTAGCCCAAAGTTTGCAACAGTTTCGTAACACTACTCTTTTGTTGGAAATCACCCAGAACAAATCGTCCTGCTTTCCTTTTGGGCCTTTCCAAGTTCTCCAATCAGGTAATCTTGGTGAGGCCCCCATACACTGGAACTATAAACCATACTCTAATAGACTGTGCAAGTGCTGGCATCACGTCGTTACTACGCAATTCTAAGAAATTCGTTGCTAGGGCATAGTACATAATGAAAAAGGATACTGAAACGTATTGTTCTTTTTAAACGGGCTGAAAATTAAATTTCTTGCTGGAAGAATAGAAACTTGTAGAGCGTGGAGAAAACGCTGTTGAATTTAATCATGTGGTTTTCTGTTGTTATGATAGCATCTTATTTCAGTCCAGAGTGGATTCCGGGATTTTAACCTCATCACAGGTGGATCTCGTAAGGCGTTGAACAAGAGTGAGTTCCTGTTTGCTAAGGTCTTCTTGAGCAACTGTACTTTCGCTGCTTTTCTCCTCGGATCTGGAGTAATAATGTTTGCTAAAGCAGGCAGTCACTGAGCAGGAGTAGACGTCACTGTACCAGTAACAGCTCTCATGTTTTCATTGAGCTGTACGTCAATCTTGCTCGAATGTACCCTGTTTTCCCACACAGGAGCGCAGAATTCACCAGCTGGGTATGTTAGAGAAAGTGAAGTAGTGCGAAGAGTGTTTGCATCTGCCCACTAGTTTATGCAGCAGATTTACTCTTGTACTCAGCTTCCTTGACAGATTCAGGCAATGCTGTTTGAACGAGAAGGATCGATCCAGTGTGACACCCAGTTATTTTGGGAAGGAGTTGTGGGAGACTTCTATTTCGTTAAAAACCACATGTAGCTTCCGATTAGCTTCCATGTTATGCAAATGGAATGCTGTTACTTCCGTTTTCCTAGGATTTGGCTGGAGTCTCCATTTGTGGAAATAGTCACACATGGTAGCTAGGTCCTCTGTAAGTACAACCGCACAGTGTGCCAAATACGTACTCTGAGTAATTAAAGCTAGATCGTCTGCAAACTGTATCTTCTTTGAAGTTGTTCTTAGCAGGTCATGGATGTAAAGATTGAATAGAATGAGACATAATACTGACCCTTGAGGTAAACCATTATTTACACATCTCCATCTGCTTCTTTTACCGTTCAGAAATACAGCAAGCGGGCGGTTGGATAACATATTTTTTGTAAGCTTGCTAGCTTCTGACAAGGGATGACTTGAACAGACTTGAACAACAGTCCCTCTCTCCAGACCGTGTCATAGGCAGATGTAAGGTCGACAAAAGCTGTAGCAGTCTTCACTATTTTCTGGAATTCTGCTTCAATCTCTGTCGTCAGTGTTACCACCTGATCACAACAACTGCGATTCTTTCTGAAAACCCTTTGTTCAACTGGGATGACCCTTTCTATTGCTTCCTGGTTAAGTATCACTCTTTCGAGCATCTTGTAGATTACGCTAAGGAGTGAAGCTGGTTGATAATGTGATGCATCAGTTCCTTTCCGGGTTTCAAGACTGCAATTACTTTGGCATTTTTAACAACTTTTTAATTTACCTGTTCGTAGAATTTCATTGAAGACTTTTTTCCTAGCGTCTGTGGTGTAACGATCACTCACCTATTTTCGGCTACCGTCATCTGGAACTCCATCTATGTTCATATACTCGCCGCTACTTCAGTCATCTAACCGGCCTTGGACTTTCTCTGCTGCCTCGCCGTGCATCCGTCCTGGTGAACTGCTGACTTGCTGACTACACACTGAGTCTCCTCTGGGTTACGTCACCCGCTACGTCAGTGTCCGATATTTCTCGACGTTTTGTGTACTTTTTTCCTGAACTTTCTGCAGCGGTATAAAGGCTTCCCCCAAATACTCGGTCTTCAGTCCAGCACTGATACCGAGTGTGGTTGGAGGGTCGTCTGAGGACTTCCCAGTATTTGCTGGGAAGCTCCACTTCTTTTATTTGCTGTATTGGGTGAGCAACAGAGTATTTATTTTATGATTACCACTATTATTCTTCTCCTATGGATTTTGGAGTTATCTTCATTGCTGTGGCCGGTTTTCTTTTAAGCTTGATATGAGTGATATTTTTCCTTAACAAATGAACATCGAGTAATATGCAATTTCAAGAGTCAGTGAGTGATTGAACTTGTGGCCTGGACGGTACAACTTATCACATAAAACTGTTCCTGCATTTGGCAATGTATATACTCAGGCGACTCCCATTATTGTGATCCCCGTCCTTGGTCTTTCCCGTGCCTTTCTTTTCCCTTTGTTTACCTTTTTGGAAATCTGTGTCCATATTCTCCGAGGCTTATAGGTTACCATGTTCATTTGATTAGTCACATATTATAACTTGTAAATGGTCTAGGGATTCTATTCTAATGTACGTCATTCACGATGAGTGTTTTCTTTTGTGTGTCAGATTACAAAATTTTGAGTTGTAAAATTTAAAATTGATTTCCTTGTAGAAACAATATACTGTTTTGATTCACGTTTTCTCTTCTTCTTATTACATCCACTAACCTCCAATTGGTCCCAGCTCTTTTCTCCTTGAACGTCTTATCAAAGAATCTTAATCAACCAATACGTTGTTGTTTTAAATCGTCACAAAATGGTAGCAGAGTAACTCACCCGATTTAATTACTGTTATCTTTTTTCAATTTTTTCTTTTTTTACTCTTTGTTACTGTGCTCTCTTTTTCAACATGGCAACTTTTTCCGATAATTTTCCGTTAAATTCTTCTGATAGTTCTTTATATTTACCCCGATTTCCCGGTCTCTACCTAATCCACCTTGTGCGGATTTAATTACTTTTGATGACACTTCGCCCTGAGAACCTTCATCCACTATTTGTTCGTCTTCGCATTCTAACACTTCAGATTTATTTGATCAAGACATAAAACCAAAACTTCCAAGTACCACTCATCATTTACATCCTGAATCTTCTAGGCCACTCACCTCTTCGCCTATTTCCCCAAATCCACTCATTTCCACATTAAATCTAGAGATTATTAAACAGTTATTAATACAAGTGCCTCCTTTAACTGATACAAATCCTCGAAATTTAACTATATGGCTATTTTTTGTCCGTAAATTTCTTAAAATTAACCTTGCCCCATTTTCTCAACTCATTAGTTTATTAACGTCTAAAACTACTGGACATTTAACGAATTTTTGGCTTGAAAATATGGCACATTTTCAGGATTGGGCTCAATTTCGCACATGTCTCCATAATTACTTTCTACCTTATGAGGTACGTCATACATTGAGTTTGGAATTTGTCCGCCGTCATCAACGTTCTGACGAACCTGTACACGATTATTTAGACTCACTTCTTACTTTTAGTGATGTTCTTAATATCGCTAATAATCCATCGGACCTAATTTCAATTGTTACATTTTATGCTGTACCTTCTTTCCGACAACTTCTTCAGATACATTCTCCCCCTACCTCTTTGCTACAATTGTATACCGCAGCACAAGCTCATACGACTTACTCGTATGCAGATATTTCCTACTATGCTCGTGTACCACCACCAGTCTTACCTTCTGCTACTACCTCTCCCCCGGTGTCATTATCATTACCAATATCTCGTTCTGTTACAGTTAGTAAACCTATTATTTGTTACCGCTGTAGAGGTACAGGACATATAGCTAAATTTTGTGCCTCCCCCATCTCGGGAAACGCCCCCAACCCCCGTCCGTAGGCAGTGGACGCGTTCAAGGGGCAAATCTGCCTAATCAAATACATGCTTTTCATCACGACACCTTTACCACTCGGCAACCTTTTCGATCTTCTACTATTTCTTACACTAAACCGAGCGTAAAATATGATTCTCACATTTTTTGCTCATTACCCAGAACTTCACATATTGTAGTCTTGCACCACAATATTCCTACTATTGCACTTTTAGATTCTGGTTCAACGACTTCTTTAATTAGTTTAGAACTTTTCCAATCTCTTCAGACTATTTTTTCTCATCTTCAACTTTCTCAGTCTTCCCTTTGTTGTACTTCTGCATCAAATAATCTACTTCAGACCCTTGGCCAAGTCAAGCTCAACTTAAAAATTCAAAATTTTTCGTGGCCCTATTCTTTTAATGCTGTAGAAAATTTATCATATCCATTAATTCTAGGATATGATTTTTTTCGTCATACTGGTTTGGTACTTGATTCCTTTTCTTCCTCTATTCGTTTCACCTTTTCGGATATTAGGATTCCATTAGTGAATTGTTCTGATTTCCCTCTTTCACATCTTCCTTCAGTTCGTAAGGACTATGTGTATTGTAATCGTTCTCAGTCTGCCCAACTTGATAATTTGTTAGTTGAGTTTTCTGATGTAACCTCTAAACTTGGAACCGTTTCCAATTTTCAAGCTCATATTGATCTCACTGATACCACGCCTGTTCGATCTCCCCCGTATCATTTGAGTCCGCCCAGAATGAAAATTCTTAATCAACTTGTAGAGAAAATGCTGGTTGATAATACCATCGTACCTTCCACTTCGGACTATGCCTCTCCCGCGTTCATTGTTGATAAACCTGATGGGTCCTTTCGTTTTGTAGTTGATTATCGTAAAATTAATTCTAAGATCCTCTACGATGCTTACCCCCATGCCTAAAGTTCAAACTGAGTTTCAACATTATTCCAATGCACAGTATTTTTCCCTTTTAGATTTCAATTCGTCCTATAATCAGATACCCTTAGATGATAGTAGCTCTAAGTATACTGCTTTTATTACACCTACCGGGTTGTATCAATTCACTAAAGTACCTTTCGGATTAAACCTTGGCTCACAAATCATGCAAAGATTTGTTGACAATCTTTTTTCTGATATAAAATATCAGTATCTATTTCCCTATGTGGATGATCTTTTGATTTATAGTCCTGATTTTGACACTCATATTAAACATCTTCGTGAAGTACTCTCTCGTTTACGTTCTGTTAATCTTACCGTCAATCCTTCTAAAATTATTTTAGCTCAGACTTCCATTAAATTTTTGGGCCATATTCTGTCCAATAATGGCATTTCTGTTGATCCGGATCGGGTTTCTGCAGTTGATCGTATTCCTCCACCTAAAAATTTGAAGCACTTGCGAACATTCTTAGGTATGGTTGGTTTTTATAGTAAATTTATCCCTCACTATTCTCACATATCTGAGCCACTTAATTTACTTAAACGAAAAGGCATGAAATTTCACTGGGGAGAACAGCAGCAAACTGCATTTATTTCTCTCAAATCTGCCTTAACCAAAGCCCCTGTTCTTCAAATACCTGACTTTGATTTACCCTTTGAAGTTTTTACGGACGCCTCTGACGTTGCTGTTGGAGGAGTCTTAAATCAAAACCGAGACGGTAAACTTCTTCCTATTGCTTATTTTAGTCGCTAGCTTTCGCCTACTGAACGTAGGTATTCTGTTTATGAAAGGGAGGCATTAGCGTTAATCCTCACTATTGAGCATTTTTCGGAATACCTTGACCATCGGCAATTTCTTGTTCAAACAGATAATCAGGCCTTATCCTGGCTTCTGAACAATGCCCCTAAAATAGGCAGGACCGGTCGATGGCTGCTCCGCCTTTCTCGTTTTAAGTTTTCTGTAAAATTCATTTCAGGTTATCAAAATTCAGTCGCTGATGCTCTTTTTGTCGCCTTTTTGACCAATCTTCCTCTTCAACTTTAGATCAACTTCCTTCTTATGAAATCAATGCGATTTCTTCTCTTATTGATTTTCCATTATCTTTTGGCTCTTGTTATCAGCATCAATCTACCGATTCTTATTGTAAAGATATTAAGATTTCTCTTTCTGCTGCTAACTATGATGGACCTTTTCGGATCCATAATGAATTGCTGGTTTTTAAACCAACACCTAAATCAACCCCTAGAGTAGTCATTCCTTCCCCTTTACGTTCGATGCTGTTTCAGTATTATCATGGGTCTCATACAGGGGGACACTTTGGGTGCGCTAAAACTTATTCTCGGTTGGCATCTCAATTCTTTTGGCCCAATATGCGTAAGGATGTCTTCAATTGGGTTAAATCTTGTACTTTATGCCAAAAACACAAACCCCAGAACACTTTGTCCTTTGGTTCTCATTCCGCCACACCTTCTACTTATCCTGCTGGGAGGTATTATATTGATGTTGTCGGACCTATCACTAAATCTTCCCACGGCAATGCATATATCTTTACTCTGCTTGATGGTTTCTCTAAATTTTTAATTTTGCGTCCGTTGCGTACGCTTTCTGCTCAGACTATTATTCGGCTTTTGAATGACCAAATTTTCCCTATTATTGGTCTACCGAAATACCTAGTTTCTGATAACGCTACCGTTTTTACCTCACAATCCTTTTACAACTTTTGCTTTATGAATAGTATTAACAAGGTCTTTACCTCCCCCTACCATCCTCAAGCCAATCTCGTCGAACGATATCACAGAAATTTGAAAGTTCTATTGTCCATTTTTCATTCCGAAGATCAACGCCATTGGAATTCTGAATTACCTGCCTTTGCGCTAGCACTTAATTCTGCCATCAATAACTCCACCTCTTTTTCCCCGGCGAAATTATTTTTGGGTAGAGATTTGTAAACTCCTTTAGATTTAACATGGGATCTACCTTCTTTGCTCCTTTGCCCCCCTAATCAAGTCACTCAAGCGGAGTGGAAAAGGGCCTTAACTAAATTGCACCAGACACGGGAGGTCCATCGACGGGTTCACGACCGTGGTCACCGTCCATCAAAATTTAAACTTTTAGATAAAGTACTGTTAAAGAACCATCCTCAAAGTTCCGCGAGTGATCGTATATCTGCTAAACTTTGCCCTCGTTGGACAGGCCCCTTTTCAATCATTCGCTTCTCTACTCCGGTTTCTGTATTATTACAGGATGCAAATGATCCTTCCATTGTTAAAAAGGCCCATGTTTCGCAGTTGAAACAGTATTTTCAGTAATTTCTTTCTTTTTCTTTTCTCTTTTGCTCTACCCAGTGACCCTTCAACCCCACCCGGGTCAACTGGACTCTCCCATCTTGGTGAACATTAGGGAATGTTCCCCTTCCTTTGTTTTATTCTTTTTATATTATGTATGTGAGAAAAAACAAATTACCCTAGACCATATTGTGTTTGTTTATTGTAATTTTTTGATACCCCCCCTCCCTTCCTTGTGCCTTTACTATTTGTTTATTTAAGCTTTGTTTCTTGCCGAGTCTGCTTTTGTTCCAGCTCCTCTTTTTCTTCCTTCCTCTTCGCCCGTCGCCATTCGTCGGGTCCATTTTGACTTTTCACTTCCGGAATATTTCGGATTCCTGGCCGGTGGGGGAATACGTAACGATCACTCACCTATTTTCGGCTACCGTCATCTGGAACTCCATCTATGTTCATATACTTGCCGCTACTTCACTCATCAAACCGGCCTTGGACTTTCTCTGCTACCTCGCCGTGCATCCGTCCTGGTGAACTGCTGACTTGCTGACTACACACTGAGTCTCCTCTGGGTTACGTCACCCGCTACGTCAGTGTCCGATATTTCTCGACGTTTTGTGTACTTTTTTCCTGAACTTTCTGCAGCGGTATAAAGGCTTCCCCCAAATACTCGGTCTTCAGTCCAGCACTGATACCGAGTGTGGTTGGAGGGTCGTCTGAGGACTTCCCAGTATTTGCTGGGAAGCTCCACTTCTTTTATTTGCTGTATTGGGTGAGCAACAGAGTATTTATTTTATGATTACCACTATTATTATTCTCCTATGGATTTTGGAGTTATCTTCATTGCTGTGGCCGGTTTTCTTTTAAGCTTGATATGAGTGATATTTTTCCTTAACAAATGAACATCGAGTAATATGCAATTTCAAGAGTTAGTGAGTGATTGAACTTGTGGCCTGGACGGTACAACTTATCACATAAAACTGTTCCTGCATTTGGCAATGTTTATATTCAGGCGACTCCCATTATTGTGATCCCCGTCCTTGGTCTTTCCCGTGCCTTTCTTTTCCCTTTGTTTACCTTTTTGGAAATCTGTGTCCATATTCTCCGAGGCTTATAGGTTACCATGTTCATTTGATTAGTCACATATTATAACTTGTAAATGGTCTAGGGATTCTATTCTAATGTACGTCATTCACGATGAGTGTTTTCTTTTGTGTGTCAGATTACAAAATTTTGAGTTGTAAAATTTAAAATTGATTTCCTTGTAGAACGTTTTCTCTTCTTCTTATTACATCCACTAACCTCCAATTGGTCCCAGCTCTTTTCTCCTTGAACGTCTTGTCAAAGAATCTTAATCAACCAATACGTTGTTGTTTTAAATCGTCACAGTGGCCTTCAGAAATGTAAGATAGATTTCATCCAGACCAGCAGCTTTATTTATCTCTATCTTGGATAGAGCCTTGTCCATTTCTTCAGTACTGAAGTCTCAGGAATACTCCGGATGGGATGCCATTTTATTTTTTGTCTACATCAGTTCATTCAATTTTAGTACTTTTTCATTCCTCTGTTAACTCTTCTACATTTAAAATGTCTATCTGTATCCACAATTTAAATAATTTCTGACAGAGCAACCGGTGTTTAGTTCACTCCACAAGCTATCAAAAACCTTTTTTCTGCGACATAAATCAATCACCTCTGATGGATACTAACGGAACCGAGCGAGTTGACCGTGCGGTTAGGGGCGCGTAACTGTGAGCTTGCATTCGGGAGGTAGTGGGTTCGAACCCCACTGTCGGCAGCCCTGAAGATGGTTTTCCGTTGTGTCCCATTTTCACACCAGGAAAATTCTGGAGCTGTACCTTAATTAAGGCCACGGCCGCTTCCTTCCCACTCCTGGCCCTTTCCTATCCCATCATCGCCATAAGACCTATCTGTGTCGGTGCGACGTAAAGCCAATTGTAAAAAAGAAAGATACCAACAGATTCCTTTCAAGGAGGACAGATTTCTTCATTCTGCCTACATTTCTGATGATTCCTAGGTTGGAGAGCTGTAAGGATATGATGCGTAATAACGGACATCTACCTGAGGTAGTCAGAGTCCACCTCATGCTCGTCCCATCTGATTGATTTTTGTCGCAGAAAAAGGTTTTTTTATAGCTTGTGGAGAGAATTGAACACCGGTTGCTTTATCAGAATATATTTAAATTATGGATACGGATAGACATTTTAAATGTAGAAGAGTTAACAGAGGAATGAAAATGTACTAAAATTGAATGAACTGGTGTAGACAATGAAATAAAATGTGTTTCAGTTCATGCAGACACGTTAAGGCATTTATTTATAAACTAACTAGCTGATGTACCCTGTTTCGCTACGGAATTCTACATCGTATACAGTATTGTAGGTTAGATAGTGTACACGTTGTGAGCAAGACTGTATTAAATTGCATAGCTCTTAACGTTACCCTGGAAACGCGACAGAGAAATCACCAAACGTCTTTTCTCATACGAAAACTGCGTTGCGAAATTTTCATTGTAATGGTAGGCCCGCTTGCCTACCATCAATCACAATCAGGTTGGGGAATTGTATTATAATGGCAGACACTCACTCTCCACCTGCCTTTTTACATCCTCAGAAAGACTGTCTTAGTGGTTTTCCCAACTGAAATGAACAATGACGTCAGTAGGAATGGCGCGAGTAAAAGCAATGATTTCACATGAAATACTCGATCAAATGAAAAACCACACATTTTCTCACTTTTAACGAACAGTACTATGCCGCCGATCTAACAGTCCACAGTTCCAGAGCTGGAATGACCAGTCCCCAGACAGCCGTGATCCGTGAACACTCTTAGTCTTTTTTGGAGGGGGGGGGGGGGGAGGTGTCGAAAAGTGGAGAGTCCCAGGGCAAAAACTAAGCCCTTTTACTAATCTGTTTCCTAGGAGTACCCGATGAGTCGGAAAATTTCAATTCACTACACTGGCAGCGGAAAAATCTATCTGACTTGGAGGCAATTTTTTCCTCCAAGCCAGAGTGAAAACTCCTCTTCACTGCTAATTTTGAATAAAATGAATGTATAATTTAATAAAAGTGAAGAGGAAGAAGCTATTTTTATGAAACGGCTCTTTTCAGGGCTGAATTTTGAGTTATTTAGTGAATGGTGGTGCTATAATTTGGAATATGCCTAAATTGTAATTCTAGACCAGGTCATACTACTACTACTGCGTGAGCCTCTGTCTTAAGAGTGCACACTGCTCATTCAAAACAACGCGTCTGAGTAGGGATCAAATAGCTGGAATATTCAGATGAATCAGTGAGTTACGCACCCGCAGTACGGTATCAGAAAATGCATGAACCAGGGGAATGACATGCTAAAGAAGAAAGTTTTCTAACTCCCCAGCTATTTCCCACCAATATTCAGTCAGGCTGTTATACTCGGTACGCAGCAGTAATCCCATCTATTGGAGTTGAGCGGCAGCATAAGAGACAAAGAACATCACCACAAACAATGGTCAATGTAATAAAATAATAATCGTATGGCCTCAGCTACCGTGTGCAGACATTTCTATTTGACGCCATCTGGCTGTCTGCTCGTCAATTTCGACGTTCCGTTTTACTATAGGCCCACTAGATGGAAGACCGAGTAAACCGAAACTCTCTTGGGCGTCTATGGCTGAGATTTAATTAATTTTGTCGGGTAAACACCAAATGTGTCCCCAGAGATCTTTTACATGCCGACATCGTACGACATGGAGTGTCTAATGGACTTTTTTCCGCCCTTCAAAAATCCGACTACCTCTGCTGGGTTTGAACCCGCTATCTTGGGATCCGCAAGCCGACATTCTACCAACTGATCCACAGAGGCAGATGGTCAATGTAATGTTATTGTTGATCAATGTTATGCGCTTTCAATATTGTAGGCCTTTACATTTAGTTTCCTTCCGGCTCTGAAATACCACTCTCATCATAGTCAGTATGCCTTTGCTGGCAGGACCTAGTGTTTACAGTGCACTATGTCTTCCGGTATAGGCTAGAGCAATTTTGTTACTTTCATTGATCTGTCTCTGTATTATCCTTGGCTTTGACAATATGACAGTGACTGAGGTATGAGCGATGCTAGTAATGCCATTCCATTTGCAGCCAGTCCCTGCTATGAATGGTGTGAAAATTTTGCTCATAGGGTCGGATGGTGCATGCATTTCAGTGGGCTTGGCAGAGTGATATGTAATAGCAACTTCTGGCTCGGTGAGGAAAGCAACGGGAAACTACCTCACTCCTCATTTCCCTAGTACGCCTCTTCAGTGATCCCTAGGCCATCTATGACAGCTGCTGGCAGAGCTGTTGAGGATCCAACCAACCTTAGGGCTGAAGACTGAACATACATACATCATAGTCAGTACGGTAAAATTGAATTAAACATAAATGATCGGAAATTGTATTCTCTATAACTTTTGTTTTGTAGTACTTTTCAATAGTACCAATAACATAGGTATTTCATCATCATCATCATCATCATCTGTTTACCCTCCAGGTTCGGTTTTTCCCTCGGACTCAGCGAGGGATCCCACCTCTACCGCCTCAAGGGCAGTGTTCTGGAGCTTCAGACTCTTGGTCGTGGGATACAACTGGGGAGAATGACCAGTACCTCGCCCAGGCGGCCTCACCTGCTATGCTGAACAGGGGCCTTGTGGAGGGATGGGAAGATTGGATGGGATAGGCAAGGAAGAGGGAAGGAAGCGGCCGTGGCCTTAAGTTAGGTACCATCCCGGCATTCGCCTGGAGGAGAAGTGGGAAACCACGGAAAACCACTTCGAGGATGGCTGAGGTGGGAATCGAACCCACCTCTACTCAGTTGACCTCCCGAGGCTGAGTGGACCCCGTTCCAGCCCTCGTACCACTTTTCAAATTTCGTGGCAGAGCCGGGAATCGAACCCGGACCTCCGGGGATGGCAGCTAATCACGCTAACCACTACACCACAGAGGCGGACACATAGGTATTTAAAAATTAAATTTTAGGCGCCTTCCCCTAAACTACAATTTCATACAGGGCGAATAAAATTGTGTATAACTTAGACTGTAGTTTCTTATTTCCCGAGTCTATATATCGACTCTCATTAAATTCTGTTAACCCATTTTCTCGTGGCTCGGCGTTGTTATGGACTTGGCAACAAAAATACAAATCCATGAATATCTGTTATCAAAGCCGGTACGGTAACAATGTATGACATAAATGATCGGAAATATAATTCTATATAAGTTTAGTTAGGTAGTATTTATCGATAGGACCACTAATAATGTAAATATTTGAGAATTCAATGTTATGCCTTCCCCTAAACTACCATTTCACTCAGCGTGAGTAAAATGATTTGTAGCCTAGATTGTAGTGGCTCATCCCCCGACTTCACATACCGATTTTCATTAAATTCTCTTCAGCCGTTTTCTCGTGATGCGTGTACATACATGCATACATATAGACAGACAGACAGACAGACAGACAGACAGACAGACAGACATTACGGAAAAGTAAAAAGTGCATTCCTTGTTACTATGGACATGACCGACACAGAAGTGCCATTCTTTTCAAATTCTGAGCAATGTACAGACAAAACTCTCATTTTATATATATAGATTAATTAATAAATTGCACTTCAGTGCCATTGTATTAATAGAGTAAATTTATCATTCTGAAACAACTTGAAGAACACGAGCGCTGTAGATTTCCTCGAGCACACATCTGTCGCGTGTTTTAATTTCAGGTATCTGGCAACCCTGACTACTACTGCTAAAATGTTTTCATTCCTCCCCTGAAGGAGGAGGTGGGCCTCTTTAGACAGTGACGCCGTCTATCAGGCCGGAGATTTGTTACGGTGAAGGAAATGCACGGAGAAGGTGAGGGGGTTGGTGGCCGTGGCCTATACTAGGAACTGTCCTGGCATTCGCCTTAGTGCAGGAGAATGGAAAACCATGGAAAACTATTCTCAGGACAGCCGACGGTTGGGGCCAGCCGTGATGTCCGGCCGTGAGGTCCAGCCCTATCCCGTCTCCCGAATGCAGAGATGTAGAGACACGGTAGAGCCGCGACCACCCCTCCTCTGCTCGTCAGTCCCGAAGGAAAGGTCACAGTTAACATGAAGAGGGAAGATAATGATGTACAAGTATTAGTAAAAATACTTTGATGTTTATTTCACTTAACACATGTCATATTATATTATTTTACAATAGTGCCTATAATTAAAATAAAACTGTTTCTATTAAGAGTGTCATAGATAATTACTTGTTAATAAATGAAAGAGAAAGTGTCTTTTATAATGCGTTAGCCTTCTACATCCTACAAACTCAGTCACATTCTTAATATATTGTTTTATTCGACCTTACTATAATACGCTAATTACATATGACATCGCTGTATCTTAATGACATACATTCAACTATTATACTGTAAATATTCAACTATTGATTTCTAACTAACCCTATCCGATATCGTTTGATATCGTACGCGGAGCCATCCTCAATCTTGAAAGCAGTAATCGCAGCAATCCAAAATAACAAGCGCGAGTTTTGAAAGTGACACTGATTCCGAATCACTACCACGCCGGAAATTGCTGCAGAAGCACTGAATATTACTAACAACTTTTGCCGCAAAATTCAAGTATTATGTATGAAAAATTCGTAGTTCATGGACTGGAGAAAAATTGAATTTATTTCCTGTTTTAATGTGTCTTGTTTTGAGGTTAAAATCTCCAAACCACAGCCCAACTGTGTACTTGCCAAAGGCGCCCATGCCCGGGGGCAAGGAGGGGCCGCGGCCCCCAACCCCTAGCTCTCAAAGAAAGGAAAAAAATCTAATGCAGTCAGGTGTTTTTCTTCCAAGAAAATGATTTAAAAGTCGGTATTACGTAGAAGTGGTAGTACCGCCCCCACCAACAGGCAGGCGGTATCGTGGGTGTTATTCTACCGCCGAATACAAGCCGCCATTCATCTTCCAAAATATTATAAATTCTACATACCCCCAGGTCTAGACCCCCCCCCCCTACAAACTGTCATATGGGCGCCCATGATGCTTGCCGTCTGTTGAACTTGTTGGAAACACTCAGGGTCAATATATTGCACCCATAAGCGAATTTGCCTAATTGAATTCACAATTAAATTGAATATTTCGCATATGAGATACCACAGTGAGGCTGTGAGACTAGCAGTCACAAAGGAACTTTCTGGCGCCAGCCTGACGGCGAGGAGAATCCATGAAACTCTTCTCTAAGCACGACCAACTTGTAAACCATCCTTAGGGTTCCTTCCAATAAATTTTATGACACCGCCCAGGAGGGGCGACTTGCTGTTCGTTCTCACGAGAAAAGCACGCGTTGAAGCCTGACCTACTTGGCTAGGACAATAGGGGACAACGACAATAACCGCCAATTCTTGGGAGGAAGTGGATGCAGCCACGTTTGGAAGAGCGCGAAAGTCTCAGCCAATCAGAAAATTCTAAATTTGAATGAACTGTCATACCGGGAAATCTACAGTCAGTATCTCGCGATCTGAAGCCCGATGTGGTGGTGAAAAACAGTGTCCTGATTTCTTTATAATATTTGGTGAATTATCAGCGCGAATCTGTGGTTAATTAGTGCCTAATTGATAAAATTCAACTTCACACGGAGGAGTAATAGGACCCGGAAGGAGGAGCTGTCATGGCGGGGTGAAGCCATCCACCGGAAGAAAATAACACCAGTGACGCGCGCCGTCGTGTGGATTATCCTGTGATCATTTCCCGCGGCGCAATATCACATGTGAGTCAGACAAAATTTAGGAAGTTTTGCATATGAATTTTGAAAACCATAACCTACGGATGTACGAGAAAGCGCTCCCGAGGACTAGATCATTACGCCACATCCCTTCCACGGAACTATTTTCCAGGTGGTGGGAGGAATCTTTACAAAAACCAGCGACCAGAGGGTCGAATTCTCAGTCATTCCAAGTTCTCAGTCGTTCTCAGTGTCTTCAGAGTTCTCAGTTGTTTTGTTGAGTCTTGGCAGTGATTCTGTAAGTCTCAGTGTTTATGAATTCTTAGTTGTTGGCTTGAGTATTGACAGTGTGTCTTGACTAATTCGCAGTGATTCTGTAATAATCTCAGTGTATCTGCGTTTGACAGAGTGACAGGGTGTGTCAGCTAATTTTATCAGTTAGATTTGCTTTTGGCTGGTAAGAAAGCGATTAGACACTTGTAGGCACTTTAGAAAGCCTTGTATTATTTATTTGGGAGAGTAACATTTCTAAAAATGAACACTTTAACAGACTTTTACTGTAAATGCAGGGGGAGTAGGCAAGAGCTACATTTTCAACTTAAATGAACTCACATTACGAGTCGAGAGGAACAAGTCCATGTTTTCAGCATATTTACATAAACATTTCTAACCAACTGGTAGTTTCACATGTGTTATCAGCATAAAGTTTCCTCCACAACATAAACTGTATTTTAGCTTGCTTCTACCATTCTATAAACTGTTTTGGAAAGCGAGATATTTACGGGCAGAAACTAGTAAAGACAGACAGGAAGGAGATTGACTTTCTTCAATGAAGGCCGCAATAGTCAACCTTGAGGAAACAGTTATGTCCCGTGGGGTTAATGTTCTGTAAGCGGGAGTGTAAACAGAGCTGAGAGAGGCGAGCAGACCAACAGGTGATTTCCAGGTAGATAGCGAGGCGACCGTCCAGCTTCACAACAGGAGTCTGCAGGGGCATCTTCTAACTTTCACTGGAGTGAGAGAAATGCGAGTGTTTTATGCTAATATAAACGTGTGTCACGGCATGGCAAAAATGTGTCAAATTTGCGTGTGTAGAAATCTGGAATACCACATCAGCTTGAAGATGGAATTCTAATTTCCATCATGACTGGGGCCGGAGGGCGAGCCAGCCTGCCTCCACCATCACAGGTATGAGCATCATTAAATAATGTAAATAAATATGTAGGACCGTGGCAAATCGATGATCAATGTAGTTTAGAGTACTAGGTAGGGTTGTAAATAATTCACAGTTTTATAATACTGCTAATCATAATAATAATAATAATAATAATAATAATAATCATAATAACAATAATAATAATAATAATGCTTATGTTGCACTTTCAGCTAGGATTATTTGTGCACTTTGTTTAAGTAGATGTTTGTTTGCGTGTTGTTATGGTTGATTTCGGTAGTATGTCACTTTGACAGTTAGGAAGTTTTGATATTTGATCTACGAGTGTAATGCCAGTTTATTATTATTTTTCATCATGTTTTAGATCGTAGTTTTTTTCTTTGAGTCACTTTTGTTGGAGTTTTGATGTTGTAGACGCCGTCGCGATGTTTTCAATGTTTATTTTTGCTATTTTGCGCATTTCAGCTGGTTTTATTTGTGGATCATCCTTCAGATGACCGGTTTTGATTGTACTGATCCCGCGTATTGTTGCGACGATTTTTGGTAGACGCGAGTATTTTATGTCTGTGTAGTTGCGGTTACGCATGTTTCAACATCTGTGCTTTGAGAGGCAATCTCGTCATTTTTTTTATTAGAAACAGTGGGTGCCATTGATGAGTCAGCTCTGAGATTTTTGTGATATGTTAAGCAGTGAATGATCGAGAGATCGAGCTAGATGATTAATATCCCTGATGATCTACGTTGATGATGGAAATATGATTTGGACCATGTCTTGAATTGTCGTAAGAAGCCGTAATGTGCACGACAGATATTTGCCCGCCGGATACGAGCGAGGCGGTATTGTGAGAATAATGAATAATAATGACGTCAAGAATTAATGAGTAAATAGAATTGTGAAATGAAGAATTTAACCACGAGTGTTAAATGTGGTACGACATGGGTTAAGATAGTAGGCAGAAGCCTGTATTTGTTTAAATAATTCCAGGGAGAGTAGATGCTCGAAAGATAATGCTAGCCAGTGTACAATGTGAACAGAGCGACGAGTCAATGTGCTTTGAATAATTATGTAGAGTCATGGATGCCATGAAATAACAGTAATTTGTTCATCAAGGTTAAATAGTATCATGTCCAGACATTATAGTCTGAAGGTTTGAGTTTGCCGTCAAATTCACAATATTTATTTTTGCTACTCGCAGCGGGGTATATTGTTCTGGAGATTCCGATTTGTTTTGCGCATTCTACCTTTATTAATTTCCAGTAGGCCGCGATGGTGGGATCTAGTTTGCTTATTAGTTTTCCTTTCTGATTGCATTTTCTTACCGTTTATTTGTAGGACGCAAGCGTATGTGAATTATTTATATTTGATTTGTTGTAAATAGATAGGTGTAGCTAGGCTAGTTTTTTTTTTGATTTCTGTAGTTTCTTTGTCGGAGCAGTGTTTCTCCGTTTAATTAATGTAATGATGTAAATAAGATTTCAGATGTTAGGTTTATGAATCATCGATTATGTCACGGTCGAAAATAGTAGTGGTATGCTCATACCAGGCATTTAAGTAATTACCAAACTTTCTTTTAAAATCCACTACATTTTTATTTAGAAATGAAGCGATCTTTAAATAAGCCAATTGTATAAAACTGCCGCAATGAATGGTAAAATAGATGGCATCTGCCTCCATCTAGTGGTGGTACCACAAAATCTATGAGTTGATAATGAAATGCAGTTAGCGGCAAAGTCAATAGAAATTTTAATGTACAAGGATCGCTATCATTCGATAATGTTAACATCAGGCACTTGGCCTAATTTTTGGTTTATTCTTAAGAAGTCCAGTCTATCACAGACATGCAAATGAAGTTAAAATTTAGATGAGTGGTTGGATACACTCAGAGTGATGTTTCGATAATTAATTTGTTTAACCATGAGGTGTTTGAATAAGACAATGGTCATGTCGGAAATGTAGTGTGATGTTCATGGCTGCTCTGTTTTCTTCGAATTATTCTTTATGTGATACACTTGCTCAGTGCAGTCCATGATTATTTACATTTGGGTATTTTACCAAATGACCCACATGTGATAAACATTTGATAACTCCTATAAGTCAGTGGACTGATCGACGTAACAAATTTAATTTACTTTATTGTGATTTAACTACTTAAATTTATTTTGAGAGATATTTTCTCCGTAATGTAATTTTGTATTTCAAGAAGGTGGTCTTTCTGACCAGAGTTTTAAACTGAGTCATTTTATTAACTTGAAGACTATGTCAAGAGAATCTGGAATTATTTTAATTATGGTGTTTGACCTTCAGTCAGTTGATTTAGGCAGATTATGAATGTTTTGTAAGGCAGATCTTCAATCTTTAACATCTTATTAGTCTCAGTTATTTATTTCATTTGTTTACATTTTTCACTAGTTCAGTTTACGTTCACTTTTAGCATTTTGCATTCTATTTGAATAAATTAGTCTTTTATTTTAAATTTTAATTCAGTCTTGGGTACCGTCATTTTAGTTAGTTTACCCCCCTCTTTTCATTTCCTCACTCCTTGATCAGCGGGTGGCCTCTCCGGGGATAACGGACGGGCACGACTGAGAAAGAAGAGTCTACATGCAGCGGTGAGTATTATTTACATGTCATTTATTACAGGAGCAGCCGGCGCACAGAAGAAAGAAGAGATCACCGCAGTGGTTGCCTTAAAAAGGGCACAATATATAATGCCTCTCATCTGTCACAAGAGTCGAGAACAAGCTGTAGGATCCTCCTGTGGGTGGGGGCGGTAGAATAACACCCACGGTATCCCCTGCCTGTCGTAAGAGGCGACTAAAAGGGGCCCCAGGGGCTCTGAACTTTGGAGCATGGGTTGGCGACCATGGGGCCTCTAGCTGAGCCCTGGCATTGCTTCCACTTACTTGTGCCAGGCTCCTCACTTTCATCTATCCTATCCGACCTCCCTTAATCAACTCTTATTCTTTTCCGACCCCGACGCTATTAGGTTTGTGAGGGCTAGGGAGTCTTTCATTTACACGCTCTTCGTGGCCCTTCTCTTTCTTTGACCTATATCTTCATTTTTCGAAGTGTCGGATCCCTTCTCTTTTTCCCTCTGATTAGTGTTATATAGAGGATGGTTGCCTAGTTGTACTTCCTCTTAAAACAATAATCACCACCACCACCAAGCTGTAGGATAAAAGTAGAGTTCGACTAAGTAGTACTGTAGTGTAGTCGTATATTAATTACCTTATTGTCGTGTGATCTTTGAGTACTATCCCACACAATATATCCTTCCGTTCATTTTTTGCACATAAGTTATATTACTTTCCTGTTCCTTTCATTTTTTCCGTAAAGAATGGCTAAGGAGTGCAAGTGTAGGAACTGTGGGTGTGGCGAGGCATTGAGGGGTATGAGGGAGGAGTTGGAGAGTCTGAGGGAGATAATTAGAATTCTCACAGAAGACAGGAAGGAAGATAGGCCTTCCTCAAACAATGCACAGGTTACAGTAGGTGTACGTCCGACTCGTTGGCTGAACGGTCAGCGTACTGGCCTTCGGTTCAGAGGGTCCCGGGCGGGTCGGGGATTTTAACCTTCATTGGTTAATTCCAGTGGCTCGGGGGCTGGGTGTTTGTGCTGTCCGCAACATTCCTGCAACTCACACACCACACATAACACTATCCTCCAACACAATAACACGCAGTTACCTACACATGGCACATGCCGCCCAACCTAATCGGAGGGTCTGCCTTACAAGAGCTGCACCGGGCTAGAAATAGCCACACGAAATTATTATTATTAGTAGGTGTACAAGAGGGAGAGGAAGGAAAGGGGTTAGATGTAAAAGACAGGTGGTCTAATGTTCTAAGGGAAGGAGATTACAGGCTAAAGGCTCTATTCAGGATCAGAATTCAGGACAGGTGTCTGTGCGAAATCGGTACGAATCACTCCAGGTAGAACAACAGAGGGAAGATGAGGAACAGGGAACTGTTGCTGAGATGTGTGAGTGTGGCAGTAGGAGGAAGGGAAACGGTAGGAAAGGGAAATGTAGAGTACAGGATAGGAAAAGACGGGTGGAACAGAGTCATGGGAAGGAGAAAAGGGAGGAGGAAGTAGCTTCTGCAGCTATCAGGAAAGATAGGGCTGACCAGGAGGGGAGGGGATCAAATGAGGTGGGTAGGGTCATAGGGGATTCCATTGTTAGACATGCGGAGAAAGTGTGTGGAGGAAAGGGAACCAGGCTAAAGTGTTATCCAGGAATTAGGTTGAGGCACATGTTGAGGAAAGTAGAAGAGAGGGAGGAGGGGAAGGAGAAGGTGGTAGTGTTTCACGTTGGTACCAACAACGTAGGGCAAGCTGATACAAGTACCAACATAGTTGGGGATGTGTGGGATCTGGTAAATGAAGCACGGGTAAAGTTTAAGGAAGCGGATATTGTTATCAGTGGAATACTGTGTAGGAGGGATACTGACTGGAGGGTGATTGGGGATTTAAATGAGACTATGGAGTGGGTATGCGGGAAACTGGGAGTGAAATTTCTAGACCCTAATGGGTGTGTAGGAGATAGGGATCTGCGCTCAGATGGTCTTCACTTAAACCGCAGTGGTACGTATAAGTGAGGAAATTTGTTTGGAAGGGTAATAGGGAGGTACATTCAGGGAAACGGGATGGCCTAGGGAGCGGTGATAAGGGAACAGGGAACTGGAAATCAAGTAGGGATGACATAAAATTGTTAGTGTTGAACTGTAGAAGTATTGTAAAGAAAGGAATAGAATTAAGTAATTTAATAGATATATATTTACCAGATATTGTAATAGGAGTTGAATCATGGCTTAGAAATGATATAATGGATGCAGAAATTTTCTCACGGAACTGGAGAGTGTATGGTAGAGATAGGATAGGAATGGTGGGAGGGGGAGTATTCATTCTGGTGAAACAAGAATTTGTAAGCTACGAAAAAGTTAAAAGATGAGAAACATGAAATTCTAGGTGTAAGGCTCATTTATAAAGATAATAGGCAACTTGATATCTTTGGAGTGTACAGACCGGGTAAGGGTAGTGCTGACACGGATTCAGAATTATTTGAAAACGACATGGAAAGAAATGTGATTGTAGCGGGAGATCTGAATTTACCAAATGTCAATTGGGAAGGAAATGCGAACGACAGGAAGCATGACCAACAAATGGCAAATAAGGTAATATGGGAAGGACAGCTGATTCAGAAAGTGATGGAACCAACGAGAGGGGAAAATATCGTGGATGTGGTGCTGGTAAAACATGATGAGCTCTGTAGAGAAACCGAAGTAATAGATGGTATTAGTGATCATGAAGCTGTTTTTGTCGTAGTTAAAAATAAATGTGATAGAAAGGAAGATCTTAAAAGTAGGACTATTAGGGAGTATGACTGATAAAGCAGGCATGAGGCAGTTTCTAAAAAGTAACTAGATAGGTGGAAAACGGTGAATAAAAATGTAAACAGACTCTGGGATGGGTTTAAAGCAATTGTTGAGGAATGTGAAAGCAGGTTTGTACCTTTTAGGGTGGTAAGGAATGGTAAAGACCCACCTTATTATAATAGAGAAATAAAGAGACTAAGAAGGAGGTGCAGTTGGAAAGAAATAGTTAGAAGTGGCTGTAGAAGTAAGGAGAAAATGAAGGAACTTGCTAGGAAATTGAATCTAGCAAAGATGTCAGCTAAGGATAACATGATGGCAAGCATAATTGGCAGTCATACAAACTTCAGTGAAAAAGGGAAGAGTATATTATATAGGTACTTTAAGGCAGAAACAGGTTACAAGACGTTCCACGAATCATTAATGAACAAGGGGAGTGTTTATGTAAGGATCTTCAAAAGGCAGAAATATTCATCCAGCAGTATGTAAAGATTGTTGGTTACAAGGATAATGTCAAGATAGAGGAGGAGACTAATGATAAATAAGTATTAAAATGTACATATGATAACAATGGCAATTACAATAAGATACAAAAGTTGTAAACTCGAAAAGCGGCTGGAATTGATAAGATTTCTGGGGGTATACTAAAGACAATGGGTTGGGATATAGTACCATATCTGAAATGCTTATTTGATTATTGTTTGGTTGAAGTAGTTATACCAAATGAATGGAGAGTTGCTATAGTTGTCCCTGTGTGTAAACGAACGGGTGATAGGCATAAAGCCGAAAATTACAGGCAAGTAAGTTTGACATGCATTGCATGTAAGCTTTGGGAAGGCATTCTTTCTGATTATATTGGACACGTTAACGAAATTAATAACTGGTTCGATAGAAAGCAATTCGGTTTTAGGTAAGGTTATTCCACAGAAGCTCAACTTGTAGGATTCCAGCAAGATATAGCAGATTTTTGGATTCAGTAGGTCAAATGGACTGTATCGCGATTGACCTGTCTAAAGCATTTTATAGGGTGGATCATGGGAGACTACTGGCAAAATTGAGTGCAATTGGACTAGACAAAAGAGTGACTGAATAGGTTGCTATATTTCTAGAAAATAGATCTCAGAGAATTAGAGTAGGCAAAGATTTATCTGACCCTGTAATAATTAAGAAGGGAATTCCTCAAGGCAGTATTATTGGACCTTTATGTTTTCTTATATATATACAAATAATATGAGTAAATAAGTGGAATCGGAGGTAAGGCTTTTTGAGGATGTTGTTATTCTATATAGAGTAATAAATAAGTTACAAGATTCTGAGCAACTGCAAAGTGACCTCGATAATGTTGTGAGGTAGACAGCAGGTAATGGGTTAAAAGTCAGGTTGTGAGTTTCACAAATAGGAAAAGTCCTCTCAGCTTTAATTACTGCGTTGATGGGGTGAAAGTTTCTTTTGGAGATCATTGTAAGTATCTGGGTGTTAATACGGTATAAGGAAAGATCTTCATTGGGGCAATCACGTAAATGGGATTGTAAATAAAGGAAACAGATATCTGCACATGGTTACGGGGCTATTTAGGGGTTGTAGTAAGGATGTAAAGGAGAGGGCATATACGTCTCTGATAAGACCCCAACTAGAGTATGGTTTCAGTGCATGGGACCCTCACCAAGATTACTTGATTCAAGAACTGGAAACAATCCAAAGAAAAGCAGCCCGACTTGTATTGCGTGATTTCCGACAAAAGAGTAGCGTTACAAAAATGTTGCAAAGTTTGTGCTGGGAAGAACTGGGAGAAAGAAGACGAGCTGCTAGACTAAGTGGTATGCTCCGAGCTGTCAGCGGGGAAATGGCGTGGAATGACATTAGTAGACGAATAAGTTTGAGTGGGGTCTTTAAAAGTAGGAAAGATCACAATGTGAAGGTAAAGTTGGAATTCAATAGGAGAAATTGGGGTAAATATGCGTTTATAGGATGGGAAGTTAGGGATTGGAATAACTTACCAAGGAAGATGTTCAATAAATTTCCAATTTCTTTGAAATAATTTAAGAAAAGGCTAGGAAAACAACAGATAGGGAATCTGCCACCTGGGCGACTGCGATGACAGATGAATAGTATGGATCGTGCATATAACGGTAATTAAGACAGTCGTTTCATAAATATGCTTTGAGGTTAAAAATCTCCTAATTTCAGCCCAGCTATACGCTTGACGTCCGTTGCACTAGTCGGGAACACTCATCGTCGATGTATGATGTATGTCAGGCCTACGATCTGTCGTAATAGTCGCGAACAAGCTGAATGACCAACGTTTCATTGTCAATAAAGTAACAAAGTAAAGTATATTGCAAAAACTCGAAAATTAGACGTGTAATTATGGTCGAACAAAAGCAGATGTATTCATCTTGCCTATAATATAAACTGGGCCGCTCATATAAAAATTATGGAACATGTTTACGCTCGTTTCATAAAAATACCCGCGTCTTACTAAATGGTCATTATAGACTCGTTGCTTAATATACTAATTTTGGGCCCTTATTTACAAATTCTCTCTGGTGCTAACATCGTTAGTGATATAAATAAAAGTAGAATAGTAAATGGACTTCACTTTGCAATGTAACATATTTTATTGGTGCTAAAAAGTAGTAGTGAAAAGCTGCTAGAATACTTGTATTTCTGTGCTCCAATCTGATCTATTAAATTGGTAGACAAATCGCCCCTGATTACATGCAATGTCTTTCGACCGAAGAACTACACAAAATCCTAAGTAGACCTAGAGTTCCAACAAAGAAGTCATATTCCAGAAATGCTACACAGATATTTTTCCGATTACGTTAGAGGTTTTTCTTAAAATACTAAGTATATTGAAAGAACAGTTCAATAATAAAAAGAGAAATTAAAGCGAAAAATTATGTCGCGCGCGATAATCGAACTCAGTCCTAAGATCAAGAGACTTGCGCGCTGCCTACTGTCATACCAAGACTTCGAACTGGAACTACATAAGTATAAGTTTTAAGCAGCTGAAACATAAAACCTGGTGAGATGACGATTTAGAGCTTAAGAATGGAAGAGATATGATATATCCCATAACGGCATCTATAAGATTATTTTTTTATGATGAGCCATAAACTTACAAGGGTGAAAGAAAATCTAACCTGAGTTTTCCAATAGTTCCCTACAACTTTTGAGATGTGCGTGCATAGTAATGCCTCTACTATGTTCCTTCTGTCACCGCTCCTCTCCAATATTCCTTGGTTAACGTCTGTTTGTCCTTTCCAACGTTGATGGTACGGCGTAAGCTTAGCAAGAACTTCGAGCCGTACATATGTCGTCTTTCTTTCGTGGCCCTTTTCAAAAATCCTTTTCTTCAGTGGTTAAAAATTGTATATTTATTCGGTTAATAGTTCCTTGTCGAAATTCAAGGTTAACAACATTTTCTAGAATTATGAATTTCATTATTTTAAATGGTCCACTGGAGGATTGTCATCTCAACCAAATTGAAATTTGAAAAAAAATTCCTAAAGCGATAGAGAATCCCTAAAGGAAGATTTATACCTAATTATGGTCTCTAGGATTCACCATTTGGAGGTAAGTTTCAGCCACTCTGCCCTGCTAATAGGCGTTTTTCGTATTACAAGCAGTTAATAGGCTACAATGTCCGACTCGTTGGCTGAATGGTCAGCGTACTGGCCTTCGGTTCAGAGGGTCCCGGGTTCGATTCCCGGCCGGGTCGGGGATTTTAACCTTAATTGGTTAACTCCAATGGCCCGGGGGCTGGGTGTTTGTGCTGTCCCCAACATTCCTGCAACTCACACACCACACTTAACACTATTCTCTACCACAATAACACGCAGTTACCTACACATGGCAGATGCCGCCCACCCTCATCGGAGGGTCTGCCTTACAAGGGCTGCACTCGGCTAGAAATAGCCACACGAAATTATTATTATAGGCTACAATGTATGTATCTTTACTATGAAGTCGAAGTTGTTTATAGATGTACAGCGGTTTCCATGTTCATTTATAGGAAGGGGAGTTAGGGATTGGAATAACTTACCAAGGGAGATGTTCAATAAATTTGAAGAAATCGTTTAAGAAAAGGCTAGGAAAACAACAGATAGGGAATCTGCCATCTGGGCGACTGCCCTAAATGCAGATCAGTATTGATTGATTGAACATGATGTCACACTCGCACAGTCTATTAAGGTTTTACTAGCGACTTATAAACTTCTCCTTTACATTCTTAGTACAACCCCCTAAATACCCTCATTCATATGAAGAGATTATTGGTAACATTTATTCACAATCTCGTTAATATACTGTACTTATTTACCTCAATAACGACTTTCCTTATACTAACTCCTTGAGCTTACAGGTACTTTCATGAGGTACTTCCACTCTGTCAACACGGTAATTAAAACTGAGAGGACTTCTCATCCTGGTGAAACTTAAAACCTGACTTTTAACCCAGTATACCATCTTACCAATGTCTGTTGTCCATCTCACAACTTTGTCGAGGTCTTTTCGCAGTCACTCACAAGAAACTGGGAAAAAGGCCAAGAAGAAGCAGAAGAAGAAGAAATTTCTCTTATTACCTGTGGTGATGTTTATATCGGAGTGTGTGTTTGTTAATGACTGGGGCTAAGATTGAGACAGAAGCGTTAGGTACCGGTACCGTACCATTTCGGCTGCCATGTCTAGTTGTTTGAGAGGAATGAAACAGATGGTATGCTCCTATATTAACCTGTAGATCATGGGGGGCAGATTACAAGAAATACTTTGGATTGCATGCGTTTCTAACCATCTGGAAGAAGTTCGTAAATTTTCTGGAGATTGTCCGGATATATTAAAAATTATTGTTGCTTGTTGTTTAAAGGGGCCTAATATGTAGGTCATCGGCCCATTAAAAATTCTAAACATGCCTTTAGTTCAAATAGGGAAGTACGAATCCCACAAGTTAGGTTTGCTCACTGCTTTGCGGCATGGCCAGTTACGGTTCCCCATCGGACATCCTTGGAATAGTTTTGCCGTTGTTAAACATTTCAACTCCAAGGAAATGCAGTAATGATACTTTTCTCAAAACCACCACCGTTTCCTTCCCATTCCTAGACCGTGCAATTATACATACACCCACAGACAACACCCTCACAGTCTCACACAGCAGTACGGTACAGTTAGTTCATCCTCGAGGTGTACCGGAAAAGTAGTTACAGATCTAGCGTGCAGAACAAGTCGCCGGGCACTCCCAAGGCTAACAGCCATATGCTAAATAAAACTAATTTATTTTTGGTATCTGCCCTGAGCAGGTCAGAATTCAATCACAGTCATTTTGATGCTTCTAAACTACCTTTCGACTACAGTGAAAGAACGCCACATTTCTTCGTTTTCTGACACTTCGGAATTTGATCAAGAGGGCGTTTGCTTTCATTTAAAAAACCTGATTCGCATTTGACTCTCTGAAGATATCAGTGCTTCATAAAAACTACCATATAAAGGTCCGGCTCCTTGACTGAATGGTCATCGAAGTAGCTTTCGATTCAGAGGGTCCTGGGTTCGAGTCTCCACAGGTTCAGGAATTTTATCCGCGTCTGGTTAATTCCTCTAAATCGGGGGCTAGATATTTGTATTTGTCCCAGTTCATACGTTCATTTACATACAATAATAAATCACACTGCCAACCACCCCAGAAACATACATTAGTGAATAGGACCAACATCTCTCACATAGGGTGGATCTGGAAAAGTATCCGGTCGTAAAACTGGGCTTATTCATTATACAATGCCGAGCACAAATAATTGAAAAATGTTCAGAAGAAGGAGAACTATCCAAAGAAGTATATGAAACAGTGAAACGCGACGACAATCAATGTTTCCTGCAGAAACTGGGCTGTGGCCAGAAGAATATCGACTGCATACTAGAGTTCTTATGTAATTAAAACAACAATGGTGTTTTCTTAGTATTTTATTTTGCATTATACATATAGTGTCAGATAATAATAATAATAATAATAATAATAATAATAATAATAATAATAATAATAATAATAATAATAATAATATACATTTTTACAGCTCGGAGACTACGGATCTGGTATAAAACCTTCATAGTAATCACTATTCTTGCCTATATGTGTTTCAGGTACATTACAGATCAATCACAACCGGTTGTCCTGGAAAGCCCTTAGCATCCAAACCAGTGACCCTGAACGTGCATCCTCCAAGGGGGTACTTCTCTCTCTCCTCATCGTCGACATCTTCGGTGGCAGTTGTGACATACAGCTCGTCCAGATTCTTACCGCCAAACGCCACTGAGGTCACTCGAAAAGCAGGAATGGGAATCTTGTTCACCAACTTGCCGTTTGGATCCACTACGATTACCTAATAAAATATAAATCAGCTATATAACAACACTGATATCAATCATATTATTGTAAACATGTCCAATTGCATGACAAGGTGTGAGAACACCACATGATACATAATCTCTGATATAAACACTCCATAATTGCATCTTTTTCAAGCATCTGGAAAACTATCTACACTGAAAATAAGATCTGTAGAAAGAGGGTGCAGAATGTATACTCCGAGAATATTATTTCCAGGGGCCAGATTTCTTTCAGATACCTTAAATCCCGTATTCAATGACAGAGTTGTCAAACTTCTGAATTCAGTCTGTTTGAAATAAATAATGTTGTGGAATATGATGCGTATTCCTCTCATACCTACCATTCGACCGAGCGAATTGGCTAAGCAGTGTGAGTCACTTAGCCGTGACCTTGCATTCGGGAAATGGTGGGATTCGAAACCCTTTGTCAGCAGCCCTAAGGATAATTTTCTCTGGTTTATTTTCACACCGAAAAAATGCTGGGGCTCTATGTGCCTCTATACAGACCACAATCGCTTCTTTCTCAGTCCTAGCATCGCCCTATTCCTTCGTTGCCGTAAGACCGGTTTGTGTTGGTGCGACGTAAACACACCCCCCGCCATGACGCTACAGCCCTGATGGCCCTTGGCCTACAGATCGAACCAACCCTCAGGTCCAGGTAAACATCCCTGACCTGGCCGAAAATCGAACCCGGTGACTCCGGGTGAGAGGTAAGCACTCTACCCCTTGACCGCGGAGGCGACATGAAATTAAAACAAAGGAATCCAACATTTATTTCTGATTAGTCTAGCATGTCAATTACAACATCAAAGAAAGAACTTTAAAATTATAACTGCCGAGCTCGATAGCTGCAGTCGCTTAAGTGAGGCCAGTATCCAGTATTCGGGAGATAGTGGGTTCGAACTCCACTGTCGGCAGCCCTGAAGATGGTTTTCCGTGGTTTCCCATTTTCACACCAGGCGCTGTACTTAAGTTAAGGCCACGGCCGCTTCCTTCTCACTCCTAGCCCTTTCCTGTCCTATCGTCGCCATAAGACCTATCTGTGTCGGAGCGACGTAGAACAACTTGTAAAAAAATATAACTCCAGAAAAATGCTTCGACCAGACAATTGCAAATGCATAGATCTGGCGAGGAAAATGGCATGATTAGTAGCACAACGTATAGTGTAGATCAGTCAGGTGACAGTGAAGTAGTATAAGACAGGAAGCCACTGTTATGTAGTGAAAATTGATTTGCTAGCTGTTCATGCGCATAAATAGGTTTCCCTATTTCGATTATGGGAGAATTACAGCTCTAGATTGTGGATTGTCTTTCAGAGACATGGCTAACGTTCGATGGAATATGACTACGGCGATAATAACAATTTCGTGTGAATAAATCTTCCAACGAAGATAGGCGGCATCTGCTGTATATAGGATATTGCGTGTTATTGTAGAGGAGGGTAGTTTTATATGTGGTGTGTGAGTTGCAAAGATGCTGGGTACAGTAAAAACATCCAGTCTCTGAACCAAGGGAATTAACCATTTAAGGTTAGAATCTCCGACCCGGCCGGGAATCGAACCCGAGTCCCTCTGAACGGAAGAGCACTACGTTGACCATTCAACCAAGGAGCCGGACACTAGTTATGCAATGTGGAACAAATCTATTGAAGAGGGACGAAACCACTGCTGTGGATAATTCTAACGAATCTGTCCCACCACCGAATGGGAAGACAGATGTCGTATGCACATGGGAATTAAGGATCATGCACATCGTTCAAGAATTCGAGTATGTTACACTCAACGTTATATGCCGCATAAGAACATTCTTTCGAGGTATCCTTTGACTGCATACTACTGTCTGGTAGGGATTGGCAACGGGCCGGGAATCATGAGCTCATCGTACGTATGCGAGAACTTCATGCTTCACTGTGAAAAACGCCGGAATGGTTATGCAACACTGCTATGCCCGTACATTCAAACTCGGATACCTAGAAGTCGGAAGTGACAGTCCAGTAAGTGGACATGGAACATTAGCGCGGCTGTGAGCTTGCATCCGGGAGATAGTGGGTTCGAACCCCACTGTCGGCAGCCCTGAAGATCGTTTTCCGTGATTTCCCATTTTCTCACCAGACAAATGCTGGGGCTGTAACTTAATTAAGGCCACGGCCGCTTCCTTCCCAGTCCTAGCCCTTTCCTGTTCTATCGTCGCCATAAGATCTATCTGCGTCGGTGCGACGTAAAGCCACTAGCAAAAAAAAAAAAGTGGCGTGTGCGAAGATCATCAAATGGCACTGGGAAACAAGAAACAGGTGAACGCAAAACTAAATGAAAATATTTATATTTTACGAAATGTTTCAAATAGTTCAAGTTCAGTTTGGGCAGAATTTTTCCAAATTGTGGTTCCTCTGACAAATAAGTACGTTGGTTATGTTCAATGTCTGCAATGATTTGCCGTTCGTATAAAAGTAGTTCCACTTCGTCTCTCAGAAGACACACTTTGCCAAATCCAGACTTACGACGGTATCCAAAGAAGCCAAGGACAGCATTTTGAAGGTATGTTTACTTTTCCATGCGCTTGATTTAAGACCTTTCAAGTTGTGGAAGTGAAAGACTCCATTAATCCAGCAAACGAGCTGCTGGAGTTGTACCTGCTGACATACTACCGTCAACAGGTCAAATGCTCAGCTTTACTAATAATGTTGTTAGCTTTACGTCCCACTAACTACCTTTACGGTTTTCGGAGACACTCCTAACTACCGAAATTTAGTCCCGCAGGAGTTCTTTTACGTGCCAGTAAGTCTACCGACACGAGGGTGACGTATCTGAACACCTTAAAATATCACCAGACTGAGCCAAGATCGAACCTGTCAAGTTGGGGTCAGAAGGCCAGCCGTCTGAGCCACTCAGCCCAGCGCTCAACTTTATTGGCCTAGTCAAGAGAGAGTTTTCATCTCGTGTAAAGGAGACATAATGTTCTCTTAAAACATATATGTGGACTGACAAATAAAAACAGCATGATTCGGTTACATTCCACCACAGAGATGTCAGTTGAGACTTTCAAAATATGTGCTTTTCACGACTATATTTCCGGAAAACTGGATTAAAATTGGAGAGGAATAAGAGATACTGTGAGTCACAACGAAACTCAAGTTGTTGTTTGAGTCTTCACCCATAGACTGGTTTGATGCAGCTCTCCATGCCACCCTAGCCTGTGCTAACCTTTTAATTTCTACATAATTGCTGCATCCTACATCTGCTCTAATCTGCTTGTCATATTCATACCTTGGTCGACACTGACTGAGCAAATGACATGGGATAGCAGAGCACTGACGCGCAGGTGTGTTGTCTGCGCACCACACGCCCCCTGTGCCAGCGGCAGTTGTATAGGAGACCTTGTGAGCAGTGGCTGTGCATGTGACAGGTGTAACATGGAACGTCATCGTGAGTTGACACCGTTCGAACGGGGTATGGTGGTCGGTGCCCGACGGATGGGAAGTGCGATTTCGGAAGTGGTGCGGGAATTCGGCTTCACACGATCAACCATGTCCAGGGTGTATCATGAATGGTTGAATGCGGGTGTCAACGTCCACAACAGACGAACGACCGGCCGTCCAGCCACCCTTGATGACCGTGACCGGCGACATCTGAGAGGGATTGTCAATAATGACAGACGAGCAACCGTGCAACAAATCACGGCTCAATTAAACACAGGCCATGCTAGACACGTCTCCTAGTGGAAAATCCATACGAACATGGGTTCTATGGGGTATGGGAGCCGGCGCCGCACACGGGTGCTACTGTTAACCCAACGTCATCGGGCACAACGACACGCATTTGTCGCCAGTCACCAGGGATGGACACTGGAACAATGGCGTAACGTGATATGGTCGGACGAATCACGATTTCAACTGCACCATGCCGATGGGAGGCACCGTGTATGACGCAGACCACATGAAGCGATGGATCCCGCCTGCCTCGAAGGTGTGGTCCACGGCGCTGGTGTCTCTGTTATGGTCTGGGGTGCATTTTCGTGGTATGGAATGGGCCCCCTAGTTGTTCTGGATATTATTATCTCTAACAATGATCATGGATATTGTTGAATTGTTCCCAAAATACAGCTGCAATATCGATCACAACATTATTTGGAAAGTACACACCATTTCGACTATTTACATTTATTAATTACCGGTAGTTTAAGATTTTGCTTTGAGTTGATAGTTGTGTTAACATCGAGGCTAAAACACTGAGCATGAAATAAAGTTTGAATTGGATGGTTCAAATGATAAAGGGTGGTGGAATGTGAAATATCGGTGTTTGCTGAGTTATGAGGATGGTTGTTCGCTTGTACCTCTTCTTAAAATATAGGCCTAATCAGCCCTAATAATTTTGTATATTTAAGGGATAAAAGTTGAGTTTATCTTCATATCGTAATTCCCTCCCCTGCGAAGCCTTGGGAGTCTCTCATTTTCACGCCCTTCGTGGCCGTCTCTCCTTTATTTTGCTAATAACTTAATTCTGCAAAGTGTCGCACCTTTTTAATTTTCACCCTGAGTAGTGTTAATAGGTAGTTGCCAAGTTACACTGACTGACAGAGCAAATGCAACACCAAGAAGGAGTGGTCAGAACTTTATGCCAATTGCAGGGTAGACTGACGTCACTGAGGTATGCTCATGATGTGAAATGCGCCGCTGTGCTGCGTACGTAGCGAACGATAAATGGGACACGGCGTTGGCGAATGGCCCACTTCGTACCGTGATTTCTCAGCCGACAGTCATTGTAGAACGTGTTGTCGTGTGCCACAGGACACGTGTATAGCTAAGAATGCCAGGCCGCCGTCAACGGAGGTATTTCCAGCAGACAGACGACTTTACGAGGGGTATGGTGATCGGGCTGAAAAGGGCAGGTTGGTCGCTTCGTCAAATCGCAGCCGATACCCATAGGGATGTGTCCACGGTGCAGCGCCTGTGGCGAAAATGGTTGGCGCAGGGACATGTGGCACGTGCGAGGGGTCCAGGCGCAGCCCGAGTGACGTCAGCACGCGAGGATCGGCGCATCCGCCGCCGAGCGGTGGCAGCCCTGCACGCCACGTCAACCGCCATTCTTCAGCATGTGCAAGACACTCTGGCTGTTCCAATATCGACTAGAACAATTTCCCGTCGATTGGTTGAAGGAGGCCTGCACTCCCGGCGTCCGCTCAGAAGACTACCATTGACTCCACAGCATAGACGTGCACGCCTGGCATGGTGCCGGGCTAGAGCGACTTGGATGAGGGAATGGCGGAACGTCGTGTTCTCCGATGAGTCACGCTTCTGTTCTGTCAGTGATAGTCACCGCAGACGAGTGTGGCGTCGGCGTGGAGAAAGGTCAAATCCGGCAGTAACTGTGGAGAGCCCTACCGCTAGACAACGCGGCATCATGGTTTGGGGCGCTATTGCGTATGATTCCACGTCACCTCTAGTGCGTATTCAAGGCACGTTAAATGCCCACCGCTACGTGCAGCATGTGCTGCGGCCGGTGGCACTCCCGTACCTTCAGGGGCTGCCCAATGCTCTGTTTCAGCAGGATAATGCCCGCCCACACACTGCTCGCATCTTCCAACAGGCTCTACGAGGTGTACAGATGCTTCCGTGGCCAGCGTACTCTCCGGATCTCTCACCAATCGAATACGTGTGGGATCTCATTGGACGCCGTTTGCAAACTCTGCCCCAGCCTCGTACGGACGACCAACTGTGACAAATGGTTGACAGAGAATGGAGAACCATCCCTCAGGACACCATCCGCACTCTTATTGACTCCGTACCTCGACGTGTTTCTGCGTGCATCGCCGCTCGCGGTGGTCCTACATCCTACTGAGTCGATGCCGTGCGCATTGTGTAACCTGCATATCGGTTTGAAATAAACATCAATTATTCATCCGTGCCGTCTCTGTTTTTTTCCCCAACTTTCATCCCTTTCGAACCACTCCTCCTTGGTGTTGCATTGCCACTGTCAGTCAGTGTAATACAGGATCGTAATCTATTTGTTTCGTTATAAACAAAAAGTTGGATGATTATATTTGTCATATTTTTATATTTATAATTCTGCGTAAAAATGTATTGTAAATTAAGGTTTACTGTGCTTTGATTTCCTAAAATCTGTACAATTGCTTGAATATCATTACCATGAAAGTGTGCAAAATAAAACATAATAATAATTAAAAATATTTTTAGCGTATGGTTTTTTGTGCCGGGATTTTCCGCGGACATGCTCAGTTTGCCAGTTCTCAAGCTGCTTTTCGCCCATAGCCTTTCCCTGAGAGCTAGAGGGGGGCCGCGGCCCCACCTTGCCCCCGGGTATGGGCGCCCTTGGCTATAACTGGCCGTGTAGCCAATCCACTGAGCTAACCTGTTCGGTAATAATAATAATAATAATAATAATAATAATAATAATAATAATAATAATAATAATAATAATAATAATAATAATAATAATAATAATAATGTATGTATGTATGTATGTATGTATGTATGTATGTATGTATGTATGTATGTATGTATGTATGTTTAATCCTCAGCCCGAAGGCTGGTTGGATCCTCAACAGTTCCGCCATCAGCTGTCATAGATGGCCTAGGCATCACTGAAGAGGCGTACTAGGGAAATGAGGAGTGAGGTAGTTTCCCGTTGCTTTCCTCTAATAATAATAATAATAATAATAATAATAATAATAATAATAATAATAATAATAATAATAATGGGAGAACAAGAAAAATCTACAACAACAAAAATGTATGTCTCTCCTCATTAAGATTAAACATTACAATACTGTAATCAAACCTGAGGCTTTATAAGCAGGGGAAACTCTATCGCTTCATAGAAAGTGCGAGCTCGAAAATATCCTAAAAGAAGAGCAAAAATCATGAGGACAATTTTAGGACCAAGACACGCGGAAGAAGGGTACTGCCTCCAATCCCGGAAATCCACAGAAAAGTGATCTAATATTGCGGCAGACCTCAGGAAAAAGAAGGCTAAAATTTTATGGACATGTTCAGAGGCTTCCAGAAACCAGACTAACCCACCAAATTCTTGAAAGAGTTGATAAACTGAAGAATATACCTTGGGCAAGCAAACAAAAGCGGACATGAAGAACGCGCAAATTCAACCTGAAGAAATTTTGAATTGAAATATATATAGAAAGAAAATTGACAAGTTGGAAGTTATTCCAGAGAATGAAGTACTAAACCAAGTGGATTGAAGAAAGGAAGAGGATCCGCAAACGAAATCATAATTAAGCTTCGTGTGTTCCGAAAGGAACCATTCACGCATAATAATAATAATAATAATAATAATAATAATAATAATAATAATAATAATAAAAATAATAATAATAATAATAATAATAATAATAATAATAATAATAATAATAATAATAATAATAATAGAACTTCAAGAACAACACAAGAAACTTCTATAAGAGCTTCAAATCAAAGCTTAGAAAATATTCTCCATCCACTACCTTCTTCAATAACGATTCCGGTAAACTGATTCTGGACAACAAACCAAATTGTGAACATTTGGCCAAATACTTTAAAGTATTACTGAACTGCGAACCTCCAAAGAAAGAGATGTCCTTCCATGAACCCCAATCCAAACTTTTCGACTCAGCCCCACCAGACAAAGAAGAAATAAAAGAAATAATTAAGAACCTCAAAAACAACAAAACCGGGCGAGTTGGCCGTGCGCGTAGAGGCGCGCGGCTGTGAGCTTGCATCCGGGAGATAGTAGGTTCGAATCCCACTATCGGCAGCCCTGAAGATGGTTTTCCGTGGTTTCCCATTTTCACACCAGGCAAATGCTGGGGCTGTACCTTAATTAAGGCCACGGCCGCTTCCTTCCAACTCCTTGGCCTTTCCTATCCCATCGTCGCCATAAGACCTATCTGTGTCGGTGCGACGTAAAGCCCCTAGCAAAAAAAAAAAAAAAAAAAAAAAAAAAACATCCGGTAAAGATTCAATCGTGGCGGAACTTCTAAAATACTCAGGGACCAAAGTATTAGAACATTTAGTGAGACTCTTCCAAAAGATTTGGGAAGCGGAAAAGATACCAGATGAAAGGAAAGATGCTATCATTTACCCGTTACATACAAAAGGAGACAAAACTAATGTTAACAACTATAGAGGCATATCACTCCTCTCAGTCGCATACAGGATATTGTCCAAAGCGCTCCAGAATAGAATAGAGAATCACATAGATCAAGAGTTGGGGGAATACCAAGCAGGATTCAGGAAAGGACGGTCATGTGCGAAGCAGATATTTACCATCAAGACTTTAATCAAAACTAAACTTTAACAGCAGACAAGAAGGTAATCATGTCATTTATAGATTCAAAAAGGCATATGACTCTGTCGACAGGGACACATAAATAAAACTGATGAAAGAATTTGGAATTGATGACAAAATAACTAACATAATACAACAGACATTAACAAACACCCGGTCACAAGTGAAATTCCTTGGAGAGCTATCGAAACCGTTTGAAATCAAGACAGGTGTGAGGCAAGGAGATGGCCTCTCCCCAGTCCTTTTCAACTGCGTCTTAGAGAAGGTGTTAAGGGAATGGCGAAAAGAAATGAGTCAGCAACATATCCTGAATGGAATCAAGATAGGCAAAAAGGATGGACTTAAATTTGAATATTGCATTTGCAGACGACTTAGTGTTCTACGCTGAAAATCTAGAGACTGCCACTACTCAGATAAAGGTTTTGCAAGAAACAGCAGAAAAGGCAGGACTGCAAATATCCTTTGAGAAAACTAAGTATTATCTGCGCACTTTTTAGCGATAGATTTACACTCTAGTGCTGAATCGGTCGACTTCGGTTATCTTCGAGATTCGTATTGGCAACCTTTAAAACACAGAAGAAAGAATCGCTTATTATCGCTGTGCGACATCTGGCGTACACTTAAGTACTCGTACTGTTATTGTTTACACAGCAAAGCCAAACTATAGAATTCATGCTAGGAACACGTTTCGCAACGGGAAATGTTATACAGTGTGTGTGTGTGACACAGTTGTTGGCGTAAGATAATAAAGGTTTAGAAAATTAATATCGATCGATCATATTATCGATTCAATTCAGATTTCATTTCCATTCAGTTGGCAGTATTACCGGAACCGACAGTGCTCCCTTCTTACTCTTCAACCGAGTACAAAAATCTATCACTAAAAAGTGCGCGTACAATACATGAACATAGATCCCAAAGAACCAACATCGACAATAAAGACCAAGTATGGTGACATAAAGAGAGTCCACAAATTCAAATACCTTGGGGAGATTCTGTCTTCTGACAACAACGAGAAGCCAGCTATCGAAGAAAGGGCTACTTTTTTTTTGCTTGCTATTTTGCTTAACATCGCACCGACACAGATATGTCTTATGGCGACGATGGGATAGAAAAGGTCTAGGAAGTGGAAGGAAGCGGCCGTGGCCTTAATTAAGGTACGGCCCCGACATTTGCCTGGTGTGAAAATGGGATACCACGGAAAACCATCTTCAGGGCTGCCGACAGTGGGGCTCGAACCCACTATGTCGTGATTACTGGATACTGGCCGCACTTAAGCGACTGCAGCTATCGAACTCGGTCGAAGAAAGAGCAAAGAAGATGGAGATTGCATTCAGACACTATAATACCGTGGTGAAACCCGAATACCTGTATGCAGCAGAGAAGGGACTGCCGAAATAGAAAAGAAAGAACGTACATTTCTGAGGGAAATTCTCGGAGCCAAGAAAGCAACAGGAAATGAGTTTACCTTCCGTTTGAGATCAAATCAAGAGCTTTATGAAAAATGCGAGAACATTTCAACCTCGATAAGAAAAAGGCGAATGACTTTCTATGGACACTTCAGAAAAATGGGACCGGAACGTCTAGCAAATAAGATCCTCATCTTCCAGGAAACAAAAAAGATCCAAGCACCATGACTGAAAGAAGTTCATTAGGATCTTAAAATATGCGGCATTGAGGAGATATTACAAACAGAACAGTGTTCAGAAGGAAAATTGCGGAGGTGACGGGTCTGTTTGTAGAGAAACCCAGGAGAGCAAGAAGGGTGTTCTCAGATGAGGAACGAGCAAAAGCGAGCCAGAGAATGAAGGAGTTTTGGCGTAAAAAGAAAGAACATCAACAGTCAAGGAAGTTGTGTAGGCCTAACCGTCTCATAGGAGGTTGAAACGAGCCTAAATAAATAAATAAATAAATAAATAAATAAATAAATAAATAAATAAATAAATAAATAAATAAATAAATAAATAATAATGTTATGCCCGACAGATTACGTTTACGATTTTCAGAGAAGTCAAGGTGTCAGAATCTTATCCCGCAGGAGTTCTATGCAGATAAATGTACCGGCTCGAGTCTTACGTATCTGAGCACGTTCAATTTATACCGGACTGAGCCGGGGTCGAATCCGCCAACTTGAGCTCAGAAGGCCAGCTCTCCGTCTAAGCTGCACATCCCGGCACTATTCTAATATATTTATATCTCTTAATGATGAACATCTAACTCTCCAAGACTATAGCAACATAACTGAATGTTAAAAAAAAGATACTTTAGACTTTTTCGGAAATGAAATCTTATATGGAACAAACAGGTGCTCCTCTTCATGTTCATCCTCAAAATAATACCCCCTGCAGGGAGCATAAGTCACTAGTGATGGGACATTCGATTCATTTTACTGAATCGATTCATTTGATTCCGTTCACGTTACTGAATCGATACAGTGATCCGATTCACGCCACATTAGAGTCACCACTCCTACTGCATCTGTGTAGTATGTACTGGTAAGACAGCAGCAACAGCATTCAGTGCTCGCTGCTGCCATCTGGTCTTCATTACTATAAACTCCTTTCTTAGAAAAAAAAATGCTAGTCACTCTAATATATCGAAGGTTTCCGGCGACGCAGGATGGAAAAGATCTGGGATTAGGGAGGTAGCAGCCATGGCCGTAATTAAGGTACAGTCCCAGACCGTGGTGTGAAAATGGGGAAACTATGGAAAACCATCTGAACGGCTGCCGACGGTGGGACTCAAACCCACCATCCCCCGAATGCAAGCGCATAGCTACGCGATACTAACCGCACGTCCAGCTCGCTCAGTCATTTTTGAAACTGTATTTTTCTATCAGCAGAGGATTTTTTAAATCGTCATATTTTGTATAGGCTACCAGAGATATACAGTAGCCCACTGGTTTTCTGATTGAACAAACTGTTGGTTAAGTTATTGCGTCAGTCGGCTCACTTACTGTCCACATATGCTTGAAGTCTTGTGCAACGATGTGACATACGAACTGAGAGAATACTGAGTCGTTCATCCCAATATAAAACAGGTACTATTGAGTGGTCATGAGCATGACTCATAGTCATACGGCAGGCTAGAGTCTAGTTTAATTGTCAAGTGTCAACTAAGTTATAATACTAAGATTCATTAAACTATTAAATAGTATAACCTAATAGCCTACCTACTTCCTGGCTACTTTAGAACTATGTTTTGACTACCTTTTTAACACTGCAAATAAATCGACCTATTATTTAAACCTCCCCGTAAGAAGAGGATAGTAAATGCAATGAACCTTGTGTGTATTGTGTCTCACTGATCCATGACTGCGTACGATTCTTTCGGTGTGCTATGGCTCACTGTATGTCTCGCTGCAGCGGAAGCTCGGCTCTCCGCCAGTGTCCAGTGTGACGATAAGGAGCCGTGTGTATCTTGTGTCTCACTGAGCCGTGCTTTGCGCATGATTCTTTCGGTGTGCCATGATTCACTGTCTCGCTGCAGCGGAAGCTCGACTCCCCGCCAACGTCCAGTGTCCCGCTAGTGAGCCGTGAGTGCACCATTCAGCACTGTCCGCTGGGAGTAAGCTGAATCGTGTGCCGTGAACACGCCGTTCCTGTGAATCGATTCACTCGGACACTTGAATGAATCGATACACTGCTTCGAATCATGCATTCAGTAGCCAACACTATAAGTCACGTCACAAATACACGCGCGTAGCCAAGTCGTGCCCGCTATGTTTCTGTCCAGGTTGTACGGTAGATTACTGTTCTGGATCGCGGAGTGAAACCTATTTGCAATCCAATATTACACAATATTTTCATCGACGATCTGTTGACAGGATTCGTAAATGAGAAATTTCGACAGTATCCTAGATTTTTTTTTTTAAACATCCTAAAAGTTTTGAGTTTTTCTCATTTTGAAGTCGCATCATCATAATATTATTCTAATAATAAAACAAGTAAAAACCACTGCAATCGAAATGAATGTTGTGATGGCAGTCGAGCAAATTCGCTGCACTATACGGGGTGTGTAGTTGTAAGCTTGCAGATCCACCATTGATAGCAGAGTGGGTCTAGTGGGTCTCGGCCCATAAGTGGCCACGGCTGGTCCGTGGTCAAGCAGCTCTGCACTCTTACCGGCGAACCGAGCAGAGGAGGGGTGGCCACGGCTCTAACGTGGCTCTACACCTCTGCATTCGGGAGACGGGACAGGCCCTGACCTCACGGCTGGCCCCAACCGTCGGCTGTCCTGATAATGGTTTTCCGTGATTTTCCATTCTCCTGCACTAAGGCGAGTGCCGCGAAAGTTCTTAATATAGGCCACGGCCGCCAACCCCCTCACCTTCTCCGAGCATCTCCTTCACCGTAACAAATCTCCCGGCCTGAGAGACGGCGTCACCGTCTGAAGAGGCCCGCCTTCCCCTTCAGGGAGGAATGAAAACATTTTAGTAGTAGTAGTAACCTGAAACTGTTTTCCCATGGTTCCTCAGCAGGCAAATGTCGAGGCTGTAACACGACGGGTACATTGCTACTAGTAAATGTTTTCATTCCTCCCCTGAAGGAGGAGGCGGGCCACTTAGACGGTGACACCATCGCGGTGAAGGAGATGCTCGGAGAAGGTGAGAGGGTTGGCGGCCGTGGCCTATACTAGGAACTGCCCCGGCATTCGCCTTAGTGCACGAGAATGGAAAACAACTGAAAATCATTCTCAGGACAGCCGGCGGTGGGGACCAGCCTCTCTTCGTCTCCCGAATGCAGAGGCGTAGAGACACGGCAGAACCGCGGCTATCCCTGCTCTGCTCGGTTAGTCGGTCCGACCAGCCGTGGCCACTTGTAGGCAACCGCCGACTGGCCGGTACATTTCCAGTCTTAACTTCTTCCGTTATCAGAACTGCCGCTAAGTAGGCTTTAAGATCTTCTTGCTCTGGCTACACAATAGATCACAGTTGTGGAACTAACTTAATATATAACCCAAAATCTTACAACATATTACATCACGAAACTCGATTGATGTCAAATCTCACAATAATAGTGTTCACAATACTAACCTGACTTCCACCGAAGCAAGGAAAATACAATCTTCCCTTCGTGTCAATGGTCATGCCATCTGGGTGTCCTTCAATTCCATTGGCCTTGAAGTCAAAGAATGTTCGTCGATTAGCTGTAACATAAGCAGTGTTGATTAACGCAACCTAAATGGAGGCCTAAAGGGTATTGCTATTGACTGTACAGACGTGCCATGGCGCCAATGGGATATGACAGGCCTAGGAATGGAAAGGAAGTAACCGTGACCCTTAACTGGTGAGATAGGGTTTGTTGAACCCCACCAAAAATACAAGCCCCCAGTGTAGCCAGGTAGCTTTCAGTCACTTTATCGCCAGCCGTCTAAAAGAGAGAATGTGATGAAATGGCGTATGGCTTTTAGTGCCGGGAGTGTCCGAGGACAAGTTCGGCTCGCCAGGTGCTGGTCTTTCGATTTGACACCCGTAGGTGACCTGTGCGTCGTGATGAGGATGAAATGATGATGAAGACGACACATACACCCAGCCCCAGTGCCAGTGAAAGTAACCAATGATGGTTAAAATTCCCGACCCTGCCGGGAATCGAACCCGGGACCCCTGTGACCAAAGGCCAGCACGCTAACCATTTAGCCATGGAGCCGGACAGAGAATGTGATAATACCGCGGCTTGAATTTAGAATTATTATTGCCATTCTTTGCGCATCAGAAGTTCACCAAATCCCAGCTCACCAGATACGTAACACTTTTATGCCTCAGTGATTAATATGGTTTGCTGTGGGTAATGTAGTCTCCAAGCTTTTATTACATAAGCCTACAATATTTATTTTTATTTTTGTAATGGCATCCTCGAAAACAGCTTTGACTATGAATGATCCTGCGTTCGGGAACTGGGTAAATTATATTGTCTACGCTAAAGAGAGCTATAACAGTGGCAATGAAGGTAATACATTTGCACCAGGTTTTCAAAACTATTATGACGGTGAAACAAAACAAAGGTATCTCCACCGGGCGAGTTGGCCGTGCGTTTAGGATCACGCAGCTGTGAGCTTGCATTCGGGAGATAGTGGGTTCGAATCCCATTGTCGGAAGACCTGAAGATGGTTTTCCGTCGTTCCCCATTTTCACACCAGGCAAATGCTGGGACTGTACCTTAATTAAGGTCACGGCCGCTTTCCCATCCCTGCGTAGTCGAAAACCTTCAATGTACCAGTGTGACGTTAAACCACTAGAAAAATAAAAATAAAACATCTCCAAAAAGAGAGGATGAATCAGGGGAGGAATCATCAGATGTTCTGCTTAGAAAACACCAATCTATGGCATATGTACAGAGAAATTTTACATTGATTGTACCCTATAAACTTGCCTTCTTATAAAGCAATGAAATTTTTACTCTCACTATGATAGTGAATAGATGTTACAATTTGCTTTATGTCGCACCGACACAGATAGGTCTTATAGCGACGATGGGATATGAAAGGGTTAGGAGTTGGAAGGAAGCTACCGTAGCCTTAATTAACGTACAGCCTCGGCATTTGTCTGGTGTGAAAATGTGAAGCCATCTTCAGGACTGTCGACAGTGGGATTCGAACCCACTATCTCCCGAATGCAAGCTGATAGCTATGTGACCCAAACGATGCAGCACTTGCTCGGTTGAGTAGATGTTAGTTAGATGTTGATATAAATAAAATATCAGTGAATTTCTCCTCAATTATTTGAAATTACTTTTTAAACAGAAAGTGACTTTGTTGACATTTTTCTCAATATCCACATTTGAAATTATGATTTGCAATTCCTATACATGCCAATTTCTAACATTTTGTTACTTGCAGTTTTCCCGTTAAGGACAGTTTTCACGCTGGTGTAACAAATGCCACCTCACCAGACAAATCACTAAAACATCACTTCACCAGTCAAGGGTTAATCCAGGTACAGCCCCAGCCAGCATTTGTCTGGTGTAAAACAGGGATACCACGGAGAATCACCTTCATGGCTGCCGACATTGGAGTTCGAACTCACCATCTTCCGAATGCAATCTCGCAGCTATGTGACGCAACCCACGTTCCTTTTTAGACACACTCCCAATGGAAGTAAAATGAACTGGCGTATTGCTTTTACATAGTGCCGGGAGTGTCCGAGGACAATTTCGGCTCGCCACATGAATGTCTTTTAATTTGACTCCGTAGGAGACCTGCACGTAGTGATGAGGATGAACCCGGGACCCCTGTGACCAAGGACAAGCACGCCAACCTTTTAGCCATGGAGCCGAACTCAATAGAGGTCAACTGCATGTAGGCTATCTTCTTAACCACATACCAGCCATCCAGCCAACCTTACATTTCTGGTAGTGCCAGGAATCGAACCTGAGCCTCAGGAGACAGCAACTAATAGCGTTAACCGTTATACTACGGGGGTGAACATCTGACATATTCGAGGGCTGTACCTCAGTTAAAACTACAGCCGTTTCCTTCCCAAACCTAGCACTTTCCAACCCTATCGTCGCCGAAAATTAACCTGAGTTTATAGTGCGTCGTTAAACTGAGAGAAAAGCAAATTAAAATAATAAAAGCGGATGACCTAAAAGCTTATCGGTATAAAAGTCACGCTTAAGTTAGAGGAATTTGACTAGTCAAACGTGTCTGTTACCGAGGCCTGCCGCGCACCTTTTACAGGCAGTGGCATGAATGATGGGATGTAAACATCTAAGATCAGGTCGAAACTGATTGCAATTTATCGCTTCTGGCACATTAGTGAAATGAAAGTAATAATTTAACACCACGCTCACGGATAGAATAGCTCCATGGCGGTAAAAGACGATGATAGTTCGACATAAGGTAGGCTCAGCATGAGCAGGGAAGAAGTCTGTGCTCATATACTGCACTCCAGATCACATCTTCCTCCGCAGGTGCTATCAGAAGAAACGTTAATTCTTTATTAATTCTTGTACTGGATAACGATTTCCTGCTCCGCCCCCCTCCTACGGCCTGTCTCGAACCATCCTACCCTCTGGTAAAATCATAAATCACACAGTGATCAGTATAGACAGACTTGATTCAGCAAATAGACATCTGTAGTTATTGATTATGTTTATAGAAAATCAATAATAGGAAAAGGGGTGATGTATTTATGAGTTTAATGAACCCTCAAAGTATCGTGGGAAAGAAACATACAACAACATGAATAATAATAATTATCAGAGAGATAACAATAAGACGTCTTTAAAACATAAACAAAGTTCAAGGAGTTTGTATACGTATATTACTACTCGAGTCCGCCACACACTTCCTCCGCTGTGACAGCGTCCATGTATTTTCGAGGGAAGGTGACCCTTCGACCTGATCTGGTGATCCGTGGTGCAGGTGTATTGGGTTGATTGCTGCCTGTCGTCTTCTGAAGGTTGACAATCATTGGAATAGAATTCGACGGAATGTCAAAAGTGGTTTGTCCAGATGTGTCTTCCATGTTACCCGATGATTGGTTTGTCAGAAGGAAGGCAGGTTTCAATCTATCAGTGCCAATAGTTTGTTTCCTTGTTGGCATCTTCACCTCGAAGTGTTTGTCACTGCGAGACAGGACTGGATATGGCGGTCATATGGTGATTGAAGAGGTGTTCTGACCGCATCATGTCGAACGAAAACGAATTTGCTCACCATCAGCCGTGGGTGAATAAATATCATTTTGTGGTCGTGATGTTCTTTTGGGATTGGTCTTAGGTTCCTCAACTGTTCCCTCAATTTGAAAACGAAGGTTGGGATGTCAGTTACACTGAAGAAAATGGAAATTGCAACACCCAGAAGGAGTAGTGCTACATTGCTGCAATTGAACATGCAGGACGAGTGTTCCGTTTTGATTCGATGATTTCAGGTCCCACTGACCGCATGTTTGCACAACAATCAATACAGGATGTGCCCACGACGAGCTGCAATACATTGATGAATTCGTCGAGGCATGGAGTCAATAAGGCCCTGGATCGCTTCCTGAGGAATTGTGCCCCATGCTTGCTGCACTGCACGGGTCAGTTGTTCCAGAGTTGTGGGTGGCTGAGGACGGTTGGCCAGTTGACGACCCATCATGTCCCACACATGCTCAATAGGACTGAGGTCTGGGGATCTGGCGGGCCATTCTAAGGTTGTGATGTCGTGGAGAGCTTCTCTGGAGATGCGTGCAATGTGAACCCGGGCATTGTCCTGCTGAAACATCCCATTAGCAATGTTCGCCATTATAGGGACAACCACTGGATTGAGTACCCTGTCAACGTACTGTCGAACAGTCATAGTGCCCTCAACAAGCACTAATTGTGATTTCACATTAAAGCCAATAGCTCCCCAGACCATAATGCTTGGTGTTGGCCCTGTGTGCCTCTCGACAATAAGATCTGGGCGGCCCCTCTCCCCGGTACGTCGGCGCACACGATTCCGGCGATCACACTGCGGGCAAGACAGAAGCGCAATTCATCACTAAAGACGACCCTATGCCATTCGTCGACCCACGTCGATCTTTCTCGACACCAGGCCAGCCTTACATGTCGCTGTTGTGGGGTCAATGGAACACCTTCTGCAGGGACACGGGCTCGTAAGCCAGCTACACGCAGGCGATTGCCAACTGTTTGTTGCGTAATGTGGGGTGCCACAGCTGTTCGAATTTGCGCTTCTGTTGCATGGGGTTCCATCCGGGCCATGCGAATGATGCGGCGATCCTCTCTCACAGTTACCTGTCGCGCTGGACCTGTGCCAGGTTCTACGAGTGTGGGTACCTTCATTTGACCACTGCTGCCATACACGTTGTAGCGTAGATGCCTGTCGGCCAACACGTGCAGCGACAGTCCTTAGCGATAATGCAGCCTCACACAGCGCAATTATCCGAGCCCTCTTAAACGGCGACAGTTGTTGATAGTGTGCTCTTCTATGTCGTCGAGGCATGTTTGGCGGGGAACACTTCACTGCACAGACTGCAAGTCAACTACGCTACACCATGGTCCGTATACTGGAGTTGATTCCTCCGCGACCAATCACGTGGGGAGACCTGTAGCAACAATCCAATGGGTCTGAAACTTTGATCGTTTACATACCTACACGGCATCGTTCCACATCTTGAAAATCAACACAAACGACCAATTCCTTCATGGTGTTGCAATTTGCATTTTCTTTAGTGTACTAATTTCTGTTCGTTGAGAAATGCTCCTGGTAACCTAATTGTGAATTGAGCCAATTCCACTGGCGAGGTATTGACCTGCGGAATTATGTAGGAACGAAGTCCTAACAAGACCAGAGGAAGCCTCGAAACCCAATCATCAGACATCTGTGCCTTCAAAGCAGATTTTAATTGACGGTGCCAGCGTTCAATTTTCCCATTTGCTGCCGGATGATATGCTGTAGTTCTAATGTGGACGATGCTCGGTGTGCTTGTGAGGCATTTGAAAAGTTGACATTCAAACTGCCTTCCGCGATCAGTAGTTATGGTATGAGGCAAGCCAAAACGAGATATCCATGCTGACACTATGGCAAATGAAACTGCTTCTGCTGTGATATCAGCTAATGGAACTGCTTCTGGCCATCGGGAGAAACGATCAATAATTATTAGTAAATAGCTATATCCTTGTGATGGAGGTAGTGGTCCAACTATATCCACGTTAATGTAACTGAATCTTGCTGCCGTTGGAGAATTATGTCCCACTACACTGTTGGTGTGTCTCCAGACTTTACTTCGTTGGCAAGGAATACACGCTGATGTCCAGGTCTTTAAGTCCTTTTTAGTGATGGTCAAATGAAGTGCTTTTTTTACTGAATTAATAGTTGCTTGAACCCCAGGGCGAGCTAGATTGTGTAGCGAGTTAAAAATTGCTTGTCGTAGTTGTTGAGGTACATATGGGCGAATCATATCTTCAGTCATGTCGCAAACAAGTTATTTACCATTGGGCAACATTATTGTTCGAAGTGCAAGTGACGTATTCTTAATGTGCGGAAGTTCTTCGTCACATTGTTGGCTTTCCGCTATTTGTCTCATGGTAACAGTTGGAGGTATAGTGATTAAAGCAATTCGTGAACAAGCATCAGCTGCGATGTTCTCCTTCCCAGTAGTGCAACGTATGTCTGTGGTGAACTGTCCGATGAAACTAATGTGTCGGATCTGACGTGGAGAAGCTTTGCCTGAACGTTGCTTGAAAATGAATGTGAGTGGCTTGTGGTCGGTGTAAATCGGGAAATCACGTCCTTCAAGCATGTACTGAAAGTGCTTCACCGCTGAGTAGGCCGCGAGGAGTTCTCTGTCGAAGGTTGAGTAATTCCTCTCTGCATTTGTCAGTTTCATGGAGAAGAATGCTAATGATTGCAGGTTATTCTTTGATTTGTTGCAAGGATGCACCAATAGCATAATCTGAGGTGTCTACCATTAAAATTAGAGGTAAATTTGAATATGGGTGAGCTAGAAATGCTGAATCGGCCAAGCTATTTTTAGGTCATTAAAGGCTTGTCGAAGATGTTCTGTCCAATTAATTTTTCTGGTGTCATTTTTCTTAGTCCCGTGGCGAAGGTTCAAAGGCTCTGCTTGTTTACTGGCTGCATTTGGTAGTGTTCTTCCGTAAAAATTAACGAGGCCAAAAAACAGGCGCAGTTCTTTTATTGTTGTAGGTAGCGGATAGTCAACAATGGTTTGTACTCGCTCTGGTAGTGGTCTGATTCCTTCTGCAGATATCACATATCCCAGAAAAGGTACTTCTGTTGAACTGAAAATGCATTTGTTCAGATTGATTCTGATGTTGAACTTACTGAGGCATTTGAAAATGCTTCCTGTACTCTTCTTCATCTTGTGATGCCACTAGGATGTCATCTATATAATAGTACACGAAATCGAGGTCTCTGAGTATATTGTCGATAATCTAAAGTTTGAGCCACATTACGGAGTCCAAACGGGAGTCGTAAAAATTCAAACAAACCAAATGGAGTTATCACTGCTGTCTTAGGTACATCATCCGGATGTACAGGGATGTGATGATAAGCTCTGACCAGATCTATTTTTGAAAATATTTGTTTTCCATGTAGTTGGCTGTTGAAATCTTGAAGGTTAGGAATAGGATATCTGACAGGCTTGGCGATTTTGAGAGCACGGTAGTCTCCGCAAGGTCTCCAGGATCCGTCTAAGTGGAGGGAACTTGCCCAGGCGCTCTTTGACGGCTGGCAGATTTTCATATTGATCATTTTGTTGGAACTCTGCTTTAGCTGCTTTGAGTTTATCTGGTGGTAGTCGTCGTGCCTTTGCTGTTACAGGATGTCCTGTGACAATGGTATGAAAAACAGAGGTATCTGGGATGTCGAAATGGACGTTTTCATGGAGCAAGTTGGGATATTTCTTTAGAATGTCAGCATGTTTTTGATCTGGTGGCATTACATAAACTGTTTCTATGCCCGAGAATTTAATCAATATGCCAGGTGTCTCTGCTGACGTTAATGGGTCAATGGGTCGCCTGTTCTTTATATCTACTATAAGGTTATGATGGTGAATGAAGTCGGCTCCGATAATCGGTGATTGCATATCTGCAATTACGAAATTCCATGTGAAATTGCGCCGTAAGCCCAAACTGTGTACTAGTAGACGCTCTCCGTAAATATTAATACCAGTGCCGTTGCTGCATAAAGTTTACGATCTTTTTTTTTTTTTTTTTTTTTTTTTTTGCGATCACTATCCGAAGGCGAAATCACAGAAATGTCAGCTCCGGTATCGACTAGGACTGCTTGTTGGAATTCTGTGCGGAAGGTGGTTGACATGAGCATGGGCTCTGACATTTCTTTGCCCTGCTGCGATATTTAAAGTGATACCAACATAATGCTCCATTAGGATTAAAACACTGGGCTCACCGGGACCTGTCTCGTGATCTTCTTGGTGAGGAACGAAATGAACGTGAGCTACTTCTTGAAGAACGTGACAGCGTTTTCAATTCATTGATTGTCAGTGTTAATTCAGCGATCTGCATTTCTAGTCTTGAGTTACGATCGTTACAGGCAACATTTATTTTATTGACTGCAGTGGTGGATTGTGCCTGCACGGTTTGCGCACAAACATTTAACCCTGGTTGTGAAATTTCAACAATTTTGTCAGCTATGGTGTCCAGATCATCTTTACTCGTAGCTAATATAGAACGTGCGGTAACAGGAAGCCGCTGCATAAACATGGTTTTCAAAAAATCGTCCTTGACTTGCATAGCGGCTAAAGTTCGCATCTCACGCTGTCGTAGGACAGGTATCCTAATTATGATAAAACCTTCAATACTCGTATTTTGAAGGTTTACATTTAACCGAAAGTATTACGTTATTATATTTATGTTTCGTGTCCATGGACGTATAACGTGCATATGCTTATCCTGGTTAACATAGCAACGGACGTACGGACACACAGACTTCCAATATGGCGTCAAGGAACAGCACCATTAGATCTCTGATGTGAAACATGTATAAATTCTATGTAGATTGTTTTAGAGAGCGATTGTTCGTTTTGTATTCGGAGAGAGGCACTGAATGTTTTCTTCTTCTGACAGGATAAGTTTCGTAGTGATAATAAAGTAGTTTTAGAAATACGTAAAAGTGTTCTCGTGTGATATTTTTATTGCGTAAAATAGAAAATCGCATATAGAGAACGATAACGCAAGAGCTGAGTTGGCTTCTTATCACCTCATTCTAATTCTGTTAATAATTTCGTCACTTTTCTATTTTCTGACTCTTCAAGTTCCTGAATTAGTCTTGCCGTAAGCTCTGTGAACGGAGTGGTAGATAATGGTCGAGATAAAAAGTCGGAAATTAATTCCACAATATCCGCTTCTAATGACGCAACAACATGATTAAATTTCGTGGTTTCGTTAGTGATACCCAACGTAGTAAACTGTGTTTCAACTTGAAGAAACCATACCTTTATGTTGTTGTTTTTATTTCAGATGGGCGGAATCTTCACTGAAACGCGAGCAATACCCGCTTCGTTCCATACTGTTGTTGGCGGTGGATTTGCTTCGTTGCTGGCATCTGTCATTTTCACACTTGACTAACCACAAAAGTGTGTCCCGCGCCGTATTTTTAATCACGTCGGGGTCACCAATGTAGTTATTGATGATATTCATAGAAAATCAATAATAGGAAAAAGAGTGATGTATTTATGCGTTTAATGAACCTTCAAAGTATCGTGGGAAAGAAACGTACAACAACATGAATAATAATTATCAGAGAGATAACAATAAGAAGTCTTGAAAACATAAACAAAGTTCCAGGAGTTTATATACATACTGTATATTAATACTCGAGTCCGCCACACATCCTTATCCTGAGAGAAAGTTTAATAATAATTTTAAAATTCCCGAGAGAAGGTGCCCTTGATCGCCTCTAGCAAAAGACATTATTTTGTTGGAACAAATGATCCCCATCTCACCAATATAATCCGCTAGAGGTGGATAGAACAGCATGCAATTGAATACTGAAGATCGCCTGGTATCATATAACAATTTTAAAGTAATCCTATGCTTAAAATATCGTCCCTGGAAAGACAAAGTACCGTAAGCGACATTTTCGTGCAAATTGAGGTTACGGTGTTATAGCCTACTGTACGTCAATCGGACTCCACTGCATATGCTGGCAAAATCTTGTAAGCGTCAATAAAAACAACGTATTAAAAGTTACGGTACCGTAACCACCATCAGTGATATAAGCTACAGAAGACCAGGTTATCGTAAGTGACAAGGTTTAATTCTGGAAGGAACGTGAGATGCGTCCGTCTCATTGTTCGTGATTGTTGTCGGTCAATGCTGTAGTATATACACGTTTTATAACTGCCTCAAATAAATTTGGCACTTGAAACATAAGGGTACGAACATGCCGAGTGGATTACTCCTCGCTCAGTGCTCAGCACTCCTTTCTCTTCACACAAGAAGCTGAGAGATGCAAAACAAACCCATATATTTCAATAGTGTCGTTCATGTCGGCACTTCACTCATCCCTCTTCTCTCCGCTCCTCCCTCAAGAATCAAATCGGTTTGATGTGCTTCTTGACCGCTGCGCTGTTCTGTGATCGGTTGGCTCAAGGCCACGACCGCCTACGGCCTGCGTTCATTGAAAGTAAAATATCAATATCGACGATGGGATAGGAAAGGCCTTGGAATGGAAAGGAAGCGGACGTGGCCTTAATTAAGGTACAGCCCCAGCATTTTGCCTGGGGCATATTCCACAAACGTATGGTCTTGTACATTATAAGTTATTAGTGTGGGTTTTTGTAACGTATGGAGTTGTACATTTCTGTTCCACAAAAGATTGAAAGTCTCTTGTATATTACTAGTGAATTGTTGCAAGTTTTACAAGTGACGATATATCTCTGTTTTTCTTCTTCTTCTTGTTGTACGTCGCACCGACACAGATAGGTCTTATGGCGACGATGGGACAGGAGAGGGCCAGGAATGGGAAGTAAGCGGCCGTGGTCTTAATTAAGGTACAGCCCCAGCATTTGCCTGGTGTGAAAATGGGAAACCACGAAAAACCATTTTCAGGGCTGCCGACAGTGGGGTTCGAACCTACTATCTCCCGAATACTGGACACTGGCCGCACTTAAGCGACTACAGCTATGGAGCTCGGTGACGATATATCAATAAACATACTGCGTCATAGCATGAATCAGCTGTTTATCTTCGTATTCCATTCGTTGAATTGGGTTATGCTTGCCTCATTTATCGTAATATCGTATTTTACGGTACGTTATGCAGCAAAGATTCAAAGAACTCTAATATTTCTGTGAATTTCTTAATGCTACAATGTTATTTTTCAGTTTATTTCTTTGGTGATAGGAAATTACTCCGTTCTTATCCCCCAATCTGTTCTTCCGCGATCCTCGCATATGTTCCACGATAGTCTGACATACCTTGGTCTGTCATTAGGAATCAGATGCCGCCAAACTTAATTGTTACAAAATTGCAAACTCTGCATGAATTATTAAAATGATGTCAAGAGAAACGAAGTTATTCATTTTGAAGGAAATACAAATAAGGAAAGAGATTCTTTTCGATGCACGCCACTAGTCGCCCACGGCTAATAGCTTACGATACTTTGCATTTCCAGAGACGATATATTATTTAGTTTCCAATACTTTGTCAACTTAGTTGCTGTTAAACCTCACACATCATTATGTGAAAACTGAGAATAACTAACACCAGACATATGTAGGTCAACTGTGTACTCACAAACTTCTCCCTTTTCAGGATCAAAGTCCATGACATCAACTCTCCAGGTAAAGGTGTCCGTGTAGTACATGAGCCTGCCGTCCACACTCCACGTCAGTCCGTTGCTGCACGAGATTTCTTGAACATGAGACGTGACTGTTCTGTTCTTGGACAGACTGAAGAGTGCACCGTTGTTCATTACGAACTGGCCAGGGCCTTTCTTCGCTCCCATAGTTCCTGAAACATCATATTACAGATTTATAGGATATCTTGCTTTCCAGGCTCAAGCCTCCATTTCAGATGATAACTCCTGAGGAGAGTAGTTCCCTGACTTTCTACGAGTATACATTGAAGCTATGAGGGCCGATAACACATAGAAAGACTCCTTCACAGATAAAATTAATTGATAATTTGATAGGCTTTTACGGCCCGAAATACTAGACGCAGACTAATAGCGTTTTGGGCGGATGCCGAGTAAAAGGAGACAAATTTTAGTAATACTCGACGTGTTAAGAATGCCTTGCTTCGCTCATTTAGAAGTAACTCACAACTGTTCTATTATTATTATTATTATTATTATTATTATTTTCGATTTTGGTCATCTCAGGACCAAAAAAAGTTGTTCCTTGTTTTGCTATTTGCTTTACGTCGCACCGACACAGATAGGTCTTATGGCAACGATGTTATAGGAAAGCACTAGAGCTGGAAAGGAAGCAGCCGTGGCCTTAATTAAGGTACAGCCCCAGCATTTGCCTGGTGTGAAAATTAGAAACCACAGAAAACCATCTTCAGGGCTGCCAACAATGGGGTTCGAACCCACTTGCTCCCGGATGCAAGCTCACAGCTGCGCGCCCCTAACCGCTCGGCCAACTCGCCTGGTACCACGGAAAGTAAAACTATGCATTCGTCCTGACCCTTTTTTTTCTTTCTTGACTTCCAATAGTTCTTCATCCTCATCTCTTGTGTCCAGATGTTATTACCTTTCCTCTTCTCCTTATCCTGGGGACCCTTGACATTTTGTATCAATCTTCTGAAAGTTGTTCTGTCTTGTATTATATGGTCTGTTATTCCAATCTCTGCCATATCTTTCTTTACTCCTTGGACCTACTTGCTCTTGTAAACAGTAGCGGCGATTAGAAAACATAATATTTGTATTCCATTTTAGCCGGCTGAAACTAGGAATTATAGGAATTATTTTAAAAAAGCCATTTGTACAAGCCCTGTTGTCTTATCAGCTAATTCTTTCCTTATTTTAACAAAATTATTAACGGTAATACGCATAAAATGTCGTTCGTCGCCGCTAATCGATTTGTACGACGCCACAGCAAGCAGTGGAGACTTTGCATATGCTGTGAGGAAGGGTAGCATGTTTGTTTTTTTGCCTAGGTCATGGGCACTGAGGTGTGATTAACCAAGGCCAACTAGATATACAGGCCATAAGGCTCCCCCTCCACTTCGGGCGCTACGTCACACTAGTCGCCAGCCGCTTCACTTCTCGCCAGTGACTTATAAGCTGATCTGAACTTCGCAGCAGTGTGGCTATCGATGGTGTTGAATGATTTAAACGTGTGTGAACATTGTGAATTATGGCCACGTCGTGTTGTATACCTGGTTGTAGAATAAACTACAGTTCAAAACAGCCTAATATTTCAGTGTTTAAATTTCCTACTGGCGTGTTTCGGAAACAAAAGTGGATCATAGCTATCCATCGAACCGAATTCATCCCTTCAGCAAGCTCAGTTGTGTGCATAAAACACTTCGACGAAGTTTCGTAATTAGGGACGATTCCGTTAAAAGACCTGATGAGTCTCTTTTAACTGTAAAACCTAACCATTTAAAACTCTCAAACGATGCTATTCCTAAGTTTTAAAATGTGCCTGCCTATCTGTATAAAAAATCTTCCAACAACGAGCAAAAATCCTATTCAAAGACAAGAAGAAATTGAAAAACGGGAAGAGGAAGGAAAGAAAGAAAGCTGAGGAAGAATATGACAGGATCAAGGACTTCGACGACGTTCAGGGTAATTTCAGTATTAAACGCAAATTAGATTTGGACAATGTTTCCGTCAACTTTAACAGCCAAAGTCTGTGTTTTCAAAATGTATGTGACTGAGGAAAATATTCCGAAAATTGGTACTTCCTTAACATTAAACGAGGCTCTTGATTTTAAATCCATTAAACATGATATTTTCATGTTTTATAACCCTGATATACGTGCATTAGGTGATGGGGGCAAGATATTAAAATGGTCAAATTAGAAATGTATTTATAACTTCCTGTTTAGACCTGCTCGTAACTCAAAAGTGACTGTCCACGACAAAATAGAATCTGTACACAAAATAATCGATGAAACTGAAAGTGAAGTTAATGAGTGTATCATTACTGATAAATTATATTTTTTTAAGGAACAGTTAAATATAGCCTTTGCAAAGAAAGTATCTTACTCCTGTATTCTAATAACATGGTTCACGTCAATATTTTTCGCATTTCCTGGGGCGTAAAAGAAGATAAGACAGTCAACGTTTCTTACAATGCCCCACTTGGTTATTCACAGTCTTTTACTGCAAAACTAGGCACGGGAAATTCGGGTATTGATGATTCACATTGGAATTACTTGAAAAAAGAAACTAAAATTGTTAAAGGAGCATGAAATATTTTGTAACTTGTTGAATGGAGTCTACATAAAACGTTAGCTGAACTATAAAGGAGGAAAGGTTTTATTTTTGTTTTTGCCAGTGGCTTTACGTCGCACCGACACAGATAGGTCCTATGGCGACGATGGGATAGGAGAGGCATAACAGCTGGAGGGAAGCGGCCGTGGCCTTAATTAAGGTACAGCCCCAGCATTTGCCTGGTGTGAAAATGGGGAAACTACGGAAAACCTTCTTCAGGGCTGCCGACAGTGGGATTCGAACCCACTATCTCCCGATGCACGTTCACAGCCGCACGCCCCTAACCGCACGAACAGATCGCCCGCTAGGAGGAAAGGTAGAGGGAGTTGCTTTTAGTAGTAAAAGCGGAGAAAATAACACTACATTAGCTACAACTGCACAAACTTTTATGTTGTCATCCAGTCTTTAAAAAAATAAAGACGTTGATTTGTTTCCATGTAAGAACCTAATATGACATTTCTTAGAAGAACTAACTTTGCAAGTCTTTAATGTATTAACAGATAGTCCTATAGCTTATAAGGTAGCATGCATAATTTCTAATAATAACAGGAAAATGTTTGAAAAGCTGTGCAAAAGCAATTTACAAACCACTTTTCAAAATGCATTTGACGAAACACACACACACAAAAATTGTTTGATACTGGTCATTTATTTAAAATCTTAATAAATAACTGGCTTAATCAAGCTGACAACTTATCCTGACTTTGACAACTCTGAGTCAGACAAAAAAATGTCTGAGTCTATCTAGTGCGGCCTTGGCTTGCTCCTGCCCTGTACCAAAAGGTGTTGTACCAGACTCTTTTAGAGCTACAAAATGTAAACCTGTATACTAATGTTTTTACATGAGGATTCTCAGAGAAAAATTCTGACTTCGCTTGTCAACAATGTTCTGGAAAACGAAAATGTTTAAACATGCTGTGATTAAATAAATAGTTTTAAACATTTCGTTGACAGATGTATATACATCTTTTGTAATATATTATTGAATAACAATAGAAAAGTTACCGTAGATAAACTCATCGCTGAGAAGAAGAAATCCTCAGGAAAATAAAAATGTACAAACTGAAACCTTAGGAATTCTTAGGTAAGTTGTAAGTTGCAGCTTAATTTCTAAGAAAGGTTTCAGACTTTTGTTGTGAATTGCCACCATGCATTTTCCTAGTAACGTATTATACGTATTATGCGTTCTAATCTTTTTAAAGATACCGTGTTGAGTTACAAGTGACAGATGTCATCATAATTTTACGTAAAGAAATGTATATGTACTGCCCTTCCAGTTTTCTCCCCGCATAAAACTCGTGTAGTATACAAGCCTAAGTAAAGCCACAATTGAAGGAGTGTTCAATTTTATCGTTAAGGTTGAATAAATGAACAATATCATGGTGAAAGTGAGAGCGGGCCCTACACTGCCATGCTGAACGCCAGCCACTAGCGTGACGTCACGGTCCGAGCCTTGTGGCCTGTCTATCTAGTGCGGCCTTGGATTAACCCGCTTGCCGCGAGCATTCGTCAGTCTGGCAGTCTCTTCAGTGTCTGTCAGTTTCTTAGTCTGTAGTCAAATACTAAATGAATGTTAACTGTATTATCACACCGTACTTCTATTTAATTGTAATATATGTGTAATGTTGTTCCTTTGGTGAGAGTTTAATTGTATGGTATTGAATCAAAATCTCAAAAAATCTATTATTACCGCACTTAAGTTGATAAAATGTCAACCTTTACCTCGCTGTGGAAATTCGCTCAGAGAGCATCAAAAACCTATCAGTTTTTTTTCTTTCAGTTTTTACGTATATACCTACCCCTCTGCCCGCTATATCTCATACACCCGGGTACTTTTTTGTTGCTTATAGACCCCCCCCCCTCACTTTTAATTGCTAATCGCCACTACTGCTTGTAAACATGGTTAAACAATCGTTTTGTTAATCTGCTGTTATCCACCCTCATTATGTGACCAAAAAGTTAAATTCTCCTCTTGATCGTGTCTGATATCCTTTTATTTTCTTCGTTCTTGTTCAGATCTTTATTTCCCCTATGTAGGTTTTCATAGAGAATATGCATTCTGTGGCATACAGACTCTCTGGGTTGACTGCTGCATTGTAGTGTTTGGTTTTAGTTTTCCTTGAGAGATTCTTGTTATTGTAGGTATGCTAGTTCCAGTTTTCTTGCTCTTGATCTGCTTCCTTCCTTATCGAGTCCATTAATCTGTATTTTTTTCACCTAGGTACTTACATTCATTAACCAAGTTGATTATTATTCCTATTATTTTCATCACCGAGTTATTTTCGGCTTTTCCCGTGTGTTCAGTTACATTGAATCGGATTATTAACCAACTCTGCTGACCTTCCGATTTTCTTGACACAACAAAATGCAGCAACACTCAGCGTTTCGCGAAATGAATTCAAGAGATTATCATATGCAGAAATAATGATATCCAACATTAATAGGAATATCTTTGTAATGAAAGGTAATCGTTAAGATCTGGGAAACCCAAATTTTATTCCACAGTCATAGCCAATTTAGGAATAGAATTACTCACAGAAAAGCAACAATTAGGTCGTAAGTCGAAAGAGATGAAAATGTTACCACCCTCGGAGCTCAAACACAAACCCATCAAATTCGAGAATATCTAGATTAGCTTAAGAGAATAATAATAATAATAATAATAATAATAATAATAATAATAATAATAATAATAATAATAATAATAATAATAATAATAATAATAATAATGGCGTATGGCCTCCGGAGGGGCCTGGTGCAGGTCTTTCTCTAGTAGATGGCCAATTAGGTGACCTGCATGTCTGTGAAGATGAGGGCCCTACCTAGGATGATTTCTAATGTTGAATACGCCACACAGAGCCAAGCCCCCGAGCCATTGGAATTAACCAATTAAGGTTAAATTCCCCGACCCGGCCGGGAATTGAACCCGGGACCCTCTGAAAAGGCCAGTACGCTGACCATACAGCCAACGAGTCGGACAGCTTCAGAGAATAATATCTCTGGACTACACAATACTCCAGAAAACTTATTGCTTTATTCGCGATCGTACTCGCAACAATGAAGACAAAACGAGTCCTTGATCTCTCAAGAGCACCGTATTGCACTCACCTGCCCAGAGTCTACCGGTAGGGTCCGCCTTGCCGTCGTTCAGCCTGTTTTCTCTCCGGCCTTCCTCGTCGTCGACGGTCGCTATGCGCTCTATGCTGGTGGGAGTGCTACTCAGGCCATCCCACGTGAGTATTGCCAGGTCGCGACCAATAGAGATGATGAACTTGTTCTTTTGACCCATGACGGGGACTACCAAGGACACTGGCTTGCTTCCTCCTTCTGGGAACATTTACAAAGTGGAGAGAATTATTAGCTCATATCTAATAAAGTAGAATGTCTCAAGACAACAACACAAAAAGTAAGTTTTCATTCATTTCATAAGAAACATTTACACTTTTCACTTGTCATTTGACCATGTTACTGGGTAACTACTGAAAATAGGCCCTTCGGAACAATCTAAATATCGCAAAAAAAAAAAAAAAAAGTTTCAAATATCAATGAGACGGTAATAAAGTTACAGAATGTTGTTTACTGCATCAAACTTTCACAAACTTAAATATTTGTCTTCCAATATCTAATGGCAATAGACAATAATACTGAAAATGTTACAATTAGTTTTGTTATTTTAGTGAAGATTGTCCCTTCTTGTCCCTTAGTACCGTGTATGGTCTCCTCTCGCATTGTTCAGGTCTCCGACACGCTATGGCATGCTTGCAATCAGTAGGCCTACATTGACGTCAACTTGATGAAGAAGGTCCCATTCCATCAGAACAACTCTAATGAGGTCTGGGAGTGTCTGTAGAGGTTGTGGACCAGCAAACAACCTGTCCCATGCATGCTCAATGCAGTTCATGTCCGGCGATTTAGCTGGCCAATTCATAAGGTTGATATCCTCCTCTCTCATGAAGTTCCTCACTGATGCACCTGGATGAGAGTGAACAATGTCATCGACAAAATTGACTTTAGTATGACATTCATCCCTAAAGTGTTGTACAAATGGACGAAGAATTTAATCTGTGTACCGCTGAGCAGTTTATACTCCCCTGGAACTGGTATCGACGGCCATGCATAATCCCAGCCCGAAACATTACACCATCACCTCAAAATGCATGCACCCCTTGAACATGCTGGTACTTCTAACCGCGTCCTTTTAAGTCTCCATACCCTTTGTCGTCGTGAGTCTGGCCTAAATGATGTCGGTTTTTTCATCCACAAACATTAAATTACGTCATTCATCCAACCCGAATAAATATGTTGAATGGCTCATCTTCTCCTTTGGACACGAGGACGATTATCCAGTAGAACAAATCGAAGCGGTCAAAAAATGACCTTAATTGGGCACTATGCAGCCGACTGCGTATAGTTTGTGCAGAAATACTGATCCCGCCTGCCCTCAAAAAGTAATCTCATAATTGTTGAGCAGTTAAAGTTAATCTTCTCTGCGCTGTTACGCGGATAAACCGATCTTGACGTGGCGTGTCACCCTCGGTCGACCGCCCCTCGGTCTGTCAGTCACATCACTGATCTACCTTTTCCATGTGGTTTGATACTGAACTTCGTGTAACCCCAGGGCCGGTTTGAGGGCACCAGCATAACCCTAGTGTAAAAGCGGCATTAGTAAAAACAAGTCGAATTTACCACTGAAACTGTATGCTTTTAAAACCCCTTAATCTCCCAGTTGAATTTTATCGATGTTTTTCAACCAACAACATCTCGAAACGGAATCGCACATCACCGCAGTTCTAGTTCAATTGCCGATATCTGTCGAACACGAATTTCCGGTCCGTGTAGTTCATGTTCCTGCCTGCTTGTTTGTTGATTGTGAGTTAGTTGGGCTAGTCCATGCTTTGTCCGCATGGTTCATCATAACGTAACATAAAATGGACAGACAATACTTATCTATCAGGTTCTCAAAAGGGAAAGCATAATAAGGAGCTGAAGAAACGAACATCACGGCGGGAAGACGCGTTAAACAAATTTGTAAAGAGAACGCAATATGATATTGTGACTGTGAATGAACAATGTGATACGAGTTCAGTGAATACAGCGAACAAGTGTAGAGTAATAAAAACCCCAACAACTCAGCGTAGGGAAAATCCTTCAGTTATTGTTTTAAATAAGAACAGTGTACATTTAAAATATAGTACGGGAAATTCCACACAAGTTATTGTAGAAAAACGATTACCGGTGTTGAACATGGATGTTTCTGAAACTAACATAGTAGAATCAACTTTATCTTCAGCGCTGTGTAACAAAAGTGATACTTCAGCTAACGTTCAACTCTACGGAAAGGAAGAACGACCATCAGAAGTACAAGACCTTCAGTGTGTGTCCGATTCAAGCGATCCAAGAAATTGGCCGGAAGACAATAAGTAGAATTAAGTTAGTTAAGGGAGACCCTATAGATATCTGTTTTGAGTAAGTGATAGACAATGAAACCAGACGTCGTTTTAGTGTATACAATTGCTTTCGCCGGCTTCCAAACTATGAAAAGGTAAAGCGTAATTGGCTTAGGAAAAGATTCTGTATATTGCTTTTGTTGCAAATTGTTCTACTACAGTTGGTGGCTCTCTCACGGGAAGTGGATACATAGATTGACAAGAACTCTCGAAGGTTCTCTCTAACCATGAACTGTCTCTCAATCACCCATAGAACAAATGTGTAAATGGAAATAACTCTCTCAAAGAACTGAAAGCCCATCATTAATGAACCAGGTAACACAAGAACAAATTGAAAAACGAGAACAAAAAGATGAATGTTAGCTTTAGAGAGATTGTCTTCTATTACTATGTTACTGGCGGAAAGGAATCTTCCATTGACGGGTGATCAAGAAGAGTTGGGAAATCTAAGTAATGGGAACATTCTTGGACTAGTTGAGTTGAAGATCAAATTTGATGCTGAAGAACATGTTCAATGATCAGTAAAACCTGGAAGACTGATTACGTACCTTAGTAAGGACATTCAAAATGAAATAATTACAATATTTTTATATGAAGTTATCTCTATTATGAAAAATAATATATTTAAGAACAATATTATTTCATATTTCTAGATTGTACGCCAGACCTTAGTCACAAATAACAGCTTAGTGTGGTTTTAAGAATGGTGGATGTGTTCCCTAGGCCAGTTACCATAGATTTTGGACTTTATAAAGTTGGAGATATTACTGGAAAATGTCTCACTGAATTACCTCTTCAGATATTATCTAAATTTTGCGGACAGTCATATGACAATGGAAGCAACATGGAAGGGAAGAACAGTAGAACAGAAGCTCGTATCATTCAAGAATACCAAACAGTTCATTATAGAGGGTGAACAAAAAATGCCGCACTTGGAGGTCGGCATGCGATTCCTCATGCCATTGAAAGACGAAAGTTTCTATAGCCAAATCGGATCTGGTGCTGTTGGAAAACAAGTCGAAAACGAGAAGCTGGCAACACTGTCACATCCTGCAGCGCATCGGAATGTAATAGAGAAACGAGCATCATCCCGCTCTACGTACCTGCCGTCGCAGCTCACTGAGTAGACGGCTGGGTTATCAAACCCACATGCACCATGGAGCTACGGCTCGAATCTGCGTCAGGTCTTTTCTTATTATTTTGTGTGTGTGACGTCAGCTCCCTGGTTCCCGACGTGTAACTGCGTTTGTAAGCATGACACCCTGTTCTCACATGACAACAGTCGAACACATGACAGTGTGATCCATTCAACTGAATGCACGAGCCGACTAACCACGCAGTGCACAACCATAACCGGTGCTGTCAAATGCATGTAGGGCGGCTTCCTGATGGAGTACACAAGCGGCGAATACGTCGATATGCTTTGTGTTGGGTGCATCCGATAACCAAGCTTCTGCTGCTGCTCGTGAGTGTGCAGCACGGTACCCTCAAAGGCGCCATTCCAATAAGAATGTTTTTCGTCGCCTTGAGCAACGCCTGCGGGAAACCGGTAATCTTCGTCCGAAGACGACATTCTTGAAGCCGTTCACCAATCACCTCGGCGAAGTACCCGTGATATTGCAAGGCAGTTCCAGTTATCTGAAACACTGGTTGTTGACGTGTTGCACGACGAAAAACTGCATCCATATCATTACACGTGAACTCAACACCAGCGGCCAGAAGACCGCATTCAAATGAGTACAGTTCTGTGAATGGCTTTTGCAACAAGTTGAAGATAACGAACATTTTATAAAGAATGTAATATAGAGTGACGAATGTAGTTTCACTCGGGAAGGTATTTTCAACCATCACAACAGCCAGTATTGGTTTGACCACAACCCACATGTCACCCGTGAACGTGGCTTTCAGGCACACTTTGGCATAAACCTGTGGGCTGGAATCGTGGGAGGAGTGCTTTGAGGCCTTTACCTATTGCCGGACAAGTTGAATGCGCCCCGCTATCATACGTTTCTGGGCAATACTTTGCCTGACACTTTAGAAAACGTTCCATTTGGTGTTCGGTGACATCTATGGTTTCAGCATGATGGTGCACCGCCACACTTTGGAATGACTGTGCGTAACTGGTTAAATGAAGCGTTTCCAGAGAAATGGATTGGTCATGGAGGTCCAATGCTCTGGCCTCCACGTTTCACGGGCCTTAATCCACTAGATTTTTATTTTTGGGGACACTTAAAGGAACATGCTTATAGTACTCCACCCATGGATGTACGAGACCTAATAGCTCGCGTGCATGCTGCATCGGCAATGGTGGATGCAGGTGTGTTGCGTATGGTCGTGCAAAGTTTGCTCCAGCGAGTGGCGAAGCGTTTGCAAATGCAAGGTGGTCGCTTTGAACACCTGCTGTGAAGTGAACGTTGCTCGTTAAATGTAAGTACCGGCTCTGTGAAGATAAGACTTGACGTCACACGTACACTATGGAATTATTGTGCGTAGCATAATGGGCAATCTAGTGTAGCCTACCTACTGTACTGTATTGTGTTTCCATGTACCGCATTGGATAGAGACGATGTTACTGTATCCACTATTATGTTCTACGCATTGGCTTTATTTGTGCCATGGACGGAACAAAGGGGTCGGTTACGTCTGTAAGAAGTTCATGTTATGTTTGAATGTTTAAATAAAGGTAACTGTAACGGTAAGACAGAACATAGTGTATTGCATAGTGGAGGTGTACATTGGATACAATTTGATACATTACCGAAAAGAACATCGGCGCGTCCGCACAACCGGCATTTATGGCATTACCTCGTCTCACTGAGCTAATGAGAAAGCTCCGGCAGAGCGCCGAGTTCATGCGACCTGTGCTTGGCCACGCTACACGCCGTTACAGCGTTGCCAGAGCCTCGTTTCTTAACTCGCATTTCTATTAACCTATTGGGGGACTAGGTTTTGCAAGATAAACTTTTGTCGTGAATTTTGGCGAGGAACCGCATACCGACCTCCACGTGGGGCATTTTTTGTTCACCCTGTATACCTTGCTGCGTCCACAGTATGAACTTAGTTGCTAGTGATACAGTTAAAACTTCAGTACTTCCATTAAATTTCTTTGGTATAGTACAGATATTGTTAATTTTATTTTTTGTAACTTTCTGTCCTTATCCAAGCCGCTAGTTGTCCGTAGTTGTTACGTACTAGACGGCTTTATTTGTGCTTCGTTTTCCGCATATCAAATACAGTCACATAGCAGACAGAACGACTTTCCGTTCCTATGTTAACATATCAGACTTAGCGGGGACGAATCCTGTAAATGGAAATACAGTATCCGTATCTGTAGGTGTCTGTAGGTCACGCCAACAAATGGCAAGAAGGTTAAACTCAAAATTACAGAAAATCAATCAGACCTCACCGACTGCTATATTTCATTTTAATTACGCTTACAAGAAGATCACAAAAATCATTCTCCTCAACCTACATCATAATGTTCATAATGAAAGACACTAAACTGATTTTAATCTCGAATAAAGTTCGTTGATCATCCTTCACAACATGTCTCAAGGTTTTCGATGATTCTCAAAATGAAGTAATTTAAATTTACAGATCCATGGAAGTAAGTTTCCGTTAACATACAAGAAAATCATTTAAGAGATATAAATGGCGTACAAAAAGCCCTTGACAGTGTGTGATCGTCTATTGATCTAAGGGAGTAAAGGTACTCACCTATCAAGACTTTGGTTTCCTGTTTGGTTGATGGTACGTATCTTCGAACTTGGGAGCCGAATATGTCCACGAAATATAACACTTGTTGCTCGTGGTCCCAGTGGGGCCCTTCCCCAATCACCGTGCTCGAAGTGACAGCCTCCACTTTCACTGCACCTTCAGCCATGGCTACCTACAAACAGAAGTAACAAGGTTATTTCTACACTTTTCCTTTGGCTACTCAGCTCAGTGTGAACTCACACAGAATGTAATTTGACTAAGAAGACTGCCACTGTTCACAAAACATGGAAGTTCCGTTGTGGGCAAATTACGGACCTAGTAATTTCCGTACACTGCCACTATCATGACGTACAAGATGTATTTATTTATTTATTTATTTATTTATTTATTTATTTATTTATTTATTTATTTATTTATTTATTTATTTATTTATTTATTTATTTATTTATTTATTTATTCACGAAGCACAAGATACAGCTACACTGAACAAATTTCACTTACACTGTCAACAGACTCGTTAACAAACGTAAGCTTTCATAATAAAATATAACAAACATAACAAAATATAACAAGATCAGGTACACAGCCTACTAATAACTGTCCAAATCGAAAACCATGAGAATGTCCATGTTCATAGCCAAGTCGTCGTGGGTCAAGATGGCTGTATAATCCCTTCACATCAACTTATCTTTAAGAGACTATTTACACACCTCTCGAATACACTTTTATTTGATGTTATATCAAGCTCTTGTCTCCTATTAATATTGTTAAAGAGTGTTGGGAGGCGGATTAGGAAAGATCGTTGAAGTATTGAGTGCTGAATGTGGGGAATGTGGAAAAGGTCTTTAGTTCTGGTGGAGCGGAAAGGAACACGGAGAGAGAAGAGTGAGACAAGATGTTCCGAGCGGTAATGCCCATTTAAGATCCCGTGGAGGAAACTCAGGTCAGCTACCTGTCGCCTGATGTGCAGCGGTGACATATTAATTGCCATTAATACCTGCTGCGTAGACAGATTTCTGAGCTTGGGGTTTCTGTTCCTTACAATTGCAGCAAAGAAGGACACTGCTCTGTCTAACTGCTTAGTATTGGATGGGAAGGCTGTTGTCCAAATAGGAGAGCAGTAGTTTAAGAGAGGTTGCATGATCGCGAGGAAGAAGTGACGAAGAGCAATGGGGTCAGAAATTTCTGTGAAGCGATAGAGACTGCCTAGTACTATCTGAAATACTTTTAAGAAATATCAAGACGGTCATCTTTGACTGAATAGAAAACAGACTGAGCAAGTCTGGGAAGTACTTCATTTCCAACGAAATACGTGGTTGTAGTCCGCCTCTGTGGTGTAGTGGTTAGTGTGATTAGCTGCTACCCCGGAGGCCCGGGTTCGATTCCCGGCTCTGCCACGAAATTTGAAAAGGTACGAGGGCTGGAACGGGGTCCACTCAGCCTCGAGAAGTCAACTGAGTAGAGGTGGGTTCGATTCCCACCTCAGCCACCCTGGAAGTGGTTTTCCGTGGTTTCCCACTTCTCTCCAGGCAAATGCCGGGATGGTACCTAACTCGGTACCACGGCCAATTCCTTCCCTATCCCTTCCAATTTTCTCATCCTCCACCAAGGCCCCTGTTCAGCACAGCAGGTGAGGCCGCCTGGGCGAGGTAGTGATCATTATCCCCAGTTATATCCCCCGACCCAATGTCTCACGCTCCAGGACACTGCCCTTGAGGCGGTAGAGGTGAGATCCCTCGCTGAGTCCGAGGGAAAAACCAGGAGGGTAAGCAGATTAAGAAAGATACGTAGTTGTAAAAGTGTTACGAAACTTCTGAAACAGGCTTGAGAATGACTTATCACAGTCTGCGGTTACACTGGTTTGTTCACAGCAGTTCGTAACTTCCGAGTCATTCCGCCCAGACCGGAGGCATGCAGAGAACCGGTCACATCACGTGCTGCCACAGTATGCTCTTCTCAGTATTTAGGATTTACAAGCCTCCGTGGCTCAGACGGCAGCGCTGGGTTCCGTGGTTCAAATCCCGGTCACTCCATGTGAGATTTGTGCTGGACAGGTTTTTCTGTCAATCATTAATCATTGCCTCAGAGGAGTGCGACAGGCTTCGGCAGCCGGCACAATTCATATCCTCGCCGCTAGATAGGGGCTTCATTCATTCCATTCCTGACCCGGTGGAAGGACTGGAAACAGGCTGTAGATATTCAATAAAATTATAAGGCTGTGCTATCAGAAGAAAGTGTGTTTACCGTACAAGTGTGATACAGCATTTTGTGTTCATGTTCATATCTCTGCAATTTTGAAGTATGCTCTGCGAAAATGTATATGATGACCTATGGTCTCATTTTCTCGGCAACGAGAAATTTTTCGCACTGGTACGAAGAAAACCCCCACAAAAATGTCTCTATGTCCTTCAAGGATACCCTATCTGGCATTCGTTAACAGTATTTCAGGTACATTCAGCACACGGTCTAATGGTTTAACTTTATTACCAGGAATTTCATATACTTCTCCCCAGTAAGCATATTTATTTCGCTCCCTGCACTTTCGACATTCTTACTTTAGTTTTCCTCTAGTGGTTTCTCGTCGCATGGTTTTCAGCGAATCTGGCATTGAAAGGGCCAGGACTGAGTAGATAGCGGCCGTGACTCAATTGGTGTACACCACGGAAAATCTCTGGTGTGAAAATGGAAAGCCACGGGAAGAATTTTCAGAGCTGCCGATGGTAGGATTCGAACCCACCATCTTTCGAATGTAAGCCTGCATTTCCACGGCCCGTACGTACATGGTGGAATCTTTAGATGCAGTCAATCTATATAGCCTATATAAAATTAGACTTTTGTCTGCACATTGATCAAAATTTAAAAAGAATGGTATTTTTGTATCGGTCGTGTCCACAGTAAGAAGGAAATGCAGTTTTTAATTTTCCGTTACCTCTGTCTGTCTATCTATCTGTCTGTCTGTATGTATGAATGTACGCGCATCGCGAGGGAATGGATGAACAGAATTTAATGAACATCGGTAATCAATGTCGGAGAATAAGGCACTATCATGTAGGCTATACAGGATTTTATTCAGGCTGGGTGAAATGATAGTTTAGGGGAAGTCTTAACAATTCTCAAATATCTATGTTATTATTGGTCCTATCGAAAAACACTACATTAACAAAGTTATGATGATGATGTCATCCATTCAGTCGAATAGATAATACAATTTACGATCATTTATGTCTTATACAGTTTTACCTTACCGGCTCTGATAACAGAGATATTTATGAATTTAGTTTTTTGATGATTCGTCCATATTAACGCCGAGCCACGAGAAAATAGATGACCAGATTTGATGAAAATAGGTACCTATTTAAAGTCGGGGAATAAGGCAATATAGTCTAGGGCTATAAATAATTTTATTCACGCTGGGTGAAATGGCAGTTTAGGGGAGAGCCTAAATATCGTGTTTTTGTGGTCCTATCGATAAATACTACAAAACAAAAGTAATAGATAATAAAATTTACGATCACTTAGGTTTTATGTAGTTTTACCGTACTTGCTATAATAACATAGATATTCATAATTTAGACTTTTGTTGCTTACTCAGTTTCAACACCGAGCATTGCTAACATGGAAATATTGCAAGTAATAAACTTCATTCCGGTTCCGTATTGACTTCGAATATCTAAGACGAAATTCTAAAATAATTCAGTTATATTAGGTCCACCTATTCAATACATTTCTGCCATTTATTAAATGGTCTATTTGAAAGTTACATAGTAGTTTAAAATACCTTGGACATGTTTCGACCTGACTTAGAAGTCATCATCAGCAAAATAAAAAAGAACAAGAAGGACATACGACATAAAACAGTGTTACATAAAAATCCGAGATAAAACACAGTCAACAAATGCAGTGAGAGTTTACGTTAAAATGGACATAGCTTCACTATTAAAAATATATTCGACAAGTAAATGGAAAATTGTTAACAATGTACATGGATAAACTTGAAGAAAATAACTTTATATTGTGGGCTCAAGCGTATTTAGTACAATATTACATAGCTGAAGGACATATTCAAGAACTAGTGAAGGCAGTTGGATGTTGTTCTAATCTGTCATATTCTGCAAAACGGAAGGAAGTTTATAAAAGATTCGTTGTAATGCATCACAGAGAACACTAGTAAAGCCAGGATCTGAAAGTGGAAAATAAAAAGCCGAGTATGAAAACAAAAAAATTAGGCAGAGGTTAAAGATAGTATTAGGAATCGCAAAATATTACTCACGTCCTCTTTCCTCGAGCCCTATGCTTGGGTCGGTGTTGACCTCCACACTGACTGCCAACTGTTCCGATGTTGCGTTGGACAGCAGAAACTGCGGGTGAGGGGAGGGAGAGTGAGTCGAAGTATGGGAGGACGGACCAGTAGTGCGTGTTGTGATAGATTTAATTGAGCTTTGCTTAAAATCTTTCTCGATTATTGTGTCAAACAGGATGTTCGTTTTCTCTTTGATTTCGTTAAGATTATGAATAGGATTTAATTTTTGATCGATGTTTATTTAAATGTTTTCAAAGACGTTTAATAAAGCTGCCTTTTTGGTTATATGTAGGATGTTTAGATCTTTATCTATGGTGGAGAATGAGTGATCGTAATATTTCATGTGTTCACTCATAGCGGAAAATCTTTTGTATTTAGCTGCATTAACATGCTCTTTGTAGCGGATATGAAAGTTTCTCCCATTTTGTCCGATATGCACTGTTTACACGTGAATTTGTAGACCCCTGATTGTAAAAATTTTCGGATTTGTTAAGTGTGTTGGTCTTATATAAAAGTTTAGAGGTAGTGTTGTTGGTTCTAAAGGCGACATTGAGGTTCTGTTTTTTTTTTAATGTTTGATATACGTTATTGGTATACGTTATTTCTGTTGAAAGTGAAGGTGACAAAGGCAGTATTATCTTTCTTTTGTTTTTTAAGTGTGGTGGTGTGTTTATTCTTAATCTTATTAAGAATTATGTCAACGAAATTACATTACTTTTGAACCCATTAATGTGTGCTAAAGTGTGAATGGTGTTAATTTATATCTTATAAGCTTTCTTGGACATGGGAATGTTCAAGGCTCTATATATCATTTTAGACGGTTGTCGCTTCTCCTAATTTTAAGATCTAGAAAATTTAAAGATCTGTCTGTTTCATATTCAACTGTAAATTTTATGTAGGGGTCACAAGTATTTGGCTTACTGAGGAGGCTTGTACTGTCAGTGATACGTTGATCAATAATGGTGAAAATGTCGTCTACATAACTCGACCAATGGAATATACCTGGTTAATTATAGAGTATCTTGCTTTTTCAGATTGTCTATATACATTTCTGCCAAAATTCCAGAAATAGGGGATCCCATAGGGAGTCCTTTTTGAAGATAAATATTGTTATTAAATGTAAAAAAACTATTATTAAGAACTACTTTTAAAATACCTATGTAAGAATTCTTCTATTTCAAGTTTACTTAAAAAGTTACGGTATGTTTATTTAGATTGTCTTTAACTAGATTAATGGTTTCAGCTATGGGAATGTCGGTGTACACATTCGTAATGTCGAACGAGTGCATAGTATGATTAGGATTTAATTTGAATTTACTTGTGATGTTACTAAATTCTACGGAATTTTTTACAGAGTTTCCATTGGAAAATGTATAATATTTGGCTAAGAATTTTTGTATGAATTGAGAAGCATTGTAATGACTGTCCTGATTGGAACATTGGTCTTGTGAATCTTTGGTAAAGATCTAGCAGTGGGGAGTTTTGGATTCATTAAAATAAGTTTGGAAACTTGCTGTTCATTGAAAAGGGTTACAATATTATTTAAAATTCCCTTATGGCTTTTTAATTTTATTGGTGAAATCTTTAGTTACGACGGAGAAACTCTTATCGGAAAAGAAAAGCTCCGTTTTACTGATACAGTATAATCATTCGTATTCATAAGACCAATGTTCAAATCAGGCCAATCATTAATTTAAAAAGCAGTCCGACTTACAATATTTCTAGATTAATACAAAAATTCTTAGCCAAATATTATACATTTTCCAACAGGTCCTCTGTCAAAAGTTTGGTAGAATTTAGTAATATCACAAATAAAACTCAAAATTAAATCCTAATCATACTATGCACTCGTTCGATATTACGAATGTGTACACTAACATTCCCATAGCTGAAACCATTAATCTAGTTAAAGACAATCTAAATAACGTAACCTTTTCAGTAAACTTGAAATAGAAGAATTTTTACATAGGCATTTTAATAAAAGTTGTTCTTAATACTATTTTTTTACATTTAACAACACAATTTATCTGCAGAAAGGACTCCCTATGGGATCCCCTATTTCTGGAATTTTGGCAGAAATGTATATAGACAATCTGAAAAAAAAGATACTCAGTAATTTACAAGGTATATTCCATTGGTCGAGTTATGTAGACGACATTTTACCATTATTGATCAACGTATCACTGACAGTACAAGCCTCCTCAATAAACTAAATACTTGTGACCTCTACGTAAAATTTACAGTTGAATATGAAACAGACAGATCTTAAATTTTCTAGATCTTAAAATTAGGAGAAGCGACAACCATCTAAAATTTGAAATCTTTAGAAAACCCACCCAGACAGCTAACACGATCAGACATCATTCGCTGCACCCCGGCTCTCACAAAAAGGCCTCTTTTCATACCATGATATATAGAGCCTTGAACATTCCCATGTCCAAGAAATAAATTAACACCATTCACACTTTAGCACACATTAATGGGTTCAAAAGTAATGTAATTTCGTTGACATAATTCTTAATAAGATTAAGAATAAACACACCACCACACTTAAAAAACAAAAGAAAGATAATACTGCCTTTGTCACCTTCACTTTCACCAGTAATAACGTATACCAATAACGTATATCAAACATTAAAAAAAAAAACAGAACCTCAATGTCGCTTTTAGAACCAACAACACTACCTCTAAACTTTTATATAAGACCAACACACTTAACAAATCCGAAAATTTTTACAATCAGGGGTCTACATATTCATGTGTAAACAGTGCATATCGGACAAAATGGGAGAAACTTTCATATCCGCTACAAAGAACATGTTAATGCAGCTAAATACAAAAGATTTTCCGTTATGAGCGAACACATGAAATATTACGATCACTCATTCTCCACCATAGATAAAGATCTAAACATCCTACATATAACCAAAAAGGCAACTTTATTAAACATCTTTGAAAATATTTAAACAAACATCGATCAAAAATTAAATCCTATTCATAATCTTAACGAAATCAAAGAGAAAACGAACATCCTGTTTGACACAATAATCGAGAAAGATTTTAAGCAAAGCTCAATTAAATCTATCACAACACGCACTACTGGTCCGTCCTCCCATACTTCCACTCACTCTCCCTCCCCTCACCCGCAGTTTCTCCTGTCCAACGCAACATTGGAACAGTTGCCAGTCAGTGTGGAGGTCAACACCGACCCAAGCATAGGGCTCGAGGAAAGAGGACGTGAGTAATATTTTGCGATTCCTAATACTATCTTTAACCTCTGCCTCATTTTTTGTTTTCATACTCGGCTTTTTATTTTCCACTTTCAGATCCTGGCTTTACTAGTGTTCTCTGTGATGCATTACAACGGATCTTTTATAAACTTCCTTCCGTTTTGCAGAATATGACAGATTAGAACAACATCCAACTGCCTTCACTAGTTCTTGAATATGTCCTTCAGCTATGTAATATTGTACTAAATACGCTTGAACCCACAGTATCAATTTATTTTGTCGAAGTTTATCCATGTACATTTTTGACAGTTTTCCATTGTCTTCTTCTTTTTCACCTGTTTACCCTCCATGGTGGGGTCAACGACGGGTATTTCAGCTAGTATGTATATTTAATTTGTGATTGTGTGTTTTTAATTTTTATTTCGTACGCTAAATAAATAAACTTTAGCTGTTCGATCGAATTGTGAATTTCCTATAATTTTTAATTCTACTACGGAGGTCTTTTTCAGTTCATTTAAGCCAGTTGGATTTCGTTTTGCGATTGCGGAAGAAGTCAAAGATTTCTTTCGTTAATCTATTAGAGTTAATTCTGAAAATATTTTGTTCGTACAATACATTAAATTTGACCGTGTACCACTTCATTACTGTAATTATATTTCGAACAATAGCCGGAAATAGCAAATTATCATTTTTCATTCATTAGAGTTTAACGAGGCATTGAATTCGCTGAAATTGGGGGGGGGGACTCATATAGCATCATGTTACGATAATGTGGGATAAATCCTTTCTACATTCTGACGGAAATAGTTTCTTCACAACTCCTGGAGAGTGATTTTGAAGCTCAAATTAACCCAGTCACAGTGTAAGTACGAAGCCTAACAGAGATGAAGTAAGACCACGTCACATACACATGAGATTTAGAAAATTCAGTTGTATATGGTTAATAGTCATAAAAAGTAAGCTCGTGTCGCCGTCCCGAGCTGGTGCAGCTCTCTTCAGGTACACCCCCAATGGAGGTGAGCTTCGTGTACCATTTTAACCACATACCAGCCCTCCTGCCATATTTAAATTTCTGGCAGTACGGGGAATCGAACCTGGACCCCCGAGGACAGCAGCTAATGGTGCTAACCGTTACGCTACGGAGGCGGACGTTAATAATCTTTATTAGCCGTGATAAGAGGATCAGTACAATATTCGTATATACAGCATCCTTATACCTGCATTATAGACTGCAATGTCCCTTCCGCGGTCAATCTGCAAGACTCTGTGAACTAAGTGCTTCCACAATCCTCTATTTGCAACTAACATGTTATTCCACATCTCTTTATATTCAAATCATTATAAGCTGACCACGGAAGTCCAGAGAACGAAATGATATGTTTACTGAGGAGTAATGTATGATATTCCTAGTAAGAATGTTACAGTCCGCCTCTGTGGTGTAGTGGTTAGTGTGATTAGCTGTCACCCCCAGAGGACCGGGTTCGATTTCCTGCTCTGCCACGAAATTTGAAAAGTGGTACGAGGGCTGGAACGGGGTCCACTCAGCCTCGGGAGGTCAACTGAGTAGAAGGGGGTTCGATTCCATCCTCAGCCATCCTGGAAGTGGTTTTCCGTGGTTTCTCCTCCACGCAAATGCCGGGATGATACCTAACTTAAGACCACGGCCGCTTCCTCCGCTCATTCTTGTCTATCCCTTCCAATCTTCCCATCCCCCGCAAGTAAAGTAAAGGCCTCTGTTCAGCATAGCAGGTGAGGCCGTCTGGGCGAGGTACTGGTCATCCTCCCTAGTTGTACCCCCGACCCAGAGTCTGACGCTCCAGGACACTGCCCTTGAGGCGGTTGAGGTGGGATCCCTCGCTGAGTCCGAGGGAAAAACTGACCCTGGAGGGTAAACAGATAAAGAAGAAGAAGAAGAAGACGAGACAAATCTATTCAGTCCTCTCCCTCCAGCTGGGCTGAATGGCTTAGAGGATAGAGAGGTGGTCCTCTGAGTCCATGTACGGGGGTTCGATCCCGTTTCAGTCCAATGGTATTTGAAGGGGCTAAAATGCTTTAGTCTCTTGACGGTAGATTTACCAGCACGTAAAAGAACTCCTGTGGCACAAAACTTTCGGTTACTCGACATCTTCAGAAATCTTTTAATGGTTAATGGGTCGTAAAATCAGCATCATATGAAGCAGTTTCAGACGCTCTACACCTAAACTGGCGTTCTCTCTGCGAGCTGAGCCTGGCCTCTGGTGGTGGTTGTGGTAAAAAATGGAAATGGCGAATGGCTTTTAGTGCTGGGAGTGTCCGATGATATTCGGCTCGTCAGGTGGCAGGTCTATTGATTTGACACCCACAGGCGAAGTGCGCGTCGAGATGAGGATGAAATGATGACGAAGACGACACACACACCCAGCCCCCGTGCATGATAAATTAACCAATGATGGTTAATATTCCCGACCCTTGCCGGGAATTGAACCCGGGACCCCTGTGACCAAAGGCCAGCACGCTAATTATTTAGCCATGGAGCCGGACGTGATTGTGGTGATAATTCTTTTAAGAAGAAGTACAACTGGGCATCCATCCTTTAATAACACTAATCAGAGGGGAAAAATGAAAGGGGTCCAACACTTCGAAAAATGAAGGTATTGGCGAAAGAAATATAAGGACCACGCAGGGGGTGAAAATGAAAGACTCGCTAGGCCTCCACATACGTAACACCGTCAGGGTCGGAAGAGAACGAGAGTTGATCAAGGCTGGTCGGATAGGATAGATGAAAGTGAGGAGCCTGACATAAGTAAGTGAAAGCATTGCCAGGACTCAGCTAAGGGTCCCGTGGTCACCAACTCACGCTCCCAAGTTAAGAGCCCCTGAGGCCCGTTTTAGTCGCCTTTTACGAGAGGCAGGGGATACCGTGGATGTTATTCTACCACCGAATTTCGGACAATACTCTCCCTAAGTCTGTCCGGTCCGCCTCCGTAGCGTTAGTGTTATTACCTGCCGTCCTCGGGGGGCCGGGTTCGATTCCCGGAACTGCCAGAAATTTAAGAATGGCAGGAGGGCTGGTATGTGGTTGAAATGGTACATGCAGTTCACCTCCATTGGGGGTGTGCCTGAAAAGAGCTGGACCACCTCGGGATGAGGATACGAGTTTACTCTGTCCGCATTCAGTCTGGCCTCGCGTTCGAAAGCATTCTGAGACGTCTTTGGCGTGGAGTAGCGTTATCTCTGTGAATCACGCAAAAAGCAGTCTCAAGCACTTCGAATCATTTTTTTTATTTTTTATTTCTATTTTATAGCTTTCGACGAGGATTTTCCCAGGGTTGTTCATAGTGGCTATTGTAAAAGTCATCAACTCAAAGAAAGTGTCAAAACTCACCCATTAACTCAATCGATAAGTTAACGGTTTACAGTATGCAATGGGAGTGTGAAGGGAATATGTAGGAAATAGGTAGTGCAAATCACTTAAAGAAAAGAGAGTCCAGGTTTCGGGGTTACCAGTACAATACATAGACGTACTAAAATTAAGACAGATAACTGGAAAGTTGAAAGTTATTCGCGATAAGATGGTATTTGAGGGTGCAGACAGGTAGGACGAATATGCAGACTGAATAGGTCTACCAAGTAGATAAAATATAGTAATTTATTGCCCAGCAAGCCATATAGGAAAACGAAATATTCTTCCCTAATTTCTGGTCATGTCAAGTGCGAGAAGAGGGGAGCCATGCACCCTAACTTCGCTACTTGAAAGAAGACAAAGAAATAAATAGGGAATCTGCCACCTTGGCGACTGCCCTAAAAGCAGATCAGTGGTGATTGATTGATTGATTGATTGATTGATTGATTGATTGATTGATTGATTGATTGATTGATTGATTGATTGATTGATTGATTGATTGATTGATTGATTGATTGATTGATTGATTGATTGATTGATTGATACCTATAAACTCCCAACCCACTCAGCCACCAATAAAGACAATATCTGTCTAAATCATATGCATATCAAAACCTGCTCTTACGTTTGACAGACCCTAAACGTTTGGTCGCAGTTTTCCCGTGATGGTGGAACAGCAAACAAATACAAAAGCTGATAACACTGGTATGATTTTGAGTTGATCTAAAACGGATAAATATCTCACAGAATAGCAAAACAAATTTATAGAGAGCACACCCACTAACTTTTATTTATATAGACTGCATATCCAACTGACAGTTCTTGTCTAATACAATTTACTTTACGTCGCACCGACACAGATAGGTCTTACGGCAACGATGGCACAGGAAAGGTTTAGAAGTGGCCTTGATCAAGGTACATCCCCAGTATTTGCTTTGTATGAAAAATGAGAAACTACGGAAAACCATCTTCAGGGCTTCCGACATTGGGGTTTGAACCCACTATGTCCCGAATGCAAGCTGGCAGCTACGTGACCCAATACTGGGCACTTCCGTATTCCGCCGCACTAAACTGAGAGATATGTTGACAGTGGCGCACCTGGCGGCCCGGCCTTAAACATCAGGTGGCAAGATTGAAACTACAAAAGTTGTTGAAATTGATAGAAATAATGAAACTAAATCATGATTTTTGCTTTGTTCTACTACGAAAGTTGATGTCATACTGATAGAAATAATGAAAATAATGATATCGTTTTGTCCAAATCCTTGGCCGAATGGTCAGCGTTGAGACCTTCGGTTCAGAAATTCTCGGATTCAATTCCCGGCTGAATCGGGGATTTTAATCGAATCTAATTAATTATTCTGGCTCGGAGGCTGGGTGTTTGTTCCAACACGTTTAATGATTTTTGCTTTGTTCTACTACAAAAGTTGATGCTAATACTGATAGAAATCCTTGGCTGAATGGTCAGCATTGGGGCCTTCGGTTCAGAAGGTCTTGGATTCGATTCCGGGCTGGATCGGGGATTTTAATCGAGTCTAATTATTCTGGCTCGGAGACTGGCTGTTTGTGTTTGTTCCAGCACGTTTCTCTTCAAATTCAGACAACACACTACACTTCCAACCACCACAGAAACATGCAATAGTGATTACTAGACTTCGGATTGTTAGGTGCTTAAATGTTATTTTAGCTGCCTAAACTAGATTCTCAAATAGGCTCTAAAATATTGTTAGGCAGCTTCAATGTTACGTATTTTAATAGGCATCAATTAAAAGCCATGTTATTTTGCTAAATTGATAATAACTCGTTAGTGGGGGAATATATAAAACAAGTTACACTCACCTCTTTGCAACGAACGTCACAGAATATAATTTTGCCATCCGATATGAAATGGGAAAATTTCTGTAACCACTTTTTAATTAAAGACGGCTTGAAACCTGACACTTTAGGCATAATTCATCGTGTATAGTGCACTACTACACTCAGTTTCAAGGCCGCCCCGCTATGTGCGCTGGCAATCAATGTCTTGCGATATCTCGCAAAGTGACACGTTTTCTCTATGGTGCATTTGCGTTACCCAAATCGCGTAGCCACTGGCTCGGTAGTTAAAGTCTATAAATACCAAAAATGCCAAGATATAAGTTGTGGAAAAATATCTTCCTTTAACGTCAGAGCTCCCTTCTTAATTCCCGTCAATACGGTCGCACCATCTATAGCAAGTATAATATCATTTTCTTTAATTAAATTATGAGAAAATCCTAGGGTTCTGAAACATCATTATTGTACTATATAGGCCTATATTTTTGATAACTGTGTCATACACCATATTAGTACTCTCATTTATTTCACGTGATATGATTCGTTAACAAATTGATAACTGTCCCAGTGTTGTACTTACTTTCATCTATGATGGACATTTTTCTTCGTGCTTCATTTATATTCTTGATCACAGCCTTTTCATTTCTGATGCAATGTGATTAGCAGTGTTGGTTCATAGTACATTTGCTGAATCCGAAATACTGCCCATGTTAAATCCGTTTAGCTCTTGCAGGTCAACCGCAGGCTCAAAATCATTACATACTTTATTTGTAACTTGTATGCTGTACTGAACACATTAGCCACCACTTCCTTTTCAGTTTCAAATGCCTTACTCCAAGCACTTTCCAAGATTTCTTTTAGCAGTGGCAAAAACTTTTCTTGCAATTTGATGAGCAGACCTTTGTGTTTAAACCATTCTTCCGTAATGAAATGATGATTACTTTATTTTTAGAGTTACAAGAATAACAGACACTGCAGCCCACTAGAATGCAATGTCCAGCCCCTGTTTCCTTCTTACCGACCCGAGTTTTTCAAATTCTTAGATTCCGTGACCAAGGTTTTTTTTTTTAAGAATTCACTTTTTTCCCACAAAATGCACTTTTCTTAAGTTCAACAATTATATGGAAGCATGTTGTCATCATGAAGACAGGTTAGAGATACCCATGCGATGTGAGGTCGAGCATTATTCTACTGGAAAATGGGATTGTTGAGCTTTACCAGGAAGGGAAGCACACACGATCGTAGAATTTCTTGTACTCATAACCGAGCCGTCTGGGTTCCTTCAATCACCATCAGTGAGGAGCGGGAATTGTAGGAAATGACACCCCACTCTATGAAACCTCTCGTTGAGGCGGTGTGTGAGTGTGTCTCTCTGCAATGAAGCGTGGATTACTGCGTTGGCCAGGACGTCTCCAGACTCAAATTCAGGGGTCGTCTGTACCCAGGCAGAACCGTGATTCATCGCTGTATACCACTCGTTATCAATCCGCCAGCTGTATTACCGCTCATTCCTGACAGAAGTACAAAAGTGCTCGACGCTGGTCAGGTCGTACTGGTAGACTCATAGATGACAGATCCTGCATTGCCAGCCGCCTGGATATGGTACTGATGGACGCAGGCGTATCCCCAACTGCCGTGACATGCCGTGCACTGCTTACAATATGTCGCACGATGAAATGATCCTCCTTGGTGATGGTCCGCCGGGATCGACCCGAGACTTCTTGACACGTGTGTGTCATCACGTTTCCGCTGCGACCAACATCAACGAACAGTGAAGTCATAAAGGTTCAAGTGGCGACTAAAACTGCGCCGAAACGTCCAACCTGTCTCTCTTACACAGTGATGTAGTTGGAACAAAATATTTACAGGAACTCACTTCATTAATTCAGCAATTTCCAAATAGACTCGTATTAGGTGTCAAAATCAGCGGCCTTATGTTTCCGACAAGTTGTTTCATCAGCTGAACGTTTCCCCTTTCGTAGCCATGACTTGACATATGGTTGTGGGTTAAATATATGCACAGGGGGTCCAACGCTGCTTATGAAAATAAGTCCGCTTGATCTTGCAACCAGCAGCCTATTTCTCTTTTCGGCGTAGATCTCATTGTACACCCATGACGTTTCAGCGCTATGTATAGATCATAAGATATTCTTACTGAAGTTACGTCATTCTAAAGCGGCAAAATATTTTCCGGAACGGCGTTCCGGCCCGTTCCGGTCCAACTAAACCACTGCTCTTACAAGTAAAATTCAGGAAGTGCCTGGCTGGTGTTCATCTCATCTTTTGTAACTAAGCATAAATGATGCACTAGATGGCAGTAACGCAAGTTTTAGATCGCTGTACTAACTCGTTCGCTGCAGATAAACAGTTTGAGGTAATCCGTGCGTGCAGTAGCGTACTGTTGTGGCAATGCCTTATAATACTATTCTGTCTGACTCCAAAGTGTTTGTTTACGTTTATGAGTGTATACTGTTGTAACACTGGTTTAGAACATTACCGTATATGTTTAGATATTCTAAGTATAGATAGAAACTTGCGTTAGTATTTTTTTTTTCTTAAGGTAACGTGCCTTGCAACTTTAATATAATATATTATTGTTTTCCTGTACCTGAACCTCATGTTAATTTCCTACTTATTCCTAAGGCCCGCCTTATGTATTTAAACCTATCCTCCGTTACTTGGTTCTTGGCGCTAGTGTACAGCGAGTTTATTCTTATCCGTGCTGGCGCGGTCACGTGCACATTGTCAGCAGACCGACGATAATGTATTGCTCGTCAGTTATTGATTTAACTCGTGTAAGAGCAACATGCTTTCATCGACAGAGCTGAATTTCGTTCGCTTTTCATGGATAATTATATTGATGAGGATCAGTGTGGACCCCGGGCGATGAATAACAATATTACCCTTCATCATGTTTTATTAGTTGTACTTACTGTGAAATCCATTCTTGTGTCCGGTATACAAGCCGACCATCGGGAATTCGGGTTTCAGAAATGATGTCCAAAGAAGGATCTTAGATGCGAAAATTATGATTTTTCGCAATTCGTGAGTGATTATTAAATTAAAATATTTGCCAAGCCCTACGACTCTTCTGGCATGCTAGCCACGTTTATGACGTCATAGTTCACAGTCAATACATCGCTTCAACTTGTTGAATGTCAGCCATGATGAAACTATGACATCAAGAACCATCATCTGACCTTTAAATGAGCATTACAAAACATTACCTACCAAGGGAGATGTTCAATAAATTTCCAATTTCTTTGCAATCATTAAAGAAAAGGCTAGGAAAACAATAGATAGGAAATCTGCCACCTGGGCGACTGCCCTAAATGCAGATCAGTAGTGGCTGATTGGTTGAAAATAAGCACACCATGAACTACAGTAGAAAATAATCACTTAACATCAAATGAAGCATACTGATAATATTAATTAACCATAGAACTTACAATGAACCTTTAAAATACTGGAAATTAAAAACAAAGCAACAAAACGTGATAGATCGCTTCGATATCGCTTGACCGTTCCGATCATTATGGAGCAATTTCCGAACGCGGATGCATGTTTAGGAATAAGTAAAGCATGTACGAACGATATGTTACCATACGTGAATCAGCAGTGAGAAGAGATCTTTCCCTTATGCTTGCCAGGGACCCAACTCCAAGAAATATTATTACCTATACAAAAAATTTAAGCGGAAGGCTCTTTATTAAGTTAAAATATTCGGAAAAATATAATTGTATGATCTATTGGAAGTTCACACAGTAGTAAAAGTCGGAAGTTGTGTGTTCAAATGGTACTCACAGATTACTATAGAAGGTTACTATGATATCCACTGCACACACTGTCGAAATCGTCTGCAAAGCCAGCATACTTGGATATCAAATGATTAGCGAGGTTAGTTTCATCGCACTGTCATACGCGATTAAACTCCCACATAAAACAACGCACATACATGCAATTTACATATGTACAAATCATTGGTTAATTAGTTACATACACAATACCGCACAATGTGCATACACGAGCCATAAATTAAATAAATATCAAATCTTGAATTAACAGTAATTGTAGCGTGATCACGACCACGTGGTAATGGCGAACCACCCTCCTTCTTCGACCTACACATGCGCTCGAGACTTTCTTCAGTAGGTAGTGCCAACATTGAAAATTAGAATTAGAGGACGTGAAGTCACGGTTTGTGGAACGGCGGCCTGTTTCAATAGCAGTGAAGGCAGAATGCGACAAAATAATTCAATGTAATAAGCAGCTTACTCACCTTATTGAGGCTGGTGCTCAGAAATCCCCCTCCTTTCAAACCCTAACAACACTAATTACCTGTTCAGTGACGTAGAAATTAGATCATATAATTATATTTTCCCGAATATATTTAACTTAAAAAAGAGCCTTCGTGGCTCAGGTGGCAGCGCGCCCGTCTCTCAACGCCGGGTTCCGTGGTTCAAATCCCGGTCACCCCGTGTGAGATTTGTGCTGGACAACGCGGGGGCGAGACAGGTTTCTCTCCGGGTACTCCGGTTTTCCCTGTCATCATTCATTCCAGCAACACTCTCCAATATTTCATTTCATCTGTCAGTCATTAATCATTGCCTCATAGAAGTGCGACAGGCTTCGGCAGCCGGCACAATTCCTATCCTCGCCGCTAGATGGGGGCTTCATTTATTCCATCCCTGACCCGATCGAATGACTGGAAACAGGCTGTGGATTTTCATTTTAACTTAAGAACTTGATTATTTTTATACGTCAAGGTAGGCATTTTTCAATAAACCATTACGAGCCGCGGACATGAGCATATTTAGATGAACCCAAGCTCATAAGGATCGCGGGTGTTACGCCTCCTTCCACAAGGAAGGGTTGGCAGCCCTGACTTACGTCACTTTTTTGCAGGTGCATCTCATGTGCTGTCTATAGAATGAAAAGGAGTGCTGTGAAGTCATAATTATGATGCCACGAGCACTTTTCTTGTCCACGGCGAAATGTTCATCATCATCATCATCATCATCATCATCATCATCATCGGTTTGCCCTTCCAGCGAGCCGGGTAAGGTGTTTGAAAACGAGCGTCTTCCAAAGTTGCCCTATTCAAAAATATTTTGTTGTCCATGACAGATTCCCAGTTCCATCCTCTTCTCTCCACGTCTTCCCACAGTTGGTCCATCCATCTTCTTCTTGGTCTTCCAGCTGGTCTTTTCCAAATAAGCACATGGTAACCTTGTGCTATTCATTCGTTTAACATGCCCAAACCATGTAAGTCTAGATGACGTAAGTTTTTCCTCAATCGATTCATTTAGACCTAGGTTAGATCGGATCTCATCATTTTTCACGTGATCAAGTCGTATCTTTTGGAGGGCAGTTCTAAGAAATTTAATTTCACAAGCTTGAATCCTACTACAATCCTATGATGTTAGTGTGCAGGTTCCCAAGGAATATGTAAGGATGGGAATGAAATATGACTTGTACAGGATCATTTTTGTTCTTTGTAGGACCTTCCCATCCCATAGTAAGTGTCAAACGATACTGTAAAGGTTAGAGCCTTTGGTTACTCTGTTTGTTATTTCTATCTCAGCTCTATTATTACTAGCCATTACGCTTCCTAAATATCTGAATTGGTGTACTACTTCAACTTGGTGGTCCTGTATTTTTATGTTACATTCTGCATTATGTCTGCTAATTTTCAATGCTACTGTTTTTGACGTGTTCAATTTCATTCCATAATCATCAAACTTCTTACACCATGCATTCAGATTATTTTGTACTTCCCCCTCTGTGTCATCCTATATTGCCACATTGTCTGCAAACATCAGAGCCTGAAGATCTTTATTGTCTTTTCCTTTTAATTCCTTTAAAATGGTATCCATAACTGCTATAAATAGAAGAGGTGACAAGGCACTTCCCTGTTGTACTCCTTTGGTTGTAATGAACCATTCAGAGTGACCATCTCCAATACTGACACAGCTTTTGCAATTAGTATATAGCATTTGGATCTTCCTAATAAGGTACTCCAGTACACCAAGTTTTCTAAGACTTTTCCAAATATTGTAGTTGATCTAGGAACATTATCATACGCCTTTTCAAGGTCCATAAACACAATAATTAGATTTTTCCCCTTTCCCAGTGTTTCTCTTCCAACATCCTCAAAGCAAATATAAGATCTGTTGTGCTTCTTTCAGCCCTAAAGCCATGTTGTTCCTCTTCTAAGATAGGCTCTAGTATATCCCTTACTCAGGCTTAAATGATCTTCTCCATAATTTTAAGGCCATGTGACAAGATGATAATGCCGCTGTAATTTTCACTTTTCCTTCTACTCCCTTTCTTAAAGATAGGAACTATAATCCCTTTTAACCAATCTTCAGGTGTTTCGTTATCCTTCCATATTGCTCTGAGAACTCTATACAGCCACTGTATTCCTGGTGGACCAACAACTTTAATCATGTCAGCTGTAACTTCATCAGCTCCTGCTGACTTACCACTTCTCATCATGTGGAGGTCCGGCTCCATGGCTAAATGGTTAGCGTGCTGGCCTTTGGTCACAGGGGTCCCGGGTTCGATTCCCGGCAGGGTCGGAAATTTTAACCTTAAGTGGTTAATTTCGTTGGCACGGGGGCTGGGTGTATGTGTCGTCTTCATCATCATTTCATCCTCATTACGACGCGCAGGTCGCCTCCGGGAGTCAAATCGAAAGACCTGCATCTGGCGAGCCAAACTTCTCCTCGACCACTCCCGGCACTAAAAGCCATTCGCCATTTCATCATATGGAGAGCTTGCTCTACTTCTGTCCATGTAAATTGGGTATCTTCCTCTATTGTTTTCTGTCCTACATGCTCAACAGAGATCTCATTAGGGCCATTTATAAGCTTGTCAAAATACTGTCCCGTTGTATCCCTGATATCTTTCATATTGCGAACTATATTCCCATCTGCTGTCTCCAGAGCTGTAATTGCTTCTTTCTCTGATCTTTTACTTTTTACTATTCCATGTTGTAAGGTGCGACCGAAAGGGCCCCCAGGAGCTCTTAACTTGGGAGTGTAGGTTGGCGATCACGGAGCCCTCAGCTGAGACCTGGCATTGCTTCTACTTACTTGTGCCAAGTTCCTCACTTTCATCTTTCCTATCCGACCTCTCTTTGTCAACTCTTATTCTTTTACGACCCCGGTGGTATAACAGCTCTCCAGGCCTAGGAAGTCTTTCATTTTCACCCCCTTCGTGGCCCTTGTCTTCCTTTGGCCGATACCTTTACTTTTCGAAGTGTGGGATCCCTTCCATTTTTCTCTCTGATTAGTGTTGTATAGAGGACGGTTGCCCAGTGTACTTCCTCTTAAAACAATAATCACCACCACCCCTCTAGAACCCAATTAAGTTGAAGATTAGTTCGTTTGGATTACTTCTTTTCTTTCCGTCTGCATTTGTCTACCATTTTGGTTTCCTTATTCTTCCGTTCCTTGTGTTGACCTGGCTATGCTCAGCTGTTTAATAAGAAGGGGGCGTGGTCATTTTTTCGTGTGATGATGATAATGATGGGACTGATGTTGTTTTTAATGATGGAGTAAGTTGGAAATAAGTGGATTGCTGACTAGATTGATCATTAACGCTGAGTTCTGGATTTTAATTCGCAATTTAACCGTATACTGATTTAATATTACCTCCAGTTTTACTGAAATGGCGCTTGGCTTTTAGTGCCGGGAGTGTCCGAGGACATGTTCGGCTCGCCAAGTGCAGGTCTTTTGATTTGACTCCCGTAGGCGACCTGCGCGTCGTGATGAGGATGAAATGATGATGAAGACAACACATATACCCAGACCCCGTGGCAGCGAAATTAACCAATGATGGTTAAAATTCCCGACTCTGCCGGGAATCGAACCCGGGACCCCTGTGACCAAAGGCCAGCACGCTAACCATTTAGCCACGGAGCCGAACGCCAGTTTTACTATTTATCACCTTTAACTATTGATTTATTTTGTTTATTAGCTGAAATATTATCCCCGAAGTAAGTCGCTTGGGATTGATCTCCAGCTTCTTGGGTGTTCATATAATTTTAAGAATAGAGGATGTTTGCCAAGTTGTACTTCCTCTTAAAACAATAATCACCACCATCATTTAAAGAATAATATCGATTTTTAAAGCTCTTCGACTACCTCAAAAGACTTTAATGAAAACAGTTTCTTCTGTTCTATGATTTACCGAGCTCGATAGCTGCAGTCGCTTAAGTGCGGCCAGTATCCAGTATTCGGGAGATAGTAGGTTCGAACCCCATGTCGGCAGCCCTGAAAATGGTTTTCCGTGGTTTCCCATTTTCACACCAGGCAAATTCTGGGGCTGTACCTTAATTAAGGCCACGGCCGCTTCCTTCCCACTCCTAGCCCTTTCCTGTCCCATCGTCGCCATAAGACCTATTTGTGTCGGTGCGACGTAAAGCAAGTAGCAGAAAAGAGAGAGTTCTATGATTTAAGTGGTTTTCTAAAGAAACCAAATTGTGTTAATTTAAATATTGTAATTGGTTAATTTCTTCGATTTCATTAAATTTTAATTTCCTCTAAATGAAATCTTATTTCAGTTCAGTTCTACGTTTTCTCTTTTTCGTTTAAGTAGCTCTGATCCACCCGACCTCTTTTAAGCATAACATAATTGAAGAAATGAAAATCCACAGCCTGTTTCCAGTCATTCGATCGGGTCAGTAATGGAATGAATGAAGCCCCCTTGCTTCCACATTCATTTGTGTTTCCTGAGTGGTGATACTGTGTTTGTGTCCTATGTTGAGCCAAAACTATGATTTGTTGAACTACTGAAAATACATCATTCTGTGATCTCTAATTAGTGAATTTTTGACATAGAGAATTTGTGATAGTATCTTGCACAATGAGAATTGACGTAAATAAGGCGTCTTATACCAGATTGAATTGCCGTCTTCATCACGTGAAGTACGTGAGGAGGAAAGAGAAACTACTAACGCCATTATCAGTTTGATCGAGAAATTTAAAGACCACTATCTTTGATGTCCTAAAGGATGAACAACTGGCGCAAATGCCTGCCGAGGAAACTACTGATGTCGAGATTATTTTTGGCCTTTGAACGATGATGTAGATAAATGCTATGTTCTTGATTATATCAACAAGGTAATTGAAGATAATTATAAAGGGTGATCATTGAAAACAATAAAATTACGCATCAGTTGAGGAAGGACAAGGACAGCAGCTATCTCTCTCTTTATCAGAGATATTATGGATAATAAGGAACAAAACGCAAAAAATCAAGGTCATATTGGATCATATGTGGTCTAATTTTCAGGAGGCAAAGGGTAATCTAATGGCTGTGCATGATGTTGATATAAGGCGGTAGGCGAGCACGAAAGCTAGAGCGCTTGGATTGACTCGTATGAAAGCAGGATCGAGTTTAGTTGGGAATTTCAGGGCAGTTCACAGATTGTTAGTCACAACGTTACGAACTTTGTACTTGGTAATTCACTGAAACGATAATTTCTATTTACCAGGAGAAATTCTATATATAGACCAACCTCTATTTAATTACGAAATTACCGGGCGAGTTGGCCGTGCGCGTAGAGGCGTGCGGCTGTGAGCTTGCATTCGGGAGATAGTAGGTTCGAATCCCACTATCGGCAGCCCTGAAGATGGTTTTCCGTGGTTTCCCATTTTCACACCAGGCCTTACCTATCCTATCGTCGCCATAAGACCTATCTGTGTCGGTGCGACGTAAAGCCCCTAGCAAAAAAAAAATTACGAAATTCACAGAGATCGCACACAATCTAGCATCGGTGAAAGAGACGCGATTGTCAGAGTGAAAGTGCCTGGATTATCGCATTCGTAGGTATACAATTCAGCCTATTGCACCCATGGAAGGTAAAGTACTCTCTCCGCTTCCTATTGCCTTACATGAACCAAGTGGCACATTTGGTCCCCTTGCGCAACAAAACACGATCCGACCTCCTAATATACAATGCCAGAAAAAATAGAACACCTGGTAAGACGTCAATTTTGATCTGATGACGGCATATTCCACCTGCGGGATAGTAGATGTACTGATAATGATTTCAACGTTGTCCACCAGCAGATAGCGTAGTGGCATAAATACCAGAGCGCCATCTGAGGAAACAGAATACTCGCGGCCACAAGGCTCAGTATTAGAGCTGGGAACGGTAGGAGCGGAGCGGAGCAGTTGTTTTCGCTCTTCCTCCGGAGACCTCCGTAGTCCTCCGATTTAATTCACTGGCGGAAAATTCAAATGCTTTAATGTGGGCAATGTTGTAACGGTGTTCTTGGCTGGAATTACAATTTAGGTTTCAGTACTAATTCCACAGATGCTTGTGTTTTCCTATGTTTGTCATTCAAATGCTGTAGTCGTTTCAAGATTGCCGCATTATTTGTTACGCTATGAATAACATATTTTGGTCTGCTGAAATTCAGTTTGCAATAGGTGCAGGTGGATAGAATAATGTAGATTGAATATTGCAATATATTATACCCTTGCAAATGCAAATATTTTGAAAATCCATAGCCTGTTTCCAGTCATTCGACAGGGTCAGGAATGGAATGAATGAAGCCCCATCTAGCGGCGAGGATAGGAAACGTGCCGGCTGCTGAAGCCTGTCGCACTCCTCTGGGGCAATGATTAATGGATGATTAATGAAATGAAATGATATTGGAGCGTGTTGCTGGAATGAAAGGTGACAGGGAAAACCGGAGTACCGGAGAAAAACCTGTCCTGCCTCCGCTTTGTCTAGCACAAATCTCACATTGAGTGACCGAGATTTGAACCACGGTATCCAGCGGTGAGAGGCCGGCGCGCTGCCGCCTGAGCCACGGAGGCTTCGCAAATATTATTAATAGTAAAGATGTTAAAGTAAAAATTACATTCCATTGCATGTAAACATGTAATATACGATGGTCTTACATGAATTATACTCGTAGCTCACTTATTACTGAAGAGTAAGAATTGATTGGAATTTTTTATGTGCTGTGCCGGGCTGAGTAGAGCGTTGACCTTCTGAGCTCAAGTTTGCGGTTTCAATTCCGGCTTTGCTCGGTGGTAATTGAAGGTGCTCAAATACGACATGGGTAGGGATAGACAAGGAAGAAGGAAGGAAGCGGCCGTGGCCTTACGTTAGGTACCATCCCGGCATTTGCCTGGAGGAGTAGTGGGGAACCACGGAAAATCACTTCGAGGATGGCTGAGGAGGGAATCGAACCCCCCTCTACTCAGTTGTCCTCCCGAGGCTGAATGGACCCTGTTCCAGCCCTCATACCACTTTTCAAATATCGTGGCAGAGCCGGGAATCGAACCCGGGCCTCCGGGGGTGGCAGCTAATAACACTAACCACTACACCACAGAGGTGGACAATAATAATAATAATAATAATAATAATAATAATAATAATAATAATAATAATAAAACACTAACGATGAATGAGAATTTATATATTTCATAATTATCGTATTTTGTGAAAAACATGAGGCCCTTGTATCTGCTGTCCGTTCGAGTAAATTTATCTGAAGTGAGCTGTAGGATACATCGCGGAGATGTCTCGCTGTCACGAATCTGTTAATGGAGTTTCATGTGTTGTAACCACACATTTACCTTAATACTGAAATGTTCCTTGAGGTTGCCTTTAAACAACAACGATCATGAAACTTTAAATATAAGAAACAAGACCAGACATAATCATTTCGGATTCCGGACACGCGTTATTATTATTTAGTTCGCATCCCTACATGTTCAATCTCTTACTCCATTTGGAACTATACCGTCAGTGGATTGATGTCTTTAGAAACGTTCTATGGTCAAACGAAATTCTGTAATTTCATTAATGTCTGGAGAAAATTGGGCATTAATAATAATAATAATAATAATAATAATAATAATAATAATAATAATAATAATAATAATAATAATAATAATAATACACATACTGTTGCAAAAGCTGCTCCAGGCGAGTATAATTTTATGTTGCCATTGTACTTCACAAGGAGTGTACGAGCCGTGGCGAGTGAGGGGCTATGGCAACAGTGGAACGCAGTAATTCCATAAGGCCTGTAGTCTTCTCTTAACTCTGGATGCTCTTTATAGACTTATCGATTAGGCTATAAGAGTTGGTGGCCGGCGTGCTATAAGAAATCAGTTCTGTCTATAAGGTCTCTAGCAAAATCTCCTAAAAATCAAAAAGTATCATTTCACGTTCCTCAGTATATGATATTCGAGTAGGGCAGAAAAAACACGGCTTTTGCAAGCACACAACTGGATTAAATCAATCAATCAATCAATCAATCAATCAATCAATCAATCAATCAATACGGATCTGCATTTAGGGCAGTCGCCCAGGTGGCAGATTCCTTATCTGTTGTTTTCCTAGCCTTTTCTTAAATATTTTAAAGAAATTTGAAATTTATTTAATATCTCCCTTGGTACCGTAAGTTATTCCAGTCCCTAACTCCCCTTCCTATAAACGAATATTTGTCCCAATTTGTCCTCTTGAATTCCAACTTCATATTGTGATCTTTCCTATTTTTAAAGACACCTCTCAAACTTATTCGTCTACTGATGTCATTCCACGCCACCTCTCCACTGACAGCTCGGAACATACCACTTAATCGAGCAGCTCGTCTTCTTTCTCCCAACTCCTCCCAGCCCAAACTTTGCAACATTTTTGTAACGCTACTCTTTTGTCGGAAATCACCCAGAACAAATCGAACTGCTTTTCTTCAGATTCTTTCCAGTTCTTGAATCAAGTAATCCTGGCGAGGTTCCCATACACTGGAACCATACTCTAGTTGGAGTCTTAGCAGAGACTTATATGCCCTCTCCTTTACATCTTTACTACAACCCCTAAAACCCTCATAACCATAAGCAGAGATCTGTACCCTTTACTTACAATCCCATTTATGTGATTATCCCAATCAAGATCTTTCCTTATATAAACACCTAGGTATTTACAGTGATCCCCATAAGGAACTTTCACCCCCATCAACGCAGTAATTAAAACTGAGAGGACTTTTCCTGTTCGTGAAACTCACCTGACTTTCAACCCCGTTTATCATCATACTATTGCCTGCTGTCCATATCACAACATTATCGAGGTCATTTTGCAGTTCCTCACCATCTGGTAACTTATTTATTACTCTGCACAGAATAACATCATCTGAAAAAAGCCCTTGCTCTGATTCCACTTCTTTACTCATATCATAAGTGCATAAGAAAACATAAAGGTCCAATAATACTGCCTTGAGAAATTGCCCTCTTAATTATTACAGGGTCAGCTAAAGCTTCACCTACTCTAATTCTCTGAGATTTATTTTCTAGAAATATAGCAACCCATTCAGTCACTCTTTTGTCTAGTCCAATTGCACTAATTTTTGCCAGTAGTCTCTCATGATCCACCCTATCAAATGCTTTAGGCAGACCAATCGCGGTACAATCCATTTGACCTCCTGAATCCAAGATAGCTGCTATAAATTGCTGGAATTCTGCAAGTTGAGCCTCAGTGGAATAACCTTTCCCAAACCCGAACTACCTTCTATCGAACCAGTTATTAATTTCGCAAGCGCGTCTAATATAATCAGAAAGAATGCTTTCCCAAAGCTTACATGAAATGCATGTTAAACTGACTGGCCTGTAATTTTCAGTTTTATGCTACTATAGCAACTCTTCATTCATTCTTCCTTTTGCTAGTTGCTTCACGTCGCACCGACACAGATAGGTCTTACGGCGACAATGGGACAGGAAAGACCTAGGAATGGGAAGGAAGCAGCCGTGGCCTTAATTAAGGTACAGCCCCTGCATTTGCCTAGTGTGAAAATGCGAAACCACGGAAAACCATCTTCAGGGCTGCCGACAGTGGAGTTCGAACCCACTATCTTCCGGATGTGAGCTCACAACAGCCCGCTCCTAACCGCACGGCCAACTTGCTCGGTCTCCATTCTTTTGGTATAGCTGCAAACAATAATCAAATAAGTACTTTAGATATGGTACTATATCACAACCCATGTCCGACTCGTTGGCTGAATGGTCAGCGTACTGACCTTCGGTTCAGAGGGTCCCGGGTTCGATTCCCGGCAGGGTCGGGGATTTTAACCTTCATTGGTTAATTCCAGTGGCCCGGGGGCTGGGTGTTTGTGCTGTCCCCAACATCCCTGCAACTCACACACCACACATAACACTATCCTCCACCACAATAACACGCAGTTACCTACGCATGGCAGATGCCGCCCACCCTCATCGGAGGGTCTGCCTTACAAGGGCTGCACTCGGCTAGAAATAGCCACACGAAATTAAAAATTACAACCCATTGTTTTTAGTATATCCCCAGAAATCTTATCAATCCCAGCCGCTTTTCTAGTTTTCAATATTTGTACCTTATTGTAAATGTCATTGTTATCATATTTAAATTTTAATTCTTCTTTAGCATTAGTCACCTCCTCTATCTGGACAGTATCCTTGTAACCAACAATCTTTACATACTGCTGACTGAGACTTCTGCCTTTTGAAGATCTTCATCTACACACTCCCCTTGTTCATTAATGATTCCTGGAATGTCTTTGTTGGAACTTGTTTCTGCCTTAAAGTACCTATACATAACCTTCCATTTTTCACTAAAATTTGTATGACTGCCAATTATGCTTGCCATCATGTTATCATTAGCTGACAATCTTCGCCAGAATCAATTTCCTATAAGTTCCTTCAATTTCTTAATTCCACAGCCATTTCTAAATCTATTTCTTTCGAATCTGCACCTCCTTCTTAGTCTCTTTATTTTTCTATTATAATAACGTGGATCTTTACCATTCCTTACCACCTTTAAAGGTACAAACCTGTTTTCACATTCCTCAACACTTGTTTTAAACCCCTCTCAACCGGGCGAGTTGGCCTGCGTTAGGGGCGCGCGGCTGTGAGCTTGCATCCGGGAGATAGTGGGTTTGAATCCCACTGTCGGCAGTCCTGAAGATTGTTTTCCGTGGTTTCCCATTTTCACACCAGGCAAATGCTGGGGCTGTACCTTAATTAAGGCCACGGCCGCTTCCTTCCAACTCCTAGGTCTTTCCTATCCCATCGTCACCATAAGACCTATCTGTGCGGGGTGACGTAATGTCACTAGCAAAAAAAAAAACCTCCTAGAGTCTGTTTACATTGTTATTTACCGTTTTCCACCGATCATAGTTACTTCGGTTTCTCATAGGCTACTAAAGGAAGAATTTTCTAGACAAATATGTTTAACTTAAAGACATAATTCTATTGTTATATGACTTGTAAAATATTATGGGATTTGTCACTCAGGTTTTCGGGCGTAGTCTTGGTCCAATAGAACGGATTCATGATCTTGTGTAGCCTTGGGTAGGCAATGATTGGCTGATGGTGCTCGCGATGGGGGAGCGGGGCATGTACCATATCGGCAACTTGATGGATATGTAAGTTTTTATTGCGTTTTTGTTGTGTTGAGTGGGTGGTGGTTAGCAGGGTTATAAGAATTTGTATCATAAGTGGTATGTTCCGAACTGTCAGTGGAGAAATGGCGTGGAATGACACCCGTAGACGAATGTCCGGCTCCATGACCCTTTGGTCACACGGGTCCCGGGTTCGATTCCCGACAGGGTCGGGGATTTTAACCTTAATTGGTTAATTTCGCTGGCACAGGAGCTGGGTGTACGTGTCGTCTTCATCATCATTTCATCCTCATCACGACGCGCAGGTCGCCTACGGGAGTCACATCGAAAGACCTGCATCTGGCGAGCCGAACTTGTCCTCGGACACTCCCGGCACTAAAAGCCATACGCCATTTCAGTAGACGAATAAGTTTGAGTGGTGTCTTAAAAGTAGGAAAGAGCTTGCATCCGGGAGATAGTAGGTTCGAATCCCACTATCGGCAGACCTGAAGATGGTTTTCCGTGGTTTCCCATTTTCACACCAGGCAAATGCTGGGGCTGTACCTTAATTAAGGCCACGGCCGCTTCCTTCCAACTCCTAGGCCTTTCCTATCCCATCGTCGCCATAAGACCTATCTGTGTCGGTGCGACGTAAAGCCCCTAGCAAAAAAATGTAGGAAAATCACAATATGAAGATAAATTTGGAATTTAAGAGGACAAATTGGGGCAAATATTCATTTATAGCTAGGAGAGTTAGGGATTGGAATAACTTACCAAGGGAGATGTTCAATAAACTTCGAATTTCTTTGCAATCATTTAATAAAAGGCTAGAAAAACAACAGATAGGGAATCTGCCACCTGGGTGACTGCCCTAAATGCAGATCAGTAGTGATTGATTCATTGGCAAAACCTGCTGGTGGATGCCATCAACTACTTGTATATAAGGCTTAGAATAGAAAATTACCCATTAATCACAAGAAAATGGCAGACATTAAAATATCATTCAGTGCGTTCCCGAAGAGAAACAAGAATTCTATAGGCTACAGAGTTATTTTCATGGCCTATGTATGAAAAAGATAATGTAGAGGAGGAGTTTTAGTTCAGCAATGTGTTGTTGGAATGTTTTCATTACTTAATTGTAATTTCTTCAACAATAATCTCTTCTATTAATTCACTTGTCTTTAAACCGCACATTATGAGAATATCTGGGTATCGTTATACAATGTTAAAAACATGTCTTTTTATAATAAAGTACGGATAATTTGTAGGAAAAAAATTAGTCCAATATCAGTGCATTGGAAAAGGACACATCCATCGTAATTTTGCCGTTCTCGAGCACGACTGAATAATATTTTTGAAAATCGATAGTGAGTAATATCACGGATAAGCTGATAAAAGAATGTTGTTTTTCAGAATTACGTTTTTTTGCTCTCCTGACAAATTTCATTTCAAGGAGATGTGGCCTTTTCCAACAGACCGATTCAATTGGGACAGAAGTTACATGGTGTACGACATTTTGAAAAATACCAAATTTATTGAAACATAAGTTAATATGCTTGGCTCGGATTATAAAAGCTGTTTCCGTGATGATAATACAGATTTTCAGGGATGCTGGAGAAGGGCACATACATCAATTTGAGATAGGGACCCGCGATCCGGAAACTCCTCAGTCACCGTGTGTAAGCCAAATTTGTATTGACCTTTGCTTAGCTGCACTATATTCACATGCTACAAAGACATTTACAACAGCTGTTCAAAATGGTGTCCCACTAGCTTCAATATAGCTATGCATGACGACGTCGCAACATGTTCTGGCATATCCAGTCGAACAATTCTGATATAGTTAGGACGATGTCACAGGCTACGGAAAATTTTGCCAGGAGCTCCTCTTCAGTCTCTACAGGTGTCTTGTAGACAAGACTCTTCGCAAACGGGATCAGATCAGGCGAACGAGTTGGATATGCAACAGGATATCCTCTTCCTATCTACTTGCCCAGAAATGTCTGAATAAGGTGTTCAAGAACAGTAGGTGAAAAGTGGGCTGGAACGCCTTATCATGTTGAACTCACATGCATTGACGAAAATCCAACCTACGAAAAAGAGCTTTGGCGTATAAGGTGCGACTGAGGCATTTCGGACCGGGATTCCGTAACGAATATTGATACATGTGCCTTTCTCCAGCATTTCCAAAATCTGTGTCATTATCACGGAAACACCCTGTATAATTAACCATTCGTATCGCTAGGTGACCAGCTAGATAAGTTACTTCGCAATAAAAATAACGCCGGTAACATAACAGCCATAAATACAAAATCAGTTGATCGGTTTTTACTTCATTTTGTTAATTTATTGACGTATTAATTATCCACTACGATACCATTCGTCTCTCGCTCACTCGGCCACTTGTATATACAATTGTATTGAATTGACTACCTAATGTGTCTTTCATTTCATCCCAAGTCAACTTGCGCCGGGCGATTTTGTTTCGAAAACCCAACGGGACAGTCCCTTTCCTGTCCGTACCCGTATGTTCTACCTACTTGGATCACCTCCGGCTTCCCCTTCACGCCAGCAATAGTTCTACTTAAAGATCGTCAGGAATATGGGACGTGGTTTGCGGAGTGTAGCTTGAGGACCTCAACGTTTGTAAATTGCCCCATCCTTAAAATACTTACGCACTGTATTCACTTCGCCCTAAGCCCTCTGCTCTCCAAAATACTAGCTCAACAGATGAACTGTTCCATCCTGAGCCGGGATCATCATTTATATAATGCAGAATCCAGAGAGATAAAGCCAGATTGTCGAAAAGCTGATTACATTTTGGCATAGCGTCAATAACCATGTTTACCTTATCAGTGTTATCTAAATGATCACGAAAAACACTCCATTAAAACATTGGGCTGTAAAGATAAAATCGTATTTTGCTCATGAAACGCCATGATCCATTGTTCACAACCTTCTTAAAGACGGGGTATTTGCTCTCTAATTAGGCATGTGACAGGTGTGTGCGCCACTTTGATGAACAGTGTGAAGTGTTCCTGGAACTAGAGCTGAAATGTTCATGAAAAAATATCCGTATTAGAATAATCGGAATGAACAAATCTATCCAAAGCACTATTATTTTACACATGTAGTTTGGTTACAACGGTCCGACTCCTTGGCAGAATGGTCAGCGCTGAGGTCTTTGGTGACGGGTTCGATTCCCGGCCGGGTCGGGGATTTTAATCGCATCAGATTAATTCTTCTGGTTCGGGAACTGGGTTTTTGTGTTTGTTCCAACACTCTCCTCTTCATATTCAGACAACACACCACACTACCAACCACCACAGAAACACGCAGTAGTGATTACATCCCTCCACATAGAGTTGGCGTTAGAAAGGGCATCCGGTCGTAAAACAGGGCCAATTTGCCGTCTTATAGTCTGTAAATGAAATCAATGACAAACTACCTCATCGCCACCGGGTTTTGCAGTTTCCCTGTAACTAGCATTCGGACTGATGACTTGCCAGACAGACAAATACGTTCAATGTAAAACGACTGCTTGGAAATGTGTTAAAAGGATTTTCAGTTTATCCCAGTCATTTATGGGATCGTAGGGGTCGCCCTGTCTAATTTCCAACTTTAACCGGAGAATTATGATCTCATGTCCTTCCTCATACTTTGCGATTCTTATCCTTTTTGTTCGTTTTCCTGCCATTTTCCCAATTAATTGGAATAGAAACTTGATATGAATTTGGCCAAGTTTTACGGCCGGATGCCTTTCCTGGTGCCAACCCCATGTGGAGAGATGTATCCACTATTGTGTGTTTGTGGTGGCTGATAATCAACAATCATCAATGATCTGCATTTAGGGCGGTCGCCCAGGTGACAGATTCCCTATCAATTTTTTTACCTCCTAGGTGGCAAATTCCCTATCAGTTTTGTACGTCATGTTTAGGCCTACTAATATGACCAATTTCGACTTGAAACTTTCCTATCGCTGGATACTTTTTTTGCTATTAGTTTTACGTCGCACCGACACAGATAGGTCTTATGGCGACGATGAGATAGGAAAGGCCTAGGAATGGGAAGGAAGCGGCCGTGGCCTTAATTAAGGTACAGCCCCAGCATTTTCCTGGTGTGAAAATGGGAAACCACGGAAAATCATCTTTGGGGCTACCGACAGTGGGGTTCGAACCCATTATCACCCGGATGCAAGCTCACAGCTGCGCGCTCCTAACCGCACGGCCAACTCGCCCGGTATCGCTGGATATATCAACAATTTTTCTCTTAGTAGTAAGCAAGTTATTAGGAACGTTCCGCCATCTGTTGAATATATTGTGTAAAAGCTGGGAAAGCTCAGAGAATGGAAGAAAAATACTATTCTTCCGTGATGAGAGAATGTGTCGTACTCTCTGGCTTGAAAGGTAGTAAACGAACATGGCTGCATGCAATGGCATTATTAAGGATCAAGATCACATATCAGCTTTTAGCAGTGGATTCTGACTCAGATGTGTCTCAATATTAATGAAAGATGTATTTTCTTTTGGGGTGATAAATCACTGGAAAGCAATGATAGTGATGACGATACTGAGGTTAGAGCTGATGGGTTGGTAGTGTAGTGTATTCTATGCACATGAACAGAGGTGTATTCAAAATAACAGAGACATCGCGAGTCCCCGTGCCAAAGGAAATTAATCATACGCAGTTAAAATCCTCGGCCTGATCAGGAATATAACCCAGGACTCTCTGTACCGAAAGCTAGTTTGCTGATCATTCACTAAGGACCTAATTCAAAGTGATTATTGGAGTAAAAATTCCACCTCGGGATTCGTACCTCGATCGCATGGGTGAAAAGAACTCACTGGGGTCCTTCATGATATATTTTTTTTCTTTTTTGCTATTTGCTTTACGTTGCACCGACACAGATAGGTCGTATGGCGATGATGGGATAGGAAAGGGGCTTTGAAATGGGAAGGAAACGGTCTTGGCCTTAATTAAGGTACAGCCCCAACATTTGCCTGGTGTGAAAATGGGAAACCACGGAAAACCATCTTCAGGGCTACCGACAGTGGGGTTCGAACCCACTATCTCCCGATTACTGGATACTGGCCGCACTTAAGCGACTGCAGCTATCGAGCTCGGTCATGATAGACTATTGATATTATTAAAAATCATGCTAGAACCGTACGATATACGCCAACTTTGCACTTTCGGTCAATCAGCATTTAAGGGAACCGTAGTTTTAATATCTGTTAGCTTCTAGGAAAAATACACCTAATAAGCATTTAGTTTTAACTACATTTCTTCATGCACTCTATCGTAATTAAGACACATCTAAGCGCAGTTTAGAACTGTAGTGTAGTTATTTTATTACAAAACTAACTGGTATACCCGTGCTTCGTAACGGCTTTCTGTATTGTATAGAGAATTCTAGATGAAGTCGTGTACACGTTGTGATTAAGATTGTATTAAATTGCTTAGTAACGTAGGGTCGATGCGTAAGTTCGTGAGGTATTCTTTTGGGTTGACAACAATGCGGCGTGAAGGGATTGCTTATCGTTATTCCGTTGTTTTAACTCAGTTTGGAGTTTGTGTTGTGAAACACAGGTTTTCTTGATTGCGAACGTATTATTTGTGCATATTTCAGACAAACGGATATGGAATGTCGAGTTGAGAAAAGTAGCATTTCCGACACATTTTACTCTTTGAGTTTAACCAAGGATCCAGTTCAGCAGGAGCTGCGAGTATTTGTGAACTGTACGGGAATGAAGCAATTGCTGAAAGAACAGTACAAAAATGGTTTTCCCGCTTTCGAGCAGGACGGTTTGACTTGTCTGATGATTCACGTTCTGGAAGACCTTCAGAATTTGACGAAAATCGCTTGAACGAGTTGCTTCATGAGAATCCTCGTCAAACAACGCGGGGAATGGCGTAAGTTTTTGAATATGATCAGTCAACTAATGCACGCTATTTGCATTCGATGGGTAAGGTACAGAAATTGGGTATATGGGTACCACATGTGCTAAGTGACAGTAACAAAAATCAACGAATAAACATCTGTTCGTCATTGCTTGCCCGGCATCTGTTGGCTTGCGAAGGCACGAAGCATTCCTTTCAAACATTGTCGCCAGTGACGAGAAATGGTCCCTGTATGTCAACATGAAGAAGAGAGCCAATCAAAAAAAGCAACTCCCGGTGCCAAGGATAGTGCCCATCCACAGAAAATCATGTTGTGCGTTTGGTGGAACAAAGATTTCATTCTTCACCATGAACTTCCGAAAAACGTTGCGATTAGGCCTACCTTTAAACGAGCTTCACATCCCGATCACATGGTACTCCGCCACGAGATATCGCGAACGCTGATAAGTATCCAAATTACCTATTTGAATTACTTTGAGATATTTTTTTTTGCTAGGGGCTTTACGTCGCACCGACACAGATAGGTCTTATGGCGACGATGGGATAGGAAAGGCCTAGGAGTTGGAAGGAAGCGGCCGTGGCCTTAATTAAGGTACAGCCCCAGCATTTGCCTGGTGCGAAAATGGGAAACCACGGAAAACCATTTTCAGGGCTGCCGATAGCGGGATTCGAACCTACTATCTCCCGGATGCAAGCTCACAGCCGCGCGCCTCTACGCGCACGGCCAACTCGCCCGGTACTTTGAGATATTATACGGGAGTTATTCATTAAACGTTTGCCAGTTAGGAGTTGATTTTAGGTTATATACTTAAATGCTAGATTATTTTATTTGCGAGAGAGTGGCCAGTAATACTGAATGGAAAGAGCAGCCATCTTGTTTAGATACAATGAGATCATGGGTAGATCATGGGAGACAACTGGCAAAAAATGAGTGCATTTGGACTTGACAAAAGAGTGACTGAAAGGGGGCCTCTGTTTCTAGAAAATAGAACTCAGGGAATTAGAGTAGGTGAAGCTTTATCTGTCCCTGTAAAAATGAAGAGGGGAATACCTTAAGGCAGTATTATTGGACCTCTATGTTTTCTTATATATATCAATGATACCGTATGTCTAAGAAGTTGATTCAGAGATAAGGCTTTTCGCAGATGATGTTATTCTGTACAGAGTAATAAATAAGTTACAAGATTATGAGCAACTGCAAAATGACCTCGATAATGTTGTGAGATGAACAGTAGGCAATGGTATGATGATAAACGGGAATAAAAGTCAGGTTGTGAGTTTCACAAATAGGAAAAGTCCTCTCAGTTTTAATTACTGCGTTGATGAGGTGAAAGTTCCCTTTGGGGATCATTGTAAATACTTAGGTATTAATATAAGGAAAGATCTTCATTGGGGTAATCACATAAATGGAATTGTAAATAAAGGGTACAGATCTCTGCACATGGTTATGAGAGTATTTAGGGGTTGTGGTAAGGATGTAAAGGAGAGAGCATATTTGTCTCTGGGGAGACCCCAAGTAGAGTATTGTTCCAGTGTATGGGACCCTTACCAGGGTTACTTGATTCAAGAACTGGAAAAAATCCAAAGAAAAGCACCTCGATTTGTTCTGGGCGATTTCCGACAAAAGAGTAGCGTTACAAAAATGTTGCAAAGTTTGGGCTGGGAAGACTTGGGAGAAAGGAGACGAGGTGCTCGACTAAATGGTATGTTCCGAGCTGTCAGTGGAGAGATGGCGTGGAATGACATCAGTAGACGAATAAGTTGGATGATGTCTTTAAAAGTAGGAAAGATCACAATATGAAGATAAAGTTGGATTTCAAGGACTAATTGGGGCAAATAATCGTTTACAGGAAGGGGAGTTAGGAATTGGAATAACTTACCAAGGGAGATGTTCAATAAATTTCCAGTTTCTTTGCAATCATTCAAGAAAAGGCTAGGAAAACAACAGATAGGTATTCTGCCACCTGGGCGACTGCCCTAAATGCAGATCAGTAGTGACTGATTGATGAGTGCTAAAGGAATCTAAGAACGTATATGTGACTAGTGCTGCTTTCTATCGGATACTTATAGCAATATAGCCGACAAGAACTCCATTTGCAATCTGTTTAAAGTAATATTTCACGAGTATGGCAGACGAGAACGGAGACAAGGCGTTAATGTTGATGAAGAGGAAACGAAAGACAGTGCGAGCAAACATAACCAAATTCAGTAATGGCATTACAAAGGCAGCATCAGATGCAGAAGTAGATCACGAATATAATCGAGCGAGATTGCAAGAGACCTTAGATCAACTCATTTCCTTCGATAATGGCATTCACAAACTTCTATCACACGCCGAATATGACGCAGACGTCATAGAGTGTGAGAAATACATCGAGGACGTGAAGCGCGCGATATTTAATTCGACACGCGTCATTCGTGACAAATTATCTGAATGGTTCAGAAATATGAATCTTGACCTTTCCGACCTTCATCCGCAGTACCAGAGCCATCACATTTATCCATCATGCAGGCCGTAAAATTACCCACTATCACACTAGAACCATTCGCAGGAGATGTAGAAAAATGATCCAGGTTTTGGGAGCGATTCCAGTCAGCGGTAGACAACAACCCGACCATTAACACTATCGACAAGCACGTATTCCTTCGTGGATACCTGGAGGGAGAACCTAAGGAGCTGATCGATGGTATAGCGGTGACTGCAGACGCATTCGAGGAAATCAAGAGAATTCTTATTGGACGATGTGGCGATAGGAACTGCATCATCCAGGCGCATCTGGATTGCCTGGAGACCATGAGACCTGTTCGCGATGATACGCCCGACGCCCTCAATTGTACATATATAGAATGTAACAGACGTACTCAGGCTTCAAAGGCATCAGGGGAAAACGTCGACCACTACGGGAGAATGCTAGCCCCCAAACTGTTACGTGCATTTCCGGATGATATCCGTAGAATGTGGATCATCCACGGGAAGAGAGAGAAGATTTCCGAAGCGCACATAACAAGGCTTATGGAATTCCTCAATGAAGAAGTGGAAGGCGCAATGACGGCGCAGAAAATCAAAGGAGACAACGCAATCTCAAGCTCATATTACCCAACGGCTGTTGCCTTGCAAGTCACTACTAGGACGGGCCAGACGGCCAAGAAGACGAAGACGTCACCTCTTTACGTTCATTTTCGAAGGTAAAGACCATTGTTCACTAAACTTTACCAAGATGACAGATGTCAAACAACGCATAGACAAGCTGAAGTCTACTCAACGATGCTTTCTGTGCCTAAACAGAAGTCACAACTTGAGAAACTGCAGCAAGAAGAACAAATTATCCTTCACTAAATGTAAGGGCCCACATCACATCTCCATCTGAGAAGGACAAGTGAGAGTAACTGTAGGGAAAATAGATGTTAGCATGCCGAACTTGACATAGCTCCAAACAGCTCGAATTTGGGTCATCGGACCAACTAGTCTTCGGAAAAGAATGCGTTGTATTCTGGACGCCGGTAGATAGTCAAGCTTCATCAGCTCGGAACTGGTGGATGATCTGAAGGTGAAAGTCTTTGACCAGAGAGACATGTCAGTCACAGCGTTTGAAGCACAATTAAGTACATCAATGACTCGCAGATTGGCCAACATCAGCATAAGTGGAATGTGGACGAAAGATTCCGTGCGAATCTCAGAATTCGAGAGCAGGAACACGTACTCACCACACCCAACCGTCCCACTTGACATCCAGAGTCTATCACGCCTTCGCAAATTGCAACTAGCAGATCCTCAAGATGATGCAGATGATTTGACGATTGAGACCTGATAGGAGGTGATCAGTACTGGCAGGTGATGAAGGACGAACGGCCAGCACACATCCCGAGTTTCACGGTACTTCTTCCCTCTAGGTTTGGTTGGATTCTTAGTGGGAATAAGTCTGGTAATACAGTGAATCATGTGTCCGTAAACCACGTCAGTATCAATGCGCAATTACTATCTTCCGACGACCAACTACGTAAGTTTTGGGATCTAGAGACACTAGAGATAAAGGAAGATCAGCAACGAGAACTCACTGCGAGAGAATCTGCAATCTTGGAAGGCTTCCATGAGTTATTCAAAATGGAGGATCAAAGAAGGGTTGTCTCCCTACCAAGGAAGGAAGGAGTAATACTGAACTCGAATCGCAAGAACGCTGATAGAGTTTTAATTCCCTGAAGGACAAACTTAATGGAAGCAAACAGTTCCGAGAGGCATACCGCTCTCTAACGACAAATTAGTTCGCAAAGGGATGGCCCGCGAGGCTAAATCGGTTACCGAAACCTTCTATTTGCCTCACCATGCTATAAAGAGGCAAAGAGACGGCACGACGAAGTGGAGAATAGTTTTTGATGCTTCATCTCATGAAAGGAGATTCCCTATCACTCAATGATGCCTCAGAGGCAGGACCTTATCTCCTACCAGAAATTCTTGCAACACTACCCCGCTTCCGACTCGACCGACTAGCTTTAATTGGAGATGGAACCCAAGCCTTTCTGCAGTTGTGTTTGGATAAAAATGACAGAGATTTCTTTGGATTGGAATGGAGAGAGGGAAAATGGAGATTGGAAGACGACTGACAGCACTGCAGTATACAGATTCGCCCGCTTGCCGTTTGGACTTACGGGCATCCCATTCCTTTTATTAGCTACATTACGTGAATTGGCTCCCAGATTTTGTGACAAGTATCCCTTGGCTACAAAATCGTTAGATCAAGGGACCTTCATGGATGATTTCACAGCCAGTATAGAAGACGACAATGAACTCATTGCTGTGTACTATGAGATAACAGGGCTTCTCCGAGAGATACAAATGCCAATGTCAAAGTGGGCGACCATTTCAGCACTGTTAAAGGATATATGGAGAGCCGAATGGCGCGCGAGGAGAAGAGAGCGACACGAGTTTTGGATGTTAACTGGAACACGCACACGGACTGTCTTCTTTTCGAACCTAAAAACGTCATCGGAACGGTAACAGAAGAGCCGGCAACGAAGAGACAGGTACTACAAGCTACAGCAAGATTTTACGATCCGCTTGGTTTCCTGTCGCCAATATCGATTATGGAAAAATCCTGTTCTAGAACACTTGGTGTAGAGGGATAGCAAGGGAAGATCTCCTACCCACAGACCTAGCAAGAAGGTGGCAAATCTGGTCTTCCAGGCTCATTCACTTGTCGGCCATTCAAATCCTTCGATAGATAGGATCTTCTTATACAACGCCAGAGAACTATCAAGTGCATGTATTCTGCGACGCTTCGAAGAGGGCTTACGGTGCCGTACTATATCTCAGAGTGGTGGAGAGCAATACAGTCTCCGTACACTTGGTTTGCAGCAAGAACAGACTGTCATCTATCAAGCGAGTAACCCTCCCAGGTCTTGAACTCCTTTCAGCTCTAGTGGGTGTAAAACTCCTCAAGTATTCCTGCCAGTCTACAGGATATGATATCACGAGGGCAACACTATGGAGTGATTCTATGGCGACACTAGGCTTGATTCACAACAGTCCAAATAAATGGAAACAATTCGTCTCCAGTCGTATCACGGAAATCCAGCAGAGCTCCAATCCTGCACAACAGCGACATTGTCCAGGCGAAGACAAACCAGCAGATATACTACCACGAGGAATGTTAGCGAAAGAGTTACAGAGCTCACGATGATGGTACGCATCACGATGGCATGCCAACGCCCCCACCTCTTGACCTCAGCACTCGGTGTCTAACACCACCCCACTCCCAGAGGCACGAAATAACAGCCAAGTATTAAGAGTTAGCACATGGGAAACTCCCAAAGACACCAGTCGATTCAGCTCGTATTGGAAGATGATTCGGGTCATGGGTTAGATTCTACGGTTTATGAAGAATGTTCGAAGCACGGAGAAACACGACGGTGAATTAACTACCATGGAGCTGGAGACTGCGAAACTGCGTCGGATCTACATTGTACAACTGGGAAGCTTTGGTGCACAACACGCATGTCTACGAGAGAAAATGAATCCCTCATCTAAGTCCAAAATTGCACGCTACAATCCCTTCCTGGAGGGAGATCTCATCAGACTGGGGGACGCTTGGATCATGCAGACCTGACATCTCAAGAGAAGCATCCAATCCTCCTCGACGGATCCCATTAATTTACAAAACTGTTGATCAAGCAAACGCACATCCATCTACAGCATTCTGGGAGTAAGAAGTGCTGTGCGAACTACGCTCGCAGTAAGGTATGCCAGTCCATTAAGAACGTCATTCACGCTTGCCTCCCTCGCAAAATCGTCAAGAACCACCGAGGAGACGAAATAGAAGCGCCCCTATCTGTGGTTCGCATACAATGCACTAAACCTTTCACGGTCACGGGAGTGGACTTCACCGGTCCACTATATATCAGGATGGGGAGCGGGTTACAGAAATCGTATATCATATTGTTCACTTGCGCCACTACAACGGCTTTGCACCTGGAATTAACATCGGACATGTGTACTGAAAAATTTATCATGTCGTTCAGCAGACATGGATTACCTCACACTATCTATTCGGACAATGCGAAGACCTTTCAAGCTGCAAGCAGAGAACTGGCGGAACTTTCTCGGATCTTCACGGACCCACGTACGAGCCAGCATTTTGCCCACAACAGTATAACCTGGAAGTTTATTGTTCCACGGCGGCTTAGTGGGAACGAATCGTAGACACAACAAAACGATCCTTGAGAAAAGTGTTAGGCACGTCTCAAGTGGACGGGGAAACTCTGAGGACAATACTGGCAGAAATACCTAGAAGCCGCCATTAACAGCAGACCAATTACACAAGACGGTCCCAACGTACTGACACGAAAACACTTCATAAACGGGGGACTATTAACAATATTACCCAACGGTCCAGAACCGAGCGTCTATACAGATCTGAGAAAAGAAGCAAGACTACGGGCAAAGATGCAAGACGACTTCTGGAAGAGGTGGAAGAAGGAGTAATTTCTCGTCCTAAGAAGTTTCCACCAGGTGCGGTAACCAGACGGAAGATCGACGGAGTGCCGGAAGGGGGATGTCGTCCTGCTTCAAGACGATCTGCGTCCACGTCACATATGGCAACGAACTCGAGTCCCTGGTATGAGACCTGGCCGTGACGGGAAGGCGAGAACTCTCGTCCTCCTACTCAGCGATAGAACGGAGATATCCCAACCGGTACAGCTAGTCGTACCATTGGAGATCGACCAGGGTGGGGAGGATGTGGAGGATTAACGATGCCATTACTGTCTCTCTGTATGAATTCTTTTTGTATCTTCTTTGACCTCACTATGTTTTCTCTTTGCACGAAGCGAAGTGTAATAAAGAAACCTTGTGTTTACATGTACGACACACTTCGGAGGAAGAAACCAACGACGGGGTTTACACAACTAACTGCTTTGATCGAGGCCTAGTCTGAAAAAATCGAGGCCCAGCCTAAAAATATCGAGGCCCCGTCGGAAAACTCGAGGAGAAAATCGAGTACCAGACTGAAAAACTCGAGGGGGAAATCGAGGCCCAGTCTGGAAAACTCGAGGGGAAAATCGACGCCCAATCTCAAGAAATAAAGGGCCGAATCAATTCTTTGGTCAAAGATCTGAAAGAAGATATTTAAAAAAAATTAATGGAAAAATCAGAAACTTAGAATTAGACTAGATAAAGGAAAAAAGTGATATGCACATCTTGGAAAACAAAGTTGGGGAGAAGACTGGAGAAGTTGAGCGGGAATCCAACAATTTCAAAACCGAAGTAGGCCAGAAATTTACGAAGTTTGAATCCGAGGTTAATAGAAAAATTTTAAACCTGGAGAAAAACATTTCTATAGGCAGTAGTCAACCTGTCAGAGGCATGGACCTCCCGCTTGGGATACCGGTTGATCCCAAAGTAATCAAAGACAGCCTATCGGAATTTCATAGGAGGCTAGAGGAGTGTCCTAAACCAATTCTAAAGACACCGGAGTCCCTACTGGGCAGGACAAATATACCTACGGAAATATACTTGCAAATTGTCAGCCAGTAACTAAAAGCGTCAGCAGGGGCTTGGTGGCAGAACATTAAAGGGCTCAGCCTCGACTGGGAGGAATTCAGGAAATAATTCGTCCAGAGATTTGACTCGGAGGCTGTCTAAACTTCGGTACAAACAAAAGTTCCATGGTCGCAATACCCAGGAAACGGCTAGGAGTTGGAAGGAAGCGACCGTGGCTTTAATTAAGGCACAGTCACAGCATTTGTCTGGTGTGAAAATGGGAAACCGTGGAAAAACATCTTCAGGTCTTCTGACAGTGGTATTCGAACCCACTATACCCTGAATGCAAGCTCACAGCTACGCGACCCTAACCGCATGGCTAACTTGCTGGGTTATTTCTTTTCCACGCCATACCAGACCACCGACAATATTACTAACATCTTACTTCAATGAAAAACAGGAGGGCAAATTTTCAATTCCAGTGAGGCAAAAGTAAATGTGTCAGGCTGAGTGGCTCAGACGGCTGAGGCGCTGGCTTTCTGACCCAAACGTGGCAGGTTCTATCCTATCTCAGTCCAGTGGTATTTGAAGGTGCTCAAATACGTCAGCCTCGTGTCAGTAGATTTTCTGGCATGTAAAAGAGCTCCGGCACCTTGGCGTCTCCGAAAACCGTAAAAAGTCGTTAGCGGGACGTAAAGCCAATAACATTATTATTAAGAGTAACTGTAGTTACAGTGTTTAATTAGCCTCTTATTTCGTGGGTTGTAATTGCCAGATATATTACAGTATTAATAGGAATGTAGTTCATTACTTAACGATAATAGAGTTATTATTTCTGTAAGCTATAAAATTGTGACGCTGAAAATTTTGATGCAACACCCAGCTTCAGATACCACCCGCCGCCACTGATCAGGTGCCTACCCCATGTCGGATCCCCGACATCTGATAAAGCAAGTGAGTGGGGAAAAACTCTTCAGTACCCTCGATTTGAACTCTGGCTACTGGCAAGTGGAAGTCGAAGAAGAGTCTCGACCGTTGACTGCTTTTTCCACCCCAAGAAGACTCTATCAATTCAGAGTCATGCCCTTTGGTCTTAAGAATGCTCCAGGCACCTTTATGCGTCTGATGGACGAAGTCTTGTCCGGATAAACAGGTGAATTTTTGCCTGGTCTATCTGGATGACTCCTCCTGTACAGCAAACCGTTTTCGGGCCATTTGGAACACATAGCTAGAGTCTTAGAGAGATTAAGGATTCACGGACTTACCTGCCAAGTCAAGAAGTGTTAGTTCGCATCAAACTCAGTTGAGTACCTAGGTCATGCATTGACAGACAAGGACTTGGATAGAAAAACTAAGAAGAATAGGGCCATTGAGGAACAGGAACGGTCTCGTACAAAATGCCAGGTACGTCAAATTTTAGACCGCTGTAGGTGGTATAGTAGCTTTGTACCACACTTTGAAAAGAAAGCTTCTCCGCTAACTGACCTCCTCAATAGAAACATACCATTTAAATGGACCCAATGGGAAGAAACAGCCTTCCAAGAAAGAAAAAAAGATCTATTTGTGACGCCCCAAGTGTAGCTTATCTGGATACAAGCCAGGAGGCCTGCTTGCAGACGGATACGAGTGACATTGGTCTTGGAGCTGTACTGTTCCACGAGAGAGAAGGAGGAGGCAAGGATATAATTGAGTATGCCATTAGGAAACTTTCTGCTCCTGAGAGAAACTATTGTACAGCCTAGAAGGAGGCAGCGGTTGTATGGGCTGTCGGGAAGTTCAGAAGATATCTGAAAGGAAGTACAGGCTCTTTACAGACAACTCTTCACTTCAGTGGTTGAACCGTGTTTCTGGAACTAAGTCAAAACTGATGCGATGGGCCTTGATCCTTGCCGATTTTGACTTAGAAATTTGTCATGTTCCTGGCGTTGTCAATCAAGCTGCTGACAGTCTATCAATAAATCCTGAGGACGGACAGAAATCAACCACGAATTTACCAGAGTGAAAGGTTCCTGGGCCAACTAAGAAGTCTCAAACCGACCCTCTGCTTCTTGCTATTCGGCGCAGAAATAATGAGATCGATTTGGATTTAATAAGGAAGTGGCAGACTGAGGACATGCCCTGTAACAGAATGGCATCCTGGAGCAGCAAACGCAGCACTGATTGTTGATCTGTCCCAGCTCAGTTTAAGATGTGATACAAGAACTTCCGACTCGAAGACGGTATATTTAAGTACACTTCCCACCTGCCTGGATCTTCTCCGGTTATCGTCATTCCGAGGTCGCAAATTGCGAGGATTTTGGGAAAATACCACGATAATCCAGAAGCCGGTCATCCTGGTCAAGAGTAAATCTGTTCTTCGATTCGGCGACGTTTCTTCTGTTTACATATGCGTCAGGATATCAAGAACTACGTCCAACCCGTGCAATCTGTGTTCGCATTAAGGCGAACAACCAGAAGGCGAGTACCAGCATGAGAGGACGCCGACCACATCAGCCTTGGGAGGTTCTCGCCCTTGACCTTATAGGACCCTACACTAGGACATCTCGGGGAAAGACGGGGATCCTCACAGTGACGGATCTCCATTTCTCCATTTCTGTTACATTCTTTATCCTGGCTATTTCTATTAACTAGTAATACCCCGTCCTCAGGTTGACTATAAACTGGTTTCTTGTCCCCTATCCTCGCGTTAAGATCGCCCATAATAATAATGCTTGCCTGATCATACGTACTTCTCATTCGTCTAATTTCTGTCGCTAAATTCTCAAAAAAATCATTCTGCGCAAATGGGGAGCTCAAAGGTGGATTATATATAAAAGCTATACATATTTCATTCCTCCAATTGACCCTATCTAATATTCTTATCCAGATTAATTCCTTAAACTCAGATTCTAACAGCTGTATTCTATCTTTTAAGTTGTTTTTGATAACCACTGAAATTCCGCCCGATATCCTTCCTCTGTTGGATCTCCTTGATCCATATTGACTCCATACGATACACCCTTCTATCTTTAAGTTTTTCTTGCAATCAGCCCAAGTTTCTACAAGCCCAAGGATGTCCATTTCTTCCAGTAGCTCTTTAAAGTCTTCGTTACCTATTTTGCTCCATACTCCTTCAATGTTAACACATGATACCTTTAACTCTAGTTATTTTTTACTTCTATGTTCTAAACTTCCTGACTTACTTCTAGTTATTCTAGATCTTTCCACTTCCATTATACTTCCCTCCGGAGAGCAAATAACGTCCTTCTCAGATAGTTCTTCTGTGAGTTTTAATCTACTACCTGAACCCATCCCCTTCTTCTGAAAAAAGTCTTTTAGACTCACTGACCTACGCCTGGAAGTATCCTCAGCTCCTCCACGTGGCGCCGCTGTTGACATCCGCCTCGCCTCGTCGTTCCTCCCACTGTTATGTAACTCCGCTGGAAGATCTGACGTAGGCTGTTGAATCACCTGCCCGGGGTTATCAACCCGAGCATCGCATGTATACTCTGGAATCTCTTGTGTCATCACTCCTTCACCATGCACTTCCGCTGATGACCCAAACTGCTTACTTCGTTCCTTAAACATATCACCCAGATCACTGACCGTCCACGTTCTCGCCCAGGTATCTCCCATCACATGCAAGCGGTTTCCTCTTATAAATGCTCGTAGATTCGATTTTCTTGCTTGTCGTAAATGGAATTGTAGAACTCTTTGCTCTTGGAGGCTGTTTCTGTCCATATCCCTTTTTATCCAAATTCTGCTGCCCTTCAAGTTCCTCGCACTATTCAAAATTCGGCTTGCCATTAATGAGGAAAGAAACTTAATTCTAACGGGTCTTCTTCCTCTATTCTTTCCCATCCTATACACATCATCTATCTCCCTTTCGGTACACTCAATGCCTAATTTCTCTCTCATTAGCTTAAGGACTGAGCTCATCAATTCCATCTTAGATTCTCCTTCCGTTTCATCCAGTCCGTAAATAATAATATTTCTTCTCTTCTCCTCCTCCGTTCTTCTGCTATCTCGCCATTGAAGTACCTGTACTTGTTCTTCTAGCTCCTGTATCCTCTGATTTAGTATAGCTCTTTCTTCCTTGTCTTCTCTTATCTTCGCCTTTATTTCTGTTAGATCTCTGGTTATGCTTTCCTTCATCTCGTTGATTTGTTGGAACTGTGCTTCGAACATTTCTTTGGTCTGGTCAGCCTGAGAAGCATCGCGAACAACTTCCTTGATTTTCTCAATGTCCTCCCATGTCAATGGGCCTGGGTTCATCTCGACGCCTCCGATGACTAATAGAGTAGCCACTATAGCTGCCGCCATCAACAGTTCTGTCAGTCCTATTTCTTTATTAAATCCTGATTTACAGTCCGTCTTGATCCACTTGAGCCGGTTGTGCCATCGCCCTATCACACTCCTATACTGCTGCACTGTTACGCCCATATTGCTTTTCCTGCACTTCCGCACCGTTACCACGCACGTCTGCTCCCTAGCTCAGCTCAGCAAAGACTGTGACGGATCTATTCACCAGATGGGTGGAAGCATTCGCCATCCTTGAAGCTACATCGGGACGTATCGTACAACTTTTAAGGACGGAAGTCTTCAGTCAGTCTGGGTATCCTCGGTGTCTAATCACGGACAATGGCAGTCAGTTCACCTCGAGACAGTGGTTGAAAGCTCTGTCGGAGTGGGGAATTGAACACTAGACTACACCGATCTACCATCCGCAGGCGAATCCCACCGAACAGTGAAACCAGTTCGATCAACCGTCTAGAATTATCGATTTCTGGAATGGTTCCTACAACACTCTAAATGGAACACACACCAGGATTCACTTGGTCGACAGGGAACATACCAAATGGGACCAACACCTACATGAGTCCCTTCTGGCCATCAGATAGCGGGTTAACCGCATCACATGTTTCTCACCTGCAGAACTCTTCCGTGGACGTCCAATGAAGAGAACTGGTGACTGGGACTTTATCCATGGACATAGAGAGGAACCGAAAGATCCTGATACATAGCACGCGCGGAACCAGCGACATCGCCAAGCCGGAGAGTGTTCAAGGAGAGAGCCGAGAACAAACGATGCACCGGAGGAAAGGGAGTTCAGACCTGGAACACTAATTCTTCGTCGAAATCATCCCCTCAGCATCAAGCTTCAGAAGTTCCACGCTGGCATGGCTCCAAAGTGACTCGGAACTTTCGAGGTGATAAGAAGTTGGGAAATGGTGTGTATCTCCTGAAGACTACACCACCGACAAAGGTGCATACGTCGGAATTGAAGCCGTTACCTCGACCCATACAAGAATACGAAGAGACCGAGGAGTCGACATTCTCTACGCGGCTCCAGAAGAATGTGGACTTTATGAAGGGTCAACATACACCGATACCTACCTTTGAGGATAAGAGAGATGGTGACATAGATAAAACGACACACAGATATAATTTAAGACCTAGATTAAGGAATGTACAGGATAGGTATTGAAGGTTCTAAATATCCTTTATTAAATAATAAATATGACTAATACAGGGTTTCCCTGTAAATATGTATTATAAATTTGCATAACCTCAAATACGTATTGTGTATGAGTTTAACCTCAAAATCTATATAATCGAATGCGGCAGAAAACTCTATAATGTTCGTATATTAGGTGTATTCTGCTATAATTTGGTACATACGAAGGTTCTGGAAACTTACTGTAAGGTTTATTATCCAGATACCTGTAGAGACATTAGGACTGTTGGAGAAATGTCCATGTGTACTGGTAAAGAGTAATCGATAGTTCGAGCTGGATCAATTACTGGAGTACTTCATTCGACCAGCTTGTCGACTGATGTTTCGTGTGTGTTCCCTTCCAGAAATCGAAAATTCTAGACGGTTGAACGAACAGTATATACATCGAGCTGTCAGTCAGTGAGCCAGTCACTTCAAGAGAGTGTGTGTTATAACAAATACAGTAGAGATTAATACGCGACACTGAGCGAGATATCGAGGGACAACTACTAGAGCTCACTCTAGCGGATAGACCTGAACAGTACTGATTCTCTCATAAGAGCACGTGCATTTTTGTGTGAAGTTTTGGTGTTATTTATGCGTTTTCAGTGAGTTGACATAAATAAATGGTAGTGTGTGTCATTCCTTGATATCTCCTCTCAACATGAGGGGAAAGGTATCTGCTGTGTTTGGCTGCAGTAATTACGAAGTAGAGAAAAATGCGCGGTCGTTCTTCAGGTTCCCTCGTGACAAGAACATGTAAGTAATATTGTGTATGCATATATATTCTTCCAGTGACAGAGATTTTTATAGTACTTCATAATCTTTTGACCTGCTCGACCCATATTTTAACTGGCATAAAATGTAATACGCATATTTTATTCTATAGTGCAGCAGTTAACCTTCAATTCCGATGTGTTGTTGTAGGTGTGATCTGTGGGTTTTGAAATGTCACGGAAGTGATTTGGATAAGGTGTACAAGAAAGAAGGGACGTTACGTTTATATAAGAATTATAAGATCTGTTCAGATCATTTCATGGCCAGCGACTTTAAAAATCCTCGACTATATAGCCAAGGGTATGTTTCATTTTTACTCTAATTGTACGTAAATATTCCTCAAAGCATCACTATCGACAACATTTTCATACGTTTCTTTCTTTTATCCCTCTTCTCAGATTAAATCCGGGATTTTATAGATTTTCTTTCTGTTAGTAGGCTTCATGTTAAGAGGAAAATTGTCCAGCTATTAAATGTTAATTCATTGCATCATATGTGTAAGGAATGTGCCGATATTTTTATTGACAAATGTCTTAATGTGATGATACAATGCTTTTAAATGAGGAAAAAAGACAAATCCAACCGTAAGAGTTCAGGCAGGAATGCTAAAGCTAAAAAAGTAATGCATAAATGAAAGATCAAGCCATTTCACAGCAGTCCATTTCACACCTTGTTTATATGTCTAATTTCAGTCTTTGAATAATAACCTTTTTAATAATTCTTCATTCATTTATCCAGAATTGCTTTAGCAACTTCGAAGTTAATATCTCAATAACACTTTCTTTCTAGACGTAATTTATTTATCCATTTCCGTATATACATTTCCATTGATATTTGAATTTAGCGCGATTTGTTCAGGTCAAGTCACTAGGAGCGCCACCGTCGAATTGTCTCCCATTTTAACAAGGCTAAATCCGTAAGTGTCGCGTATTATCTCTACTGTATTTGGTTATAGTGAGCGAGTCAGTGTTGTTGATATCTGTACTTGTCAGAGTCGACTTCAGGGTACTCCGTTATTGAGTGTTGTAGTGTCATTTGTTATTGTGTGTAATTGTGTGTTGTGACTTACAGTGACAATAAACTAGTTTGCACAAGGAAGTGAACGTGTTCTCGTGTGATATTTATTTATCGTCACATAAAGTTGCATTTGAGAGCGATAATGTTAATAATAAAATTCTGACTAACAACCCCGATTGTGAGGGATTTCGGCAATGTTATTAGCGAGGAAGTAATTAATTAAGAATTTTGGAATCATATGATGAAGCTCACTTCACAGGGGGAAATATGTTTAATTATGCCCCGACAGAAGTCTGTCTATCGTAAGAGTGGAATTGGCATGAGGCAAGGTCACGCAATCAAAATACGTTGGAATATAACCCAAGGAATTAATTATTTACGCCCATGAAAGAAGCAGGAGAAATCAGCGAACAACACCATTGTGATCGGAAAAAATAGGCGGAATCTCTTGTGTGAGTCTCGGAGAAATCGGTCAAGCGGTTAGCAGATGGAATGATTGCACTTGAATAGATAACGCTTGGTACCGCTTCCCTAGATACTTATGAATAATATTGAGAGTTGATCATCAAAATAAACCCTAATATGCATGATTATTCGTTTAAATGAATATTTCAACATTAGATACTTACTTATAGGTTGCATTTGATAGTATATCAAGCATGGCAGGCATTTATTGGCATGTATAGTCATTAATACATATTATTAATAATATTGAAAGGTTGATAGTAATTTCAAATCTTCATCCATGGTATTCCCTATACTTAAAGTTGAACTTCATGATGTCATACCTTGGATTTCCAATTCAATAGGGAAGTTATTTGGTTATTTATGATATGTTTATTTGATTTTGAAACATAATAGATGTTTAATGCAATGCTAATCACTAGTAATATTTTAATTTTCTATGAATTGTAGCCCATGAATGCTACGTAGGTAAGAAACTGATCTTATTCTTTATGCCAAGTTTATGAAAACTGAGCAAGACTGAACAATTAATTTAACTGGATTTAACTCACGCGAATTTGTAAGTAACTTATTTCTTTTATTTTCTTGTGTAATGTTAGACAAATATGAAGCAGCTATCCATTTCAACGACGACTATATTAATTCATACGACGTCTAATGATTATATACAAATAATTTGAAGACTGTAATAAGAATCAATTGATTAATTGGGATTTTCAAGTAGATACTTTACAATTTATCCATTATATTTCCTTTTCATGAACAAATATTAGTAAATAAGGTATGCTGTAATTTAATATCATTTATAGTTAGTTAGAATAGTACGTAAGTTAGAGTAAATGTAGCCCAATATATGATAACCGATATCACTATTGAACGTTTGGTGGAGACGTCCATCAATATATATATATACGATCGAAGAAATGCGCACTTGCGTATCTGCATCATTTGAAATCCACGTAAAATTAAAAAAGGATAAAAATAAAATTTAACTTCGATATTCACCCTGGGATGCCTACCGACCCTGGCTGGAGTTTTCTTCGACGCCAATCATCTTGGACGCAGGAAGTGGCGCATGAAGTTCAGAGGAAAGATGTCTGATGCCTTTGAAATCAGAACAGGAGTGAGACAAGGAGAAGGACTATCACCTCTTCTCTACAACTGTGTTTTAATAAAAGGTCATCCGAGAATGACAGAAAGAAATGAAAAGTTCAGGGACAGAAAACGGGATAAGGCTAGTCTACAAGTAAATGAATCTTACAATCCACTGTCTAGCCTTTACAAATGGTTAGTGATCTTTTCAGACTCCATTGATACGGCAGAAGAACAACTTAACCAACTGAAGACTCAAGCATTGAAGGCTGGGCTTCAAATCTCCTTTGAGAAACGCACTTCATGACAAACATAAAATCAGCGCCAAGGGAACTGGAGGCCGGACTAGGAAAAATTAAGCAGGCAGAAAAGATTAAATAGCTCGGTGAATGGATAGAGCCTAACCTATCAGAGAAAGAAGCCTTCGTGTGACGCATTAACAAAATGGAAATGACCTACCAACTAACTAAAGACATCTACAATAAGAGATCGATACCCTTAAACGCCAAAATTAGACATTACTGCACTGTTATTCGACCAGAGGCTCTGTATGCGGCTGAGACTCTTACAATGAACAAGAAAGGTCTAATGGAAAATCTAGAGGCTAAAGAAAGGAAGATTTTGAGAAAAATCCTGGGTCCCATCAAATAAAATAGCGAGTACAGAAAGCGTCACAACCACAAATTATAGAAGTACGTGGGGAAGATAAGTGAAGGATTGCCTTTTATAGCCACGTGACACGAGTAAGCCCAGGCAGGATATCTACACGGATATTAACGTACTTTCAAGATAAGAAAACCAAAGGGGAATGGTTCACAGAAGTTGAGATCTACGAGAAATGGAAATTTCTCCTAAATATATCCAGGAGCGTGTTCCTCTGAAGGAAAAACTACGTACGTACGTACCAAGGTTTCCAGGAAAAGCCGAAGCTGAAAACAGTGAAGGCGTGGACCCAATAGAGAAAAAAACACCGCTGACGAATGCAGGAGCATTGGGTGACAGTTAAAGCACGAAAGAGGAGACTGTTGAACTGACGTGGTCCCTAGTTGGCCGAAACGAAGGAATAACATACAGTATAACAACGTACTACTACTACTACTACTACTACTACTACTAATAATAATAATAATAATAATAATAATAATAATAATTGCTACCGTGTTTTCGTGGATTACAGAGGTGAAAGAAGGTGCGGGCTAGAATGGGTCTATCTACGACAGTCAAAGGTTAATTTAAAACTTTAAAATAAAGGTTATATTTCTTTTCAGATCTTACACTTTCAACAAATAACAAGCTTTAAGGTTCAGAGGTATTTGGTACAAAAATAGAAAAACCAAAAATTGGTAATTTACAATTTTGAGCTTATAAGCTCCTAATTTACAAAGTTCCAATATCACTAATGTTGCTTTAGTTGGGTAGACAAGGAGAGAAATCTCCCAAAACACAATTTTAAAGAGCAATTTACTCCAACAGTTACAAGTTACGGCCTTCCAAGGGCACCACTCAATAGTACACAAAAAATCTATTACATTACTACAAAAGAGCTTACATGCTCTACAAATACTACCAAGGAGACAGCGCTGCTGAACTCTACTCAAGGCAACCATTAACTATTACAAGATTGAAAAGAGCGTCTCTGTTCAATACAATTACACCTTCAGGCCTCTCTAGGCACAACCTGCAATACCACATGAATTACCTTTTAGTTTACACAGGGGTATCTAGTACCCATTCTACTGGACCTTCGTAAAAAAGAACAGTTTAAATTACTGGCCCAAACTCAAAAATGTATGGAGGCGTACACTTGAGCTCCTAGAAAACCAAGCTTAAAACCCTACTTGGGCTTGCAGCCCGATGATGCAGAGGCTCTTCCCAAACTACTGAGGTGACTAGAAGGACAAGTTAATTTACAATTGACAAGAAAAATGCAGTTACAAAATCTCAGTCACCTGAAGATTAATTCAAGGGGAATTCGAGAGGGTAACGCACTCTCTATCCCCGATTTACAGTTTAAGTCCTTAGGACTTACATGAACTTTTATATGAGAAGGAAGAAAGTTTAGATTTAGGAAATTGACTATTACATAGTTAAAGATTGGAACCTTCCCCTCGAATTCAGCTTGCGGAGATAACTACAGAGATAGAAAACTGGTGGCCATTACCTGGGCTGATGTTCTGCCTGCCGAAGAATAAGGACCCCCGTCTCCTCTCTTAACATTCACACTCAGTAATTCGGCGATCAATAAGACAAGTTAACTCGAAAAAGCGACAGCTTTTATACCCGAGAGGAAGTTTCGAGAAGGCTCTGGACTAAATCCGGACACACCCTCTCATTTTATTGGATAAACATAAAGTTACAAGAAGCCTATGATTGGCTGAAAAATAAATACACAAAATTTCTGATTGATCAGAAACCAAAACTGGCGGGATGAGAAGGAAGTGTTGCAAACCTTCAAGTATCAAAAATAATAAAAGTCAATTCAGTTGAGAAAACCTATAAACACAAAATTTAAAATTTCTAGTTATTTCACTTTGCACCAGAGTGCATGACCTCAGTTCTTTCATAGAGACATCTATGGAGAAAAGTTCGAACTTCCTGTGATACACCAAAACAAGACAAAGAAATCCACTCAGTTTAGGAAACTTGAAAATAACATATATATAACCCCATCACTTAATAGTGACATCTTTTGATCAACGTCCCAACTTCTTGTACTAGGTGATTCAATTTGTATGTGATAGCTCAGCGTTTGTTTTTATGTCGGCCTAGTCTGGGATTGTAACGTCAGTAGCGTCGATTAGGGGGGCGAGCTTTATGGAGAAAAATTACACTGACTGACAGAGCAAATGCAACACCAAGAAGGAGTGGTCAGAACTTTATGCCAATTGCAGGGTAGACTGACGTCACTGAGGTATGCTCATGATGTGAAATGCGCCGCTGTGCTGCGCACGTAGCGAACGATAAATGGGACACGGCGTTGGCGAATGGCCCACTTCGTACCGTGATTTCTCAGCCGACAGTCATTGTAGAACGTATTGTCGTGTGCCACAGGACACGTGTATAGCTAAGAATGCCAGGCCGCCGTCAACGGAGGCATTTCCAGCAGACAGACGACTTTACGAGGGGTATGGTGATCGGGCTGAGAAGGGCAGGTTGGTCGCTTCGTCAAATCGCAGCCGATACCCATAGAGATGTGTCCACGGTGCAGCGCCTGTGGCGAAGATGGTTGGCGCAGGGACATGTGGCACGTGCGAGGGGTCCAGGCGCAGCCCGAGTGACGTCAGCACGCGAGGATCGGCGCATCCGCCGCCAAGCGGTGGCAGCCCCGCACGCCACGTCAACCGCCATTCTTCAGCATGTGCAAGACACCCTGGCTGTTCCAATATCGACCAGAACAATTTCCCGTCGATTGGTTGAAGGAGGCCTGCACTCCCGGCTTCCGCTCAGAAAACTACCATTGACTCCACAGCACGCCTGGCATGGTGCCGGGCTAGAGCGACTTGGATGAGGGAATGGCGGAACGTCGTGTTCTCCGATGAGTCACGCTTCTGTTCTGTCAGTGATAGTCACCGCAGACGAGTGTGGCGTCGGCGTGGAGAAAGGTCAAATCCGACAGTAACTGTGGAGCGCCCTACCGCTAGCCCTTTGAACCCCAAGAGTAAAAATAATTTTCATAAATTTTGTATTTGGGCTGTTGTATACTAATTGGTCACATTCAAATGCATTTTTGCCATTTTCAAAAAAATTCCCTCCTAGACTTGGATTTTTGAACATGTTGCTTCAGAGCTACATTGGGGCTCAGTGGTAATTCGAAGAAAAATAAACTGAAAATTTTAAATTTTTTACTCTACTTTATTAAGACATTACACAGTACTAGAAACATTACCGTATCATAATTAAGACATTACACACTACAAGAAACATTAAAATATCATAATAACATGTTTTAGAACACTGGATGATGGGAGAAACGTCACATTACTTTAACAACTTTCCTTTACAAGCACTATCATTCCAGTAACAAATACAGTACACAAGTAAGGCCTACTTGGTATGGAACAGAGGGAAGCAATTTTTTTGCTGCCTGTTAAGTCATCAGCCCAGAGGTTGGTTGGATCCTCAAACAGCACCACAAAAGGCTATGCAGCTATAGGAAAACCACAAAAACCAATGACGAGGTGTGAGGGAGTTTGCCACTGCTGCAGTTAGGCACAAGTTTACTTTACATTTTGCACATACTGCTTGAGTGAGTCCACCTGGGGAAAATTTGCATCTAGCTTTACCAGAGTATCCCAGCCATTGTTCAGACCCGTCGTACCGAATGCCATCATTTGGGCGTACTGCAAATTTTCGCCTTTTAGTGGGTTCTTTGAGTGCTTCACTGGAGCGACGTTTTGTACCTTTCCCCTGCCCTGATCTCGTAAGCGCGCTTGCAATATTTGCCTGGAATTTTGCCATCGAATATTGACATTTGTTACGTCGTTGAGCCTGATGTCTATGGTACAACAACCATCCATTCATAACGGCAACACGGCCGCTTCCTTCCAACTCCTAGGCCTTTCCTATCCCATCGTCGCCATAAGACCTATCTGTGTCGGTGCGACGTAAAGCCCCCTAGCAAAAAAAAAAAATCACTGCTTTTCTGTCATACCATCTTATAAGTGCCACATTACTGTCCTTTTCCACACGCCAGTCGTAGCTGCCTCTTCTAGAGCGTTTTAATTCAGCTTCAGACTTCAGGGGACACTTGCCCATCCTGTTATTCCGTATTGTGGCCACACAGAATAATTCCATTTCTTTCAGTGCAATGGCAAGTTGAAGAGAAGAAAACCAGTTTTTGTGTTCAGGAAGCTCATTTGTGAGAGCCACAACTATGCTTGACGAAATACGGCTGTTTCATCTTCTGAGTCCTCAAAATCTGACAATCTATTTCAGAATTCAGAATTCCATCTGATAACTGTTCAAGAATATCAAGAAGGTCCTTTCCATTCCTTATGTGTGTTGGTTTCATCTTGGCTATTGGCATAAAACAAGTGTAAAATGGAATTACAATCCGGTTGGTAAAAGTTGGGTTAGAATGATTTGTTTATACTTAACCCCAATGTAGCTTGAGAGCAACACCTTTTCTAATCAGATATATTCACTAGCTATCATACATATTCCAGTTTACCATGGTACATAATCTTACAATAGTACATTTAGTTGACAAATACACTAATATAAAAAGTTAACTCACCATTAATTGTTCTGAAACGTGATTTTGTAACACTGGCGGTACTAGATCACAGCCAGCTAATTCACTTCACATACTAAACACACACTCTGCCACCTAGATCAGTGTTGCAAGTGGCATCTGTAGTCATTTTATGAAAACGCACACCTGTAGCTTCATGGCAACAATGGGGTTGAAGGGACCAGTCTAAATAAAAACTGGTGAGGTGTCCTTGAAATACACGTTGCTTAGGAGCAACACTGGTAGCGAAAGGGCTAGACAACGCGGCATCATGGTTTGGGGCGCTATTGCGTATGATTCCACGTCACCTCTAGTGAGTATTCAAGGCATGTTAAATGCCCACCGCTACGTGCAGCATGTGCTGCGGCCGGTGGCACTCCCGTACCTTCAGGGGCTGGCCAATGCTCTGTTTCAGTAGGATAATGCCCGCCCACACACTGCTCGCTTCTCCCAACAGGCTCTACGAGGTGTACAGATGCTTCCGTGGCCAGCGTACTCTCCGGATCTCTCACCAATCGAACACGTGTGGGATCTCATTGGACGCCGTTTGCAAACTCTGCCCCAGCCTCGTACGGACGACCAACTGTGGCAAATGGTTGACAGAGAATGGAGAACCATCCCTCAGGACACCATCCGCACTCTTATTGACTCTGTACCTCGACGTGTTTCTGCGTGCATAGCCGCTCGCGGTGGTCCTACATCCTACTGAGTCGATGCCGTGCGCATTGTGTAACGTGCATATCGGTTTGAAATAAACATCCATTATTCGTCCGTGCCGTCTCTGTTTTTTCCCCAACTTTCATCCCTTTCGAACCACTCTTTCTTGGTGTTGCATTTGCTCTGTCAGTCAGTGTAAATTTTTATTCCAATTTAGTCACCTACACGTAGGAATTATAAAATAAGCAATTTATATAAACCCTGTTATCTTATCATCTAATTCTTTCCTTTATTTTTTAAATATTGAAAAATACTGATTTGAAATACGCACAAAATGTCATTCGATGCAGCTTCAGCGCCACAATAAGTAGTGGAGACTCCCGTAGTAGCGTGTAGAAGCGCGATTCCTATCTGACGGCGCTAAATGAGTTTTGTATGCTTAGAAGTCCATGCGCTGCAGCAATGACACAGGGGAGAACCATTCACTTTGCTAGTTGATATCGAAATCGAAGTGTTCACATCGGCTCCTGGAGACTACGTTAGCGTGACAAGGCTTCATTTCGCTCCCAATAGCTCAACAATAGTTACCCTCTCCAGTACCTTTTTTCCCCTACAAACTCGGGGCTTCATGCACGTTTGTACCAGTAATCGCACTTCCAGCACGTTCTTTGAGGAAGAAAAGCAGAGGAATATTTTTTTCCAAGGTCATGGACAATTTTATATGATTCACCCTCTTGCCGTGCGCATTCGTCAGTCGTATAGGAGAGGTGGCGATATACAGTGCAATTTCAAACCACTAGATTGCGTGCCATAAACCATGATTCAATTCCAAACCTCTTCGCAGGGTTCATATGGAGTGAGGGCATATGACTCTGTTGATAGTGATTCATCCGTCGGATGGGGGCGCTCCACGTGTCCACCGTTAGCAATTGCAAGCGCAGGAAACAAGCGCTGACCAGCGCAAGCGACAAGCACTCGATAGGAACGGATCGCAAATAGTTTCCTTCGAAATTACCAGTGTTTATAACTAATTCAATTGTGAGGTAATTTGGAATCGCGAGATATGCGCCTATGAGGTTGTATATTGTTCGATTTGTTTAAATTTATTAACTTATCGTTAGTGCTGAATTTTCTGTTCATTCTTTGGGATTATTATTATTATTTATTATTATTATTATTATTATTATTACTATTATTATTATTATTATTATTATTATTATTATTAAATTTTTGTCTGTGTATTCCTTTCTAATTTTCTTCGTTCTTGATATTTGCTTTCTAGCTGTGCTGTGATTGTGTGTGTTACCCGTAGTTTTGTTATGGGATCGTTATTTGCGTTTTTCTGGGGTATAAATTATATGATACCTCATACACGCATCAGGCCCTGTCCAAAGCCTCCTCTATTTAAAACTGTTAACAAAGATTTTGACGAACTGTTTAATGAAATGTAAATGTAATTTCGTACAGTCATCTATGATAGTAATAATAATAATCATTATTATTAATTTTTTTCTACATCGTCGAGCCTGTGAGGAATTGAAATGTGCTTGTCGCCTCTTATTTTTATAAATCTCATTCAGTTAATGTTCTCTTGTCCCATTCTCCCCTTTGTTTCCTGTCATCCTTTATTATTTGTTGCGTCATATCTTATCATCTTGTGGGTACGCATTAATTTTGGTGGTTTTGTCTACTTTTAATGTATTATAGCTTGGCTTCGGTAACGACTAGCTCCAGTTTTGCGTGCGTCCTTGTTCTGTTATTATTTGTGGAACGTTCATATTATTTGTACTTCTCCCTTGTGATATTCAACTTGGTTGGGAAAATTTTCTGTCATTTATTTATTGTCATTTAAACATCTATTTATCCGTGTAATTTTTATTTGCTGTTGGAGTCACATTTTGTTTTTGGTGCGTGTGTCCGTGTGTAATTGCTTAATTATTGATGTAGGAATGTATAGCAAATTTCAATTTTAAACAGGTTTATAGTTAGTTGCGGGCCCGTATTTTATTTATCAAGCTGGAATTAATTTTAAGTCGGATGATCATCTAATTAATGGTATTGATTTATTAATTTTCCTTATGGTCCAAGTAATTATAATTTATTAAATTGGTTGCAACCTTTTCAGTATTTCAATTTTTCAACATTTTAATTAAACATTATTCATTCATTTATTTAATGATATTTTTTTTAATCTTCCTGATATTTAATTTCACTGTAATAGTCTATGTAGGTATCAGCTTTTTAATTTCATACTGCTTAATATTCATTAAGTGGTTTTTGCTCCTCAATTTATTTTTCTTTGATTTTATTGGTTTTAAAAGATATTTAATGAAATTTAAAGTTTTATTTATTAAGTAAATATTTTAATTTAAATTTTAATTTCGCCTCTTATTTGGTAGTTAGTTGCTTTGACCTGGCAACCCATCAAGTATTAATTTTAAGATCCTGTCCTCTTTATTCCTTTATTGTTTGGGCCCTCGACGTCTTATATTTGATGCTACTGCAATCAAGGTGAGTAATTTTGTGATATATGTTAATTTTGCCATTTCTATGCTCTCATTGTTGTGTGTGTCCTTAGGTGTTGTATTATCAGTGGCCCTATCGATAAATACTACATGACTGAAGTTATGTAGAAGTAAATTTCTGATCATTTATGTCTAGTACATTTTTACCGTACCAGGTATGATAACCGACAAATTCATGAATTTCGATTTTTGTTGCTAAGTCCATATCAACGCCGAGCCACGAAAAAATGGGTGAACAGAATTTAATGAAAATCGGTATTATGTTAAGTCGGGGAATGAGGTACCAGAGTGCAGGCTGTAAACACTTTTGTACACGCTCCATGAAATGGTAGTTTAGGGGAAGGGACCTAAAATTTAATTTTTAAATACCTATGTAATTAGTCCTACTGAAAAGGGCTGCATAAGAAAAGTTATAGAGAATACAATTTCCGATCATTTATATCTTAATTGAGTTATACCGTACCGACTATGATGACAGAATTCAAAAAATATGAACATTATATAAACGAGAAAAATCATAAAGGAACGGTCCCTTGAAGAATAACGATCACATGGAGAATAAGACAAGAGGGCGCCATCATTAGATGCCCTGATATCACAGAGTCAGAAGAAAACTAAATGTGAAAGCCTACAATATCGAAAGCTCATAAAATTGATCAACAATAACATTACATTGACAACTGCTTTGACTCTTTTGCTGCCATTGATTTCCGATAGATGGGACTAGCTGCGTCCCGAGTAAAACAGCCTGCCTGACTATTGTCGGGAATTAGTGGGGGAGTTAGATGACTTTCTTCGTTTTAGCATGCCATTCCTCTGGTTCATACATTTTCTGATAACACACTGGTTCATCATAGTTTTCCAGTTATTCGATCCCTACTCTGAGGCGCTGATTGGAGTAAGTAGTGAGAAAACTTAGCCTCCGTGGCTCAGGCGGCTGCGCGGCTGCCTCTCACCACTGGGTTCCGTGGTTCAAATCCCGGTCACTCCATGTGAGGTTTGTGCTGGACAAAGCGGAGGCGGGACAGGTTTCTCTCCAGGTACTCCGACTTTCCCCATCATCTTTCATTCCAGCAACACTCTCCAACATCATTTCATTTAATCTGCCATTCATTAATCATTGCCCCAGAGGAGTGCGACAGGCTTCGGCAGCCGGCACAATTCCTATCCTCGCTTCATTCATTCCATTTCTGGCCTTGTCGAATGACTGGAAACAGGCTGTGGATCTTTCATATTTTCAGTGTGAAAACTTGACGGAATACGGCAGAGGAGTGCTCACGGCTGTCTGGAGCCTGTTCATTCCGTAGCAAAGCACAGTCACATCAACTGGTTTAACATATGCATGGCCCGTGCCCACGGCAATATTGCCACTAATCGAAACTTGCCTTGAAGTCTGGGAGTATTGTAGTTGGTCTTGGCCGATTGCTTACTACGCCGCCTGGATGACATGTAGGAGGCGTTGTTGCTTGCCGGATGAGGTAACACGGCAATCACTCTGCTTCACGCGCCTGCGGAGTGCACAATCGCAAAGGTTGCAGAGTACTTGAGCGTGTGCCTACTACGTGCTTCTTTCCTTCCACCCCGCTACAACTTGCCCAATTGTTCCCCATTCTCAGACAGCACATGCGTGAGGCACTGGTCACCCTCCGCAGTTGTATCCTCCGACCCAGAGTCTGAAGCTCCAGGACACTGCCCTTGAGGCGGTAGAGGTGGGATCCCTCGCTGAGTCCGAGGAAAAAACCGACCCTTGAGGGTAAACAGATAAAGAAGAAGAAGAAGAAGAAGAGCATTTTTGCTGCATTGTGACTTAGGCAATAAATGTTCATCATTGTTCTTGATATATTTTGCGCAATTTTGATCACTGAAAACATTCATTAATATAATTTACACTTAAAGTGGTTAATTATTATTTCATTGCCCGGCTCCATGGCTAAATGGTTGTAACTGTTCGACCCTAAGCTTCTCACTAGAGGAGACGAAAGTTAATACCTTGGGACACATGAATATCAAATAAACTATAAGTGGCTTGCCCCCAAATTGCCACGCAAATAGAAACAATTAACATTCCATGGTTTCCCATTTCTCTATGTGATGTATGGGCGCCAGCAAGCAAAATTTATATTTACTAGCATAGAGACTTATACTTAAATCACAGGGGTAGGATTTTAAATAATTAACCATTAAGTATCATTTGAGAAATAAAATTAACGCAATATAAAATACAAATGAACTTATTATACAAAAAAAGAGATGAAACGGAAAAGTTCCTTAAAACGTGGAGGGATTTACAATTTACATTATTCAAATTACTATTGCTTGCTTTATCTAATTGAAGCTCACCAATTGCAGTTTCCGTTGAAGTCATCTGGTTTCCGTAGTTACTCGTTCTCTTCTTCTCGGTGTAGAATTGGCTCCATGGACATCCTTCCTTCTCTGATGTGGTACGGGTTATCAGGACTAGCACTCCCTAATTGCCTAGTCTTTAAATTAGACATTGGCCCTATACTTGTAAAAACTGATCAGCGTTGATCGTATGAGGAGAAAATTCAGAGATATGAATTTTTCCATGTTAGTAGAAAACTCAATCCAACTGAGCTATCCGATATATATATACGGTACAGACTTGTACCAAATTCCATGGACTTGAACTAAACATAGTTCTTCGTCCAGAAGATTTACTGAATATAACACAAGCCGTAAGCTTGTTTCGTGTCACGCAGATCTGATAGCACTACCGCAGCTGAGTACTCTATCGAAGCGACAACACACTGTACAAAAATAACTATGTCTCGGAGAGACCACACACTGTCTCAAAATCAATAACGTTGTTGAAAGTAGATGTTCACGGTAGAAGTTCTAATAGTAGTTATGTTCTCAGCAGAAGTAGCGATGTAAGTGAGTATCCGAGACTCCGTGAATCCGTAACTCCGTATTGTCTCGAGGAATACTCCGCGCTACATAATATATCACCGGGCTCTCCCCACTCTTGATAATAGCTCAATATCAATTCTCTATATAACGAAGCATCTGATTCGTAGATCGCATTATCATCTCCCTCTTCTTGCTTTCTTGACGAGTCCAGTAGGCGTGGCGATGATGTAGTCTGCAAGCCTAGCCTTGCACGCAGGTCGCTGTTTACTGCCTTGGCTCATGAGTTTAACCCAATGACTCATGTAATTTTCCCCCGCTATAAGAATAACCTTTTCCGTATACACAAATATGAGATGAAATGACAACAACTATGTTTCAACATATTGACCATATTTACAGTACATAATGAATTCCAATCCTACCTAATATAATAATTTAAACAATAAATGATGTTATAATATATACAATATGATTGAAAAAACCTTATTTACAAATGCTTGACGTAGAATAAATATATTATTACGAATAATTGCCGATGGCGGATAAACTTCATATCAAATGATATCGCGTAAAATAATAGTATATTAAATTATTCTGGCTGGAGAAGCCTGGACGGTTACATACACCCTCCTGTTATTTACAGATATAACATATATGAAAATAACACACTACACCAATACGGCGGATATATACATCATTACATCTTACAAACACTTACTAAAAAACATACATAATCAAAACTTGTATCTCACTGTAGAGTGTCTGTTTCAATGATACCATATTACATAATTCCTGCCGATTTTCTTCCGAAAGTTTGTCAGAAACACTCATAATATTTACAACGTAACAACAAGTAAATAACGCTATCTTTGCACTTCACCATCAAAGTGTTCGGCAGTTCCAGGTTATCATAATATATACACCACACACACACACACACACGTAATCACACGTGGCTTACCTCTCTTAGATGGCCGCAAGCAATTTCTTGTTTTCATTGCAAAAAATATTACTACTTAGAAAATTATTGCATTAATTTCCTTCTGGAGTTTCTCAAAAAATCCCAAGTTACTCACGGCTTCTACAATAATGTCAGGTTTAGGTTCACAACCTATACATGAATTCACGTTTTCTAACGCAAGTACATTTTAGTGTTATAAAAACAACACCTGGGAGACATTACACTTAATTCGCAGAAATATATCGTCTCAGAGAACGAATATTATAAGTGCCCAACATGACACGATTACCATCTTTCAATCTGTATGCACAAGGACCAACCCGACAATGAATCTGGAATGGACCCTGATACAACAAAAATAATTTCTTCGTCACCTTCTCTTCACTGGACGAGAGCATGGGAACACGTAACAGAACATAATCTCCTACCTGAAATTCGTCTAACACCTGACGTTTCTGCTGTTTGCTACGCTTCTCAGCCGCTTTAATCAAATTCTCTCTCGCTAATCTGACATATGTTTGAGAGTCCCGCTGAGGTTCCTGTGTAATACCTAGTACTTTTGTCAGCTCATTCCTTGGATTGCTGCCTAAATGAACCTCTAATGGAGTGAATTTTGTACTATCATGCAGAACCATGCTAATCCATTTCTCAGTCAACGCTAAAGAACCAACCCACGCAGTGTGCTTGTCATGAACTAAAGATCTAAACATCCTACCTAATTCCTTCATCGTGCGTTCACACATATTCCCATGTGGGTTCCTAATTGAGGAAAAAACATGTGTGATACCTAACTCTGTCATCACAGCCTTCCACTTCTTCGATGTAAATTGAGATCCGCTATCCGATAATAACCTCCTAGGCGTACCTAATTCCTGAACATACTTGTCACTAATAATCTTACTACAACTAAGACCTGTCGCTTTTCTCATGATCATAAAAGATTGACACACAGACTACTCGAAACTTCAATAATACCATCCTCTAACATAGCTTTTATTTGATTGTCTACTGCTTTAGCATACTTATGTGGTATCGGATATCTCGGTCCAGCGAATATACTTTGATCCAGCACTGAAAATGAGTGTTCATACACATGTGTTTTACCATGTTTCAATGAAAATACTTCCTTGTGTTTTCTCAACACATATAACAATCGGTCCCTCTGACCTTCTTCAAACTTGCTACTATCTACCGCTTCTCTCAAAGCCTCATCGTGGTTCTCCTCTAACCACACTTCACACACCTAAAAATTCGCTCTCTCTTCTTCATCTTTTGCAACCTCATTAACACACCACATGTTACAAACCTACACTTTCGTCTGAACTTCGGAATACCACGTGACTTTAACATCCTCATTATTCCACCTTAAATATACTATCGCCTCATAGTAATCTAGCCGAGCTGAGTATAAACTTAGCCAGTCAGATCCCAAGATAACATCAAATATAAGATTCAGAATAACAAGACATACCTGAATTTTCGACCTCCCGTTAATACAAATAGGTATAGCAACTTGTTTACATATTTGCTTGGATCGTTTACCTACAGCAGTGACGATATATGTGGATTTCACAGGCATTTCCTCAATCTCAATATTCTCCTTTTTTCTGTCCTCATACCACTTCAAACTTACACATGATCTTTGACTGCCTGAATCCAATAAAGCCTGATACTGCGCCCTCCATATAACGATCGTAACAACGGGGTTATCACTTTTGCTAGCAACTACTACTTGATCCATTTCCACCTCCCTTAATAACTCATCTCTGACATCGAGATCATAATTCATGTGCGTCATTACACAATTTCTCGCAACATGTACTGAAGACTGATAATCTGATCTCTCATTACCGTCTACTATCAGTTTAAATTACTTTGTCTCCTTGTATCCTGATTTCGGCTAGTGCCTTCTTCAAAATTACGTTCCCTCTGAACATTCCTATTTTGCTAGTGTGACTGATTACCTATAGGTTGTTGTCTCGGTTGAAACTGACCACGGTGATTGTGTTCTTGTCTTCTGGGTGGTGTTTGATAGTTTGTGTGCTCTCGTGTACTACTACTATTTCCTAACGCATCGAAACTTGCTAGCAATCTTTCCATTCCCTGAATAGACTCTATCTGTTGCATACAGCTAGCTTCGAGGATTTTGTTGAGAAAATGTCTGAGTAATAACTTCACAATATCACTCTCCGCTGACATCCCATCTACGTTTTTACAAATCATAACGTGGGCCAAAAAATATTCTGTCATAGAAACTCCTTTGTGTGGCCTAAATTTCCCAAAGACAATGCGTTCTCTTTCCCTGCTTTGTATAGCTTCACTCCAATTATTTTCAAGTGAAATACACTGACTGACAGAGCAAATGCAACACCAAGAAGGAGTGGTCAGAACTTTATGCCAATTGCAGGGTAGACTGACGTCACTGAGGTATGCTCATGATGTGAAATGAGCCGCTGTGCTGCGCACGTAGCGAACGATAAATGGGACACGGCGTTGGCGAATGGCCCACTTCGTACCGTGATTTCTCAGCCGACAGTCATTGTAGAACGTGTTGTCGTGTGCCACAGGACACGTGTATAGCTAAGAATGCCAGGCCGCCGTCAACGGAGGCATTTCCAGCAGACAGACGACTTTACGAGGGGTATGGTGATCGGGCTGAGAAGGGCAGGTTGGTCGCTTCGTCAAATCGCAACCGATACCCATAGGGATGTGTCCACGGTGCAGCGCCTGTGGCGAAGATGGTTGGCGCAGGGACATGTGGCACGTGCGAGGGGTCCAGGCGCAGCCCGAGTGACGTCAGCACGCGAGGATCGGCGCATCCGCCGCCAAGCGGTGGCAGCCCCGCACGCCACGTCAACCGCCATTCTTCAGCATGTGCAAGACACCCTGGCTGTTCCAATATCGACCAGAACAATTTCCCGTCGATTGGTTGAAGGAGGCCTGCACTCCCGGCTTCCGCTCAGAAGACTACCATTGACTCCACAGCATAGACGTGCACGCCTGGCATGGTGCCGGGCTAGAGCGACTTGGATGAGGGAATGGCGGAACGTCGTGTTCTCCGGTGAGTCACGCTTCTGTTCTGTCAGTGATAGTCACCGCAGACGAGTGTGGCGTCGGCGTGGAGAAAGGTCAAATCCGGCAGTAACTGTGGAGCGCCCTACCGCTAGACAACGCGGCATCATGGTTTGGGGCGCTATTGCGTATGATTCCACGTCACCTCTAGTGCGTATTCAAGGCACGTTAAATGCCCACCGCTACGTGCAGCATGTGCTGCGGCCGGTGGCACTCCCGTACCTTCAGGGGCTGCCCAATGCTCTGTTTCAGCAGGATAATGCCCGCCCACACACTGCTCGCATCTCCCAACAGGCTCTACGAGGTGTACAGATGCTTCCGTGGCCAGCGTACTCTCCGGATCTCTCACCAATCGAACACGTGTGGGATCTCATTGGACGCCGTTTGCAAACTCTGCCCCAGCCTTGTACGGACGACCAACTGTGGCAAATGGTTGACAGATAATGGAGAACCATCCCTCAGGACACCATCCGCACTCTTATTGACTCTGTACCTCGACGTGTTTCTGCGTGCATCGCCGCTCGCGGTGGTCCTACATCCTACTGAGTCGATGCCGTGCGCATTGTATAACCTGCATATCGGTTTGAAATAAACAACAATTATTCGTCCGTGCCGTCTCTGTTTTTTCCCCAACTTTCATCCCTTTCGAACCACTCCTTCTTGGTGTTGCATTTGCTCTGTCAGTCAGTGTATTTCTGGAATTCCACCATACTTGTCATGCTGCTCTTATACACCGCAAACCATGATTTCGTTTCCCCAATAAAAGCTTTACCAATTATTTCTAACGCTTCTTCCCATTCAATGATTCCTTTTTCTATCCGCTTTTCAAACCGTTTCTTAAGAGTGTTTAAAAGTCTAAAGGGTTTGTCTGCCTCCCATTAAATTTAGGTAGTTCTGTTTCATATATGAAATTTGTACCATGGCACTGACTTCCTGTATTACCTTGCTTTTCTCAGATTTCTTTACGTATTTGTGCCTCCGACCTATCGATACGTTCATTTATCCTTTTCACCCTAGTTTCAACGTCATTCACCAACATTTCATTACATATTTTAGCATTAGTCTCTACCTTACCACACAGATCATCGAATTGTTGTTGCACTTGTTCTCTAACTTTAGTAACTTCTCCTACTTGTTCCTGAATTTTACTATTAATTCCTGTGATCTGCTGGTCTACTTCGCTCCTAAGTTCAGTTAACTTACTATCTACGACTTTCTCATGTTGGCCACGTCTCATCTCCTGTTCCGCTAACTGATTCTCAAAAAGTTTCTGCTGCTCTAGTGCTTCATCTAATCTACGATTTAAAGCATCCATCTTAGTATTAACTTCTCTGCTAATTTCGGTTTTCGTTCTCTCTACTTCCTTCTTAATTTCATCTATCCCTTTCGTTTCCTTCCTAATTTCATCCGTTTCTTTCCTAATTACATTCGTTTGCTCTAATATCCCTTGCATCATCACAAACAGTTGTTCAATATTCTTATCACTATTCGTATTACCTTCTTTTTCGCCCTCCATCCTAGCTACATCGGATTCTGTGCTATTTTCCATGCTCCCACCACTCTCTACCGTTTTATCTACTTCAATGCTTTCATCTACAACATTCCTAGAATTCAGCGTCTCGCCTCCCTTTACTAAGATTCCGCTACGTAATTTCATGTCCTTTTCACCTTGTGCAGCCATGATTCCCCCAAAATCACACATATAAGTTATACGGACACTCACTTAACCCCCACAAACACAGACTCTACTTTACTGCTTTCCTTTCACGAATACTTAATGGTTTTCGAGCTCCACGTTGGTGCGACAAATGTAACTGTTCGACCCTAAGCTTCTCACTAGAGGAGACGAAAGTTAATACCTTGGGACACATGAATATCAAATAAACTATAAGTGGCTTGCCCCCAAATTGCCACGCAAATAGAAACAATTAACATTCCATGGTTTCCCATTTCTCTATGTGATGTATTAGCGCCAGTGTTACAGTTTTAAACAAAACTGTAAAGCAAAATTTATATTTACTAGCATAGAGACTTATACTTAAATCACAGGGGTAGGATTTTAAATAATTAACCATTAAGTATCGTTTGAGAAAGAAAACTGACGCAATATAAAATACAAATGAATTTATTATACAAAAAAGAGATGAATCGGAAAAGTTCCTTAAAGCGTGGAGAGATTTAGAATTTACATTATTCAAATTACTATTGCTTGCTTTATCTAATTGAAGCTCACCAATTGCAGTTTCCGTTGAAGTCATCTGGTTTCCTTGGTTACTCGTTCTCTTCTTCTCGACGTAGAATTGGCTTCATGGACATCCTTCCTTCTCTGATGTGGTACGGGTTATCTGGACTAGCACTCCCTAATTGCCTAGTATTTAAATTAGACATTTTACCGAGCTCGATAGCTGCAGCCGCTTAAGTGCGGCCAGTATCCAGTAATCGGAAGATAGTGGGTTCGAGCCCCACTGTCGGTAGCCCTGAAGATGGTTTTCCGTGGTTTCCCATTCTCACACCAGGCAAATGCCGGGGCTGTACCTTAATTAAGGCCACGGCCGCTTCCTTCTATTTCCTAGGCCTCTCCTATCCCATCGTCGCCATAAGACATATCTGTGTCGGTGCGACGTAAAGCAAATAGCAAAAAAAAAAAAAATAATAGACATTGGCCCTATACTTGTAAAAACTAATCAGCGTTGATCGTATGAGGAGAAAATTCAGAGATATGAACTTTTCCATGTTAGTAGAAAACTCAATCCAACTGAGCTATCCTATATATATATGGTACAGACTTGTACCAAATTCCATGGACTTGAACTAAACATAGTTCTTCGTCCAGAAGATTTACTGAATATAACACAAGCCGTAAGCTTGTTTCGTGTCACGCAGATCCGATAGCATTACCGCAGCTGAGTAGGCCCTACTGTATCGAAGCGACAACACACTGTACAAAAATAACTATGTCTCAGAGAGACCACACACTGTCTCAAAATCAATAACGTTGTTCAAAGTAGATGTTCACAGTAGAAGTTCTAATAGTAGTTATGTTCTCAGCAGAAGTAGCGATGTAAGTGAGTATCCGAGACTCCGTGAATCCGTAACTCCGTATTGTCTCGAGGAATGTTCCGCGCTACATAATATATCACCGGGCTCTCCCCACTCTTGATAATAGCTCAATATCAATTCTCTATATAACGAAGCATCTGATTCGTAGATCGCATTATCATCTCCCTCTTCTTGCTTTCTTGATGAGTCCAGTAGGCGTGGCGATGATGTAGTCTGCAAGCCTAGCCTTGCACGCAGGTCGCTGTTTACTGCCTTGGCTCATGAGTTTAACTCAATGACTCCTGTAATTTCTCCCCGCTATAAGAATAACCTTTTCCGTATACACAAATATGAGATGAAATGACAACAACTATGTCTCAACATATTGACCATATTTACAGTACATTATGAATTCCAATCCTACCTAATATAATAATTTAAATAATAAATGATGTTATAATATATACAATATGATTGAAAAACCTTATTTACAAATGCTTGACGTAGAATAAATATGTTATTACGAATAATTGCCGATGGCGGATAAACTTCATATCAAATGATATAGCGTAAAATAATAGTATATTAAATTAGTCTGGCTGGAGAAGCCTGGACGGTTACATGGTTAGCGTGCTGGCCTTTGGTCACAGGGGTCAAGGGTCGGGAATTTTAACCATCATTGGTTAATTTTGCTGGCACGTGGCTGGGTGTATCTGTCCTCTTCATCATCATTTCATCCTAATCACGACGCCCAGATCACCTACGGGTGTCAAATCAAAAGACCTGCATCTGGCGAGTCGCACATGCCCTCAGACACTCGCGGCAATAAAAGCCGTTCGCCATTTCATTTATTGTTTTATTGTCATAAAAATAAGATAAAATGACATTGGACTTCCGTTTATATAGCTCTAAGTTTCATAAAATGAATAAAATGTGATTTGCGTCAGGTACGGAGTTGGTCTTAAACGTGTTTCATCAATTTTGTGAAAAGTATCCGACGTTAGCGGTGAAAGAAATCGATTCGTTACCGACAGAATTTATCGGAATGTCAGCAAATAGTGTTAACGAACACAACACAACTTTTAGGTTAAAGGACTTGCATGCTTTAATTAACGAAGGTTTTTCTCATTGAGCAGATGAGATGGGCAGAAGAAAGAGGGACAACTCTGGGAGTTAGACGGGATTAAAGAATCTGTGGTTCACTATTCCATAATTAGTGTAAATAACTTGATCGTCGTCAAGCGTAGGCGAGGATTCCGACACGGATATGAAGCGAAACGAACCACTGCCGGAAGATGACTTGCAACTACATGAGTACAACGTACTCTGAGTGTACTGTTGATTTTCAAGTCATTTCTCTCTATTCTTGTGTTACATATTCTGATGTTTATTGGTAATAGAAGTTCAGTGCGGTTTGTTTCTCCGAACGTAATATTGAAGGTTCGATGTCGACTTAACTGCCGCTTTCATGAAATTAGTTCGTTTTCATTTTTCAAGCGTACGCATAATATCACCTTCGGTAGGCTGTACTTTAGATAGTGAGCTTGTACTGATTTGGAAGCCGTATTTTGGATTTAAACTCACTGTTTACCTCACCCCATGACGAGACATTTCTCTCCAATCGGAGAGTTTTCTCAGCGGAGGGATACACTGGCTCTGTTTACATTGGGCAGCAGGTTACAGCTTGTGCTTTCACCAACATCCCCGCAACTCACGCACTACTCACAACACTACCCTGCACTGAAAAAACACGCAGTCTCCCATACATGGTACATGCGACCCACCTGGCCTTACAAGAGCTGTACCCGGCTAGAAATTGCCACATTAAATTATAATGATTTTATGTCTGATTTCACAAAATCCTGCGCGAAGCCCCGAGCTCGGAGGGGAAAGGTAGTGAGATGGGTAACTCCTGCTGTGCTATTGGGAGTGAAATGAAGCCTCGTAACACTAACGTAGTCGCCAGGAGCCGATGTGAACTCTTCAGTAGCAACTAGTGAAATGAACGTTCCTCATCTCTCACTCACGCTGCAACACATGGACACGTCCACATACAAAACTCATGTAGTGCGCAACTAAGTTTTGTGTCATGAGATACAGGGTATCTCAGGTATACCCAGACCGACCGCGCGGTATTTGTACTCTGCGCTGCGGCTGCTACAGTATGGGAAGCGCGCGCATAATTCTTGACCTTGCAGGCAGTCTGCACGTGTTCCACCACGCAAGCATCAGTCGCGAGTCTGAATCTCAGCTGTTAACATGGTGACATAGTTATCATTGCAACACCGTATTTCCGTGTGTACAAGTTCTGGTTTCATCGTAATGATCGTGTGAACTCTCGCTATTGTGCAGAAAATCCTAATGGTGTTTATGAAGTCCCTCATTATGGTAAGAAGTTTGGTGCGCTGTTAGTGCAAGACGAATAATTGGGCCTATTTTTTTCAAGACGACAATAAATGCAGAGAGGTGCCACGATGACATTTAGACGCCGTTCATCCATCGGTTAATGGAACAAGAAAAATCGCGTGGGTGGTTTCAACAAGATTCAGCCCTTGCTCATACAGCAGAAGATTCCCTTGTTACAATTTCGGAAGTGTTTGCAGACAGAGTGATCAGTGCTGGTCTACACTGACTGACAGAGCAAATGCAACACCAAGAAGGAGTGGTCAGAACTTTATGCCAATTGCAGGGTAGACTGACGTCACTGAGGTATGCTCATGATGTGAAATGCGCCGCTGTGCTGCGCACGTAGCGAACGATAAATGGGACACGGCGTTGGCGAATGGCCCACTTCGTACCGTGATTTCTCAGCCGACAGTCATTGTAGAACGTGTTGTCGTATGCCACAGGACACGTGTATAGCTAAGAATGCCAGGCCGCCGTCAACGGAGGCATTTCCAGCAGACAGACGACTTTACGAGGGGTATGGTGATCGGGCTGAGAAGGGCAGGTTGGTCGCTTCGTCAAATCGCAGCCGATACCCATAGGGATGTGTCCACGGTGCAGCGCCTGTGGCGAAGATGGTTGGCGCAGGGACATGTGGCACGTGCGAGGGGTCCAGGCGCAGCCCGAGTGACGTCAGCACGCGAGGATCGGCGCATCCGCCGCCAAGCGGTGGCAGCCCCGCACGCCACGTCAACCGCCATTCTTCAGCATGAGCAAGACACCCTGACTGTTCCAATATCGACCAGAACAATTTCCCGTCGATTGGTTGAAGGAGGCCTGCACTCCCGGCGTCCGCTCAGAAGACTACCATTGACTCCACAGCATAGACGTGCACGCCTGGCATGGTGCCGGGCTAGAGCGACTTGGATGAGGGAATGGCGGAACGTCGTGTTCTCCGATGAGTCACGCTTCTGTTCTGTCAGTGATAGTCACCGCAGACGAGTGTGGCGTCGGCGTGGAGAAAGGTCAAATCCGGCAGTAACTGTGGAGCGCCATACCGCTAGACAACACGGCATCATGGTTTGGGGCGCTATTGCGTATGATTCCACGTCACCTCTAGTGCGTATTCAAGGCACGTTAAATGCCCACCGCTACGTGCAGCATGTGCTGCGGCCGGTGGCACTCCCGTACCTTCAGGGGCTGCCCAATGCTCTGTTTCAGCAGGATAATGCCCGCCCACACACTGCTCGCATCTCCCAACAGGCTCTACGAGGTGTACAGATGCTTCCGTGGCCAGCGTACTCTCCGGATCTCTCACCAATCGAACACGTGTGGGATCTCATTGGACGCCGTTTGCAAACTCTGCCCCAGCCTCGTACGGACGACCAACTGTGGCAAATGGTTGACAGAGAATGGAGAACCATCCCTCAGGACACCATCCGCACTCTTATTGACTCTGTACCTCGACGTGTTTCTGCGTGCATCGCCGCTCGCGGTGGTCCTACATCCTACTGAGTCGATGCCGTGCGCATTGTGTAACCTGCATATCGGTTTGAAATAAACATCAATTATTCGTCCTTGCCGTCTCTGTCTTTTCCCCAACTTTCATCCCTTTCGAACCACTCCTCCTTGGTGTTGCATTTGCTCTGTCAGTCAGTGTATTTCCCCTTCGTTCTCCAGATCTAACAGTGGGTGAGTTTTACTTGTGGGGTAAACTGAAAACTGTATCGAACAAATCCTCACACATTGGAGGGACTGAATGAATACGAATGAAATCAGGAGCATTACAGTGGCAGAACTCACTCGCGTCAACCGGAATGTGGTTACCAGATACAATGCACCTGTATAACCCAAGAAGGACGACACTTCCAGCATCAATAATAAGGTAAGATTTCGTATAAGATTGTCTACACGCTTAAAGCAGGGGGCCCGCGCGTGGCTCAAAAAAGTATTGGTCTGCCCATAGCCGTGGTATGAACGTAACTGTATGGTACAAATAATGGTGCATATAATGGAATTATACATATGCAGATATGTAAGACAGTCAAGTACATCAGTAGGTTGAATATAGAGCCAAGAAGATTCACGCTTTTTGGAAACGGACCAGTAATACAAAGGCGTGCGTCATTACACGCCAAACAAGTATTGGTCTAGTACACAATATCATCGTAACATCGTGCTGTCTGCTACATCTGGCTCATTGTGTCTGTGCTGACACGTTGGAAAGTAATATTCAGCACTGTTTCCGTGCTCAGCTAGCAATGGGAAGGAAAATGAAAGAAACAACCGTGAAAGAAAGAAGGATCGTAGTGCGACTATTTCAGGAAGGTATATCTTTCAAGGACATAAGTGATATTATTGTAAGAGCTGTTACAGCTGTTAAAAATATTGTGTACAGGTACAAACGGACAAAGACAATAGAAAATAGGTAACTAAGTGGCCGTCCCTCAAAGTTATCAGCACAAAACAAACGGCAAATTGTGCGTAAAGTGGCCCCAAATCCTCAGCTAAGTGCGCCGAAGATAGCAGGTGCGTTACAAGATGTAGGAATGCAAGTGCCATCTGAAACTATCCGAAATGTGCTACGCGAAAGAGGATACGTGGGCAGAACAGCCCGTAGAAAGCCGTACATCAGTAAGGCTAACACAAAGAAGAGACTTGCGTACGCTAAAGAGCACAGAAATGACAGCTGTGAGGATTGTAAGACAGTCGTTTTTACTGATGAAAGTAAATTTATTCTCTTCAGTTCAGACAGACGAGTGACTGCGTGGAGGAAGACGAATTCTGAACTTGAAGAGAAGAACCTCACAAGTACTGTGAAACATGGAGGTGGTTCCCTGATGGTATGGGGTTGCATGAGTGCAAATGGTGTAGGTGAATTAGCCTTTATTGAAGGGACTATGGATCACAAAGCATACATTAACATCCTCAAGACACATTTTCCACCAACTGCACAAAAAATGGGACTCTCGGCAAAGTATACGTTTACGCAAGATAACGACCCCAAACACACAGCCCTGAATACGAAGCTATGGCTGTTATATAATACACCGCGTTGGATGGAAACTCCACCACAATCTCTCGACATCAACCCCATTGAGAATTTGTGGCACTATTTGGTGCAAAGCGTGAGAAAGCATGCAATATTAAACAAAGCTGACCTCAAAGATGCCTTACTCACCGAATGGAATAACATACCAACGAAAACCACGATCGATGCCAAATAGGTTAGCTGAGATTATAAAGAGGAATGGAGGACCTACCAAGTACTGTAACTTTCCAAAAGGATCAAGAAATTGCGTTATGTTAATTCAGACCAATACCTTTTTTTTGGTGGCAAGTGAAACATGATTGTTTTAAGCTATGGCTTTTTAGTTATATGGACATGGAAGAATTATGTTTTTCTTACAATGTACATGTTACACAAGATGATAAATAATCTGAGATTTTAGTATATGTGAATTTTCATTATCATTCCCTTAGATTCCTCGTCCTCATATGTAGCATATCTCGACAGACCAATGCTTTTTTGAGTACGTAAGTACGGCTGAGGCAGCTGCCGTAGCGCAGAGTACGAACACCGTGCGTTCGGTCTGGGTTTATGAGAGAGACCCTGCGCTCTACTCTAGGCAACAGCTAACAGAGCTCAGCAGTATTACAAGTAAAATATAGTATTCGTATAGCTCCGGCTAGATATAAACCTGAAATAATCCCATGTACTGTACGCGCCATGTGCAATTTACACTCCCGATTGCTTTGTCATTTACTAGTCAAATGAAACTCTATAAGAGTTAATTTAGTCGGGTTGATGCAGAAATCTCCACCTTTCCTTTCAATAATCGACAACTTTGAACACACGAGCTCGTAAACTTGCGATTATGAACCAGATACACTACCTCTGACCGAAAAAAGTAGCTTGAAGTAGATAAGAATACATTATTACAGTAAAAACACCAGAATCATTCTTATTTTACAGAAGCCATACGGCTTCATTTCCTAACTTACGTACGCGTAAATGGCAGATACTGGACCACTCAAACCACTAAATATGCAAATGTATAATTTCCTTTATCCCCGATCTCTCTCAAACAAACTAATAAGTTCTTGGTGATATTATACTAATATAAGGCTTACCGGAGTGAGAAGAACTCCGATGGCTATATGAAGAAATGATCTCATTTTCGGATATCGTTGTTTACACATCGGATTAGTGCTGAGATATTTGACTAACGCTCCCAAGAGGCAGTGATATTAATCTCAAGTGAAACCTCGCTATTTTCTTAAAATAGCCACTTGCGAGTTTAATCTGTTCCCACTGAGACAATATAAAAGGAAACGCGTAACACTTTATTACTGTGGTGTTATGTCATAAAACGGTAATGAGTAATAAAAATCCTACAATGTCGTAAATCTCTGACATAATTTCACGTCTTGGGAAAAGTAAGCAACCGGGTGAGTTGGCCGTGCAGTTAGGGGCGCGCAGCTGTTAGCTTGCATCCGAGAGATAGTGGCTTCGAGCCCCATGTCGGCAAACCTGAAGATGGTTTTCCGTGTTTCCTATTTTCACACCACGCAAATGCTGGGGCTGTACCTTAGTTAAGGCCACGGTCGTTTCATTCCCACTCCTAGGCTTTTCCTGTCCAATCGTCGCCATAAGACCTAACTGTGTCGGTGCGACGTAAAGCCAATTGTAAAAAAAAAAAAAAAAAAAAAAAAAAAAAAAAAAAAAAAAAGAGAGAGAGTAAGCAGGAATGGCTTCTGACTTGCTGGCCTTGGCTGTTCACCTTATGTATGGCTGTAAACTATGTGCATTTATTGTCTCATGGGCACATGGAAACGTGGATGATTGCTAGTTCTATAACGAATATGCAGCTTTCACTGCGCTGAGAGGTCTTAAGATATGCACCGGAGGATTATAGAAACAAGCGGGCCATGAAAGACGATGGAGATTTGAGCCCTGGAACCGTCGAAGTCGTTACTTTAATAATAATTGTTATTGTTTTGGAGCCTGAGACGACGTTGAACACCCAAACTGCTAGCGATTGAGAATAGAAACTAGCTAGTGTATGAATAAAAATCCCTTCGGCTTCCGCTCGACCCACTCGTTCGGACAGGAAATAAGGTGAGCTGGTACAGCCACACACACGACCCGCATGAAACCGAACTAGCGGGCGTAGAGTAGAGTTTAGTCTTGCTCACAAAGTGATGAGGACATAATAATAATAATAATAATAATAATAATAATAATAATAATAATAATAATAATAATAATAATAATAATGGCGTGTGACTTCCGAAGAGGCCTGATGCAGGCCATTCGAGTTGACGCTACAGGCGACCTACGCGTCTGAAGGTGCGTGCACGCACGCACATACACAGAGGCAGACACACACACACACACACAGAGAGAGAGAGAGAGAGAGTCCCTGAGACAAAGGAATTAATCGATGAAAGTTAAAATCCCCAACCCGGCCGGGAATCAAACTCGGGACCCCTTGGACCAAAGGACAGCACACTAACAATTTATACATGGCAATAACTAGAGGGCAGAAAATCTTATCAGTATGACCTGAGAGGAATGTAAATTGAGATTGCCCATGACAGGCTGGAGTGTACGATATATGTGGCAACACCGCACTTGGGGGCCGACTGTAGATAGTAGAATTCATTGTTTGCATGTAAGTTAAGGAATCAGTGGCGCAGACTTTGCGGAGGGGGTGGGCAAGGTTTTTTCTGCCCCCAAGATGATCTTAGGGACCAAAGTGCTATTCCCCCACCCCCACAAAAAAAAACACAAGAGAATAGGAGACGTATCACCTTAGGGCGTGTTGCCATGAGCAAACTCACAAAATATGGCAGAGCAGAGCAATAACAAACAGTGCAAAGATTAGACTAGTTGATTCTCTTGTGTTCTCTGTCTTCCTTTATTGTTCCGAGACCTGGACCCTCAAGGCAAGAGATAAGCACCGTATCGACGCCTTTCAGATGTGGTGTTGGAGAAGGATGCTCCGTGTACCTTGGACGGAAAGAAGAACTAATGCATCTATTATTCGAGAACTGAATATCTGCGAACGTCTCTCCTCTCGCGTCATCAGGAGAATCGTCCAATTCTTCGGACATATTGTATGACGGGATAGTGAAAATCTGGAGAAGTGTATCATGGAAGGCAAAGTTTTCGGCAGAAGACCACGAGGAAGGTCATCGAGCAGGTGGACTGGTCAAGTTCTGCGTACCACTGGGCTGTCACTTCAGTAGGCTTTAAGAGAAGCTGAATATCGTCAAAGTTGGCGCCGTTTAATCAAGTTACACGACTTATGATGATGAGATGTTAAAACGTGGAGTTTGGTAGTCGTCGGAGGCTGCTAAGGTGTTGAATCTGGAGAAGGTAAGCAAAGTCATCATGAAGGCCCTGGGAGGAGTGGAAGGTAAAGGCTTCCACCATTGTTAACCTCGGCACGTGATGGGGTAGAGTGGTTAGCTTTACACCCGGCCGTCTTTGCCCCCAGGAATTAACCTGGTACTCATTTTTGGTGAAGGCTGAGTGAACCTCACGGCCATATGCACCTCCGGATGTGGAAATCTCGTTTCTTAAATTTTACGACTTCCTGACGGGGATTCGAACCCACGTCCTTCCGGGCGAACCGAGCACGCCTTTACCGCCTCGGCCAGGCAGCCCCTATCTGGAGAAGGTGGTAGATGATTTTATATCAAGAAATTATATTAGAAAGTGGGAATTCCTTCGGAGAACTAAATTTTCCAACGGAGACTGTTCTGGCGGTACATCTGATGGTAGAGCTTTACACATTTCGTATGCTGAAACGCATAATATACAATAATCGGTCATTTATTAAGAACATGCATTTATGAAGCAAGTTCTAATTGTTTTACCTGTGATTATCTTTGATAGCTTCGTACATAAAACATTCCGTCAAAATATTTATATGAAGCATGTTCTATTTTTCTGTTTACTTGTGAATATTATTGAAAATTCCGTACGTAAGACTCGTTCAAAAATACATATGTGAAAGGAGCTCTGTTGTCGTTCTGTTTGTTTGTGAATATTGTTATTATATAGGAATGTTTTTATTAATAGTTTTTCGTCATTTCACATGCCTGTGTTCATTTTAATATTGCCCCCACCCCCCAGTTAAATACCCGAAAACGGCGCGGCTGTAAAGGATACACATATTTCCGCTGCAGTGATACTTGATCCTTGCCTTGATACGTTCAGCTATATGAGGATATTAATATAATTATCTGCACTGCAATATAAGTATCGGTACTTAATGCGTATCACCATCTGCACGAATTACAGTCAGCTAAGACATTATCCAATTATTAAATGACTTTTTCCAAATTATGTAATTATTAACTTTGTGTTAATATGGTTTACTTATAGTTGCTGATTATTTATTGAAGGATAAAAACCTCGTTCTCGTACAACGGCCTCTTGGATGTAGGTTTTGTTAAGTCTCATGTAACATCAATCATGATGAATTATATCTTGTGACAATATAGTCCCGGTCTAGAAAGCCAAGAATAACGGCCGAGAGGATTCGTCGCGCTGACCACACGACACCTCGTAATCTGCAGGCCTTCGGGCTGAGCATCGGTTGCTCGTTAGGCCAAGGCCCTTCAAGGGCTGTAGTGCCGTGGGTGTTGTTTTTTGTTTTGTGACAATATAGTTACAGTAAATTCAGTGTAGACTTCATCAGATCTCTATTCCTGTGTGTATCCGTGACAGTAATTAGAATATTTTGTGGATAGTTATATCCAGAGACGCCAAAAAATTATTGTTAACCAGGCTGTAAGAGCAATTTTATGTCAAGCGAAACAGGTGGCTACATATACAGTATACTGAAGTATTCAGCTTTCCAAAGGATCCTCGTCCGACATAACGTGGATTAATGATATTCCAAGAAAAGACTGGACTTGTGTAGTACACAAGATGTAGAACCATGGCTAGAGATGAGCACAAGCTGAGTAGAGATGGCAAGGTTTAGAAATACACCGATATCGTATTATGTTAAACAAAAATTTAAATAAGTTTGGTAGATCTGAACAAATATATATCGTCGTTGCCGGGACAAAACCTCCTATGTGAAATATTTTACCTTAGAACTTTGGCCGGTAAGCTTCTGTCATCTAAGTGTGTGTGACCATTGTCAAGGCGTTCTCGCTCTTCATAATGTATGTGCTGCGGGTCAGTATAACTCCAAAACTATTATCACCCAGGAGGTTTCGTCCCGGCAACGACGATATTCTCTGTAACATGAAGAAAACCTCTCCCTATAGTTAGGCAGCACTTTAAACACCTACCTGTACTGACATCTTGTGGATGTATACCGAACTCTATCCTAATATGAAGTTCTGTAGTGTAAGGGTCTTACTAATAAAAAGTCCTTATACCGTTGTTTAACTCTTGTTTAGTTATACAGTGAATAAACCCTGTATACGCGTTTTACATTTTTCTTACTAATAAACTGGGTATACGCATTGTATTACTAAACAAAACGTATACACTCGTTCCAAGGAGTAGGAATATCTTCCTGCAGTTCACTGACGTATTTCGCACGTTCACCGCCTTTATGATCGCTTCTGCTGGTTATCTACGAGCAAAACTTTCCGGAAAGTCGCACAGTAGCACGGCATATCGAAAAGGCAGTGGCAACACTAAGTGAGACAGCTGGAAATTCGCTTATACTGATATCAACATTTCTTCAGCTTGCTTGTGTAATGAACGCCAAAAAAATAAATGGAATGGCTTAAGAAAAGATCAATAGCTCCTAACTGGGATAGTACGGAAAACGTAATCAATTGTAATTGAATCGGCGAGTTGAAAGGGGTACACATTCCAAAATCCTTACTTTTCAGGAGAAAGGAAAACCTGTTTTGTAGCTAAACGAAAGGTTAGATCAAAAAAGTTTCTATTAGGCATTTATACATCATATTTCTACGTATTCAACTACAAACTATGGAAATCATATTACGTACGGTTTTCAAGTTATACCATTTTTTATGTCAAGGAATATGTCCCTTTTTATACTCAAATTTGAGAGAGATCTACGATCTTTGTAGAGATAGATAATGTATAATAAACTCGCAATTTTAAGTCTATTAAGCAGTAGCACGTTATTACACAAACATACGCCCAACCATCATTTCTTTTATAGTTATTCATTGTCATTCCGTGAGACAGCTGGAAATTGACTTATATTGATATCAACATTTCTTCAGCTTGCTTGTGTAATGGACGCTAAAATGAAATGGAAAAGCTTAAGGAAAATATCAAAAGCTCCTAACTGGGGTAGTACGGAAAACGCAAGCAATTGTAATTGAATCGGCGAGTTGAAAAGGGTACTCATTCCAAAATCCTTACTTTTCAGGAGAAAGGAAAAACTGTTTTGTAGCTTAAAAGAAAGGTTTGATCAAAAAAGTTTCTATTAGGCATTTGTACATCATATTTCTGCATATTCAACTACAAAGTATGGAAATCATATTACGTATGGTTTTCAAGTTATGCCACTTTTTATCTCGAGGAATATGTCCCCTTTTATACGGTAGGTACTCAATTGAGAAAGATCTTTGTAGGGGCAGATAGTGTATAATAAACTCGCAATATCAAAGGTCTATTAAGCTGTAACACATTATTACACAAAAATACGCCCAACCATCATTTCTTTTATAGTTATTCATTGTCATTCCGTCTCTTTAAAGTGTTTTACTTGACGAAGATGTCTAGCTTCCATAACCTCTGAATGCTGTACCGTACGTCTTCTATGTTTAAAATATCGTGAAGATCATCAACGTCATCGTCCATTCTTTCAACGTGTGTTCAATGTTAAATGGATAAGTCGAATATTTCACAACGATTATATTACTGTCGACAATAAAAACCACGGCAATAAACTGCTCACTCGTTTCTTTTTTCCGCTACACGCTGCTATACAACGCTTATACAAGGGTCCTGGACTGTATAAGCAATTCAGTGAATAACTATAACAGATGTATACACAGGAGGCTTATACACGGTTTATTAGTAACGAATTTCGCGTAAAAGGTGTATAAACCTTGTATAAAACTTATACACCGTTTATTAGTAAGACGGTAACTCTAGATAGCACCTCCCTGTTTGAGGTTGACGCCTAGGAACCTCTGTTGCTCATTTATTTTCATTTGGTAAGAAATGAATGGTTAGGGATTGGCACCACCTCCTCTTAGATTACTTCTAAAGATTGCTTCTACCGATCTTTATTCAACCAATCATAGCCCAATCTGCCATTAAAAAAAAGGAACGGACAGTTGTATGCACTGTTCAACATTGGCATCAACTACCTGATGGAGCAGTTGAAGACAGACGTGTCGTGGACCACATCGCTCTTCCAAACTCGGAATACGATCTATGCCAGTTTTTACTACGGCTAGGGAACACTTCAGTCTCCACTTCGTACCCTAGCCGTGACAACAAAGCACAATCAGGCCAAGACACCAAACTGGAAGTCGGCCTCCCACCACTATGCCCAACTGCATCCTACCTGGCGTAGATCTTGCCTACACAGACGATGTTCTGTTCCGATACCTGAAAAATGAAGGAATCCCGATTATAAACCTCCGGAGAATACATCAGAACTACATGCCTACTGACCGGGTACTCCTCCAACTTTCTTCAGAACGAGCTGTCCAGACTGCAATAAGATATGGAATTTTCATCAACGCCAAGCCGCACTACGCCGAGCCCTGCCCACCCCAACTGGAAAACGAGTTCGGACCGGACCCGGGAACCAAGCCACCTTGCCAGCCACCTCCAGTAAGGACACCCCCATACATCCCACCACCCCAGCCATCAACCCATCCCCTCACTACCCTAGTCACTACCATCACCACCACCATGGCTACTACTCCTGCCCGCAGCTCTCCCTACACCCCTACAACCACTACCACCATGACCCACTCCTCCCTTATTATGATGTCCCCCGTTTCCCTACCCTACCCAACCCAGCCCGACCAGCGACAGAAGAAGCAGCCCACAATACCACCATGGACACAGAAAGACCACCGCCACCAGCTCCCGGGTCCGAGTCCGAGCCCAATAGAACAACCCTGCATCCACCAGCTCCAGAACTTCATACCAGCTGTGTCATTAGAGGAGTGAATCCAGCCATCCCACCAGAACTAATAAACCAAGCACTTCAACGAGCAGGACTACAACCGAAGAAAGTAAGCAGAATCTACAACGCAACAGGACCCACCTACATGATAAGAGTACAACTCCAGCTCCCCGAAGAAACCCACCGCCTGACCGAAAACGGAATCCAGCTCTTCGGGAAGCACCATCGGGTGGAAGCATCACGCTCCCCTCCACAAAAACCCACCCACCCCAATAGCAACCCTTCCCAGAACCATACCCGTCTCGCTCCCCCTACCAATTCACACAACAACTCCCAGCTCCTTCTACTACTCCTAACCTCCCTAGCAAACATCACCTCCTTCTACCATCAAATCATCCCTCTATTCCTTCCAAACAATCGCAACCTCATTAGAATTTAAGTCTATCTATGTAACCAGCCAATGTATGTAAACCGTAAAATAATTCCAATTAATGTATGTAACCACAAAGATATCAATAAAAAGCAAAAGAACGGATACTGCACCTTAGCCAAGAGGCCAATCCCTCACTTCAACAAATCCAAAGCTCCTTCCTTTTAACATCAAACCTCTCCAAATCCCCGAACCCCGCCAAATCTCCTGGCCAGAGAGAAGGCGTAACCTTCTAGGTGGCCCGAAGGGAAGGGGAATGAAAACTTCCCCCTTGGTCCTTGGTCGTGGACCATACTTTGCGTAGACGATATTGTGTTGGTTGGTGAGTCATGTCAGAAGGTTGAGGCAGCCTTGAAACGATGCCGAGTAATACTAGAGGCAAATGGATTAAGATTAAGTCGCAATAAGACCGAGTATAGATTCTTCAACTTTGCGCAGCCCGGGAAAGCGGGCCCACACAACACTATCTTCCTTAGGCCCTACTGGAGAACCACAGATGACATACAAGTTCAAATATCTTGGATCAGTAGTCACAACTGATGGTGTTCTGTGTGATAAGCAGATACCAGTCAAATTAAAGGGTAAAATGTTCAAAAACCACTATCGGGCCCGCCCTTATGTACGGCTCCGAATTTTGGGCAAGACAGAAGTATGTTACAGAGATGTGGATATTGTGATGGTCGGCGGGCATCACTCTGCATGAGAGAGTACGCAATGCGCATGTGCGAGGATCTTTTAAAGTTGTGCTCATCAACGACTAGATGGAGAAAAAACAGCTCCGGTGGTACGGTCACGTCAGAAGACGTGATGAACACCGTTTAGTACAGAAAGCTGTTGCCATCGAAGAGCCGAAGTAGGCGTTCTAAGACAACATGGAAGCGAACTGCTGAGGCTGCCGTAAGGAAACCAGAAGTGCCGTTAGATGGATGCTAGAACGTCGGACATATTCTCTCTGAATCAGACGAGTCGACATTGAGTGAGCTCGGGAGTACCCGTTTTATGGGTACATAAATGGCCAGGAAAGAAGAAGAAGAAGAAGAAGAAAGTCAGTTCTTGCTAAAACAATTACCTTGTGACTACGATTTCAAAATTTTACCACAGGCCTATATTTCACGTTTGGGCTGTTAAATTCCTTTACCCCCAGTCACAAGAGTATGGGGGTTATCCTCTGTTTCACATAGCTTCCTGACCCATAATGTTTTCTTCTTATGTAAAGGCATGGAATTGCTTGCGTACTTTCAGCATTCCCTTCTCTTTGTTGGCCTATTTTCTAATATTTTTTTGATCTTTCTGGAACTTAACTTGTTCCTGACCTACATTGTAGCATGTGCTTAGCTCCTGATTAGTTGCGGATTCTTCACGTTCTTGTGTGCATTATCGTTGGCTTCCCCGAAAAATAAAAGGGCTGCGAGTGACAATACCGTGTGATTCAGCCGTCCTCTTCAATGAAGTTATATGCAACCCGCAATATTAATTCCATCCTTAAAACATCTATCCTGCCGGTATGCTCAAACAACACAACCGGATATCTTGGTATTTGCCGCCTCACCATGATAGGACGCCATAATGTTATAGGTCTACTCGTATTAAACACTGGAAAGCCTGCGAGTGCCTTCTAGGTCATATGAACCTGACACGCCGGCGAAACACTAAATTGATATTGCGAGCGCAGTAAATGTAATACAAGCTATAGACTAAGCTGCTGAGTGTGCCGTACGGAACCGTAGCATAGTCGGTAAACGCGCGGCGGAGAGCGCTTACGTGTGAGGTGAGAGGTTTGAGTCCGGGCGAAAACTCCATATTTTTGAAATATTTGTTTAATACGTACATCATGTAATGTAAGTTAAATACCCGCTATCAAGCAAATTGTGTGTGAATTGATGTGTTTATGGCCCCAAGAAGGGTAGATTAGTTAGCACGCCGGCCACATACGGACCGGAAATACTAGGAACACAACTGCCCTGACAATGTTTTATCGCAGCAAATGCTCGATGTGATGACCATTTCGGTTTATGGACATTCAGGCTCGGTGTCCCATACATCGCCTTGCGCGCTGAAGCTTTCCAGGTGTAACTGCTCGGCAGGCATCTGTGATGAGTTTCCAGAGCTGGTCGAGGTTTTCCGGCGCTTGAGTGTAAACGACGGTCTTCACAGTAGTCTAACGGCGTTAAATACGGCGATCCGGAGGGCCAAGAAACAGAGCCTCCCTGGCAGTTCCTCATTGAGATAGTTACAAACGGGTAAAGTCGAATGTGGCGGAGCTCCATCCTGTTGCAACCACATCGTCAAATGATCGTGCAAGGGCACATCCTCCAGCAGCAGTGGGAGTTCCTGATGCAGAAATTGTAGGTAGCGTGGGCCCATCCAATGGCCCTCAAATAAGTAAGGTCCAACCAGGCGATACCCCCCACATTCCACACCACACATTCTCTCCCCATCGTAATTGTTGGGCCGCCTGTCGCGCCCAGTGAGGATTGTCCGCACTCCAATAGTGTATGTTGTGGTGATTGACGTTCATATTATTGTGGAAGCGCGATTTTCGTCCGAAAACAAGATGTGCGATACGAATGTTGCATCATTGTCCAGCCTGCCTAATAGCCACCGACAGAATTATGTTCATGCAGTATTCATCAGAAGGACGGCTGGCTGGTGTTCACCAGTTGTGCAGTCGCCCTTGTACTGGTGTGTAGATTATTACGAGCTGCCTCCAGAACGGCCTCTTCTGTTTCACCCGATGTAACGGGCCTATTGTGGACTGCTGGCTCCTTGGAAATCACGCATGTTGTCCTTAGGCATTTTTCAACACGGCCGAACGTCGTACCAGCCGGTGTCGCTTGTCGGGATACCGTTCCTGGTACAGACGTAGTGCCTCGCATGCGTTTTGTCTTGTTTCTCCATAAATGAGGAGCATGTCAACGTACTCCTCTGTGGAAAACATGCCGAATGGCAGCAGAGATTACAGTACATTCAGGCCCAAACCAGCGGAGTATGCGCAGGACGCAAGATGAATAACAGCGTCATTCTACTGTTTGAATGTGACAAACGTGGGCCTGTGTTGACGTATTCAAACATCATACCGATGCAAAAATACTTCAACGATGCAATATTAGAACCGCCGATGGCACATTTCGTCGATTGCTAGGCTAACGCCTCACCACATTCGCTACGCTACACTGCTAAGAACATGCTGGTAGTACGACGAGAGTAAAGTACATACGCCATCCGGTTCGGTGTTTAAAGCATTAATTACTGCACTGATACCTAGTTTTATGCATTGATCCCCCCCCCCCCTCCTCTTCGTTACAGCCGGTCACGAGGCACGACACATTAACATAATTACATGGTCAAAGCACGTCGCTACATGATTGCAAGCCGCATGCTTTGCGAGCGGACGATATAACCTGTCGGTATGATTCAGAATCGTGTGCAAAATATGCTCACTAGACATTGGTGCCATAAAGAACGCATGCAGGGGAACAGCCACTTTATAACCATGTCGCACGTTAGTTGGGTTGCATAAAACTACAATGGAAGGGGCGGCTGAATCAAGCTGTATAGGCCTATAGCCTATATATCGGGTGGTCCACCCTGCCCCTTGCGATCCAGTTTTATGCATCCCTTCACATTTACTACAATTCTGAAAGATATCGGTCCTTCTCTCTATACCGGGGCCATATAACGAGATGTGTGTTTACGGGCTAGAAGACAGCAGAAATCCTGAGTGCAATTATTAATTCATTATGGGTACCTCGAATGAACATGTAAAACGAGTACAGATACGCAGAACACGTACTTTAAAACAGAAGGTGGACGCACAGACCGGAAGCACGGTAATCTATCGGCTGGGAAGTGGAGGCCGTAGATCAAATGTCGCAATAGCATACATGGCAAGCGGGCGGGGAGATATGTGGCAGTGGACAGTGCTCGAGGTAGGACGTTCGAATCCCACATAATAATTATTTTTTAACAGCCAGTTGCCTGGGATGTGATAAGGTTGCATACTTGATAGCTTCAAAGGACTGATTTATTTGACAATGTTTGTTTGTTTGTTTGTTTGTTTGTTTGTTTGTTTGTTTGTTTGTTTGTTTGGCCCTGTAAAAGACCGTGTGTATCGTTGCCTTGGGTATGGTGCTGGGTTGGACGAGGATGAGGAGTTCTTCAGTTCTTACAGTGTACGTGGGCCTACAGAAATAATAATTTTAAATTTTCAGAACAATTGACTCTATATCAAATTCAAGGACATCCATTCCATGTTGTGGACAGTTATTAGCACATGGGCAAGACATTCAGGACCTATTAACTCATCCCCGGTTAACGTTTTCATCTTTGAGCAGAGTATACGTTATTACGAGAAGATCTAGCTAACACCCAAACATCGTGGTACAGTTATCACCGGAAAAGGCAGTAGTATTTTTCTGTAAGATCAAACTTTTCGAGTGATATTTTCACAAAATCGGTAATAGTTTGTGCAGTATCACCTGACTTGCTATGCATTTTCCTCTATTTTTACAATCAAAATATTGAATCACCGCCCATGTGGTGTAGTGGTTAGTGTGATTAGCTACAACCCCCGGAGGCCGGGCTCGATTCCCGGTCTGCCACGAAATTTGAAAAGTGGTATGAGGGCTGGAACGGGATCCACTAAGCCTCGGGAGGTCAACGGAGTAGAGGGGGGTTCGATTGTCTCCTCAGCCATCCTCGAAGTGGTTTTCCGTGGTTTCCCACTTCTCCTCCAAGCAAATGCCTGGATGGTACCTAACTTAAGCCCACGGCCGCTTGTCTTGTCTTCCTTGTCTATCCCTTCCAGTCTTCCCATCCTCCCACAAGGCACCTGTTTAACCAAGCAGCTGAGGCCAACTGGGCGAGGTACTGGTCCCCCTCCCCAGTTGTATCCTCCCGACCCAATGTCTCCCGATCCAAAACACTGTCCTTGAGGCGGTAGAGGTGGGATCCCTCGCAGAATCCGAGGGAAAAGGGTAAACTGATTAAGAAATAAGAGAGAAAATACTAAATCAGGAAATATGGTTTGCACTGCATAGGGTAAGGAGACAACACCGAATTCACAATTGCTTCCGATTTCGTGAGGGCACTTGAGATTTTCTTCGCTATTCTAGAATCTGGGAATATTCTCTTCATAAGAGCAGTAGTACAATCTGTTGACTTGTAGCTGTTATGATTATTCCTTCTGCTGTATGAGCACCATCGCTGACTTTTGGTTGTACGAAGAAACTCGTTATTGTTGAAGAACTTTTCTCACCTCTAACACATTTTTTGTGTGTGTGTGTTTCGTAGTTTGAACATTAGCTTCCAAATTCTGCGATCCTTCGTTTGCGACTGAAAGAAACGTATCTGCGTTACAAACAGTGCACTCGGCTTCATTTTCATTCCGTCCATTTCCAAAACATTCAAACTTTTTCTTCATTGCGTCTATAAACTTGCATTTACGTTCAGCCGTGGTAAAAGAAGTCGCAAAGAGCGCCTCGATTGAGATCGATAGGCCATTACTACTCTATCGATTGAAACAAGCTTGGTAAACACATATGTTCAACTCTGTAACGTTAACATTTCTGAAGCGCAGGTGATTAATACAAAACTGATTTGATAGCTTAATCTAAACTCTTACAATTATTAATTAAGAGCATTAGAATTGTATACATCCAAAACGAAAACCTGGACAATTATGCCCTTTCACGAAAACCCGGTCGGATGGTTTGTCTAAAAAGAGGACCCGTCCGGAGAAAACAGGACGAATCAAGGTCTGTCTAGGGAGGTTAAGTCACGAATGCTACTTATGGAGCCGCCATATTGGGTCTTGGTAAGTGAACGTAACCAAAGGCAAGTGTATTCGAATTTAGAGGATTTAGGCACCAAATATTGAACAAAAAGGAAACGAAAACTACTTCGCATGCAGAATTTAAGTGTGCATCTATTGCTCATGTATATATAACTGTACAACTCGTAAATGACATGAATGCATTCACAGCTATTTGAATAGGAAGATAATTAATAGAACCTAAATTACAGATTTTTGAGAAACAAGAATCAGGAGAAGTGCTCATGTAAGGGCCTACTTTTTCACTTCTATATTACTTGATCTTAGCGTGTTTCTAATCAATATCGTCTGTCAAAATACGAAATACTGGGTGAGTTGGCCATGCGGTTAGGGTCGCGCAGCTGTGAGCTTGCAGATAGTGGGTTCGAACCCTACTGTCGGCAGCCGTGAAGATCGTTATCCGTGGTTTCCCATTTTCACACCAGGCAAATGCTGGGCTGTACCTTAATTAAGACCACGGTCGCTTCCTTCCCACTCCTAGGTCTTTCCTATCCCATCGTCGCCATAAGACCTAGGCTATCTGTGTCGGTGCAACGTAAAGCCACTAGCAAACATGAAAAACGTAATCTCATTGACAGAAACATAGAAATCTGTACAGTACCTCTATTATATCACGAATAGATGAAATATTGAACTTAAAAGTATTTAAAGACAATTGTAGTAAATTTCCTTGAGTATTTCCTTTATTAAGAAAGTAGTAACGGGTTCTGCGTTTCTAAAAGGTTACTTCAGCATGTTGACAAAGACTGAATGCCTCTTGACTTGAGTGCATTAAATTATGTTCGCTATTTTCTTTTTTTGCCAGTTTCTTTACGTCGCACCGACACAGATAGGTCTTATGGCAACGATGGGACAGGAAAGGGCTAGGAGTGGGAAGGAAACGGCCGTGGCTTTAATTAAGGTACAGCCCCAGTATTTGCCTGGTGTGAAAATGGAAAACCACGGAAAACCATTTTCAGGGCTGCCGACAGTGAGGTTCGAACAAACTATCTCCCGAATACTCACCGCACGCTGTTGTTATCCATTGATGTGCTAAATTCTTTGGGTTCTGAGGCAAAAATACTCTTCTCATATATAACAAGAGTGATGTTTTTAGCTACTCTTACTAGTTTATGGATAACCCATGCAGCTGAGTAGTACAAAGTGGTAGTGGTGATTATTGTTTTAAGAGGAAGTACTATTGGGGAACCATCCACTTTTAACACTAATCAGAGGGGAAATTTTGAAACGATTCGAGACTTCAAAATATTGTGGTATTGGCCAAAGAAAGACAAAGGCCACGAAGTTTGTGAAAATGGAAGACTCCCAAAGCTTCGACTGCTCTAATACCGTCGGGGTCGGAAAAGAACAAGAGTTGACCAAGGGAGGTCGGATACGATAGAAAAGTGAGGAGCCTGGCACAAGGAACTGGAAAGAATGCCAAGACTCAGCTAAGGGCCCGTCGTCGCCAGCCCACGCTTTCAAGTTGAGTCTCTGGGACCCCCTTTAGTCGCCTCTTGCGACAGGAAGGGGATACCCTGGATGTATTCTACGGTCCCCACAAAATGGTTCAAACCCGATATCTGTATTATGTTTATGTCAACATCATAAAAAAAACTGGTGATAATAATTTGTAGGTCCACAGTCTTCAGTTGGCTTTTGGAAAAAAAAACCTCATCATCATCATAAGAAGAAGAGAAGAAGAAGACCGAGCAAGTGGCTGTGCGGTTTCGGTCATGCAGCTATCAACTTGCATTCGAGAGATTGTGGGTTCGAACTCCACTGTTGTCAACCCTGAAGATGATTTTCCGTGGTTTCCACATTGTTTACACCAGGCAAATGCTGGGGCTGTTCCTTAATTACGGCCACGGTCGCTTCCTTCCCATTCCTAACCCTCTCCTATCCCATCGTCACCATAAGACCTATCTGTGTCGGTGCGACGTCAACCATATTGTAATAAAAATAATAAGAAGAAAGGCATTATATGAATATTAATAATAATAATGCTATTTGCTTTACGTCCCACTAACTTCTCTTTTAAGGTTTTCGGAGACGCCGAGGTGCCGGAATTTAGTCCCGCAGGAGTTCTTTTACGTGCCAGTAAATCTACCGACACGAGGCTGACGTATTTGAGCACCTTCAAATACCATCGGTCTGAGCCGGGATCGAACTTGCCAAGTTGGGGTCAGAAGGCCAGCGCCTCAACCGTCTGAGCCACTCAGCCCGGCTATATGAATATTGGGCTGCACTCATCATTCGAATCACAAGTATCACTGGGTTACATCGCGCATTCCTATCTACGAAATGTCACTGTAAAATTTGTCACAAATGGAACATAATAATTGCTTTTACTTAAATGAAGTGAAAAATCTGCGGTAAATTAAGAAATACCGTCGTTATTAGAGAAATATGAATACATACCTAAGGCCTGCAGACAGGACTCGTTTATCAATCTATCAATCAATCAATACTGATCTGCATTTAGGGCAGTCGCCCAGGTGGCAGATTCCCTATCTGTTGCTTTCCTAGCCTTTTCCGAAATGATTTCAAAGAAATTGGAAATTTATTGAACATCTCCCTTGGTAAGTTATTCCAATCCCTAACTCCCCTTCCTATAAATGAATATTTGCCCCAGTTTGTCCTCTTGAATTCCAACTTTATCTTCATATTGTGATCTTTCCTACTTTTATAAACGCCATTCAAATTTATTCATCTACTAATGTCATTCCACGCCATCTCTCCGCTGACAGCTCGGAACATACCACTTAGTCGAGCAGCTCTTCTTCTTTCTCTCAATTCTTCCCAACCCAAACATTGCAACATTTTTGTAACGCTACTCTTTTGTCGGAAATCACTCAGAACAAATCGAGCTGCTTTTCTTTGGATTTTTTCCAGTTCTTGAATCAGGTAATCCTGGTGAGGGTCCCATACACTGGAACCATACTCTAGTTGGGGTCTTACCAGAGACTTATATGCCCTCTCCTTTACATCATTACTACAACCCCTAAACACCCTCATAACCATGTGCAGAGATCGGTACCCTTTATTTACAATCCCATTTATGTGATTACCCCAATGAAGACCTTTCCTTATATTAACACCTAGATACTTACAATGATCCCCAAAAGGAACTTTCACCCCATGTCGTATTCCGCTGCTGGTGCCGTTTTTTTGTTAATTTCTTGAGGTCCAGGGCTAGCACCGAGGAATGCGATAATTGCTTTTACTTAAATGAAGTGAAAAATCTGCGGTAAATTAAGAAATGCTGTCGTTATTAGAGAAATACGTAAGGCTTGTTGACAGGACTCCTTTATGTCGTATTCCGCTGCTGGTGCCGTTTATGTTAATTTCTTGAGGTCCAGGGCTAGCACAGAGGAATGGGAGTGCTATGTCTGTGGATTCTCATTATCTTTGTCCATATGACTAGAGCGGCCAGTTCAAACAGCCAAGACTATTGGTCTTATTGTAGTTGGTCTTGAAACAGCAAAATGGAGGTCAACAGCATTCAGTGAGGCAAATGACTATGTTATAGTTATGTCGCTGGAACTCTACGGAAAAACAACTAAGGACACATTCAACAACTTGGTGCTGCACATTACAGAGAAATATCGTAAGTACCACAAAAATGATTTTTGTTGAAAGAAAAATAGCATGATACCTGGACCAACAAATATGTTTTATTTTTGTTCGAAAGAAAATAGCATGATCCCTGGACCAATAAATCACTAGTCCATAGAATTCTTCTTATGTACATTGGCCATAGCTTTTTTGTCGCCTATTAAATCTTGCATATCGCGATACAATTCAGGAAATGATGTCATTGGCAACTGAAGCATTGAAAGGAAAGCAAAGAACTTCAGTGAACACAGACATCACACACGAAATTGTTGGAAGTGTAAGACAAACAAAAGACATACGTGTGTTACTGTGAGCGTAGCACCAAAAGTACTTGTAAAGTAGTAAAGTAGGTATACATAATATTCTCCCAAAATAAAATTTTTCTTAATTTACCGCAGATTTTAGACTTCAGCTTTGTAAAACCAATTATTATGTCCCATTTGTGACAAATTTTACAGTGATATTTCGTAGATAGCAATGCGCGACGTAACCCATACATACATACATACATACATACATACATACATACATACATATCTTTATTACCCACCCTAGTATACACCATAGGCTTACAGGCAATAGACAGAGCGAAACAAAAAAAAACAATATGCACCACATCTCTCCTAAAACTACTTAGCTAAATTATCTACCTCTAAATCTACTCAGTGTCCTCCCATACGTACGCGGATAGCCGGCATACGTGCAGGAAGCACCGTCTTGCGGTATATAACTGCGAACCTGTTTGTATAGGCTTTCATAACCTTTACGCGTCCCCGTGGGTGGGGGTGGTAGAATAACACCCACGCTATCCCCTTGCCTATCGTAAGAGGTGACTAAGAGAGGCCCCAGTGCCTCTTAACTTGGAAGCCCGGATTGGCTACTACGGGGCCCTTAACTGAGCCCTGGCTTCTTTTCTGTCACTTAGCTTACTTGTACCAGGCTCCATACTTCATTTTTTTCCTAAACGACCTCCCTTGTAGTTAACTCGATAACAAGAAAACACGAATGATATTATTATACAGTTCCTATTACATTTGTTGCTTCTTTTAAAAAAAATTGTTTGGAAACTTTCCTATAACATTTTAAAGATTTGGGTGGATTAGGAACATTTTTGGGATCGAATTCCAGTTGAGTGTTACCGTCCATCTACACACTTCTGTTCAAATTGCGATCATCAAAATTATTTCAGAAGAAAATACATAATGGAACCTACAAATACAAAACTTGTTCATATAAACAAATGGGATTCTTCAGGAATAATTCCATTTAAATAACTTACTAATCTCGAACAAGAAGGAATTATAAGTTGGTTGCCATTTATCACGCCTGTAACTTTTTACCGTATCCACTGAGCTTACCATTGCTTATCACTGGAAAGCGAAACACTATAATCCCGCCAGTTGACTAATTCTGACAATTTGGTGTAGCGCATTATCCCATTTCCTTTAAAAATGCAAATATATTTCATATTATTACATCGGGCCCGCCATCAACATAACGATGCTTGAGATCCAATATGGCCGTCACCGTAAAGGATTGTGGTAGCGTGACCAGACCTTCCTGTACTGACCTTGGACGAATGGTAACCCTGGTGCATGATAAAATTGTTGTCCATCCCTCATAGTGTTCCGTTGTTGAAACGATCTCCATAGCGACTCTCTTTGTAGTCTATAGAGCTAGTTACCGGCTCTTACTTTCATTGTTCTTTTTTTTTTTTTTTGCTAATTGCTTTACGTCGCACCGGCACAGATAGCTCTTATGGTGACGATTGGATAGGAAAGGCCTAGGGGTTGAAATGAAGCGGCCGTGGCCTTAATTAAGGTACAACCCCAGCATTTTCCTGGTGTGAAATGGGAAACCACGGAAAACCATCTTCAGGGCTGCCGACAGTGGGATTCGAACCCACTATCTCCCGGATGCAAGCTCACAGCCGCGCGTCTCTAACAGCACGGCCAACTTGCCCGGTGCAAACGCTTTCATAAATATTTCAGAAAATGTAAACTGACTAATACAATGTGAAAATTACAAAGGAGAGATATGAGGAAGGTTGATAGAGTATGCAAAGTATACCACCGGTTCTCTTCGACAGCTAAGCATACGGGCAGGCGCGGGGAGAAGGGAAACGTGCGTTGGCGAACCAGGAGGAGGGGCGGAGGTGTGTAGGGGAGGAGGTGCAGAGGTGTGGCACAAAGCAGACAGCGTGCCGGCTAAGCTATGGCCAGCAGGTACTCATCCCTGTTCGCGCGGAACTTGAGATGTCGCAACTTTTACGCCCCTTAGTTAACGCCCTAATGAATGATGGCACCCAAAGTTGATGCTGGCATCTTTTTTTACGTGTACCTCAATGTGTTTTCCAAATTTCATCGCGATCGGCGACTTAACCATTGCCGATGTTTCCTTGTGAGAGCAATTCTTGCACCAAGACATGAAACTGTCAACGCTTCGAAAACGGTGCTTTTGCCATTGTCAACTGTACGTGAATTGTTCAAGAGTTCGAAAGGCAAACACAATACAGCATACATCTTACCTCCAAATGGAAGGACATTAATATAGTTTATTCTGAAGCTCTAAGGAAACAATTTATTTTGTATTATATAACATGGTCTTTAACACGGTTTTAATGTTATTTGTACCATCCATCAACCCGGTATCTTAAGCATTGAAAGTAACAATATAATAAAAATAAAATAATGTATTTCATGTAATTTATGTCAAAAAGATGTGAGTTCATAAATATAATGCTTTAATGTGCTTTTAAATAAAGAGTTTAGACACATCTAACGGTTGAATTACTAAACGCGGGCAAAGCCGCGGGCACATGCTAGTATATATATAGACAGCACTGATAATATAAGAAGGCTTTGCATTTGGAAATAATTATGTACGGTATGCTCTTATTTCTTCTTCTTTGAATTTATATTCTTGTAATGCTCAAGAGAACGTCATGACGGATCTGGGGCCTATTCCACAAAAGTATGGTCTTGTACATTACAAGTTACTAGTGTGGATTCTTGTAATGTATGGAGTTGTACATTTCTGTTCCACAAAAGATTGAAAGTCTCTTGTATATTACTAGTGAATTGTTACAAGTTTTACAAGTAACGACATATCAATAAACATACTACATCATAGCATGAATCAGCTGTTTATCTTCGTATTCCATTCGTTGAATTAGGTTATGCTTGCCACATTTATCTTAATATCGTATTTTAAGGTAAGTTATCCAGCAAAGATTCAAAGAACTCGAACATTTCTGTGAATTTCTTTATGCTACAATGTTATTTTGCTGTTTATTTCTTTGATGATAGGAAATTACTCCGTTATTATCGCCCGTTCTGTTCTTCCACGATCCTCGCGTATATTCCACGATAGTCTGACGTACTCACCTTGGTCTGTCATTTGGAATCAGATGCCGCTAATAATGATATTCGGCAGCCAAATTTACTTGTTACAAAACTGCAAATTCTGCATGAATTGTTAAAATGGTGTCAAGGAAAGGAAGTTATTCATTTTGAAGGAAATAGAAAGAAGGAAAGATATTCTTTTCGGTGCATTCAGCGAGAGTCTGAAAAAATCAAGACAAAATAAATGGTTGGATGGAAATATTTGACTTGGAATTAATGATTCCAGTAATGTCCTTCTTGAAACATGTTTGTTCAGTATTTTCAGGCCAACGAACAATTTGAGGAAATTTTATATCATTTATTTCAGCTACCAAAGAATGTATTAACCTACAGACCGAAGATTTTGCCATCCCATGCATATCTGCAATACCATGGTACTGACCACCATTTCCTAGCCAATGCAGTGTTGTTAGTAACTGTTGTTTAGCAGAGAGAGATTTATTTCTGTTCGTAGGATGTTTTAACCTATGCCCGATATCCAACAAAAGTTCTTCCACAGCACATAAAAATAAGAAACAATAACCTACTATCACAGCAGCATCAATTACAGCACATAAAAATAAGAAACAATAACCTACTATCACAGCAGCATCAATTACAGCACATAAAAATTAGAAACAATAACTTACTATCACAACCGTATCAATTACAGCATATAAAAATAAGGAACAATAACCTACCGATACTATCACAGCAGCATAAAACTAAGAAACAATAACCTACTATCACAGCAGTATCAGTTAAGAGCATATCCAAATAAGAAACAATAACTTTCTATGACAACAGTCCATAAAATAAGGAACAATGAACTACTATTGCAAACAGTCCATAATTTCAAATGTTTGGGTGATCAGGCCATAACTGGTTTGATGCAGCTCTCTATCCCTATGCCAACCTATCCTATGCTACCCTTTTCATTTCTACATAACTACTATTACTCGCAAAACTTTTAGCGATACTTCTTTGTACGGGGGTGAGGAGTAAGGAGGGAGCTAGCCCGGTTACGGCAATACTGCCAACTGAATGGAAATGAAATCTGAATTGAATCAACAGTATGATCGATCGATAGGAATTTTTCTAAACCTTCCTTATCTTAAGCCACCGTGTTTACACACACATTTATACAACATTTCTCTATGCGAATCTCGTTCCTAGCATGAATTCTATATTTTGGCTTTGCTCTGTAAACAACAACAGTACTAGTACGTAAAGTATATGCCAGATGTCTCACGGCAATTCATAGTTTGTGTTCAAAGGTTGCCAATGTGAATCTCGAAGAATGCCGAGGTCTACCGATTCAGCACTAGGAAGTCCAAGTATTACTAAAAGTTTTGCTAGTAATACATCTACTCTACTCTACTTGTCATATTCTTCTGTAACACCATATTTCAAAAGCTTCTATTTTCTTCCTTTTGGAGCTAGTTATGGACTATGTTCCACTCGTGTATATTGCCACACTTCAGAAGAAAGTTTTCAAAAACATCTTTGTAATTCCTATCTAAATGTACAAAGTAAGAAAATGTTATTGAAAGAGGGCTTTCCTGCTTGTGCTAGTCTGCATTTTATGTCCTCCTTACTTCTGCCATCATTAGTCACTCTACCACCCAAATAACAATCACCATCTATCTCTAAGACTTCAGTGCCTAATGTAATATTTCCTACATCAGTCAACTTTGTTTCACTGCACTCCATTAATTATGGTTTGGATTTATTTATTTTCATCTTGTATTGTTTCTCCAAGATTGTGTCCATAGCATTTAGCAAGTTCTCCACATCTTCTGCAGACTCACAAACAACAATATCATTGTCAAATATCGGACTTTTGATTTCCTCTCCATGGAATATGATTCCTATTCCAAATCCCTCTTGATTTCCTTCACCACCTGTTCTATATAAACAATGAAAAGAAGAGGGGACAAAATGCAGCCTAGCCTCACTCCTATATGGACTGCTGCTTCTTTTTCATAGCCCTCAATTCTTATCACCAATTTCAAATAAGGTTAGATGCACCTATGTCTCACCCTGTACCTATAGCTGACAGCCAACTTAATTAAGGTATAAAAAATGAGAATATCTCCAAGCATATTTTATTTCTTTTTGCATCAGTTTGTAGTTTAAATGTTTATCTTTAGAAGAAAAAAATTGGCAGTAATTAAAGTTATGATCTAGATCTGCAAGTCCTTTGTATGAAGGGGGGCATCAGCAAACAAAGTTTGGAGGGAACCTTAGGATTTTTCATAATGAGGTTAGCACAAGTAAATAGGGTATTATATTTTGTTTATTGGGTTCTGAAAGTTAAATCAATGTTTGATAGTATGTTAAGTGAATGTGTATGAATTCCACATTGTGGCTGAAATGAAAGTTACAAATTATCACAAATTATGAAAGGTCACACTTTGGTACACCATACTGGGGCCTTACACATATACCTGACACTTGTGTCAGCTTAGGGTCAAATAATTATTTTGGTCTGTTTCAAATTAAAAACATTCATTTTTTAATAGCTCGATAGAGATATGATGGCCATTATCGTTAAGGCATCAAGTCTATGTGGTCTGACACCGTGGTTAGCCAGTTCAAATCCCATTGGTTGAAAAAGATTTCACCATCAGAATGTCGACAGCAGGGTAGGAGAGGTGGTGGTATACAATTTCTAATCACCAGATTGCGTGCCAAACGGCCTAGATTAAATTCCGGAAGTCTCCACAGTGCTCATATGGAATGAGGGTACAGGACGCTGTTGATACTGATTCGTTCGTCTGATGGCAACATGAAGCTGTGAGCAGACACCTTGGTGTTATTCCACAGGAGTATGCTATGTGCTGGCACTGGGTTTCACCTTCTTCCTTCCTACTATATCTCACGTCATTCATTTCATCTCAATAACTCCTCCTATGAGGTAGATGTCAGTAAGGGTATCCAATCGTAAAAACTCACTCATTCATACTGACTTCGCAGAGAAATGGGACAAAGGTTGGACATACATTCATACTATCTAGATATATATTTTTAATGCGATTCTCCAATAAGGGAACCTGAAGCTGGACCCATGTGTCAGATGTAAGCAGCTGATATAAACCATAACCCAAAGCTGATACACGGTGTTTATATTTCAAAAATGTTGTCACATCTATCTCTCAGGAGGTGATATTAAATAGACCCTCAACAAAGTTAATTTTAAAGTACCCATATCTATGGCTGCTGCATTGGATGAGGTGAAACGAGGAATGCCAGTAAATATGGCAGCTTCAAAATAGGGGGGTTCCAAAAACTGTTGTTCTCTATAAGGCTAGGGAGAAATATCTTGCTTATAACGTACAGGAAACGTGTAATGTTTAGACTGGGACTTATAAACACTTATTAGTTAATAAAAGTGTACCGGGCGAGTTGGCCGTGCAGTTAGGGGCACGCAGCTGTGAGCTTGCATCCGGGAGATAGTGGGTTCGAACCCCACTGTCGGCAGCCATGAAGATGGTTTTCCGTGGTTTCCCATTTTCATGCCAGGCAAATGCTGGGGCTGTACCTTAATTAAGGCCACGGCCGATTCCTTCCCATTCCTAGGCCTTTCCTATCCCACCGTCCCCGTAAGACCTATCTGTGTCGGTGTGACGTGAAACAAATAGCACTGATAAAAGGGTAATTTATTTTGCTATATACAATACGCTGGCCTCGTGGTGTAGGAGTAGCGAGCCTGCCTCTTACCCGGAGGCCCCGAATCTGATTGCCGGCCAGGTCAGGGATTTTTACCTGAATCTGACGGCTGGTTCTAAGTCCACTCAGCCTACGTGATGGAGGTAGAATTGAGGAGCTATCTGACGGAGAGATAGCGGCCCCAGTCTAGAAAGCCAAGAATAACAGCCAAGAGGATTCGTCGTACTGACAACATGTCAGGTGGTGGTGGTGATTATTGTTTTAAGAGGAAGTATAACTAGGCAAACATTCTCTATATTGTCCCCTTCAAATTTGGCATATAGGGAATATTTGTAATATCTACGGGTGTAAGAATATTATTTCATTAGCAAGGGCGGAAATTTTTCCCAACTCCGTGTTACAGAGAGAAGAGCTCGCTCGAAACCGGATTTTCCAAGCGAGGGGGAGCTGTGGATTTTTTGTGTGTCAGGCTACCAGCTGCTACCACGTGATCTACTGGGAGAAACCAAGGCGGTCCGATCGATACGAGCAAGGTCGCTCTACACCTGACAGTATTTTAATAAAATGCAACAGCCTATCAGGTGCAAGTTACTGATCAATCACAGACGATTACGGCGACACACCCTCATCTTAAGATAATTATATATCGGTGTTTCCCGAAGGAACTGCCTCTTTTTTGGTTTGAGTCTACTTGGATGACTGTCTTGGGAATTCTACGCTGACATTCACGTCGCAGACACTCTTGGGTTCGATCATTCGGCAGAACAGACTCATTACACATCCTAGATCTACGAGTTTAGCAGATTTACGGAAGAAGTTACGTATTATTCAGAAATATCATTCATCGTGTGTGTGTGTGTACTGGGCACATCTTAAAACTTATTTGTCAGTTTCAGCTTCTACTACTTGGGAAGAGAGAAGAGGAATTCTACGTGCGGATCGAGACAATTCAAGATGCCACTACATCAGGAAGAGGAAGCCTACTACTACTCCATGTTCATCATCGCAGCTACAATGGTGTTCTAAAATGTAAGGCAATTTCCGACATGGAGGAGATGACGACCGATGGTGGGTGACCTACCTCATGTCCAGGGTCATCGGCCGAAATCCAGTTTCATCAATCATTTAAGTACAATGTTATAATATCTATCTATTCATCTTTGTAAACACAATGTAGACATAACGCTTCCTTATTCATTTGGCATAATTTTCTTCTAGTTTTGCAGTAGTTTGACATTTCATTTCTTCTTTCCATGGTGTAAGGTAGTTAGTTATTGAGTGTGAATGATTATTGGTTCCTAATAGACAGTTAGTGATGTGTGAGTGTCTTCGATATTTATTCTGGCTGTCCCATTCAACAATATAGGAGTGATTTAAAAATAATTGACCTCTCCGATAACAATAATTTAATTTTGAATAATTTATAATTAAATTTTTGAAATCATGTGGAACAGATTATCGATACGTTTTATTACGTCGAATTTTCTCTAGACGTTATTTCGGTCTTTATGTCGATTTCAAGCGTGTTAGTGTCATCTGGTAACTTTATCGAACCTTAGCTTACGCGGATTTGTGATCTCGCACATTTATTAATACCGTAATAATAATAACAATAATAATTAAACTTTATCACGGGTTAAACAAGGATATAAGGGTCATGAGTGTAAATATTGTTTATTCCTGTGTGAAATATGAATATGTGCTCTAGTAGGATAAATATGAGCCTGGAAGACGGCCGACTCTTGACGGATTATTTATTGTATTTATGGACTTGGGAATGGATCAGTTATTATGTGTTTGACTTGTGAATCCATTTGTTGAGTCTCATGTGAAGAGAATATGTTGTTGAACATAATTTCTTCGGGTGGAGCACGTGTTAGTTGATGGCCATGGTATTTAAAAAATAATAATAATAATGTCGTGACTCATGAACCATAAATGTGTACGTTTATATTTGACCTGCGTTATGTGCGTTTCTGTAACGATAATTTTCCGATGATATCTATCACTGATATTCTCACGAACATAGTTGTTGAGCCTAGTTTTTTAATTTAAGTGATAATCCTGACATCATCACATTCCTAGTTGTTGAAATGGTATTTCTTTAGCCGATACCGTCATCAGAAAATTTCTATGACTTAGATTAAAATATAATAATCACGGACTAGAAATCGCCATAAACATAATAAACTGTTACCGTGTACACTAGTGTGAATGTTGTATGTGTGATTAGTCGTTATTTCTATGGATTGTGATATTTCTTATGATTACAATTTGACTCGATCACTTGTTCGTTGCGTGTGTTTTGATTAAAATATCGTTATTTGTGTTACTGCCATTTGTTGAGAAGTGAATCTTTAGTGGATTTTATTCCGAAATTAGATAGAGAAGGGTTTAACCTCTTAGACAAAAAAAAAATGAATAACCAAGGGTCATGTTCGTGGACAGGAGTCACGAACGATTTATTGTAAATCCTACAAAGCTAAAAATTCTCAATGAGTGTAATATTGAAGAAGGATATTGTGTAAATTTATGTAATTATTATGGGAAATTTTGAGATAATTATGGAGAATTTTTTCATTTATAAATTTAAATCTGAGGAAGACATGTTGAATGGAATTTCGACAGGAAAATATTATTTTAAATTTTTCTCATTTCAATCTTGTGGAAGTAACGTTAATTTAAAACATTAATCAGGAACGGATAATTTAATCGCCGACAATAAATGAGTCAGAAGAATTATTTATTAAAATTTTAATTTGTAAATAATCCTGTTAACATTAGAGAAGAGTCTTCTCATAAAATTACGTTTATTATTTTATATCAGATGTAGGCTAATACTCGTCTGTGTATTTCCAGAAATTATGTCACCAGACTTATGAGAAGAATATTTACGTTGTACCGAAAATACCGGCAGAGAAGATAAATTAAATTCCAAGATTTTGTTCAATTTAAATTTGTTGTTAAGAGTGCTTAGTTATAATAAAAATTAAAACCTATTATTTAGAGTTGAATTTATTGTCGCTAGTCCTTATTTCTATCCCTGCCCTTAAAAATTTTTGCAAAGCCAGAAAACGAACGGTCTACGACTGAGACTCTCGTTCTCCGGCTGAGTAGCCAGGTAATATGGGTGCAATATAACACTAATCAGAGAGAAAAATGGAAGGGGTCCGACACTTCGAAAAATGAAGGTATCGGCCAAAGGGAGACAAGGGCCACGAAGGGCGTGAAAATGAAAGACTCCCTAGCCCTCGCAAACCTAATAGCGTCGGGGTCGGAAAATAACAAGAGTTGACCAAGAGAGGTCGGATAGGATAGATGAAAGTGAGGAGCCTGGCACAAGTAAGTGGAAACAATGCCAGGACTCAGCTAAGGGCTCCGTGGTCGCCAACCCACGCTTCAAAGTTCTGAGTCCCTGAGGCCCCTTTTAGTCGCCTCTTACGACAGGCAGGGGATACCATGGGTGTTATTCTACCACCCCCACCCACATGACACCTCGTAAACTGCAGGCCTTCGGGCTGAGCAGCGGTCGATTGGTAGGCCAAGGCCCTTCAGGGCTGTACTGCCATGGGGTTAGTTTTATATCATACAATATATGCTGTGTCCGCTAGAGGTGGGGACGGAGCGAGTAATACCGATGAGTAATCCGGTTGTAGCGGTAGAGCGCAACACCGATCCCCTCCGCTTACAACTGCGAGTACTCGCGGAGGACCTGAGCACAGTGGAGCGCACAAACACGTACGAAAGTACCTGTATTCAATCTGTGTGTTTCGAATGTACGTATATATTTCCTACGCTTGTTATGTTTTGTAGATAATGTAAAGTCTGTTAGATTATATTTGTGGTGTTAGTGTGATATTTAAACATATTCGTAGATAGTAGTTATATATTTAGAACATTTAAAGGAATTTAAAGAAATTTTTACAGAACGTTGTTCCACAAATGCCACGAAAACCGTTGGATGCCTGGCAGTTTTTTGACATCACTGATAATAGGAAACACGCAAAATGCAAATTTTGTGGCCGCACATACGCGACGGGTGGTGGCACATCAAATATAATAATATAATATAATATAATATAATATAATATAATATAATATAATATAATATAATATAATAACTGTATTTATAGAAGCATTCTACTGATAGCTGTTTGGCATTGGGACGTGTAGTAGTATGTTGTCAGATATGTTTTGTAATCACATTTGCAAAGAAGGACATTCCAGTCAACGTCCATTTACGTAATTACTTTTGTCATCCTGTAGATGAAATTATGTCAGTGTTTTTCATTATATTCTGATAAGATCTTTATATTCAGGTTATTCTTCTCATTAACAGTGTACCGTATCACATGAACTTACGAAATAATTGTTAATACATTACTTTTCTGTTAACTTCCAATCCCCTTGTACCCTTTCGGTAGGTATGCGCCATACTTTGTTTCACTATTCGAATGAGTTAACTATACGAGTTACTGACATTTATTCCACATACTACCTCCTACTCCCTAGCAGTTACGTATATAACAATTATAGTGAATATATATGCAGTTATTTACAGTTGTTACGTTGTGAGAGAAGGGTATTAGTAGGGGAATGCAATATCTTCGCAGTGCATACCTATAACGTGTTTAAACGTCCCGCGTCAGGACATTCACTCGGTAGTTCACTCGGTACTACCGGGTGATGACGTCACAACAACTGCTCCGCTCCGCTCCGCTCCGTCCCCAGCACTAGTGTCCGCTATAGATGAAAAAAGTATCAGGCTTAGGAGATGAAGAAAAATGAGGTGTCAGCTACAGGTACAAAAACACGTATTAAAAAAATTAATTTTAAGGGATAATTATTGATTAGATTACATGAATATTTTCTTTTTATGCATTTAGTTGGGCACATTTTCAACATCTCTTGTGACAAGGTGAGAAATTATTTTACTTTGATTATGTGTTATTATGTGTGCTTGTTATTTACATGTGATTCATATGGGCCCTCTCCCGGCCTCAAGCTCACCGAGTTGCCATGTGCTCGTCTGACCTTAAGCTTGCCCATCTACCCGCTGCACTGCGCCGGCCGATCGGCTGGCCCCACTTTGAGTGAAAGACCCTGTACTAAATAATGGATAATAACCTCAAAAGTCCATTAGTTACTACTGTACATCTAGTAAGTAATAAAGCAATAACATACTATTACCTCAACAGTCCATCAATTACATTACACCGGTAAATAAACCTACCATCGCAACAGCTCGTCAGTTACAGCAATTCCAAGTACCGGTAATGAAAAATAACATAATATGAAAGCAGTCCTTCGGTTACACCACTTTCAAATAATTAACTACCAGTTCAACCTAGTTACCACCTCACAGTCCTTAACTTGCATTGCACTGGTAAATAATGAACAACTGGCTACTATCACAACACTCATTATTTCCCCTTTTCCAGCTGACACCAAGTGGGGGGCAAATATGGTTCTTCTCTACTTCATCCTGTCTCTCTGCCATTCCTCATCCAATAATTTGTTCCAGACCAGTTTCCATCCAGTCTTCCATTCTCTGTCAGTTCACTTCCCAAGTATTTGAAATGCCCCAAGTTTGAAAGCTCCTTTTCCTTCTTTACTTCCTCTACTCATCACTATTGTCTTGCTCATCTCTACGTTGATATGTACTTCCTCTTAAAACAAAAATCACCTTCGCCGTCGTTGTTGATCCTCAAATCCTCCTTGTTCAATTCTTAAGCTGTTTCTGTACCTCCTCCTCACCTCCCCTGATCACAACTTCAACCGCAAACATTATTGCCCTTCTATAATCATTATGCTGCCTTTATGATGTCATCCATCACCATTATTAATATGAAATGTGACAACACAGTCTTCTTTATGCCCATTGTCAATTCCAAGCCATTCTGTTCTACCCACTGCTGTCTTCACACAGCTGCAACAGTTATCATATATTGCTTTTCTCACTGTTTCTTGCCAAAGCAATAGTACTTATGCTTATTATCAACAAATACATAGTCTTCATGTGGCTGGTATTTATATTTAGTTAATAATCTGAATTTGCGGACAGTGGTTATTTTCTCTCAATTCATGCCTACTGTACTAGTGAATTTTGAGCTGATGACCTAGCTGTAAGGGCCCTTTAAACCACAAACATCATCATCATCGAACTAGTGAATTTTGTGTATTTCATTTCATGTGCCCAAATATAGTGTCTATTTAGTTCCGTGCCGCGTGTTTATTTAGTTTCTCTTCAGTGTAGGTAGGCCTACTTACATAGCGTTATAATGAGCAACGCCAAGCAATACTAGTGTTCTAAATGTGGTTAAAGCTACGAATATAATACAAATCTTAGGCAACATGTTTCTAAAGCCCATTTAGAGAAACTAGATGAAATTGTGCCTTCTTTAAAGGATGAGATATCTCTTCCACACGTGTAATTTTTGTGATTAACAATTCACGCACAGTTATAATTTAAAACGGCATGACCGTCAGTGCCACACAAACTTAAATGGAGGACTTGGACAGATATTATGCAATTTCCTTCTTTCTCAAGCTTCCTAGAGTGGAAACAGCACATTCAAAGCAAACCGTGTTCACAGTAAGTAAAGAAAACTGGTTCTCACACTACAACAGATAACACGAAGAGACATTACTATGTGTATCATCGATCAGACTTTTTTGTGCCTGAAAGTAAAGGCATCACACGCTTGAAGCTTCAGGGAAGCAACAAAGTTGATGAGATGTGTCCAGCAAGTATTCAACTAATTGACACGAAAATGGAACGTGAGAAGTAAAATATGTGCCCATTCACAGAGGTCATCAAAATGATCTAAGCCATCCTGCCCTCACAGATGTAGGAAGAAAAACATTAGCGACAGATATTGCCAACCAGATTCCCTTTCAAGCTACTCTGGACAAAATTCGAGAATCTGTGATTGATTCAAAGCTTGAAAGAATTCATTTAATCACAAAACAGTGATATAATATAGAGCATAGTATTAACTTGAGCTCTAAATCTGTCAGACATCAAGAGGATGGTACAAGTATTGAGGCCTGGGTCAATGAAGTTAATTCAGGTGACAGTCTCTGTATATTATTCTATAAACCTCAGGGAACCACCAGTGAAAAGCATCCAAACCTCAGAAGTGATTACTTTATTTTAATTGTTATGAACAGTGCTCAGAGTGAAATATTAAAGAAACATGGTGGTGACTGTATATGCACTGATAGAACACATGGGCTTAATAGCTACGGGTTTGAGTTAATAACGCTTTTAGTTCTGGATGACTTGAGACAGGGCTTTCCTTGTGCATTTCTGATTTCCAATAGAAGTGACCATGAAATATTGTCTTTATTTTTCGCCTATATTAAGAATGAGGTTAGTTGCGTATCCTCAAAGGTCTTCATGTCCGATTCGGCAGAAGCCTTCTACAATGCTTGGAATGCAGTCATGGGATCTGCAACCATGAGATTATTCCGCTCATGGCATGTTGACAGAGCACGGAGGAAAAATATTCAGACCAAAGTAAATGGTAAGGAAAAACAAGGAAATATTTATAAAACACTGCAAACAATAATGCAAGAGACAGATTCAGTTGCTTTTGAAAAAATGCTTCCTGCCGTAATAAGTAATTTAACGGATGATCCTGATACCCATGAGTTTGCTGTATACTTCCACAATCACTAAAAAAGAAATGTAAGATCCTGGGCGTATTGTTACCGCCTTAATGTACAGGATACAGTAGGTGTAAAAGAGGGATGGGAAGGAATTGTAGAAGACAGGTGGTCTAATGTTTTAAGGGGAAGGAGACTGCAGGCTAAGGGCTCCATTCAGGGTCAGAATTCAGGACAGGTGTCTGTGGGAAATCGGTACGAGTCACTGCAGTAGAACAACCGAGGGAAGATGAGGAACAGGGAACTGTTCCTGAGAAGTTTGGAAGTAAGAGAAAGGGAAAAGGTAGGAAAGGGAAATATGGAGTAGTGGACAGGAAAAGACAGGTGGAACAGGGTCATGGGATGGAGAAAAGGGAGGAGGAAGTAGCTTCTGCAGCTGTCAGGAAAGATAGGACTGACCAGGAGGGGAGGGGATTAAAATGAGGTGGGTATAGTTGAGGGTCTGGTTATGGGGGTTTCCATTGTTACACATGTCGGGAAAGTGTGTGGAGATTAGGTTAAGGCAGATGATGAGGAAAGCAGAAGAGAAGGAGTAGGGTAAGGGGAAGGTGGTAGTGTTTCACGTTGGTATTAACAACGTAAGACAAGCAGGTATAAATACCAACATAGTTGGGGATGTGTGGGATCTGGTAAATGCAGCACGGGTGCTGTCGTGTTGGTGGATCTACCAAGATATCTGGGTCCACCAAAATGGTTTCACCTTCTTCACAGTTTGTTCCTCACTCGAGTATTTCTTTCTGTCTCTATCTTTCCAATTACTTTGTCTCAGATGTCAAGGCTATGAAATAAATACTGTACACACACTGGAAACAGATAATAATTTAAAACTTAACTACCGAGCTGGATAGCTGCAGTCGCTTAAGTGCGGCCAGTATCCATTTTCACACGAGGTAAATGCTGGGGCTGCACCTCAATTAAGGCCATGGCCGCTTCATTCCCAGTCCTAGCCCTTTCCTGTCCCATCATCACCATAAGACCTATCTGTGTCGGTGTAACTTTAAGCCAATAGAAAAAAAAATTAACTTTCTAAAAAAAGAAAAGACAGATAAAATGAACACTTACCATACAAAAGATATAGAAAACCAACCCAAACCCTTAATAAATAAAAATGGTTTCACACCACCCAGAAACCCACAACAAGGCTATATTACAAAGTATGCTTAATAGAACCAACATGGCTGAGAAATGATATAATGGATGCAGAAATTTTCTCATGGCACTGGAGTCTGTATCGTAGAGATAGGATAGGAAGGGTGGGAGGGGGAGTGTTAATTCTGGTGAAAAAAGAATTTGTAAGGTACGAAAAAGTTTAAGATGAGACACATGAAATTCTAGGTGTAAGGCTCATTTCTAAAGATAATAGGCAACTTGATATATTTGGAGTGTACAGATCGGGAAAGGGTAGCACTGACGCGGATTCGGAATTATTTGATAGGTTAGTCAGCTATGTGGGAAACGACATGGAAAGAAATGTGATTGTAGCGGGAGATCTGAATTTGCCAGATGTCAATTGGGAAGGAAATGCAAACGACAGGAAGCATGACCAACAAATGGCAAATAAGTTAATATGGGAAGGACAGCTGATTCAGAAAGTGATGGAACCAACCAGAGGGAAAAATATCCTGGATGTGGTGCTGATAAAACCAGATGAGCTCTGTAGGGAAACTGAAGTAACAGATGGTATTAGTGATCATGAAGCTGTTTTTGTTGTAGTTAAAAATAAATGTGATAGAAAGGAAGGTCTTAAAAGTAGGACTATTAGGCAGTACCATATGGCTGATAAAGCAAGCATGAGGCAGTTTCTAAAAAGTAACTATGATCGGTGGAAAACGGTAAATAAAAATGTAAACAGACTCTGGGATGGGTTTAAAGAAATTGTTGAGGAATGCGAAAACAGGATTGTACCTTTAAGGGTGGTAAGGAATGGTAAAGACCCACCTTATTATAATAGAGAAATAAAGAGACTAAGAAGGAGGTGCAGACTGGAAAGAAATAGAGTTAGAGATGGCTGTGGAGGTAAGAAGAAATTGAAGGAACTTACTAGAAAATTGAATCTAGCAAAGAAGGCAGCTAAGGATAACATGATGGCAAGCATAATTGGCAGTCATACAAATTTTAGTGAAAAATGGAAGGGTATGTTTAGGTATTTTAAGGCAGAAACAGGTTCCAAGGAGGACATTCCAGGAATAACTTATGAACAAGGGGAGTGTGTATGTGGGGATCTTCAAAAGGCAGAAGTATTCAGTCAGCAGTATGAAAAGATTGTTGGTTACAAGGATAATGTTAATGTTAATAATATAATATTAATATTAATAATAATTAATAATATGTATTAATTTGTGCATGTCAACTACTAACCAGGTACCTGATTTTTGCCTTGAGGAGATAATTTGACTGATGATGCCCTCAATGAAGGGCGAAACATGTCTCAAGTGGAATCAATAATAAATTCCTAAATTGTAAAATTTATATGTATTGAATAGGTGACAAAACAAACCTTTTAGCATCCTACATTCAGTATCTTCAATACGGATAACAATGATTTTTATCACTTGTAAGTGGTATGTTCCGAGCTGTCAGCGGAGAGATGGCGTGGAATGACATTAGTAGATGAATAAGTTTGAATGGCGTTCATAAAAGTAGGAAAGATCACAATATGAAGATAAAGTTGGAATTCAAGAGGACAAACTGGGGCAAATATTCATTTATAGGAAGGGGAGTTAGGGATTGGAATAACTTACCAAGGGAGACGTTCAATAAATTTCCAATTTCTCTGAAATCATTTAGGAAAAGGCTAGGAAAGCAACAGATAGGGAATCTGCCACCTGGGCGACTGCCCTAAATGCAGATCAGTATTGATTGACTGATTGAATATCCATTTATCACAACATGACCTACAATAAGAAATTAACATTATGTACAAAATCACAACCAACAATAAATACACCAAAGTTTACACTGATAAAATAATCTTGTCTTCTTTTCCTGCCGCTTTTTCCTACACCTGTGGGGTCGCGGGTGCGAACTGCGTCACACATGTGGATTTGGCCCTGTTTTACGACCGGATGCCCTTCCTGACGCCAACCCTCTATGGAGGGATGTAAGCACTATTGTGTGTTTCTGTGGTGGTTGGTAGTGTAGTATGTTGTCTCAATATGATGAGGAGAGTGTTGGGACGGACATATACACCCAGTCTCCGAGCCAGAAGAATTAATCAGAAGCGATTAAAATCCCCGACCCGGCCGGGAATCGAACCCGGGACCCTCTGAACCGAAGGCCAGTATGCTGACCATTCAGCCAACGAGTCGGACACACTGATAAAATAATAATAATAAATAAAAAAAGAAATCTCAAACACAACTCAAAATAGAACAGAATAATAAATATTACTTTGCCATTGGGCGAGTAGGCCATGTGGTTAGGTGCGCAGCTGTGAGCTTGCATCAGTGGGTTCGAACACCACTATCAGCAGCCCTGAAGATGGTTTTCTGTGGTTTCCCATTTTCACACCAGGCAAATGATGGGGCTGTACCTTAATTAAGGCCACAGCTGCTTCCTTCCCACTCCTAGGCCTTTCCTATCCCATCGTCACATCAAGACCCATCTATGTTGGTGCGGCGTAAAGCAAATTGTAAAGAAAAAAACCCCCAGGAATTTTGCCACTTTCACCTTCAATAATGAAAATCATGTGTGCAGAAAGAAGGTAAGGGAAGCCTTACAGAAAAAATAGTGTAGAGAAGCAGACAATAGAAAGAGGTGGAAGATGAACTATGGGAGAGTTGTGTGAAAGTAAGAGAGAGAACAGACTGGTTTGAACAAAAAAAGTGGATGAAGACAAGGAAGTGCTCTGTCACATTTATTCTCCATTGTAGTAATGGACAAGCTAATGACAAAAGTGGCAAAGAAAATTGAGGAAGAAAAAAATGTTAGCGGATGACATATTAGTCTGGGGAGAAAAAGAAGAGGATATCCAGGAACAGTTAGATGTATGGGAAGATGAGGTGGAACAATATGGAATGAAATTTAATGCCAAAAAGAATGAGATAGTGATCACAATTGGAAATAAGGGAACTATGAGAGGAATAATGCTTGGAGGGGAACAGCTTAGGAAGGTAGAGAGTTCCAAGTACCTTGGAAGTATCATAGATGAAAGTGGAAGAAATGATAAGGAAATATTCAAGTGTGGAAAACAAGCAGGAGCATTCCTGAAAATTGTCAGGATGTCCCCCAGAGAAACAAAAGAATGATGTATAGTACGCGAACCTTTTCTTGAGCCCTGAGCTCCATAGTGCTGAATGGGAACTTGGGCTCAAGAAAAGGTTCATGTACTATACAGGATGTACTATGTACCTATTCTGATGTATGCAGCAGAAACGTGGGTAATGAGGCAAAGAGCTGAGACTAGGATACAGGCAAGTGAAATGAAATTATTTTTTTTTGCTAGGGGCTTTACGTCGCACCGACACAGATAGGTCTTATGGCGACGATGGGATAGGAAAGGCCTAGGAGTTGGAAGGAATCGGCCGTGTCCTTAATTAAGGTACAGCCCCAGCATTTGCCTGGTGTGAAAATGGGAAACCACGGAAAACCATCTTCAGGGCTGCCGAAAGTGGGATTCGAACCTACTATCTCCCGGATGCAAGCTCACAGCCGCACGCCTCTACGCGTACGGCCAACTCGCCCGGTAAATGAAATTTCTGAGAAACAGGATAGGGGCATCTGGACTTAGATGGTGCAGATATATGAAGAGAAAGACAGAGGAAAGGATACCCAGGGGGATGCACGAAAGGGAGATAACAGGAAAATAGCCAAGAGGAAGACCAAGAGATAGGCAGATAAAAGGAGTGGAAGAGTGTGTACAAAGAAGAGGAGAGGACTGGGCAGGAGTTAACAGGGAGAAGTGGTGGGAAGACAAGAGGAGATGGAGAGGCTTATGTTCCAAGCAGACCTGGCCAACAGATGGAAACTGCATATGATGATGATGATGAATTATAAAATACCATTCTGCACAAACAATACCAACAGCCAATTAATCTACAACAACCACAGCATTAAGCTAAACAATAGATATTTGAACTCTAGAATATACAAATTAAAATGTTCCCAATGTAAAACATCATACATTGGACAAACTAGAAGAAATTTTTTAACATGGTACCAATAACACACGAATGCAGAAAAACATAAGAGATACTCAGGTACGACTACACACATGAAAGAAATCTAACACACATTTACTACAATGACTTAATAATTTTACGTACAGCAAAAAAAGGTATCTACAAAGAAATGTAGCAAAAGCAAATATCGTAATTTTAACATAAATGAAATTACATGAACATGTTGTCAAGAATCAAGAATCTTTATTTGCCATTGACCATATACAATGAAATAAGCTTCGTCAACTGATAATAATTTAGTACTTAATATTACTTAGGCTAAATGAGCATACACCTTTTATTAAAACTTAATACTAACATTATGCATTTCTAAGAATTCAGAGGTATTATAAAATGGATTTTCTATTAACCAATCATACATTTTTCTTTTAAAATTACTTAAAGGAGTGGACCGTGCAGAATGTGGTAATTTATTAAATAATCTTAAACAACTGATTTTATGTGAGTGAGCAGTTTTTGACAGCCTGTGAATTGGGATGTCAATGTCTGCTTTGCCCCGAATATCATGAAGGTGAATGTTTTCCCTAGTGCTGAATTAATTTGTGTTGTTTTTAACATATGTCGAACATATATAAATATACAAATTTATAACTGTCAGTATTTTAAGCTTAACGAAGAGAGGTCGACAAAGGTCAATTGCACCAGCCCTACACATTGTTCAGACAACCTTTTTCTGTATTAGAAGAATATTATATACATAAGAAGAATGCCCCCATAATAACAGTCCATAAGTAATGTGTGACTAGAAGAGACCAAAATATGCCATCCTTAGGTAGTCACTGCTAACTAAATCCCTCAATTTCCATATTAACTAGGCCACTCATGATATTTTTTTACAAATATGATCAATGTGTGTTTCCCAGTTCAATTTGGCATCAATATGAAATCCCAAAAGTTTGACTGACTGACTTTCAATATCTTTGGATAATCCTAGTGTGAGAAATTGAGTTTTATCCTGATTGCACAACAGCCTATTGGATGAAAACCAATGCATTGCAGTTGCAAGAGCTTCCTGTGACAACTGATTCAAACCTGAGATGCTCTGGTGTTTTGTAATTAACGTTGTATCGTCCGCATACGATATAAGAGCATGACATTTGACATTTTGCTGTAAATCATCGACTGCCAGAATGAATAAAAATGGACGAGGACAGAGCCCTGTGGCACACCAGTTGTAACTTTCTTCAAAGTGGAATACCTATTCTTAATTGAGACAAACTGATATCTGATATTTAAGTATGACTTAATTATGTTCAGTGAGGGATACTCGACGCCATACATCTGAAGCTTTGCAAGTAAAATTTCATGATTAATACAATCAAAAGGTTTACTTAGAACACATAACACCAAAGAGATCACCTGCTTGTTTTCAAAAGCTGTTAATATCTGATTAACAATTTCAAGAACAGCAGTAGTAGTACATTTACCTTGTCAAAACCAAAATTGACAGTTGGATAGGAGATTGTAAGTTTCAAAATAGTTGCTAAGTTGATTGTACAAAAGTGATTCCAATATTTTAGAAATTATTGGAACAATTGAGACTGCATGATAGTTCTGAAGAAATCCTTTGTCCCCACTTTTAAATACTGGAATAACTTTAGAACTTTAGAAGAAACTCTAAAAATAGCTTCATGAAAAATACAACTAAAAGAAAAAAGGACACCAAAGTAGATACAAATTCTCCACCATTCATAAGCTCCCCCTACTACAGTAATACTCCTATCACTTCTTCTGCTCCCCCTTTCGCACTTTCAACCAGTCAGCTGTTTGGCGAAAGCAGTCAGCCACCAGCCAAACAAGTGACCACAAGATCTAAATGGACCAGCGGGGAGGTCAGTATTTAATATTCTAACATCCCCACAAAGTATTCTTTTTTCTTCTAGACTCCTAAATACAAAATTAACATCACATTGGCCAACAGACAGTACATCCGTATCATATCCCAGTTGTGGTCAAGGGGAGATTCCCCAGCTATGGGTCCCTTTTACTATTAACATCAAACACCAGTAAACAATTCAAAGAAGATTTTAGCTAAATTAAGATGAATATACCATCATAATATAACAATAGGAAGATAACGTCTAATTTTAAGAAGAAGAAGAAGAATCTATAGCGTCTAAATTTAAGAAGAAGCTATTATCAGATAATAAAAACATATAATTGGCTTTAGGTTGCACCGACACAGATACGTCTTATGGCGACGATGGGACAGGAAAGGACTAGGAGTGTGAAGGAAGTGGCCGTGGCCTTAATTAAGGCATTACCTGGTGTGAAAATGGGAAACCTTGGAATACCATCTTCAGGGCTGCCGACAGCAGGATTTGAACCCACTATCTCCTGAATGCAAGGTCACAGCTGCGTGTCCCTAACCACATGGCCAACTCGCTTAATAACATCATTCTTTATAACACACCAGAGAGAATAAGTACAATGTCCACCAACAGAATATGATGGCGGTAATCCTATCAATACTATGTGGTACAAACTAAATCAAGTTTGTTTTAAACACTCTTCAGATATACTGACTTACTGACTGTTCTGGAATGTATGAAGAGAGATGCAGGTGAATCAACAATTTGGAAGAAGTTTCTAAAATAAGTTCTCTGTCTGGTAGGGGTCCGAGGGCTTTATCTTCTATGAGTTGGAGAAATTACACCACAACATGCAATGAAGAAGCCATACCTATTGAAAAGAAAGGAAGTTATTGGTTTATTACATCCAGCAAATTTACCATCTGATTTCAGTTTCCACTTGTTTTGGGTTCTGCTTAATTCCTTGAGTGGATATTCAGTCAGTAATTCCAATGCTGTCAAATAGCACTTGGCTGACTTCTTTGCTACCAAGCCAGTCCAGTTCTGATGATGATGATTATGATGCTTGTTGTTTAATGGGGCCTAATACCTACGTCATTGGCCCCTAATGGCACAAAATGAGATGAAATGTAAGGATAATTAAAAATTCATAATCCTCCACTGACCAGAATTCAAAACAATGATGATGAAGATGATGATGATGATGATGATTGTTGTTTAAAGGGGCCTAACATCTAGGTCATAGTCCCCTAATGGTACGAAATGAGACGATATGTTATGACAATTTAAAAATCCATAATCCTCCACTGACAAGAATTCGAAAACGTGAGAACGAAGAATGAATGGATGGATACGAAGTTAAAACAATCAGTGGATCCAACCCGCAATGCCCTTCATTCCCAGAAACTAGCGTTAAACAATAGTATTACTGACCAAGGGACTGCTGCTAAAGCACAATACTTAGTTGATGATGCTTGTAGTCTAAACGGGTCCAAAATCTAGGTCATCGGCCCCTCATAATGGTACTTATCGCTAGGAAAGTAGAACCATGGTATTTGTCATGTCGCAGTACTAATCAAAAGTAGTGTAGACTCGTGGTATTCCACACATTATGGTACTACTCACAGGTAACACAGACCTATGGTGTTTCACACATTGTGTCGCTATTTACAAGCAACGCACACCCATAAAGGCAACGCAAACCTATGGTGTTCTTCACATAAGTGGACTATAGGGATGGGCGCGACTGAAGCCTGGAATCGAAAGCGTCGATTCTATCGACTTCGAACACTGGTCTCGGATCGCATGAAGCCTCGCGACTCCAAGTTAACCTAATGCACGTTGCGGGGCCGCACGGTCGCTTCACATGAGGCTTCGCAACTCCAAGTTAACTTGACTCTCATTGCGTAGCCGCTAGCATGTCAAGGCGCAGAAAATAACATGAAATATCATACATGTTGTTGCTAATTTGCCCATTGGGATTTTTAGAGTATTGTAGAATGAAGTACAGTATCGTTAACGAAGACGGCGAGCGTAATGGTGTAGTTGAAATAAAATTAAACGTATCAAGTCAGAAAGTATCGGCATAGCAGACCATCGACATTTAATTTCTTCTTCTTCTTCTTCTTCGTCTGTATACCTTCCAGGGTCGGTTTTTCCCTTGTACTCAACGAGGGATCCCACCTCTTCCACCTAAAGGGTGGTGTCCTGGAGCTTCAGACTCTGGGTCGGGGATACAACTGGAGAGGATGACCAGTACCTCGCCCAGGCGGCCTCACCTGCTATGCTGAACAGGGGCTTTGCGGGGGGGCGGGGGGGAGATTGGAAGGGATAGACAAGGAAGAGGGAAGGAAGTGGCCATGATCTTAAGTACCATCCCGGCATTTGCCTGGAGGAGAAGTGGGAAACCACGGAAAACCCCGGAAAAACACTTCCAGGATGGCTGAGGTAGGAATCGAACCCACCTCTACTCAGATGACTTAGCGAGGCTGAGTGGACCCCGTTCCAGCCCTCATGCCACTTTTTAAATTTCGTGGCAGAGCCGGGAATCAAACCCGGGCCTCCGGGGGTGGCAGCTAATCACACTAACCACTACACCACAGAGGCGGACGCATTTAAGTTCACGTCTTTATTTGTCGTGATCAGGAAATTGATAAACAGATATTAACGGTATATCATTATGAATTGCACATGAACGATGAAAACAAACCTAAAATGGGTAAATCCACTCACACAATTTGAACATAGATTAAACCATTAAAAGCCTCCGTGGCTCAGGGAGCAGCGCGTCGGCCTCTCTCCGCTGGATTCTGTGGTTCAAATCCCGGTCACTCCATGTGAGATTTGTGCTGGACAAAGTGAAAGCGGGACAGGTTTTTCTCTGAGTACTCCGGATTTCCCTGTCATCTCTCATTCTGGTTCATTTCATCTGTCAGTCATCCATCATTGCCCCAGAGGAGTGCAACAGGCCTCGGCAGCCGGCACAATTCCTATCCTCGCCGCGTGATGGGGGCTTCATTCATTTCATTCCTGACCCAGTCATTGATTGAAAAACAGGTTGTAGGTGTTCATTATATTTCGCTGGGTCCATCAAGGACGAATGGAGGAAGATAGGTTACTTAGGAGAATAATGCACTCTGTTATGGAGGGCAAGAGAAGTAGAGGTAGACCAAGATGACGATGGTTAGACTCAGTTTCTAATGATTTAAAGATAAGAGGTTTAGAAATAAATGAGGCCACAGCACTAGTTGCAAATAGAGGATTATGGCGACGCTTAGTAAATTCACAGAGGCTTGCAGACTGAACGCTGAAAGGCATAACAGTCTATAATGATAATGTATGTATGTATGCATCAAGGACCACGTTAAAACTTGTTGCATTATTATTATTATTATTATTATTATAAGCAATAACTGATAAGAAATTGCTGTCTACGAGGTGACGTGTGTTCAGCACGACGAATCCTCTCAACCGTTATTCTTGGCTTTCTAGACCCGGTCTCTACCTCACTGTCATCACGAAACCTGAGATACAGGTAAAAATCCCTGACCTGGCCGGGAATCGATCCCGGAGCTGCCGGGTGACAGGCCGACGCGTTGCCCCCTACACCATGGGTCGGACTCATTTAAGTTAATATTGGCAATTATGTAAACGTATACTGTCAGATTATTATTACCACTACTATTATTATCATCATCGTCACCAAAAGAGACCTACAACATTAACACTAATGATGATAATATTTTGAAACAATATTTAATGTTTGCTGGCTAATAATTAGAGATGACAAAATAGGCATTTAAATAGGCACTAACGTGTAAAATGGCAACAAAATAGGCATGAAAAAATTATTTATAATTTGATAACACACTCAATTACTATAAAAGGAATATACAAGCAATGTTTCAATGTTTTCTGTTAACAATCTCGTTCTCCTCTCATGAATAATGTTTTTTAACTGAGATCTCTCAACATCACATGAAGTGATTGGACAAAACTTCAGTGAAGTCACTTCATCTGGTTTTATTTCGCTGACAGCAGCTGCCTTCACAGAGGTTCGGACAAAACTTCCCCTGATTCTTCCACAATCCTAAATGACTCCACCAGGGGCATGCCACACTTCTCAAACTTGGTGATTGCTCCTGGCAGCTTGTTGAAATGTGAAGATGCTCCGGTTTATGCAGGGGCATATTAGCTCCCAACTTTGCAGTGCATAGGTCTGAAGGAAATGGTTGTTGGTCGCTGTCCAAAGTGGACTGGTAGAAAGGTTGCGTTGATACAGATTTCTGTACTCGTGTCAGATGCATCACAGTGTTTCTAAGTTGATCTATGTGGTATTTTTCTCACATTTGATCTGAAAAAAATAAAATTGACATTGTCCCTATATCTTAAGACTATTAGAGATGTTTCTAGAAGTACAAAACTTTAAAGTAGGAACAAGGGAATTAGTAATTTAAATGGAATATGTCCTCAAGGATTTTCAGTTATAATTTGGCAGTATCATGTCGAGCTCACCGGGTGAAAAATATAATAAAAAAGACGTGAAACGATACCGGAGTAGCGTAGAGGAGAGACCCATCTTTTATGCTTGCCAAGGACCCACCAAGCTGGCCCTAACAGTATTCTTATTTATATACAAGAATGAAAGTGAAACTTAGACACTACAGCACAGTGGTGAAGCCAGAGGGTCTCTACGCTTCAGAGAGCCTGACAATGAATAAAAAAGGTGCGTTTCAAGATCTCGAAAAAAAAGGGGAGGAGAATCTTAAGGAAAATTTTAGGACCACAGAAAAATGCTGATGGGGAGTGGAGGAATAGAAAATTATCTCTACAAATCACCGAAAAAATCAGTCACAATGCGAAAGCGAAGGCTAAAATTCTATGGGCATCTAGAAAGAATGGATGAGAAAGGGCTAACTAAGAAAATATTCAAGTACATCACTGGACTGAAAGCTTCGACGAAGTGGGTAGAAGAGGTCAAAAGAGATGCATTAGAAAGTAGACTTACAATGGATATGATTCACAACAGAAAAGAATTTGGAAGCCGAGTGGACAGCATCAAAACATTCCAGGAGAAACCACTAGAATGTAGACCCAAATTGGTCATATCTGAGGAAGACAGGAAGATTAGAAGTGAAAGGATGAAGAGGTTCTGGGAGAAGGAGAAGAGAAAGCCTTAGGTTCCTTGCGGTCCATAGGCGGCCAAATTCGGAAACAAGAAGAAGAATGAAAACGGAGGCACTATAAATCTCAGATGGCAACGGAGGCACTATAAATCTCAGATTTGTGAACATTTTATTTGTTTCTATTTGCCGGCTTTGGTCAGCCGGGTCAGCTGTCATGAAGACTATTTTCTGTTGCCTGCAATAGATCCTGCATTATGTGTGTCCACAAGGCTGCTACCCTCGCTGAAAATTAAAAACAACGTAATTTGAAATTGTAGTGACATGCGCCCATAACATTATTTTTGTCACAATTTAGTAAGACTCTTGAGGGGATGCTAGAGGCTTGTTAACCTGGGAGCTTACGCCCCTCAGACTCTCTTCCCCCTCCCCCACCCCCAAGCACAATGGTTACTAACCGGACCTCACCAATCCAGATCAACGTTCTTTTTGCTGGCCTGGTCTTGTAAAGACAGTCTTGGCAACCTTGTAAAACATGCTGTGGCATCGTCCTAGCTGGGCTACATTGAATCTGCAACCTGTGTTTCGCGAAGGCTTAGCGGAAGTGTAATAGAATTCACCATTTTTTTTTGTTTTTAAGTTGCTTTACGTCGCACCAACACAGATAGGTCTTATGGCGACGATGGGACAGGAAAGGGCTAGGAGTGTTTAGGAAGCCCCGTAGCCTTAATTAAGGTACAGCCCCAGCATTTGGCTGGTGTGAAAAAGGGAAACCACGGAAACCATCTTCAGGGCTGCCAACAGTGGGCTTTCAAACTCACTATCTCCCAAATACTGGATTCTAGCTGCACTTAAGCGACTGCAGTTATCGAGCTCGGTTCACAATTTTTAAAGGGAGTTTTAAAAATTGCATTTCAGTTGTAAATCTCTATTTTTACAGGAAATGAATCACAGTTCAAAATACCAATTTAATTTTCATCCATTCTGTGTCAAGAGACCATTGGTGTTCTAACTCCTCGTTTTGTAATTTAATGATTTACATTTTAGCAATATAAAACAATAATTGAAAGTTCACGCCTAATACAGCATAGCAACAAAACAACTTGCCACAATACATAAATTAATAGGCCTATATATACTACAATGAAATGCGATCGCAGTTCTCAATCACAGAAAAGATGAAAGGAACAAACGAACTTACCTCCTTAGTGCAAGGTTGACAGACCACCCTTCCATCTGCAGTGAAACTAGGATCCCTTGTGATCCACTGCTTCAGCTATTAGGACTTCGACGATTTTTCTTTGGGCATTGCCGTAAACACTTCTTTTTCTTCTTCCACTTCACAATAAATCACAACACGTTCTGAACACAAAGCGTACGCGTACAACAGTTCGCATCGAAAGGGAGGTACAGGGCATATGGGTTGTGCAACATATTCCGACATTGACTGGTTCTCGCATGTGTCTTAGGTCTTAGGAGGTTGGAGGTGTTGAAGGCTTCGAGGTCAAATTGTTCCTTGTTTCTCCTGATGGAAATTTCCCTAGAACTATTTCTGGTGACTTCTGAGAATTCCCACTTTTGTTCGTGGGGTAAACAGATATTGAAAAAAGAGAAGATAATTCTGTCGAGCACACTAGCTACAATACAATGCAGTGGAAGAAAATTGGCCTTTTTAAAAATACAGTCAAAAGGCATCAAATAGGCATTTATACTCCAAATAGGCACAAACCCCTGAAATAGGCCTTTATAGGCACAATAAAACCAACGAAATATAGCTAAAAAGACCCTAAAACAGATTTATATCTCAAAAGCCTACGTTTCCGAACACAGGAATAAAATAGGCAAATAGGCAAATTCTCATCTCTACTAATAATCATCTTGTATGCATCGTATCACAAGTTACCAAGGAAGGAACGTGGAACTATAATTCCAAGCAGTTCCGACAATAGTTGTTAGATGGCGTTAGAGCATCAGTGGAATCGACACTGGAGTCGAGAGTTTTGGTTCCAGAGGTAGCAGTCTCGACTCTTCGCGACTCCGTTCGCAGCCCATCCCTAGTGGACTAACCACAGGGACTCGCACTATCCCGTAGTGTTCCTCACATAGTGGGCAAGGGCGCCCATAGGATAGTTTGTAGGGGCGGCTAGACCTGGGGGTATGTAATATTTTTGATATTTTGGAAGATGAATGGCGACTTGTATTCCACAGTAGAATACCACACACGGTATCCCCTACCACTTCTATGTAATACCGATTTTTAAATCATTTTCTTGAAAGAAAAACACCTGACTATATTAGATTTTTTCCTTTCCCTGAGAGCTAGGGGACGGGGGCGTCCCCACCTTGACCCCGCGCATGGGTGCCCATGACAGTGGGTACTATAGACAAGGCAGAACCACGGTGTCGCTCATATAGTGGTACGAAGCACAGGTACTGTAAAATGCATCCTCAGCACACACTGTCGCTACTAATCACAAACCAATTGTGTACCCAACATAGTGGTACTACACGCAAGTAAAAGCGACCCATGATGTTCCCTGCATGATGGTACGAATTACAAGTAGTATCATGGTTCTAATTTGATCATCCCTTGGTCGCCCCTTTTAGTCGCCTCTTACGAAAGGCAGGGGATACCGTGGGTGTATTCTTCATCTGCGTCCCCCACCCACAGGGGGTCAGTCCAGTTCTATGGACGAATATCAGCAAAGCCCATGGCATATACAGGCCAGTAAGAACTCTGTCCTGCCAAAGTACCTGCTGTCTAAGCCAGATAACCTGCAGATATTTGTGTGCCATGTGGTCACTGTGATGGCACCCTCCTCTGTATTACTTGATTTTCATGACTGGGTCTCCTGCCTTTGATATCAGATAGCTCCTCAGTTGCTCTCAAGAAGCTGCGTCAACCCCATTTCAACCCTTTGCCCAGGGCTAAAATCCTTTGATGAGCCGAGAATCAAATCCAGGGTCAGAGGGTAGAAGTCAAGCATGCTAAGCCTATGCCACAGAGCAGGATTTTAAAATTAATGCAAGGATGAAAAGATTCAAGGGGAAAAAAATGGACAATTCTTTGATAATTGTTAATGTATAAAAATTTTTTCATACCAACAAAGGGACATGCCAGAAATTCCCAGACAACTTATGAAAAGAAAAGAAAATACTCCAGAGAAATTATAGATTTATAATCAATAATTTATTAACATTTTTTACACAGATTTTCAGTTATGGATCAACTGAACTGCAAATAGACTGTTTACCACAAGAAATCTCTGCTTCCTCTTGTTCTGAACTGGTCATCTCACTAGTGATAATTTCCATACCTTGGCCATAGACACAGACATTGAAGTTGGAGCTAAACAGAAAGATACTATGTTTATGACTGGTGATTAAGTAATATCTGTTAAGAGTTTTCAAAACTATGCCATTAACAACAATGTACATTGTTCAAATTTCAACAAAAGGAAACAGTTATGTTATATAGTGTATGTACAAAGACATTAAAATATTAATCTATAGCATGGTCCTGTTTGTAAACATTGTGTTTCGTTGAATGTGAAGGGCATATTAACATTTAAAGGAACATAGGCTTTAGCTTAATTAAATCTTTCAAACAGAAGTGAAAATATCAAAGTTGAGATGCTGAGAACTGTAGTCAATCAATCAATCAATCAATCAATCAATCAATCAATCAATCAATCAATCAATCAATCAATCAATCAATCAATCAATCAACGAGAACTGTAGTCTATCAATCAATCACCACAAATCTGCATTTACGGCAGTCACCCAGGTGGCAGATTCCCTATCTGGTGTTTACCTAGTCTTTTCTTAAATAATTGCAAAGAATTCAGAAATTCACTGAACATCTCCCTTGGTAAATTATTCCAATCCCTAACTCATCTTCTTATAAACAAATATTTGCCCCAATTTGTCTTCTTGAATTCCAACTTTATCTTCATACTGTGATCTTTCATAGTTTTAAAATCATCACTCAAATTTATTTGTCTACTAATGTCATTCGATGCCATCTCTCCACTGACAGCTCGGAACATGATGTGGTCATGTTGTTGACTTGACAAAATAATTTCTTGACTTATAATTTATTTTCTTGGAAAACGAACTGGATACTTCCCTCTCTTCTGACATTCTGTTAATATGGCCTAAATTGTTCAAACGGATGAGTTTTGAAAGTAGATGAATGTCTGAAATGATGTAAGAGATCTGAGAATGAGAATAAATGTAGCTGCTAGAGAACATATTTTAAAATGTAGTGAGTGAGTTTCCAGTATCACAAGTCACAGCTCTCGATTCACTTCAGACATTCTCGTCTAACACAATGGACGAACGAAAAGAGTCCTTGATCTCCGCTGATGACTCTGTCGGCATCTACACCTCAAATGGTGTGACAAATTAACCTCAGACTGGTCAAACACTGTTAAAAAGACATTGAATATGATGATCGAATTCAGGATCTCTACTTTGACGAGATGGAGAACTTAAGATTTAAATTTCCCCTTTAACTCAAGTGAACAAAGGCATCTCCCTTCCCCAGCTAAACCTCTCTCTCTCTCTCTCTCAGCATTATGAGAGTGGTTTGCCTTCACTGCAACGCACATCATTGCACATCAGAAAGCTGCTCGCATGACAATCGTTCATCTCTCTGCTGTGAGAAAGGAAAAGTTTCTCTGCTTCCACTTTTCACTCTTCAGCCAGGCAGCAAAGCTCCTACTTATGGACAAGTCTACATTTAAAGTGTTGCTGCAGCCACTACCCATCAGACATAAGCTCAAGACTACAAGCTGTAAACCTTGCTCGATAAGAGAGTTTGGTGACTCGCTGTGGAATGTCACTGAATACGTGAAGCAGTTCAAGACAATGTACAAGGTGGTGAAGGCTAATTCAATTCAGAAGAAGAAATTGCTCATGAAAATAATTGAGAACACGACAGTCCATCCAGTGTGTGGAAATCTACCAGACACATTTGATGTGGCCACAATCTTTGAGGCAATGGATGGTGAGTCACCTGCTGAACATCATCTTCAGACTTATTCTCGTTCTGATGGTGGACTAATGAGGATTGAAGTTATTGAGAAGAGACTCGACCCTCTGGCTTATTCATTCCTATTCTATCATGGAGAGTCTGGCTGGCACATTAACATTCCCAGAGAGTTAGTCCAAGGCGGAGTAAGGAAGAAGGTGACAATGCTTTAATCTGCTTCTTACCGACTTGTGCTTGTGCTGGACATTTCTTTGTTCAATGGGTGGTGGATATGTACATCAGAGTAAAAGAAGACGGGCTTTCCTACCTACGTTTAATCAGAGCATCCTCTGTTTTGAAGTTTATCTAAACTTGAGAGATCAGTTCTCAGCTACTGACAACAATACAGCCATCATCACATGGTCATTCTTCCACCTTCATTCCAAGGCTCTCCTTGCAGCTTGTTCGAGAAGTATCAAGACACTATGGGTTTGGTGAGACAATTAGGAAAGACTGACTTCTTCATTATCTTCACCTGCAACCCCAATTGGCCGAGATATCTATGACCAGCTTGAGTTCAGAGAGGGGGCATGCTACCGTCCAGATATGGTGTCAAGAGTGTTCAAACAAAAAGGTCTGCGATCTCAGTTAGTCGTCGAGATGAGTTTTGGAAGAGTGACAAACGTCATCTACACCAATGAATTTCAGAAAATGTACACAGCACTGCTTGAATGTCTTATAAATGCACAATGATTAAGAGATTCCAACCAGCTGTTCAGCCAGTTGAGTCACGTGTAAAACCAAAATTAAGAAGACGTTCTTCCTGTCACAAATTAAGAATTAAGTGATACAAAAATTTGGGGTTTGTTGAAAAAATAATTTCCATATAAAAAGACCATTTGCTTCACTTCAACCCCCACCCCTATGTAAAGTCAACAGAAAAGGCGTTGGCCAGCGACTGACATTTTAGTAATTGCACATAAAAATCTCTCAGCATGACTGAAAAAAAAGACACATACTGCATTTTCTTATCATTCAAATTTAAAATCAAACTTACCTACACTGAGGTGAAATGATTCTTTATCAGCAGTGGAAAAATTATAAACATAATAATGAATATAAAATAGGAGTTACAGCATGATAAGTTCCATGCAATGAAGATTTTGCATTTGGCATAAATTTCCATTATATTAAAATTTCCACACTCAATTTTTTAAACATTTTGTCAAGAACATCAGATGTAGCTTGAAATTCTGTATATAACTCTATATTCACCCATTTTAACCAATACCATTCAGATTGACGGTTTTTTTGGCAAACCCGTTAAAGGACAGCGCTAACCGTAAAACGTGGGAGAAGGAAAGAGAAGAATTATCCCATTATTGTTGTACAGCAGTTTAAGATCTGAATGCACTACAGTACTGCTGATGTAAATGAACCTCAAAGAGGAAGGATACAAGCCCAGTATGAAAAACAGAAGGGCATGAAACAATCAAAAAGAAAAACAAGCTAAAGGCGAAGAATACATCAATATTGAGGGAAATGTAGTACGATAACAAGAAAATGTCCTAAGCACGGATCATGCTCATGTAAGATTGAATGATTTCCGAAATTTTCCCTTGAGCATCAACAATGGCTATTTGATTCATTCTATAATTTGGGGAGTTGCAACCTGCAGTCACCATTTACATTTTAAATGGTGAAGGCTGTTCCTAAGTCTCCGGGGCCGATGACCTTCAATGTTAGGCCCCTTTAAACAACAAGCATCATCATCATCATCATCCTAAGTCTCCTGCATGTGCCGGATGCACATGATTCACGAAACACAAATATATCTCCTCACAACGAAGACAGACTGGAAATTCAGGTGTGTAGATCGTTCTTTGTTGGAAAAGGCAACTGAAGTAGAGAACATAAAATAAAATAAAAAATCCAGCATGCTCGTGCCATTATGCCCAACAAAATTAAAATGTGGATTGTAAATATTTGCCACTGAATGTTAGTTGAGGGAAGTTATATGCCCTGTATAAAGACAAACGATAATGACCCAATCTCTTACTACCTTTTCAGATTTAAAAAAATTAATAACTTTTTTTAACCCACTGGCAAGTGATTCTTGCTGCAAGTGTGTCTTCTAGAAAATACAACTTAATGCAGCTGACACACAGGAAGAGCAGACTGAATGAAGACAAGGAAGGGACTTGACAACATGTTGTGAAAATTTGACACAGGGTATTTTCCATAGTAGCTCTTACTAGTGTAATCAGTTTTCTTGGAGTCTGCAATTATTCCATTGCTGCATAAAGGTTACTTCTATCAATGCTGTCATGGACCAATCACAAATCAATAAAGAAGTGATGTGTGTCACAGGCTGATCCAGGGAGGGGTTAAGAGGGTTTAGCTCTCTACCTCCTCCCTCCCCCAATTCCTTGTTACATTTGAAAGTTTACAATGTTGTTTTTGTTTAATGAAATTAAACCTAACAGTTTTATTTCTGCCTTAAATACGTATGTCACCAAAGTTCGTTAGGGATGAATAATAGTATTGTAACTATAGAATAATAACTATTGGACTTGTCCTTACAGTGACTGGAGGACTGGTAACAACAGGCTGCATGTTGGCAGGTGCCGTTTACCTCAGCAACTGCCGAGTCCAAGGCTTCACAACTTACGACGAGTTTGTGGATTTGCGGTGCATTGAAATTCACAGTGAACATGTTTCTAAAGTAGTTTTAATTCACAAATAATATTTGATGCATTAGCTATGCAATGAGTAAGAAACATACATTTTCTATTATTTCAAATTTATCATTGTTTAAAAAGCCAAAAAATGAAGCAGAAGATGAAACATATGAAAATTCTGCAGATTATTATTATTGGCGTATGGCAACAAGTTAGACATATATATACAAGTACATAATATTTATAAATATACACAGACAAGAAACATGTTTCTTGGGAGCAAGATTTAGTTATAGCAGAATGTCCAGTTGGGTGATCCACTTTATGGCTTCCTCTGTTGGTTCCAAAAAGTCACTCAGGCTACCTGTGTAGGAACGTCGTATAGATTCACTTACAATATGGGGAATCGTATGCCGAGAGGCACCACAGTCGCACTCTGGTGATGAAATATATTTCCACTTATAAAGGGCATCCCTGCATCGTCCATGATTTGTTCTCACCTGATTCAGAGTGGTCCAAAACTTATGCGGTAGAAGATGTCCACCAAGAAGATGTTCACCAGAAAAGATGTTGTGTAAGGAACTGTCTGTGGCAACTTTCCAGCGACTTCTCCATTCTTCTAAAGGGTGAAAATTCCCATCGGCCAATGTGACAGCATCATGCAAAGATGGATGATGTGACTTGAGCCTCGTTATCTTGAGAGCAGTAATATCATCCACAACAGGCAGTTGAGGGTTCATTTCTATCTTTTTGTATTCTTGAATGAGAGCATTTGATCTTAAATCAGGCAGCATTTTACCTGACAGAATTGGGAGCCAATAAAGGGGTGTGGACTGGATAGTACCAGATATTAACCGTATACTAGCATTCAGTTGAGTATCAATTAGTCTTGTATATGTGCTATTCAGCCAAACTGGTGCACAGTACCCCGCACACGAGAAAACCAGTCCCAAAGCAGAAGATCTTAAAGTCTTTGCTGAGGAACCCCAACTTGAGCCACACAATTTCTGAAGGATATTATTACGTGTTTTGAGCTTTTTAGACAGATTCATAAGATTCTGCAGGTAAAGGCTTCTAGTGGCATTGAGATGATTACTATTGAAAAAAGATCTGCAGATGATGAAATAAGGCTAAGTGCTCCCAGTAGTTTAGTCGAAACAGCTAACATTTCCACTATCTCAAATTATGTTGAGATTGTAGCAGGTAAACAGTTAGGCCTAATCAAACAGGGGCTGAGTTTACTAGTAAATAAAATTTCAAGTAGTGCCAAGCAGTTAGTCAGTGATGAGCAAAAGCTTACTACAAAATTGAGTAATAAAGTTATTGAAATAATTTTGAAAGACCCATGTATTCAATTATTATTAATTTAAAAAACCTGCTTACCCTCCAGGGTTGGTTTTCTCCGGACTCAGCAGGGGAACCCACCTCTACCGCCTCAAGGGCAGTGAGCTTTAACGCGAGACATTTTGTCAAGGATGAAACAGGGGAGGAGGCCCAGTTCCTTGTCCAGACAGCTTCACCTGCTATGCTGAACAGGGACCTTGAAGATTGGAAGGGATAGGCAAGGAAGAGGGAAGGAAAGTTAGGTACCACATTTGCCTAGAGAAGGAAAGGACTGGAACCTCCTCTACTCAGCTGACCTCCCGAGACTCAGTGGATCACGTTCCAGTTCTCGTACCACTTTTCAACAGTAATACCTAGTTGCTAATGGCTTTACGTCGCACTGACACAGATAGGTCTTACGGCGACGACGGGATAGGAAAGGCCTGGGAGTTGGAAGGAAGCGGCCATCTTCAGGGCTGCCGACAGCGGGATTCGAACCCACAATCTCCTGGATGCAAGCTCACAGCCGCGCGCTCCTAACCGCACGGCCAACTTGCCCGGTACCACCACTATCATCACCACTACCTAGTTCTAGCAGTATTAATAGAATACTTGGTCTGCAAGCAACTGTTCTTTGTTAATTTGTAAATCAGTGTATGAAAATATGATACTTACCCAGAGCACCAAGCCTGCAAGCCTTGAATGTCTGCAACTGTACTGCAGAACTCCGAAATAACAGAAGCTTGGAGTTTACTGGCACTGTAGTCACAATGCCACCTCCACAAGAGCACTCTCTGGTCAATGGATGTGCTTACCAGAAATTGACCCATAAATTTCAGCCCTGATTAATATAAACAACAACAACATAATATTACCACCTCTCCAGGATTTCATAAACAAGGAAAATTATTCACCATGCAACCTTGAGCATTAAGGTGTGGAAAACTGCAATTGTAAAGAAAAGAAAATAAAGAAGGAAAGTTATCATAAAGAGAATGAACAGTGAAGAAATAAGAAAAATACTGTTACAAATACCATTGCACATTCACTTCAGCCAAGACATAGGATGGTATGATTCTTTAAGTCCCCAAATGCCTTTACTGTCAACTATATACCAACAAATAAAAATTAGAACACAAAATACAAAAATGATAAAACACTTGGGTAAGTAATCATCTTTAGATGCATTTTTGTATACTTTCATAATTCTTTCTCATTGTGTGTGCAACACTGCAGCTGATGCTCAAACTTGCAAGCTTGCAACAGCACACCCATTACTTCCACAATGACATGGAAGCCTCATCAAGTACCCACAGAAAAGGACTGTATTGTACAAATGTTGATTTCTCAGTCAGGATGGATCCTCAACAGATCCACCATCAGCTGTCATAGATTAATGTTATGGAAGAGGTGTACTAGAGAAATGAGGCATGAGGTAGTTTCCCATTCCTTTCCTCATCGAGCCAGGCAATATTATTACTATACCTGGGTTTTTAAGGCAAATGCCTATTTTGTTCCTTAAGAAATAACATGAACATTTTAAAATATGTCGACATTTCATGATCCCTTACATTTATAGAGTTTTATGAGCCCTAAAATGCCTTTTTGGACCTTTAAATCCTATATTACTAATCTAATGGCTAAAATGCCTATTTTGAACATTTAAAATAAAATTCAACCACTATAATTTTTACAATCACATAATGTATATCTCTGAATGAAGAGCAGAACAGCAGAGGGAGTGTTTTTCACTGAAACTTGATCTTCCCAGACAACTATCACCAAAGGAATGTTGAGTGATCGGGAGGAGGGGGAGGATTAGCTCAGAAGAACAAGAAGCAGGTAGTAAGAAGGGACAAACTGTGTCAAGTCTCCAGTGAAAGGACATCTGTTTAAGTGAATATAGTTCATCATACCTAAAAATAAAAATCATCTAAGAGTGCACTTATAAAACAATGGCTTATACAATTTCCAGGAATGACTTTTGATGGCAAGATTGTTTTCCGCCAGAACTGCAATAAACAAGTATGTATGAAAGTATATATATATCTTAAATTTCACATTAATCTAAAACTAAGGTTTTGATATTGGCTCCTATAATTAAAGATACCTTGTCCAGGCAGCCTGGGTTTGATTTCCAGTATTGGCAGTAATTTAGAAAGCTATGAGGTCTGGAAAGGTGTTGACCCAGCATGATGAGGACAATTGGGAAGCTACAGTAAGCAGCGGTCATGGAGGCAAGGCAATAGGGCTGAGGGATGCGTCATCCTGACCACACGACCACCCAATATCTGTAGACCATAAGCGGGCAACAGCCATTATTGAAAGCCAAGGCCATTCAAGGCCTGTAGTGTTCTTTTTCTTTATTAACTTTAGAATAATAGTGGCTTAAATGAAATAGTTTAAAATTACAAAATGCATTCAATAGCTATTCACTTTTTCTATAACTCATCTTAGTTTCTAATTTTCATCACTTTATTGTGTTTTAGACTTCACAAGAGAAAAAAAAATACCACCTTCAGCATCTTGCAGATAGTGCCAGTCACAACGCAACAGCAGACATGGAAAGTAACATGAGACAGACTCCGCTCACACAAACTACGGTATACAGGGTGTCTGAAAATAAGTTATGGAAAATGTAGGGACATTTGCCACCGAGGTAGACACCTCATTTGCAAATAAAGAGATTTTGATTTTGATTTGATAATAAACCCAATAATGTAAGAGAGGATCCATCATCCATTTTTCCTAAGCCATTTGGTTAATTGCCAGGGAAAAGGCTAGGAGTGGGAAGGAAACGGTCATGGCCTTAATTAAAGGTGTGAAAATGGGAAACCACAGAAAACCATCTTCAGGGCTGCCGACAGTTGAGTTTGAACCCACTATCTCCCGGATGCAAGTTCACAGCTGCGTGCCCCTAAACACATGGCCAACTCACCCGGTACATAACTTATCTTACGTGGGTATGTCATTTCAGTAATTATTTTTTCAGTGTGGTGAATTTCGACATGCACAAAATGTACTTTTATTGATATGTTCAATAAAACAAATGCATTTTGCTCACCTGAAACCAGAAAGTTCATATCTCTAAGTCCTGCGACGTACTGCACTGAATTCACAACATAATGTTAACGGTGAAAAGTGTTAATAACAGCATTAAAATATTTCCAAGGAAAATGCATGGGGTATGCAGAAATTATTAGAATATCCACTAGTCAACGGAGTCCAGACATGAGCGCATGACTGGCTGTTTACATGTGGCAAGCAATGCAGAAGAGTGCATTGCATAACACAATACATGGAGGGGAGGAGAGTGGACAAGCGGGAATGAGGAAAGAGAAATTTAAATCATCATTTCCCATAAGATTTTGCATTTGTGGCCTACACTGGGTGAAACATTCTACAAAATTGAAATAAAAAAATATTACTGTTCACAGTATGTACGATATATAAACAATGAACATAAATCAATTATCGCTAAACATACCTCCTCCATGGCCTAAGGACTCTAAAGCAAACTGTAAAGGCAACTTAAATAACATAAAGATGATGTCTGGCATTAATAGTGGTATACATTTCTGATTAATACCTATCAGAACAATAATTACATATAGAACTAAGTTGGACTTCGTTTCATTAACCTATCCAAGGATATTTTGTTCTAAACTTAGCCTGGGACTATCACAGGATATGTTTGTAATGTTTACTTTTATTAAATAAGTTATGTTTTTTTTAAATTTACAATTTTGCTTTATGTCGCGCTGACACTGATAGGTCTTAAGGCAACAATGGGATAGGAAAGGGCTAGGACTGGGAAGGAAGCGGCCGTGGCTTTAATTAAAGTACAGCCCAGCATTTTCCTGGTGTGAAAATGGAAAACCATGAAAAACCATCTTCAGGGCTGCTGGCAGTGGGATTCGAACTCACTATCTCCTGGATGAAAGTACACAGCCGTGTGCCCCTAACCACACAGCCAACTCACCAGGTACATAACTTATCTTACGTGGGTATGAAATTTCAGTTATTTTTTTATTTTATTTTTATTTTGCAGTGTGGTGAACTTCGACATGCACAAAATGTACTGTGTTTACTGATATGTTTAATAAAACAATTGCATTTTGCTCAGCCGAAACCAGAAGGAGTTTTACTACTAGGATTTCAGTTTTGTACGCCAGTCAGTTCATGATACTTTAGCACACGATAATCACGATAAAGACGCTACATTATCCAAGCATGATGATCAGATGCTGCTCTATGATACACTGCCACTACTAGCAAGGTTGCATGTGAACGCGTGACACGTCAGTGTGGTAAAGTAGCACACAGTCCAAGGATATCAAGCAAGAGAGCTTGGCCATCACATGCTACATAGGCTGACACAGAAGTTGCTCATGATTTAACTTACAATTATTTGTTGATATTTAGGTGAGCTTTCACAAGGAAGAAATAAAATATGCTAGAGATAGATTTTTGTTTCAGAACACTATGCCCTCTTACAATTTTTATAACTTATTTTCAGACACCCTGTATCTCCCTCAACCCATAATGGTTTCTATGCTGATATGTTAGAGCCCTAGTTTTCAGAGATATTTTTACAGAAATACACCAAGTAGCACATACCGTTAACATCTATACTACAGAAAAATTACTCGTATATTTGTTACAATGAGGTCATGTTGTCAATCAAGGAGGATATTGGGGAGTCTTGCATATGGTTATGTGTGTGGACAAAACCACCAACTCTGTGGTCAGGTACATTGCTAATCTTATAGTAGAAAAACTGGAACCCAATCAGGCATCTACTGGTCTCCTTCTTTGCTCCAAGCAGCGTGAGAAAGTCAATAGTCAAAGCATTGCCTACTTTATCAACAAGGGGTTGCAATTGTTGTATCCTGGAAGTATTATTGATTCTAAAGTCCTTCTCCTTGTCTCCGATGATGCTCCCTACATGACTGCTACTCCACCTCTCCTTAAAACGTTCTACCCTTCTTTAATTCATGTTACTTGTATTGCCCATGCCTTGCATAGACTCATAGAAACAGTTAGGGCCGAGCTTCCCGCAGCAAATACTCTCATTTCAACATCTTGAGCATGCCAATGCAGATATAAATAGACTTGGTCGTGAATCATTCTTTCAAGACCTTTATAGGACAAATATAATTACATAGCATCATTACATTTCTCCAGTTTAGATACTTTAGGAACTAGTTTAACATTTGCAAGCTTCCATTGGGTTTGAAATACAATATTCTGGAGGGAGTAATTATGAACATGTTCAATAAGTGGCAGCAGAATATCTTGACATTATGTTGCTAAAAACACAGCGATATGATCTAGTCCCTTAGCATTGGTTTGAACTGATGTGATCACTTCTGCCTCAGCATCTAGACCAGCATACTGGAAATACAAATTATCAGATGAAGGTATTGAACGTGACTTGTAGTAACATGCAGTATTCATGATGCGATTAATATCAGTAGGCACAAAGGTTTTAACAAAATACCTTTTAAGTTCTGATAGAGAGGCTGGTAATACAAATCTGTCACCGTGCATTTCTTCAGAACCAACAACGAGTGATATAGCTGATATCCAATAATCATGAGATGTTTTAACATTATAAAAGTTATGATTTATAATTACATTTTTCATTGTGAATCATTTTCGTGCAATTTCTGAGTTTCCAGAAGGCTTTATATATTTCTGGTTCTAATAGATTGTTTCCTAGCTTTGTCACAGTCTTTCATGAACAATGAAAATATTTTGTACCATGGTACTTCTTTGGCATCTGCTGAAATGTTTAAAATCTCAAAGTTTAACCCCTCGAGCAAGCAGTTTAATAGTGAGCTGCTCACTTCCAAGGTAGTATTCAAATTGAAGCTCAACAGAGATTTAGACACCATCAAGTTAAAGAATTCATAATATTAAAGCTACAAAACATAATGTAATGAACATTTTAGGACTACTTACTGAGATCATGACCAATGTGATGGCTGCAGTTCAGGGTTGTTTATAACCACCCACAATATTTGCAAAAATATATAATTTGTTAAGTTCCACTTTTGGTATTTGTTCCAGGTATATTTACAAAACAAGAATGATATTTGCAGTATATGGTAATACTCAATCTACATACACACAAAGGTAGTATAAAAAAAGCATTCCTTTCGCATTTACAGGATTATTTTTGTATGAAATTCCTTGAAACGAAACTCAAGACACAACCTAAATTGACAGTCTGGACACCAGTATTCTATGTCCTTCCATTTGTTCTTTTGTGCCTTACATATACAGTAGCACATTTTCTTTGATAAAACTGGCAGAATTTTTTCAATGAAATGCCTTTCCACTAGCCTTGCTGGTGGGGGTTTATTGAGGTGCATCTAGAATTATGGGCAGTTATTTGTGGCCTATGAGACAGTATAATTGATTTTACCAAATCCAATATGTATGCCAGATTATCAGTGGACTGTTTGAAAATATGTTTTAACATTTAAAATTTTTTTTTTACAATTGGCTTTAGCCTGCATCGCACCGACACAGATAGGTCTTATGGCGACAATGGGATAGGAAAGGGCTAGGAGTGGGAAGGAAGCGGCCGTGGCTTTAATTAAGGTACAGCCCCAGTATTTGCCTGTTCTGAAAAGCGGAAACTATGGAAAACCATTTTCAGCGCTGCCGACAGTGGGGTTCAAACCCACCATCTCCTGAATGCTCACTCACAGCTCTGCGCCCCTAATCATATAGCCAACTCGCTCGGTCATATGTCTTTTGATAGCCTAGTTATTGATATGGAAAAAGTCATAAAACTGCTTACTAATGAATAAAAAATTGAAATCCTTCAGGAAGTGGACAGGCATCAGAAACTTAAGCACACAGAGTTGGCATGAATGTACAATCTCGACATCTTACTCCGTAGACTTGAGTCAGTCTGAACCAATACTGGTATTGCCAAAGTGTTATTGCGTTCAAGACGGCGACCAAAGTTATTCTCTCACACATGGGCAAGTGTAACCTTCGAGTAATATATGGTCTACGTGTGTGACCAAAAAAGATCTTTAATTATGAATTGGTTCAAAAATGCATTTGTTTTAGAAAGAGTGATTGAACATGAATTAATACATTTATGGGCCATTTATTTATTTATTTACTAGCATGTTTCAGCGGCTTCACCCGCGTTTCTTACTTCAGCCGTTAGATGTTTTAAACTATCTATTTAAAAGGAAAATAAAACATTATATTTTATTAACACACATTGTTTTATATAGGTCAACTGGATGAAATACAATACTTATTTTTAATAGCTGTACCTGCGACTTCAAACATGTTGAATTTTCTTTTTGACTTATAAAGCTTCCTTGTCAACTTTTGAAGTATTTTGATTTTCTTTTTCCTTTTTTTTTTCTTCTTTTGTATTAATCTCATTGGAAAATCTCTTCATATGCAATGTTTGGTGTATGATTTCCTTGGGCTATTTTGACTTATAAAGTTTCTTTGTCAACGTTTGCAATAGTTTGAATTTTTTGGCTTGTATTAATCTCGTTGAAAAATCTCTTTATATACAATGTTTGGTGTATGATTTCCTTCGGCTAAAACAACAACAACGCTAGCGGCATCCCTCGCTCATGAACATGCGACGTATAGCTGCCCATGGGTAAAGCAACCCTTGATTAAATCTATGCCAGCTTTGCTTAACGTTTGCCCTTGTGACTTGTTGATTGTCATAGCAAAGCTGATATCGATAGGAAATTGCAGTCTTTTGAAATCAAAGGGAAAATTCGACGGTATGATGGGAATCCGTGGAATAAATACCATCCCACCTTTTCAGCATCCGGACGGATATTATACGACCTTCTATAACGTTTCCTTGCAATGGCACTACTCGCAATTTAGTACCATTGCAAAGTTTCGGTGGGTTTAAATTACGGAGTAGTATGATGGGCATGCCAAAATGTACCTACAATCGAGAAACGAAGCTTCATTTAATGTATAAGGGATAGAGACAAGAAAAAACATCATAGGACCAAAGTTGTAGATTTCTTCATGTTGGGTACGAATGTGTTATTCGCTTTGTGATACGACTTACTGTATAGCCACCAATTACCTCGAAACGAAAGTCCACACCGTCATTAAAATTGCCTTGATATTTCCGTGCTTTTCAGGGTAAAATGTTAAAACATTTGAACATCTTGGGATTTTTCCATCGGTTACAGGCTAAAAGCTATAATTTTTCAGAATTTCAATTTTCTAGCTCGTCCGGCAATGTGTGCTGCCATCTTGATTAGGGGGTAAAAATGAGGATTTTTAGGAAACTTACAAGCCCATGAAATCTATAGGTCATCGCATTGGTTATATTTATATTTCACGCTAGTAATATTTGTGCCATATTTAGTTGACAGCTTTGTTGGAACATACACACATACAAGCATACATATATAATCTCGGTCATATTAGTCATTTTTCACCTTCTCACCTCCTATGCCAAAGGGGGCTGAACTTGGACTTTATAAAAAAAATTCCAGAGTGTCACTATTCATCTCAGCGACCCCAAAAACTATGGATTCGACACTACTTTCGATTATTCTTATATCTCACCCACCTCACCCTCCATCCTAAGGGGGCCGAACTTGGAGTTTAAAAAAACCCAGAGTGTCACTATTCATTTCAGCGACCTTGAAAACTATGGATTTGACACTAGATTATTTTTATACCTCACACCCTGACCCCTACACCTAAGAGTGCTAGGAGTGGCTTACCCCCACAATGCTCGTCTCCAGATAGTAAGTAATGAGTGTACCATGTTTGGTTGAAATTGCTCCAGTGGTTTAAGAGATGTGTCATTTACATACATTTTTATATACTGTAGATAGATTATTTTTATGCTTTACTCCCCTACCATCCCAGCCCAAAGGGGTGCTGTGAGTGTTTTATCCACACAGCATAATTTTTACGGATACTAATTCATATGTGTACCAATTTTGGGTGGCAAATCTCGTTGCTGTAGAATCGTTGAGTGACATTGCCATTGTTATGGCTGGTCATTTCTTTATCGGATTCCTTGAGCAGGGGTAGTGCGATGCCAATATCTCCATAATGGTTGGTTTTAGGGCCTTAAAACATGGTTTTTGGTCCTGTAGAGCTTACTGAGTTTCGCTCTTTGAGTCAAGGGGCTTAAAATGAGCTTTGTCTCGTCCCTGTACGACAAATTCGATTTTTCGCCTATTTTTATATACGCGCCGTCCCCCACCCCCCCCAATTCTTTGGAAAATTTAAAAGTAGCCTATACTCCTTATACCATCAGCTATCTGCCAGTGAAAGTCCCATCAAATCAATCCAACCATTTCGGAGATTAAACGGAACAAAGAGACAGAAAATTTAAAAGTAGCCTAAGTTACTCCTTATATCATCAGCTATCTGCCGATGAAAGTCCCGACAAAATCGGCCCATTACAAGTAATGAAAATCATTGTAGGTCCGTATTGAAAGTATCATATATGTAAAAAATATTTTATTTTAATACCACCTATTCAATACAATTCAAAATGTTAACGTATGAGTTAAAACATTGTTACAATATGAGACGTGTTTCGCCCCTTCTTATGGGGCATTCTCAGTCAATAACAAAACCTCAATTTTACCAGGTACCTGGTTAAAAATTATTCTAAAATAGGTTGCAAAATGACACATGTTAAAGCAAAATTTACAGTTCATCACAAACAATGTTTCCAAATTAATTAAAAACTCAAATACAATAACGAATACTTGTACAAAAATTCACTTGAAAAAAGGAGGTGTCATGTGATTAAAGATAACAATATTGAAGGCTTGAAGCCGTAGTCAATGTTTGATATGGATGAAGATTTACATGTTAATACAAAATGGTAGAGAGGGTAAAAAGCAAATGCGATGTTAAGTACAAAATGGTGAGGAAAAGCATTCCAATAGTGTGCCAATGTCGTAGTATTTGATCTTGGCGCGTTTTACTCAATACAGTCTATGTAAGATTAATCAACAAGTTCTAAAGTTTGTTTCTGGTTAATGTCTAGCCCAGAAAAATGTTACATTCACATTACAGTTCAACAGATTACTTATAGTTGGACTAATCTATTTTCCTCACCATTTCGTACTTAACATCGCATTTGTTTTTTACCCTCTCTACCATTTTGTATTAACATGTAAATCTTCATTAATATCAAACATCGACTATGGCTTCAAGCCATCAATATTGTTATCTTTAATCACATGACACCTTCTTTTTTCAAGTGAATTTTTGTACAAATATTCATTATCGTATTAGAGTTTTTAATTAATTTGGAAACATTGTTTGTGATGAACTGTAAATTTTGCTTTAACATATGTCATTTTGCAACCTATTTTAGAATAATTTTTAACCAGGTACCTGGTAAAATTGAGATTTTGTTATTGACTGAGGATGCCTCATAAGAAGGGGCAAAACATGTCTCAACTTATATTTTAACTCATATGTTAACATTTTGAATTGTATTGAAGAGGTGGTATTTAAATAAAATAAAATTGGTCCAACCATTTTGGAGATTAGCCGGCACAAACAGACAGACAAAAATTGTAAAAATTGGTTTTTAGTTATAAGTACCGTATATACTTTCATATGCACTTAGTGAACTGCTGTTATTTTGACATTACAAACAGACGCTTCAATTTTATTTATTTTCATAGATTTACTTGTTGTGAACATAAAAGATCATGAGTCCCAATTGCAATATTAATGACAATTATTATGATTAGCTGTTAAAAATCAAATAAAAAACAATGTATAGCTAGAAAAATATTAAAATTACTTCCAGTGACACACAAGTCACATCGAAAATGAAACATAAAGAATAATACCTTTAACTAATATTACATTACAGTACTAATTAAGATTTAGTATAATACTTAAAACAATTATTATAATACGATATTTACTTGGAATCTAATTCATTTCATAATATGGTTTATAACATATAATCTAATTTTTCCTTTTTTAATTTCTTCATCTATTAGAAAGTTTACTAAAAACAGCTTTGTCCAGTCAGTCTGTCCGTTCTACTGGAATTATCTGCCTGTGAATCATCAGGCATTGCTTGGCTCATTAGATTTGCCCAATTGTGCTGGTGCTCTATCTTCAGGTTTGTTCTCTTCTTTATTGTCTCAATGCTGTAGTTATTACATTCCATGTATGTGTGACCAGAAAGTAAAAATTTATGGTCAATGGTCATCAAAGTGGTGGAGTTTTGTAAGGCAACGAAGCAAGCTGTAACAAGGAAGTTATTCTTGTTCTGTGATCCACAAGAATCCGAATACAGTACATTGAGATGTGTCTCGCAGAATTCTCAAGTTTCATTATTGATGATGATGATGATGCTTGTAGTTTAAAATTAAAAGTCCAAAATCCTCCAATAACCAGAATTCAAAACGTGAGGATGAAGAATGAATGAATGGATATGAATTTAAAACAATCAGTGGAACCGACCCATGGTGCCTCACATGCACAGAAGCTGGCGTAAAACAATAGTATTACTGACCAAGGGACTGCTTCTATAGCATGATACTGAATCGATGATGCTTGGAGTCGAAAGGGGTCCAAAATCCAAGTCATCGGCCCTGCCTAATGATACTTATCGCTAGGAAAGTAGAACCATGGTATTTGTCATGTTGCGGTACTAATCAAAAGTAGCGCAGACTCGCGGTATTCCACACATTATGGTACTACTCACAGGTAATGTAATGCGCACATGTAACACAGACCTATGGTTGTTCGCACATTGAAGCGCCATTTACAGGCAACGCAAACGTATGGTGTTCACCACATAAGTGTATGATCCACAGGGACTTGTGCTATCCCGTGGTGTTCCTCATATAGTTGGTACTAATCATAGGCAAGCCAGAACCATGGTGTTGCTCATATAGTGATACTAATCACAGGTGTAAAAGCCAGCAACGCACTCTTTTGCTACTAATCGCAAACCTATTTGGTACCTAACATAGTGGTACTATGCACAAGTAAAAGCGATCCATGGTGTTCCCCGCATGGTGGTACTAATCACAAGCAGTGTCATGGTTCTAATACAATTATCCCTTGGTCGCCCCTTTTAGCTGCCTTTTACGACAGACAGGGGATACCGTGGGTGTATTCTTCGTCTGCGTCCCCCACCCTCAGGGGATCAAGTTTCATTATTAGATATTTATAAATGCAAGAAGAAATTTCACTTCCTCCTTGCTTTGCAAAATATTTATGCCATACAAAGGAAATTGCTGTTATGGTATTAAAGTTGTGTAGAGTTAAATTATACGTCCATTGCTGCCTCTCGTGGAATGATTCATTACCTTGCAAATCTGATGTTGGAAGGCACTGCTGGAGGTCGAAGCACACGGTTTTCTTGGCTGGATCCTTTTTATAAGTAGTTTTGTCTGTTCCTCCACTAGGTACCCTTCATCTGCTTTGGCGTGGTGTATGTCAAGCTCTTGTTGCAGTGACGATTTTTATTTTTCTGAGCTCGTGACTTAAATTTTTATTTTGGTTCCACACTTCGATATTTTAAAATTTTGATGTCCAGAGAGCGAAATATACTTTTGTACGGATTGTGATGAAGTGTATAATATGAAGGCAAGTACCCTTTAGATGATCATCTAGTGTAATGGCTCATGTAAGTAGAAACTGAGAGTATATGGCTTCTATAGAGCATTTGGACCTTAAAATGCAGTACAGCGTAAATGGAGTGCATTGTTACCATATCAAATTTTGAAGATCACACTCGAGTGTAGCTCAAGCAGTGCGTCACAGTTAGGCATTTACCATTTAACATTTATAAAATTCATTCATAAATGGATACTTGAAGAGTGGTAAATTAAATACGAATGACCTTAATCACTGTCATTACTCTCAGATAGTGGACGTATACCTTCTATGATTTCTGCAAGGCCTAATGTTCCCACATTGGATGAACTGGGTTCGGGAGATGAAGCCAAGGATGAAGATATTTTATTAAAAACTGTTCAACATCATCGTCCTGCAATTTGTCTACTTTTCATAACTTCATTTTTACGTTGTTCATGTAATTTGCCCTGTTGTCCACCATAATATTCTTATAGGCAGCAGTGATTCAATTTTCTATATCATTTTTCTTGAGTGATATGTTATTATGATAATACGGATGTAGTTTTTTACCTGAGTCCACACCATCTCAATAGGGTTTAACTTGCAGTGATAAGGCGGAAGACGTAGAATCTGCCGACCTGACGCTTTTGTCATTTCATCTATTCCCTGCTTATCATACATGGAGAAACGATGTGCAACAATTCCCACTTTAGCATCTTGTTCTCAAAAATATTTTTTTTAATGTAATCATTGTATGATGTCACCTTTTCGCCAAAAAGCCACTGGCAAAGATCCCGACTTATGGGAGTGGTAGACGGCATTATCCAGCATGATCACGGCACTTTCAGGAGTGGTGGTGGTGATTATTGTTTTAAGAGGTAGTGAAAGTGGGCAACCATATTCTATTTGCACTAATCAGAGGGAAAAAGGAAGAGGTTCAATACTTTGAAATATGAAGATATCAGAAAAAGAAAGGGAATGGTCACAAAAGGCAAGAAAATTAAAAATTCCTTAGGCCTCAGAAATCTAATATCGTCAGGGTCGGAAAAGACCTGACAAAGGGAGGTCAGAGTAGTAAAAATGAAAACAAGGAGCGTGACGCAAGTAAGTGGAGGTAATGCCAAACACAACTAGGGGAATTGTGGTTGCCAATCCACATTCCAAAGTTCAGAGCCCCTACCCACAGGGGAAAATGGCTTCAGGAAAGTTCGACAACAGTTGTTTCGCAAATCACTTCTCATATATTTCACCAGTCATTTTCTCATGGGTGTCTGCTGTGTTTGTGTGGCATAAAAATATTAGTTCAGCATTTGGAGCAGAACCATGTTCATCACCCGGGTGAACTAATGCAAATCTCGGTCCTTGGCCTATCGGCGCCCTAGATCCCGAGCTCATCCTTTCGACAGTGGTCTGCCGTGCACTTCTCACCATCGTATCCTTCCATTTTTTCTCACTATCTAACCAACATTTACCCAGAATTATATTATATATTAATTTTGGGCCGTTAAATGTGGTATCTCCCCTATATCTCTGTGTCTCCAATTAATTTTTTCATTGGTTTTGATGAAAGATGCTTTATTACCCCATCTTAAATAATGGAAGCCTATATCATGTAAGAAGTAATGCATAGTTTTGGAAAATAGTGGCAGAGAATTGTTTCCATTTACCTGAGTCAAAATCACATTCAATATCAGTGGTATGTTTGCAAATAAGAGAGTGAACCACCCAATGCACTCCACTTTGCACAATATCATCATATAACATTTTCCTTGCATTTTCCTGCCATCCTTCTCTTTTTTGCCTTATCTTGACGGAGGTTTGCAAAGGAGGACCCTGTGTGCATTCATTCCTTATAGCTCTAGACATTTCACTAACTGTGCAACTCACGTTACTCGTCTTTTAAAAATAATCCAGGACACTCATTATAAGATGGTGGTGGTGGTGGTGGTGATTATTGTTTTAAGAGGAAGTACAACTGGGCAACCATCCTCTATATAACACTAATCAGAGAGTAAAATGGAAGGGGTCCAACACTTCGAAAAATGAAGGTATCGGCCAAAGGAAGACCAGAGCCACGAAGGGCGTGAAAATGAAAGACTCCCTAGCCCTCGCAAACCTGACAGCGTCGGGGTCAGAAAAGAACAATAGTTGACGAAGGGAGGTCGGATAGGATAGATGACAGTGAGGAGCCTGGCACAAGTAAGTGGAAGCAACGCCAGGACTCAGCTAAGGGCCCCGTGGTCGCCACCCCACGCTCCAAAGTTCAGAGCCCCTGGGGCCCCTTTTAGTCGCCTCTTACGACAGGCAGGGATACCATGGGTGTTATTCTACCGCCCCCACCCACAGGGGGAGCTCATTATAATACTGCGTTCTTTACCCCGGAGTTTACCTACGGAACTTTTCTTCTTAATTTGAGGATCCATTGTACACTCTTCTGCCTTTGTTCTTTGAACTAAGAATCCCCATGCACGAGCATGAACTCGCAAACTACACAAACACAATCCACTTGTTCTCAAGAATTGAACGTATATCACCAATTTTTATTTTATCAATATTATACTACAGATTAAATGAACCCAGCACTGCATGTGACTGTGTTAAGATTTAAAAGTACTTTGCTTGTGAAATTCCTACCGGCAGTTCAGCCAGCTGAGTCACGCATGAAACCATAACTAAGGATACATTCTTCTTGTCATAAATTAAGAAGTGAGATAGGAACTTGACGTTAGTTTTAGAAATAACTTCCATACGTGAAGACTATTTGCTTTACTTTGATCCCCCATATAAAGTCAAAAGAAAATATATTTGCCAGTGATTGACTTTTGTGTGCTTTCACATACTGGGACATTGTTTTATCTATGACGGGGATTGTCACTCACCCGGTTGCCTGCACTGCAAGCTTGTCTCCCGCCAAGCACTTTGCCATAATGCAGCCAACGTTCACATGGCACTGAAGATGTTCGCAATTCACTGCTATACATTGCTGCCACCTCCTTATGAGTTTGTTACTTACGTTGAGAAGTTCTTTAGCACTGACTGACTACATTTCAGCTCTTATATACTTGTTAAACTCATTTATACAGTGGTAAGGATTTCTCGCATATACCTTAATTTTAAGAGTCCCCATAGATAAAAGTCGCACGGTGATAAGTCTGGGCTTCACAGGGGCACACGTACCTACTTATAATCCTCGTAACAAAAATTTGATGCAATTCTGTCACGGATGCTTTGGCAGTGTGAGCAGTGGCGGAATCTTGTTGAAAATAACAAGCACTCTCCATAAGTCAGTTTGTCAAGAACTGGTCAAGGATCTTATTCATGTAATGCTCGCTGTTAAATGTGCCCTCATAAAAAATAGGCCTGATAATTCTGTGTCCATTAAGTGCACACCAGACTCCAATTTTTTCACCATACAAAGATGTTTTATCGAGTACAAAGTCTGGTTTCTCCTAACTATAATACCATTATTCTGAGAATGTGACCATGCAGATAAAACCATGCTTCCCCAGTAAAAAAAAAAAAAAAACTTTTCGATTTCCCCAGAATTAACTCTCTCTATAATCCAATTACAAAACTCTAACACTACTAGTTACTCCAGTTTCTTGCACCAAACGCCTAAGATTTTTTTACGGCGTGTGCTGAAGTCTCTCTTCTCAATCTCATCTAATATCTCTTCTGTAAAAACATGTGCTCTTCTACATCTTTTATGATTATTTATTGAACCTGTCTGTTTGATCTTTTTAGCCAATTTTTTATTGTATTGACACTAGGCTTGGGTCTATTTGGAAATTTCTTATGGAATTTCTATAATGTTTTCACAAAAGATCTCCTGTACTTTACGAAGGTATTATGTGTTTCTCTCTCTCTCTCTCTGTGTGTGTGTGTGTGTGTGTGTGTGTGTGCATATATATAACACACATGCTCGCCTAATGAAAATGCTATTGAAATAACACACTGAGTACTAAACACATAGACAATTGACTAAACTAAACCTTATGTTGATTAAGCTCTCAGCAAACTGCAAAGGAGGGGAATTTGTGGCGTCGAGGAGCACATTAGGGAAAAGTATTTGGTGGAAGACAAGCTTGCAGCGCTGACAACTGGGAGAGTGACAATCTCCATCACAGATAAGAACTGTACAAATCTCTGATTACGGCTGAAAAGAAAGACACGTACTGCATTTTCTTATTATTCACATTTAAAATCAAACATACCAGTATCTACTTTGAACTGAAATGTTTCTTTATCAGCAGTGAAAAAATTACAAACATAATGAATAAAAATAGGAGTTATGGCATGATAAGTTGCAAGCATGGAAGCTTTTGTATTTGGCGTAACTTTCCAGTATATTAAAATTTTCACACCTAATTAATTTTTAACATTATAAACTTTAATGACACCAGATGCAGCTTGAATTCTGTACATAACTTTATATTCACTAATTTTAACCAATAAAATTCAGATTTACAGACATTTGGCAAACACGCTATAATAAAGGACAGTGCTAACTGCCACATGAGGAAGAAAGAAAGAGGTGAATTATCCCATTAATGCTGTACAGCATTTTAAGGTCCAAATGCTCTATTTTATCTCTTTTTCTTCATCCATTCCTTGATAACGTGGTGCTCCCTTGCATCATCAAGAACAGTGCCTACCATCCTTCTCATCCTCACCTCTCCTTCAAATCAAAAGTAATAAGTAACAGAAACCTTGCAGTCCCTGTGTTTTCCACTACAATTCTTGTGGATTGAAAGGGTATTTTTACTACGAACCTTGATTAAGTCGCTTGTATACTACAATCATTTATTGAAATTAGCCATCACCCAGAAATCAAAAAAGGGTCAATCGAATGTTACTGTAAAATTTTTCTGCACATTTGTTTTGACACTTTATTAGTATCTTAATTTTTCTTGCTTTTACAGTACTTTCCCATTTTTGCTTTATACTCTTTGCCAGAATTCATATTCGGTTTCTTCTCCTGCCAGTCCTTTTCGGGGTCTTTCTTGGTTACAGCATCTTCGTTAACTACAGTAAGCTGTGTGGGAAAAATGTCATTTGAATTGATCTCTAGAAGGAACTTCCTTTTTTGCCAGAGAACATGAAAGAAAATAACATCAAGCAGTTTGTGAAGGAGCACTGATTACTACATTTACGTGGAATTTAACGAATTAGTGAAAATAAGTTTGCATGTGTTCAGATATCCTTAAAAAAGTTGGCAGTATGAACCTGTGGCACCATTCTTACAAAGGTCTTGAATATCTATGTTTGAGGAACCATTCTACTAATAAAGTACCAAAACTGTTATCTAAAACAGCCTCTGAAAGGAAATTCTGTTTCCACCCTAAAACATGAAAGAAGAACTTAATAATTTTAAGCAGCTTATGAAGGAGCATTGATAACAAAAATAATTCAAAATTTACTGAGCAAATAAAAATAAATGTACAATATTTGAATAACTTCCAAGCCACTGGGTATATGGACCTGGGACATCATCTTGAATATCTGTGTTGGTGTAAGCATCTTTAGCATTGATCGGTGACGAACGACACACCTGTGGTTCTGTAAAATACAAAAGTTAAATTCAGTAAATACAAACAAAAAGGAAAATGGGAAGAATTTTAGGAACTGAAAGGTACAAATTACATCATAATTGAGTTTATACTCAATTACGAAGAATGTCTACCACTCCATCTGCTTACACCATAGGCTATTTTTCAAATTACACCAACTTGCATGACATTTTAAATAGAATTACTAGTGTAAACTTATAAAATCACAAAACAAAAATAAAAATAATATAGTGTGCTTACCATCCAAACCTGAAAGTGAAGGCTGACATAGCTGTGGTGCTGACTGTGACATATCCATTATTCTTTGAGCACAATTCATATTGCAGTCAAAAGTGATAGAGTATAACACTTTGCAAAAGAACAAGTCATTTATTGCTACATGGAACTGTTGCTCTGCAGAAGCAAACAGTATGGATAGCTAACAGTGGCTCACTGCACTAATGTCTTTATTGCTAATAATACACCATAAAATAAAAAAGTCAGTCACAACACATGAATCAGTCAATACAAGACACGTCCAGCTTACTGTACGAAACAAATACATCCTGCACACGGTCCTGTTGGTCAGAAACAACAAGCTTTGCATTGCTAGTGTTCGTGGATTTTTTTCTAGGAAATATGCTTCACATTGATTAAGGGAATAGAAGTGAACCAGACTCTGTGAAAGCAGAGTTAAATTGAGTTGTTTCTATATTCACTCAAAAAATATTCTCAGGGAGGAGGGTGTGGAAGGGGATAACCGACTTAACTTGTTTTTCAATCACAAATTTTCATTTCCATAGATTCCACACAATTACATGCGTCCATTTCCATAGATTGCATGAGAGGTTAGGTCTTTTTTCTTTTCTGGACAGACACACAACTTATCACTTAACTTCTTACATCCACATACAGAATAGGCTATGTAGATTCAGAATTTGCCAAAAACTGACTTATCCCCCTTTTCATGAGCAGTAGCAAAATATCCTCACATCACATCAGTAGCGTCCAGAGCGCTTCACACTGTGCAAATTCGCACAGCTGAACACTGTGAATGAACAGTGCAGAGTCGGGGTAGGAGTGGTGCCCGTTCGGTCACAGTAGACAATGATGCACGCGCATTACGGGCGGGACATATACTGCAATGCTACTCGTGTGTTTCATTATCAATCCATTATCAGACCACTCCCTTGTAATCTGTTAAAGGTCAATGACACTATACATTAAAACATGGCAACTGCTAAAAAGCGACGATTTGCCACAACAATTTAAGAAATAACAGGCGGTACAGTATTTTTTTACTTCTGATGAAGAGAACTCAAAAAGTTTACAATAGAACACCATTATCACGCTGTTGATAAGGAAGACCTTGGTGTCATACTGGACGAAGAAAAACAAGCAAACCTGATAGAGTTCAAGGACATCAATCAAGCACCTGAACAAGAGGCTGCTGTTAATTTTCATTTTCTGCTTATCAACAGTTTACAAGTAACCTTAACAATCATATTTAGTTATATGTATTATTACACGTTCTTACTTCATATGTTATGCAATTTTAACAACTGAAGCACCTAGACAGGAGTTTACAAAACATTTCAAGAAAATTAACATTATGCTTTGTTAGTAGTAACAAACAAATTCTTCTTTTCTTTTTTAATTATAAATTTGGAGAAAAAGACAGAAGAAGGTTAACAACTCCCTATTGGTCATTTTAGGCATTGAAATGTTTCTTTTTAATGATTTAATAATATATATTTTAATTTTAAATCTGTGTTTATGTTACATAACTTGTAATTGCTAAGGGTCTTTTCTCCAAGAATAATGGCCGAGAGGATTTGTCGTGCTGACCACGACACCTAGTAATCTGCAGGTCATCAGGCTGAGCAGCAGTTGCTTGGTAGGCCAAGGCCCTTCAGGGCTATAGTGCCATAGGTTTTTTGTTTTTTTTTAATTGTCTTTTCTCTCTCATTTTCATACTTACAGGAGGAAATGCTACATAAAACAGCATTACTTCAGGATAGCTACAATGTGGCTTTAAAAATAGCCAGAAGTGGAAAACCATTTTGTGAAGGTGAATTTATCAAGGAGTGTCTCATCAACATTGCTGGAGTTGTATGCCAATCATTTGTCAGTAAATTTGAAGAAATCAGCCATTCACGTCTAACCATGGCTTGCCGAATTAATGTGTTAGCAGGTGACATTTATTTCCAATTAATACAACATGCTCAAATTTTGTAGCATATTAGATCGCATTAGATGAAACGACAGACATTTCTGATACCACTCAATTAGTAATATACGTGCGGAGAGTGGACAAATATCTAAAAGTCACAGAAGACTTTCTGGACCTCGTGCCATTAAAGGACAAGGCAACTGAAGAAGACATTTTAAAAGCTGTTGAATTAGCAATCGATGCTGTTGGTGTAGGCTGGGAGCGCCTTGTTTTTGTTACAATAGATGGGGCACCGGCATTGCGGGAAGAGCGGAAGGGATTTGTGACTCTTCTATGGAAAAACTGGATGCACAGAAGATTCTTTGCATGGAATCTACTGCTTCATACACCAGGAGGCGCTCTTCGCCAAATCCGTGAAATCAGGTGATGCGATGACCATTGTTGTTAAAACAGTGAATTATTTGAGATCGCATGGTTTGACTCATCACCAATTCAAAAACTTCCTGGAGGAAATTGGTGAGCAATACGGTCACATACTGTATCACAGTGAAGTATGGTTGCTCAGTCACAGTAAGGTCCTAAAACATTTTTTTCGATTTTCGAATAGCTATAGTAGCGTTTCTAAAAACGAAGGGAAAATAAGAAAGAAAATTGGAAGATGAATCTTGGGTGGTGGACCGGGCATTTTTAGTGGACTTCATAGAGCATCTGAATGCTCTGAATGTCAGTATGCAAGGAGAAAAAGTACAAGCTTTCAAGACCAATCTTACTCTATGGGGAGGTCAGTTAAAAGTCATCAAATGCCACACATTTTCCTAGTTTAGTAACTGTTTGTGAAAGCGCTAAGTTTGAAAATTACGTATGTGCTCTCAAAGAAGTGAAAGAGCAATTAGTTTTGTTTCCTGTGTATGATTTCTTTTCACAGCCATTTTCCATCTCAGTGAATAGCACACCAACTAACTTACAATTGGAATGAATTGATTTACAGTGCAATGTGCAGTTGAGGGACAAGTTCTTTGCTGCAAGAAACTTGACCGAATTCTACGAAAACTTTCCCCATAATGAATTTCCTCACTTTCATCACAAGGCCGCCAAACTTATGAGTATGTTTGGTTTTATCTAAGTTTGTGAAAGATTCCTTTCAATATTAAAACTTAACAAAGCAAGGCTATGAGCAGGCATTTCAGATGAGAATGAGCTGTTTAATCTTGTCTGTAACCTGTTCATTTGCGCCTAATTGTAACAAGATTGTTAACTCACAAAACAATTAACATATGTATCAGCAAACATGTACGGTACTAGTTTTTAATTGGTGTGTAAAATTTTGTATTTTTTTGTAAAGCTGTTATTGTGTGATATTTGGTGCAGTGGAAATATGTTTCTTTGTTCCCTTTTGCATAAGAAGGGAGAATTTAAATGAATAAATACAAATTTTGTGTGTGAAACAGTCCAGAGTTAACGTGAGCATAATTTTGAAAGGAAATTTTTTTGCCATTCTTTCCTAGCTCCTCCTTTTATATGACAAGCAATTTGATTAATTGGAAATATTTCATGAACAATAAGCTCGGTATTCTCGCAACATTTACTGCAAAATACATACATCACCTAACATTTGACCTATAAACGTTTCTTGAATGAGAACACTCCCCTACCGCAAGGAGTGGAGGGGAAGGAAGGACGTACAGTAAGGGAGGGAATCCACAGCTGCTATTCTGAGACACACACTGTCTGCACAGCGCGGACCACCCTTGGATGCTGCTGCACTACATCAACACTGATATTGTTCCATTTCATCTATTTTCATTTCTAGTTCATTTTGTAGGTTAGTCATCCTAGATTTAAGATCTTTCTTTACTTCATTAAGTTTGTCCTTGCACTCTGAGTTTGGCAGGGAGGACCTGGACTATTGATAGATTCTTTCTGAGAAGCAATAACTCTCTCTTTGAAAGGGTCAGAAAGGAGATTAATGTCTCCACTTATAACACCAGAATACAACGGATTCCAAAAAAACAACGAAACAGAACCGAGGGGCTCTATTCCATCATTCCATGCAAACAATATTCAGGCACAAAAGCTGAGCTTCTACAGCAGGTGCCACAAGATTTTTAGGATATAAAATGCAAAACAGTCCGCTTTGGAGTGAATGCTGCCTCACTTCTTTAATCACAATTTTGGACTATGTGTCCCGAGCAGCACATCTAGCAGCATTCCATTATAAGATAACCTCAACTAATTCAGAAATAAAGAGTATATCACTGATATAATATTTAAACACGTTACACAAAACCGGACACTTGTAGATCTATGGTTATGTATCGGGTTATTAAATCACTGCATTACATAAATATTGAAACAACACATTCTCATTTTTATTAAAACACTATTTTTTCAGATATTTACTAGTCAAAAGCTATTAAAACCAATTAAAATAGTATATGCTTGGTCCGCCTTGTCAATACAGTTTTATCGCTGAAAATCATTTATTCAAACATGTTTAGGGGATATAATACATTCCCTTCATCGGTGATTATTATACTCTTAACTTCTTTGCAAATATCAAAGAACAAAAACAATATAACACTTTCTATTATTTAGCCCAAAATTTAAAGAATTATTATATCATAATTCACCATCACAATGAATAAAATAATGTTAGTGCTGTATTACAAAAATTATTATTACATAAAATTTTAATATTTAGATAATGTCGAGTAAGAATTACTTCCTAAATAAATTTTAAGATTTTCAAGTTTTATCCTTTTCTTCTTTTCTCTTTTCTTCCTTAAATGATCACATGCTAGTTTATACAACAGGTTCTCATCTGTAATAGTTAGGAAATGCCTTCTAGAACACATAACCAACAAAAGGCAACACATCCTGTTCAAAAATTCATGTAACAATTTTCTAGATACTTCCAGTAAGTACAGAACTGAAATCTACTATTTACCAATACATATGTTACAAATATTACACTGTACAGGTTAGGTCGTTACAAATAAAACATATTACCACACTTTACAAATAACGTCTTCAATAAACATTTTCCACTTCCACTACATTGTTCACCTGTGACAGTATGCGATATTGATGTTCCTTTTTCTGAAAATTTTAGCCAGTTGAGAGATTTTTTTTTTTTTTTTGCTAGTGGCTTTACGTCGCACCGACACCGACAGGTCTTATGGCGACGATGGGATAGGAAAGGCGTAGGAGTTGGAAGTGGCCGTAGCCTTAATTAAGGTACAGCCCCAGCATTTGCCTGGTGTGAAAATGGGAAACCACGGAAAACCATCTTCAGGGCTGCCGACAGTGAGATTTGAACCCACTATCTTCCGGAAGCAAGCTTACAGCCGCGCTCTCCTAACCGTATGGCCAACTCGCCTGGTGTTGAGAGCTGATAAGAGTTCTTATTTTATAAGTTAGAACTGAAAATTTCTTTCTCACCTCTTGATCTTTAACTAAAGTTGTTTTTGATTCATTTTTTACTTTATTTATCGTTATATTAATCCATTTTCTGGCAATATCCTGGCAAAAAAAGAAAAAGAGGAAGGTTACATTCTAATGAGATTAAAACACAGAACAAGGTTAATCAAGTATGGATCAAGAATGAAATTTTCTTTTTCTTAAAAAATCCAGACTTAATAATGAGTTATATGAGTTATATCTAATGACAGCCAAAACAGCATCAAAAATAGAGTGGGTTTGGTTTCAGAAGAACAAAGAAACATCAATGTATAATATTTTGAGCAAGAAACAAATGAGATTGATTACGAAGTTCCAAAATTTACCTGATAATAGAGTAAAACACTTTGAGGGTAATAAGAAGAAGATAAATATTCTGAATGATAATGAACATAAGTTCTTAGAACCAATTAAAAATCTAACTAAATTTAAATGTGATATTAGTGAAATGAACATTTTAAGTAAAGGGCCTAAATTCAATTGGTAAAAGGTGAATTATAACAATGGAAAAGATTTGGTCATGTTAATAGCTGAAACCAAAGTGGCCATAGCTAAATTACCAGTTGATGAACAAGTTACACTTAGATACAAATTAAGTAATAATAACATTAATAATGTTATTTTGTTTACGTCCCACTAAGTACTTTCACGGTTTTTCGGAGATGCCGAGGTGTCAGAATTTAGTCGCACAGGAGTTCTTTTACATGCTAGTAAATCTACCGACATGAGGCTGATATATTTGAGCACCTTCAAATACCACCGGAATGAGCCAGGATCGAACTTGCCAAGTTGGGGTCAGAAGGCCAGCACCTCAACCGTATGAGCCACTCAGCCCGGCTACGAAGTAAGTAGAACATTATCAAATATAATAGAACATGATGTAGATAACCACAAGGAGTTAAATAAGAATATTAAATTACTGAAGAAGAGGGATGATGATGATGATGAGGAGGAGGAGGAGGAGGAGGAGGAGGATGAGGATGATAATAATATTGTTGTCCCGTGTGGGGATTTACCAGTTAGCTCCATCGGGCACATCCCATTGGAATTGGGGAAGCTCACTGGCCCTGCCACTAGCAGAGTCAGAGGGTAGTAGGGAAATAAAATACCACGTGAAAAAAAATAACTGGTCCCTTGCCAGGGTTACGGTGAAGACTCGTAAATGACCAGAAGCCATAAAACATCTTGAGGCTACCTCTAGGGCTAACAACCCTAGTTGTAAAAGGATGGGTACCCGTCCAAAACAAAGTATGTCAAGAAGCATGATGGCACAACGTTTCAAGAAACATACCCCGGGGGTAAGTCTTCGGATAAATCCCTCGTCGTGAACGCCATGGCGCACGAGTCTTGTTCGGGTTCTGGGGGAGACTCGACATCATGCAAGAGACAAGTCACAGCGACTCAGTGTACCCCAAAGAGTCAAAAACTCAGGCCGAAATCCAACAACTAGCAACTTTCAACATAAATTCACTTACACAAACTGGCAAGCTGAAAACCCTCACCAAAGCTCTACAAAAATCAGACATCCATAATGGCCCCACAAGAAACAAGGTGCCAAGATGAAGAAATTTTTTAATCCGAAGGTTGCCGATTTTTCAAGAGTTAAGCGTGAAAAGGAATCCTCAATGGAGCTGTGATGCTTGGAGCCGAGTTTGCTGTTAGAACCAAGATCCTTAAATTGGTTACAAATTTCGAACCTTGAATGACAGATTGCCTATACTAACTGTTCCGGAGTTTTTCTTGGAACGCAGAGGTGAAAGAAGGTGCTGGGGTGAATGGGTCTAACTACAATGTCAAGAATTGAATTTAAAACTCAAACTGAAGGTTATATTTTCAGAATGTCAAACTTAACAATTTTTCCATGACAATATTACAAGTAGCAATCATCAAACAAGACTGGGAAAAATCCAAGATTCAGAACCTTAATTTTTTGGGCTTTACATTTCCTGAGCTACTAGCTAAAATGTAAAAAAGAGCACAAATTTATACAAGGACAGAAATCCCCTAATTCAAAGAGCACTTGCTCCCAAAATTACATCTAGCGCATTCAAGAGGCATTCATTAATCTTACAAAAACTTTGAAAAAGAGCTAACTGGCTCTCAGTTTTCCAAGCCTACTCAAGGCAACATCAACTTATAATTTCTGACCTCTCAAGGCACAATGTACAATTGGAAAATGATTATACAGGGGTATTTAATACCCAACCTACTGGGCCTTCATGGAACAAGAATAACGGTTAAATAAATGGCCCGAACACAAAATGAATGGAGGCGAATTCTTGCACTCCTAGATATGAACAGTTAAAACCTCAAGGGCACTAGGCCGATGAAATAGAGACTATTCGCAAACTATGGAGGTGACTCATATAAGAATAAATTAAAACATTACGGAAAGGAAGAAAACCAGTTACAAAACGTAGTCACCTCAAACCAAGATGAAGGAGAGCTTGAGAGGGTACATCACTCTCTATCCCCGATTTACAGTTAAAGATTTTATTAAGTTTTTACACTAGCCGGCAGAAAGTTACATTTTTAGGAAAACTAGGTTACATAGTTAATGATTCGGACCTTTCCCTCGGGTTAAACTGAAGAGTTAGCAGCAAGAAAGAAAGAAAGAAAGATGTTATGTGGCCATTACCTGGTAGATGTACTGCTGCCTGATGAAAGAGGCCGCCCGCCTCCTGCTTTGACACACACTCTTAGTAAGATGACGATCAATTGGCCAAGAGACGTGAAAAGCCACAGTTTATAAACCCTCAGGGAAGGTTTGAGATCATTCATGAATAATCAAGACAAGCCCACAGAATTTTATTGGTAGATTTTAAAAGTAACACTCAGAATCGGAGAAGAAGCCTGTCATAGGTGGAAAATTAATTACAGAAATTAGTGATTGGTTGGACTCAAAACTGGCAGAAAGAAGAGGTAAATACTGCCAACCCAAAAATAAATGAACATCAGTAAAAAAAAACCTTATGAATACAAAACTTCTTTGAATATTATAAGTTCTTATACCTCGCACCAGGGTCATCTATGGGAGAATGTCCAAACTTCTTGATGAATGGCAAAACAAAACAAGTAGAAATTCACACAGGTTAGGAAACTGCACAATAACAAAATTACATCATATTTTAGTGGTGACATCTTCTGAGTAAAGTTATAAGTTGGTGTAGTTTCAGTTTCACCGTTTTCCAATAGAGGAGTTCATTTAGGCGCTAGTTTGAATGCGCGGCATTGAGGTGTAACTCCTGGTACACTAACAATTAAATGCGCGAACAAAACCAATGCCCCAGTTAATGCACATTCTCGTACAAACGATACGAACAAGTCTGATCCAGGCGAAGTTGATAATTTCTGGGACCTATTGGATGAAGAATTAAACACAATTCCCAAACACCATGTCAAGCTTCTTTTGGGTGACTTCAATGCTCAACTAGGCCGTGAACAGAAGTACAAGAAAGTTATAGGAAATTACCCTACTCACAAAAGAACCAATCCCAACGGCAAAAGATTGGTATCCATTTGCAAAAATCACAACCTGCAGGACATCTCGACCCACTTTTGCCATCTACCCAGAAAGCAGATGACTTGGCGATCTCCCGTTCAAACTCTTCGAGAGTTCCAAATAGATTGTGTTGCAATCTCCAGGGGAAACAGCCCTGAGATTATGAATGTCAAAGTAAAGAAAGGCATCAATGTGGCCTCACATCACTATATGTCTCTGATCAAATTCAAACCAATTCCTGCAAACACAAGGAAGACAACCAAACAGATCACACGCTTCGACAAAGGGTCGAGGAGTTCCAGGAGAAAGCTAGACCAAATGACTGAGTTTAAGAACACCAAAAGTCTCCTTGTTGAGGCTGCCAAAGACATTGCAGAAATCAAGAGAAGCAAAAAGCATGCCTGGTGAAATAATACCTGCGAATCAGTTCTCAAAGAAAGACTCAATGCGTGGAAATAGTACTACTCTACGAAATCAAAAACTGATTGGGAAACCTACAAAACCCAACGTGCCCAAGCAGCTAGGGTGTTCAGAATTGAGAAGCGTAAATACGAAAAATCTCTCATTGAAAAGATAGACCAAAACTTTAGGAAGAATGAAAGCAGAGTACTAGAGAGTCTTCAAATACAAACTCACTGGCTATAAACTACCATCTCTATACTTTGAGCGAAAGGACGGCACACTGGCGACATAAAATGAAGAAAATTGTAGCATTCTGGCAGACTACTTCAAAAATTTACTTAATTGCTCTAAACCGCAAAGCCCCATTGAGACCAAGGAACCCTTATTGAGGTATCCAGATTCCAGACCACCCAACAGAGATCAAATCAAGCGCCACATTGCCCATCTCAAAAACAACAAAGCGCCGGGGGGAAGACTCAATGATAACAGAACTATGGAAATATGACCCAGAGGAATCACTTGATATCTTGCAAAAGCAAATAGAAGAAATTTGGAGCAAGGAGACCCTACCCAAAGATTGGAAAATAGCTTTGATCCATCCATTACAAAAAAAGGCAGCATGAAGAACATCAACAACTACACAGGAATATCTTTGCTACCTGTGACTTACACAATCCTATCACTTGCCACCCTGGAGCGTTTCGAAGCACAAGTCGAACATCAAATAGGTCAATACCACGGAGGGTTCAGAAAACGTCACTCAACAGCCGAACAGATACAAAATTTTGAAACGATCATCAGATATTGTACACTAAGGTCTAAGCAGTATGTGACTGTCTTTGTGGACTTCACGAAAGTGTATGACTCCATTGACCGGGAGTCAATAAACATCTTAAATAAATTTGGAGTTGATTTGAAACTGCTGGCATTGATTAGAGCCACACTGACCAATACAAAATCCAAGGTGAAGTTCCACGGATGTCTCTTGCATTCCTTTGACATCAAAACAGGAGTCCGACAAGGTGATGGGCTCCCCGATACTTTTCAACTGCGTTCTTGAAAATATCATCAGAACCTGGCAGGTGAGATTACAGGAAACCAACTACAGTCCACTATGAATAGGAACCAAACCCAAGGGGATCACAACAGACTGCTTAGCATTTGCCGATGATATTGCCGTTCTCTCCAACAACAAAGAAACCGCTAGAGCTCAAGTTGAAATGTTAAAGGAAATTGCCAAACAAACTGATCTGCAGATATAGTTTGAGAAAACAGAAGTCATGACTAACATCAAAGAGGCCCCACCAAAACTCCATACAAAATACAGGGACATCACCCAAGTAGACAAATTCAAATACCAGGGTGATATCATCATGAAAAATGGACTGGACAAAGAAGCACTTCAGGAACGAGTAAGCAAACTGGAAATAGCCTACCAAACATCCTGCACAATCTACAACAAAAAATGCCTTTCCCAAAATACCAAGATACGTTGCTATGAAACAGTTCTGAAGCCAGTAGTTCTATATGCAGCCGAAACCCTATCTCTAAATGCCAACAAAGGACTCCTTGAAGAACTGGAGAAAAAAGAGTGCTTAATTGTGAGAGGAATCTTGGGATCAAAGTACAGAAATGGAATCCACTCAAAAGAGATCCAACGAGGAAATCTACAGCAAATTGAGAAAATTACCAACACAATCCGAAAAAGATGGGTATGATTTTATGGTCATCTGAAAAGAATGGACGGAAGAAGGTTAACTAAAGAGATCTTTCACGTTTTCGATTCAAACTCCAAAACCACAATTCCCTGGTTTAGAAATACCAAAGAAGACCTGCAAATGCTACATATCTCAGCTGAAGACGCCTTTAAGAGAGATCATTTCTGCAAGAAAATATTGATGAATGGGCTAAACTGAGACGAGCAACCGAAGAGAAGACACGGTGCCCCTTGGACAGAGGAGCGTAAGTAGGCCAACTCACAAAGAATAAGGGAAATTTGGGCTCTAAAGAAAGCCAAGTTCAGTGTCAAATGCAACAAGACTTAACGTGGTCCTTGATGGCCCCAGCAAATTTATATATAAAATATTGTTGTGATAAAAGCTGATAAGTGCGATATTGTGCTGATAGAAAGACAAGAATATATTGAAAAGACTAATAATTTTCTAATAAACAATAATTTTGAATTGGTACAAAAAGGTCCCACATCATCTATGCAGAACAAAATTAAACAAATTCTCAATAACATAATTTTTTTATTAGACTCCAAGGATACTAACTGTCTAATTAACATGAGCCCAGAGATACTTACTTTAAGGGAGCTACCAAAAATTCATAAACAAGAAATTCCTATTAGGCAAATAGTTAATTTTAGAAATAGTCCGATATATAAGATGGCCAAGTTTATACAAAAAATTTTAAAAGAACACATTAAGTTTAATAGCCAAACACACCTAATTAATACTGTTGACTTTTGTAACAGAATCAAAAACATTTAGCTAACAGACAACTACATGATACATAGTTTGGATATCAAAGATATGTACTCCAACATTCCTATCATAGATACTATAGAAGTAGTAAGAAATAATTAAATGCAACACAGCAAAATAAGTAAGATGGAAATTGAAGAATTTTTAACATTATTGGAGTTTATTTTGGAAAACAATTTTGTTTTTGACAACAAAATTTACAAACAATCCAAAGGCCTAGTGATGGGTTTGCTGACTACAGGTATTTTAGCAAACATATTCATGGATTACATATAATATAATAAAATAAGGGATAAAATAAGGGATAAAATATATGGGATTGATTACATGGTTGAGATACGTCAATATATATTTAACATTTGCAATTGATAAAATTAAATTATGGTTTCCTTCTAGGAACCTTATTTTTTACTAGCTGATGTACCCGTGCTTTGCTACGGAATTCTACTGTACACGTTGTGGGCAAGATTGTAATACATTGAATAGCTCTTAACGTTACCCTAGAAATGCAACGGGGAAGTCAACAAACATCTTTTCTCATATGAAGACTCAGGGAATTTTTACCGTAATGGTAGACCTGCTTGCATATCATCAGTCACAATCAGGTTGGGGGAGTTTTCATTATAATGGCAGACACTCACTCTCCACCTGCCTTTTTACATCCTCAGAAAGACTGTCTTCTTAGTGGTTTTCCCAACTGAAATGAACGTACATTACAATGACATCAGTAGGAATGGCGCGATTGAAAGCAATGCTTTCATATGAAATACTCAATCAAATGAAACACCAAACATTTTCTCACTTTTAACGAACAGGACTACACTGCCGATCGAACAGTCCAAAGTTCCAGAGCTGGAATGACGAAGCCGCAGACAGTCGTGATTCGTGAACACTCTTTGTCCTTTTTCGGCGGGGAGTGGGTCGAATAGTGGAGACTCCCAGGGCAAAAACTATGCCCTTTTACTAATCTGTTTCCTACGAGTACCTGATGAGTCGGAAAATCTCAATTCACTACACTGGTGGCGGAAAAATCTATCCGATTTGGAGGCAAATTTTTCCTCCAAGCCAGAGGAGAAACCCCCTCTTCACTGCTAATTTGTAATAAAATGAATGAAGAATTTAATAAAAGTGAAGAGGAAGAAGCTTTCCATAAGAAACGGCTCTTTTCAAGGTTGAATTTTGAGTTATTTAGTGAACTGTGGTGCTATACTTTGGAATAGGCCAAAATTGTTATTCTAGACCAGGTCATACTACTACTACTACTAAGTCAGCCTCTGCCTTAAGTATGCACACTGCTTATTCAAAACAGCACGTCAGAGTAGGTATCGAATAACTGGAATACTATGAAGAACCAGTGTGTTATGTACCAGCTGTATCAGAACATGTATTGTACCAGGAAAGCCTAGGTCCTGGTCCATATCAATCGAAAGAAACGTTATTCCAGCATAAAAGATCCAACCGACGTACGAACATCTAAGTAAAGAATGTTCCAGTATGTGCCAGACTCCACGAGTGTACTAGGCGGAGTCAAGTGACGTCACCTGTCGCTCGAAGCTCACCTCCCCTAGAGATATTTCTCGAAAAGAATTTTCTTTTGCCAGCTTTTCAACGCTTTAACCAATTTCAATGGGACAAATGCTGAATCGTAGCGGACGCCATAAAAGTTAATTCCTGTGAATTTCGAATTAATTCATCCCATGGTTGTTGACTTATAATAATTTAAAGTCTAAAAGAAATTACGCACTCACGGTCACATGGCCAAGAGAAATCATCCCTCCCAGCGCCAGCATACATATGTCAAGGCTAACAGGCAGAGCAGCGCAGTACAAGGACGAGTATACAGATATGTGTGAGTGAGACAGAGGAGAGACCGACCCGCGTACAGTATGTTCGCGTAGTCACGGTGAAAGTACTTGCCGTCGCATTTCCGGAACACGAAGTTATATCGCCGACAGAATTATAAAAGACGTTGCACTGTATTTCGTACGTCGCGTCGCGACTATAGTCTAATTCTAAAGACATTTGAGAATATAATACGAGTGAACTTATTGAAGTGCAAATACCAAATATTTAACGTTCACAGAATATATCATTATGTGTAGACTTAGGTTACTTCACATGATATTGAACTTCTACAGAAACTAATGTGTAGAATCACCAGAACTCATTTCTTTTCGAGTATTGAACTGTATTTCTTTATTCACACCATATTAGTATACGACTTACAGTAGTAATCTGGGTGAATACTAAGAACTTTTTCTGAGGTAATACGACGTTATAATAACAAGATAAGCAGAAAATAATCCTTAGTGACTTAATGACTGTGTTCAAAGACTGTGATTATAGACTATGATTTGCCTTTTCAAGTGTGAACTGTGTAATTATGGACGTTTCAGTAACGACTTTAAATAGTATTTCATACAGGAAGGACTGTGATTCTTCATTTAACGTCTTGAAGTTCAATTACGCCATAAATTGTGTTCAACAGTAAATGACAGTGTCAGTGATAACTACTCGCACTAAGTGAATTTTTCGTGTGCGAAAAATCACCTTAACAAGCTGCAATTCTACATGATCCAGTTCCAGCCGTGATCACCTCATCGGGAATGTCAACATGGTGTGTTAAGGGAACATCGCCGATCCTGATTCTCCACGGAACATTCCAGATGTCCATCTTTCAACATTTGTAGCAACATTTCTTCCAGTAAGTAGTAACAAACTGACTAAAATTTTCTCATTAATTTTGAACAGTGGAAACTTCAGTGCCGCGTGTGAACAAATATTTCAGAGTTCTCATAGTTCCTCAGAAGTGATTAATTTAATTTCAAATTTCATTTTCATATCTCATAGAGACTTTAGGCTTTTCAAGTGTGCTATATATCAAGGTTTACAAAACTGAAAACTGAGAACTTTTAACAGAAATTTAATTTCTCATATCAATTTGCAATTACAAGTGTGTGCTTATGTTTAGAAAGACTTTAGGTGGAAATTCAATACCTCATATTCTCACATATGAAAGACTTTGGAATCAGTGATATTCATTTAATTTTCATGAACAGAATTCAAGAAGATTACGTTCAAACTTTTAATTTCAATGCCAGATTTGAGTCCAATAATCATATTGCAGGGTGAAGAATTTATTTTTTATTTTTTATACATCGAGTTGAGCCTCTATGGACTGCGTGGTAACAACCAACTTCATTTTAGTGTCTAGGTCTTGTTCTTGTTCCGGCTTTGACTTCCTGCCAGTATCTTCTGAGCCCAGCGACGAGTGCCTGTTTATGCTCATCAGACAAAGGTCCCTTCCGTCTTCTGGAAGTTGATGCCATTTGGAAACCTTGATAGTTGTTCACCAATCTTCTGAATGTGCTCCTGTCATGAATTTCTTGGTCTGAAATACCAATCTGCATCAGATCATTTTCGCATTCCTGGAACCATCTCGGCCTTGTTGCCTTAGATTGAATAAAATTCCATATTCTTTTTGTTAGCCGACCATCAGTCATCCTCAAGAGATGACCGTAAAATAATAGCCGTCTCTTCTTAATTGACGCTGTGAGAGGTTCTGTCTTGCTGTACAAATCCTCATTTGGTCTCATTCGCCACTGTCCATCAACCCACCTATTACCTAGGATTTTTCTTAGTATCCTGCGCTCTCTTTTTTCCAGCCGATCAACTTCACCTTTACAACTTAAGGTCAAAGTTTCAGATGCATATAATCCCTCAGGTTTTACAACTGTGTTATAGTGTCGGAACTTGGCCCCTATACTCATAGACTTTTTATCATAGATATTCTTTGTCATTTGGTATGCCCGGTCTAACTTCCTCATCCTGACATTGATTGCTTCCTCTTCTAATCCATTCTGCTGGATGACTTCACCAAGATATCTGAAATTCTTGACTCGACCGATTTTTCCAAGATTAGTGATCATCCATTCTGGTCCATCACAGATGTTTGTCATATATTTTGTCTTTGGAATAGAAATCTGGAGTCCTACCTTTTCAGCAACTTCTGACAGCCTATTGATCTTGTTGACTGCTGAATCTATGTTGTTAGCAAAAATGGCCAGATCATCCGCAAAGGCCAGGCAGTCAACGTACACCCCTTTGTGCTTAGGACCAAGTCTGAACTGATCTTCCTTTGTTTCTTCTTGGTCTAACAACTTCCTCCACTCTCGAATGACTTTTACCAAAACACAGTTGAAGAGGAGTGGGGATAGTCCATCTCCCTGTCTGACACCCGTTCTGATTGTAAACGGTTCTGAGATCTCACCCATAAATTTTACTTTCGACACTGTGTTGGTTAGAGTTTGTTTGATCAAATTTCTTGATGTATCATCCACTCCAAACTCTTCCAAAATATTCATTAATGACTCGCGGTCAATGGAGTCATATGCTTTCTGAAAGTCAACAAACACAACCACGTAACTGTGTCCTCCTGTCTTCTTGTACCTTATGATGCTCTTCAGGTTAAATATCTGTTCTGGGCACGAACGGCTTTTTCTGAAGCCAGCCTGATATTCCCTAATCTGTTGGTCAAGGTGAGCTTCAATTCGGTTCTGAACTGCTTTGGAGAAAATCTTATAGGGAACAGATACTAATGAGATGCCCCTATAGTTGTTGACATTCTTTTTATCACCTTTCTTGTGCAAAGGGTGGATTAGTGCTGACAGCCATTCAGTTGGTATCACCCCAGTTCTCCAGATATCTTCAAAAAGCTTGACTAGTACATCTAGAGTTTCATCATTTGCCAGCTTCAGTAGTTCTGCCACTATCGAATCTTCACCAGCTGCCTTATTATTCTTTAAGCTGTTTATAATCTGTTTGATCTCCTCTTTACAAGGAGGGGTTAAGTAATTTGTGGATCGGGTCGCACACAGGGAATCTTTCTTTTGGTTCATCACAATTAAGATTTTCAAAGTACCGAGATATGATCGTACAGTTTTCTTTGTTGGTCAAGCCTAGCTTTCCATTTTCATCTCTAAAACAAAGGCTGGGGGCTTGGTACCCTCTCAAATTAGTCTTCAATGTTTGATAGAAATCTCTGGAATTGTTTTTCCGGAAATCCTGATCGATCTGTTCTAACTGCTGTTTCTCATATAGTCGCTTGACCCTTCGGAAGGTTCTGGCTGCTTCTTTTCGAGCTTCACGGAACACATCGAAATCTTCAGATCTTCGTGTCGAGTTCCACTTTTTCCAGGCATTTGTTCTTTGGGTCAGCACTTCATCACACACCTCATTCCACCACCTATGCTTTCTCTTCTTAGCTGTCAGGATTGCAGTATTAGCTGCTTGTTGGATCTTGGAGGCGATGTTCGTCCATTCATGAGATTCAAATGTCAGTTGCTGGTGGTATTGTTCTAAGACATTTTGATTGATTTTTAACTTTCCAATGTCGTATTTATAAATTCTGTTTCTTGGTTTCAGGGCCTTATTGAGAGGAATGAAATTAATTTTGATCTTGGAGAGGTAATGATCTGAATCAAACTGGGCACCTCTCTGCACTTTAACTTTCATTATTTCCTTAATCGCTCTCCTGGATATTGCTACATGATCAATCTGTTTCTCTCCACACACATTTCCTGGTGATCGCCAAGTTTTTTCTTTGCTTGGCTTGTGTTTGTAGAATGTTGACATTATCTGAAGATTGAAGGCACGACATAGATTGACAAGTCTTATACCATTTCTATTAGTCATTTTGTGAGCAGGATAGTTTCCAATTGTTGACCTGAATTGTGGTGAAGAATTAATAAATTAATAAATTAATAAATTGTTAAAAAAAATTTTTTTAACCATCTATTATTCGCTCTGCGAGTCTATCCTACTCTGTATCGGCTCCAAAACCAAGTTCCACTCCCTGAGGTCCTACTCATGCCCTTTACCCAAAAACTTTTCCTGGTACAGTATGAACCAGAGGAATGGAATGCTAAAGAAGAAAGTTTTCTAACTCCCCGGCTATTTCCCGCCAATATTCAGTTAGCCTATTATACTCGGTACGCAGCAGTAATCCCATCTATCAGAGTTGAGAGGCAGCATAAGAGACAAATAACATCACATCAAACAATGGTCAATGTAATGTTATTGTTGATCAATGTTATGCGCTTTCGATATTGTAGGCATTCACATTTAGTTTTCTGACGACTCTGAAATACCACTCATCATAGTTGGTACGGTAAAACTGAATAAAACATATTGGAAATTGTATTCTCTGTAACTTTTTTTGATGTAGTACTTGTCGATAGGACCAAAAACATAGGTATTTAAAAATTAAATTTTAGGCGCCTTCCCCTAAACTACAATTTCATCCAGGGTGAATAAAATTGTTTATAACTTAGACTGTAGTTTCTTATTCCCCGACTCTATATACAGATTTTTATAAAATTCTGTTAACCCATTTTCTCGTGGCTCGTCGTCGATATGGACATAGCAACGAAAATACAAATTCATGAATATCTGTTATCATAGCCAGTATGGTAAAAAAGTGTAAGACGTAAATGGTCGGAAATTTAATTCTATATAACTTTGGTTATGCAATATTTATCAACATGACCACTAATAATGTAAATATTTGAGAATTAAATTTTAGGCCTTTCCCTAAACTACCTTTTCATTCAGCGTGAATAAAATGATTTATAGCCTAGATTTTAGTGGCTCATTCCCCGACTTTGTATGCCAGTTTTTAATGGGATAGGACCACTAATGGCGAAAATATTTAAGAATTAAATTTTAGGCCTTCCCCTAACTACCATTTCACTCAATGTGAATAAACTTATTTATAGTCTAGATTGTGGCGACTTATTTCCCGACTTTGAATACCAAATTTCATTAAGATAGGACCACTAATAACATAAATATTTGAAAATTAAAATTTAGGCCTTCCCCTAAACTACCATTTCTATCAGCGTGAATAAAATTATTTATGGCCTAGATTGTAGCAACTTATTCCCCGACTTTGCATACCGATTTTCATTAAATTCTCTTTATCCGTTTTCTAGTGATGCGTGGACAGACAGACAGACAGACAGACAGACAGACATTACGGAAAAGTAAAAAGTGCATTTCTTTGTTACTGTGGACATGACCAATACAGAAATACCATTCTTTTCAAATTCTGAGCAATGTACAGATAAAACTCTTATTTTATATACTGTATATAGATACAAGGCCAAAGGTGGTATTTAAACAAATGGAGGCACATGCTTCCCCTAGTGCACCATCACAGCATTGTCCTACATAGGAGGCTTGCAGTTGTGTCTCAATGGCACACTAGCGCCAGTGTCTTGGAAAAGTGTAGCAATCCAACTGATGAACCCATTACTGGGGCGAAACGCTGGTAATTTCACAACTGAAAAATCCTTTGGACTTAAGAGTTTAGATATATTTGTTATTATCAATGAACAAAAGGGATTATTAGAAGATTTAAATACTTTGGATAAATAAGTGCACTTTACGATGGAATCTGGGAATGATGGAACTTCAAGTTATTTGGATTTACTTACTTACTTAATCCGGTCCTCTTGTACCATGAGGTGTCGAGGATACGAGAGATCTCCATCTACTCCTATCTCCGGTAATGGCAACGGCCTCTCGTACCGAGAGTCCCCTCTCCTGCAGTGCTTCTCTAATCCCCTCCTCCCATGTCTTCCGTGGTCTTCCTCGAGCCTTCCTTCCTTCCACTCTCACCTCCCTCATTAACCTCGGCAAGCGGTCTGTCGACATTCGGTGGACATGGCCAAACCATCTTAATTGATATTCTTGGATGGTTTTCTCCAGTGGCTTCATATTCAATACTTTCCGGATGGCTGTATTCCTGATCCTGTCTCTCCTGGTTTTGTCCTCTACTTTCCGGAGGTACCTCATCTCTGCCGCCTGGATTCTGCTCTTGGTTATTTCTGTTAGCACCCAGGATTCGCAGCCATAGGTCAATGTGGGAATAAAGGTGGATTTGTAAACGGCTAATTTTGTGCCCTTTGAGATCTCCTTCTTGTTGAGGAAGTTTGTTCGGATGGCATTAAACAAGCGCCCTGCTGTTTCTATTCTTTCTGTTATTTCCTCCTCCATCTTCCCATCTGAGCTGATGAATGAGCCAAGATACTTGAACTTGGTGACTTGCTCTAATGGTTTACTGTCGACCATGATACAGTGTCTCTCCTCATTCCTGCTGATAACCATAGTCTTTGTCTTGTCCGCATTCACCTCCATACCTTTTTCCTTAAGCTCTTCCACCCATACATTGATGTTGTGCTGCAGGTTTCATTCGCTGGAGGCAACAACAATCAGGTCATCAGCAAATGCCAGGTCAGAAAATCGTACTGGTCGTATGAGATAATTTCCGACCGTTAATTTCTTGATTTTCTCATGACACAGCTTCATAATATGGTCGATGTATACGATGAAAAGAAGAGGGCTAAGACTGCAGCCCTGCCGGACTCCTTGTCTCGTAGTGAACTCTGCTGAACTCACATTTCCTGTCTGCACGTAATTCCGACAGTTCTTATACAGACCCATGATTGAACTGCAAAGTGACTTGCTAACTCCATACTCCTTTAGGACTTTCCAGAGTTTGGACCTCGGGACTCTGTCAAATGCCTGTTTCAGGTCAATAAAGGCAAGCATGAAGGGTCTTGTTCTTTTCCAGTAGCTATGCACTGGCCATCCTAACAGTAAATATGAGATCTTGCGTGCTTCTATTTGGGCGGAAGCCACACTGGGCTTCTTCATGTTTAGCCTCTACCTCCTTTCTTAATCTAGTCTCCAGGATCTTTGAGAAGACCTTCCCAGGCACTGATAACAAGGATATGCCACGGTGATTACTACACTCTCGATTGTCTCCTTTCTTAAAGATGGGGACGATGACTGCTACTTCCCAATCTCTAGGTACCTTTTTTGTTCTCCAGGCCTCCACCATAATCTTGAATAGAAAGTTTTCTGCTTTCTTTCCCAAGTTCTTAATCATTTCTGGGGCGATTCCATCCTGTCCTTGGGCCTTCCCATTCTTGAGTTGTTTAATAGCCAAGTGCATTTCGTTTATCCTTAAGTCCTCTCCTTCTTCTTGTTCTCCTTCTCCCCCCCGTCTCCTCTCTTTCCTCACTTGACCATGGGCTGTCTTCATTCTCATTTCCATTTAGTAAATCATTAAAATATTCTTTCCATCCCTCCATTATTTCTTTCTCTTCTGTTAAGATTTTCCCTTCCTTATCTTTTATAAACTTTAGAGGGCACTGTTTCTCCTTTCTCATGTTTTTCAGTGCTCTATAGAACAGCTTCTGGTTCTCTTTATAATTTTTCTCCATTCTTTGTCCGAATTCTTCCCAAGACTGTCTTTTCACTGTTTTCACTAGGTCTTTAACCTTTCTTCTTTGGTCCTCAGCATCCTTGCTTCTTAAGTATTTCATCCACATTTCCTTTTTCTTTCTTACTTCTTCCTTGATATCATCATTCCACCAGCTTGTTCTTTTTTTGTACTTCCCCACCTTTGTTGTTCCACATACTTTACTTGCCACTTCTAATAGTATCTTCTTGAACATGTTCCACTTTCCCTCCAGGTCCATTTCCTCGATCCTCTCCTCTATCCTCTGACACTCCTCCTCCACTTCCTGTGTGAACTGCTCCTGTACCTCCCTGTTCTCTCTTAACTTATACACCTTAATCTTTTCTTGCTTCTTGTTCTTAGGTTGTTTCCTCTGTACCTTTGCTGTTGTTTCCATTGTTGTTATCAAGAGAAAATGGTCACTTCCTATTTCATACCCACGGTATACTCGACAGTCTGTCACCTTCTGGAGGTGATCTCTCTTCACTAACACATAATCTATGATGGAGCGCTCATCTCGGCTGGGTTCCTCCCTCGTGTACATATGTATCATCTTATGCGGGAACATGGTGTTCACTGCGACGAGATTATTGGCAATGCAGAAATCAACAATCCTCTCACCATTGTTGTTAACCACAGGCTCACCATGCCGGCCAACAGCTCCGCCACTTCCCTCTGGCTGGTTTCAGACTCTGCCATTGAAATCTCCTAATACAATGATTTCCCCTCGAGTGTCATCCACCACATTCTGTAGCTCTTCGTGGAACCTATCCTTCTCCTCCTTTCTTACATCGTCGTTCACTCCGTAAACCACAATAAATGTCATCAGCTCCATCTCTGGATCTAATCGTATGCTGACCGTTAGAATTCTATCCGTGTGGAATTTCCAATCCTGAATCTTGTTTCTGAAGTTCTTGTGGATCAGTAGTGCTACTCCTGATTTGGCCCTTAATCTGATGCTAACTCCACTATAAAGGAGCACATGATCGTTCACCATTGTATCTACCCCTTGACCTTTCTTTTTTGTCTCTGTCAGTGCCAGCACTACAAGTCTTGCTCTCTCGAATTCTTCCACTAATTCATTCTCCTTTCCAGCTAATCCTCTTATATTCCATGTTCCAAATCTCATAATCCTTTTTCCTCGCCATGTTGCCATTGGGTTCAGCAGTCCGGTGTAATCTCTCGTTTTAACTTTTCATGGGAATTATTTCAGGCATGTGAGATATGGGCCCACAGTGCCTATAGGGCAGTGAGGGGGCTGCCCTCTTTTGGCCTCTGCCCCTGCCATGCTGCAACTTCAGGACTGGTGGTGTTCTCATTCCCTACTCCCCGAGACAAAGATTTTCTTCCTTCAGGACCTACAGCTGAAGGTCTGTCATTTAGTCTGGCCCCTCATCCTCGACCTTACCGGCAAGGGTGACCCTGCCAGGAGCCGAAGCTCCCGCCGGCATCGCTCTCGGGATCACTGAGGCACGCAAGCCTCCCCACCACGTCAAGGTACCAGACCATGGGGGAGGTATTTGGATTTAACAATAAAATAATGGTCATTTCGATTTCTAACTTTTCAGAAAGGCTACTCAAACAGATACTATTATTAGAAACTACTCCAATCATCCAGGTCATACTATTACTAGAAACTACTTCAATCATCCAGGGCAACATAAAAAGGCAAACATTTTACAGCTTAACTAATAGAGCTATGAATATACCCATGCCTAGGAAGAATTATGACAGAGAAATATATATGAATGAAAATGAAAACCTACAACCTGTTTTCCAGTCATTGACCGGGTCAGGGATGTAATGAATGAATCATATATAGGCTATTAGTATGATGGGGTCGCCACTACCAAAGTGATTTATTAATGACTCATAGATGCTCTGAAATAAGAATGGAAAGTGTTGCTGGAATGAATGATGACAGGGAAAACCGGAGTACCTGGAGAAAAACCTGTCCCACCTCCGCTTTGTCCAGCACAAATCTCACATGGAATGACCGGGATTTGAACCACGGTATCCAGCGGTGAGAGGCCGACACGCTGCCATCTGAGCCATGGAGGCTTTAGAGAAATATATATAATCCATCAAATTGCTTGTAACAGTGGATACTCCACAAAATTTATAAATAGAATGATAAATAAAGTAAAAAAATGAACCTTAAACAACTTAGTTAAAGACTGAGAGGAGAAAAAGACATGTACATTTCTAACTTTTAGAAATAAGCACTCTTATCTACTGTCAACTGGCTAAAATTTTTAGAAAAATGTACATCAATATTGCATACATGTATATTTAATAAGTCAGGAATTTACAAACTGACATGCCAAGCATGTAGGCAGCGATACATAGGACAGTCTGGAAGAAATTTGGCAATAAGGCACAAAGAACATGTTAATGCAGTCAAACATAGAAGACATTCAGTAATGGGAGAAAATATGACTGAAAAGAATCATAAATTTACAGACATTTCTAATGACATGGAATTAATACTTTCAGCCAAAAAGGGAAAATTCCTGAATTGCAAGTAATCAGCTTCATTTTCCATATCAAAATTTAATCACTAAATTTTACACTATTGAGAATCTTCCACCGTTTTGATACTTTATTTTGCCTTTTGGCAAATTTTTTATTTATATGTTAACAGTACATGTTTCGTTCCTTGTTTAGGAACATCCTCAGCTGTTATAGTGGCTTAGGTGAATGGTTAAGATTTTAAAATACATAGATTTACAAATACATTGATTCACTTAAAAACTAAATACGAATTAAGATAGATGATATTAAAAACAGTGTGGGGTTAGTGTGTTACTGGTATGAGAGCAGATGATTACAGGGTTGATTGACTTAAAACTATGTCTATTCATTAGTATTTCATTCATATTTAGTTTTTAAGTGAATCAATGTATTTGTAAATCTATGTATTTTAAAATCTTAACCATTCACCTAAGCCACTATAACAGCTGAGGATGTTCCTAAACAAGGAACGAAACATGTACTGTTAACATATAAATAAAAAATTTGCCAAACGGCAAAATAAAGTATCAAAACGGTGGAAGATTCTCTATAGTGTAAAATTTAATGATAAAATTCCTGAATGTTTTAGAAAGTTTCAAAATTTATCTTCGTACAATAAATCACCTTGAATCAAGTTTGAATGACAGAATTACAGCTGAGAATCCATTGTATAAAGTAGCATGCAATCATTACAAAAAAAAAAGGAAAATATAAGACTTGAAGACCTTAAATTTATTTAGGAAGTACCTATTATGGTTAAGTTTATCAACACACTAGTAATTCACATTCAGCCATTACCAAAAGAGATATGGGGAGTTATATTATTCACTGAACATCATCTAAATAATAAAATTTTATGTAATAATAATTTTCTTAATATACCACCAACATTTGTTTATTCACTGAGATGCTGAATTATGATATATTACAGCAGCTCTTTAAATTCTGGGTTAAACAAAAGAAAGTCTTAAATTGTTTTTGTTCTTTGATATTTGCAAATAAGCTAAGAGTTTAATAATCACTGATGAAGGGAATGTATGATGTTCCCAAAACATGTTTGAATAAATGATTTTCAATGATAAAACTGTATTGACAAGGTGGATCAAGCATATACAGTACCATTTTAAATAGTTTTGAATATGTTTAGACAAGTCAGTACAGGAACAAATACCTATTATGGTTAAGTTTTTCAACTAGCAGCCATCACCAAAAGAGATATGGGGAGATACATTATTCAAACTTACCTGTCACTTGAGTAGCATGAGCAGTGTCCTTTCTCCATTGCAACAACATCTCAACTTTCTTCTTCGGCACAACTACTATCACTTGAAATAACGTCAACACTATGGCATTATCATCTCCACCTGTAGCCATAAGTACTGTGTTCTGACCTATCTGCACTGAATCATGACTGTTGATTCCAGACTTGTGCAACTGACATACAAAAAATGGCTGCAGTTTTTCTTCATTAAGTGCCTTTTGATTATACATTAAATCCATATTCCAAAATGCCATATTTCCATCAGTACCCATGCTGAGTGCCACATGAGCATATTCTATATATGACACCAGCAAGATACAACAAAAATGGAACTCATATGACCCCACGAGCTGCAACTCTTGAAGGTCCAGGTTGAAGGAAAACAGCCTGTGGGAAAGTATTACAAAAGAGATTCAAATAACAATCAATCTGAGAGAAATTAAAACAATTAAATTAAAATCTTACACTCCACAAAAGAATGCTGAATTCTGCATTGCATAACATTTTTGAACTGAATGAAGCAAGATTTTTATTTAATATATTCATCCACTGTTTTTATACGATAAACGTATTAATTAAACTTGCATGGATTCTCATTCTCTATTTAAGCAAATAAAAACAATTTACTACAAAAGGGAAAATTTCCAGTTTGCAAATTGCTAGTGATAGTGCTAATTATTATTTGAAGGACAAAATTATATTATTAGCTCTATTAAACATTAAAAGGAATAAACCCTCAGTTTTTTTATTTCCATCATAAGACAGATTAGACAGCAATCAATAGCAAATGTGCACCTGAAGGGATAGCTTATATCCTGATAAAAGTAAAAGTTTTCTTTACAATTTGTTTTACCTCACACCGGCACAAATAAGTCTTATGGTGATGATGGGAGGGAAAAGGCCTAGGAGTGGGAAGGAAGTGGCCGTGGCCTTAATTAAGGTACAGCCTCAGCATTTGACTGGTGTAAAAATGGGAAATCCCACTATCGGCAGCCCTGAAGATGGTTTTCCGTGGTTTCCCATTTTCACACCAGGCAAATGCTGGGGCTGTACCTTAATTAAGGCCACGGCCGCTTCCTTCCAACTCCTAGGCCTTTCCTATCCCATCGTCGCAATAAGACCTATCTGTGTCGGTGCGACGTAAAGCCCGTAGCAAAAAAAAAAAAAAAAAAAAAAGGGAAACTACAGAAAACCATCTTCAGGGCTGGAGACAGTGGGGTTTGAACCCACTATCTCCAAGGTGCAAGCTCAAAGCTGCGCGCCCCTAACCTCACGGCCGACTCGCCGGGTTCCTTATAACAGATTGAATATTTTAAGTATATTAAGTTTGTATCAATTACCATAAAGATCTACATATGCAGTTAAGAAGTGGAGCTTGGTGAACTCAGCTTGATAGAAACTGGAGGGAGAGGAGGGCATATCTTCTCTTTCAAGTAGATATGAAGATGTGGACATTCCATGACCTAACTGTATTTGGGATAACATTAGAGCCTCTCTCTCTAATGACAAGAAAGATGACTGTCACTTGCATATTTGAGCTGTCCCCTTCACTGCCCTCAGCTTGTTGGGTGGCCAGTTAAATGGCTTATCTGAATCCTGGAAAGTCAGCATTGTATCACAACTGAGAGATAATATTCCTAGTAGGCTCTACCATATCAACACATCACTTCAGTAAAGAATTAGTCTTCAATAAAATCATAGCAGCCTCTTTCACTTTTCTCCAGTTTTCTTCAAACTGTTATAATGGGTGTCAGTGATAATTGTGCTATAGTCTGACTCATTGGCTGAATGGTCAGCGTACTGCCCTTTGGTTCAGAGAGTCCCGGGTTTGATTCCCAGTCAGATCGGGGATTTTAATCGTTTCTGATTAATTCTTCTGGCTTGGGGACTTGTGTTTGTGCCTGTCCCAATACTCTCCTCATCATATTCAGCCAACACACCAGTAATGGGATATTCAATTCATTTTATTGAATTCTGTTCACGTTACTGAATTGATACAGTGATCCAATTCACAGCACATTAGAGTCACTGTTCCTACTGCAACTGTGTAGTGGGTACTGATAAGACAGCAGCAACAGCATTCAAGGCTTGCTGCTGTCATCTGGTCTTCATTCTATGAACTGCTTTCCTATGAGTCATCTGCCTTTCAGATTCAAGCATCAGTGATCTGCATTTAGAGCTGTTGCCCAGGTGGGGGATTCCCTATAAATTGTTTGCTTAGTTTTTTCTTGAATGATTTCAAAGAACATGGAAATTTCATTGTATTCACGATAAGTACATAACATGAAACAAATACGTTAAAAAATGAAATGAAATGCAGGAAAAAACAGGTACTAGTGCAGTACTAAATTGTAACATTACAGCATAAAACTTAAGTAGTTAATAATAATAATGAAAACCTACAACCTGTTTTCCATTCATCGACTGGGTCAGGGATGTAATGAATGAATCATATATAGGCTATTAGTACAATGGGGTCGCCACTCCCAAAGTGATTTACTGATGACGGGTAGATGCTATGAAATGAAAATGGAGAGTGTTGCTGGAATGAAAGATGACAGGGAAAACCGAAGTACCCGGAGAAAAACCTGTCCCGCCTCCGCTTTGTCCAGCACAAATCTCACATGGAATGACCGGGATTTGAACCACGGTATCCAGCGGTGAGAGGTTGACGCGCTGCCATCTGATTCACGGACGCTTATAATAATAATAATAATAATAATAATAATAATAATAATAATAATAATAATAATAATAATAATAATAATAAATTAATTATTAATTATTATTACTTAATAACAGACTCAAATTTCATTCATTCATCTATAGTTTTCCATGGTTCCATGGTTCTCAGGAAGTAACAACTCCACTGAATATACAGAATTAGATGTATAAATGTATGTATTCCCAATAATTAGCCTACATATTAATATAAGACACGTGCGCGTAGAGGCGCGCGGCTGTGAGCTTGCATCCGGGAGATAGTAGGTTCGAATCCCACTATCGGCAGCCCTGAAGATGGTTTTCCGTGGTTTCCCATTTTCACACTAGGCAAATGATGGGGCTGTACCTTAATTAAGGCCACGGCCGCTTCCTTCCAACTCCTAGGCCTTTCCCATTCCATCGTCGCCATAAGACCTATCTGTGTCGGTGCGACGTAAAGCCCCTAGCAAAAAAAAAAAAAAAAAAAAAAAAAAAGACAAATAAGTTAAAATAAAATACATGAAAACTACCTATCTGGTGAATGGGTCTAACTACCAAATCAAAGTTAATTTAAAACTGTAACATCTCTGTCATCTCTTTCAACATGGCTTATTTTTCGGACAATTTTTCTCCTTACACTTCCTGACACTTCTGACATTTCGTTTGATCCTCATTTCAATTTTTTTGATCCAAATCATTTTACTAATATGTCTTATAATCCTTTTGTTACTTGTAATTCTGATCTTACTTCCACATCTAGTACTCTTACTACTACTACTGTCTCTTCTAGTTCATCCTCTGAACCTTTACCACCCCCACCTCAACCTAACACCCCTCTCTATCCTGATCTTTCTCTTTTTACTGCTGAATCTAAACTTCCACTTAATCAGGCACCTCCGCCTTCTGCTAATAAAACTCAATCAGCACAGCATTACTCTCCCGATTTGCGAACTCCACCACCATCCCCTTCTCAGCAATATTTTTATGAATCTCCATATCATCACACCCCTTCTTCACATCAACCACTTAATTTCCATATTTTGACTAAATGTCTTGACCAGGTACCCCTCATTCAGACTACTGATCCTGATACTTTGACACAATGGCTTTTTTTAGTTCGCAAATTTCTACGAACTGACTTGGCTCCATTTTCCCAATTGCTTTCGTTGCTTTACCCAAAAACCTCTGGCCATCTTAGTAACTTTTGGCTCCAATATATGAAGTCTTCTCATGATTGGGCTCATTTTCGCTCAGTTTTACACACTTATTTTTTGCCTTATGAAATTCGACAACTGAGTAACAAATATATCAGACGCCATCAACGTCCAGATGAATCGGCTTATGATTATCTTGACTCTATTATCGGCTATTCTGATGTGTTAGCTATTGCTTAACATCCCCAGGAAATTATTTCTCTTATTCGATTTTATGCCTCTCCAGCTTTACGTCAAATCATCAATCCCTTTACGCCACCCACTACTATTCCTCAGCTTTACAACAATGCTCAACTAGATATTCTAAATACCCATAGTAATTTTTCTTATTATTCTTCCATTCCACCTCCCCAGTTTAACACTTCAACAACTCGCACGCCTTCTACCACTCGTCCACCTTCTCAGAGTGATATCTCTCGTCTTCGCTGTTATCGGTGTCAGGCTATGGGGCACTTCGCACAAAATTGTACCAATTCTACTTTGGGAAACTTCAATTCCCGTCGTCAGTAGGCAGCTCACGACCTCTTGGGCAAAATCTGCCTTATGTTTCGTCAACATTCTCTTCTGCTACTAAATCACAGTCATATACTCTTGTACAGTTACATAACACTCCCTCCTTAGCCTTATTAGATTCAGGTTCTGCAATTTCCCTAATCAGTTTCTCCTTTTTTCAACAACTTTTACAAACGCATCCGCATTTTCAATTACGCCCTTCTACCCTCAGATGTCTTTCCGTATCTCAACACTCTCTTGAAATCATGGGTCAACTAAAACTTAATGTTAAAATTTCCAAATTTTCTTGGCCATTTGAATTTCAAGTGGTTAATAATTGCTCACTTCCTGTTATACTGGGGTATGATTTTTTTGCTCATACTGGCCTTATTTATAATACTGCTATGGCCTCTGTCTACTTTTTTTTCAATCCACACGTTCAAATTCCTTTGGTAGACCCCCTCGATTTCCCTATAAACCACGTCTTCAGTCATCAGCATATTTATGCCACTGCTCCCCAACTAGATGCAACTGAGGCCTTGAAATCTGAATTTGCCAATGTTATCACAGATACTCTAGGCTCTGTTGTTAATTATCAGGCTCACATTGATTTACTTGATGAAACGCCTGTGCGTTCACCTCCTTACCATCTTAGCCCTCCGCGGATGGCCAAAATGGATGACATTATTCACAAAATGCTTCAGGATGGTACCATTGTCCCATCTTCTTCCAATTACGCATCTCCGGCATTTTTAGTCGACAAGCCTGATGGTTCTTCGCGCCTGGTCATTGATTATAGAAAATTGAACTCCAAAATTCTGTATGATTCTTACCCTATTCCTAAAATGCAAAATGCCTTTCACTTTTTTTCTAAAGCTAAATATTTTTCTCTCTTGGATCTTGATTCTGCTTACTACCAAATCCCCTTAGACTCTCGTAGCAGCAGGCTTATTGCATTTATCACCCCTAATGGCCTTTTTCAGTTTACAAAAGTTCCTTTTGGATTGAACTTGGGCTCACAAATTATGCAGAGATTAAGTCGATTCTCTATTTTCAGATTTTAAGTATAAATTTCTCTATCCTTATATCGATGATCTTTTAATATTTAACCCAGATTTTGAGTCTCACATGTCTCATCTACACCAAGTTCTTTCCAGATTACGTTCTATTGGTCTGACAGTTAACCCCTCTAAAATTTCCCTAGCTCAAACTTCTATGAAGTTCTTAGGTCACATTGTGTCATCTCAGGGAGTAGCTGTCGATCCCGAACATACTTCTGCTATTTCTAACATTCCACCTCCCAAAAATCTCAAGCAAACGTGCACCTTTTTAGGCATGGTTTCTTTCTACCACCAGTTTATTCCTAACTTTTCTCACATTGCTGAGCCTCTCAATTATCTGAAACGTAAAAATGTTCCTTTCACTTGGACTCAATCTCAACAGGATGCCTTTCTTCAGCTTAAATCTCTTTTCATGCATGCTCCCATTCTTCAATTTCCTGATTTCTCCCTACCTTTTGATATACATACTGATGCTTCTAATCTTGCTGTTGCTGGTGTTCTAACTCAGGTTGTTAATGAAGTTCCTCTACCTATCGCCTATTTCAGTTGACTTCTTTCGCCTACTGAGAGGAAATATTCTATCTTTGAGCGTGAAGCCCTGGCCTTATTAAATACCATTGAACACTTTGCTGAATATTTGGAGCATAAAGGATTCCTTGTAAAGACAGATAATCAGGCTCTCTCATGGTTGTTACACAATGCACCTAAGATGGGTAGAACTGGCCGATGGCTCATGCGATTGTCCAGATTCAAGTTTTCCCTTAAGTTCATTTCTAGCACTGAGAATTCTGTAGCTGACGCTCTTAGTCGCTTATTTGAAACTTCCGCTCCCCAGTCAAGTACAAGTGACGATTTACCCCCGGATATCTCTATGATGCCTTCATCTTCCTCCATTAATGCTGTTTTTTCGTTAACAGACTTTCCTCTTTCATTTCAATCTTGTCAGTCGCATCACCTCACCGACCAGTTCTGCATCCAACTCAATCTATCTCTGATCCCTCTTATCAGGGTCCCTTTACCATTTTTAAAGATCTCTTGATCTACAAACCCACCAAGAAAGCTTCTCCTAAAGTGGTGCTTCCACAGGCTCTTCAACCCATGATCCTGCAGTATTATCATTCCTCCCCTGTGGGTGGGTGTCTAGGCATCACTAAAACATACAACCGTATAGCCTCTCTTTTCTTTTGGACTCAAATACGTAAGTCTATTCGCAACTTTGTTCAAACTTGTGAACTGTGTCAAAAATCTAAACCTTTAAACATAAAGTCTGCTGGTCTTCATTCTGCCCTTCCACCCACTCATCCTGCCCAAAACTTTTTCATTGATCTAGTTGGACCCATAGTTCGTTCTTCTCGTGGCAACTTGTATATTTTTACCTTGTTGGATGCCTTTTAAAAATTTCAGTCCTTCGACCCTTACGGAAAATTTCTACTAAGACCATCATCAATTTACTCACTGAACAAATCTTTCCTATTACCGGTTTGCCTGCTAATATTGTTTCTGATAATGCTTCTATTTTTACTTCAAGTATTTTTTTTAATATGTGCTTTCAACTGGGTATCAAACGTATTTTGACTTCTCCCTACCACCCTCAGTCCAACACCGTGGAAAGTTATCACCGTAATCTCAAAGTTGCTTTATCTATATTTCATAGTTCTTTCCAGAAAGACTGGGCTTCTCATCTTTCCTCTTTGGCGTTAGCCTTTAATTCCAGTATCAATAGTTTTACTGCTCAAACTCCGGCTAAGCTTTTTCTTGGTCATGATCTTCAAACTCCTCTTTCCCTAAATTGGGATGTTCGTCGCCATAAGACCTATCTGAGTCGGTGCGACGTAAAGCCCCTAGCAAAAAAAAAAAAAAAAAAAATTGGGATCTGCACACTCTCTTTGAATCTTCTGATCAGCTATCCTCTTCATCACTCTGGAAAGATGCCTTTGATCAATTGCTAAAAGCTCAACAGGTGCACAAAAAAGCTTATAATACTCGTCATAAGCCATCCAACTTTAAAATTGGCGATTTAGTCCTCGTTGCTAATCATCCGCACAGCTCGGCAATTAATGTTACCTCTGCCAAACTTGCCCTTCGATGGCTTGGACCATATCGTATTTTGTCTTTCCCTACCCCTGTCACTGTATTTTTGCAATCTACTACTGATTTGACACTAAGAAACTTCATCTGAATCAGCTCAAGCGATTTCATCCTTAAACTTTTACTTCTTGATTTCTTTTGCCCTGTGTTTTCTTTTTCTTGTTATTATCTCCTTTTCTTTCTATTTTTTCTTCTCTTCTGCAATTGGTCTGGAAATGTCTAATGCTCTCGATGTTATTTATTTTTCTTTGTTTTTTTCTTTTCCCTTCGTTTGTCTACCTCATCTCCCTTTTTTTTTTCTCTTCCTTTAGGGAATCTTTTTCTTTTCATTCTCCCCCTCCACACAGGTCTCGCAAGTCTCCCTCCCAGCCCAGTTGGCACAGTTTGTAATGGGAGTGTAAATATATCTTCCCAACCATTTCCTTCTTCTATTTTATAATTACTCTTATTTTCCATTGTCGTTTTTGATATTTATATATATTTGTCTCAATTTGTAACTACCCTTCTTTCCTTACCTTTTCCCTTTGCTAACGCGTTAGCCTTTTTTCTTTTTCCCCTTCCTCCCCTTCCTTTTTGTATTTCCTAATTGGATACTTAGGCATGTTTATCGTGTTTGGATATTTTTTGGCGCCTTTTGTTTTGTCTTTCACTATTCTTGCTCCTTGCTTCACCGTTGCGGCTGCTCTCGACCCCTGCTCCAGCTCTTGGAAGGGCCCTCCATCGCTGTTCCTGGGGCCGTCTCGCCGTCGCCACTCAACTGTATCTTCTGTTTTTCGTCTCTTACCAGCAGTCTTCATTCTTCGATGACACCAACTACTTCAACTACAACAACAACAAAAATCCTTTGGATTTTTTTCTGGTGCCCGGCGGATAGTGTAACGGACTCCTCACGTCACCGGCACCTATTGTTATGAAAATCGGCATGCACATAACCTTTTTTTTCTACTATTAATATGGACTTACCCTCATCTTGATATAAACCGTACTTTTTCTGCAACTGGACTTACATACTTCAGTGAATTTCGGCACATCATACTTTGCATGAACTCTGCTCTATCCATCTCTACGATCTATGACAAACTGACTTCCTTCTCGCCGGCTGACGTCATGTGACATCGCCTGGTTTGTCGCGCATGCTCCAGTAACCTCTGGAATCTTCCAGACATATTTCTCATTATTTCCCCTCTACTCCACACTCCACACAGTTCACAAGTTTGAACAAGGTTGCGAATAGACTTACGCATTTGAGGCCAAAAGAAAAGAGAGGCTATACTCGGAATATTTTGAGATGGACTTTGGCCTGTGTCAAGGGAGGAACATCTAACATCGTCTCCGTCCTTAGGGACATGTGCCCACGAGTCTCTATTTTCGGGCAGTACCACCTGTATCATGATGAGGTATGACAAACGCTTAATTACTTTTCTGTAAATACTTCTACTTGCATCGGGAGCTACTTTCCTTTGAATTTTTCACAGGGAGCATAGCATTTCCAGGCCGAGATTTCACTCGTCCTTTCAATATTTAAAATCTCTATTGTCGAACCTAGTGTCGACTTTGTTTTTAACTGTGCATGTGGTATATTTGCAACTCCGCGACTTCTACACACACTCGTATTTATTCAGTGCTTCGCCATTTGTGCTTCTGAATGTCTTGAAACTGCTTCATTTGAACTATAAGGTGATTTCTGCCTGCATGACAACGTTACTTAGTGTCAATTCGAGTGGTAACTGAAGTGTTATGACTTGCATATTACTTTCGAACTTAATTTAGAAGATTTCCTGCTGGTATACTCTGATTTTGTAACTGTGAACATTTTTTTTAAGTCTTGTTATTATTCTGGGTTCTCTTCTTATGGTCGGATCTATCCTTTCCTTGTTTGTCCCTTTCCATTCCTACTTTATTCTCTCCTATTTTCTTTTTCGTTGGTGGGTGGACGTTTTTCCCTGTTACCATGTCAATTTATATTATTTATAAATCCTATTTATTTTTCTTTCAAGAAAAGATATGTTGTTGTTCTTTTAAATGGTTGGCATTTTGAGACCAGGTACCTTTATAATTTTTCCACGGGTTTGAAAGAGACACTTTTCCATCAGTTCAGGTAAGTTTCTTTCTTGCTTATTTTGGTGGTGTTTGGGGGTGTCTGATTGCACTTCCTGTTTTTCTTTATGACCTAGCTCATTTGTTGTAACTGCTAGTTTGTGTTCCCCCCTTTTTTACTGCCGTTATCATAGTTGTTGTTGTGTTTGACTATGTAACGGGTCAGAACGACTTCATGATAATATAATGAGTAGGACCCTGAAGTTCATACCCTAAAAATCTGGAAAATATGCATGCATATACTGTATGCTCTTAAAAATCTGAAAATAAGCCCGTAAATATGCACCATTAAGCTGAAAGAATTAATGTCCATTGGCAGTAGAAAAGATGAGTTAGTATTAAATTAATAAACTTACATTATTCCCTTGAGGTTAAAGAAGAAGTGGTCCTGTTACCAATGTTGACTGATGAATTGCAGTTTACAACCATCACTCTGCACAAATTTTCAATGAAAAAACTTGGTCTGTTGTCTTGCAAAACACCTTTGTAACATGAAAAACTTCTCTCAACATCTGAGGTTATTGGGGCATATTTAAATGATGTTAACTGCTCCACGGCATAACAGGCCGTTTTCCTTCGAGAATGTCTTGAATATCGCAGATCTGTATATAACCAGGATTTTTTTGAAATTACATAATTTACTTTCACTTTTTGTCCTACACTACCAAGAACAAAAGTTAGATTGCTTACTGCATTTAAGGGAAAACCTACAGCTTCCAGTGACATTATAGTTCCAGATGAGAGAGAAAAATGGGCAGGTATGAAAACAAGATTCTCTTCCAACTCTTGTGTGACAGAATATTTTGAACTGTTTTTACTGATGCAGCATCATTCGAGTCCAATGAATTAACAACATTCTATGTGCTGAGCATAATACAAGGCTGCATCCAGTCTCGTTCTCTTACGAGTTAACACTGGCGCCAGAGGAAATGGGATATTAGGGGCTGTTGATCTAAACAACTGGACTCTCGAAGGAGATTTAAGAAACATTTACTTTGTAGAGGCCGCAAATCAATCTACCAGTGGCAAATAATTGCATATTGTCTCAGCAATGCAATGAAGAGCATATGCTAAGCAAGTTATATGAATTACCATGTAAGTTACCATGTAAGTACTTGCATCTGTAACAAACGTAGCCAGTCGTATTTGATACCAGATGGCCATAATAATTTCACACACTAGGACACTGTTACATTGTAATTGGCTTGCAATTCATACATATTAAAAAGATAAGGTATCGTCTTTTGTTCCTTATTTAAGGCACCGACAATTATATTAGCAATAAAATGGCCCTCAGAATCAGTGGTTTCATCAACAGACAACCACACAAATTAATTCGCTAATGCATTCTGTAAATCTGACATTATGTTATTGTAACTATGTCCTACATAAGTCTTATGCAACGTACTTTCTTCAGGCACATGTTGTTGAGTGTATTTGGCAAGAAAACACTGTAATGTGGGATCATTAATTTTCCACAAGGGAATATCAGCAGCTAAAAATGCTTGGCACAAATCATAGGAAAATTCTATAACACTACTTCCTGAACACCCTACTAGTTGCTTTTGAACAGCCTCTTTATTTTGCGAGTTTGTGGGTTAAATTCTCCTAATGTTATGCTGTGTTTATGTGCTTAACTACTTAAACATTTTTCTCATTCCATATGTATTTTTCACATGCTCCACAGAACAGTACCCTCTTATCTATAAATTACTTAACCAACCTCTTACCAAGCTCGATAGCTGCAGTCGCTTAAGGATGCTGGGGCTGTACCTTAATTAAGGCCATGGCCGCTTCCTTCCCACTCCTAGCCCTTCCCTGTCCCATAGTCGCCATAAGACCTATCTGTGTCGGTGCGACGCAAAAAAAAAAAAACCTACCTCTTGAAGTTGGTCTTACTTTTGGCACTTAGAGGACTTTTCACACACACTTTAAACCCTACGTGTAACTTAATATAATTTGTCTGGTACGCAACCATTTCACATCATCGTTACAAATTACAGCTCTACTGCCAGTGGCTAGCCAAAGCATGGAGGATGATGCGACAGGGGATCCACTGCATGACATCACATCAGCATTACACCTCTCCACATGACAAGTTGCTTCATCATGTGCAACGTTGCTAACAATATGATCCTGATGAAAAAGGAATAAAATATGCCATATAGGCACTAAAATATTGAAATATGGTACAAGTATCAAAATCAAGAAATTTAAAAACCAGAAAACTTGTTAAAATAGGCCATTTAGGCACTAAAATATTGAAATATGATGCATTTATAAAAATCACAAAAACATGCAGTTATATGCAGCATAATATGTTCAAATAACGCGAATGCATGAACTTCCAGACCCTAATAATGGCACACAGTGAACTATCTGCTGTCAAACAAAGAATACCATTTCTTAAATAAAGTTAATCAGCCAGTCAATACTATGTAGCATGTATGTTTTGCCCTCTTTAAGAGCTTCTTCAGAGCAATTCTTTAGATCAACATCATAAACAGTAATCAAAGATAACACAACATAGATATTGATACAACTCGAGCATTCCATACAACACTGTGTAATAAAAAATTTTCAAAATGAAAATATTTACAAGTATTTAAAACTACAGAAATTTAAATTGGGATACTGAGGGACTAATTCTATTTTACTCCTTTAAATATTTCCTTATTTTTTTACTTGTTTATCGTCGCACTAATACATCAAAGTTTTTTGGCAACAGAGGGATTGAAAAGGGTTAGGATTGGGAAGGTAGCAGCCATGGCCTTAAGTAAGGTACAGTTCCAACATTTGTCTAGTATAAAACTGGAAACCGTGGAAAACCATCTTCAGCATTGCCAATGGTGGGATTTGAATCCACTATCTCCCGAATGCAAGCTCACAGCTGTGCGACCCTAACTGCGCGCCCAACTCACTCGGTAATATTATTTTAGCTGTATCAGCAATAGTAATGATTGGCTGATTAACTGTTAACTTCATTTAAAATTAATACATCAATATCATTTAATACATTTCTTTATCTTTTTAGAATACCCTTCCAACAATAGAGCAATAATGATTATATTTCAGTATTATTTGAACAGTTGTGAGTTACTTCTGAGAATATTTATTTCCTTAGTATACAAAGTATATACAAAATATATTTAAGCATTAATGCCTTTAAAAAAGAAACAAATACTGAATCTAGTACAGGTTCACATACCTAAGAACTCCATCAGAACATCCAGCAATCACTATCACTGTATCTAGAGAAGTTTGGACAGCATGTAAACTCATGTATCGGGTCTGTGAGTCCATCAGCGGTTCCATCAAACGCCATGGTTTACGCTCTCCATAATGTGAAGGATTCAACATGTGAGTTGTAACTTCTTGGCAGATAACTTCTGATGGAAATATGGAATAGGGAAATTATATAATACAAGTTGTAAAAAGAAGCATATTGAGAATAACAGCTAACAAGTGATGGTGGTGGAGGATGTTTCATTTTATGATTCTAAAAGATCATGTAAATAAGCCATGTGTGTGCGCGCGCGCGCGACAGACAGGCAGAGAGAGAGATGTGTCAGACAGATGTGATGTCAGTAAAATGTATGTGTATCAGCAGCAGGTCCAACTATTGGGAAGGAAGTAGTAATGGTCTATGAGAAAGGTTCCAAGCCTGCAGTTTTTAAGACAGCAAGAACAGTACTATTATTATTTTGAGGGTGAGCATGAGAAGGTAATTTCAAATTGGCATCCTATTTCTATTCTCTCAGTAATAAGTTATGTTACTGAAAAAGTGACTGACAATTAAAATTCTATATAGAATTCTCCCATAACCAATGGAAATTTTTTACAATCCCAAGCATACACATCAATACATTCATTATCAATGGCCATCTTAAAAATGCCTAGCAAAATAAAAAGGGCTGCATTATGTTCTTGGATATTTCATCCGTAGATAGTTTGTGGATGGCTGCCGCAACGGAAGTAATTAACTCCTCAGTGGGAATTTTAGAGGGAGCAACAGAGAAATTAACACCCCTAGCTAGAACTGCCGTTTGGTTCTCGTCCAAGGATTTCTTGGAAAGATTGATGACGGTTTTACTAGCATCCAGGTTCGTGTGAGAGACCGCCTGTTTCTGAGCTAGATGGAGGAACTTTGATTTCTGTCTGAATGACACCTGGTTGAATTTTCGTTCAGCCTGTAGCCTGTATAGCAGTATTGCGATCGTAAGTCAATCACAATTCCTGCGAGAGAGTTTTGTGCGTTGATATATTCTCCTGCTCTTCGGTGTATTTAACGTGTGTTTCAGCTTAACACAATTGGGAATGATGTTATGGTCCCTGCATCTCAGTAGAAAGCACAAAGAAGAATTGACTTCTTTCTCCCTAATTTGCTGAATTTTGAAGCCTTCTTAAAAGTATCCTCCCCACAGAGGTTTTTAATGTTGCCATTAATGCTTTCACGGCCCGTACTTATAGACATGATACTGTATAGGCTTTTGGGCTTATGCCGTGTCAAGAAAATAAGGTGAAATTCTTTACGTTTCGCAGAGAACTGCGCTCTGCATCATCAGAAGAAAATCTCGACTGTCCGCGAGAAAGGCTTCTTAAATTCGTATGTTCCTCATCGCCAAGATGTTTCATTCCAGGCTTGTGTCAATGTCATATGTTACATACACATGTTATGTGAACCTCTTAGACTGATTCTGATGGTTCGGTCAGCTTCCGCTTCGAATGCTATTTTAAAGCAAACACATTGAACACGCTACCAATATGACAGATGTTAAACTAAACTATTGCTGTGAAGCAATGGTTATCACTACTACTAATTTACGTACCGTACTCCTATGGGGAGGGAGGATGCCAGGAAATTTGCGAATGAATCAAAAGCAGTACTCTGTACAAGAAGAATGCTTTGCATAGCAGAACACAATGAATACACGCTGTTCTACTGTATACATCACTCGTTAAACACACAATTACTTTAATAGTCCTACAGAAACAACGCTATGGCTTTCAAAGCGAACAGTAGGGTCGATGATGTAACCTCTCTTCTTATTTTTGAAGGCAATGATGTCGATCTTTCGGTGGCTTTCATTGTCCACTAAGACATGAACCTCTTCAAATAGCTGGAAACCATGGTCTTTCAGCGTTGTCTCAATTAATGAGTGGATATTATGATGACGCGTATTCCTTAAAAGTTCACCATGATCATTTTATATCTGATAAAGAAGACGGAGCACATATCACCGATGTGAAGGTTTTCCCAGGAGAAAGTTTGGATAGGGATCACAGGCTACTCGCTGCGACTCTGAGAAAGTATGCAGTAAAAAAGGTCAAAACAAGATGTAGCCTATACAACGATTAAGAGCCATTACTGAACCACAACTTGAGGAACAGTACAGGTTTAGAAGCAACAAAACAACAACAGACCTTATCTTCACTGTTAAGATGATAAAGGAAAAACACTGGGAGAAGGGAATAGATATCATCTTTGTCTCCCTGAATAAAGAAAAGGTATATGACAGCTTGGCATGAGACAAAATATAGGAAAGTCTGGAAAAAAGAAACGTGCCAGTATATCTTACCAACATGATAAAATTTTTGTACAATCACTGCCAGAGCTGTATCCAGATCGGAGAAGGTTATTCTAGTTGGTTTACTATAAATAATGGAGTGCAACAGGGCAGCACTTTGTCACCTCTCCTCTTCATTATGGTGATGGATGAAGTAATGAAGAGACTGAAGAATGAATCTAATGAGGACTTCAATGCATTAATCTTTGCAGATGATGTAGTGATTTGGGGAGGAACAGGAGATGAAGTTCAAAAGAAATTCACTTGGAACCAGCAGTTTTAACAGTTTGGCCTAAAAATCAGCCATACAAAAACAGTAGTGATGCCAGTCAGCAGGCAAGCCCTACAGCTTAATATCCAACTGGACAGCGAGAAACTAGAAAATGTTAACCATTTTCAGTATCTTGGTAGTATTGTAACTAGTGACGCAAAGTCCTCTACTGAAATCGCTAACAGAATCCAAAAAAAGCACAATTTTATCACTAAGTTAGGTCTCTTCTATGGGATAACCAAATACAGTACCTTTAAGTGCAAAGAGAACCCTTTATCAGGTATATTTCGTGCCAATAACTACATATGTCCTTGAAACCTGTATGGTCAACGGTAAAGATAGTAGCAGACTTCAAGCTGCAAAAATGAAGTATCTGAGGTCAATGCTACAGAAAACAAGAAGAGATGAGATCCAGAATTAAAAAATCCATCATAATACACAAATAAAGCAGTCGCTAAGCAAAAATGTAAGAACATCAATACTCAAATGGTATGGCCATGTAAGAAGGTTGGGTCAAATAAGAATAGCAAGAAAATGGCTACAAAAGGAACTAGAAGGCAAAAGACCTAGAGGCAGATGAAAGAAACAGTGGATCAGTCGAGTGAAGCAGGACCTGAAAGAAAGAGGAGTGGAATGGCACCAAGTTGAGAAGGAGGAAATGTACCTGGATAGACGAAGATGGAGAGTCCTCTTGTACCACACCGGGTGACTGGAGATTGTTAAATGATGGTGGTGGTGATGATGATGATGATGATGATGATGATGATGATGATGATGATGATGATGGTTTGGACATTTTATGAGGATGGAGGAGGGAAGGATATCAAAACAAGTGTTGGAGGCTAAGACAGAAGGAAAGAGGGCAAGAGGGAGGCCCAGAGCAACATGGATGAACTCTGTCAAGAACAGTATAGGAAAAAGAAGACTGGACTGGAATACAATTACTGATGAGGACTGGTGGAAGGAGAGGCAACGGTGGAGAAGTGCCATCAACACTCCGACCTTGCAGGAGCTGGACAACGGGAAATGAAAATTATGATGATGAGAACGAGGAAAGGAACGTGATTTTCAAATAATATGAAAATTACTGAAACTGCCCTCAAAATCAGGGGATCAGTCGCAGCACTCAGTAGATCGGGAGGAAGGATGAAAAATCAGGAGTCTCCTACTTAAATCAGGAGAGTAGAGTTGGCATGCCTGTGGCTGGAAATTAAACCCGTGACCCATTGAACCAAAGGCCACCATGCTAACCATTCAGCCAAGGAGCTGACATTATAAAAATAATGTTCAAAAATGGATGAAATCATGACATACCTTCTGATTCTGATTCACTGATATGGAGCTGCCAAGCTTTCATTTGTGCCCTGCCTCCAGCAGAAAACATCAGTACCAAGGACTCACTTAATGAACAAATAGCTAATGCTCGTACACTACAGATGTGACTCCTTTGAATGGATAACCCACGTAGATCACTGTTGTGAATGGCACTGGTAATGCGAATGGTGGTATCTTCTCCAGCTGACACAAACAGCGGATTACAATGGCGAGGCTGCTTCAACAGTCGTACACAGTTCACTGTCCGAATGTGAAAACCTGTCTGGGAATGCAAAATCGAAATAATATTATGATACAACTCGTACCAGATGAGAAGTATTACTAGCAATTGGCCTTGTGTGATTCTATTGGTTCACAGGAAGGGTATAATAGGCCTTCTCAAACAAATAATCCCTCCTTGAGGAAACCTTTGCAGTCTCTGTCAATAGCTTGTATATAAACTGCTTAGGTGTGACATGATAAAATTGACAGCAATCATTTTTACTTATTTTTTGAGACACATACAATAAACAAAAATACCACACAGAAAATGTTCATGAACATTTCAATAATGCTATGTGGAAAGAGCTTGGCCATTAGAAACTTTGATTATACAGTTGTTAAGAAGTGGCAAGAGACAGCCTCAATATATGAAGAAAAACGAGCTCTAAATGGCAAGATCTGACTGAGCTTGAAAATGAATCCAAGAAAACAGACTAAGTAGCTCAAGCAACAAATGTGATGCTCCTCAACATTCCACTATGAGAGGTCTTACAACAGGTTTTGTTCTGTCAAAATGTCAGCTGTTCATGAATGAAACCTTACAAATCTGGCTGAGAACTCTAATTTTGGACATGGATGATCTGCATGAGAACTGTGGATGATTTTCATGAATAATAAAGATTGGTTTCATCTGGGCAATAAAGTGAACACATAATACACAACATTGGAACACTGGAAAACTGAATATGTGTCTCAAAGTACATTAGAATAACAAAGAGAGAATAACTGAAATCTTGAATTTCCAAAGGGGCTAAGTGTAAAAATCAATATTAACATATGCTTCAGCAGAATACAGTAGAATATCTAATTCCTAATTACAGAATCAGGTAAGATGTTCCACAACTCAGATACTTTCACTGGATATGTAGTACACAGATGCTACATAAGAACAAATGGAACTTTGAAAATGAGCTAAGTCTATGTGGTTATTTCTAATAATGTGGTTTATTTTATGTCCCACTAACTACACTTTTATGGTTTTTGGAGACACCGAGGTGTCAGAATTTTGTCCCACAGGAGTTCTTTTACACTAGAGTTGGCTATTGTGTGTATGCTTCAAAACAATGAGCCGGCACAATCAGCTGTGCATCGACAATCAACGCTTCACTGTTTCGAGGCAGTGATTGTTTCGTGTGTCGTGTCGCGTGAACAGAAACAACAGTTGTACCTTACGTGTCAGCTACATCAATGCTTCGAAATAGTGATGGTGCTTTATCTTTCTGCCTCAATAGAAACATTCCACGTAACATTGCCCTGAAGATGAGCTGACATTCGTTAACACTAGAACGGCCAAACTTTCCTCATACCTATAAAGGCCGCAGGTGGTCATTTTGACTGCTGCCACTTACTGACATATATCTAGCATTCAGGATCTGTGAAACATGCGAATGTTCAATTATTAATTTTAAAACAACATAGTTAACAACTGGGTTGAATTGTATACAGATCAATCCATCTAATAGGTAACAATGAAATATTTTGACGGACTTGCTATTGAATGCCTTTATGAAAACTTATGATAAAAATAACAGTCTCTATTTGTTTACAAGCCTATTTAGGCACTTGACAAGCCATTTATGCAAGTTATTACCTCACATGAACATTCTCCGCAGACTACTTTGTTGCACGAAGAACGTGTCAGAGGTTTAGTAGTTCTGTTTATAATTGGAGTTCACTTGACGCTGTCGTCGCTTATGACTGGCACAGTGGACCCGAGTCTGAGGCTCAGGCTGAAGTGTAAGGCTTTTTTTTTTTTTTTTTTTTTTTTTTTTTTTTTTTTTGTTTGCTAGTGGTTTTATGTCGCACCGAACAGATAGGTCTTATGGCAACTAAATGTAGGGAGTTCAATCAACCGGGATCTTGTCTTCACAAAATCAGATCTTAGTTCTTGTTGTATTACTTCAAGAATATAATCATGTCGAGGGATTCTCTGTCCCGTAACTTCCATGTAGACTATCCATGAATTTATTGCTGCTAGATCAAGTACGTTATAAAATACATGCACAGGCCACCTTCGCATTCAGGCCTGTTGGTATATATACGCGCCATTTGATCAGCTGCATCTGCACCATACTTAGTTCCGTTATAAAATTCAGTAGTACTAGGGAGGTTCTTGTTATCTTCACTGACTTGAATCCTTGGGTGTAGAATACTTAGCAGAAGTACATTCTTGTTCACTCTTCCTTGATATACTGTGAGAGTAGCGTGATCTTCCTTCTGGAGTATGACAGTCTCGTACAGATTCATACGTAGTGCTTTGATTGACTCTGGGATTTCCTTCCTCACTCGATTGATTGTTCCAACAATACTAGTTTTCTTCTCTTTCAGTCTCTCAGCCAACTTTGCCAATGTAAAGAAGTTATCAGTGGTCACGTTATGTCCTTTCATGAGGTATGGGTCCATACGTTTCAGGACATTTCCAGGCAGTGACTCATGGGCAGGTCGCATTTTGTCTTTCCCAAGATAAGGAAACCCAATGCACACATATTTAGAATCAATGTCACCAGTAGCCAAAATTTTATGCCAAATTTATCTGGCTTGTTGGACATATACTGCGCGAACCTGCACCGAGCTTTGCTGGGGAAGTGTTGTTCATCAGCTGTGACATTCGCTCCTGGTTTACAGCAAGCGTAACAATTCTCAATAAATCTATTCCAAATAGCAGACACCAAAGCAAATTTATCTGTCAGCAAACATCTAGTTTTACGGAGATAAAGAAGACCACATGTGATCTACGGCTAGACTAGTAAGTTTATAAGCTCCACGGGCGTATAATATAGCAATAAAATCATCTAATTCTTCCAAAAGAAATAGATCACTTGTTGTCCATTGTCTGTCTGTGAGCTTCGGTCTCTGTGCACATCTTTATATGCTTCAACATGGATGTGTCAATGAATAAACGTCAGACACTAATCTTGCTATTAGTCTCTACGTTATGCTTAGCGTGAGAAGTAGGCCCTGCTGCCTCTTTCAATAAATTCTGAGCAACCATCCTTCCACGGGGGTTCCCACTACTGTCGATAACAGTCCAAATAATTGTTCCATCCTTACCACATAACTGATCTCCTGGTGCAAATGAAGAAGACTTTACCAGTTCATGACCTCTCCCACCTTGTCCCCTTCCTCCTCAAACAGGTGGCCCGCTGCTAAGAGACCATTCTCTGCTGCAAGATTGATCACGGCTGCTTGAAGGAGTAACTGCGTCTATCGTAGGTGCGAAGTCCACTGTGTGAATATTTTCATTAGCCGAATCACTATCACTATCCGACATATTGCCACACTGTTGAGGTATAGAATCCTCATCGTCACTCATTACGTCTATATCTGATAATGTACCTTCGTCACCTGATTCATCTTCTTCTAGCTTTTCAAGTTCTGCTAATAACTGAACAGGAATAACTTTTTGCTGCCTAGCCATTATTACGCACTATACTACACAAGGGACAGGCACTAACTCGTCCACTCGCGACCACTGCTAGAGGTATACTATTTAGTTACATCATACACCCCTATAGCGCCACTTGTAAATATATCACAGGAAGCAAGCAGTGAGCAGAATAGAGCTCACCGTACCAAGGAAGTGAAGCAGTCAAAATGACCGCTTACAGCCTTCCTAAGAATAAGGGACAATATCGGTGTTCCCTTATCATCTACGGATGTAATTTTTGGCGTGAATGTACATAACTCTAAAAGATTAAAAGTCACAACAGCACAACCTCGTGCATAAAAAAGTACGAGTGTGGAAATACCTTGAAATTCGCTAACGATCAAAATGACCGCTCTGGCCGTTCTAGTGTTAATAGACACTTCATATTCTGAACTGCAATTCAGGTTACTAAAAGAATAATGTACTCTGCAATTTAAGGTCTTAGTTTTACACAGAAAAAAACATACTATTCAAAGCAGGGTCACACTATAACATAAAGACCCTCCCATTTGTCAAGTGCAAACTGTTCGACAATTATGTTTTTACACGTTATAATTCTCATGTTAGGTCCGTATTGAAATGTACGTAAATACAAAGTATGTTACAAGTGTTATTATTTTTTATATCCACCTATTCAATACAAAGAGATCTTTTTAGAAATTAAATATTATTACAAAATGTTAAGGGACATGTTTCGCCCATATTAAGGGCATCATCATCCTCAAACTCAAACCTGTATGGTGAAAAATCAGGATCCTGATTGCTCTTACAAGTCATAAAAAGATATCATTGTAGGTGTCTGTCCAAACATACAAATTGTTAGAATGTCCTTGGCTAAAATTGCAGTATCAAGCAGCATGTCAAAAGTTCACACAATTATACTTTCTGGAGCGTTGAAAAACTTGTTGGGGTAGAGTAATAAACAGCTCAGTCTTTATAATGAAACAGAAATGTACCTCCTTGAATACTCCTGTTAGAGGATCAGAAAAAGCAAAGCTGATAAACTGTCACAGATGCCAATTATGTTTTTAAACTTCAGTTTGAAGCAGATTTTTAAACTAGATTAGGTCAAGTTGTAACTTTACATATAATACCAATCTTGGACTCTTCTTAGATTTAATTTCTCATTTTATAATAATTCAAATTAGTTCATTTAGTTTATTAACTATCTTACTATGTTTTCGTAACTAGTTCAGGTTGTTTGTTAATGTACGTAAAATTCCGATTTCTGACTCTTCTTGAATTTCGTTACTCATTTTATAATTATTCAAGTTAGTTCATTTACTTAGACTAGTATTTTACTATGCTTTTGTAACTGGATTAGGTAAAAGTTTGTTATTGTACATAGAATACCTATTTTTAACTCTTCTTAAATTTCATTAATAGTTTTATATTATTCAAATTAGTTACTGATTTAGAGGGCTTTTAACTGTAAAACTGATCCCTTTTAGTATAATTCTAAGTGCTTAGTGAAGAAGCAAACACAGTCAATTACTATATATTGGTACTTATTATACCGTACATCATCTATTTATCAAACAGTGGAAGTCTGTTATAACAAGTATTCATAATGGCAAAAAATTTACTCGCTACAGCAGATTGTCGTTACATCCGATCTTTTCATAAAAGTCGGAGAAAACCCACACACACATTACAATCGGTATGTAACGGCAATCCATTTGTTCAAAACTTGCGTTTTTGCTAATTGCCATACTGCGGCCTACTCGTAAGTTATAATTCTAATTCCGAGACAATGTGAATGCGGATGTTCAAATTCGTTCTGTAGAACTGGAGTAGTATCACTCTGGTGGCTTCTGTGGCAAACATTTCAGTTTTCTTATTCAAACAGAGTCATCTAACGTAACTTAACCCCATATGTATCGTGAACACACATTTCAAGCATGAGTAGAGTAATGATAACATTTTTGCTATAAATTACTCGGGAATAGCCTTTCTGAAATTTAACCAGACCTGAGAAAATACAATGTAACCTCCTATTGCACGTTCCTCATTAAGGCGATTTCTCGGCTTAGTACGTCGTATCAAAGTCACGATTCACATCTTATTAAATCTATTTAAAATACATCATTTAGCGCATCACAAAATTTCATTATTACCACTCTCTATGATCACATTTTTCCCAGCCCTGAAATTGTTCTTTATCATCCGTTGTGAAAGGAAAATGATTTCCAACACAGATTAGAGCCCCCGCCACAGGAGGCAGGTCGGAGAAAGTTACTCAAAAACTGGAAATGGCCTTGAAATTTGGAACTTTAGAAAGTAAATTATAACTACGGGAGGCAAGCCATTTGCCTCAATCAAGTTCAGTTTTGCTCTCCAGTTTTCATTGATATTGCTGAATAACCCAGAAAGCCTGTTTGTGCTTTTATTTCACATTCCATTCAGAAGTTAGAAATGTATTCCATGTTGAGTGATGCAGTGAAGGGTATCAAATATTTGTCGCATGATAGACTACGTAAGGATTAGGAAGATAATCACGTGAAGTTGACTAGCGTAGTGCATATTTGTCTTGTGGTAGCCCTGTTATAGATAATAAAAAAGTCGTGAAATTGTTTATTAATGATGACAAATCCAGGAAATGGATGGCAATCTGCGTATGTTGAAACTCACACCGTTGAGTTTCGACTCGACTCAACTCGATCGAAGTGTTATCATATTCAGGATGATGGTCGTCATTTCTCTCGCACATGGCTGAGTTTAACAGCCAAATAATTCATGGTCGAAGAGTATGATTTGCAATGATGCGCTGATACTTTTACAGGGGCTCCCCTGCAAATGTTTTTATATTTGTTAATAGGTATTTTACACACCTTTCAATACATTGTTTTTATTTAATAAGCCCCAGTGGAAAAGTTTTTTTGATATTATCTCTCATTTTTCACACGTCTTTTAATACTCTCATCGCATCTTCAGAAACGGTAGATAGCCTATATCTTTCCCTGTGCCCGTACATACACGACGTATAACGCACGCGTGTCGGAAAAAAAACCATATTGTTTATACATTTATGTTGGATACTTTTAATTCATGTATTCAATAGTACGCCTTCTCGCTTAACGCATTATCTTTCCTTGTCCCCTGCAGAAACACCTAACAAGGTTTTACTAAATAAACTAACCTCCAAAATCGGTCATTCACTCTGCGCGTTTATCTTGAGGTGTATCACATTCTTGCTTAATTTCAGTACATGGTTTTAAAATTAAGTGATCATTTACTTCAGCCTTTATTTCTAACGAGTTAACTACTGCTATTGGCCATGTTATTTACGCATTTATTGTAAAAACACATTCTCTTTCATTTCTAATTGTGTGTAGAGAACACCAGTCGACGAGTATTACTAATCGACTCCGATATCGCCTTTGAGTTCAAATGTCGACGAGAGAGCTCGTTAGTGCACACAGTGAAAAATCTATACCAAAGATGATTGATCACATTCAATATAATAGCTGGAGCACATAAATATTGATAATGGAAAAAATTACATACGCTTAATCGCTCGCAATAACGGATGTATCAGGGATAGGGTTCTTGTTGTTACAAAAGGATAATACACAGTTTAATATAGGGATTTTCACGGGACAGAAAAAAGCTACATGTAATTAATCTCATAATAGAACCGTATTGAGGACAATATATTAAAATTATAAAATCCTTTTAATAACAACCACCTACTCAATACAATACATTACTCATTGAATTATAAAATAAGACACCTCATGATTATTTTATAATTCAATGAGTAATGTATTGTATTGAGTAGGTGGTTGTTATTAAAAGGATTTTATAATTTTAACACAGAAAAAAGCTGTCGTTATAACGGAGTTCTCGCTATATGCCGTTCTCGCTATAGCGGACTTCTGCTGTGTGTATTTTGTACATTTGCACATTAAATATTTCATGAAGCTCATATTTTATCGCTATGGCTCCATGGCTAAATGGTTAGCGTGCCGGCCATCGTCACAGGGGTCAAGGGTTTGATTCCCGGCAGGGTCAGGAATTTTAACCATAACTGGTTAATTTCGCTAGCACGGGGGCTGGATATATGCGTCGTCTTCATCATCATTTCATCCTCTTCATGACGCGCAGGTCGCCTACAGATGTCAAATCAAAAGACTTGCATCTGGCGAACCAAACTTGTCCTCGGACACTCCTGGCACTAAAAGCCATACACCATTTCATTTTTCTAAATCGTTATCAGAACGTTGAACAGTTTACTCAGTAAACTGAACTTAGCTATGAAGCGCGGCTCATATTTCACCATGCCATCATGAAACACTGCTTCTCTTGTAGTTCAAGATGGAAGTGTGCTGTGTGTCGACACATTGGCTTTTCTTGCAGTCCAAGACGGAAGTGTGCCGTGCGTCAACACACTGCTTCAAAGCAATTAGCTGTGCCATATCGAATGTTTCAAAACAGTCAGTAGTGTCACTTTACTCATCTCTATTTTACACGCCGGTAAATCTACCATCATTGAGACTGACATATTTGAGCACATTCAAATACAACTGGACTGAGCCAGGATCAAACCTGACAAACTGGGCTCAGAAGGTGAGCGCTTACCTGCCTGAGCTACTCATCCCAGCATGCAGTTATTATTTCTTTTACTCTAGATGGCATAAATTATGAAATAATATACGGTACCAAAAAAATTCTGAGAACAAATATATTGTAGAATACTTGTCTAGTCCTCCTTACTCTCTCTGGATAAGGTAGTGGTGGTAACTGTTTTAAAGAAGACATCTAGGCAAACATCCTCTCTTGATACTAATGGGAAGAGAAAAAGGAAGAGATCCATCTTAAAAAAATAAAGGTAGGGAAGAGCACTGACGGGTCTGATAATTAAATACTCCCTACTCCTCATAAATCATTCCTTACTGAGTGAGTTTGCTTCATGGTATGGGCCATATTAGATGTAAGCTTGCACTGGAAGATGTAGGGTTCGAACCCCACAGTTGGCAAACTATAAGATGGTCTTCCATGTTTTTCCATTTTCACACCCGGTAAATGTACCTTAATTAAAGCCTCTACCACTACCTCCCCAGTCCTAGACCTTTAATACCACACCATCTCTGAAAATCTTACAAGATTTACCATATTTACCCACATTACTTTCCCATCCTTAATTTTGAAATGGAAATTTTGAGGAAAATAAAAATTCACATACTTTTCCCCACCATAACTACATAAAAGTTGTCTGTCATCAGTATGTTTTTTAGCAGGTTTTTTTTTTCGTGCAAAATATGCAGTCACAGGAACATTAAGGCGACAGCTAGACAGGTGTTTTTAAACATAACATTCGTCCACTGAATAACCAAAAATGCACACAGCAGTGTGCAATATGCCAGGGCTAGACACTATTGCACAATATTGGAGTACAAAGCCGTCCTTGAGGTCACTGTACCAACAAATGGATCGTGGGCCATAATCTTTCAGTAAAGGACAAATGATGATGATGATGATATGATGATGATGATGATAGTTATTGTTTCCACATCGCACTAACTACTTCTAACGGTTTTCGGGGAAGCCAAAGTGCTGGGATTTTGTCCCGCAGGAGTTCTTTTATGTGCCAGTAAATCTACCTACACGAAACTGACATATTTGAATCCCTTCAAATACCACCAGACTGAGTCAGGATCGAACCTGCCAAGTTGGAGTCAGAAGGCCAGCACCTCAACCACCTGAACCACTCAGCCTGGCAGTAAAGGACACAACTTTTAGTGACTAAACGTACAGTAGGTAACATAATGTGCACACAATCAGGTTGATTGCCAATTACTCAATATAGTCACCACTTTCTTTACAGTTTCTGCTCACATCGTCATCTGACATCCAACAATGAAACAATCACTTTTTATGTTATGCTTAATTCCATCATGACATCTGAAAACATTCCATTTCCTCAAAAATGCACCACGGTCTTCTCTGAGGCCATATAACAAAGGTTAACTACGTTAGAAATATATTGTGTAGCTGACACATTTCAAAACCTGCGTTATTTAATGCACAGATAACTGCATTATTTAACACACAGTCTAGTTGGGGTGAGTAGAATAAAATGTTACATTTGTTTCTGTAAAAAAATAGCTTGAATGGCCAGTGATCAGCATGTATGCAGAGACTGATAACTGTAAGCAGCAACACTGCAGTAACGAGACCACTCGGCTCGGCAAGCTCCGGATAATTTTGGTCTAAGCACAGAGCACACATCTGCCAAGGAAGGTGTTAAGTCACCAAGCCCGAGGGAAGCCGCTCAGTGCGACGACCAAGATTACGATGGCTGGATGATGTAGAGGCGGACTTGAAAAGACTAGGAGTACGAAACTGGAGAAAGCTGGCCGCTTCGAGAGACGACTGAAGGAGACAAGTGATCAACAAGGCCCAGGTCCTTCAAGGACTGTAACGCCGGATAAGTAAGTAAGTAAGTAAGTAAGTAAGTAAGTAAGTAAGTAAGTACAGAGCACACATCAGAAGTATGCTAGTAGTAACTATGAAGAGCCATGTACTTTTTCTTGAAGTGCACTTATTCTATAAAATATACAGGTCTCTGTGCTAATTATGTTTACATAATATGTAACTGATTAGTGGTTAAAAATGGGCAAAAAAACAGAAGTTCCAGTGCACAGTTGAAATTAACAGTTTAGTTAACAGAAAATAACAACAATCATGCTGCACATGAGTTTTGAGTAAAGCCATCACATGTATGCTACCGGCATAAATAAAAAGGACAGTTGCAGTGTGCCAAGAAGACACCCTTATCATTTCAGTGACCAAAATCAGGCCAGTATGCAAAAGTTGAAAAAGAACTGTTAAAATATGTGACTGGATTAAGAAAAGACAGTTATTCAGTTTTGGACCAAATGATACAGTTAAAGGTGCTAGAGGTGCAGAGAAAAGTAATATATGAATCTCACAGTTTAAAGCAAGCAGAGAGTAGCTGTGTAGATTCATGAAGAGGAATGACCTTTCTCTTCAAAGGAGGACAACTGTATGCCATCTTTGCAAGCCTTAACACAGCAATTCTCCATGCAATCCTGTTTTCTGCTACACTCTTCACTTGCTGGTAGCTTCCTGCTACCCTCATGTTCTCACATAAAAAATGGGATAAAAATTAGAAGACATATGAGTGATGTTAAAAAGAGGTTGACTCTTTGAAGCCACAAAACTGGACAGCCTTGTAAATGCAAAAAAAGGGGAAATACATTGTTTTGGAGAAGTGGATGCAGAAAAACACAGGTACATATGAACACAATGAACCCGGTGGAATCCCACTATGAAATTAATATAATGTGCCATTCCATTGTCCTGATTGCCCAAACACAGAATTAAAAAGTCATCATTTGCCATGAATAATGTTAAACAGTTTGAATTTTAAACGACAGAAAAATACAAGTCAAATGATACAAGCAATTCGAATCATAGTGGCCGTGACCAAGTTAAAACGTACCATCAGAAATTGTTAGCATCAACAGAGAGAAACAAGAGAGAACTGATTTTGAATAAGACAGGCGTGAAGATCGGAAAAGTCAATCTCTAGCAGAAATAAGTTATTTTGAAACTAAAATAACAAATTTGTCGGTGGAAAACCATAGACATTTCAAGGATATATTTCCGTGCGTGTTATATTAAAAAAATGTAGACCAAATACGAAGAAGAAGAAGAAGAAGAAGATAAATATAATAGAATTCACCTTGCAAACTTATAGAAAAAAAGCAAAGGTTTCGTTCGGAAACACAGTTAAAACACGCAAGCATTTGAGATAAATTACCATTGAATTAGACGATCATAAGTCGTTACAGACATATTGGTAATCTGTGTAGAGCTTACGCATTGACGTTGTATTTGAGAATATAAACCAAAATAGTAATACAAGAAGGCTTTGCAACAAACAGGAAGATGTTGTTAATATTGTCTTTGAATGTATTTTTCATGAATGCGCAAGGAACCGGCGTGATGGTTCTTTAATCTTTAATCTTAATCTTAAATAAGTATTGATCAGGTGGATCTTTCTTTTCTTCTATGATGTATGGTTCTTTAAATCGAGCATGGGATTGGTGACTGAAGGACACCAGCCGACATCACCTGCAGATTCACAACTATTTTTTTATTTTTCAGCTTGTTGATATACTAAATTGCTTACGGCAACTTATTGGTTAAAAGAGGTACATGTTTCGTATACTATCAACATCTTCAGCCACATAACACTGTTTAGATGAAACATTCATATATTGACAAAATATCAATGTTTTAGAGGAAGTGTCCTTAAAATTAACATAAGATTGATAATATATGAATGTTTCATCTAAACAGTGTTATATGGCTGAAGATGTTGATAATATACGAAACATGTATCAATTTTAACGAATAAGTTGCCTTAAGCAATTTAGTGTATCGACAAGGTGGAAAATACAAAATATTTAGTTGTGAATCTGTTTAAGTGCGATACGGACCATGAAGCTGATTTTATGTAATCACCTGCAGATACGAGATCATTTCCTGTAATCCCAAATGACTAAGCCGATAACCAAGGGAGGACCAGTACAGCAGAGGATGTAGCAGAACGAACAGCAATCCCGGCAGCAGACAGACACGGAATAAGATAAGTTTCTCAATATGTTTCCAGATCATTTTATGTTTTTCTTTGTAGAAGGTAGCTGTCAAATGATTATTTTCGGAAGGAATAGGCCGTTATATCTTCATGATATGTTTCAATAACATGTATTTTCTATGCGAGTGATCCAATAGTGACGTATTAAGGAAGGTTATAGAAAGTCTTCAGTATGATTTAAATACATCCTAAGGTAGGAAAGTGAACATGTCAGTGAAGTGTTAGGTTAGCGATATTTCAGTTAATTTTGTAATAAACCATGCCAAGGTTAGGAAGTTTTGATGAGAATAAAGTGTGATACATGTTAATATCAAGTTGTAGGTTACCAAGTTCGTAAATATTGACCATTTATTGCCAATTATAAGTCAATACAGGTCAAATAAGAATATATATGGAGATGTAAGATGCATATTGCTAGAGATATGAGTTAGTTGTTGATCCAAGAAGTGATATTTTGGTTATATGAGAAATGAATTGATTTGTGCATTACATGGAATTAAATAAGTAACTGGCATATGGTGCAGTATAAATATATGAAGGAAATATGAGAAAGGGATTATGAAATGATGGAATAATGTTGTATAAAGGAAAGAATCGATGAATTATGATGAATGTGAAGACGTCTGAGGAAGGATTTTCATATGTGATTAAATAATGTATAGTTAAGTAATGCAAATGTGGATCAATGATAGACTGAGTGGTAGTAATGATGTTTAAGCATTGAATAATCCGTATCACGTGGTAAATGGCAACTTGGTAGTAAACTTGCGAGCTAATGACAGATATTGATCATCAAAAATAATTCCAATAACCCATGATCATCACTCATAGGGCAATTTCAAAGAGAATTACATATTATTTATATGGTTTAAACTGAATAAAGCTAATATAACAAGATGTTAATAGGATATACGATCTTAGTGTCTTCTTTATGGCAATCTATGACTAATGTGGATTTAGAAACTTCATCCATGGTATTCCTTGCTAACTTGTAATAAAACGATTGAATTTTATGAGGTGATAAACTATAATTGCAATCTGACAATGAAACTACTAGGACTATTTAGGGCAATTTCACCTATTTCCAGAGAAGATATTTCGAATATAATTGTTTATAATTAATTATTTTAAAAATATAGATATTATGGTAGGTAGCTATTGGAAGCTACATAATTGAAACTGATCTTATTCTGTGAACATCTAATTTGAGAAAACACATCAAAATAATCGTTCTTAATATCAAAAATATTTTATTTCCAGTGTCATGATAATTTAACATTTCAAACTTCAGTAGCTTAATTACAATGACAATGAAACTTTCTTATTGAAAACTTGTGATATTAAACTGTAGTATGGCGCTGTGTAGGTGATGAAGTTTTTGGATCCATTAATCTCCTTATTTACGAAGTGGGTCCATGGTCTTCATACTCCAGCTAGCAAAGACCTACGTGGCAACATTCAGTTGTGAACTTTTTATTACTTCTTCAACAGAAGTATGTAGACCATGGACCCACTTTGTAAACGACAAGATTAATGAATCCAAAAACTTCACGAATCCAAAAACTTCATCACCTACACAGCGCCATACTACAGTTTAATATCACAAGTTTTCAATAAGAAAGTTTCAATGTCTAAACTACTAAAGGACCATTTTAACCTTTTCTTCAAAATCTAAATCGAGTTGCTTTTAACCGAATTTCACTCGCACAATGATACTGCAACTCAAGATTCAACTTTAGCCATAGACCTTCTTATTATTATGTGGATATGGACTAGTCGTCTATTTTATAAAATATTTTAAATCACCAGTGTAATATCATACCAACATTATTCATTTCTTCGCAAACATTTTAAAACAAGCTTTAACTGTAAATTATCAATTAAGAACTCATAATAATTTCGCATTCTGTGAATGAAACTACTAGGACTATTTAGGGCAATTTCACCTATTTCCAGAGAAGATATTTCGAATATAATTGTTTATAATTAATTATTTTAAAAATATAGATATTATTACTTCTTCAACAGAAGAAGAAGAAGAACAGAGATTTCCAATTAAGGTTATATTTCGACCAAAACAATCAGGATCCTGATTTTTATCTTTTAGGTATGAGTGTAAAAAGGCTGATGATGCCCTTATAACGGGCGAAACATGTCCCTTCAAATTTTAGTATAATAAGATGTAAATCCTAACTTTAGGAACTCAATTGTATTGAATAGGTTGATCCTGATAAATTTTAGTAATATTTTTTAAACTGATGTACATTTCAATACGGACCAGACATGAAATTTGTAACATGTACTTCTCACCAACTGTCGGTATCGCCAATGTTCATGGATGAAGGAATTAGCATCCCAGGCAACTGTCACACTCCGCATAGCATCCATCATGTTCCACTTGTGAATTTCTCCTACCAGAACATTTCTAGACACTTCATGGAGAAAGTAACGCACCAGTAGCTATTTTCTGCACACTGCCTGCCATGTAATATTATGGCATTCTTTAAAATGCTGAAACCACCCATTTGAACACTGAAATTCCAGTCCCATCTTTAGCGCCAGTTCATTCGTATTTCCATTAATAACCTGCCATCAATGGGGATACTGTTCACTCGAATATGCCGAAACCACTCAGTTAATTCAGTTTCCAAATTGGAGTGTTTAGCTTCTCAAATGCAGATTTGCTTTGCAGTATTTACACCCTGCATTTCTTGAGCATCAATACCGTCAGGGATTTTAAAAGGCGTTGAAAGGTTGGACACACAAATTCCAAATTCTTTAGCTATTTCAGTTCTTTTGGGTTTTTTCGTTTTCATCCTTTGACGACCTCCCTAATAATTTTTATCTTCTGACTCAGTGTCCTGGAAGAATCCTTAACTATCCTGCAGCACAAAAACATACACATGTAACCTAACTAAAATACTGTAATTAACAGTAAACTAAAGAACAATATTGATAAAATATAATAACTATGAAGTGTGTAAATGTACACATGAACTTAGCAACTCTGAAGCACATTGTAGACACACTGAAGTGAAAGTGCAGAAAGCTACCTCTGCACATTCCGGAAGACAATTTTAAGTAATGGGACCGACACTGTTGTTCAAATAACAAATTATTGGTATTTTGAGTTAAACAATTTAAATAAGATGCAAAACTGAACCTCATGTTTCTGTGAATGAGAGATTCTTCGAATTAGGTGGGGATTTCCAATTATCGAGGTTCTACTTTACGTGACTTCATGTCTAGGATAGCATATAAACATGCCTGGTAAGAGGTGTACAGTTGCTGTGTGCAATAACAGCAGGGCGAAAAAGAGGAAATATCCCTCCAAAAGTCAGAACAAATACTTCAGTTTTACAAAAAATGAGGGACTAAGAAAGCGGATCCAAAGATGTAGGTGTGATTGAAAGTGGAACACGATTCATGCTGGGTGTGTTCCAAACATTTTTCTGATAGCGATTTTGAATGGGATCTAAAGGGAGAATTATTAGGGCTTCCTGCCAAAACATATGCTTAACAAAGCAAATTTGGATGTTTTGTGTAGCATTGAGCAAATGTCACATGATGAGAGTAGGGAAAAAAGAAGAGAGAGAAAGGGCTGACTAACTGTTAGAAGATTCAGAACATAACATGACTTCTGTATGTCTGAGGTTATACTTTGGCCCTGATTGTAAAAATAAAAAAATAAACCTAACGATGTCCATAAATTTAAATTAGAAGCAACAGAAAGCAAATTACCTCAAAGCCGTGTATCCATAGGTAATTTGCGTAAGGAGTTAATTTAATGCAGGAGGTTAAAACATACTGTTCAGAGCATCCACACAAAACTGGTGAATGATCTGAAAGGAATTTTTACTAAAAAGCAAATAAGAAATATTCACAAACCAGCAGAAAGTCTGAACTGGACGAATGAAGAAGACCAGTGACTTTCGGTTTAAGGTACCTAGGGAAGAAAACTTATATTAATATGAGTCAAAAACTGCATTACCCTCTGCCTAGACTTCCAACAATGAAAAAAGAAATGGGCTTCGAAAACTGACATGCGAAGTGGTAGTAGAATCCTGGAAGAAATTCTGCATATAATGAAGATAGCTGCCATCTTACATAAAAATCATGACAAAATTGCAGTCCTCCAGTTTGATGAAATGGACATCAAAAGTGCTTTTGAATAGGACTTGCTGAAGGATGAAATCACAGGCCCCAGCTGTGATGGTGAGAGGACTGTCGAAGAATTGGAAGCAAGTCATTTATCCTGATTTTGATAAAAAGGTAACAAAAGGCATACTAGAAAATTAGGTTTCTGTCTTTCATAAATAGGGTATGGAGTAATAGCGTGTGTCTGTAACATTAACGCAACAAATCAATGCGTATGGAAAGCATAAAGAAGCAATGAAACAAAAACATGGTTTTTGAACCCATGAAAGTCAGAAAAATTACACTTCTTCACAGATACCCTCTCTACTGTTGAAACTAATTAGGAACTGGTTTCTCGACACCGGCTTAGAATTTTTTAATGGTAAAGTTGGCTTGAAGGAACCTGTCAAAGCTCTGGCAAAGAATGACAGCCACATAATGAAAACATGCCACAACATCAATTTCATATATCTGAACTGTAGGGGCACTGAAAGGATGAATGTAAGAAAAGCTGCAAAATTAATATCACACAGTGTATTTACAGCAGGAGATGATGCAACTGTTGCTGAAAGCATGAGTGAATTCACTGAAACTGTTAATTGGTTCAATCTCATGTAGTCTTACAGTCCAGACATTTCTTCAGTCCCTAACAAAAATTAGCATGGTGTTCAGTTAAAACAACATGACGGAGCTTGATAGCTGCAGTTGCTTAAGTGCGACCAGTATCCAGTATTCAGGAGATAATGGGTTCGAGCCCTACTGTCGGCAGTCCTGGTTTTCTGTGGTTTCCATTTTCACACCAGGCAAATGCTGGACCTGTATCCTAATTAAGGCCACAGCTGCTTCCTTCCAACTTCTATCCCTTTCAGATCAAAAATTAGATGTATGGCTTTTCAGGCGTTTGCTCTATTAACCAGCATTTCGTCTTAGGTCTGACACTAGACTCGTCAGAGTGGGATGTGTCAGACCCTACCCACTGATGCTGGGGTGTATGCAGGTGAACTTATCAGAAGCCTATTTATGAGGCACAGTCTGATAACTGCATACGGGAGATAAAACTCCACAATGGAATTAATGCCCGCCTAGCAATTCCAAATGGAAATTCTAAATTCCCATGGAGGGAATTAAGATATTTTTCCACCAATAGAGCATATCAAAAATCAGATAAAAAATTAGATGTATGGCTTTTCAGGCGTTTGCATACACCCCAGCATCAGTGGGTAGTGTCCGACACATCCCACTCTGACGAGTCTAGTGTCAGACCTAAGACGAAATGCTGGTTAATAGAGCAAACGCCTGAAAAGCCATACATCTAATTTTTGATCTGATTTTTGATATGCTCTATTAGTGGAAAAATATCTAATTCCCTCCATGGGAATTTAGAATTTCCATTCTATCCCTTTCCTGTTCCATCGTCGCCATAAGACGTATTTATGTCAGTACAATGTAAGCAACTCGTAAAAAAAATATAAAAAATTAAAATACCTCCTTCAAGTATCTCATATCAGAAGCTCAGAATCTAGAAATGAAGTACATTTTAACCCACTGGCTGAACCAAGATTCACTCAATCATTTGTTTTCTCACATCCATTCTCAAGAAGGATAATATGACCTCTCTACCCTACTGAATGCACTTTATCATCTTCAAATGATTATTTTTTTATATACTGTAAGGCCAGTAAAATAGAAAAGTACAAGAACACACTAACAGAAACCAGTTACGAATATCCCCAGCAATACAAGGTAAGAACAAGAACAATTCCTCAACAATAAAAATCTTGGACCCTTCAAGCTACACCGACAAATATCTAACATCCGTATTATAGCACAATTAGTACTGACAGGAATTTCCCTTGCTAGGTCAAACCTTTTATCATCATCTCAACATCCAGTACTAGTTGACAACTGTTTTCAGTTTTCCTAGCCTTGTGTGAGATTGCTGGTAGAATTTGTAGAGCAACTTCAGTAATGAATCAAGTTCAACACAGCCCAAATATTTTACACAACTTAATAAACTTAATTGAAACCTATGTGCTATGCAGTGCAGAGATTCAATATGTTTGAACTTTCATCTATTGTTATGAATTAATCAATGCACCAAGCAGAGAAGCAGCACTATCTGTTCCAAAGCCACCTTTGACCCAGAAAACCATTCTGAAAAGAACATTTTTATAAGTTCCTTTTGAAGTGCTTCCATGTACCCAGATTCACTTCCACTTTCTAAAGGTGTGAGTGATAGGAAAATTCTGAAGTTCCTTACAAATCGCATAGAGAATTAGTTCTTCCACAGATCTACAGTCCGCTGACCCATCCAGCAGTAAACTACCACAACTTTTATCCTTCAGTTCAGAAAATGTCACTTCTTAGCATCTTGGCTATTTGACAAATAAATTCTGTATAAATTGTTCTATTGCCATACTCCTTTCCCAGTCCTGCTCCCAGTTTCTCAAGCAGTTCTGTAAGTCTGAAAAGATCTGTGAATGGCTTATTATTTCTTGAAATATAATATGCAATATTGAAAAACTTCTTCAAATTGTCTAGCATAATTCTGATCCATTTTCTTTACACACATGACCAGGGGTGTTGTTTCTGGAAACAACGCTGTATTACCAACTGCAACACAGTTTCTGTGTTGTAAAGATTTTGCCGTGTTTCTTAAAAGTTTCTCATTTAAATGGCATTGTAAAACCTCTTACTACTTTCGAAGACTGATCTGAAGAATTTGGAAACAAAACACAAGATTTACATTAAGCCATGCCTGTAGTTTTATCGAAAGCTAGTCAAGGCCGCTCATTACACTACTCTTCTTTTACCTGGTTGTAGGCCTACTACTGTACATTTACTACATTTCTCACTTCAGATTCAACTTCACTGAATTCCTGTGCAGATTATGGAAGAACCAGTAATATTTTCTGCATCTTTGTTGTCTTGCAATACCCACTTAATATGTATAGGAATTGCGAAGAAATTTGTCAACTTAGCCTGCTTTCATTAGCCATCAGACTCGGGATTCTTACTGCATTTTATGTTCGAAGGCTAGCACAATATTAAACGCCCACACAAACACAAGATTTATAAGATATTTAGACCAAAAACCTGCATTTATACAAACTTGAATAATAACAAAGGATATGCGTAGAACCACTAAAATATAACACAGTACCACAGTATCAACTACATGCAACTAAGAAGTAATTACTTCTTAATTCTTCCACCAAAGGCTGTGCTGTCATGACAAAAAATGGCCCAACTGAGTTACTTTTTACAATCTTTCTTCCATGTAATCAATACATAGTTTTACTTTCAAATAGTACTAGTTTCGACCATACATAGCAGCCATCCTCAGCTATTCATCATAAAAATTGGAGTTAAAAGGACATAGTGTCAATATAAGCAAAAGGGGTTAAAAACCTCCTGAGCTATTGTTGACAATGACAGCTGTGCTGGGTGCACCACGGTAACCTCGAACCCATTAACGCCCTTATGGACTGATACAACTTACTGCCGGGCTGAGTGGCTCAAACGGTTGAGGCGCTGGCCTTCTAACCCCAACTTGGCAGGTTCGATCCTGGCTCAGTCCGGTGGTATTTGAAGGTGCTCAAATACGACAGCCCCGTGTCGGTACATTTACTGGCACGTAAAAGAACTCCTGCGGGACTAAATTCCGGCACCTCGGCGTCTCCAAAGACCTTTAAAAAAGTAGTTAGTGGGACGTAAAACAAATAACATTATTATTATTACGATACAACTTACTTTAATAACATCGGGATATTCTTCACTTATTATAATCAAAAAAGATTGTTCCTTCCATTATACGGCCGTTGACATGCACATCAGCAACTAACCAGTTTTATTTGCGTCAAAACTGTGATAATCTCTTGTATAAATGTTACTGTTTTTTTAATATATATTTTACTACGATCTATGGTGGGACGACCAATAGACAATGGCATTTTAAGTCACCCTTATTTGACCCAAGTGCAGTTTTGAATGCACCTATACTGAAATCATTTTCAATTTTCATTAATCTTGTGATCTATTAGTTTTTATTCTGGAATCCCAAATCTACTTGACCATTATCACATGTCTAAAGTTTGGACTTTTAAATGTGTATCGTAGATTAGCGTATTTTCTGTGTTTGTATTTTTGTAGTTTTAACTCAGGAGATTTTTAACCCCTTTTGTTTTTATTGACACTATGTCCTTCTAATCCCAAATTTTATGATGAATAGCTGAGGATGGCCACTATAAAGTCGAAACTAGTACTATTTGAAAGTAAAACTATGTATTGATTAGGTGGAGGAATAAACTAAAGTTCGTAAAAAGTAAGTCATATCCAACAATACAAGTGTAACCATGAAATTTATTGCTTATAGGCCAACTGTGTTACATGAATAGACTCTCCACTATCTCTCTTGCTCAGTGATATACATCAATTGTCCCATGAAAAGAAAAAGTACATGTTCTCTTTAGTCACGTTTTAAGCTTGTTCAGTGACGTCACGTCATTCATTAGTCACAGGACTTTTGTTTCAGTGGTGACCTGGCACCTGGGATCTAACCTCCTCTGAATGAGGCCTATATTTCTTCATTAAGTAAATTCAGAATATTATACTAATGACAGCCATTCAGTGGAATGCTTATGAAAGAATAACAATAAGTGTATTTCCAACAGGATTCTGCAAATACATTATAACAACGTACATTCTAATATAGTGCATTAAAACTAACATTAGTAAGAGCAGGCTCCTCAAAGTTCTTTAAACATTACCTGCAGAACTGGTCGAACCAGCACTTCAAACTGGCATATTAAAACATGAATCTCCTTGTTCTTGATATGAACAAAATTAAATCCATGTTCTCCAATCATACAATCCCATGAGCGATGCCCACCACCACACGGCACCTTCACTAATATTCGCTGTTCCTTCTGACTCCAAATGACGAAATTCATCTATCAACAGCATCAAAGAAAAATTCAGTGTCAATAATACGCATTTTAAAAAAGTACAGTGAAATGCACCTTGCTTTAAGGTTACCCTGCAAACAATTGAAATGGTGTATTGTTTTTAGTGCTGGGAGTGTCCAAGGACAAGTTCAGCTTGCCAGGTGCAGGTCTTTTCAATTGACGCCCGTAGCGACCTGCACGTATGATGAAGACGATGCATACACCCAGACCCCATGCCAACGGAATTAACAAATTATGGTTAAAATTCTCGACACTGCCAGGAATCAAACCCGGGACCACTGGGATTAAAGGCCAGCAATGCTAACCATTTATCCAAGGAGCTGGTTACCTTACATTTTTAATATGTTTTATATACACAAACCAACCAAAAATGTTCCTAAAATCAATCATATTTTACCTAAATTTAATATTTACATTTACAATTTACAAACACCAAGGAGAGGTTTAGTAAACTTACAAGAGAAAGGTCAAGATAAAGAGGGTATTGGTAGAGACTACATCATAACATATAAATTTTCAAGGATGCAAGAACAGAGTCAAAAATGAATATATATAAATAAGAGTTTTTGTCTGTACATAGGTCAGAATGTTTAAGAATTGATATTTTCTATATATTACAAGATATTACAAGAATAGGAGGACACATTAAATTTTCCTTTGTAAAGTTTTCTATATATGTCAACCATGTCCACAATAAGAAGGAAATGTAAATGTTGAACTTTTATTGTGTGTCTGTCAGCATTTACACACATCACCCAATAACAGCTGAATAGAAGTTAATTAAAATCAGAATTTAAGATCCTCTTGAAAAATGCTATATAGAAGTCATAGAAAATGAAACTTCAGATTTTATCTACAGCACAAATTGACCCTACAATGAATAATACAGGACGTAGTTATGATTTTTTAATGTTTTATTTCATGTGTGTGTGTGTGTGTGTGTGTGTGTGTGTGTGTGCGTGTGTGTGTGTATGGTACTGTAGTAAAGTCCTAGTTCGTGAACTTTGGGCAATGGCAGAGTGGCCTAGTACGTGGTCCTGAGAATACAGATAACAGTTGCTATGGAAATGGTTTCTCAGAAATATTCTGAGTCATGACTTTATGGACAAACCGTAAATGTTGGCAGGTATGGTCATTACATGTAACTAATCTCATTATTAGACCCGTATTGAACTATGCTATGATATACTAACAATTTGTTGGTTGTTTTGATCCACCTTTTCAATACAAATTACAGTTTGTGTTGCTAAGTTGTAATGTTACAACACTAATTTACCGGGACATGTTTCGCTTTTATTTACAAGCATCATCAGCCTATACAATTGCCTCAAGGTTTGTCATATTGTATAGGCTGATGATGCTTGTGAATAAAAGCGAAACATGTCCCGGTAAATTAGTGTTGTAACATTACAACTTAGCAACACAAACTGTAATTTGTATTGAAAAGGTGGATCAAAACAACCAACAAATTGTTAGTATATCAAGGTATGGTCATGGTATTAATTTTACGTCCCTCTAAAATGGGACCTCGGATGTGGTGTTGTAGCCTTATATGTTAACAATGAGGAACATTGTTTTCAGGATACATAGCCTACCTGCTTACCATCATGATTAATTGCAAAAGAAAACTTTTCCCACGCATCAGTTTTGAAGCCTACTGGATTTCTTAAACTGTATTCCTGGCTTACAAGTTTATCCTTCACTACCTCTTCAGTTCCCTGTTCCATGCTGACTAGGCAACTGTCGCTGCTGCTTGCTCGTGACGAGCATCACTCAGTCCTAGTTTACTGGCAGGCGAAAAGGTCTCACACACTCCCTCCATCTAGTGGTGTACCAGCCAACAAACTGATCCCTTGTTCACGCTCAAGCAAAACGTGACAATGCAGGGCTCCAATTTACGTGCATTAGTTATTTGAAAGGTGTGCCAAAGTATAAGACTTCTCCTGTAAGAGAATACCTTATACTTTTTATGTTTCCATTCACAATGTGAGAAAAACAAGTACTTTGCATATTTACAAACACCGAAAGAGATCGAAGAATATACAGAAGTGTATAAAAAGAGAACAAATTCTATCTCCGAGTACAGTAACAAATACCAAGTCTTATATCCTTAGTGAGCAAATAGTGAATTTTGAAAAATCCTCTCTAAGATGAAAAAAATCAACTGTAAAACACGGTACAGTGTGGGAATGCATATCACCCAAGGATTACAGGGCAAGCTAGGAAAAATATTTTAAAATTGCCTTCTAAGAGCACACTCTTCAGGTATTTGAGCAATACTTCATGGGACACAGGAGTTACGAACTTGGTGAAAGAGAGATTAACCCTAGTATGTTTTGTAGGGTTAAAACTGATGATGATGATGATAATGCTTGTTGTTTAAAGGGGCCTAACATCTAGGTCATTGGCCCCTAATGGTAGAAAATGAGACAAAATGTAATGACAATTTAAAAATCCATTATCCTCCACTGACCAGAATTCAAAAACGTGAGGACGAAGAATGAATGGATGAATATGAAGTTAAAACAATCAGTGGAGTCGACCCGCAAACCCCACATTCCCAGAAACTAGCGTTAAACAATAGTATTACTGACCAAGGGACTGCTTCTAAAGCACAATACTGCAGCGATGATGCTTGTAGTCAAAACGGTTCCAAAATCCAGGTCATCGGCCCCTCATAATGGTACTTATCACTAGGAAAGTAGAAACATGTTATCTGTCGTGTTGTGGTACTAATCAAAATTAGCGTAGACTCGCGGTATTCCACACATTATGGTACTACTCACAGGTAACACAGACCTATGGTGTTTTGCACATTGTGGCACTATTTACAGGCAACACAAACCTATACAGGCAACACAAACCTATGGTGTTCCTCACATAAGTGGAATAACCACAGGGACCCGCACTATCCCATGGTATTCCTCACATAGTGGGTACTAAGCAAAGGCAAAGCAGAACCATGGTGTCGCTCATATAGGAGTAGGAATCACAGGTACTGTAAAATGCATCCTGAGCCACAGGCTGTCGCTACTAATCACAAATCTATTTTGTACCTAACAAAGTGGTACTACGCACAAGTAAAAGCTACCCATGGTGTTCCCTATGTGATGGTACTAAGTACAAGTAGTCTCATGGTTCTAACTTGATCATTCCTTGGTCGCCTCTTTTAGTCACCTCTTACGACAGGTGTATTCTTCGTCTGTATCCCCCACCCACACAGGGTTGTGTGTTTGGTCCGCAAGTCCGCTGACAAGCCAGTTAGGATGCCCCTATCCGTCACCTGGGACACGTCAAGTAGGAGTATCACCTCTCCCCCTGCTACGCCAGCGTAATAGGTTCATAGTAGGCTTAAAGCAGCAGTGTTTTTGTAAACATTCTTCGATCTCTTTATGAAGGAGCATGCACACAAGAAATGGGCAAAGCGACACTGCTGACTGTTTTGAAACAATCGACACGGCACAGCGAATTGCTTCAAAGCAGTGGGTCAACGCACAGCGTACTTCCATCTCAGACTGCAAGAGAAACAGCGTTCCTATACGTAACACCTGGAGAGTGTCACATGATGGCATGGTGAAGCATTGTGTCGACACATGGCGCACTTCCGTCTCGGGTTACAACAGAGACAGTGTTTTCCGATGGCGTGGTGAAGCAGTGTGTCGACACACGGCGCACTTCTGTCTTGGACTACAAGAGAAGCAGTGTTTCACGATGGTGTCGTAAAATATGAATCACACTTCATAGCTATGTTCAGTTCACCGAATAAAATGTTGCACATTTTGTTAATGATAAAATATGAGGTTCATGAAATTTTTTTTTTTTTCCAATCTGCTTTACCTCACACCAACACAGATAGGTCATATGGCGATGATGGTATAGGAAAGGGCTAGGAGTGGGAAGGAAGCAGCCATGGCATTAACTGAGGTACAGCCCTATCATTTGCCTGGTGTGAAAATGGGAAACCACGGAAAAACATCTTCTGGGCTGATGACAGTGGTGTTCAAACCCACTATCTCCCGAATGCAATTGAAATATTTAATGAGCAAATGTACAAAATACAGTATGTAATAGGATTTATTCTACCCTTCTTCCATTAACATTTTCGATATGGTGTTTTGCCTTTGAAATTCGTGTCTCTTGGTAATTATTTTCCTTTATTCTTTCTTCATTTACCTTCTCCGTGCCTTTCTGTCACTTTTATTTCTGAATTTACTTCTCCTCTGTTCTTTGAGCACTGCTTCCTGTCAGGTGCTGCCACTTGTCGGCAGCAGGACAAACTTCTGATTTGTTCTAGCCAATAAGAGCACGGCATGTTGACTTAGCTTGGAGCTTGTGCCTAGCAAGCAGATTGTCAGCCATTATGAGTCAAGTCGTAATGGACCAACGTTGTGTGGTGTATAAGCTTCTCAGGGAAGCCTTCCCTGACGATATGGGTCCTGGATGAAAAGTTTTAAGTAGTGTGTGATCACCCTAAACTGTTCCAGCCGTTGTCGTCCTCGTTATTTCTACTACATTATCTACATGTAGTTACTTATTTTTTTTTTTCCAAGACCAACGCTTTCATAGTGTAGTGCAGTGATTATTATTTTACACAACCTTGGATTATTTAAACTGACTTCAAGATCCGTAAGTTCATGTTCTGTATTATAATCCTGGCCTACTCGTCATGTTACTCTGAAAATATCTTCTTGGATAACGACATCAGTTTGCACGTTGTTACATTACCTGGCTTACTTCATTTAACATTTCTGAAAATCACATCTCGCGTGTATTCCTGTTCCTAAGCAAGTAATTTTTCTATTTTAAATTGAAAAATAGTTGGGCTTCTTATGTTTTTCTGGGTTTGAGTAAGTCTTACCAATTATGTTTTATTGCTATTGTTATTTGTCAAACAGCTTCCCTGTCTATGGGGTTTATTTTATTACGTTATTAATGTTATTATGGTGTGGTGTTGTACCATTGGGCAAAAGGTTCATTGCTGAAAGGTTGTGTTAAAGGCAGTTTAAGTACCACTGGAGCTTCCGCACGTAATTAAAAAAAAAATTGAATCCCATTTAATTATGTTTTATTCTGTTGCCCCTTTTCATCTTATTTTAATTAACCTTGTGATTCTTCTCATGTAATAGGATCTGCTAGATTGTCTATTGTTTTGGTATGTGGAGTTTACCACATTGTCATGCAATGTTCCGGAGTTCATGGTTGTTCTGGGGTTATCATGGTGATGACATTAATAAATGATATAACAAGCGGGCATGGTTGAATTCTACATGAGACTCCTATATTTTTGGGGCATCCCATGTTGGTACATATTCTTCTGGGATAAGTTTGAGTATTTTTTCACTTTTCTGCATGCTGATATTTTCTACGTTTATTCGTGTACTAAATGTATCTGAATGAACATTTAATCTTGTGGGTGATGATGAAATGATTCTTGCAGAAGCTCAGTGGAATGTCTTTGGTACTATCAAACTTATAAAGCACTAAATAGTCACTGACTCTTTTATGTAAAACTTCTGTTTTTAAAAAAGAAGGGGTTGATGTATTACTTATACATATTTTAGGGCAGTCTTCTATGTCAGTTTTATTGTTTTACTATCATTTTATTTTTCTGCATCGGCCGACTGAGTTCTAATTAGCACTTTAATCTCTAAAGTTGTTTATCATCTTTTCTATTTTTAGTCGGTTACAATTATTTCATTCTTCCTTGATATTTTAAGAGGCGACGATATGTAAATTTAAAATTTCTAATTTGTTCTGGAATATGTTTGAGTATTTTTCCTTTACTTTTGTACGTGCTGATACTTTCTACATTTATTCGTGTACTAAATGTACCTGATTGCACATGTAATCTTGTGGGTGCAGATGAGGATGAAGTTGACAAGTTTTATGAAGCATTGAGTGACATCGTAGTCAGGGTCAATGACAAGGAGAGGATAGTGGTAATGGGTGATTTCAATGCGAGAGTTGGAAATAGAACTGAAGGATACGAAAGGGTGGTTGGTAAATGTGAGGAAGATATGGAAGCTAATGGGAACGGGAAGCATTTGCTGGACTTCTGTGCTAGTATGGGTTTAGCAGTTACGAATACATTCTTCAAGCATAAGGCTATTCACTGCTCAACATGGGAGGCTAGGGGTACCAAATGCATAACAGACTATATCTTAACCGACTCGAATTCAGAAAGTCTGTTAGGAATGTACGGGATTTCCAGGGATTTTTCGATGATACAGACCACTATCTGATCTGTAGTGAACTGAGTATCTCTAGGCCTAGGATAGAGAAAGTGAAGTCTGTCTGGAAACGAATAAGGGTAGAAAATCTCCAGGACGAGGAAATTAGACAGAAGTACAAGGATATAATCAGTGAGAAGTTTTGAACAGCGGACGGTAAGCAGGTTCAGAATATAGAAAGAAAATGGGTGGCAAACAGAGATGCTGTAGTAGAAACCGCAAGGGAATGCCTAGGAACAACTGTGTGTCAAGGTGGGAAAAAAGCAAACATCTTGGTGGGATGATGAAGTGAGAGCAGCTTGTAAACGTAAAAAGAAGGCTTATCAGAAATGGCTCCAAACAAGGGCCGATGCAGACACGGAATTGTACGTAGATGAAAGAAACAGAGCAAAACAAATAGATTCTGAATCCAAAAAGAAGTCGGGGGAAGTTTTGGTAATAACCTGGAAAGGCTACGTCAAGCAGCAGGGAAACCTTTCTGGACAGTAATAAAGAATCTTATGAAAGAAGGCAAAAAGGAAATTAACAGTGTTTTGGGTAATTCAGGTGAACTCATAACAGATCCCAGGAAATCAGTAATCAACGTAAAAGAAAACCTTCCTGGTGGTGTCGCAAACAACCAAGCTCATGGGGAGGAAGAAAATGGTGTTGAAATTATGCTTGAGGAAGTGGAAAGGATGGTAAAAAAAACTCCATTATCATAAAGCAGCAGGAACAGATGAAATTAGACCTGGAATGGCGAAGTATAGTGGGAAGGCAGGGATGGATATATATATATATATATAGCACCCATAAGACAAATAGCCAGGTGTATAAATTAATTAAATTATCCAGTTCTACATGTGAACACTGCAGATGGGAAAATCAGTGCAGATATTTAACAAGTTTGCAACAAAGATACCTCACAGGGAGAAGATATATCCCCTCAACTTGCTTAAAAGCACGTCCCAGGAAGTCCTGGACTAATAGCCCTCACCAATAAAGTTTTATGAGCCGACTATGCGAAATCTCTCAGCCGAACTTTCCCAGGAGAAAGGGGACATTGGAATTTGCCACACCTTAATGAGAGACAGAGACAGCCCATGCGACAGAGTTATACCTGATACCCCTATATGAAAATGGTTTGGTCCTTCTTCAAGTACAGCTGTAGACAGTTTTCGGCCAATCCGAAAATTGCAAAATTAAGCCGCCCTGCCGCAGCAGAAATATTATTTAGTCGTTTGTGATCGGGAGGTGAGAATTAATGAAAATATACTGTGCTCTAGTCTTGGACTAAATTTTAAGGAATTGTTTGTGCAGTTATGTGATAAATATATATATATATATATATAAAATAAGAGTTTTGTCTGTACATTGCTCAGAATTTGAAAATAATGGTATTTCTGTATCGGTCATGTCCACGGTAACAAGAAATGCACTTTTTTCTTTTCTGTAATTTCTGTCTGTCTGTCTGTCTGTCCGTCCGTATGTATGTACACGCATCAATAGAAAACGGCTAAAGAGAATTTAATGAAAATCGGTATGCAAAGTCGAGGAATAAGTCGCTACAATCTAAGCCATAAATAATTTTATTCGCTCTGATAGAAATGGTAGTTTAGGGGAAGGCCTAAAATTTAATTTTCAAATATTTATGTTATTAGTGGTCCTATCTTATTAAAAATTGGTAGGCGAAGTCAGCGAATAAGTCGCTCAAATCTAAGCTATGAATAATTTTATTCACGCTGAGTGAAATGGTAGTTCAGGGTACGTTATTAGTGGTCCTATCTCATTGAAAACTGGTATACGAAGTAAGAGAAAAAGTCGCTACAATCTAGGCTATAAATCATTCACGCTGAATGAAATGGTAGTTTAGGGGAAGGCATAAAATTTAATTCTGAAATATTTATATTATTAGTGGTGGTATCGATAAATACTACACAACCAAAGTTATATAGAATAAATTTCTGACCATTTATGTCTTATACATTTTTACCGTACCGGCTATGATAACACAGATATTCATGAATTTGTATTTTGGTTGCTGAGTCCATATCGACGCAGAGCCACGAGAAAATGTGTTAACAGGTTTTAATGAAAATCAGTATATAGAGTCTGGGAATAAGAAACTACAGTCTAAGATATAAACAATTTTTGTCACCCTGGAAAATTGTAGTTTAGGGAAAGGCGCCTAAAATTTAATTTTTAAATACCTATGTATTTGGTCCTATCGAAAAGTACTACATAACAAAAATGACAGAGAATACAATTTCCAATATTTTGTGTCTTATTCAGTTTTACCGTACCAACTATGATAAGTGTGGTATTTCAGAGTCGGAAGAAAACTAAATGTGAAGGCCTACAATATCAAAAGCGCATAACATTGATCAACAATAACATTACATTGACCATTGTTTGTTGTGATGTTATTTGTCTCTTATGCTGCCTCTCAACTTCGATAGATGGGATTACTGCTATGTGCCGAGAATAATAGCCTGACTGAATATTGGCGGGAAATAGCTGGGGAGTCAGAAAAACTTTCTTCTTTAGCATGCCATTCCTCTGGTTCATACATTTTCTGATACCGTACTGCTGGTACCTACCAAACTGCTTCATCATAGTATTCCAGTTATTCGATCCCTATTCTGACGCGCTGTTTAGAATGAGCAGTGTAGATACTTACGGTAGAGGCTGACTTAGTAGTCATAGTGGTAGTATGGCCTGGTCTAGAATAACACTCTTTACCTATTCCAAATTATAGCATCATAATTCACTAAATAACTCAAAATTCAACCGTGAAAAGAGCTGTTTCTTAAGAAAAGCTTCTTCTTCTTCACTTTTATTAAATTCTACATTCATTTTATTCCAAACTATCAGTGAAGAGGGGGTTTCTCTTCTGGCTTGAAGGGAAAATTTGCCTGCAAGCCAGATAGATTTTTCCGCTGCCAGTGTAATGAATTGATATTTTCCGACTTATCGGGTACTCCTAGGAAACAGATTAGTAAAAGGGCATAGTTTTTTCCTGGGGAGTCTCCACTATTCGACCCTCTCCCCGCCGAGAAAAGAAGAAGAGTGTTCACGAATCACGGCTGTCTGAGACTTGGTCATTCCAGCTCTGGAACTTTGGACTGTTAGATTGGCAGTGTATTTCTGTTCGTTAAAAGTGAGAAACTATGTGGTGTTTCATTTGATCGAGTATTTCATATGAAAGCATTGCTTTTAATCGCGCCATTCCTACTGACGTCATTATAATGTATATTATTTCAGGGTTATAAATTTCATGCTGTTGGTCCGTATTGAACTGAGAATAACATTGAATAACAACACAGTAAAGGTTTCCACCTATTCAATACAAAATGTATTCACAATATTTTAAAATTACATGGAACTAGTTTCAACCCATCTAAGGGGTCATCATCAGCCACATCAAAGCAAATCCTAAGAACATGTTAATTTTAACAGTAAGATTATTATGGAATAACAAGTGAATGTGGTAAATGAAAAGAGATGTTAGTATGGGACAGGTGAGTAATGGCTAATAAATATACAAGGAATATACATAAGAGGTTTGGAAACAAAGTATAAAAGGGGGCTTAGTTTTGTAAAAAATAATATAATCATGGAAAACAGTAAGTGAAATGACACATATAAAATTATATATGGCTTAGGAAGAGTGGAGGTGGTTTAGGAGGGGAAGAGGGCTTAAGGAGGGGCTGAAGGGTGCGGGAGAAAGGGTAATTGTCTCGGAAAAGTACCTTTGATTAAATTTAGGATTGAGTTTTGGTTGGCTGCATTATTGTTTCTGAGGAAAGTGATAAATAGATCGAAGAGTATGTTGGGTTTCTCTGAGATTTCATTGAGATTGTGACTGGCATTAAAGTATTGGTCTAGGTGTATGTAGTAATTTGCCATTATGTCGAGTAAAGGGCCCTTGTTTGCTAATACGAGGATGTCCATATCTTGTTCGATATTGGTGAAATTATGGTTATAATCTTGCATGTAATGGCCGATGGCTGAAAACTTGTTGTATTTTATTGCGTTAGTGTGCTCGTGGTATCTGATATTGAAGTTTCTACCGGTTAGCCCGATGTAGGTTTTTCCACAGGTGTTACATTTGATCTTATAAACTCCTGATTTTAAAAAACTGCTGGTCCTGTTTAAGACTTAAACAGTATTGATCCTCATATCAAATTCACACTAGAATCCGAATCAAATCTAAAAATCAACTTTCTAGATTTAACCATCACTAGAAACTCAGATTCTTTCAGTTATAAAATATTCAGAAAACCCACTCAAACAGCCTCCACCATTCGCCAAGATTCAGTGCACCACCAGACCCACAAACGAGCCACATATATCAGCCTAGTTCACCGAGCCTTCAACATACCTATGTCCAAGAAAGATCTAAAAAACGAACTCAACACAATCCGCGGAATTGCAAAATTCAATGGCTTCAGCAACCATTTTATAGAAAGGATAATCAATAAACATAAATATCGCCCAAAAACTACCCTCAAAAAAGAAACAACTAAACCTCTAACATTTTCCACCTTCACGTTCAACAATGAAATCTACAAGTTAACCAATATCTTTAAGAAACAAGGCGTTAAAATAGCCTTCAAAACTAACTATAAGAACATGAACATTTTACACAATACTTCACACATCAACAGGACCAGCAGTTTTTTAAAATCAGGAGTTTATAAGATCAAATTTAACACCTGTGGAAAAACCTACATCGGGCTAACCGGTAGAAACTTCAATATCAGATACCACGAGCACACTAACGCAATAAAATACAACAAGTTTTCAGCCATCGGCCAACACATGCAAGATTATAACCATAATTTCACCAATATCGAACAAGACATGGACATCCTCGTATTAGCAAACAAGGGCCCTTTACTCGACATAATGGCAAATTACTACATACACCTAGACCAATACTTTAATGCCAGTCACAATCTCAATGAAATCTCAGAGAAACCCAACATACTCTTCGATCTATTTATCACTTTCCTCAGAAACAATAATGCAGCCAACCAAAACTCAATCCTAAATTTAATCAAAGGTACTTTTCCGAGACAATTACCCTTTCTCCCGCACCCTTCAGCCCCTCCTTAAGCCCTCTTCCCCTCCTAAACCACCTCCACTCTTCCTAAGCCATATATAATTTTATATGTGTCATTTCACTTACTGTTTTCATGATTATATAATTTTTTACAAAACTAAGCCCCCTTTTATACTTTGTTTCCAAACCTCTTATGTATATTCCTTGTATATTTATTAGCTATTACTCACCTGTCCCATACTAACATCTCTTTTCATTTACCACATTCACTTGTTATTCCATAATAATCTTACTGTTAAAATTAACATGTTCTTAGGATTTGCTTTGATGTGGCTGATGATGACCCCTTAGATGGGTCAAAACTAGTTCCATGTAATTTTAAAATATTGTGAATATATTTTGTATTGAATAGGTGGAAACCTTTACTGTGTTGTTACTCAATGTTATATTATTTCAGTTTGGAAAACCACTAAGACAGCCTTTCTGAGAATGTAAAAAGGCAGGTGGAGAGTTAGTGTCTACAATTATAATGAAAACTCTCCAACCTGATTGTGACTGATGGTATGCAAGCGGGTCTATCATTACAGTGAAAATTCCCTAACTCAGGCTTCATATGAGAAAAGATGTTTGGTGACTTCCCGATCGCGTTTCTAGGGTAACGTTAAGAGCTATGCAATTTAAGACTATCTTGCTCACAACGTGTACACTAGAATTTTGTATGCAATGCAGAATTCCGTGGCGAAGCACGGGTACATCAGCTAGTTATTTTATAATTATTGAATTATCGGCATTTACGTCGTAATTTTGTGAAGAATGGATTCGCCCCCAAGACCGAGGTTCATGGCAGGAAAAGCACCATTACTCATCAGTGAAATAATCCTAGTGATGCTTCGCAATCTGTGAGAAAATGAATGACCATTTCTTATATTTTGGTGCAATGTTAAGACCACACCTATTTTTGAAGTCACTAGAGTTGTTTCAGTGATTAATTAAGCTGCGGACACTCGGAAAATTGACGGCAGAGTATGATATCACTACGCCACCCCCACCCCAAGAGTCACTCCAGACGCGTGGTTTCCAGAAATTACAAAACGAACGGTGGAGTCATACTGAACATTCAGTCTTAGTTTAAATTTCTAAGAGTTCAGTCAATCTTCCAGCGAGAAGTTGCGGGCCGCAGAAAGCGAAGTTTAAGTGTATTTAAAACGACCGCTGTAGGTGCAGACGCCGCAAATATTACGGTGAGTTATTAATGTGAGATGGAAATCTTAGAGAACTATTTAGATGCTACGATCTAGTGTAGGTCATGAACTGTTGGGACACATAGAACGATCACAACGTCGCAGAGACACCAGTGTTATTTCTCGGCAATAGACATTCAGTTGCTAATTTCACGGCACACCTAGATGAACTTTACTGTGTTACAGGGTGATAGCAGTCAAAACATTGATATTCGCATCAAACTATAAGCTCACATGCAGATTTTATGTTAGGAGTTGCAAATTTATAAATATCGCAACAAGTAAAAATTATATCAGAAAATTCACAAACTGAGGACAAACTAAGCATGGGGTTGTGTAATCAGTAATGTCCCTGAGCTAAACGACGTTTCATTAAAGACAATGTCAGCCGTGACAATGGAGTGACAAGTCGGTTGACCACTTTGTAAATAACGGGAGACAGGCAGGCCAACACGTATCCTTTCTGTTTCGGTAGCAGGTGAATGACAATGACAGTTAATCCACTACACAAACAAGGGATTGGAAGGGCAGGTAGCAGGCAGCACGGAAGATACACCTCGAGTAGAGAATTCCTGGTTAAATAGAAATATTAAATATTTAAATCTTTAAACATTTAAAATATTTAATTAAACATCTAAATCTCTACATCTCTTATTTACTTGTATTGAATAGGTTGAACTACCATATTTATTATTTCAATTTAACTGTGATACTTTTCAATACGGAACATTGAAAATTTTTATCTTTAAATAGAGAATTCCTGTCGTTCTGAGTGCATACGGAAGACCAGCTTTATGTGTATTAATTCTGTTCATGTTACATAAATTGTGTCTTAGTTTAAGCTTGAAGAATGCGTGTGATTTAACCTACCTACGAGTGCTCTATAATTAAAAATGGATCCAGTTTGCGAGCGTAATGTATTGTGTAATATAACCACCATGTCCACAATGGATTAATTTGATGTGAAGCGGGGACTGAGAGAATGCAGCCCACGATCAGACAAGGTAAAGAGCATGTTGTATTTATACCTAATGTAATTAAAATGATGTGAATAACGCGTAGTCCGGTTAGGTTAAGTTTCCATAGTTTTTAATGTGAGAATTCGCGTACCTGATATTGATAAGAATCATACTAACATCAGTTTTATAATCATAACCTATGATCGAGTTTGGAATAGTCAGATTCAACGATTGGAATGTGAATGTTCTGAGCTCGACTAGCCAATTATATAATATCAAGTTGTGCGTGCGTTAATGTAAAATTTTCATTGTGTGGTTACAAATTTTTTATATGCATGTTTTCTGTATGTAATAATAATTGTCATATGTATGATGGAGTGCTATAATAATAATAATAATAATAATAATAATAATAATAATAATAATAATAATAATAATAATAATAATAATAATAATAATCAAGAGAAGCAAAAAGCATGCCTGGTGGAATGGTACCTGCGAATTAGTCCTCCAAGAAAGACTCAATGCATGGAAACAGTACTACTCTACGAAATCAGAAAATGATTGGGAAACCTACAAAACATGTGCCCAAGCAGCTAGGGTGTTCAGAACTGAGAAACGTAAATACGAAAAATCTCTCATTGAAAAGATAGAACAAAACCTTAGGAAGAATGAAAGCAGAGAGTACTACAGAGCCTTCAAACGCAAACTCACTGGCTATAAACCACCATCTCTATGCTTTGAGCGAAAGGACAGCACACTGGCGACATCAAATGAAGAAAATTGCAGCATTCTGGCATTTTACTTCAAGAATTTACTTAATTGCTCTAAACCGCAAAGCGCCATTGAGACCAAGGAACCCTTACTCAGGTACCCGGATTCCAGACCACCCGACAGAGATGAAATCAAGCGCCACATTGCCCGTCTCAAAAATAACAAAGCGCCGGATGAAGACTCAGTAGTAGCAGAACTATGGAAATATGCCCCAGAGGAATCACTTGATATCTTGCAAAAGCAAATAGAAGAAATTTCGAACAAGGAGACCCTACCCGAAGATTGGAAAATAGCTTTGATCCATCCACTACACAAAAAAGGCAGCATGAAGAACATCAACAACTACAGAGGAATATCTTTGCTACCCGTGACTTACAAAATTCTATCACTTGCCATCCTGGAGCGTTTGGAAGCACAAGTCGAACATCAAATAGGTGAATACCAAGGAGGGTTCAGAAAAAGTCGCTCAACAGCTGAACAGATCCAAAATCTAAAAGCGATCATCAGATATTGTACATTAAGGTCCAAGCAGTATGTGTCTGTCTTTGTGGACTTTAAGAAAGCGTACGACTCCATTGACCGGGAAGTCCTGCTAAACATCTTAAATGAATTTGGAGTTGATTTGAAACTGCTGGCATTAATTAGTGCCACCCTGACCGATACAAAATCCAAGGTGAAGTTCCACGGATGTCTCTCGCATTCCTTTGACATCAAAACAGGAGTCCGACAAGGTGATGGGCTATCCCCGATACTCTTCAACTGTGTTCTTTTTTTTTTTTTTTGCTAGGGGCTTTACGTCGCACCGACACAGATAGGTCTTATGGCGACGATGGGATAGGAATGGCCTAGGAGTTGGAAGGAAGCGGCCGTGGCCTTAATTTAGGTACAGCCCCAGCATTTGCCTGGTGTGAAAATGGGAAACCACGGAAAACCATCTTCAGGGCTGCCGACAGTGGGATTCGAACCCCCTATCTCCCGGATGCAACTGTGTTCTTGAAAAGATCATCAGAACCTGGTGGGTGAGATTACAGGAAACCAACTACAGTCCATTGAGAATAGGAACGAAATCCAAGGGGATCGCAACAGACTGCTTAGCATTTGCCGATGATATTGCTGTTCTCTCAAACGACATAGAAACCGCTAGAGCTCAAGTTGAAATTTTAAAGGAAATTGCCGAACAAACTGGTTTGCAGATATCGTTTGAGAAAACAGAAGTAATGACTAACATCAAAGAGGCTCCACCAAAACTGCATACAAAATACGGGGACATCACCCGAGTAGACAAATTCAAATACCTGGGTGAGATCATCATGAAAAATGGACTGGACAAAGAAGCACTTCAGGAGTGAGTACACAAACTGGAAATAGCCTACCAAACATCCCGCACAATCTACAACAAAAATGCCTTTCCCAAAACACCAAGATACGTCACTATGAAACAGTTCTGAAGCCAGTAGTTCTATATGCAGCCGAAACTCTGTCTCTAAATGCCAACAAAGGACTCCTTGAAGAACTGGAGAAAAGAGAACACAAAATTGTGAGAGGAATCTTGGGATCAAAGTAAAAATGGAATCCATCAAAAGAGATCCAACAAGGAAGTCTACAGCAAAATAGAGAAAATTACCAACACAATCAGAAAAGGATGGGCACGATTTTACGGTCATCTGAAAAGAATGGACGGAAGAAAGTTAACTAAAGGAATCTTTCACTTTTTGATTCAAACCCCAAAACCACAATTCCCTGGTTCAGAAATACCAAAGAAGACCTGCAAATGCTACATGTCTAAGCTGAAGACGCCCTTAACAGAGATCTCTTCCGCAAGAAAATATTGACGAACGGGCTAAACCGAGACGAGCAACCGAAGAGAAGACACGGTGCCCCTTGGAGAGAGGAGCGTAAGCAGGCCCACTCACAAAGAATGAGGGAAATTTGGGCTCTAAAGAAGGCCAAGTTCAGTGTCAAATGCAACAAGACTTACCGTGGTCCTTCATGGCCCCAGCGAATAATAATAATAATAATAATAATAATAATAATACTAATAATAATAATAATAATAACTAAAATTATTGGAAATTAAAATAACTAGTACATGGATATGGCTCAAATAAAAAAACACATTAATGAAACAACTTACATACCTCAACAAAACCAGCAACCAACAATCCAAGAGGAGAATCACTAACTGAAGCAACCCATTCCATAGGAAGCCGATATGAACACAATGGCTCCAATTTCTGGACATCTCGGACAAGTCGGTGCTGACGCAATGTACCATCTCTACCTGTGGAGAATATCCAGTTGCCGTAGCATTCCAGAGAGCTGACTCCTAATCTGCCATGAAGCTTTAGCAGTGTATCATTTGGGTCCTGGAGAAGAAAAATCCTTGCCAAATGAGGATAATTCAAAGAAATGATCATAAGTCAAAGAGAAAGAAAGGAAAAACATTTTACCAAAACAAGAGCCATTATGGATTAAAATTTAAATAATCCCATACTAATTGGTAGAACTGAGGATATGGTTAGGACCTGCCACACAGGTGTCAAAATGACAAAGTATTTTCCATCGCAGTTTCTAAGTATGGCATAGAAGACTTTGTGATGGCAAATATATGACAAACAGGGCAGAAGTATTACTATAGTCTCACTAAGTTACAAAGTTCCACTGTGAAACTAAACATTAAAAAAAGATACATACTGAAAATCCTCACTTCAAACAGGCATGATGCCATCACTGTTACCACAAAAAAAAAACCCAGTACAATGATACTGATATATGGAGCATCTTACAAGAGAAAGTATACTGTAATTGGAGAATATACAAAGTAAAAGAGAATTTCTTTCAGAATGGTTGAGAAAAAATAGAGAAGTACTACTCACCTACTAAATGTTACACACATGCACACTCCCTCTCTCTTTTCTGAAAGCCATGCCTTGTCCGCCAAACCTGTACATTTACATTCTGGTGCGGTGTATACATTGCTGAAACCGTATATGTATAGGATTTAGAGTCAATGCTTTGAATTTCCACAGGAATGTTCATTCAGTATTGCAGATATACCACTCCACTTCACATATTTTTAAAGAAATCTAATTTTATTTCAGCTTTGTTTGAGTATAATATCTATCCTGCTAACTTGTAGACATCCTGGCATCTCGAAGTACACATTCATCTCTTGTTGACAAAGAAATTGGATGTTCCCTCATAAATGGTGATTACAGAGAAAATTTTTTTGAAGAGGAATAGGGAGAATATATCGAGGTCAATACTGAACTGCACAAGTGTCAGTGATGAAGTGGTAGTAAAGAATCTGATGAGCAATTGTCACTCTCGAGCACGAACATATTGCACATTATAAAGCAAGCCTCTACATTTTATTGGTAATCAGGTACGTTTTTTTCCCAAATGTTCATGATTTTCATGACATCAGTTCTGGAATCACAAATGTTATATTCCAGTTATATTGCCCTTTTCACAACTACTGGCCTTCCATACAACAAAGTTTATGCAGCCCTGGATTAAAATATACACTGATTGGGTATGCAACCCACTAATCAGAACTGTTGTGCAGCTTGCATAGCTTCCCCTGATATTTGTAATTGGCTAGTTTCGCCCATGTGTTATTGTAAAGTGTGTGCTGTCCAGTTTAGTCATCAAACCGTGGTTACTCAAAGCATTATAGGTTAGTTGCCATGCTATTTTACTTCCAATTTTTTTGCTGTCTTGAATAGCCTGATGTGCTGTAAATGGCAGGAAGCGTAAGTGGTCATAAACGTAAATTTGAGAATTTTAATATATTGTGAGCATAGAGGGAGGCAAACAAAACAATGTTGTTAACGATGCATCAATGTTAAATATGGCAACGTAAAACGTAAAAGAGGGTTATAACAACAACAACAACAACAACAACAATAATAATAATAATAATAATAATAATAATAATAATAATAATAATAATGATACCTGCACCCGGCTTGATGGAGTGGAAAATTGAATAATAATAATAATAATAATAATAATAATAATAATAATAATAATTGTACCGGGCGGTACACCTCCACGCCGCCAATTCAAATGTTGCGCCAATTGAAACTCCTCTACAGGAGAAAGCCTGAACTTTAAAAAACTGTATTAACTCAACAGTTTCTCCGAAGATGGCTCTGTGTGAATTTTGATGTGTTTTGGTTCGTAATTGATCAAGAAGTGTGGACGTTCTCTAACAGATGTCTCTACAAAAAACTATGGTAATACACTCTGGTGTAATGGAATGAACTTTCCTGAAGAAATTTAGTATTCATAAGTTTTGTTTTTACTATATTTTGTTCCGTGGTTTGTGAGTTGGCAACAGTTATCCTTTCTTTCCGCCTGTTTTGAATTTAACCAATCACTAATTTTTGGAATTAATTTCTGACCAATAGTGTCTTTCTTTTTCGATGTTGATGTGTAACTTTTAGCTATCCAATAAAATTGAGGGGTGTGTCTAATCATTCCTGAAAGTTCTCGAATTTTCCACGAGGGTATAACAACTGCTGATTTTCTTGTCTCCGTGCCACTAATATAACATCTAATTCAGTGTGTGAATATGTAGCAGGGGGCGGGACGCGCCTCTTTCTCCAAGCAACAGTTCTTCAACAAGGTAATGGCCTGTTAACATCTTTATTTCTTGCTAGCTCAGCAGTTTAACTCTCGGGGAGGGTTCGAATCCTTTAATATGTAACCCATCTCTTTAAAATGAATATTCCTTTTCTGTCTATGTAAAATCTACAAATATCTTTTACTGTAAAGCGGGGATAGAAAGTGCTTCACCCTCTCGAGCTCCCCTTCATTTTTGAAATTAAGGTGACCACGTTTTCGTAACCGTCTCTTCTCTTCCTTAATGTATTAAAGTTTTCTCATACGGGTCACCTCTCTAGCTTGGGATTAGCCCCTGTATTATCGGCCTAGCGCCACATAGGTTTTTAAACAAAAACTGTAGTGTAGGAGTGCAAGTAATCGCCTCCATTCAATTTTGTATTTTGGGCCATTTATTTAACTCGTTTTGTTTTCCTTCCTGTGAAGGCCCAGTAGATTGGGTACATGGTACCCCTGTACCATTATATTTGTGCCTTGAGGGCAATTTGGAGTGAAGTTTGTTGTGGCCTTCGACAGGCTTGTAAAATTGAGAGCGGGTCTGCTCTTTCCTAAATTTGATCTCTGGCGTGCCTCTAGGAGGCTTAACATTGTAATTAGGAGCAAGTGCTCCTTGGCACGATGGGGTTTTCTGCCCCTTTGTTCTATTTCGTACCCTGGGTAAAGTTGGGCTAATAGCTCAAGATTTGTGATTGTGGGGCTCGAAGCCCAGAACTTGTAATTATTCCCTAACACTTGTAATTTCTTTGTATTTCATTTTGGCTTGTTGTTGACTTGTTCAGTTTTCAAATTCTATGTTACCATTGTTAAGTTTCAAAAATATAACCTTTGTTAAAGTTTTAAATTAACTTTAATTTTGTAGTTGAGACCTATTCCAGCCCCCCACCTTCTTTCACCTCTAACTACCATGGATATCTCCGTAACAAGTGGTAGCAGAGCGTGGTTGAATGGGTCTCAATTTAGCCCCTTTTGATGGCTAAAATTTGCTTTGTTTTGAACTCTAACAATTATCTCAGTCGCTGGCATTTTTTTTCGATATTTTCTAATTTTGTAAAATCTTTTCTATCATGTCCGGCCCTCGTGATGTCCTCCATCCCGGCTATTTGCGTAAGGAGGAATTAATTTATGAATTAACAATTAGAAATGTGCAGTCTGGAGGCACGGTTGCAGTAGATACCAACAAGCTTAAAGATTCCCTTGGTTTGCCTATTTCCATCCCCACTTTGGGAGAGAAAGCGATTGACGACGCTCTCTCCACGATCATTGACAATACTACTGAGCTAGCATCTGTAGTTAGTTTTTTTGAAGAAAATGATCCTTCTCCATCAACTTAAACATGTGCAAGCAAGATTGTTTCATTTTTACAATAGGGTCACTGATCTACTGTCTCTTAAGTTAAATGACTGTCAAAGGAATGAAGCTAGTGCAGTTCTCGAAAACCTTTCTGAATTGTCCAGTAACGTTAGCCTTTTGTTAACTGGGGCAGTCCCCCCCCCAAAACCGACAATCCCACTCTGGTAAACGTTGTCAGCGAGGAGCATTCTCCCACGGGGGAAGAAAGTACAAAATCTGTAGAAGCTCGACAAACTTCTGTTCCATTAGAAACTGAGTCCGTTTGTAACACATCCATTCCACCCTTTGTGTTGAATAATGCACCTTCTGAATCTGCATCACCGCCACTTAGGCCCTTCCTACTACGTCACCTGGTTTCAGTAGTTTGCCCCATCCTTTAGCAATGTTGCTCGGAGGGATTTCTAAGTTTTCTGTTAACTCTACTAGTGATGTTATTGCCTTTCTAAGATTTTTTGTTGAATTCCAGGATCATGCTCTTGTTTTTTCTCTTTCTCCAAGTCAAATCCTTCAAATTATTTACCCTTATTCCATCGGTGTCCTCTCAGACAAGATAGTTAGGGCTATTGCTGAACAGTCATCCATAGAAGACTTCCATGCCCATCTGTTAGCTAACTTTATTCCGGCTAGGGCTAGGTCATCACTAATTCAGAAGTACTATTACCGTGTACAACGTCTGGATGAAAACCTTGCCGACTTCATCCAAGACATCAAATTCTATACTAGGATATTTGCCCTTCATTTTCCCGAAGATCAAATCGTTCAAGCCATTGTGGAAGGAATTTCACCATCGTACAGGTCCTACTTGTGTTTTGCGCCGCGTCCGCAAACCTTCGCCGAGTTGGAAGCTATGGCTGTCTCCGCGGAAGGTGTTAGGTACGCCGAACCTTACGTGTCGCGAAAGAACCCCCTCCATCCTCTAGTAATTTTCGGCCTCCACCTCGCCGACCCGCCACTCCCCGTAAATGTTACGCTTGCGGGTCGCCTGACCATCTCCGTAACAAGTGTCCTTTAATTAAATCTAGTAGGACAAATAATCGAGCAGGTTCATCCCAAGGCTGCTTTAAATGCAGCGCCTTTTCTCATATTGCCAAGAATTGCCCGAACTCAAATAGCACCCCCTCCTGCTCAACTTCTGGTACAACTTCCACCAACGCCAATAATAAAAAGTGACTAGTGGCATCGGCTGAGTCCGCGATTTCCTCTTCACAAGGCTCAGCCCCGGTTAAACCTGATGAAAATTCAGGCAAAAATCAGAACTGTTCTACATTCCCATTTGAATGTCCCAGAGAATGTCTTAGAATTGCGGCGGATTCACCTGCACTTGTTCCCTTTCTCAAAATTGAATTGAATAATGAACCTGTAACAGCTCTGTTAGATTCCGGCAGTGTTTGTTCTATTATTTCGGCTGAATGGTACTCTAAATTGAAAACTGTTTGTAAACTTCCTGATTTTTGTTCGACTTCGGTTCAATATGATACAGATGTTGATTCCCATTGGGAATCTGTAATATTTGTTCCGAATGAGTAAATTTATAATACCAATATAAATGGTCCGTTATTGGACATTATAAATTTTCCAGCTAACTCATTCCTGGTTGCCAGCGTTTCGCCCTCGTGTGCTAGGCTGGGCTCATCAGTTGGTACCTAGCACACCTACCAAGACGCATGGCTAGTGCATACCGTGGAGGCCACTGCGTAGGCTAGTTGTAGCCACCAGCAGTGCCAATGCATTAAGAGACACTGTCTCACTACTAAAAATTGATGCCTGCTTGGCCATCAGATGATACAGATGTTGATTCCCATTGGGAATCTGTAATATTTGTTCCGAATGAGTAAATTTATAATACCAATATAAATGGTCCGTTATTGGACATTATAAATTTTCCAGCTAACTCATTCCTGGTTGCCAGCGTTTCGCCCTCGTGTGCTAGGCTGGGCTCATCAGTTGGTACCTAGCACACCTACCAAGACGCATGGCTAGTGCATACCAATGGGAATCAACATCTGTATCATCTGATGGCCAAGCAGGCATCAATTTTTAGTAGTGAGACAGTGTCTCTTAGTGCATTGGCACTGCTGGTGGCTACAACTAGCCTATGCAGTGGCCTCCACGGTATGCACTAGCCATGCGTCTTGGTAGGTGTGCTAGGTAACTGATGAGCCCAGCCTAGCACACGAGGGCGAAACGCTGGCAACCAGGAATGAGTTAGCTGGAAAATTTATAATGTCCAATAACGGACCATTTATATTGGTATTCGGTTCAATATGTTTCAGCGAACTCATCCCCATTAGAAATTTTAGGTTTTCTGTATGTCAAAATTAGAATTGCTAAATTTACATGGAAGGTTACATTGTTGGTGGCTAAACACTTGTCTTGCCCCATTATTTTGGGAGAGGATTTCATGTCTTTTACTGGTCTAGTGCTCGACATTCAGAGCAAGTCGTGCACGTTCAAATTTGCTGCTAATTGTAGAATTCCCTTATTAAAATTTAGTTCTGTGTCGTGTTCATCTGTTTCGCCTACCCAGGATGAGATGTTATTAGACCTTAGACATCTACCTGAGGAGCAGGCAGAGAGTATTCGTAAGTTATGTCAGTCGTTTCCGGATGTTTTCTCCGAGACTCTTGGTGTTACTGACCTTATCGAATACAAGATTGAGGTTACGGATTCGATTTCAGTCCGTTTTACGCCTTATAGGCTGTCTCCACCTAAAATGAAAGCTTTGAAGGAAATCACTGATCAGATGTTGAAGGATGGTATTATTCGGCCCTCTAAGTCGGCGTATTCTTCGCCTATTTTTCTAGTCCCGAAACCCCAAGGTGGTTTCAGGCCTGTGATTGATTATAGGGCTCTCAATCAGAAGGTGGTGTTACAATCTGTGCCCCTTCCCGACCTTCATTCTTGTTTTTCATGGTTTCGTAAAGCTAAGTTCTTCACCATTGTACCGTTTTCATCGTCCTGATAACGGAATAAATGATGTCATACGGCATTAAAATTTGCCATGCATGTTAATGAGATCACAGAGATTATGTAATTGAGCCATACATCTAACAAGAACGAATGTATTAAGTTAAATAGGCCGTGATTTCATAATATATAATACGGACGCATAAAATCAAGGAGGCCATGAATGTGACGGCAAAGATGTTCATTTGGCGAATCAAGTATGCCTAGGTCACGAAATTAGACATAAAGATATAAAGGATCCATGCGGCCGTGATCAAAAAATAATAGAAAGTTTTTAAAATTGTTAAAAGAAGAACTGAGTGAACAATAAAAAAAAATTTACGCAAAACTTCCAAGCAAGTTCATCTTCGAAGAAAATAGTCCTCGCGTAAAGAAGAAGGGAGATATATACAGAGCAAGAGCTAAAGATCCAGCACATTGAAGAATTTTTAAAGTTACACCGATATCTGACCTAATATCGAGGCAGAAAAGCAGAAGAAATTGAATAATATTTGGACAGTAGTCGGAATACAAACTGAAGATCGTCGCAAAATACTAAAACAAATTAGATTTCTCATATGCTGATTGTCTGAATGAAAAATTAAGAGCTAATTTGATAATTTACTTGTTAAAGTCTGTTACGGGAAATTGACATTGAATTTCTGCTATAATAACCTGATACAAAACTATAATCTAGCTTCTTTGTAGTACATTTTGAAGGCTATGGTCGTGACATTAATTACGATGCTGGAAATGTTTCTTTCACATGAGACTAACGGCTACAACATGAGAGGCTAAATCGGAGATGGGGCCGACTTTCCGACGTAGACCACCCAGCTGTTCCTGCTAGCCCGAGTCTTGAGACTACCGCCAGATGATGACGTAACGGATGTTGGAGACTATCTACGCAGCCCTAAGATGACAACATCGGAGCCTAACCCAGTCATCTAACATCGGCAGTCGCAAGTTAAGTTCCAAAGAATTATTTTATAATCTTGAAATTTATGTCGTAGACGTAGTATATAAATACTTGCAGTAAACATTGGTATGTAGCTTGTTATGAAGTTCTTCGTGATGAAATCTCAATCGATACTATCTTTGCAATGAGGTTATCCTAGTTGATTTATCATTACGGAAGTAGGTATTCTTCGAGTGTATATAATCAATGTCATGATATAGGAATGCTTAAAGTTAAACAAGGAGAGATTTCAAATGATGTTTTCAACCATTATGGAAATGAAACGACGTACACAATGTGATATATTCCAGACGTAACGTTTTAAAGAAGATAATTAATTTCTGAGTTGTTTAGACTTGGTTACTATTACGATGCGACTACATGTGAGTAAATATTAATTTATTTTGTTTATACATGAGTTCCCTTTACAGAATAACGTGATCATGTGTATTACTAGTGAAACTTAACCCAGAAATGCACCGCTGTAGTATATTAACGATATGTTAAGATGATTTGCCGCCTAGATGGAAGTGATTAATATTTATGTAGGAAAGTAAGGATTTGAGCGACATGTTGATGTGGTTATATGTATAATTATTCGTTGAGATATATTTATGGTAATGATTGACGCGGTATTATAATATTTAATATTGGTATATGGAGAGATAAATATACTTATGAATTTTTGGTAGTAAATACGATGTGTTACTAACCAATAATGTTATTTAACGTATGCGGCATGACTTTAAAATAGTAATGCAAGATATATTGGGTTAATGATACATGTATATAATGAAATACGTCGCAGAATTCGTATATTGGTTACCGTAAATTGTCTTCAGATTAAATCTCCAAATAAGGAATAAATAAGGGTAAACTTGTTGTCTTCATGGAGAATATGTCAACGTTGTAATGAACGTTATTTGATATTTGGTCTCAAGGATATATTTTAATGGATAAAGCGACTTCATAATTTGAATCTCTACCACAATTAGATGAATAATGTTACTAAATACATTCCTACGAATTTTATGGTACTTGATTGGACATAGGTGCAACCATAAATCATGATAGGTATAATTTCTGATAGAATTACGATAATAACTGATCATTATACGATACCTACATTTAATTGTAGGATGTAATATGATTATTTTTACCAAATGACATGGTCAAACTGACTAATATTTTTCATTTAATGATCGATATATGTTCGAAATAGCCATTTTGAGCTATTATATACTTGGAACTTACTTGCAACTGCTGACGTTACGATTTTGGAAGATATGCATTTGTTTAGTGACAAAATATGAATTCAATATCAACGAAAATAAGCGTTTTTTTTTAAAAAAAACAAGAGCCGAGGGACTCTAATTAAGCATATTTATTATGCATTTTTTCTAAGGCTTAGGGACTTGGATTTTTTTTAACCAGTATTAATTTATCTGCTTACCAATTGGTTGTCGTTATTAATATGAGATACTTAATTTCAAAGAATATTTGACTACATCCTCATCAAATATGACTGGTAGCTACGATTTATGTGATTATGAGAATTTTTCTTTGTTTTTATGATGCAGATAACAAGTATTTAGCAAGAGGATTAATTGAATCAGATCATAGATAGTTTAGGTTTATATTTTTCAACAGAAAGAAGAGAAAGGTGATTGATGTAAATGACTGTTATCATATTTTCTTTTATGATTCTAGAATCATGAATAAAATTGTAGATTTATACAATTTAGAGGTTATTATTGAAAATAGGCTGATATAATTATGGTAGATAAGATGACTTTGAATTAATTTAAAAATATTATTATTTTTTCTTTCTCGAATGAATGGACATGGACAACTTAACATCGATTCCGACGGATGGATGGTATCGCTGGTAATTTATTAAAACGAAATGCGGTTTCCCAGTTGACCTCACGTAAAAAAATACTATTCAAAGATGCATTTTAATTATCCCTGAGAGGTGTTGTGTGGCAATTTGGGAACTATTTTGATGACAAATGTGACATGTGAAATGAAGATTGCGGCGTTGTTTAATTTTTTTTTTTTAATGGCGCGGTCACTGATTTATTCATTGATTGATAGAAGCAAGTATAGCTACCGACACTAAGCATCGTTTTCATAAATGCATTGATCCATTCTACTGATCCGAAGAGATGATAGTCGGAGGAGGGGAAAATAGCCGGAGCATTTGATAGGTCGCCCATGATGGTGCAAGAAAATTATTCCCCGCAGGATGGTGCACCATCTTAGATCTTAATCAGGCTTATAATCAGATACCACTAGCAGAGGAATCTAAACACCTGACAGCTTTCACCACAGATTGGAACTTGTACGAATACAACCGCGTGCCCTTCGGGCTCCCCACAGGAGCAGCCGTGCTTACGAGACTGCTGGATAGGGTCTTCTCCGACATCAAATTTGAGTATTTATACCATTATCTTGATGATGTCGTCGTATTTTCTGAGACCTTTGAAGAACATCTAGATCATCTGAAAGAGGTCCTGAGTTGCCTTCGTAAGGCAGGGTTAACGGTGAAGTTGTCCAAGGTTGCCTTCGCTAAGCCTTCCATGTCATTTCTAGGGCATATTGTGTCGCCCGATGGTGTTGCTGTAGATCATTCTAGAACACAGGCCATCCGTGATTTCAAACCTCCCAAGGACATCAAAGGAATTGCTAGGTTCATTGGTATGGTGAATTTCTTCAGGAAATTTATTCCAAATTTCGCCAATAGAGCGGCGCCCTTGAACTTACTTCGTAAGAAAGGCGTCAAGTTTGAGTGGGGACCTTCTCAACAAGCCGCTTTTGAAGATCTCAAATTAGCTCTGTTTAATGCCCCTGTTCTGGCCATGCCTGATTTCTCGAAGAAATTCATCGTCCAAACCGGCGCGTCGGCGGCGGCGGTGGCAGCAGTCCTTCTTCAAGAGACTGAACTACGGAGGCGACCCATCGCCTATGCATCTAGGACATTATCGGCCCAAGAAACCAAGTATTCCATCTATGAACTTCAGGGGTTGGCTGTCTTGTTTGCTCTAGAAAAGTTCCGCCTCTATATGGAATATGTGAAGTTCGACTTGGAGACGGATAACCAAGCCTGAAGTTGGGTCTTGGCTAGGCCGCGTCGTACTGGTCGTATAGCTCGGTGGGACATCAGAATTTCTGCCTTCCAATTTGATGTTAGGCATATAAGGGGAACTGAAAATGTTGTGGCTGATGGACTAAGCCGTATGTTTTCTAATGATGTAGAGCCCCTTGAACAGGAAAACTGCACTTCCCGAGTCCATATCTGCTGGCGTAAATGCCATACTAACTGATGCTCCCATGCTCTTTAGGGATATTGAAAAATATCAACGTGAAGATCCGACGCTGGCCCCTATCATGGAAACCCTTTCTTTGGGGGAACATGTAGTCCCTTATGTATTGAGGAATGGTGTCTTATGTTGCCCGTTGGGGCATGATAAGAAGATGAAAGTTGTGGTTCGAGCTGTTCTCGTACCTATGATCTTCAAGTATTACCATGAGACCCCACTAGGGGGGCATTTAGGCATCTTCAAAACCCGTGAAATGTTCATCTGGAAGGGTATGGACGGAGAAATCCGTGAATTAGTAAAAGCTTGTAAATCTTGTTGGCTTAGTAAACCCACCATGTCCACTAAGCAAGGGCTTTTGTCTTCTCATCAAGCGTCGCGCCCCATGGAACGGCTTTACATCGACTACGTAGGACCCTTCCCCCAGTCAAAGGGGAATGCCAACAAGTTCATCCTTGTGTGTGTAGATGGCTTCACAAGATTCTCATGGTTATTTCCGACTAAGCTGGCTACCGCTCAGTCCACCATTTCTTGTTTAAATTCTATCTTTGCTTCTTTCGGTCCGTGTCAATATATTGTTTCTGATAACGCTAAAGCTTTCACCTCCAATCTCTTTCGTAAATTCTGTTTTGATTTGTCCATCTCTCATGTGACTACCTCTGCTTACTATCCTCAACCATCTCTAGCTGAACGGGTCAATCGTAATCTGAGGTCGGCTCTTATTGCCTATCACCACGATGATCATTCTAGGTGGGACACGTCCCTGCATTGGTTAGCTTTTGCTTTGAATTCGGCGGTTCATGAATCCCATAAATTTACTCCAGCTTCTTTGATGTTCAAGTTTGTTCCCAACACGTCGCTCTCTAACCTTTGGTCTCTTAGTGATATTCTAGCCGAGACAATAGATCCAGATAATATTAAAGATCTTTGGAAGAAGGCCAAGGCCAATCTTAAAATTTCTCATGAAAAGGTTAGGGAAAGATATGATCGTAGACGGAGGCCCACCAACTTAAAGGTAGGAGACCAAGTTATGGTCAAGAATTTTGTTCCCGCGGGCAAGCTTGCCCCCAGATTTCATGGGCCGTGCACCGTCTTGGATTTTTTAACGCCGGTGACATTGTTAGTGAGCAATCCAGCCACCGAGAGAATATTTAGGGTTCACCTGTCCCAGGTGAAACCTGTGTAAATTACTTGCTCCTTGGATCTTTAACATCTTGTAAGAACCCCAAAAGGTTATATTTTTCTCTAAATCCTAGGCCTTCTGCCCCTTATAGTTTTACATTTCGTTTTTTTTTATTTATCTGCTCTGTATAAATTTTGTGAAACCTTCCCTGAGGTTACTCTGCTGTCCTCTCTGTAAGGCCATTACCAAGCTCCCATCTCCTGCTAAACCACACCAGTAGCATTAAAATAAAAGTAATGAAATAAAAGTTTCCACGCCGCTGGCCCCTCAGCCTCAACTTCAAGATAGTACCCTAAAACATTATTTTCCAACAAAATTCTGCCGCTAAGATCTTAATGTTTCAGTGCCCCCGCAGTCGTGCGGCGCTGTACCGCCACTGAGGTGGGGTGATATAGATGTTGATTTCCATAGGGAATCTGAAATATTTGTCCTGAATGAGCAAATTTATAATACCAATATAAATGGTCCGCTATTGGACATTATAAATTTTCCAGCTAGCTCATTCTTGGTTGCCAGCGTTTCGCCCTCGTGTGCTAGGGTGGGCTCATCAGTTGGTACCTAGCACACCTACCAATACGCTGGCTAGTGCATACCGTGGAGGCCACTGCGTAGGCTAACTGGAGCCACCGGCAGTGCCAATGCACTAAGAGACTTTGTCTCATCACTAAAAATTTATGCCTTGCAGTGGCCTCCACGGTATGCACTAGCCAGCGTATTGGTAGGTGTGCTAGGTACCAACTGATGAGCCCACCCTAGCACACGAGGGCGAAACGCTGGCAACCAAGAATGAGCTAGCTGGAAAATTTATAATGTCCAATAACGGACCATTTATATTGGTATTATAAATTTGCTCATTCAGGACAAATATTTCAGATTCCCTATGGAAATCAACATCTATATCATCTGATGGCCAAGCAGGCATAAATTTTTAGTGATGAGACAAAGTCTTTTAGTGCATTGGCACTGCCGGTGGCTCCAGTTAGCCTACGCAGTGGCCTCCACGGTATGCACTAGCCAGCGTATTGGTAGGTGTGCTAGTTACCAACTGATGAGCCCACCCTAGCACACGAGGGCGAAACGCTGGCAACCAAGAATGAGCTAGCTGGAAAATTTATAATGTCCAATAACGGACCATTTATATTGGTATTACTGAGGTGGGGTACGGGCCCACTCCACTCCAGTGAGGTCAACCAGTGTACGGCGAGCCGGAGTCCTCCTTCCGGCCTGCTCGAGGACTGTAAACAATTGTCGCGTCTGCGGCGTGCTTCACCATGACTACCCCTCTCATAGTAGCGGGAGAGGTGTATCTCAGGGTACTTGAGGGGTCCGAGCGGCCTCCACTGGATACAAGCAGCGGCGACAGTTCTCACAGTCAACATTAATCGACAGCTTAAGTACTACTTAAGCTACATGGACATTCCATATCCGCAATTATTACATTTTGCTCCAATTAACATTTGATGGACTCAAAAAAAATTTTCCTTTCAAGAATTAAAGTTTTTTTTCTGAATTCAACTACTATAAACATAGAGACCTTTCATCAAAATCTACTACAAAAAAGTTTAAAACTGGACTTAATCTAGTCGCACCCACCTATATATCTACTACAAAAAAGTTTAAAACTGGACTTAATCTAGTCGCACCCACCTATATCAAACAACTTCTGAGACCTCCGACTACTGAAAAGTTATATTTTTCTCTTCTAAATTCTTCAACTCATCAGCAAAAACTTGGACTTTGTTTTTAAACAAAAATTTTTTTTTTGTTGTTTTCTTCTGTGTGACCCCTTGGAAGGACTTTACGGGGGGGGAGGTCAGTGCCGGGCGGTACACCTCTACGCCGCCAATTCAAATGTTGCGCCAATTGAAACTCCTCTACAGGAGAAAGCCTGAACTTTAAAAAACTGTATTAACTCAACAGTTTCTCCGAAGATGGCTCTGTGTGAATTTTGATGTGTTTTGGTTCGTAATTGATCAAGAAGTGTGGACGTTCTCTAACAGATGTCTCTAAAAAAAACTATGGTAATACACTCGTGTAATGGAATGAACTTTCCTGAAGAAATTTAGTATTCATAAGTTTTGTTTTTACAATATTTTGTTCCGTGGTTTGTGAGTTGGCAACAGTTATCCTTTCTTTCCGCCTGTTTTGAATTTAACCAATCACTAATTTTTGGAATTAATTTCTGACCAATAGTGTCTTTCTTTTTCGAAGTTGATGTGTAACTTTTAGCTATCCAATAAAATTGAGGGGGTGTGTCTACTCATTCATGAAAGGTCTCGAATTTTCCACGAGGGTATAAAAACTGCTGATTTTCTTGTCTCCGTGCCACTAATATAACATCTAATTCAGTGTGTGAATATGTAGCAGGGGGCAGGACGCACCTCTTTCTCCAAGCAACAGTTCTTCAACAAGGTAATGGCCTCTTAACATCTTTATTTCTTGCTAGCTCAGCAGTTTAACTCTCGGGGAGGGTTCGAATCCTTTAATATGTAACCCATGTCTTTAAAATGAATATTCCTTTTCTGTCTATGTAAAATCTACAAATATCTTTTACTGTAAAGCGGGGATAGAGAGTGCTTCACCCTCTTGAGCTCCCCTTCATTTTTGAAATTAAGGTGACCACGTTTTCGTAACCGTCTCTTCTCTTCCTTAATGTATTAAAGTTTTCTCATACGGGTCACCTCTCTAGCTTGGGATTAGCCCCTGTATTATCGGCCTAGCGCCACATAGGTTTTTAAACAAAAACTTAAGTGTAGGAGTGCAAGTAATCGCCTCCATTCAATTTTGTATTTTGGGCCATTTATTTAACTCGTTTTGTTTTCCTTCCTGTGAAGGCCCAGTAGATTGGGTACGTGGTACCCCTGTACCATTATATTTGTGCCATGAGGGCAATTTGAAGTGAAGTTTGTTGTGGCCTTCGATAGGCTTGTAAAATTGAGAGCGGGTCTGCTCTTTCCTAAATTTGATCTCTGCGTGCCTCTAGGAGGCTTAACATTGTAATTAGGAGCAAGTGCTCCTTGGCATGATGGGGTTTTCTGCCCCTTTGTTCTATTTTGTACCCTGGGTAAAGTTGGGCTAATAGTTCAAGATTTGTGATTGGGGGGGCTCGAAGCCCAGACCTTGTAATTATTCCCTAACACTTGTAATTTCTTTGTATTTGATTTTGGCTTGTTGTTGACTTGTTAAGTTTTCAAATTCTATGTTACCATTGTTAAGTTTCGAAAATATAACCTTTGTTGAAGTTTTAAATTAACTTTAATTTTGTAGTTGAGACCTATTCCAGCCCGCACCTTCTTTCACCTCTAACTACCACGGATATCTCCATCATAATAATAATAATAATAATAATAATAATTGTACCGGGCGGTACACCTCCACTCCGCTAATTTAAAATGTGCGCCTGTTGAAACTCCTCTGCTGGAGGAAGTCTGAACTTTATTGACAGTATTAATTTTCTACCGTCTCAGAAGATGTCACCACGTGGAAAATTTTGAGTTTTTGAACTGTGTCATTTTTGATGTGTTTTTGTTTCGCTTGAAGTAAGAAGTGTGAACTTTCTCTTCTAGAGGACACTACTGAAGATCTACAATAGTGCAACCTAGTGCGGAGTCAAAGAACTATTTTTTTGGAGAAAATTTAATTTCAAGAGTTTGTTCTTTGTTAAATTTCTTTCTATCATTGTTTAAGTTGGCAATATTTACCCCTTTCTTCCCCTTGTGTTGAACCTAACCAATCCCGAATTTCTTAAATTAATTTCTATCCAATCAGATGTATCTTCCCCCAACTTTAATCTGTTGCGGGGTCCTATCCAATAAAGAGTTTGTGGGAGGGTGTTTTCTTTCCCCTAACGCCTAGAAACTTCCGCGAGAGTATTTAAACTGCTGATTTTTGGATCTCTAGGCCACTTCTGTTCCATCTTTCAGTGTGTTAAGTACATAGCAGGGGGCGGGAAGCGCCTCTTTCTTCTCCAGCCGTTCAACACAAGGTAATGGCCGATTAATAACTTCTTTCTTTGCTAGCTCAGCAGTTTAACTTTCGGGGCGGGTTTTAAGCGTTCAACCATGTAACCTTTTCCTAAAATGTAACTTCCCTTTTCATCTATTCTCTTGTAAAACGACATGTTGGGATAGAGAGTGCTAACCCTCTCGAGCTCCCACTCACATTGTCTTGAGGTGAACTTATTTTCTCGACCTATTTTTCGTTAATGTAAAACAAATTGTTCTTTTCTTAAGTCACCTCTTTAGCATGGGATTAGCCCTTGTATTAACGGCCTAGTGCCAAGTAGGTCTTAATCAAAGTGTATTAGGAGTGCAAGTTCGCCTCCTCTCAAATTGTTATTTTAGAGGTCATTTAATTAACCTGCTTTTCTTTTAATAGACCTCAGTAGATTGGGTATTTTACCCCTGTGTTTATGTCCGTTGAGGACAACTTGAAGGTGGAGTTTGGTGTGGCCTGGGAGAGGCTTAAATTTTGAGAGCGAGTGGCTCTTTTGAAAATTCTGGGTTGTATGCCTCATGGAGGTTTTTCAGTGTAATTTGGAGCAAGGGCTCCTAGGTATAAATGGGGTTTTCTCCCCCTCTGTTAAAACTTGTGTTTGAGGTAAAACTGAGCTGATTGCCCAAGCATTGTGAAGTCAGGGCGCGAAGCCCAAATTCTGTAAATATTGTAACTAACCCCTTTTGAATTGCTACTTTGTACCTGCCCTGCTTGTTATTTCTTTGTTTTCGAAAAGAAAATATAACCTTGTTAACTTTTAAATTAATTTTACATTGCACTATAATTTCGTAGCTTGAAACCCATTCACACCCGCACCTTCTTTCACCTCTACCTACCACGGAAAAGTCCGTAACAAGTGGTAGCAGAGCGTGGTTGAATGGGTCTCAATTTAGCCCCTTTTGACGGCTACACATTGTTTTGATCCGAACTCTAACCATTTTCTCAGTTGCTGGAATTTTTTGACCTTTTCTAAATTGGTCTGTCATCATGCCCGGCCCTCGCGATGTTCTCCTTCTTAACTATTTGCGCAAGGAGGAGTTGATCTATGAATTAACTATCAGAAATGTGCAATCTGGAGGCACGGTTGCAATAGACACTAACAAGCTTAGAGAGTCCCTTGATTTGCCCATTTCCATCCCCAATTTGGGAGAGAAAGAAATTGACGACTCTCTTTCCACGATCACGGAGAATATTACTGGGCTAGCTTCTGTAGTTAGTTTTTTAGATGAAAATGATCCGTCTCCTAATCAAATTAAGCGTGTGCAAGGCAGGCTATATCATTTTTCGAATAGGGTTAACGATCTGTTGTCTCTAAAACTGAATGATGTTCAGAGGAAGGAAGCTAGTACGCTCCTGGAAAATATTTCCGAATTATCTAGTAAGGTCACTCAATTGTTAACTGGGGAAGTTCCTCCCAAATCTGAGCAACCCACCATAGTAAATGCAGGTAGTGAGGAAGCGCCTCCCAAGGGAGAAGTTAATAGAATAACCGTTGCTGCTCAAACTATCCCTGCCCCATTGGACAACGAATCCGAACGTCGTGCATCATTGAGTAACATCCGTTCTGAATTAACTTCCTTACCATTGAAACCTTTACCTACTATGTCACCCGGGTTTAGTAGCTTGCCTCATCCATTGGCAATGTTGCTCAGAGGTATATCTAAGTTTTCCGTTAATACCACCAGTGACGTAATTTCATTTTTAAGATTTCTAGTGGAATTTCAGGATCATGCCCTTGTTTTTTCTCTTTCTCCATGTCAAATCTTGCAAATTATCTATCCGTATGCTATTGGTATTCTCTCTGATAAAATCGTAAGAGCCATTGCCGAGCAATCATCTATTGAGGATTTCCATGCCCATTTGCTAGCTAACTTCATCCCTGCTAGGGCCAGGTCCTCCCTTATTCAGAAGTACTATTATCGTGTACAGCGCTTGGATGAAAACTTGGCTGATTTCATACAGGACATTAAGTTTTATACTAGGGTGTTTGCCCTTCATTTTCCTGAAGATCAGATTGTACAGGCTATTGTAGAGGGAATTTCACCTCCCTATAGGTCATATTTGTGTTTCGCGGCGTGCCCGCAAACTTTCTCGGAACTTGAAGCATTGGCCGTCTCAGCGGAAGGAGTTAGATACGCCGATTCTTTGCGTGTCGCGAAAGAACCCCCGCCTTCCATTAGTAATACTCGGCCTCCACCTCGCCGATCAGTCACCCCCCGTAAATGTTATGCTTGCGGGTCGCCTGACCATCTGCGCAATAAGTGTCCTCTGATCAAAACTAGTAGGGCAAATAATGGAGCTGGTTCATCACCTCCCGAGTCCATACTATCTGGTGTTAATGCCATCTTAACAGATGCTCCCATGCTTTTTAGGGATATTGAGAAATACCAACGTGAAGATCCGACGCTGGCTCCGATAATGGAAACCCTTTCTTCTGGGGAACATGTTGTCCCTTATGTTCTGAGGAATGGTGTTCTATGTTGCCCATCGAGGCATGATAGGATGATGAAAGTTGTCGTTCCAGCTGTTCTTGTACCTATGATCTTTAAGTATTATCATGAGACCCCATTAGGAGGGCATCTTGGAATCTTTAAAACTCGTGAGAAGATTCGTGAAATGTTCATCTGGAAAGGTATGGACGGTGAAATCCGTGAACTTGTAAAAGCTTGTAAATCTTGTTTGCTCAGTAAACCCACCATGTCCACCAAGGTAGGCCTTTTGTCTTCGCATCAAGCGTCGCGCCCCATGGAACGTCTGTATATCGATTATGTAGGACCCTTCCCCCAGTCAAAGGGTAATGCTAACAAGTTCATCTTTGGGTGCGTAGATGGTTTTACCAGATTTTCTTGGTTATTTCCGACTAAGCTGGCTACCTGGGTGCGTAGATGGTTTTACCAGATTTTCTTGGTTATTTCCGACTAAGCTGGCTACCGCTCAGTCTACCATTACCTGCTTAAATTCTATTTTTGCTTCTTTTGGTCCGTGTCAATATATTGTATCTGATGATGCTAAGGCTTTTACATCTAATTTATTTCGTAAATTCTGTTTTGACTTATCAATCTCTCATGTAACTACTTCTGCTTATTACCCTCAACCATCTCTGGCTGAACGGGTTAACCGTAATCTCAGGTCCGCACTTATTGCCTATCATCATGAAGATCATTCCAGGTGGGACACGTCCCTGCATTGGATAGCTTTTGCTTTGAATTCGGCGGTTCATGAATCTCACAAGTTTACTCCAGCTTCTTTGATGTTCAAGTTTGTTCCCAACTCGCCGCTCTCTAACCTCTGGTCTCTGAATGACATTCTACCCGAGACAATAGATCCGGATAACATTAAAGATCTTTGGAAGAAGGCTAAAGCCAATCTTAAAGTGTCTCATGAAAAGGTTAGGGAAAGGTATGATCGTGGACGGAGACCCACCCCTTTGAAGGTAGGTGACCAGGTTATGGTCAAAAATTTTGTTCCCGCGGGCAAGCTTGCCCCCAGATTTCATGGGCCATGCATCATTCTCGATTTTCTCACACCGGTTACATTGTTAGTAAGCAATCCAGCCACCGAGAGAATATTTAGGGTTCACCTGTCCCAGGTGAAACCGGTGTAAATTTGGTGTCAACTTGCTTCATATAATTTGATAGGAATATGAAGGTTATATTTTTTTTTTTTTTTTTGAGTTCCACTCTTAAGGCATTCTGCTCCTTCTATTTTATTTTATATGTAAGCATTTCTTGTAAACCTCCCCGATTGTTAAACTGCCATCCTGTCCTTACCTCGGCCATTACCACGCTCCCGTCTCCTGCTTCAATACACACAGTGGCATAACTTATGCCATGGATATTTGCACGCCGCTGGCCCCTCAACCTCTCCACAAGCCTGTACCCTCAAAAAAGATGATGGTCCAACACAATTCTGCCGCCAAGCTTTAATGTTTCAGTGCCCCCGCAGCCGCGCGGCGCCGTGCAGCAACTGGAGCTGAGGACGGGCCCCCTCGGCCCCAGCGAGGAAGACGTGTGCACGGCGAGCCGGAGCTCTCCTCCCGGCCAAGGCTGATGTGCGGCGCACAACCTGCTACTTGCCCGCAGCCTGTTTATGTTCACCGCGGGCGCGGCGTGCTTCAACACCTCTGCTCCCCTCATAGTGCGGGCGAGCGGTATCTCAGGGTACTTGAGGGGTCCGAGCGGCCTCCTTTGGACGCAAGCCGCAACGGCCGGTCTGGCAATCCCACTTCATCACCATCTACTACATGAACAGATACCATAAGTAATGACTACACTTGGGAATTCAACTGCAATATTTGGTGGACTTTGAAATTTCTTTTTTTCCTTCACTTTCAAGTATAAAAAGTTATCTTCAGAAATTCAACTTCTACAAATATAAAGACTTTACTTCATCTGCAACAACAAATTTTGAAACCAAATCAACCCCAAATTAAGAAAATCTTATAAATTTTTTGGCAATCAATCTTCATACCCACAGCATAACTTGGACCTTGTTTCAAACTGATTTCATGTGTCATCCCTGGAGGAACTTTTGGGGGGGGAGGTCTGTACCGGGCGGTACACCTCCACTCCGCTAATTTAAAATGTGCGCCTGTTGAAACTCCTCTGCTGGAGGAAGTCTGAACTTTATTGACAGTATTAATTTTCTACCGTCTCAGAAGATGTCACCACGTGGAAAATTTTGAGTTTTTGAACTGTGTCATTTTTGATGTGTTTTTGTTTCGCTTGAAGTAAGAAGTGTGAACTTTCTCTTCTAGAGGACACTACTGAAGATCTACAATAGTGCAACCTAGTGCGGAGTCAAAGAACTATTTTTTTGGAGAAAATTTAATTTCAAGAGTTTGTTCTTTGTTAAATTTCTTTCTATCATTGTTTAAGTTGGCAATATTTACCCCTTTCTTCCCCTTGTGTTGAACCTAACCAATCCCGAATTTCTTAAATTAATTTCTATCCAATCAGATGTATCTTCCCCCAACTTTAATCTGTTGCGGGGTCCTATCCAATAAAGAGTTTGTGGGAGGGTGTTTTCTTTCCCCTAACGCCTAGAAACTTCCGCGAGAGTATTTAAACTGCTGATTTTTGGATCTCTAGGCCACTTCTGTTCCATCTTTCAGTGTGTTAAGTACATAGCAGGGGGCGGGAAGCGCCTCTTTCTTCTCCAGCCGTTCAACACAAGGTAATGGCCGATTAATAACTTCTTTCTTTGCTAGCTCAGCAGTTTAACTTTCGGGGCGGGTTTTAAGCGTTCAACCATGTAACCTTTTCCTAAAATGTAACTTCCCTTTTCATCTATTCTCTTGTAAAACGACATGTTGGGATAGAGAGTGCTAACCCTCTCGAGCTCCCACTCACATTGTCTTGAGGTGAACTTATTTTCTCGACCTATTTTTCGTTAATGTAAAACAAATTGTTCTTTTCTTAAGTCACCTCTTTAGCATGGGATTAGCCCTTGTATTAACGGCCTAGTGCCAAGTAGGTCTTAATCAAAGTGTATTAGGAGTGCAAGTTCGCCTCCTCTCAAATTGTTATTTCAGAGGTCATTTAATTAACCTGCTTTTCTTTTAATAGACCTCAGTAGATTGGGTATTTTACCCCTGTGTTTATGTCCGTTGAGGACAACTTGAAGGTGGAGTTTGGTGTGGCCTGGGAGAGGCTTAAATTTTGAGAGCGAGTGGCTCTTTTGAAAATTCTGGGTTGTATGCCTCATGGAGGTTTTTCAGTGTAATTTGGAGCAAGGGCTCCTAGGTATAAATGGGGTTTTCTCCCCCTCTGTTAAAACTTGTGTTTGAGGTAAAACTGAGCTGATTGCCCAAGCATTGTGAAGTCAGGGCGCGAAGCCCAAATTCTGTAAATATTGTAACTAACCCCTTTTGAATTGCTACTTTGTACCTGCCCTGCTTGTTATTTCTTTGTTTTCGAAAAGAAAATATAACCTTGTTAACTTTTAAATTAATTTTACATTGCACTATAATTTCGTAGCTTGAAACCCATTCACACCCGCACCTTCTTTCACCTCTACCTACCACGGAAAAGTCCGTAACAATAATAATAATAATAATAATAATAATAATAATAATAATAATAATAATAATAATAATAATGTAACGAGTTGGCAGGGTAGTATGATCAATTAACACTAGACTGGTAGCTTCAATACTAAGATTTATTAGCTACGCACTAAACTAAACAAGACTACACACAACTTTTGCTCATAACACAAACTTACACAGTTCGCGCACTTCGTTCCCTTCGTTTCTCACTTGTTCTCACAATACACAGTTTTACACTCACACACAAGGTCCCGTGTTGCACGGCTATACGTTCTCTCCTTCGCCGACAGTCCGCACTGTAGCACACTAGTCCGATAATCACGGCAGTTCACATACTTCACAACACTGGCAGTCGCTCACGACTGAACCACACCAACTTCTAACTCAGTCTAACTCTCACTCACTCCAGGCAGGTCGTTCTCCTCTTATATACCTGCGCTGGCTCTTCTAGACCCATCCGGATGCTGGATGGATCCAGGAACATCGCGAGATGGAACACTCCAGATTAATCGTGGAGTCATTTCCATACTCCTCTGCTACAGGACTGCGAGTGAGGCTGGCCTAGCACTTAGCGCTGCTAGTGATTGGCACAGTTGAACCGTAAGGGGTCAATAATCAATCAATAAATACTGATCTGCATTTAGGGCAGTCGCCCAGGTGGCAGATTCCCTATCTGTTGCTTTCCTAGCCTTTTCCTAAATGATTTCAAAGAAACTGGAAATTTATTGAACATCTCCCTTGGTAAGTTATTCCAATCCCTAACTCCCCTTCCTATAAATGAATATTTGCCCCAGTTTGTCCTCTTGAATTCCAACTTTATCTTCATATTGTGATCTTTCCTACTTTTATAAACGCCATTCAAACCTATTCGTCTACTAATGTCATTCCACGCCATCTCTCCACTGACAGCTCGGAACATACCACTTAACATTAAAAATTAAATAATTGAAGTTCAACCAATTCAATACATAAAAGAAAGAAATGTAGTAATTACATTCTTATTTAAATGGGACCGGTTTCGACCTTAGTCCAGGTCATCGTCAGCCGTAAAAACAAGTAGGCGAAATCACACAATGTTTATGAATATTGGAGAAATGGGTCAGTTTCACACTCTGTCAGGCACAAGGTCACAACACTATCAAATAATATATGAAGATTATAAATAAACTTGAAGTCGCAGACGAATAGATTTGTAGAAGCAAACCGCCAGTTCCCGGTGATCAGCGCGGCACATTCAAGGTCATGCGCTGCGGTCTCGAACGCCAAAGTAGAGTGGAGAATGTCTTGAAGGTCCAATATTTATCTCGGTTGCGGGAAGTTAAGTACGTATATAAAAAATATACGACGCAAATCAGTATAATTGAATGAGAACTTGTGCTCCTGCTAAGTTCTTGGAAAACAGTTGACTTGAAAAAAACAATTGTAAATAGAGAAAAAAATGTAGTAAAAAGCGCAATATCGGAAAACAAATGAAAACTTATATGCACAGTGCGCTATTTTTTAAATTGAAAAAATTATTAGGACATGATTGAAGTAGTCGAAGTTGGCGCAAGACAAGAGTTAAAATTTGAAAGAGGAGAACCGAAATGAAGGTCGATTGGGTTTTTTTTTTTTTTAAACAGAGGAAGAGTGATAGTGAAAAAAGAGAAAAAATAAAAGAGATTGAAGTTAGATGGTATTGAGGAAGGATAAGATAGGGAAAATGAAGGAGGGGTAGTTTAGGGTGGGTTAGGAGGGTGGATTATTGGAGGTAGAAAATGTGGGTGGGAACTTTGTAAGGCATGGAAAATAGAATTGGGGTTTTGGAATTTGGAAGTTTTGAGAAGAAGGATTAGGAAGTCAAAAAGGATATTGGGTTTTTCAGAAATGTTGTTTAAATTGAAATTAGGGTTGAAGTACTGGTCAAGGTGGATAAAGCAATTTTCAGTAACGTTTAAGAGGGGGCCTTTGTTAATGATTTTAAGTATATTCATGTCATTGTTAATACTGGTGAAACTATGCTTGGAGTCTTGTATGTGCTGTCCTATGGCAGAGAATCTGTTGTATTTAATGGCGTTGACATGTTCAGAGTACCTGATATTGAAGTTGCGGCCAGTTTGTCCGACGTAGGAGGAATTGCAGTTGTTGCATTTGAATCTGTATACACCAGATTTAGAAAAAGCATTAGACTTATTTAGAGATTTAGAGTTGTGTAAGATATCAAGATTTCTATTGTTAGTTCTAAAAGAAATTTTCATGTTATGTTTTTTAAAAATATTAGTTATTTTATAAGCATCCTGAGTGAAAGTGAAGGTGGAAAAAGCAGCTGGTTTTATTGTGTCTTTAGATAAAGTGGTTTTTGGACAGTGTTTGAATTTGTTGATGATGCGGTTAATGAAGGAGTTGTTAAAGCCATTAAATTTAGCAATGTTGCGGATGGTGTTTAATTCATTATTTAAATCTTTTTTGGACATAGGAGTGTTGAAGGCACGAAAAATTAAGCTGTTATAAGTAGCACGTTTATGAGCTTGGGGGTGCGAAGAATCTTGTCTTATTGTAGTTGCTGTTTGGGTTGAACTTCAATTATTTAATTTTTAATGTTAATAATTTCAATACGGAACAATGAAATTTTTATCTTTAAACATACCACTTAGTCGAGCAGCTCTTCTTCTTTCTCTCAATTCTTCCCAACCCAAACATTGCAACATTTTTGTAACGCTACTCTTTTGTCGGAAATCACCCAGAACAAATCGAGCTGCTTTTCTTTGGATTTTTTCCAGTTCTTGAATCAGGTAATCCTGGTGAGGATCCCATACACTGGAACCATACTCTAGTTGGGGTCTTACAAGAGACTTATATGCACTCTCCTTTACATCCTTACTACAACCCCTAAACACCCTCATAACCATGTGCAGAGATCTGTACCCTTTATTTACAATCTCATTTATGTGATTACCCCAATGAAGATCTTTCCTTATATTAACACCTAGATACTTACAATGATCCCCAAAAGGAACTTTCACCCCATCAACGCAGTAATTAAAACTGAGAGGACTTTTCCTATTTGCGAAACTCACAACCTGACTTTTAACCCCGTTTATCAACATACCATTGCCTGCTGTCCATCTCACAACATTTTCGAGGTCACGTTGCAGTTGCTCACAATCTTGTAACTTATTTATCACTCTATAGAGAATAACATCATCTGCAAAAAGCCTTACCTCCGATTCCACTCCTTTACTCATATCATTTATATATATAAGAAAACATAAAGGTCCAATAATACTGCCTTGAGGAATTCCCCTCTTAATTATTACAGGGTCAGATAAAGCTTTGCCTACTCTAATTCTCTGAGAACTATTTTCTAGAAATATAGCAATCCATTCAGTCACTCTTTTGTCTAGTCCAATTGCACTCATTTTTGCCAGTAGTCTCCCATGATCCACCCTATCAAATGCTTTAGACAGGTCAATCGCGATACAGTCCATTTGACCTCCAGAATCCAAGATATCTGCTATATCTTGCTGGAATCCTACAAGTTGAGCTTCAGTGGAATAACCCTTCCTAAAACCGAATTGCCTTCTATCGAACCAGTTATTAATTTCACAAACATGTCTAATATAATCAGAAAGAATGCCTTCCCAAAGCTTACACACAATGCATGTCAAACTTTCTGGCCTGTAATTTTCAGCTTTATGTCTATCACCCTTTCCTTTATACACCGGGGCTACAATAGCAACTCTCCATTCATCTGGTATAGCTCCTCCGACCAAACAATAATCAAATAAGTACTTCAGATATGGTACTATATCCCAACCCATTGTCTTTAGTATATCCCCAGAAATCTGATCAATTCCAGCCGCTTTTCTAGTTTTCAACTTTTGTATCTTATTGTAAATGTCATTGTTATCATACGTAAATTTTATTACTTCTTTGGCCTTAGTCTCCTCCTCTATCTCGACATCATCTTTGTAACCAATAATCTTTACATACTGCTGACTGAATACTCCTGCCTTTTGAAGATCATCACATACACACTCCCCTTGTTCATTAATTATTCCTGGAATGTCCTTCTTGGAACCTGTTTCTGCCTTAAAATACCTATACATACCCTTCCATTTTTCACTAAAATTCGTATGACTGCCAATTATGCTTGCCATCATGTTATCCTTAGCTGCCTTCTTTGCTAGATTCAATTTTCTAGTAAGTTCCTTCAATTTCTCCTTACTTCCACAGCCATTTCTAACTATTTCTTTCCAGTCTGCACCTCCTTCTTAGTCTCTTTATTTCTCTATTATAATAAGGTGGGTCTTTACCATTCCTTACCACCCTTAATGGTACAAACCTGTTTTCGCATTCCTCAACAATTTCTTTAAACCCATCCCAGAGCCTGTTTACATTTTTATTTACCGTTTTCCACCGATCATAGCTACTTTTTAGAAACTGCCTCATGCCTGCTTTATCAGCCTATACGGTGCCGGGCCGGGCCCACTGCCAGTTGACATGGCGGACGCTATGACCATTACAAGAATAATAATAATAATAATAATAATAATAATAATAATAATAATAATAATAATAATAATAATAATAATAATAATGGCCTGGTGCAGGACTTTCGAAATGAGACGCCGTACACCTGACCTGCAAGTCTATGTGGATGGTGCCCTATCTACGGCACACACACCCAGGCCCTGAGCCATCAGAATTAACCAATGAAGGTTAGAATCCCCAACCCACCTGAGAATCGAACCCAGAACCCCCTGGACCAAAGGCCAGCAAATTAACCATTTACCTATGGAGCTAGACAAAAGCAGGGTAATACTGTATAAGGGTAGTTGGTGTAGCCAGGAATTTTCAGACACAAGTTGTCAAAGAACAATAATAATAATAAAAATAATAATAATAATAATGTTATTGTCTTTACGTCCCACTAACTACTTTTTCGGTTTTTGGAGATGCCGAGGTGCCAGAATATAGTCCCACAAGAGTTCTTTTATGTGCCAGTAAATCTACTGACACAAGGCTGACATATTTGAACACCTTTAAATAAAACCGGACTGCGCCAGGATTGAACCTGCCGAATTGGAGTCAGAAGGCCAGCCCTCAACTGTCTGAGCCACTCAGCCCGGCTAAAGTTATCAAAGAATAGAGATGAAAGTACAGTATATCAAAATACAGTAATGCCGACGTGTGTATGCGTGCACTCTCTCTGATAGAGGCTGTTACATGTTCAAAAGCTTCTACAAATTCAATAGGTAGCAACAGACATGACAGAGGAAATATTCACAGTTAAACACAGCAAAATTTCAAAATAGGTGACTCGTTGCACAGAAAGGGACCCAAAGTCGGCAATGGATATTTTACAGCAGAGATCAACAAAAGTGTCGCTGGTACAAACATTTCATTTCTATGTTTTGACTTATTACGCTACCTATGGGTCTTCTCAACAAACTAAGTTATGCTGTTCGAGTCTTTGCCATTTGATGCCATGAAAACTTCGTACAGTTGGTAAGAAAATTAGTGAAAGCTGTAATTGGGTTTTTCTCAAAATACTGTTTTCTTAACAGCAACAGTCAATAATTAATAACTTCTGAAGTAATGCACCTATAAGCATGAACTCTTTTTCAAATGTTCAGTATCTTATGCCAATTTTAGAACCAGACAAACCTTGAGCAGAGACTGTTATGGCTTCCAGCATTCAGTCTGCTAGCCTCTGTGAATTTACTAAATGCAGCCATAATCCTCAATTTGTAACTAGCTCTGTGGCATTGTGTAGTTCCATATCCCTCATCTTAAAATCATTAGAAACAGAGACTAAACATCATTGCCTTGGCGTCCCTCTACTTCTCTTACACCCCATGATCGAGTCCATTATTCTTCTAGATAACCTATCCTCTTCCATTCACCTCATATGGCACCACCACAGAAACTGGTTTATGTGTAGAGATTCATAAATCAAGTTCATTACTAACTTGCAATTTATTTCCTCATTCTGAGTATCCTTGATCCCACCTGTTTACCAGCGCGCATTCTCGCTACTTTCATGACTTACTTCTAACTTATGAAAAAGATCCTCAGTCCAGCCAACTTTCACTTGCATAAAGCAAAGTTGGTCTGGAAAGAGACCAGTGTAAAAATAGTTTCGTCTGAGAGCTAACTTCTTTTTTTACAGAATACTGTTGATTGCAACTGCGAGCTCCCTGCATTCACCTTGATTCAATCTCACTTACTATACTACCATCCTGGAAGAATACACATCCTAAATACTTGAAATGATCTACCTGTTCATGTTTTGTATTTCCAACACTGACATTCACTTCACTTAGGTTTCTTCTCTACAGATGTTTCTTTAGTCTAGGAAAGGCTAATTTTCATATCACACTCATTGTAACTATTTTCAAGTTCTAAGATATCAAATTGCAGGCTTACAGCACAGTCTGCCATTAAGACCTAATTGTCAGCATTGGCCAAATTGCTCACTACATTTCCACCTAAACGGAATTGCTCCCTGTCACTTTATCTCTTTCAGTAGATGATCCATGTAAACTATGAACAACAAAGGTGAAATATTACAGCCTTGCCGAACTGCCGTAAATACTTTGAACAAAGTACTCATTCTACCACCAATTCTTATTGCAGCCCAAGTGTCAATATAAATGCCTTTGATTGCTTTTAATAATCTACCCTTAACCCCATAATCCCCCAGAACATCTTTCCCTCAGTACCTTGTCATATGCCTTCTTTAGATCTATGAAACAAAAAACAAACATTACTGCCCGTTCCTCTAACTGCATTTTTCAATTACCTGGCACATACTGAAAATCTGATCCTGGTAGCTCCTCTCTGGTCTGAAACCACACTAGTTTCATTCCAATTTACTCTCAACCACTGATGGCACACTCCCTCACAAACTGCCAGTGAATACCTTTCCGATAGAAAGCCACACTCGCTGCAACAAGACCTCTCCAAGGACAACAGTAGGATGACGACAACCATAAGAAGACTGAGGAAAGCTAATACACAATCCTAATACGAAAGTACTTAGTTTCAATACCCAATACCCAAGATGCTCAATTTTACCAAAACAGTTATAACAAAACTAATTTTAACAAAGAAGAGGAGCTGCGGAAGCATTCCTAAAACACAACAGTGACACGACAAGATTTCGGACAAAATTTTCATAAAAGGACAGTTAAGTGACATAGAAACATTAAATTTTGAAAGAACCAAAGAGTTGAATGGCAACTTTAAGACCTAATCAAACAATTAGGAAGTGTTTTAAATTAAATTAGGAGATAAGCATAACAAATCTTCCTTTCCCCGACCTGCAGTTCCCCATTCAACTTTCCCGCACCCCCACTCCCCGACCCATTTTCCCCCTCCCGCCCCTTTTTTTTTTGAATAGTTTCACTTTAAGTATAATTAAGGTACTATTTTAAGATGGTTTTTAGTGAAGAATATAATTCTTTGTAAAAATTTCTTCACCTAAGCAATGAAAAAAGTAGCTGAGGATGTTCCTAAGAAATGAAACATAAACTACTGGTTTGCTTGTTTTAAGCAAATATAAAGTATCATAAAGGTGGAAATTCTCACTTGTATTGTATTATTGTGATAACAAACTTTGATACGGAGCATGAAGCTGATTACTTGGATGTTCTCATTATGCATCAGACGCTAAATATACTCAACCAATATATTTGGCCACAGCTAATCTACCCATTCTAGTGTGCACCTCTTAAAAACCTGACAATGAAATTTCTTCGTGACAATGATAAAATAATAAGGAGTTCCGTTAGAGAAATTATTGGATTACGTACTGACACCCCAGATGCAATGATTTACGCACCACGCAGTCTTAGACGACTTGGACTTTTCAAAGCTCAATGGGAGGCTTCCAATCAGTATGTAAACATTTGCAAGAGTTTGATGTGTGCGAGTAGCCCATACATCGAAACCGCTAGAAAGCTCCATACTGAAATCATCTACTGACTTGAATGCTTGCCGCTTAGCAAGGAGCAAGTTGAACATCTCGTAAACCCTCTTCCCAGGCTCATCCGCATAGTACTCCACGAAGATTCCTTCAGAAGTTGGTGCACATTACTGTAATAGGTGTAAAATGTGTAAATTGGTTTTACCCTCAAGATTGACTGTGTGTGTAAAATGTGTAAATTGGTTCTACCCTCAAGATTGACTGTGTGTAATATTTAAAAGAATGAATGAAAACTAAGAAGCCGGGCTGAGTGGCTCAGACGGTTAAGGCGCTGGCCTTCTGACCCCAATGTGGCAGGTTCGATCCTGGCTCAGTCCAGTGGTATTTGAAGGTGCTCAAATACGTCAGCCTCGTGTTGGTAGATTTACTGGCACGTAAAAGAACTCCCGCGGGATTAAATTCCGGCACCTCGGCGTCTCCGAAGACCGAAAAAGTAGTTAGTGAGACATAAAACAAATAACATTATTATTATTATTATTATTATTATTATTATTATTATTATTATTATTATTATTATTATTATTATGAAAACTAAGAAGAACTTATTTGATTTGTTTTCTGTGATTTAAGTGAAAAGTGTTAATGACTTTAGGGTTGTTTGTTTTTGGCAATTTCATTATGTGTAGACCATTTGTTGTTTGAATCATCAGTCCATAGACTGGTTTGATGCAGCTTTCCATGCCACCCTATCCTGTGCTAACCTTTTCATTTCTACGTAACTATTGCATCCTACATCTGCTCTAATCTGCTTGTCATATTCATACCTTGGTCTACCCCTACCGTTCTTACCACCTACACTTCCTTCAAAAACCAATAGAACAAGTCCTGGGTGTCTTAAGATGTGTCCTATCATTCTATCTCTTCTTCTCGTCAAATTTAGCCAAATCAATCTCCTATCGCCAATTCGATTCAGTATCTCTTCATTTGTGATTCGATCTATCCATCTCACCTTCAGCATTCTTCTGTAACACCACATTTCAAAAGCTGCTATTCTCTTTCTTTCTGAGCTAGTTATCGTCCATGTTTCACTTCCATACAATGCCACGCTCCACACGAAAGTCTTCAAAAACATCTTTCTAATTCCGATATCAATGTTTGAAGTGAGCAAATTTCTTTTCTTAAGAAAGCTCTTCCTTGCTTGTGCTAGTCTGCATTTTATGTCCTCCTTACTTCTGCCATCATTAGTTATTTTACTACCCAAGTAACAATATTCATCTACTTCCTTTAAGACTTTGTTTCCTAATCTAATATTTCCTACATCACCTGCCTTCGTTTGACTGCACTCCATTACTTTTGTTTTGGACTTATTTATTTTCATCTTGTACTCCTTACCCAAGACCTCCTCCATACCATTCAGCAACTTCTCGAGATCTTCTGCAGTCTCAGATAAAATAACAATATCATCGGCAAATCTCAAGGTTTTGATTTCCTCTCCTTGGACTGTGATTCCCTTTCCAAATGTCTCTTTGATTTCCTTTACTGCCTGTTCTATGTAAACAGTGAAAAGGAGAGGGGACAAACTGCAGCCTTGCCTCACTCCTTTCTGAATTGCTGCTTCTTTTTCAAAGCCCTCGATTCTTATCACTGCAGACTGATTTTTATACAGATTGTAGATAATTTTTCATTCTCGGTATCTGATCCCTATCATCTTCAGAATTATAAATAGCTTGGTCCAATCAACATTATCGAATGCCTTTTCTAGATCTACGAATGCCATGTACGTGGGCTTGTCCTTCTTGATTCGATCCTCTAAGATCAGACGTAAAGTCAGGATTGCTTCACGTGTTCCTACATTTCTTCTGAAGCCAAATTGATCTTCTCCCAACTCGGCTTCAACTTGTTTTTACATACTTCTGTAAATAATACGTGTTAAAATTTTGCAGGCATGAGATACTAAACTAATGGTGCGGTAGTTTTCACACCTGTCAGCACCGGCTTTCTTGGGAATAGGTATAACAACATTCTGCAGAAAATCAGATGGGACTTCTCCTGTCTCATACTTCCTGCAAACTAAATGAAATAATCTTGCCATGCTGGTTTCTCCTAAGGCAGTCAGTAATTCAGAGGGAATATCATCAATTCCAGGTGCTTTGTTCCTATTGAGGTCACTCACAGCTCTGTCAAACTCTGACCTCAAAATTGGGTCTCCCATTTCATCAGCATAAACAGCCTCTTCATGTTACAGTACCAAAGTATCTACATCGTTACCTTGATACAACTGTTGGATATGCTCCTGCCATCTTTCTGCTTTGTCTTCTTTCCCTAGAAGTGGCTTTCCATCTGAGCTCTTAATATTCATGCACCTAGATTTCCTTTCTCCGAAGGTTTCCTTGATTTTCCTGTATGGAGCATCTACCTTTCCCAGGACCATACAGCCTTCAACATCCTTGCACTTCTCCTTCAGCCATTCTTTCTTAGCTACCTTGCACTTTCTATCCACTTGATTCTTTAATCGCCTGTATTCTTTTCTGCCCTCTTCATTTCTAGCATTCTTGTGTTTTCGTCGTTCATCAATCAGGTCTAGTATCTCCTGAGTTATCCATTGATTCTTAGTTGATCTTTTCTTCCTTACTAACATTTCTTCAGCAGCCCTACTGACTTCATTTTTCATGACTCTCCACTCTTCCTCCTTCAGCCTTTTCATTTAGTCCTTGTGCAACATGTTCCTTGAAACAATCCCTCACACTCTTTTCTTTCAACTTGTCTAGATCCCATCTTTTTGCATTCTTTACTTTCTTCAATTTCTTCAACTTTAGATGGCATTTCATGACCAACAAGTTGTGGTCAGAGTCCACGTCTGCTCCTGGGAAAGTTCTGCAATCCAACACCTGGTTTCTGAATCTCTGCCTAATCATAATGAAGTCTATTTGATACCTTCCAGTGTCTCCAGGTCTCGTCCACGTATACAGCCGTCGTTTGTGGTATTTTAACCAAGTATTGGCAAGGACTAAATTATGATCAGTGCAGAATTTAACCAGCCAACTTCCTCTTTCGTTCCTTTGTCCCAATCCAATTCTCCTACTGTACTACCTTCTCTTCCTTGGTCTACCACTGCATTCCAGTCTCCCATCACAATTAGATTCTCGTCACCTTTTACATATTGTTTTAAATCTTCTATCTCCTCATATGTTCTTTCAATTTCTTCATCATCCACTGAACTAGTAGGCATATAGACCTGCACTATTGTGGTGGGCATTGGTTTGGTGTCTATCTTGACGACAATAATTCTTTCACTATGCTGGTCGTAGTAGCTTACCCGCTGCCCTATTTTCTTATTCATTATTAAACCAACTCCTGCATTTCCCCTGTTTGATTTTTGTTGATAATTCGGTAGTCGCCTGACCAAAAATCCTGTTCTTCCTGCCAACGTACTTCACTTATACCAACTACATCTAACTTTAGTCTATCCATCTCCCTTTTCAGATTCTCTAACCTACCACAACGATTCAAACTTCTAACATTCCACGCTCCGACTCGCAGAATATCAGTATCCATCTTCCTGATGATCGCCCCCTCTCGTGTAGTCCCCACACGGAGATCCGAATGGGGGACTAGTTTACCTCCGGAATATTTTACCCGGGAAGAAGCCATCATCAGTATATCATTCATACAGAAAGAGCTGCATGCCCTCGGGAGGTAGTTAGGGCTGTAGTTTCCCGTTGCTTTCAGCCGTGTAGCAGTATCAACACAGCTAAGCCATGTTGAGTATTATTACAAGGCCATATCAGTCAATCATGCCTTTGCTGGCAGGATGTAGTGTTTACAGTGCACTATGTCTTCTGGTATGGGCTAGAGCAATATTGTTACTTTCAATGATTTGTCTCTGTCTTATCCTTGACTTTGACAAGATGAAAGTGACTGAGGTATGAGCGATGCTAGTAATGCCATTCCTTATCCAGCCAGTCCCTGCTATGAATGGTGTGAAAATGTTGCTCATAGGGTCAGTTGGTGCATGCATTTCAGTGGGCTTGGCAGGCTCATATGTAATAGCAACTTCTGGCTCGGTGAGGACAGCAACGGGAAACTACCTCACTCCTCATTTCCCTAGTACGCCTCTTCAATGATGCCTAGGCCATTTATGACAGCTGATGGCGGAGCTGTTGAGGATCCAACCAGCCTTCGGGCTGAGGACTAAACATACATACATCAGTCAATCATTTAGACTGCCGCCCTTGCAACTACCAAAAGGCTGCTACCCCCCTTTCGATGAACCATTCGTTAGTCTGGTCTCTCAACAGATACCCATCCGATATGGTTGCACCTGCGGCTCGGCTATCTGCATCATTGGGACACGCAAGCCTCCCCACCACGGCAAGGTTACATGGTTCGCAGAGGAGCATTTATTCTATAAAATTATGTTCATTTGATACATAACTTGCGAGGCAGGGTGTGCCACGTGTAAGTGGCCTTTTCCTGTAGTTAACATCCGCTAATATGCAGGTTCAGCAGAAAAGATTGTTCTAGAAGCTCCTTGTAATTGGCCAAAATAACAATGTTCCTTATTGGGCAGTAATTTAGCATTTTTCATTGGTGAATGTGGCAATCTGGAGAACTGTTACTGGCTACTTGTGATTACATGATTTCCTGTTTCGGGCTCCTCGTGAGAGCTAAGTGTACTGTCCGCGTTTTTTATTTCGGATCACTTCAGAGGACGGATGCATTTTGCGTCCATCCCGACTTGGGTCCCCGGTCTCTCATGGTAAACGCTATGTTACTGCCTTTTAATTAATTTAAATTCATTCTTTTGTTTCGGCTTTTTCTCATTTAATGTAACTTTCCATGGTAATGTAAAATTTTCTTTTGTGTGTCGATGTTTTCCTCTAGATTTCCACATTCACCAATTTTAATTTATTGAATGATTGTACCTCGATTGACAGCCATATCAGCATCTTAGTTTTTGGAGGCAATTCTCTTTTCAGACTTAGAATTCAGTAATTTAATGTAAATGTAACTTTCTCTCTTGAATAGGGATATTGTATGTCATATTAAAATTTTGATTTTATCTGAGATTGCCTGACGTCATTCAGTGTCGATTCTATGTTGGAGTTAATATCCTATTGTCCGAAGAGCTTGATTGGATTACGGGTTTTGTTTTTAAGTTCATTTAAATATTTTTTATTTAAGTGCTCTAAACTGTCACCTACTATTTGTCATTTGTCTGCTTGTTTTGATTTTGTAAACATTCTCATTTTGTTAATAATTAATAGTTTGAGGATGATTACGAGAACCTTTTCTTCCCCATAACATCATACTTTCCCACGGACCTATATAGGGCTCCTTCCACCTTCCACGTTATTCCATAGTTGTCGTTTATTAGACCTGCAAGTTATGTTTACCTCGCGTATGGTTTGATTTTGCGTATTTTGATAAGTGAACCATCTAATTTCCCTGCCTAGATGTGAAGCAGCCGCTATATCGATACTTTTCTAATTAATATTATTATTATTGTTATTATTTTGTGTACGCGCTAACGAACAGGTGCTACAATTACCATCCGTGGGTAAGGGAGTAATATTCTTTTCACTGGAAGAAAGGAAACGTGTGGATCAGTAATAAGAGAGGTATGTCATCCAGACAAAGGACAGAAGCAATTAAAATGAACTGTGATGTCACCCCAGTTCGATCTCTCCCTGAAAGGAGCCTTAATACTGCACCCATAACACTAACGCCCTAATGGCAATGTGAATATATCTATCTTAATTCCATTTATTTTACATATAAGAATTCAGCCAGCATCAAGTTCAGTAAGAGCATTACACTTGAAACTTGGCAGAGACCCCCTCGTGGTAATCCTAAGCCAGCAAAAGCTGTTACGGTCACGTACAGTGTTTGCAATTATAGTGTAAAGTGTCCTCCAATAAATGCTAATAGGCCAACGAAAGACACTCTCACCAAGCTTTCTCACGGGAAAGGAAATCTCTAGAACTAAGCGATGGTTGGGATGAAAGACGGAGAAGGACGATGGAGAAATAAGGATAGGATATGCTCAACACCCCTTGAGAAGAGTGGTTACGTCCAAAAATTTGAACGTCAAAAAGATGGCCAACCAATAAGAGTGGGGAAATTTCTTAGAGCCCTGTCCAGTGTGAAAAGATATTCAGTTCATTTTAACAGGTGAAAGTTTCTTACACGCAAACTCAGTTACTCCTCACTGCCAGTAATTTATAATAATTTGTGCGACAATCATTGTGCCTACATGTTATCTGTTTAATTAAATATGTGAACGTGCAACATAAGAAAGTATCTGTGCTGAGAACTTCGTTCCGTAAGATGACACAACTTCCTCCCATACATTTTAGCTCCGCCTGCAATTCACTCTCACTGTTTCCCCATATTAGTAGATCATTTGCAAGCAATGCTGCTTTCATTCTTCTCTCCCCAATGGTCTGTGCTACCTTCTGTATCATCCATCACCACTATAAATAGTAGAGGTGAGAGGGCGCAAAAAAAAAAATCCTCATTAACCTTGAGTCTCGGTAGTAGTGCAGGCAGACGGCCTGACGTTCTTTGGAATTACCAGCTGACCGAGTAATTTGTCCTAGTGCCTGCTTGTCTTCTGTTTATCCTCACAGTGTAAAAATTAGATATAACTGGTTTCAAGAAAAGTGTACATCAAGAGCCTTCCTGACACTTCCTCTAAAGCATTGATACTTTGTCAATATACGAATGTTTCATCTAAACAGTGTTATGTGGCTGAAGATGTTGATAATATACAAAACATGTACCACTTTTAACCAATAAGTTGCCTTAAGCAATTTAGTGTATCGACAAGGTGGAAAATAAAAAAATACTTAATTGTGAATCTGTTTAAGTGCGATACGGACCATGAAGCTGATTTTATGTAATTAACAACCATTATTGGACACGTTATTTACACATTTATTACGAAAATATTTTCTCTTTCATTTCGAATTATCTTTACAGAACAGCATCAGATGGGTATTACTGATCGACTCAGACATCGCCTTCGAATGTCGACGAGAGAACTCGCTAGTGCACATAGCGAGGAAAGGATGCCGAAGGTAATCAATCACATGCAATATCACTGCTGGGGTGCATAAATATCGGTAACGGAAGAAATAGTCGCTATAACGGAGTTCTCGTTATATGCTGTACTCGTTATAGCGGACTTACTGTAATACTGTAATTCGGCTATGGTCTATCAAAGGTACCGTCCTGGCATTCACCTGGAATTGAATGTGGGAAACCATGGAAAACCATTCCCAGGACAGCCAAGGCGGGATTCGAACCCACGCTCTTCTGAATGCAACACACTACTAATTCACTGATGGTGAATTTGAAAATGAAACCGGCGCTCCATCGGAAGAAACAGTGACTCATGGAGAGGCAACAATGCAGCTGGACAAATTGATTGCCTATTTATAATCCTAGACTGAAACCACACCGGCAGAACTGTTGTTAGTAAATCGTCTTTGTGTTCGTGCTGCACGCAAACGCTATACAAATGTAAAACAGAAAAAACTCGCACATTATTTTAGTGCATAAAACAGAGTCATAAATGTAAGAAAAGTGTTCTTATATTTTTTGTACAATTGAAAAAAGGGTATTACTGTACAATTTATGTTAATAGATTATATAACATCTACTGTATTTGTTTTTTAGTTTTTCCGGATTATCCGGATTTTCGATAATCCAGATCAACTCCATTCCCACTTAATCTGGATAAACGACGTTCGTGTGTATGTTGAGGTGCTTTTATAAAGATTCCACATTACAATTGCAAATAACGTGAGACAGAAATAAAAGTAATAAAAAGTAATAAGCATAAATAATGCAATCGGTACAAACCATTTCTTTCTCAAACGTGGAGCCAGTGGATAGAGAATATACATGAATACTGCCTGCTCGATCACCACAGAGAAAGCAGGTGTCAATGAGAAGAGCAGATGTGAGCCAACGTTCTTTGCATGGTGGTAAAAGGAATTGATGTGTTCTTTCAAGATTGCATGACCCTCCTAGCAAGAAAAACAAAAATAAATATCAACAAATAAAACAAACAGTACTAAATCACATTTGGCAAAATTATGTGCCTATAGATTCACATTACAATACAGTATAATGTCAGTATTTCTGTATATTAATGACTTAAGAACCGCTGAATTATTGAAAATGGCACATTACTGGATGCAGGGTATCATTTAACGTATTTGATAGTATACTAGAGTGAATTTACAATGCACTAAGAATCAAAGAGTCAGCATGTTGAGAAGTTATAATGGGATTTCCATCACCAGTTTCTCTTTGTAAGACAATGGATAGATGCATCATTCAAAAAAAAAAAAAAATCTTGATAAAAGCATATTAGAAAAAGTGCTTGTGCTCAAATCTCTTGTGCCGGGCTGAGTGGCTCAGACGGTTAAGGCGCTGGCCTTCTCACCCCAACTTGGCAGGTTCGATCCTGGCTCAGTCCGGTGGTATTTGAAGGTGCTCAAATACGACAGCCCCGTGTCGGTAGATTTACTGGCACGTAAAAGAACTCCTGCGGACTAAATTCCGGCACCTCGGTGTCTCCGAAGACCTTAAAAAGTAGTTAGTGGGACGTAAAGCAAATAACATTATTATCAAATCTCTTGAAGTATAATTTAAGTTCAAAATGAAAATCAATTCAGGTATGAGTTACATTCATATTAAAAGAACTAGCATATGTATCTGTGCTTCGCTACGGTATTCTACATTGTACACGGATATCGAAGTAAATACTGTGCGTGCAGTAAATAAGATTGTTTTAAAATTGCATGTCTCAAAGCGTTATCTGAGAAATACCATGGGGAGGTCCCGATACTTTGTTTCCAATGTAAAGTGTGGGTTGCGGAGTTGTGATGATAACGACAGGCTCACTTGCCTACAGCCATTCACAATCGAGTTGAGTTTACATTATAATTGCAGGCCCCATTGCCTACTGCACGGACACAATCGATTTGGGGAGTTTTCGTTACAATAGCAGGCCCACTTTCCTACTTCCAGACAGATTTCAGTTGAGGAGTTTTTATTATAATGGCAGGCAACTTCCCTACTACCAGTCGAAATTGAGTTGTGCAGTTATTATATTGATAGGCCCCTTTTCCTACTGCCAGTCACACCAAGTTGGTGAATTTCCATCAAAATAGCAGGCCACTATGCATAATGCCAGTCATATTTTAGATGGGTACATTTGTTTATAATGGCGGGCACCCTTGCCTACAGCCAAACACAATAGGGTAGGGGACTTTCAAACAAAATTGCATAATCCCTTGCCTTCTACAAGTCAAATCGAGAAGTGAATTATTCATTACAATGGTAGGCCCCCCTTACTAATGCCAGTTACACAGGAGTTGGAGAAGGACCCCATTCCTACTGCCAGTCAAAGTCGGTGTGGGGAGTACTGATTACAATAGCAGACACACCCTTTCTCGATCACTACAAATCGACATCAATGAATATATATAGATCGACATACAGAAGTATATGCATGTTTACAGTATTGCAGACCTTCATTTACAGATTAACTGCTGCTGAACGGTACATCATATCGACAAAGGATTGCACCATAAGACGCAGTATTTAGCGGCCTAAATGGCTGGTCCTATGATATTTTCTTGCATGTCATCTATTCATCGGTCAGATTGAGTTAGAAACGTTGAAGAGGTTGAAATTTGTGTAAGATTATCTTACATTGCATTACTTTTTGGATAATTATGTGACAAAGCATTTGGCTCATATATGGGTACTGGGAGGGCCAATGTTCGTGTAGAGTTTGATGATTCTATCTTTCCTGTAAGTGATTGAAAGTATGAATTATGCAGGTAAATAGTCCAAATTTACTTAAAATCGAGAAAAAGAGATGAATCTATCGTATAAGGGATACAGATACGACAAAAAGTCATAAGACCAAGGTTGAAGATCACTCCAAATTCAACAGAGATTGTGCCATCCGTTATGTCATAGGACTTCCCGTTTATCCCACGAAATACCATGAAACGAAGGTCCGCACCATCACTAAAACTGACTCCATATTTAAATATTCTTCGCGGATAAAAAGTGAAAAATTTAAAGATCTTGGAAATTTTCCATCCGTGACAGGCTAAAACATGTAATTTTGCCAAATTTCAATTTTCTTCCTCGTCTGGCAGATTATGCCGCAATCTGGATTTTGGGTGAGCAGAGTAAAAATTAGGACTTTCAGAAAACTACACCAAAAATATGCAGATGGTCATTAATACCCCTCAAATGGGTAGCTGTACGAAAATTACACTAAAATAGTCAATGTACAGGCACACATAGTCGTTACGATTTTATTTATATAGATAAGGAATCTGCTCCACGTACAACACATTTTGGGCTATGTCCGCTGGACTTAACCTGCAAAACCGACCATTCGTGATATCTCACTTATTAATCCTCCTATCGAAAAATTGACATGAGAAAAAAGTTTCAGAAATGGATTTCCATTAAGGATTGTTCATTAATTTCGGATGTGCATATTTCGAGGGAGTGCAAAATCATGGTTCCAGTTTTGGACAAACCCCCAGTAAATTTAGTTATGCAGATAGAATATTTGCCCTAAAATCTACTCAAGGACAGGTGGATTCTAAATATCAAGTTTGGTAGAAATATATTCAGTAGTTTTCTACTTATGAGAACTCATGCAATCAAACAGACAAACAGACACCAAAGCTAATATGCAGATGGTCATTATTACACCTGAAACAGAAAGCTGGATGAAAATTTTGCCAAAATAGTCAATGCACAGACACACGGTCATTACGATATGATTTATGTAGATAGATACGGAATCTGCTCCACGTATAACACCTTTTGGGCTATGTCCCCTGGACTTAGCCTGAGAAACCGACCTTTCATGACATCTCCCTTTTTAATTAGAATTCGAATTGGATTTCCATCAAGTTTGGTCGATTTACATTCTTGCACTTTACATTGAGGGAGAGTAAAATCACCATTTCATTTCCCTATTAAACCCCAGCCCATTCAGGGAAATCAAAATGGTATTGACCTTCAAAGCTACCCCTGGACAGGTGGATGCTAAATATAAAGTTTGGTTCAAATATCTCTAGTAGTTTTCAAGTTGTAAGAAATACGCTTTACACGCACCCGCTCGTGTTAATTCCAGTGGGACCTGTACCGGAAACGATCCGTTAATGATATCTCCCTTATAAATCCTGGTATCAAAATGATGCACATGAGAATAAAAGGTTTAGAAATTAATTTCCATCAACGCAGGTAGGTTTCTATTAAGTTTGGTTGTGTATATTTTGAGGGAGTGCAAAATCACGGTTTCGATTTTGTATAAATCCCCAATTATTTCAGGGATTTAGAAACAATATTTGCCCTAAAAACCTACCTTGCCCTAAAAACCTACCTAAGGACAGGTGGATTCTAAATATGAAGTTTGGCAAAAATATATCCAGTAGTTTTCAAGTTATAGACAGACAGACAGACAGACAGACAGACAGACAGACAGACAGACAGACAGACAGACAGACAGACAGACAGAGAGACAGACAGACAGACAGACAGACAGACAGACAGACAGACACCGAAGAAACCTACCCTTGGACAGGTGGATGCTAAATATAAAGTTTGGTTCAAATATCTTCAGTAGTTTTCAAGTTGTAAGAAATACGTTTTACACGTACCCGCTCTTGTGTTAAGTCCAGTGGGACTTGTACCGAAAAACGGTCCGTTAATGATATCTCCCTTATTAATCCTGTTATTGAAATTATGCACATGAGAAAAAAAAAAGTTTAGAAATTAATTTTCATTAAGGCAGGTAGATTTGCATTAAGTTTGATTGTGTATATTTTGAGAGAGTGCAAAATCACATTTGGTTTCGTATAAATCCCCAGTCAGTTCAGGGATTTAGAAACAATATTTACGCTAAAACCTACCCAAGGACAGGTGGATTCTAAATATGAAGTTTGGTGAAAATATATCCAGTAGTTTTCAAGTTATAGAAGGACAGACAAACAGACACCAAATCTAAAAATTATGTAGATGGTCATTATTACACCTGAAACGGATAACTGTGCAAAAATTTTACCGAAATAGTCAATGTGCAGACACACAGTCGTTACGATTTTATTTATATAGATAATATTGGCACTTGTACCAGAATATGATTATCAAATATAATATAAAAAGCTGATTACTTTAAACTGTTATATACTTAAAAACTACACTGTCAAATTTTAAATGAGGCGTCATAATTTATACTTACTAATTCATATCACTCTGACACAGATAGGTCTTATGGCGACGATGGGATAGGAACGGATCAGGAGCGGGAAGGAAGCAGCCATGGTCTTAATTATGGTACAGCCTCAGCATTTGCCTGCTGTGAAAATGGGAAAACACAGAAAATCATCTTCAGAGCTGCTGACGGTGAGATTCGAATCCACTACCTCCCGAATACAAGCTACGTGTCCCAAGCCACTTGCTCGGTCAAATCATATTTATTACACCATTAATTATTAAATGAGTCATCATATAAAAGAATTGGTGCCTTCTGTGTATATTTATATGCTTACAACCTGTTCCATCCATCACGTGGTGATAAGGGAATGTATCCATTAACTATATCAAGTGGAGGAATTTAAAACAGCATCAAAGATTCTCTTAAGTGTCATATAAAGAAAGACAGGAACATTGAAAGGAACACTTAATATGATAAATACAATGATAGGTTAGTGTGGAAAGAGGGAGAAATGCAAAGATGATCTCCACATCTCTGCAAGCCACCATCTTCAAACAGATTGCTTCTCTCTTCAAAGATCCCAGTCCATCTACATCTATATCTTCTCAGACCCTGATATGTACATTTCCACTTCCCAATTTTATGAGGAGGGCAGGCTTCAACACTCACTGGGTCACCTTCATGGATCTACAGTCCTAATACAGGAAGTGCACGATAAGAAGAACACTAGATAAACACAGGAAAAGAGAAGGGACAAAAATAAGGATGAGCACAGGTGGTAAAAAACTAGGAACACAGAACAAACACAAAAACAGAAAAGGAACCTAGAGCACAGGTGGTAAAAGACTAGGAACACAGAACAAACACAAAAACAGAAAAGGAACCTAACAGGTCAATATAAGTAATGGAAAGGAACAAACAAGTGAAAATGAGGTCATATATAAGACAAAAAAGAAGAACAAATTCGTCCACCACTGCGGAGCTCAACATATCCACACGCCTTTCTTCTCGCGTCAATCGGAGGATCTTGGCCATGTTGTTAGAAGAGTTGGTGAGAACCTGGAAAAAATGGTGATGCAAGGAAAAGTCAAGCAGAAGGACAGCCAGCAGATGGTTAGATGATCAAATAAAAAAGATCACTGGTCTGCCTGCCTTTTCAGTGGCTTCATAGAGAGGCAGAAAATAACAAAACATGCAACATCATGGGGTCACGATACTCAGGAATGAGTGAAACAACTGACAATGATGATGATAATAGGAAGATAGAAACATTAAAAGGAACATAATTATAACATGATAAATGCAATGATAGGTTAGTGTGAAAATAGGGGGGGGGGGGGGGAATGTGAGACGCAAAAGGAAAAAAGACAATCCCCACATCTCACAGTGCTGCCTGCGTAAGAAGCCTATATGGGTCTCAATAAATAATTCAGGTCAGTACAATTATTCAAGCCAGTTAAATAAACGAATCCATTCAATTCTAAAGTAGTTCTGATCACTAACCTTATACAGTAACTCCTTGATTTTAACATTATTTCCATATCTAATCTTCACCATGTTCATGGCACACTGTCTACTCCTACCCTGACATTATTTTCAAAAATTTGTTTATAACCTGAAATATTCAGAAAGTAATATCTCACATTGATACCTAAAGACTGTATAAGGTAAAGAATAAAACTAAACCTCTAGATCATAAATATCTGTATCATTATTCATTGCATTAAAATATAGCTGGCAGTCTATGGCTAGTAAGCCTGTATCTTACCCGGAGGGTCTGAGTTTGATTTCTGGCCAGGACAGGGATTTTTACCTGATTCAAGGTATAATTAGTCCATGTGAGAACAATTTGGGAGCTATCTAATGGTGAGATAGTGGCCCCAGTCTAGAACATCATGAATAATGGCTGAGAGGATTCATCATGTTGATCATGCTTCATCTTGTAATCTGCTGGCCTCCAAATTGAGCTGCGGAGTAGTGATGGGACATTCGATTCATTTGATTCTGTTCACGTTACTGAATCGATACAGTGATCCGATTCATTGCACATTAGTCACCTCTCCTACTGCATCTGTGTAGTATGTACTGGTAAGACAGCAGCAACAGCATTCAGTGCTTGCTGCTGCCATCTGGTCGTCATACTATTAACTCCTTTCTTAGAAAAAAAAATGCTAGTCACTCTAATACATCGAAGGTTTCCGGCGACGCAGGATGGGAAAGGTCTAGGATTAGGAAGGTAGCAGCCATGGCCTTAATTAAGGTACAGTCCCAGTATTTCCTAGTGTGAAAATGGGGAAACGACGGAAAACCATCTTAACGGCTGTCGATGGTGGGATTCGAACCCACCATCTCCCCAATGCAAGCTCACAGCTACACCATACTAACTGCACGTCCAACTCGCTCAGTCATTTTTTAAAATATGTATTTTTCTAACAGCTGAGGATTTTTTTTTAAATCGACATGTTTCGTATAGGCTACCCAAGATGTACAGTAGCCCGCTGGTTTTCTGATTCAACATACTGTTGGTTAAGTTATTGCATCAGTCGGCTCACGTACCGTCCACATATGATTGAAGTCTTGTGCAACGATGTAACGTACAAACTGAGAGAAAACTGAGCCGTTCTTCCCAATATAAAACAGGTACTTTTGAGTGGTCATGAGCATGACTCATAGTCATAGGGCAGGCTAGAGTCGAGTTTGATTGTCAAATGTCAACTAAGTTATAGTACTAAGATTCATTAAACTAATAAATAGTATAACCTAATAGCCTAAGTATAACTTACTAGCTACTTCAGAATTATGTTTTGACTACCTTTTTAACACTGCAAGTAAATCCATCTATTATTTAAACCTCCCTGTAAGAAGAGGAAAGTGAATGAAAGTGGGTATTGTTTTCAAATGAGCTGAGCTCGAGAGTCTATTATAGCATATGATTCTTTCAGTGTACCATGGCTTCAGAGGAAGTTCGGCTCCCCGCCAATATCCAGTGTACCAATAATGAACCGCGTGTGTCTCACTGATCCGCGACTGCGGACGATTCTTTCGGTGTGCCATGGCTCACTGTACGTCTCGCTGCAGCGGAAGCTCGGTTCTCCGCCAGTGTCCAGTGTGCCGATAAGGAGCCGTGTGTGTCTTGTGTCTCACTGAGCCATGCTCGTTCACGATTCTTTCGGTGTGCCATGATTCACGGTCTTGCTGCAGCGGAAGCGCGGCTCCCCGTTAACGTCCAGTGAGTGCGCCACTCAGCACTGTCCGCTGGGAGTAAACTGAATCGTACGCCGTGAGCTTGCCGTTCCTGTGAATCGATTCACTTGGACAGTTGAACGAATCGATACACTGCTTCGAATCATGCATTCAGTAGCCAACACTACAGCGGAGGTAGACCAAGGCCCATAAGGGCTACAGCATCTTGTGGTTTTTTTTTTTTGTCGTCGTTTTTTTTTTTTTAAGTGAAAAAACACACTACTGTCATTAATGATCAGACACCCACAGGTCCTAGCTTAAATGAAGTTGTCAGATCAGTATGACAGATGTCTGCCCTTCACCGCTATCACAGCCTCTACCCTTCTAAGAAAACTTTCCGTTAAGTTTTGGTAGATGTCTGCAGGTATTTGTTTTTCCCACCATTCCTCCTGCAACATGGTAAAAAGTTATGTAGCTGTTTTGGGACAGTCTGGTCTGTCTGTCAACTGGCATGTAACTCATCCCAGAGAGGCTTTAGATCAGTGCTTCAGACTGACCATTCGATTTCATTCACTCCTATTTTGACAAACCATTTGGTTATGGCCTTCATGTTATGAATGGGTACACTGTCATGTTGAAACTAAGAAAGGCCAGTTACAAATTGTTGTCAACTGGTAGGTAACACAGAACTGTCCAATAATGGCCGAGAGGTTCGGAGTTTGAGGAACTCAAAAACATGTGGACCAAGGCCAAACAAAAACAGGCCCACAGTGGAAAGAATGCTCTCCATTAAGTAACGCTCATCTGACATTCACCAGGTCCAACCACGACCATCGGACTGCCACAATATGTACAGTACAGTATCCAGTATTCGGGAGATAGTGGGTTCCAATCCCACTGTTGGCAGTCCTGAAAATGGTTTTCTGTGGTTTCCCATTTCCACATCAGGCAAATGCTGGGGCTGTACATTAATTAAGGCCACGGTGGAGAATTCTCTTCTGAGACACAGAAGACGGAATCATAGAACTTAGTAGGGTAATAAAATATATCTGAAAGGGGACGAATTAGGGGAAATCCATAGTATCTGGGAACATAATAGTAACCAAACTCAAACAAAATCACTTCGCATTATCATCACAAAGCATGCAAATATTACTTGGACAACAGAGAAAGCAATTACAATACGACTACGGATAGCCTCTTCTACCATTTTGATCAAACATGACATATTAAAATAAATATATGTATATACATATGACCAATAAAAACAATGCCATAATGTTCACAGCAGCTATCACAACAGCTAGGAATGTGTTCAGTTTAACTTAAATTTGTAGAAAGAGACTAGCATAGCCTATGTCATGGAAATTCGAGCTCCAGTAATAATGCAGAACCTAACTTGTAAACGTTTGTTTGTGTGTATACATACAGAAATGTACATCACTTCAAGTGTACGCCTAAATGAAAAACTGATTTACTACTTAGCAGGCATATCCATTTCTTCAGATATTCCCTTCCGTGAACTGTGTTGGTAGTCACGCAAGTGATATTTACAATCACCTTGATCCTACATGCATTTTCGTTCATAAATTAATGTTATGAACTTTTCAAACATCCATACTGCTCGGAGTTTGTACATAAATATCCGGTAAAATCCCAGCAAGTTGGGAACGTGATCAGACGTACCTAAACGCGCTTATACGCACGACTAACTTGTGCACAGTGTGCGAACCTGCATAGCATTACTAGCGTCGGGAATGTTCATACATATTTGCGCGTGTTCGCATAACGTAATTTCATACGAATACGGATCCAATGTGCACTCAGTCTTATATTCTTCCTTTAGGTTTTGTCCATTCTGGTTGCCTTTCTCTTTCCGCCACGCTTTAAATGCAGTCTTTTTCCTCTTCAGTACCTCCTGGATGTTATATTTCCACCACCAAGTTTCCTTGTCTATTTGTCATTAGAAACTCCAGGGTGATGCCTTACCCTGCTGATACAGTACTTCTGGAATTTCCCCCAGATTTGATCTGGGGTATCATTGTCATTCTCCTGCATGTCCTGGACAAAGTAAGCCCTAGTATCAACATCGAGTGGTTGTGCTGTCTCTTTATCTCACAGCTTAAACCACTTAATCTTCATAGTTGGCAAGAGCTCTCCGATCAAAAGCCTATGCTGAGATGCCAGAAGCTTTCAAGAGAGGACCTTGCAGTCAACAAACTGTCCCAGCAGATCACGGTTGCAGAGAATGTAGTCAATTTGCATACATATGACATTCTCTTCCACTCGGTCTTGCACCACTGATGAGGTCACCATCTTGTATGTTACAAGGTTATAGGGACCCTACTTGCTGATACATCTTACAGTTACTGTTAATCTTGCAGGTTGGTACTATGTAGTCATATTTTTTTTCGCTGTAGACTTATGGGAGCTGGAAGGAAGGCACATAAGCCAGTAGAAAAGAACCTTCTAACAAGAGAAATGTGCAGGAAATGTCTCTTGTGGGCACACAATCATCAGGAGTGGACAGTGGAACACTGAACAAAAGTTCTTTTCTCTGACAAGAGTCCCTTTGCAGTGCAGGGGCAGAGGGTTCAGTATGTGCACTGAGCAAGGAATGAGCCAACAATTTCAGCATATTTGCAATAGACCATTAGGAAAAAACTCTTGAAGAAGATGTTTTGAGAATGTTTCATACATGCACGACTGGGACCCTTAGTATCAGTCAATGGGATGATGGAATCTGATCAGTAATTTCAAATACTGGAAAGGAAAGTTGTTGGTGAACTGCAGAAGTTTCAATATGGTGGTGGAAGTTTTCATCAAGATATGGCTCCTTGCCATACCTCAAATAAAGTAAAGAAACTCTTCAGCGAGAACAATATTCATTATTACAGACTATCCATATTGGAACAATATTCATGTCTCAGAGTGGCCAGGGAACCCCTCTGACATAAATTCAATAGAAAACGTGGGCTATTTGCAAAAAGGAGACTCACAAAACTTGACTGTTCCACAAAAATACACATGACAGAATCTCCAGTTACAGTGTAGTTTCATGATGATGAACTTAAAACATATGTGTTCAAAGCTTGTGGAATCTATGTCAAATCATGTAAAGCAACTTATAAAACAGAAAGGACATATTAGCTGTTAAAAAGTTTAAAGGTATGTATTAGGTGAATAAATGCAAAATATATAAAATGTGTATGTTAACTGTCGTATCCCAAATAATTCACATGGAACTGTACATCAGCTGACATCCTGATAAATTTTCCAGCCATGTTGAAGAGTGAAACAAAGTCCAAAACCAATTTCTTTCTAATTTTTAAATGAAAAGAGATTAAACATTCTTCATAATGTTTCGTATTTTGCTGAAAAAGCAATTTATCGCTGTAATATCCACTTATAGCATTACTTTGCAATAATAGTACTGACCTTAAAGGGTTGTACTTATGACGAGATAATGAAGAATGAAACAAGGGCCAAAAAAAATCATGCATTTTATTTTCATTGTGTTTATTGTGGCTGCGATATTTTCACGCCCTTACATATAGGATATGTTAAATACTGCATGTTAGGAAGTTTTTCTGTATTTCAATGTTGAAATATTCAAGTGCATGAAATATGGCACAGCAAGAATCCAGCCCAGTATAGGCTATATAGTATTTCAGATATGTCTGAATAGAATATCTTCTCCTTTTGTGGAATGATCAAAATACAAACAACTGAAATGAAGACAGTGAATGGCCAAAACTAGAACCTAAATTCTTCTGGTTTCGGAGGATTCAGATTCATGTCCTGAGAAGGTTTGTCATCTTCAACATGATTCTATATAGCATTTTCAGCTTAAAATCAAACTATGTTTGAAAATCATACCTATCTGTAGAGGCACCTAATTTTGCAAAGTGCAAATTTGCAAAAGTTTTGTGAAATAAATTTTACAAATATGGCTTAAAACACAAAACTACTGAATTTACCTTTAAGCAAAGTTGCAAAAATAATTAACAAAATTATGTGGAGTCCCAATATTTGAAGTTAACAGCAGAGATTTGGGACGAGTTGTGGCAATTAAATTCGATATTTGATGCCATGACTGATTTCACACCCCTTTGATATATATCAAAAGCTAAGATATGTCATATCGAGTATTGCTAAATTCACTTCCTGTGAAACGAGCTATTCATCAATGTGTGACGGAAGGACAGGGCATTGCCTGTTGGAAATTGCTGCTAATCAGTGCATTTAATTTCATATTTTGTGTTTTATTTTTCTCCCGTAGTTTATTAAAATGGTAGTGACAGTTTTTGATCAAGAAAAAGAATTTTCTTCGGAAGGATTTTCGTGTTTGATGAAACTAAAAAGATACTGATGTGCAAATACTGCAACGTGCGAACTGAGTAGCAGAGCTTTACACAAGAAGAGCAAGGAAAAAGCGCTAACGAAAACAGGCATCAGAAGACAGTTACTCTCACAGACGCTAGTGCAGCAGCAAAACGAGCAAAAAATGATGAAGAATTCATTCATCTGCAACTCGAGCTTTCATCAAGGCCAATATTTCATTGCAGAAAGTTGATATGAAGCTGAGAGAGTGGATCAGGTTCATGAAACTCTGCGCATTTTTGGTCGGGAAGAGATATGAGGTTACGTTTTTCTAATAAACTTGTGTGCTTATGCTAATTTTCTTGTTTAAAGGTATTTAGGTTTAGATAATGTATGCTATATCACTCATTTATTTTAAAATATAAATTTAATCAATTCATTCAAATTTTGTTAAATACCACAAAATACTAGGCCTGTTGATATTTTTAAGGTGCTGGAGACTATCCACAGCTGGAAGACTGTGGAAAGGTTTCGTACGTCAAATCATAGAGGAGGAGCAAGAAAAGGAAATATTAATAGAAGCTGTGAAATATCAGAGTACATGAATTAATAGCATCTTACAACATCCTGAGTAATGCTCAACAAGAAAGATAGCTAGGCAATGACTTCTTTTTAAACTTAATGTTCAAATCAGTTGTGATGGAACGACTGATAAAAAGAAAGGGGCAATATGTGTTCATGGTTCTGATAGAAGTGCTTAGTAGTGGTGGTGGTACAGTTTAGAAATTATCTGTGGGGAGGAGTGAAACTTATTGCAAATACCAACACTACCAAGTTTTTACAAGCAATTATGAGTGTAATTCACACACTTGAAATTCAGTACCAAAATGTAGTTTCAATAATTCCAGATTCAGCATGCTACATAGGCAAGTGTATAAATGCAGTTTGGGTTTTAATCTCAGAAGGGTTAGTACAAATGCAGTGCTGTGCTGGTAAACTAAATATGGTGGGCAGTGTGTGGGACGTGGAACTAAAGTTGCTTGAACCATTGTGTTGTACAAGCAAGACACATCTTCCTTAATACAAGAAAGAGAAAGCTTGCATATATTCAATTTTTAAATCATAAATTGAAGACGAATCTACTAAAGCTAAACTTTTCCCTAATCCTGTCACCACCAGGTGGAATTCATGGTTTAAAAGTGTTGAGTAACTTGGAGAATTATCTGCATGATACAGTAGATTTTGTTGAAACCGTTGAAGACAAGTTCTTGCTATGAACAAGCTATCTCTCTTGTTGAGTATTGCTCAAAATGTTGTAACTTGGTGCTCACAGAGAGATCCAAGATGCCATTAATTCATGTACTGTACTTAAATGCAGTCGAATCTCAATATCTCGAACCTCCATTACTCAAATTCTCAGTATCTTGAAGGAACTTAAATTTCCCAGCTGTTTGTCCTATTCTTCACATATATTTATTATTCCATTACTCAAAATTCAGTTTCACGAATTTCTCAAAGCAAACAATTCTTCCCTTGAAGCAAAAAATACTCCAACTTGAATTTTATGCAACATTAACTGTGCAATATGGCATTTCTGGTTTGTGAGGAACTGTTAACACATAAAGAAAGGTTTACAGTGACGCTGGGACCTAATATGACGGGAATCGAAAAACTGAAACTTCCAGTAATCGGAAAATCGGTGAACCCTTGCTGTTTCTCGGGTGGGAATTAAATACCAGTCACGTACAAAAGCAACTCCCAAAGTCGCAGAGGATAAGCTCCATTTACGAATCTCATCTGTGTGGTATTGACAATAAGTTTCAATGTGAAGGGAGGAAAGTTTAACAGTAACAAACACCGGGCGAGTTGGCCGTGCGCGTAGAGGCGCGCGGCTGTGAGCTTGCATCCGGCAGATAGTAGGTTCGAATCCCACTATCGGCAGCCCTGAAAATGGTTTTCCGTGGTTTCCCATTTTCACACCAGGCAAATGCTGGGGCTGTACCTTAATTAAGGCCACGGCCGCTTCCTTCCAACTCCTAGACCTTTCCTATCCCATCGTCGCCACAAGACCTATCTGTGTCGGCGCGACGTAAAGCCCCTAGCAAAAAAAAAAAAACAGTAACAAACAGACAAGACTAACAGATTTTTTCCAAAGGTGTTAACCAGGGTATGTTTCTTGTTTGACTACTGTATGTTACTATAATAAGAGTTACAATTAAAGTGATGCCGTAATAAAAGTGTGTGTTTGTATATTTTTAATAAAATACTGTTAAAAATAATGTATCCAGTACAAGTCCGTAGATACATATGGTTCAGTTACAGCTATACGTGCTCAAAAACAGTATTCTCTATATCTCAAAATTTCGATAACTTCAAATTAAATTTAGCTCCAGAGGTGATTTGGGATATCAAGGTTCTACCGTATACGCGTAGTGACCTTCAAAAAAGGATGCATATTTTTTCAAGACAACTTTGGATGGACTTCCAAACTACTAAAGCAAATGCAGGGACATTTAAAATCTTTGTTCCAAACTGTAGGTAGACCAAGCATGATAAAGCTGAACAACTTAATGGAGTTTGACACAGGAAAAATAGTCATTTCATCTCTCAGTAAACTCGTTGATCTAAGAAGCATAATGAAAGGTGATTTAGAAAATGATGAAGTCTCTCACCTAATAAAAGAAATTCACATCCTACAAGAACTTTCACCATTAGAATATCATGAACCATACACATGTAACCGTACGTATGTACGATCCCCGAGTTTTTAGGTTAGAAAATTTTCGTATATAGTTTGTAATGTTAAAATCATGTAATTTTGTTTATTTACAATGTAAAAACGTAATATTATAAGAATGTGTAGTTAGGGAATATTGCATATGTGCATCATTATATTTTGTATAAATTTCCGTTTGGGTAAGAGTTTGTAAATATGGCCTAGCCGTAAGGATTGTGTAAATGGGAATACAGCGACTATATCGGGAAGGACGGTTGAGGTCAGTTGTGTGTGTTGCAACTAAGTGGCTTGGAAACACGGGGTACGGCAGGTTGTATCGGTTGAAGAATTGGAGTGGATCAATGTGGACATACATGAGTGGACGTTCTATGTCACATCAAATACTCGACAGCCAATGCGAGGGCTTTGTTTTGAGCGAGGTTTGGGTTGACTGAGTGACGCGGGAAGAAGTGCCTGTGAGAGCGTTGCTACCAGTAAACTATTCAGGATGCTATAACCACGTGTAGCAAGCCTATATAAGTGTGTACGCGTGTGCGGCGAGTGATTCTCATTCTGATTCTGATATTTATTCTGATTCTGACTCTGATGCTGATTCTGTGTGTTTCTCATTTGTACCGGTCTGCGGGAGCTACGTATTTGCGTAGTTTGCTATGCGATCTGCTATTGTTCGTGAGTATCTGTTACGGAGTGAACATGGTATAATCACAACGACTTACCGGCTTTGCAGTGGACTTTCTGTAAAAGAAAGTGTTTGTTTGTAACTTGTCAGCCGAGTATGCAGCTTCAGTTGATGGAGAATTTTGCTGTTTGCTTGCCTCCGGACATGTAACACTTTCTGTCCAGCCGGCAATTGGAAAGGATTCAAGACGTCGACGAAGAAGTGTAAATAAGGTTAGGGATGCTCTTCGTAAAGAAGGTTGCATCCATATGTAGAGAAATAGTCGTCGTACTTTTCTCTACCAGATTAGGATTCACGGTAACAGTGGAGTGCAGTGGGGCTCTTACCTGGAGGTATGTTAAAAGTATAAATGATATTTTATTTTATTGGTGATTTTAGTGATTTGTAATTTGCCTTTGTAGACGGCAAACACGAGTTGGTCTCGTTAAATGATATTTTATTTTATTGGTGATTTTAGTGGTTTGTAATTGGGCTTTGTAAACGACAAACGAGTAAATCTCGTGAAGATATGATTTTGTTGGGTAGTATTGTGTATATTTGCTCTATGTAAACGGCAAGCACTAAGTGGGTTGCATAAGTGTTGATTTTTGTTGGTATTTGTCACATATTAGTTCTTATTCTGGGAGTAAAGTCATAGAATCAAACTTAAAGTGAGTCTTTTGTCAGTGGAGTAAGGCTGAACCTGGTATGTTACCCAAATTTAATTTCAGGGGTTATATAGCAACAGGTAAGGTTATAAAGTAAGTCTGGAGCCTCGTCAGCCTGATGACCGTCGCCTTGGGAGAGGGAGTGGCTCGTTGCTCTACATAATTAAATATTCCTGCAATTGTTTTGCAGGTGGCGCCCATCATCCTTGTTATTTACACTTATTTGAGTCAACGTTTATCTGTTCAGTATTTCAATAGCTTGCAGTAGTTGCACACAGTGTTAAGGGATGTACTTGATAGTTCATGTAGAACAGGTCAAGATATTGATTGACGTGATTGCTGTTCTTCCATAATGGGCATTGTATGGAAGCTGCACTAAATGCTTTATGGATCCCAGTCAGTAATGTTAACAGTGAGAGGTCATTTTCAATGTACTGTAATATATTGTCTGACAGGAGAAAAGCTCTGACTCCCAGTAATATGCTATCTCTGTTTTCTTCAGATTGATGTGGCGCATAATGTATAGGCTAGTCCCGACTTCTTGTAATGGCAGGACAACATTTTTACAAACATCCATGGTTTGTTATGTGTTTCTAGTAGAAGTATAACTATCATATTTCTTGTACAAATATTGAACCGTATCACATCACGGTCCAATGGAATTGATATAACACTGTGGGCTATTTTGAATTAAATGCCAAGGATCGAATGTAAGAACACTGGGTGGCCGTGAGCATAAACGTATCAAAAACGTAGCAAGCAGGGTGCAGCGTTTTCTCTCAGCTGAACCAAAGCAGGATACCGTAATTTTACTTGTTGTAGACCCTGTCATCGGCGTGGGCATGCTGGCAGCTGACAAAGAGAGCGTGGAATCTGAAATCAAGGTATCCCCTAACACAAAATATCCAGGTCTGAAATCATTTGAATTCAATCCTGCATATAAGTTACAGAGCCATATCCCACAGATCTATGATGAGGACAATTCCCATTGACATTTATGGAGCTGATTAAGCCTTTGTAACCCAGTAACTGGGCCTGTTTTGTTTAATTATGATGTATTTGAAATATCCGTTACAGTGTAGCTGGCCGCACACAAAGGGAGCTTCTTGTTAGCTGGGGAATCATTATTAGGCGCGTTGATCTCCTCAGTTCATAAAAGGGAAAGCGTGAGTACAACCCCGCTCCAATGTGTCACAGATATTCGTACTGTATGTATCGTTCGAGATAGACAATAGTCTTCATCAGGCAGTGATACAAGAGAGTCTTGCCTTTTTATTTTAGCTCATTCGAACAGTGTTAACTGTTCTAAATACTGTAAATTATGCAGAGTCGTTCCGTAATACAAATTAGAGTACGGTAATCAGAGATACTGCTGAGAAGGACTGAAACGTAACCGGGAGATATCCCATAATTAGGTAGCTATTGGTTGACAGGACAAATGTAGCAAAAACAGATATCGTAAAATGTATCCTAACCTACAGTAGGTTGCGAACGTATATTTAAGATACAAGCTAAGCAGTGAAGAGTTCCGATATCAACCTGTGTAACGAGGTTCCACGCAGCTATCAATGGCACGAGAAAGAAGATGACGCATCATGGACCCAAGAGGAGTCAACCCGATGACTTCTAGATCAGTTGACAGCACCACTGTCATGTACTAGGTGCAAATATGTAGCAGCTAACAGGGCGTCGCAGGTAGCTTCTGGAGTGAAATATAAGTTTGACTAATTCATGAAATGTAGTGATCAGATTCAGATTAGGGCCATTGTAAATAGGTAGACATTAGCTGTAAATGTAAGCCAGACAGGCATTTTTTTTTTTGCTCATTATATCCAATAAATAAGTTTGAAGCCGAGTACATTTTCTTTACCCTAATTTTATTAGTGGTAGATTAGAATGGACATTGCATTAGGATTTCTTTCATCAGGTGTGTTCGAGAGAATTTCAAAAGTGTCTTTCAGACATTCAAATTTGTGCACTGTTAAGATCATCACAGTACCCTGGAAGACATTGCACCTTACGAGAATCGAAGGGAAATCTAGAGAAAATAGTAGATCAGACTGAAGTCAGGATGTGCATGATGTAGTTAGTGCCTGAATTTCAGCGGTTGTATGTGTGCAGAAGGATGTAGCTTTTTTTTTTTTTTTGCGGTGAAAGTAGTGAGGGTCCTCAAAAGACGCAGGTGAATGCCGACTCTGTGAGAGATGCAACCGAGGCATATCTGGATAAGAGGCCGTGATGAGACATGCTGATTGTGTGTAAGCCAAGATTGATGATAATACTGAGGGTGACGGTGCGAGTTATTCAGTTTGCGAGAGTGTGTACCCCAGACCATGTGTTCTAATGAGTGATGTATTTGATGGCCAAGAAGCTGAGATTTCTTTCTGCTTGGCAAGCTTATTTGCCAGGTATAGAGCAAGGTTAGTTTTGTCTCCACTGAGGACGAGGTAAGAGAAAGTGAGTCGTACACACGATCCCATTAGGAGAGGCTTATGTATGGAATGCGGGGTGCTTGGCGTGAACTACGGTTGTTTTTCATCTCCTCTGCGTCCAGCTGATCTCATGTTTGGAAACATGAAAACTGGACCAATGCTTGCGTGTTGCAATGCAACGTAATGACTACCAGACAACTCGTGGGATCGTTTCCCACTGGCTCCCATCCAGTCAAAACTGGTTCAGTTTCCGTCAGTCGAGCCAGTGTAATTTTGGAAGGGTATTTTTGTGGACCAGTCCCAAAGAAATGTATTATTATAAGTGTGTATCCAATTAACTCAGAAATTAGAATAATTAGGCCCTTATAATGTGAGTCGATCATTATTTTTCACATGTCTAAAGACGGTTCCAAATCAAAGCCTGCGGGCTAATGTTTCAGTCAGATTTATTGGGATCTCCACCATGATGACGTAAATTCATTATGTTCCATGTTATTCAGAACTCTTTTCTCGCGGGTACATGAACCGATATATTTTAATGGCCAATGGAGTTGTTTTGTAATTTTCCTTATACCTGTAAATTCAGTTTGAGCCTAGAAAGAGATATGTACTTGCTTTTATTTTGATTTGATCTTTATGCTTTTACTTAATAAACCTGCTTTTTTCTTTTTTACCCTCTACTTGTCGAGTTCTCATTCATGTAAAATGTACTCCGAACTTGTCCCAGTATTTTATTATAATTTTAGACATAATTCTTTGACTAATTTTTTTGGATACACCAGGCAGCATCTCTGCTGAGCTAGGCCAAGCAGGGACAGGGGAAGATACAATATAAAAATAAAATATGATGTTTTACTGCAGATATGCCTATCAGCTATCTTTTAGTTTAGCTTTTATTCCTAAAAAGTGGACTTTTTAAACTGACAAAATAAAATAAAAATAGCCAAAGTATACAAAAATAACTTTTTAAAAATTGCTAAATTACCCAAAAAATTTCAGAAACAGGTGCCTCTACCTATCTACCATTATATTTTAAAGTAATAGCCCATATATCTCACCTTTCTCCTCTTGCACTGCCCACAACTCCAGCTTCCCAAGTTCCCCACAAGTCAGCAGAAGCTTTGTAGAGAGCCAATGTATGGAAAATATCTTGCCATCCACAGCAGCCATATCCACAGTGACACAGAGGGCAGGCTCACAACTGACTTTCTCTTCACAAAGAAGACAATAAAAGAGATGTTATATATTAAGCTTTCCAATTAAAAACACACACAAAATTAGGAAATTACAAGGAGAAAAATGTAGTAAACAATACCTTGGAAGATGAGTATATGGCCATTCAATGTTGCTAGGGCTATATAATGTCTACAGCGTGAAAGTTCCAAAAGGCAGTAGTTGACAAGCCGGGCATCATGGAACACCTCTGACCATGTTCCCACCCCAGAGCTCTGGACCAGACAATAAAGCAAGCATCCAACATCGGTGGTTGTCACTATATTACCACTAGCCATAACTGCAACCCTCCGTGGAATGTACTCTTTTCCTTGAAAGCTGAGAGGTGCTGGTCTCAAAGCTGCATCTTTCCACTTCTTCAAAGGCCAAAGACTTATACCACCATCTCCACCACCTGTCACCTAACATATAAAAATACAGTTGCACACAATTTATAATAACTATAGCAAAATACAAATGGTGAATTTGGCCTCTGTACATTAAAATAGTTGTGTTTCTTATAATAACTATAGCAAAATAAAAATGTTGAATTTGGCTTCCGTACATTAAAATAGTTGTGTTTCTTTGCATTAACTCATTAGTGCATAGCGTCCAAAAAATCGGATGTCATAAAAAATAGAATTGTGTGATATTAATGCACGGTTTTAAGCCCATGATACTTTCTTGTGCTTCAGAAAGGCTGTAGCTAACAAGAACCAAGATTACATCATTCTTTATCCTTACCACTGATTGTTCAATCACACTTATAGCGAGCATGGCAGCAAGACAGTACAGAGTTTTGTGCAACAGTCGAGATTTTTATTTATGAATTAACAAATATTTCCAATAATTATGCCTTTGCTGGCAGGACCTAGTATTTACAGTGCACTATGTCTTCTGGTATGGGCTAGAATAAATTTGTTACTTTCATTGACCTGTCTCAGTATCATCCTTGGCTTTGACAATATGAAAGTGACTGAGGTATGAGTGATGCTAGTAATACCATTCCTTATGCAGCCAGTCCCTGTTATGAATGGTGTGAAAATATCACTCATAGGGTCGGTTGGTGCATGCATTTCAGTGGGCTTGGCAGGCTGATATGTAATAGCAACGGCTGGCTCAGTGAGGAAAGCAACGGGAAACTACCTCACTCCTCATTTCCCTAGTACGCCTCTTCAGTGACGCCTAGGCTATTTATGACAGCTATTGGCAGAGCTGCAGAGGATCAAACCAGCCTTCGGGCTGAATACCCAACATACACACATTCCAATAATTGTAAACTTTGGTATGGGTCATATTGCTGACACTCTTATGAATCTACTGACACACAAAAATGTCAATTATGTCTTATTATTGGCATGACAGAGGCATTGTCTCAGACATTTGTATTCCCTTACTAGTTTGATGGTGAGTGAAATATTCAAAGTTTTGGATGAAGAACCGACATTTGGAGAGCAGCAGCACATCAAACCTCCTGATGATGGGTGTGTAACGGTTGCTGATAATGACAGATGAGTACGAGGTAATCTAAATTGCGTTGGTATAAACCTACTTCTGAGTAAATGTGAAAGGCAAATTACTTCAACAAAATATGAAAAAGGGAAGGCTAGGTCCAGTGGTAGTCAATATATCACTGAAAGTGTACAGATGGAACTGAAAAACCAGAAAACCTTGCAAAATGAAGCTGCCATACGAAAATAGTAATACGTAAGATTGGACCAGTACCCCTGTTTCTGGTATCCCTGATACAAAATTCAAAAGCATTAGTAGGTCAAATTGTAACACAAGAGAAGCAACTCCAAAGTGGACAAGATCAGAATCTACATCTCATTTGGTGACTGACCGTTTTCCTGTCCCCCCCTCCCAGATGGTGTGCAAAATTGTGAAATTTCGCTAGACTTCTTTCTCTGCCAGTGGCTATAGGATACCTTTCCACCTTTCCAAGTGTATACAAGTGTATGAAAGTCTGAAATAATTTGGACTTGGAGGAAGTATAGTTCTCTCACTGATGCAGGTGGAACTGAATCAAACATGGGACATACAATATTCTTTGACAACTACTTTACATTTCTGAAACTGATAATACATCTGACTTTTTTTTTTTTTTGCTAGGGGCTTTACGTCGCACCGACACAGATAGGTCTTATGGCGACGATGGGATAGGAAAGGCCTAGGAGTTGGAAGGAAGCGGCCGTGGCCTTAATTACGGTACAGCCCCAGCATTTGCCTGGTGTGAAAATGGGAAACCACGGAAAACCATCTTCAGGGCTGCCAGTAGCGGGATTCGAACCTACTATCTCCCGGATGCAAGTTCACAGCCGCGCGCCTCTACGCGCACGGCCAACTCGCCCGGTACATCTGACTTCAAAGGGAATAAGTGCAACAGGAACATTTCAAGAAAACCAGACAGAGAAGTGCCTCCTTCAAAGAAAGACAGAGAGGAAAAAGAAGGGGACTAAACGACTGCATAAAATTTGGTGGTGCAAACAGATAGAGATAAGCGGTGCATCAAGGTGGTCCAGCGTAAAATAACATGCAAAGTGTCTGTACCGCAGTGAAAGCTGTCAAGTCCTATAGTGGCATCCAAAGAGTGGATCAGCTTGACCAGTTTGGACTTCACCTAAAATGCTTCTGTGAATATCCTAATCAGCAAATACATAACTGTAAATAGCGTATACAGTATTGTGATAAGTCTTCAGTGGAAATTGTAGATCTGCTTTACATTGTAAATTGGATAAGATAATCCAACTCTCTAACACTGCCTAGCTTGAAACATTATTGTGCAATATAATGCTGAGTAACTAGTGTTGTTGTACTGATCTGAGTGCATAGTGTCCGATATATCGGATGGCCTGTGTAAATAAAACTACCACTTCTACGAACTTTCTGATTGTTGGAACATGTTTCTGAAATTATTAAGAGTGGAAATGTGTAGATAAATTTAAATAAAACATTGAAAATTAACTCTATGAACTAATGGGTTAAATAGGATAAAATATAGAGTTGGGCAGAACCATGAAAGCTAAGTAAGAGAAGTATAATTTATTGGTAACTGATGATAATGTAAACTGCCATCCCCGTGGTCTAGGTGTAGTGAGCCTGTTTCTTATCCAGAGGCCCCAGTTTTGATTCCCAGTCAGTTCAGTGACTTCTACCTGGATGTGAAGGCTGGTTCAAGTTTACTCAGCCTACACAATTACAAATGCGGAACTAACTGATGGTGAAATAGCTGCCCTTGTCTAGAAAGACAAGAATAACGACCAACTGGATTTGTCACCTCGTAATCTGCAGGCCTTTGGGCTGAGCAGCGGTCACTTGGTAGGCAACGTCCGTCAGGGCTGTTGTGTCATGGGGTTTTGCTTTTTAATGATATAAACTAGCATATAAACTGATATAAACATGATGATATTTTAAAATGAGTCAATTCTCAGAAATCATTACGGAAATATCACATTAATTCCCCTGTACTTACCATCCAACAGAAACTGAACAAATTGATGCCAGAGTAGAAAAAGTACTAAAATGTAATGATCATATAAGTGGTGTGGAATAACCATAATTATATGGGGTGAGGCAAACTTAACATACTGGGGAATATTAATTCACAAGCTGTAAGTAGTTCTGTATGACAATCAGGGGCTAGGGATCTCTAGGTCAGGTATAGGAGCTTCCCCAAATGATAACGAGAGAAACTTTCCACTCAGTGCAGGCCAGATGAGGGCTTGTATCTAAAAAGATACGGTGTATTACAGTGAAAATGCAATACACAAAATAACAATGAATATTTCTCATAGAAATGTACTTTTTAAAGAAATATTTGTATTAAAAATTATTAATTAATTCTCACAAACGTTTTCCAAAGGCTGCTTGGCCATAAAAGAATATCATGGTGCAGTTGTTTATGAAGTGGCCTGAAACAGGATCCATTTCTGATAAGAAAAAGCTACATCTGAACCAGTTCTGGCTGACGAGACTTTTCAAGACATTCAGTTCAGAATGGAAATGAGACCGAAGCTGACTCGGTGGCTTGTGCAAGAATGTGGCATTGGACTACATTGTTCTATGATGTCTTAAAACACTTAAATTTCATTCAAATAAAGTACCAGCAGTTCATAAATTAACCCCTACTGATCCAGCTACATGCTATAATTTTTGTGTATTTTACAATCCAGAATTTTTTTTCCTAATAAAGCTTGGTTTCATCTAAACAGACGTGTATGCTCAGAGTACATAATATTGGGATACCAAAAATATGCATGCAATTCACGAAGTCCCAAAAAGTTTGAGGTATGGTATGTGATTAGTAAGAGACAGATAATCAATCCTGTATCTGTATTTTTATGACACAATTCATTTGAAGCGCTATGAGATTGACATTTTGCAAACATTCACTGAAATGATACTGGGAGAAGAAAAATAATACGTCAATGGAAGGTGTTCGAGAAACCTTTTATGATTACAAGTGATTACTTTCACTTTGACAGTACTGAAATTCAATTATTAAATGTTAAACAATTGATTTATTGAAGCCACCTATTCAATACTAGTAAAGTCTTTATGACTATAACATTGTCATTATTTTAAGTTTAAGTATGGTACATGTTTCGCCTGTCATTGCAGGAATCGTCAGCCATGAATTCAAACTCCAAGTCAGAGCTCTGAGTGGAAACTTACTAGGATTATCCTAAAACAATATTTTGTATATAACAATTTGCACTGGAGTACAAGAATATTAGGTCATACTGGAGTGAACAAGCTGTTCTAGTTTAAAAGTTCAAATGTGGCATGAAACATAAGTTCACATCCAATGGATATAATATTAGCTGTCAACTCCCATGTGCCGGTAATGAGAACGGCAAGATACGAGTGGGATTTAAAACATCTGTACATTTTTACAGTCTATTAGGAGATTAACTTGTACTAGAACTATTCTTAATTATTTTTTTTTTAAACACTTATATATACTACAACATATGGTACAATTTGGAAATGAACTTGCTGATCCCGTCATAAAGCTTCAATGGGATGTCCTAATCATTTCCACGTCATACGGGGATAATACAAAAGATCAACACACATAATGCAACATAAACATTAGGTGATTAAAACTTGTAGTGCTCATAAATGAAATTCCATGTTGTCATGTGGATCTGTTTACTGTTGTGTGCTCATGTTTACACTGTTCCATGCGTCCAGCTTAATGGTAAATGGTTAGCGTGCTTGGCCTTTGGTCACAGGAGTCCCTGGGTCGATTCCTGGCAGGGTTGGGAATTTTAACCATAATTGGTTAATTCCCCCGACACGGGGACTGGGTTTATGTATTGTTTTCATCATCATTTCACCCTCCTCACGATGCGCAGGTCGCCTACGGGAGTCAAATCAAAAGACCTGCACCAGGCCTCTCCAGAGGCCACACACCATTATTACTGTTCCATGTTGGCAGTATTTTGCTGCATTTTAACACTGGAATAAAAAAATTCCAAGTTTTTCTTAATGTGGTGTTCCTTTCACGTAAGAGCACAGGAAGATTATGTCTATTCCAATGAGTTACAACAGTTTAACAGACACTGTAATTCTTCTTCTTCTTCTTCTTCTTCTTCTTCTTCTTCTTCTTCTTCTTCTTCTTCTTCTTTTATGACCACATAGGATCACTTTAGTCAGTCCGTCGTTCAGGTCTCTTTGAAGGGATTGTTCGGGCTTTGCGGTCCTCCCAGTACTTCTTCAGACGCTCTGATCTTCGTGCCCTTTCCTCAGTTGAAAATGTGCGTGTTGTTGGTTTGTTTTGTGTAAGGGTAAAGCAGAGGTTTGTATTCTTGAGTTTTGTATTCAATTTTATCTTATTTGTGGTGTCTTCTGTTGTAAGGCCTATTTCCTTCAGATCCTCTCTTACTTCTCTGATCCATTTACATCCTGTTGTGGTATTTTTTGAGACGAGATTGTGTTGTATTAGTTGTTTCAGAAGTCTCGAGTCCTGCATCCTCGTGATATGTCCAAAGAATCCCAGTCTCCTCTTACACATAGTATCTGTAATGGGTTGTAGCTCTTTGTACACGACTTTGTTAGGTATTAACCGCCACTGTCCATCTTTCTGGTATTTTTTGTTGATGCAGGTTCTTCCAATCCTCCTTTCAATTTTCTGAAGTCTGTCAGTCTTTGATTGTTTATTCAGGTAAAAGAGTGTTTCTGCTGCATATGTAGCTTCCAGTTTTATAACTGTGTTGTAGTGTTTTATTTTTATATTTATTGATAGACATTTCTTTTTGTAGATATCCCATGTTAATTTTTGTGCTTTAGCTAATCTATTTGTTCTTACTTGGAATGAGATTTTTTCATTCAAGTTATGTGTTAATACTTCTCCAAGATATTTAACCCCTCAGCGCCGACCTCTATACGTGGTATAGACCCTCCTTTCTTCCGTAGCCGCCGACCGCTATACGTGGTATAGACCCATACATGGTTTCGCATTTACGGCTATAGCGCGAAGAGTTTTGGAGTTATGGATATGCAAGTTATTTTGTTTTCAAGAACACATTTTCGGATTTATCAGTGTTGTAAACAAGAACTGAAAATCGTTAAAATGTAGTTATTTTTGCACGGATAATTATTTGTCAAGTAAGTCTGAGCACTAATCTCTGCTTTTTTTTAAAGTCTGTTTGCTTCATTCTTTCCCACAGAATAAAATAAAGAAATGATGATCTGAGAAGTTTGTCTTTCCGCGCGATGTTCTTTGCTCTAATTTTACATTAAGAGAGCGGTTTATTTATATTTTGTCTTTATTTCTCGGCTTGTAATATTTTCGTAACTCTCCGCAAGCGCTTTGTGTAGGCATCAGTTAGTGCTGCTTTCTGTCATACGATACGAGAACCAGTTGTTCATGGTATATATCTCGTTTGAAAGACGAAGTCTCGACCTTTTATCTGAAATATGTATCGAGTTGGTTTGTTATTCCCCTCATTCAGTTTCGTCCTGCTACTTTCGGTCTCACTGCAGCTTCGTCAGTCCGTGTGACGCGCCGCGCTCAATGGCTAGCTCCAGCCGTGGTTTGACTGATAGTAACGTGCTTGAAATATTGTATAATTCAGATGAAAGTTTAGTCGGAAGTAGTAGTGACGGTATTAGCAGCAGTGATAATGAAATAGGTGATGTGGCTGCGATGGATGCAGTGGTAAATGATGAGAGTGACGATGAGGAAGAACCAGTACTTGGAAATTTCGTGTAGGAGACTATAGTTAATTATACAGGTCAAAGGGAAGTTTTCAAGAGTGAATTCTGATTCCTAAATTCTCTAATAATATTCAGACAAGTCACAGGGACAAACATTGAGCAGTTATCTTATCGGGTTCAGCAGATGGAAGGTTTGTTTACAAAATACGCCCGCTCGGGCGGGGAACGAAATATTCAAGGCCGGCGCGCATCAGATAATACAGTTCCAAGGTTGCAGGAAAGACATTTTATCAGAAAATTAGCACCCACGAGTGAGAAATCCAAACCTCAGAGACGTTGTGTTGTGTGTTCAAAACACGGCAAAAAGAAGACGTCGGTTTACTGCTGCCAGGAGTGTGAATTGGGTCTCTATCTTGAAGAGTGCTTCGAACTCTATCACACGAAACTAAATTTCTAAGGAAATGTGAAACAATTATGTAATTATCTGCACGCACATAGTTCTATCATAAGGAATTCCAAATTTCGTGAATATCGGGCTACTCTTATACATGTAGTAACGCTTTAAGTGAATCAATGTATTTCAGTCGCGCGTAGTTGAAATCTCATCCGGCCGCGGGATAGGAAGCTCTTTAAATGGCTGCGACGCTGAGGGGTTAAACTGAGTTACTATTTTGATTTTATTACCATTTATGGTGACTTCTTTTAGCTGTGTTGGTTTTTGGGGCATAATTTCTGTTTTTTCAAATGATATTTTGAGGCCAATTTTATTTGCAATGTTTTGAAGTTCTGATATCGGGGTTTTTGCTTCTTTTATGTCCACTGCTAGTAATGCTAAATCGTCAGCAAAACCCAGGCAATTTGTTTTGATTTTTCGGCCAATCTTTATTTTGGGGGGGACATTTTCCAAACCATTCCCTCATTACCATTTCTAGAGCACAGTTAAATAATAGTGGTGAGAGCCCATCTCCCTGCCGTAGTCCAGTTTTAATTTCAAATGTCTCTGATGTTTCACCCCTAAACTTCACTTTTGATTTGGTATTGGTGAGAGTCAATTTTATCATGTTTATTAATTTGGGGTGTAGTCCAAGGTGTCTTAAAATTTTAAACAGAGATTCTCTATTGATGCAATTAATGTAAACTATTAAATTTTATCCAGTCAATACTTTATTTGGGACAGTTTAGTCTAAGAAGACTACTTTAAAAGAACAGTATTCTAAGTCAACATTTGTTGCTTTGTTAGTATAGCGAGCATAGAGTATATGAAAAAAAACATTGTGTGCAATGTCTGAAAGTCTTTTTGTAATGTTCTTAGTTATGTATAAATCAATTTTATTAAGTGTAATGCCTGAAGACATCCTATAAACAAGGACAAAACATGTACCAAAAATTTGTGTAAACAATATGTCACTAATAAATAAGTTACCTTTAAGAATCTGATTGGTACTGAACAAGGTGAAATCAAAATCATTTCTTTTCAAGGCTACTGTAAGATATTAGTGTCAATATGGAACAGCAAATATGATATTTATAAACTGCATGACAATAATGATTTCTTATTATTAATATCAAATATTTTTAACTTATCTAATTACAAACTAGAACGGAAGGCCATTTCCAAGATATGTGGTACAACCTCAGAAGCGCAAGTAGATATAGTCAAAACCTAGGGTTTTCCTCCTGATTTGTCAAATCAAACATGGAGTTTATAGGATGTTCCAAAATTAGACATTTCATTGTCACACTCAATGGCCTCTTATTTTCTTGTATACACTTCTTTAATGGAGAAAAACCATAAAAGTCACCTGAATGCATACTGTTCTTCCAAAGAAGTAGCCACAATCCCCAGCCAAGCCCTTATTGCAGGCTACAAAGTGGCATACTGAATTGCAAGCAGCAATTGCCGAAGAGCTGCTGCTCATAAGAAAGAAAGAAACAAGAATTAGGAAACATATGCTATATACTATGGGTTCCAAAACTGTATGAATGCCAATGGTCTCCACCCAGGGATTAGCGGTTATAAAGAAAAGCTAAAACATATAGCATATATTGAAGCATGCCAGGTTTCAATACAGATATATTATTTTTTTTAACATAATAAATCATACAACAACATATAATTTTTTGTGTCCCAAAGAGATGTTCATTTGATATTCTTTAGATAGGGAACTTGCCTTTAATGTGGCCTTGCTGAAGGACTCGAGTCAGTATGACTGCTAAGTGTGTTGCTGTATTAAGGTGATTAAGTAGCGAGGAAGAGGGAAGGAGTAAAGTGGGAGGGATCACGTTCTACCGAGTAATGTGATACCAGGTTATAAATTTTTTGTGTTTTAAATATGTTAAATAGTTCTTCAAAAAGGATGCTGGTGTATTCAGGAATTTCATTTAAATTACTGCTAGGATTATTTCTTTGATATAATACAGTGTAAATGTTTTTGTAAATGTTCATTAAAGTACCTTTCTTGCATTTTAAGGAGGACTGTTAATCTCAACTAATAGAAGTAAAACTGTGAGTGAAACTTGTTGTATGTTCATTCATGGCCAAAAATCTCTTGTATTTTTTTGGAGGTTTTTTTTAAAATAACATATATGAAAGTTCCTTCCTGTTTGACCTATATAGCTAGTTACAACGTATGTATTTGAGTATACCCAAATCAGTATTTTTATCATTATTATTGATGGTGTGACACGAATATAGCAAGAGGTATTTATTTGGGCATATTTGCTCGTGTACAGGGATTTTATTTCCCCCCTAATTGTCCATTATTGGAACTGCTGTTGATTGGTAAGATGTTTTCTTGATTAGCACATCATAAATTCAAAGTATAGATTTCCATCATATTAAATCTATATAAGAATAACCTCACGTATCGAATCATGAATTTTTGCTATTACCGCTTAGTACGATCACATTTTTTCCCAGCTCTGAAAATGTTTTTCCTTCATCCCTTGTGAACAGAATGTGATTTTCAACACAGATAAGAGCCCTCGTCACAGGAGGCAAGTCAGGGACAGTTTTGAAATAACAGGAAAACACCTTGAATTCTTGAACTTCAGACGGTATATATCATCTTTGGGGAGCAAGCTGCTGGCCTCAGAGAAGTTCAGTTTTGCTTGCTGGTGAGCAGTTTGCTTCCTGAATAACGCAGTGAGCCAGTTTGTGCTTGTATTTTGCATTCCAGTCGGAAGTTAAAAATTTATTCTGGGTTGAATTGTACAGTGAAAGATAGTTGGCTTACAAGCAGATTAGGAACCTAATCGTCGTAAGTTAAGGAGCATGGTGCATATTTGTCTTATGGATATGGAAAAAGATGTGAAATTGCTTACTAATGAATATAAAATTAAAATCCTTCACGGAGCGGACAAGCATCTGCATCTTAAGCGTATAAGTTCCCGCAAATGTTGAAACTCGCATCTTCGACTCGAGTCGGTATGAAGGCGGGAATTACCAAAGTGTTGTTGCATTCAAATGGTGGCCAAAGTCATTTTGTTGCACAGGGATGAGTGTAACCTCTGAGTAAATCATGGTCGAAGAGTGTGACCATAAAACAATGTTTAATGATCTATTGGTCTGAAACATAAGGCCTCATTTGACAGTTCAACACTATATGTGTTTTAGAAAGAATGTGACCCGCTATGATATGCTGATGCTTTTAAGGGCAAATGTTTTCATGTTTGTTGTCTTGTGCTTTACATACCTTTTAATACACTGTTATTTTATAAGCCCCAATGGAAGAGGTTTTCATATTTACTCTCTTGTGTTCTTTCATACCTTTTAGTACTCTCCTCTCATCTTCAGAAATGGTAAATATAGCTTTCACTATATGCGTACATACACAATGTGGAATACGCTTAATGAATATGGCATTCCAGATAAAATCAAAAACATAATCTGTGAGATGTATGATGGATGTGAATGTCAAACCACTCACGAAGAAAATGTAACCGAGCCTATCACAATCAGCTCAGGTGTTCACCAAGGTTGCATTCTCTCTCCTACATTATTGTCACTCATGTTGGATCAAGTTATGAGGAAGGCAGTGGAGGAGAAAAGCAGAGGTATACGGTGGGAGTAACACAGCTTCCTAGATCTGGACTTTGCTGATGACATCTGCCTACTATTCAAGAACGCTGAAAATACAGAGGGGAAGCTGTTGGAGTTAGAACATGAAATAGTAGTTGTAGGGCTTAAAATACATGCTGAAAAAGATGAAAGAGATGAGAATCAATGGTACTGCAAACAACCAGCTCACCATATCTGGCAAGTAAATAGAGGAAGTAAGTTCTTCCGTCTACATAGGGAATACAATGACAAAGAATGGTGGCAAAGAGGGAGATATCATGGCTCAAGTATGGAAAGTAATAAAGTAGCTCATTAGTTTTACTATATCCTATTTTGGAAGAACCTGTCACGAAAAAGCAAGATCCCACTTTTCAATACCAATGTAAAGTCCATTCTTATTTATGGTTCTGAGTCATGGAAGGTCACTAATCAAATGACACACCAACACCAAGTGTTCATGAATCATTGTCTGGAGCACATCATCAATATGAGGTGGCCTGAAGTGATTGCAAACAAAAACCTGTGTTGCTTAGTTAGTACATTGAGCTTCCTTAGGGGTGTCACAACGTGCCGTCTAGAATGGTCAATTAGCTTTGATTTTGTAAGCTGGTAAGGAAACCCAGAAACCCATTGATGTAGAAATAAGGAAAAGAATGTGGGGATAGATAGGAAATACATTAAGAAAACGAGACGGAGCAGTTGAAAAGTTTATCTTAGAATGGAATCCAACAGGAAAGTGGATCACAAGTATGGATACTCAAGTTTAACCTTCCATAAAAAACTACTTTTGTGTATTTTGCAGCTGTCGTAATCAAAACAAAAAACAAAACAAGCCTGTGGTTTTTGGCATTCTACACACAATCCTAGACTTTAAAACTATGTAACCTCAAAATGCGTTGTCTGAACGTAAAAAAATTTGGAGTTCAATATGGAGATAGAGACACTTTTAGAAAGTAAAAATCAATTTATGAGGTGGATACGAGTAAAAAAGCATGAGAAAATATACTATAAAATTTCACTTTGTGAAGAGTGAAGAGTTTATGACATGCAGTAAGGGATAACATTTGGAAATGAGTAAGAAAAAGGAGGGGGGGGGGGGGGGGGAAAGAAGATAGTAGACTTGAAAGAGAGATGAAAAAAAAAGAGGAAAGGAGAGTGGATCTAAGTTGGGTCAGGTGGTTGAGGTAATTGGGGCAAAGGCCCCATGGATAGGAACCATGTAACGTGTGGAAAATTGTATTTGAATTTAAAGAAGAAAAGTTTTTAAAAATGAAAATGAGAAAGTTGAAAAGAATATTTGGTTTTTCTGAAATGTCATTTAAATTGAAATTGGGATTGAAGTACTGGTCGAAATGGATGAAACACTTTTCGGTTGTGGAAAGAAGAGGGGCTTTATGTATTATTTCAATTATTTGTATGTCTTGTTTTATGTTAGTGAAAGTGTGTTTAGAATCATGCACATGCTGTCCTACAGCAGAGAATCTATTATATTTTAAAGCGTTAACATGTTCTAAATATATAATATTAAAGTTAAGTCTGGTTTGGCCTACATATGAGAAATTGCATTTGTTGTATTTAAATCTGTAAACTGCTGATTTTGAAAAAAAACTAGATTTGTTGACCGAGGTAGAATTATGTAAGAGGTCAATATTCCTGTTGGTTTTGAAAGATATTTTAACATTATGTTTTTTGAAGATGTTGGTAACTTTATAAACATCTTTGTTAAAAGTAAAGGTGAAAAATGACGAGACATTAAGTTTTTCTTTTGTTAAGGTGCTCTTGGGACGGTGTTTGAATTTATTAATTATTCGATCTATGAAGAAATTTTTATAGCCATTAGATTCAGCAATAGCACGGATAGTATTCAATTCATTTTTTAAATCATTCTTAGACATTGGTATAAATAATAATAATGTTATTTGCTTTATGTCCCACTAACTACTTTTTCGGTTTTTGGAGACGCCGAGGTGCCGGAATTTAGTCCTGCAGGAGTTCTTTCACGTGCCAGTAAATCAACCAACATGAGGCTGAGGTATTTGAGCACCTTCAAATACCACCAGACTAAGCCAGGATCGAACCTGCCAAGTTGGGGTCAAAAGGCCAGCGCCTCAACCGTCAGAGCCACTCAGCCCAGCAACAATGGTATACTAAAAGCACGAAAAATTAAGCTATTATAAGATGCATGTTTATGTGTTTGTGGGTGCATACAACCTTGTCGGATAGTAGTTGCTGTTTGTGTTGGTTTTCTAAAAATTTTGTAGGATAAAAAGGAAGGATGTCTGTTGATAGTTAAATCTGAAAAATTTATAGCTTTGCTAGTTTCGGATTCGAGAGTAAATTTAATATGAGAGTCAATGTTGTTGAGAAGTAGAAGTGTAGAAACTGCAGTGTTAATTTCTTCATTCATAATAACAAGCTTATCATAAACATATCTGGCCCAACAGAGGATATTGGAAAAATTATTATTATCATCATCATCAATTTTTGTGTATTCTAAGAAGTCCAGATAGATCTCTGCCCAGATGCCTGAGGCTGGTGAGCCCATTGCTTATTTTTTTTTTGCTATTTGTTTTATGTCGCACCGACACAGATAGGTCTTTGGCGACGACGGGATAGGAAAGGCCTAGGAAGTGGAAGGAAGTGGCCGTGGCCTTAATTAAGGTACAGCCCCGGCATTTGCCTGCTGTGAAAATGGGAAACCATGGAAAACCATCTTCAGGGCTGCCGACAGTAGGGCTCGAACCCACTATCTCCCGATTACTGGATACTGGCCGCACTTAAGCGACTGCAGCTGTCGAGCTCGGTGAGCCCATTGCTAAGCCATCCTCTTGATATATAGTGTTGTCAAAAGTGAAAAAGTTATTATTAACAACCAATTTTAAAACAGAAATGAAGTCCTGAATTTCTAGTTTACTTAGGTGACTGTATTTATTTAAGTTATTTTCAATGATGGGGAATAATTTTGAGGTTTGAAAGCTGGGGTACATACTGATGAAGTCAAAAGAGTGGAGAAAATGATTTGGTTGGATGTTGAAATTCTTTAGTTTTTCTATTAAATCTGTGGTGTTTTTGATATATTTGTTAGAAAAAAATCTGTAATTTTTGTTAAATTTTTTTGGATGAACTATGATATATTGTCCAAAAAACTGGATCTGTAATTGATTATTAGGCAAATGGGAATGTCAGCTTTATGAATCTTGGGGAGGGTTTTAGTTGTGGGCAGACCTAGGTTAATGTTTAAAAGTTTTGTATTTTCTTGATCAGTGAAGAGATAAGGTGTTTTTTTTTTTTTCAAGTTTAAGTAAATGTTGGATTCTCTGTGTGGGGTCTTTTTTAACTATTGAAAAAGGTATGTCTAACCGAGTGCAGCCCTTGTAAGGCAGACCCTCCGTTGAGGGTGGGCAGCATCTGCCATGTGTAGGTAAATGCGTGTTACTGTGGTGGAGGATAGTGTTATGTGTGGTGTGTGAGTTGCAGGGATGTTGGGAACAGCACAAACACCCAGCCCCCGGGCCACTGGAATTAACCAATGAAGGTTAAAATCCCTGACCCGGCCGGGAATCAGGACCCTCTGAACCGAAGGCCAGTATGCTGACCATTCAACCAACGAGTCGGACATCAGGGAATAGGAAGCCAAACACTGTGCTTTCCAGATGCCAAATTTTGTATTTATATCATGAAATATGAAGAAAACTTGGTTCCCTAACGAAGAGTACAAAAAAAATTTAATTGTTGTAAACAGGAATAGAAAACGTATTATGGGTATATATTAATATGTATTTAGGGGGATTGGACCTGCGACTAGAGAAAATCAAGTTAAACAGAAAAACATGGTAACCGAGAATGTGCTAACAAGATTCCACTGTATATCTTCATATTATGATCTTCCCTACTGTTAGAAGGTCTACTCAAGCTTATGCATCTGCTAATACCATTCCATGCCATCTCTCCACTGATGGCTTGGAACAAGCTGCTTAATTGAGCAGATCTCCTTACCCCCTCCACTGGGGGTGTACCTACAAAGAGCTGCACAACCTCGGGATAGGGACAAGTTTACATTTACTTTACATTACATTGCAAAGTACGATTTCAGGAAGTATTTCAGGAAGTAGACAAGATGTATAAGGAATTTTTTTTATATGTATGGGGGCTTGTCTTTTTTTTTTTTTAAACAACAACTTCCATATCTCTGTCCTCAGAATTGTGGTAAATAAATAATACTAATGTTTACTTTCATTTTCACCAGAAGACTGTTAGAAAAAGAAGTATATCAGAGAGGGGGGGGGGGGGCAATATATAGGGAACTCACCATCAAATCTGCTTCTTGATTGCAGTCAATGCTCCATACACTTCCTCCTTGGTGGGTGGCCCATCGAGTCAGCAAGCTCCCATTATTGTCCCATATGCAGAGATGGGAATCCTACAAGATTAAAACTTACAATGTCATTGATTAGCTAAGATTATCTCATTGTTATAAATCATGGATTTCATTCTTAGCAGCAGCACATGTGCTAGCAAAAACATCATTATTGGACATTTCGCATGACAGCAGAGAAGAACCTGCCTAACACTGATGCACAGACCAACTGCCATTATCTTACAACTGCATATATGAGGCGTTCAGAAGCCAAAATTTTGACAAGTGCAAGTAATAACATGGTTAGGTAGAATCACTGAATATTTGTCAGTGGCCAAAACAACTAACTCCACAGTTAAATGTTTCAAAATGTTTCACCACCATAATGCGCTATCTGTTCTGGCAACGGAACATTTTACCAGTGGTTTCAGTGGCCAAAGTGATTAACTCCACAGCGAGCGAACACATCCAGACCGATCTCCATGGCAAAAAAGGATGATGTAATGGACCTCTTGAAGTTTATACCTCCTATTCATCACCACTATGCAGAATAGAGGCAACGAATAACATATTTGTATTTTATGCATTTTCTTATGTGTATTTTAAGTGCTACTTAATGACTTACAATAATAGTAGTGCATTGTTCATGTAAAAGGGTTTTGTTTGTGCATATTTGTTTAATAAAATGACGTGTATACAAACCACTCAGAATACTGTGTCAAAACTTTCAGTTGGCAATGTGACTAACTCCATAGAAAATGGTTTCTTTAGGAGGGGACAGAGACATTGGAATGTTTTTATATATTTATAAAGTGCTGAATACATAACCTTAATTGTAAGAATATAAATGAGTGTATTGTAAATATGCTGAAAAATAAATTGAGTTTTTTACAGATCAATAACTTCAACTGTTTGTACTGAACATTTGTATTTGATGGAGTTAGTCGGCTTGGCTTCTGGATGCCTTATATCATTTTACTGTACTGAATATTACTGTTAGATGCAAGAAGAAATGGAGGCCAATTTCTTATACCCAGACAACTTGGTAAAGCATTTTCGACATTCATGATGATGACTATGATCATGATGATAATGCTTGTTTAAATGTGCCTAACATTTAAGTCATTGGCCCCTAATGGTACGAGATGAACCAAAATGGAATGATAATTAAAATTCAAAATTTACCCACTGACTAGAATTTAAAAGATGATGATGAAAATAATGATTATGAATTTAAAACAATTAGTGGATCTAATTTGCGATGTCTTATTTTCTTAAAAAATTATATAAAATTAGATTTAAATGTATTAAAATGGAACAAGACATTGTCTTTGAAATGAAATCATATATTTAATCAAATTAAAAGTAAAAATAAAAAAACATTAAGAATACACAAAGACAGACTAAAACAGTCAATAGAATAAAAATATAGGGGCCGATGACCTTCGATGTTAGGTCTCTTAAAACAACAAGCATCATCATCATCAGAATAAAAAATGTAGGTAACAAAAAATAATTAAAAATAATTAAAAACAACAGAGTATTCACTTTTAAACATGATAGAACAAGCCACTATCCCTCATAAAACAGATGACAAGATCTCCTGACTGCTCGTCATGTCGGAGAATGAGGGAGATGGTACTTGGAAGTTTTAGACTACAGCAAAGATTGGTCAGGTCCACCCAATCTCAAACATATAAAGGTTACCATTAAAGAAAAGGTAATAACTTATGATTAATGTTGTTACGTAACATGATGATAAGCAAGCTATAATATTCAGAACATATTTCACAGAGAAGGAGTTGTATAATAAGTGTAAATTTGAAACAACCTTCAATAGCATAAACAAGAAAGCAAAATAGACATTATACTGTATAGGCTTTTGGGCTATGCCGTGTCAAGAAAATAAGGTGAAATTCTTTACGTTTCGCAGAGAACTGTGCTCTGCGTCCGCAGAAGAAATCTTGAATTCACCGACTCCGCCTCAGAGCCGAACAGTTACTCGCAGTCCATCACTTGCCTGAGTCCTAAGAACTAAGAACAGACTTCACTGGCTGACAGCTTGATATATATCTCAACCATCTAGAATTATCAACTTCTGGAAGAGTTCTTACAACACTCTAATGGAACACACTCCAAACATCAATCGACCAGCTAGTCAAATGGCTACTTGAACTTTCGTTCAGTGTTTACTAATACACATGGAAATATCTACAACATTCGTAATGTCTCTACATGTTTCTGGATAATAAAACCTTACAGTAAGTTTCCAGAAACCTTCATATATACTAAAGTATAGTACAATAAGTCTAACATACGAACATTATGGAATTTTCTACCGCTTCGATGATATAGATTTTGAGGTTAAACTTATACACAATAAGTATTTGAGGTTATACAAATTTATCCTACATATTTACAGGGAAACCATGGACTAGTCATATTTAACATTTAATAAAAGACAATTTAGCATTAAATAAACTGTAATTAAAATATATTAAATGCAATAATTGAAGGTTTTATACCGGTGACGATGCCATACCTATGAAAATAATAATGCTGAAAGCCATTAACACATTGGAGATGGCCATATTCGAATCAACCGCAATGTCATGTACCCCACAGCATATAGGGGGAAAAAATGTATAAATAAAATGACAAGTAATATACTCTGGCATTCAGCTGTGTGGGGACTGTGTTGTCAGGCGGATTCTACTGATGAGTACATGGCACTCCAACCCAACGAGTTGCAGATACCGCCTGGGCTTTCAAGCGTAGTTTTACACGTAAGAGACCCCTCCCCAAGCAGCACACACATTAAATTTTGATTGTCTACAACAAACCCTCATGAAAAATATATTTTAATAATTAGGGGACCAATAGCTACATGACCTTTTAGTCACCTTCTACGACAGGCAGGGTTTACCTTTGGATGTATTCAGACTCCCCCACTCACAGGGGGTACAATTCATGATACCAAAACCACAATCCATTTTGGTGCCTAGGTCACCCCTTTTAGTCACCTCTTATGATAGGCAGGAGATTACATTGGTGTTTCTTCATCGAGTTGATTCTCTCAACGTATCTATGGATGCCAGTTAAGTTTGCACCAGTACCAACCAAACGCTAGCTCCTCAACATGATCACTTGGACTCAAGCTGATAACGTCCACTTTTAAACCTCCTCTACAGAGATTCATTCTCATAATTCCATTACTTTCATTATTATTATTATTGATGATGATGATGGTGATGCTTATGCTTGTTGTTTAAAGGGGCCTAACATCTAGGTCATCGGCCCCTAATGGTACGAAATGAGACGAAATGTTATGACAATATAAAAATCCATAATCCTCCACTGACCACAATGCGAAAACGTGAGGACAAAGAATGACTGGATGGATGGATATGAAGTTAAAACAATCAGTGGATCTGATCCTCAATGCCCCACATTCCCAGAAACTAGCATTAAACAAGAGTATTACTGACCAAGGAACTGTTTCTAAAGCACAATACTGAATCGATGATGCTTGTAGTCGAAATGGGTCCAAAATCCAGGTCATCGGCCCCTCATAATGGTACTTATCGCTAGAAAAATAGAACCATGCTATTTGTCATGTTGCGGTACTAATCAAAAGTAGCATCGACTCACAGTATTCCACACATTATGGTACTACTCACAGGAAATGAAATTCGCACATGTAACACAGACCTATGGTGTTTCCCACACTGTGGCACTATTTACAGGCAACGCAAAACTATATGGGCAACACAAACCTATGGCGTTCCTCACATAAGTGGACTAACCACAGGGACCCACACTATCCCGCGGTGTTCCTCACACAGTGGGTACTAAGCATAGGCAAGGCAGGACCATGGTGTCGCTCATCCCATGGTGTTGCTCATATAGGGGTACGAATCACAGGTACTGTAAAATGCATCCTGAGCTACACACTGTCGCTACTAATCACAAACCTATTTTGTACCTAACACAGTGGTACTACGCGCAAGTAAAAGTAACCCATGGTGTTACCTGAGTGATGGTTCTAATTACAAGTAGTCTCATGGTTCTAATTTGGTCATCCCTTGGTCGCCCCTTTTAGTCGCCTCGTACGGCAGACAGGGGACACCGTGGGTGTATTCTTCGTCTGCGTCCCCCACCAATATGGAGTTATTGTTGATGTTGTTGTTGATGTTGCTGCTGCTGCTGATGATGATGATGATGATGATGATGATGATGATGATGATGATGATGATGATGAAACTAAACTGCTGTAGCACCCAAGTGGCATCTACAGCTTTCTGGACTCCTCAATACATTTACACTTAATTAATACAATGTTACAATTAACAAAAAAGAAAACTGATTGGGCACCAGTGAACTTGATGATACACAATATGAAATTAGCATGAAAATATTATCCAGGGTGGGGTCAGTCTGTCGATATCCTGACTTGTTTACCTAACCTGGCAACTTGCTGAACTGAAAAAGGCTTGAGGATCTACTGGCTAGGTTATATTATTTTGTGAAATAACACACAATCCATTAAAATATATAAATATACTTTCAAAATTAACCACCTCAATATTCTTTACAACAGATGACAAAAAAACGACAATGCAAGAAATATACACTTAAAATTAACCACATCAATATACCTACAGAGACAGTGGGTTCGAGCCCCACTGTCTGCAGCCCCGAATACAATTTTTCGTGGTATCCCATTTTTACACCAGGCAAATGCTGGGGCTGTAACTAAATTGAGGCCAAGGCGGTTTCCTTCCCAGTCGTAAGCCTTTACTAACCCATTGTCGCTATAAGACCTATGTGTGTCAGTGCAACGCAAAACAATTTGTAAAAAACAATAAATATTATTAGATAGAAAAATGAAAAATACTAATACTGCCAGTGGACTTCACTTCCTCCATTAGCTTCATTATCTTTCCATGTTGTCGTAGTTCGTATGTTCAACAATTTAACTAATTTCTACCTCATCACATTTCTGCAGGGGAAAAAAAAAAACAAAAAAAACAGCTATCCTTGCTTGTAAGGTTGCATCCATGCTTTCATCAAAACATACTGCATACATCTGGGAGTTACATAAATTAGCTTTCAATTGCTCTGAATCTTCTTCACTCATTCTTACTATTCTATCCTTGACAGCAGTTCAGCTGGCTGCCATTCCTTTCAGTCTGTTAATTATTTGTTGTTTGTTAGGGAAGTTTTCAAATAATGTGTTGGACATCAATAAGGAAGTTTATTTGAAGAATTCACTGTCAGAAAGCTGTTTCCCATGCATGCTGTACTATGCAGTGAGACAGATAGAAACAGCCGCACTGATATTATTCCTTGGCTGAAAAGATGATACAAAAGAACTAGTTTGTTTTGTGTAATGTTCGATATTCTGCGACACGAACTTTCTTGTTTCTTCATTTGGCATGGATCAAACATTTCAATTATTAGTCTCGAAATGACGCTTTACATTAAATGTGAGGGACACAATCGCTTTCGAAGACAGGCAACACATCTTTCTATCCGTCTGAATTTCCTTGTCCACTGCTCTTGAAAAATCCGGTCACTACCTTTGTTAGTTTTTGTTCTTTTCGGCACCGAAAACATGTTTGCGAGGTCCATGTACAAAACCACCAAAAACGACACTGTTACCTCACTTGACTTTCGGACCTATCAGTGTAGCAGTCTTGCCATATTGCACGTCCGGATGGAATTAGTATTTAGATTTTCGATATTTATTTCTTACACGTGAAACACTATAGGATATGCATTGTTTATAGTACAAGACGTATATAAAAATATTATTGTGTTCACGTGGCGTGCCATCGAAATCGTCTTCGCGTGTCACCTAGTGACACGTGTGGCATAGGTTCGCCATCCCTGTGCTACACCATCTTGAAGCGATCTGTAGTGATTGATTGATTGATTGATTGATTGATTGAAGTTGAGGTTAAATACCACCATACTTCGCCAAACTTGCCGGTAACTTTGGTGACAAGTACATGGTCTGTTTTTTTCTTTTTTTTTACACTGAAACCATACTCACGTTATATTCAACTATGTATAATGGCTTAGCACTTCATAGCATATAATGATATCTAAGCCTGTTGTATGTCCCAACCAGATGTCCATCGACGAGAGACAAATCTCCAAGAGATAGGCACAAGCAGCACTCAATAGGACTAAACGTTGCACACTTCAAATAGGACAACCAGCCGTTCACAATATTTCCAATACTTAAGACCAATAAGCTCAACCTTCCGGTAAACCAGTCGTAAAATAAACTCTTCAAGTCACACGGTTTTCTCTGTCCTAGCTAATCACTACCTTCCATTTCTGTCACATGTGGCATGCCGTTTTCAAATTGTGACGCTCAACATTGGCGTACTGATGCCTAGAAAACTTTTGGGAGACACATGTCATGTTGGGCAAACCAACATCTTACCCAACTTTCTCTATGTTTAGTTTGCTTACTTTACCAAGATTTCCCAGGCCACAGAATGCCACCAATTTAACACAGCCCCTTACAATGACAAAATAATGTTTATGATACATTAATAAATAACTACAGTATTCCTACAATGATATAAATGATACTGACAATACAAAACACATACATAACTAGAACTTGGAGTAAATATTGCCGTAAATTAAAAAATTGACTTAACATGGGGTTGAAATTTTGTACAATTACAAGTTAATGTTTTGAATTTGACAAATACTGGTGACTAGAGATGGGAATTTGCCTATTTGCCTATTTTATTCCTGTGTCCAAAAACGTAGGCTGTTGAGATATAAATCCATTTTAGGGTCTTTTTAGCTATATTTTGTTGGTTTTATTGTGCCTATAAATGCCTATTTCAGGGGTTTGTGCCTATTTGGAGTATAATTGCCTATTTGACGCCTTTTGACTGTATTTTTAAAAAGCCCATTTTCTTCCAGTGCATTATATTGTAGCTAGTGTGCTCGACAGATTTATCTTCTCTTTTCTCAATGCCTGTTCACCCCACGAACAAAAATGGGGGCATTGAGCTCGATAGCTGCAGTCGCTTAAGTGCGGCCAGTATCCAGTATTCGGGAGATAGTGGGTTCGAACCCAACTGTCGGCAGTCCTGAAGATGGTTTTCCATGGTTTCCCCCATTTTCACACCAGGCTAATGCTGGGACTGTGCCTCAATTAAGGCCACGGCCGCTTCCATCCCACTCCTAGCCATTTCCTATCCCATCGTCGCCACAAGACATATCTGTGTCGGTGCGACGTAAAGCCAATTGTAAAAAAAAAATAATAATAAATGGGAATTCTTAGAAGTCACCAGAAATAGTTCTAGAGAAATTTCCATCAGGAGAAACAAGGAACAATTTGGCCACCAAAACTTCAACCCCTCCAACCTCCTAAGACATATGCGAAACCCAGTCAACGTCGAACTACCGTATGTTGCACAACCCATGTGCCCTGTACCTCCCTTTCGATGCGAACTGTTGTACGCGTACGCTTTATGTTCAGAACGTGTTGTGATTTATTGTGAATAAGAAGAATAAGAAGAATAAGAAGTGTGTTTGCGGCAACGCCCAAAGAAAAATCGTCGAAGTCCTACTGGCTGAAGCCGTGGATCACAGGGGATCGCAATCTCACTACGGATGGAAGGGTAGTCTGTCAAGGTTGCTGTAAGGAGGTAAGTTCGTTTGTTCCTTTTATCTTTTTTGTGATTGAGAACTACAATCGCATTTCATTCTAGCATTTATAGGCCTATTAATGTATGTACTGAGGCAAGTTGTTTTGTTGCAATGCTGTATTAGTCGGGAACTTTCAATAATTTATATTGCTAAAATGTAAATAATCATTAAATTACTGAACGAGGAGTTAGAACGCCGGTGGTCTCTTGTCACAGAATGGATGAAAATTAAATCGGTATTTTGAACTGAGATTCATTTCCTGTGAAAATAGAGATTTACAACTGAAATGCAATTTTTAAAACTCCCTTTAAAAATCATTAATTCTATTACACGCTAAGCCTTAGCAAAACACAGGTTGCAGATCCAATGTATCCCGGCTAGGACGATGCCACAGCGTGTTTTACAAGGTTGTCAAGACTATCTTTACAAGACCAGCCAGCGAAAAGACCGTTGGTCTGAATTGGTGAGGTCCGGTTAGTAACCGCTGTGCTTGGGGTGGAGGGGAGGGGGAAGCAAAGAGAGTCTGAGGGGCGTAAGCTCCCAGGTTAGCGCCGCGAAATCGCCAACAAGCCTCTAGCAACCCCTCAAGAGTCTTGCTAAATTGTTATAAAAATAAGGTTATGGGAGCATGGCACGACAATTTCAAATTACGCGGTTTTTAATTTTCAGCTGCACTGAGTGGCTCAGATGGTTCAGGCACTGGCCTTCTGACCCCAACTTGGCAGGTTTGATCCTGGCTCAGTCCGGTGGTATTTGAAAATGTGTCGGTATATTTACTGGCACGTAAAAACCTCCTGCGGGACTAAATTCTGGCACTTCAGCGTCTCCGAAAACCGTAAAATTTGTTAGTGGGACGTAAAGCAAGTAACATCATTTATTTATTTTTCAACGAGGGTGCCGGCCTTGTGGGCACACATGATGCAGGCAACAGAAAATAGTCTTCATGGCAGCTGACCTGGCTGGCCAAAGCCGGCGAATAGCAACAAATAAAATGTTCACAAATCTGAAATTTTCAGTGCCTCAATTATCATTCTTCTATATAAGTAAAAATACTGCTAGAGGCAGCTTGGTGGGTCCTTGGCAAGCATAAAGGACGGACCTCTCCTCTACGCTACTCCGGTATCATTTCAAGTCTTTTTTATTTTATTTTTCACCCGGTGATTTCGACATGATACTGCCAAATTATAACTGAAAATCCTTGAGGAAATATTTCCATGTCAATTACAAATTCCCATGTTCCTACTTTAAATTTTCTACTTCTATAAACATCATCTCTAATAGTCTTTTTTATGAAACAAATGCATGATATATACTAAGCATTATTACCAATTAGCCCAACTGTAGAAATTTAAGATATAGGAACAATGTAATTTATGTCAATTTTATTACTTTTCAGATCAAATGTGAGAAAAATACCGCATCGATCAACTTAGAAATACTGCGATGCATCTGATACGAGTACAGAAATCTGCATCAATGCAGCCTTTCTACCAGTCCAATTTGGGCAGCGACCAACAACCATTTTCTTCAGACCTATGCACTGTAATGTTGGGAGCTAATATACCCCTGCATAAACCGGAGCATCTTCAAATTTCAACAAGCTGCCGGGAGCAATCACCAAGTTGGAGAAGAGTGGCATGCCCCTGGTGGGGTCAGTTGTGATTGTGGAAGAAGTCAGGGGAAGTTCTGACCGAACCTCTGGGAAGGTAGCCGCTGTCAGTGAAATAAAACCAGATGAAGTGACTTCACTGAAGTTTAGTCCAATCACTCCATGTGATGTTGAAAGATCTTTCTCTCAGTACAAAAACATTATGCATGATAGAAGAACAAGATTGTTATCGGAAAACAATTAAACATTGCTTGTAAATTCCTTTTTTAGTAATTGAGCGTGTTATTAAATTATAAGTAATGTTTTCATGCCTATTTTGTTGCCTAGTTTACATGTTAGTGCCTATTTTGGCTAATTTAAGAGCCTATATGCCTGCCTATTTTAACTGTTTTTAGTGCCTATAATTCTCGTCTCTACTGATGACACATCTACTAAAACATACTAGTGCAGATTCTAACCTAACTAGTGAATTGGCACGGTATTCTTGTTTACAAACGGTAATTTTCTTTCCTGTCATTCGTTACTTGATAAAGGGCTTGCACTGAGTTGCCATTTGTACATAGGAAATCCAAATTTTTAGGGAGCAATATAAAACTATAGAACAGAACCCACATCACATCAATTTGAAATTAACTCATTATCAGAGCTTACTTTTTTTTTGCTAGTTGCTTTACGTCGCACCGACACAGATAGGTCTTATGGCGACGATGGGAAAGGAAAGGCCTAGGAGTTGGAAGGAAGCGGCCGTGGCCTTAATTAAGGTACAACTCCAGCATTTGCCTGGTGTGAAAATGGGAAACCACGGAAAACCATTTTCAGGGCTGCCGACAGTGGGGCTCGAACCCACGATCTCCCGGATGCAAGCTCACAGCCGTGAGCCCCTGACCGCACAGCCAACTCGCCCGGTCAGAGCTTACTTGTCTGGCGCATCAGAATCATCATTTTGACTTGGTTTGTAATTGTTATCCTCGTCCTCAATTTCAGAATTCGTGTCTTACACAAGAACATCCAATGTGGATTCACCATCTAAATTTCGTACACTTGAAACAGACATGCAGAACATTGCAAGTGACAACTCTCACAAGAATGACACAAACAAGCCCGCTTCTTGAACATACTCTTGCTGTTTGCGCTCAGGTACTCACTTCACAGCTGACAGTGAACAATGATGCAGCCTCAGATTATGTAAGAACATGACTGTGTTATCAATACCTCGAAAGAAGAGCTCTCGACATATGCACGTAACTAGTGATTTTAATGCTTATAGAAGCATCCAACAATATTCTGGTGAAGTCAGAGCTCGCTGAAACAACAGTTACTATTTTTAGTTACAGTGAAAACATGCACCTGTAGATTTTCCAAGCTCCGTCAGCAGCAACGAAAGAACACTGCTGTAGTTTCTACAGGTGATGTCTCCAATGTGTTAACTGTCAACCAGTGCAGTACTTTCACCAGTTTTGCTTTTTGCTTTTGCTTATCATCGGTGGGACGAACGACGTAGCTCGCGACGACGCCAAGAATGTAAGATCACAACTTAAACATACACTAGGGAAGCTGACCCACACTAACGTTTTTGTAGTGAACGTGCCCCACAGGCATGATTTGAGTAGAGACTCGTGTGTGAACATTGAAGTGGACAAGGTCAATACAGATATTGTTAAAATTTGTAAACATTTTCGGAATACTCAGGTTATTGAATGCAGCAGTTTTGAGAGATACTGTTATACAAAACATGGCCTCCATCTAAACAATTCAGGTAAACGAAAGATAGTAAATATTGTTCTAGATTTTATTAATCTTAAGATATGTACTGTAAAACAGGCAACTCCCTTGAGTTATAATACTGACCAGGAAAACTAGTAGAAAGAGCCAGCTGTACTTCAAGCTGGCTCAGTCGACTAGAAAAAGAAACTCAGGATAGTAAGGAATTTCAAGTTACCCAATTGCAACAGTCAAGTTTTAGGGAGGAAGGGGGTCTGAGGTTGCTCTTGGTAAACTGTCAAAGTGTAGTAAATAAACAATTAAAATTCGGTACATTGATGGAATCTTATGAGACTGATGTGGTGATAGGAGTGGAATCGTGGTTGAAAGAAGGGGTGGGTAATAGAGAAGTATTTCCAGAAGGGTACACAGTCTATCGTAGAGACCGAGGAGATAAAAAGGGAGGGGGGGTGTTTATTCTGGTGAAGGAAACTTACTGTTCACATGAATGGTTTACCGATGAAAGGGATGAAATATTAGGGATAAAATTAGTTTGTGATAATATGAAGGAGGTGGGAATTATAGGAACATACAGGCCTGGAAGAGAGGAAAGAGACATGGAAATCTTTGAAAAAATAATAGATTATACTCATAAAAACAATAATAATGATATGGTAATAATTGGGGGAGATCTAAATTTGCCTGAAGTTGAATGGAAAGGAGCTGCAAGTGAAGCCCATGAACAGAAACTGGCAAATAAGTTAATTTGGGAGGGAGGATTTACACAAGTAGTACAAGAACCGACTCGTCTCAATAACTTACTAGATGTATTCTTGGTTAAACCATGGGAAATTGTTGATAAAATTGAGGTAATTGAAGGAATAGGAGACCATAAGGCTGTAAGAATGGATGTAGGACTCGTACCAAAAAGGCTTAATAAGAGGGTTACACAAGACAAGAAATTGTACAGAAAAACTAAAGTTGATGAATTTGGGACTTACCTTAAATCACAATTCAGTTGTTGGATAAGTGAAGGGAGTAACGTGGATACACTTTGGGCTAAATTTAAAGGAATTATTTGGGAAGGAGAGAAGAGATTTGTACCTGTTAAGAAGGGTAAAATGACCTCAGACCCTGTTTATTATACAAGGGAAATAAGAAAATTAAAAAGAAAATGTAGAATAGTAAACAGGAAAATCAAAGAGGGTAGGGAGAGTAGAGAAACTAGAAAACAGCTAATGAGGGAACTGAATAGAGTGAAAAAGGAAGCAAAAGAGAATTATATGAATGGCATACTTCAAGAGGGTAATGACCACAAAGGGAAATGGAAAAAGCTGTATTCATATATCAGGAATCAAAAAGGAAAAGGAGTCCAAATTCCTACAATGGTGGGAGAAGGGGGTGAACACTATTTAACAGATACTGAGAAAGCAAACCTATTTAGTAGGGAATTTAGAGATTCAGTAGATGATTGTCAAGAGTTGGAAACCGAAACAGAAGATAGAGAGGGAGACAGACAGAGGGAAACAAGAAGCTTCTCATTCACAAACGAAGATATTTTCAGAGAAATCCAACTGCTTCAGCAAGGAAAAGCTGCAGGAAGTGATCAAATTACTGGGGAGGTATTAAAGACAATGGGGTGGTACATAGTGCCTTATTTAAAATTTCTCTTTGACTATGTCATAAATAATGGTGTAATACCAAAGGAATGGAAGGAATCTATAATAATACCAATTTATAAAGGAAAGGGTGATAAAAGGAAACCAGAGAACTACAGACCAATCAGCCTGACCAGTATAGTTTGTAAAATTCTGGAGAGTTTAATATCAAAGTACATCAGAGGGATATGTGATGATAAAAATTGGTTCATGAGGAGCCAGTATGGATTTAGAAAGAAATTTTCTTGTGAGGCACAACTGGTGGGATTTCAGCAGGACATATCAGATCAGTTGGATTCAGGAGGTCAGTTAGATTGCATAGCCATAGATCTTTCCAAAGCCTTTGATAGAGTGGAACATGGAATATTATTAAAGAAATTGGAGGGAATAGGATTGGACGTAAGGGTTACACGTTGGATAAAAGCATTTCTAAATTCAAGGGTTCAGAAAGTCAAAGTAGGAAATAATGTATCTCAGGAAGAGAAAGTTTGAAAGGGAATTGCACAGGGTAGTATAATCGGTCCGTTACTTTTCTTAATATACGCAAATGATTTAGGGAACAATATAACATCAAAAATAAGATTGTATGCAGATGACATAATTGTTTATAGAGAAATAAACAACACTGAGGATTGTTCAGAATTACAAAGGGACCTTGAAAGTATCCAACAATGGGTTGAAGAAAATAATATGAAGGTTAATGGAGGCAAATCAACTGTTACAACTTTTACAAACAGGAGCTTTAAAACTGAATTTGAATATACTTTGGATGAGGTAGTTATCCCAAAAGATGGCAAGTGCAAATACTTAGGTGTGAGATTTGAAAGTAATTTGCACTGGAAGGGTCATATTGATGACATTGTTGGGAAAGCATACAGATCATTACATGTCATAATGAGGCTACTTAAAGGATGCAACAAAGAATTAAAAGAAAAAAGTTACTTGAGTATGGTTCGTCCATTATTGGAATATGCAAACAGTGTTTGGGATCCTCACCAAGAATACCTAATAAAAGAAATAGATAGTGTGCAGAGGAAAGCAGCAAGATTTGTAACAGGGGATTTCAGGAGAAAGAGTAGTGTATCAGAAATGTTAAAGGAACTTGGGTGGGAAACTTTAAGTAAGAGAAGGGAGAAAACTAGATTTACAGGATTATATAGAGCCTATACAGGAGAAGCAGCATGGGGAGATATCCGTGAGAGGCTTCAGTTGGAAAATAATTATATCGGCAGGACTGACCACAAATATAAAATTAGAAGGAATTTTAGCAGAAGCGATTGGGGTAAATTTTCATTCATTGGGAAGGGTGTGAAGGAGTGGAACAGTTTACCAGGGGTAGTGTTTGATCCTTTTCCAAAATCTGTACAGATATTCAAGAAGAGAATAAACAGCAACAGAGAAAATAAATGAAGTGTTAGAGGGCATTCGACCGGTGCAGGTTATTGTAAATAAAAAAAAATGTGTGTGAATAAATTAATTCCATCCCCCGGTCTAAGGAGTTTGGACAGCCAAAGTAGGGGACTGCCTGTAGGGGTGAAGTACAGTGGGGACTTCGAGGGCCCTGGGACCGCTACGGTAGCTGTGAAGGCCCTTCAGGAACTCTGAAAAGTGGTGGCAAAAGGGGCTCTGGTTAAGACGCAGCAGGTCGTTATGCTACTTAGGATCCTGAACGGGTAAAAAAAAAAAAAAGTAAATAAATAAATACAATGTAAATATTAATGTTATACCAGTTTTATAGTATCATTTGAAGCAATTCCACATACTGTATATCAGTTGACTATATTTGTAAGTAGTACAGGAGATATTATAATTAGAATTTTGTAAACAATATAAATTTATTAAGGATGAGCTGTGTGTTTAATAGAAAACATTGTTAGCGTAAATTGTATAATATTGTATTATAGGAAAAATTTTCTTCTCTTGTTAATTTAATATTTAGTGCTTGACAATAATGTATTTTAGTGTACCATTTGCCACCGAGGTAGACACCTCATTTGCAAATAAAGAGATTTTGATTTTTTTTGATGAAATAAAAATGATTTCCATTCAACACACTTCTCAATTTGGGAAAGAGAAAAAGCCCCAAGGGGCCAGATCTACAAAGCATAGGGGATGTTCAAGAATTGGAATGAATTTACGAGCCAAAAGTGTCTTCACAGAGAGGATATTGTGAGCTGGTGCATTGTCCTGATGCAGGACCAGCTTCAAACACACTTTCCTCTTGTTCAATTTGTCATGCAAAATTTCTTTTTTTTTTTTTTTTTTCCCTTTCCCCACCATATCTGCTATCATCCTAATACTCACTTGTTGATCTGCACGCATAATTTCACAAATTTTCTGAAGTTTTAGTTTTTAATGTGACTGGATGATCCAGATGCTCATCATCCTGCATCTCTTCCCAACCCTCAATAAACATTTTGTGTCACTCAAAGCTTGCATACGTGTCATAAAAGAATCCCTGTACACATCCTTCATTAAGTTAATGCACTCTGTGGACTTTCCTATTTATTTTTTTCACAAGGAAATTCAAATTCACAAAAAAAAAAAAAAAAAAAAAAAAAAAAAAAAAAAAAAACTTAAAAATGCAGCGTATTCCTGTAGCTTCGAGGTCAACAACTACCTCTCTCAATCCCCTCTTCCATTACACCAGTATAAGGTGGGTCTTTTTTACACGCTGCTTTACATTGCACCGATACAGATAGGTCTTATGGCAACGATGGGTTAGAAAGGCCTAGGAGTGGGAAGGAAATGGCTGTGGCCTTAATTAAGGTACAGCACCAGCATTTGCCTGGTGTGAAAATAGGAAACCATGGAAAACAATTTTCAGGGCTGCTGACAGTGGGGTTCGAACCCACTATCTCCCGGATGCAAACTCACAACTGCGTGGCCCTAACTGTGCGGCCAACTCGCTCAATGCCAGTAGAAGGCAGATGAGCATTTCCGTTTATTAATAGTCAAGATCAATGATGACAGAAATATCCCTAAGGAGAACAGAAGTGGTGTAATAACACAACCTTGTTTAACTTCTGTTTTAATCTGAGATAGTTCCCCAGTTGATCCATTTGAAAGGACAGACACAGTCATGTCACCATACAGGAGCTTTAGAACAGTGATTATCAATGAAGTGAGGCCATACAAAGATATGATTTTCCACAGGGCAGGTGATGTACAGTGTCTAATGCTTTGGCCAGATCTATGAATGCTATATAAAGTGGTCTGATCTGTTCTCTGGTACTTGCAGAAAAAGCTATCTATGAGAATCATCACAATTATTAACACTGCATATGATAATTCAAAGAACTCAATACCAAAAGTTCCTATATGGGATGCATGTGAGATATTTTATTTTGGATGAATACTGAACTTTCACGACCGCACTGAAATCGAGATAGACTTTCAATCTATTAAGCCGTGTTTCATACGTACAGTACATCTTAAAGAGATGGTAAGTGCAGAACAAAAATGGCCAACCAGACACCAGAGGGATCGGAACCCACAATCTCCCGATTTGTGTCTGTTGCTCTACCAGTTGAGGTATAGTGGCCTAGGTCATATATGGCAGTAGTGCCAGACCTGCAGCTTAGATCCTTTCCAATAGAACAAATATGAGTTAGGCCACCATAGCTCAACTGATAGAACAACCAACGTAAAATCGGGACGTTATGGGTTTGGGTCCTACTGGTGTCCGGTTGGCTATTTTTTGTTCTGCACTTAAGATCTCTTCAACACATACTGCATGTATGTAACATGACCTAATAGGTTGAAAGTCGACTTTGATTATTTTATTTTTTAATGATTTTCAGAAAGGGTGCAAGATATTTGCTAGGGTGAGATATACTCAAGTAAATACAGTAATCAACTGAGGTTCTGAGGTGTGAATCAAGTTTTAGGCAATGAAGATGTTCCATTCTTTAGTTACATTCATGACAAAATTTAAACTCTTCTGAATAGAACACATTAGAGAGCAGCGAGGCAGTTATGGCCAGTGTTAAGAGAGAAGAAGGCAAGAAAGACTCTCCTCAGTTGGTTTCCAGTCAAAATATACAATCAACATGTTAAGGTTATTGAAATATAAAATTTTGGGTAGGTACCATACCTCTTCAAATGTTCTATTTTAAAATCTCAGAAACATGAAACAATTTTGTTTTCTAATTACCTCACCAATACTAATGAAGATATCGTCAAGGCCAACACACCTCCAGACACGAGCTGAATGACCAAACACCTTCCGTTCAAGTACAATTTCGGCATCAGCCCAAAGAACCGGACCTTTAGGCTCAACTTTCCACACTCCCACAGTTCGGTCATCTGAAGTAGTATAGATGCGACCAATACATGGATTATGTGAAATAGAGAAGATAACACCCTGGAAAAATAAAAATGAAAACCATGAACATTTTTGTTATTAAAGGGTAAGAAAAGGGGTAAAATGTTGGATATTTGTCTCATGATTCTCGTTAACATCTTCTTTTAAGGAGAAGAAGGGAGCTTTTGGTAGGTTTCACCACCAACTTATAAAGCTTGAATAACCTTGCAATGGCTCAAGAAGAATGTGCTTTTTTTTCCCAAATGATTTAACGTTGCATTAACACATCAAAGGTTTTCGGCAATGCAAGGTTGGGGAAGGATTAAGATAGGGAATGTAGCAGCCGTGGTCTTAAGGTACAGTCCCAGCATTTGCCTGGTGTAAAAATGGAAAACAATGGAAAACCATCTTCAGGGCTGCCAATTGTGGGTTCTCCTGACTGCAAGCTTACAAATGTACCTTCTGACTGACTGCTGGATAGCAAGGACCTCATTTGTTAGGACTATAAATAATGGTATGAACTTCAGGAAAAGCTCATTTCCTGTCTTTCAAGGAAGATGTTAACAAGAATCATGACCACTGTCTCCTAGTATACTCTAGCTGATGATTTTACCCATTTTTCACAGAAATGAAACTCAATAGTGTCCATCAACATCACAACGAAACAAGATAATGGCTCATTTGATAATTTGGAGCCTTATCACTAGTTCCTTGAGTACTTCTGGCATATGTTCTCTCATTATGAGAGGTGTAAAGAAACTTTAACAGCACATTCATAGGTAAACATAATTAATTTGTGTTCATTTTCCATGTTAACGATCTTACAGGTTCTTTGCTTTCGTTCCTGTCTGATGCTGAAACTCGGTTGAGAGGTTACCTTGACTGTAAGATTTCATTCCCAGGTTACGTCTTAACATGCGAGACATAGACATGTTCAAAATTGTCAGTTTATGAGTTGAGTGCCCTACCGACTACAGTACTATCCAACTACATAACTGGCACAATCTCCACAGTCCATTATAAAAGTTAAATACACACCATCTCTGATTTATGCAGTTCAACAAACAATGAGTTATATGCTCCTTTCTACCAGAAGCAGTTTATGTTGGCCACCACAAAATACACAGTCACTATCAGGCACAAAGCTTGAAAACCAAAGAACTAAGAGGAAGATTCCACAATATTCACGCGATGGATATAATGAAAAAGTTACTGTAATTTATGGGCCATGTTCGCAAATACTAAGACGTGCTACAAGCAGAAGATAATTGTGGTAATTAATGTTTAACGGTACATAATCATCCTATCTTAACACTAACTAAAAATGAGAAAATGAAAGACTTATGACCTTTCAAAGAATGAAGGTATTACCAAAAGAAAGGGAAGGTTCATGAATGGTGGTAAAAATGAAAGACCTCCTAGGACCTAAAAATCTAATACTATAGGGGTCAAAAGACAGATGATCGAGGGAGATAAGATAGGAAGGATGAAAGAGAGAAAAGTGGCACAAGTGGAAACAATACCAGACCCGGCTCGGGGAGCCATGCTTCCTGGGCTGTTCACCCCTTTTAGTCCATTCTTATGTAATGATAAAATATTGATTTTAACATCCCCCTATCTATTTTTACGTTTTTTTTAGGTGCAGAAGTTCTTTTAAGTGCCAGAACAACTACTGGCACAAGGCTGACACTAGAATACCATAGAATACCACCGCACTGAGCAGGGATCAGACTCGCAACTTGAGCTCTATTGTCAGAGTTATTGACTTTTATGACAAGCAGGGGATTCCTTCAATATACAGCACGTGTCCTCCTCTGTAACACTTCCCTGATCTCCATCTTCCCTCTGATCTACCTGCAGTGACTCATACAGATTCCTCACCAATACCTCACCTGAACCAAATGCCTAAGGAAAACCTTTAGTCCTCGTTTTCTTTGACCTTAAAGCATTAGCCCACCTGTCTTCCACAACTTCTCCCCTTCCTTCCCCTCCCTCTTGCCTACCTACCGTATCCCGTACATTGATTGAGAGAGGCCTATTTTCATCCCTGTCCTCCATAACAAGTCCAATTATCTCCCTCAAATTCGCTATCTCTTCCCTCATCTTCCTTAGTTTCCACTCACACCCACAGTCCTTACACCTGCACCTCTCACCCATTCTTTTATCTCTGCAAAGAAATGTCAAATAATATGGAAATGTTAACAGAAATGAAATAGCGTATTCTACAAATAGAAGTACAATAAAACCTCGATTATCCGTCCCTTGATTAACTGTTCTGCAGATTATCCATCGCCTGAAAAAGTAATCTCAATTTTTTAAAAGCAAAACTGAATGAGTGGACTCTTGAGGTTAATAACAATAATGATGATAATAATAATTTTACTGGTTTTACGTGCCACTAACCACTTTGACAGTTTTCGGGGATCCCAAGGAGCCGAAATTTTGTCTCGCAGGAGCACCTTCAAATGCCACCAGACTAAGCCAGGATTGAACCTGTCACGTAGGGGTCAAAAGGCCATCACCTCAACCACCTTAGCCACTCAGGTCGTCTCTTGATGTCAGATATCTTGACACAGTATTCTGTTTTGGAGCCACTGTACACTGACTCTCCGGTTCATGAGTCCATGATCATAACATAACTACTGTACGTACATGCGCATAGACCGGCAATCTGCACTAAAGACACGACTTCATACATGTTTTACTATGTAATTTTATGTTGTGTAAAATTAACTCTTACAAAAGAGAGGGATGCTATTCGAATTCAACAGTCGCAAACTTTATTATCCATTTAATTACTGACAAATAATATAATGTGCCCTCCCAGCCCACAGAGCATAAGGTACCGTATGCTGGTCATTTCTACTTCAGATCAATACCTAAAACTTAATTTTGATAGCGTGAAACATCTCTGAGCACATATTTTTTGTCTCGTTCTCTGTCAAGGTTAATTATTTTCACCACTTAGGCTACTGCATTGTAAATATTTCACACGGCACAGGAATCGGAAACCAGCTTAGCGGTACGTCAAAGTCAACCTCCTGCTATTTATGGACAGGTAGGCTACATCCTGTAGTGCAAAGCAAGGAAAGGTGAGTGTGACTGATAAAGTTGAACATTTATTTTCTGTTCGAACAGGTAAGAAATATTGAGATCGAAATCTCCTGCAAAGAGAAAACTTGTAGTTTTAACCGTTGAAAATAAAGTGAATATAATTGAACAGTTAAAGAAAGGTGAACTAGTCACAAATTTAGCATCAGAATTCAGTGTTGGTGTGACAACAGTGCGAGATTCAATGAAGAATAAAGACATAGTATTGCGGTTTGCGGCGTGAGTTCTGACAGTTCGCATGGACTCGCTAAAAGACAAACAATGGAAGCATCATCCTTAAAAGAACTGGATGCTGCATTATTCACGTGGCTTCAGCAAAAGCGAGGCAAAGTTGTGCCTATTAGTGGTCCTATATTTAGAAGGCAGGCACAAATTTTTCATGAAAAGATGGGGCTCTGAGGGTCCTCACAAAAGTCTAACGTTTGGCTATAGAGATTTAAGGACAGACGGCATTTGAGAATTAAACATCGAAAGAGAAAAACTAAGTGGTGACAATTGTGCAACAGAAAACTTTAGATACGAGTTTAAACACGTAATTGAGAGAAACAAGTTTTTCCTAAGCCGATGAATCTGGACTTTATTCAAAGTGCTTACCCAGTAAAATGGAAGTTGTCATTAAATACTATATTAAAAATTTTTAAGTTAAAAATACCCCAATAGTGGCAAATGGTTTGACAATCTGGGACCAACTCAAATAGAAGAACCTCAAAGAAATAGAAAAATTAAAAGCAAGATTCAAAGTATTACACCTTCATGCCTGACATTATGTATTCACCAGAGAACCCTTCTACACTGAGGATTTGAGATATAAGCTATTCCTACCATCAACAGATGCATACCAGGGTCTACTTCAAGAAATGCAAGGTAAAAGGGAAGAAGTATTTTCTGGAATTTATGCTACAAATGCAATGATTAATAATGGATAAAAGCCAATTATGCACTGAGACGCATCATGACATGCTTTGCGGTTCATGGTTTTCATTACTGTATCTGCATGAGAGATAACTACCATCAACTGGACGAACTATGCATATGTGCAAACTTTGTGGTAACCAATGCGACATGTATATGTATGCGCAGAGAAATGTGTCTGATGAAATTCTGTGAAAGTGTTTAAGATTTAAGATTACGTACCCTACTCTACTAGGAATAAGGCTAACTATACAAATGTATACCTACACTAAATACATACAGTTATAGAGAGATTATTATTACAACTACTTGCAAACAAAAAGAGCGAGCAAGATACTGTCTACTAAGAATAGTTATGCTACCATTCTAAACTGCAGTTAAGCCTATCCTAATTACAACAAGAGAGTTCTAGTAAGAACTAAATGTCTAGATATATTTCCCCTACTACACAAATATTTTGCAGTAATAAAATATGCACACTAATCTCTAATCAAAATAACTACACCACAATCATTCTAAACTGCGTTCAGACATATCCTAATTACAAAGGGTTATTATTATGCCCAAACTGAAATGAAAATTGCAAGTTCTTAATGCACAACTATGTTTTTTACACCAAAATTTCCATAAAAAAACTCTAGCAATTTTGTAAGGCGATCAAGGATTTTAAACTCACTCCATCTCATATCACATGCTCGTTCGACATCAAAGACATGTACACTAACATCCCAACAGAAGAAACTATCAAGGTCATTAAAACATATCTGTTAGAACACAAACATATTAGTGTACCAGAGATAGAAGACTTCAGATCGTTCTTAAATTTGTATTTAATCACAACTATTTCTCCTTTAACAACAAAATATACCAACAGGACGGCCTCTCCATGGGAGCTCCGGCTTCAGGCATCCTAGCCAACATATATTTAGACCACCTAGAACATTTTCGGATTGTAGGCCATATTGGTTAAAATATGTTGTTGATACATATGCAATAATAAACAAAGATTTTCATGATAGTGACACCAGGATGTCGTATTAATTCACCTTATCCCCTAACGTTTTAGTTGTGGGCTAATCGCCATTGAAATTCATGTCCTATAATCCTAATTTTCTTCAAACCATCTTTCTTTCTCTTCCCTCACTATTTCTGGTTTATTTAATTCATATACTCTCCGAGCTTAACGCTCAATGTCTTGGTTTAACCTTATGGAAAGAAAAGTTCCTTGTATGTGCTGCCCTCTCTACGGAGAGTTCGTACTGCGTAGCTCCGCCCACTAACCAATAAGAGCTTTCTGTGTTGAGAGCTTATCATTACCCATCCTGCCGGGCGAGAGTCACCATTAAGGTGTTGTGACTTGAAGGAGATGGATCATCTGTGTGCCATATGTCTCATGTTGGAGCGGATTCCGGCCTGTGTAATGGATAACAGATAAGGAACAGAAGTGAGAGGGCTCTTTCTCTCGCCCTCCGTATGACTGAAGTGTTCAACATCTTCCTCATGGTAGTGTCCCCAGACTGTATGGATTATTTATTTTTCTTAAATTTGATCATCATCTATGTGAGTATTAAAATGGTGCTATGGCATCATCTCTACTTTAGCAGAATTCCTTCTGGGCCTTAATGAACAGGAACTTCTTTCGGCATCCATCTATTTTGAGAACTTAAATGTATAGTGTGGCGTGCTGGACTTCTTATAGCATTCCGTATTTATATCTCAGCTTTAAAAAGTTACTAACGTGTATAAAATATCATTCGGGTTTGTTGTAAACATAAATTCACATATAGAGGTCTCCATGCTATTGGTCGTGTACTGTAGGTGCACTGTGATATTGGTCTGGGGTGAAGCTAAAATTATGTAAAAATTTGAAAGATAGTGTAATATTTTATTAATGGTTGTTACCAAATCACCCCACTAGGTAAAGTTTTGAACCACTTGAGTTCTAAACAAGAGGACAGAAATTTTATTTTATTTTCTCTGTCTTCAATTTTTTTTCTTTGTGCTTTCCTTTGTTTTTACTTGTAAAATTTGGTTTTGCTCCTTCGTAGTTATGGCCATTGTTACCGTTGTAAATTCTGGTAATGGCTTTTGGTTCATGGCGTGTGTGCGTTGCTATGACGACTTGTGATTATTATTGCTGTTGTTGATCCTAATTAATGATGATAATTCCCTTCTCGGAGACTATCAACCTAGTGTGACAATTCTATTTAACTGTACGATTTCCCCTTGCTCTTATGGAATTTTTAGCAAGTTATTAATCAATTAATTTCTTTTTAAATCTGGATACTTATTAATCCTGTGTGAGATTGCTCCTCTGTTCGTGTTCCTTAGTTTGAGTGGCAGTCGTTTGTGATAATTATAATCTGGACTGTCGATAGCCGTTCCTGTTGGAGAGAACTCCGTGGTTAAGGAAGTAAAATGTTAAAGGAAAGGTAATAAACAAAAGAATTATTTAATTTACCCTGTTCCTCTGGTATGCTGAGGCTTCTAAAAATATTAACTTAAGTTATGCCTAGTTCATTTTCCTTATTGCGTTTGTCGACCACAATTTGTAATCTTAACTTTCCGTTTGGTGCTTTAACTTAATTTACTATTTGTTTCTCTTTTAATTTTTCCTAGGTGGACGTTTTCCCTGGACCCAAATATAAAGTTCACGGTGGAAGAAGAAGAAGAAGAATAATAAGAAGAAGAAGGAGGAGGATCGCTTAACTTCTTGGACATTAAAACAACCCAGACAGCAAACCAATTTCAGTTTGGAATACACAGGAAAGCTAAATTTACGCCAACTACAATTAAAAATAGTTCTCTACATCCTGATTCGCACAAGAAATCCGCATATCATAGTTTTGTCAATAGAGCCTATGAAACCCCTATGACTGAAAAAAAAAAAGGAAAAAAGAGATTGCTTACATTCGTAAACAAGCCTTGTTCAAGGGCTTTAGCCTTAGAGTCATCAATAAAATAATCACTAAGCGCAAATATAAACAACAAATAAACCTGATACAACAGTCAGACAAAACAAAGAAGTACGTAAAGTTCACATACAATAATCCTAAAATTTATGCACTTGCAAACCTATTCAAGAAACACAATATCAAAATAGCTTTTCAACGAACAACAGTAATAAACATACATTTCTTTTAACCATAACACAGTTAACAAACACAAAGAGGAAGAATATCAGGAGTCAGGTACATGTAAGTTAACATGCAACCAATGTAGGAGCTCATACGTGGGACAGTCAGGGAGAAACTTTTTAATAAGATATCATGAACATGTTAATGCTGAGAAACACAGGAAATTCTCCACAATGGGGACTCACATGAAAGAAACGAGACATAAATTTACTGACATTCAACAAGACCTCGAAATCATCAGAAGGGTAAATAAAAGAAAACTCATGAACAATCTGGAAAATATCCATATCTTTCTCGAGAATAAGGACCGAAATTTAAACGACATGAATGAACAAGGAAACCCCCTTTATGAACACATACTTAAATACAAGGAACTATTAAATAGAAACAAACGTGTTCAGCAAACAAAACCAACAAGTATGACACCATGATGTCACAACTAAAACTCCCCTCCCCCCCGAGAAACGGCTGATGACACGCCCTTGCCTCCCCTTCCCTCACCAGATCACATTACCAAGCAGGCACTGGCACACCGCTACTTCACCAGGTTGAGGAAAGTAGATACAGACCAACACCCAGGACAGTGAGAATAGTAAGGACGTACACCAAGTATTGCTTAGGGAAGAATATTCCCAACACATCCTAACTTCTGAACACAAGTCAACATGAAAAATTCAAAACAAAAATACATTTAATGACATTCACATGTTTTTTGCCAGTTACAGATCGTGTGCAAGCTACCCATTTAGACAAATTTGAACACACTGAAACTCCCAACAAAACAGTGTATCCTCCGAAGGCAAATAAGTTAAAGCAACCTAAACAACCTAGTTTACGAGCCTTTAGAACAAGTACTAAAGGAACTTCAAAAGAAGTTTTTCATACCTCATGATAAGAAGCTGGACACTCAAAGGAAAACAACATCCAATACACTCCAACTATGCTCAGTGAAAAGTGGACCAATATTTTTAAGCACATTCACATATTTTATAAGACATTTTAAGCTATTTTAACTACCAGTAAGTATTTTTAATATGTTAGATGCTAAGTATCACTAAGCAACCACCTTCAATTCTGCATAATCCACACACAAACCCCTCCCCACAACACTACCTTCCTCTGTCAATTAGTTTATAAATTTTTAATTTCCCATGGGATATTTTTTAAGACTGACTAAAGAAAACACATGTGCGTACTTTTAATGTATTATCACCTAAGCTTCTGTTTGTACAGCTGATGATGACTGTAAAGCAGTTGAATCATGTACTGTATTTGTTAATTTTCTTATAGATTTGCCATAGGCAAAGAATAAAAAAATATTGATTAGGCTGAAAAACATTATTGTGATTATCACGAGAAGTTTTATTGAAGTGTTCACTCAAACTATACTGCTGAAAGTCCAAGTACTATTTTTACTGAAGAAAATAACTAAGTCCGTAGTACTGTTTCACATAGAAGAAATTTCAAGTACTATTTTCAATGAAAAAAATAACTAAGTCCCTAGTACTGTTTCACATAGAATATAATTATGTCTTAAGACATGAAGAGTTTTATGCAGAACTTCATATCGAACCCAACAACTGACTGGTATAGCTGCAGATAGTAGACTGAATGATGTGTGTGATTTGGAGGCAGCTTATACAGCTAGGAACTGCAGCCAGCGGGATATGTCATGCCAATTGTATCAGTTTCTAAATGCTTTAATAGCTTCAGTAATAATGTTCCTATTGTCATCTAACTTGGAGGTCTTATAAACTTTAATGAGGTGCATACACTGCCGTTGTCTACTTCCTTGAATTTCAATTATTAGTGGAGATATAAAATAGGATAGAATATCAGCTTATCCCAGGTGATGTGTAGTCATGCGCTGAAATCTATATATATATATATATATATATAAAACAACTTGTCCTGACTGACTGATTCATCACCGCCGAGCCAAAACTACTGGACATAAAGAAATGAAATTTTGGGAATACATTCATATTAAGATGTAGGTGCATGCTAAGAGAGGATTATTGGATATTCCGTCGCTAAGGGGGTGAAAAGGGGGGTGAAATTTTTAAATGAGTGTATCTATATCTCAAAACTTTAAAAGTTTACAGATGTAAAAATTGGTATTTAGAATCTAGAATCTTAAAAATAAGGGAACACGTATTTTTTTGTTTTCAGGAAATCCCAATAGGAGGGGTGAAAAAGGGTGAAACAGGGGTTGAATGCCTTTAATCAGGATACCGGTACTTATATCTCAGAAACTGAAGATATTACAGACCTGAAAATTGGTACTTTTGATCTCTTTTAAAAATAAAGAAACACATATTTTTTTGTTTTTGGCAAATCCAATTAATCGGAGGGTGAAAAGGGGGGTTAATATTTAAAATGAGTGTATCTATATCTCAAAACTTTGAAAGTTAACAGATGTAAAAATTGGCATTTAAAATCTTCATTAAAAGTAAAGAAACACGTATTTTTTGTTTTCGGAAAATCCCAATAGGAGGGGTGAAAAGAGATGGAAAAGGGGGACGCCCTCTTATATAGGGCTTCCGATAAGTTCACCCGCATACACCCCAGCGTCAGTGGGTAGGGTCTGACACATCCCACTCTGATGAGTCTAGTGTCAGACCTAAGACGAAACGCTGGTTAATAGAGCAAACGCCTGAAAAGCCTTACATCTGATCTGTTTTTTGACATGCTCTATTGGTGGAAAAATATCTAATTCCCTCCTTAGGAACTTGGGAACTTAGAATTTCCATTCGGTATCATTCCACGAGCAATTTCAAGGTTGAACTTGTATTTTAAAGGAGGGCACTGTAGGTTCTGAGATAGCCTTCTTCTCATTGTCAACCTCCGGTGGCAGGTCTGAATTCAATTCAAAACTCACGACTGGATCTAGTATGTAGCCAGTTTTTGAGTCGGCTTTAAAGGCTATGATGTCTATTCGCCTTGTGCTTCCTTGTATACTGTTCACACCAGATCATTATAAACACTAATAATAATGTTGATGGTTTTGCACCCCACTAACTACTTTTCCAGTTTTTGGAGATACTGAGGTGGCAGAATTTTATCCTGCAGGAGTTTCTTTTACGTGCCGTTAAAACTACCAACATTAGGCCTACATATTTTAGCAACCTAAAATATCACCAAACTGAGCTGCGATAGAACCTGCCGAGTTTGAACTCATTCTAAACCGTCTTTATGGAGCTGAGATTCCTAGTCAGTACCAACAACAGGAACAAAATTTACCATCACTATTCCATAACCAGTCTGTTTATATCCCCGAAAAACAGTTCTATACTCTGAATAATACGCACCTGATGTCCTCTAAGTCGATATAACACAGGGCTATCTCCCATCTCCTGTGGAACTGGTGTCCAAACAATGACTTCTCGAAACACGGTGCCCCCCAAAACAGTCAAATGTTCCCAAGTTTCACCAGCAAGTAATGCGCTGTATCTGATATGTGTTCAGGAGAAACAGAAAATTTCTTCCAATAACTCTAAAAATACTTTTTTCTTTTGCCATCTTTTAATGCAAAAGTTTACTAATATAGCAGAGTCCCAATTATCTGGGCTATACCAATCGAGAGCAATTTGGATAAGTATAGGTCATTCAGAAGAAGAAAGCTAAATACCTTTTTTTTTAATGTTCATATATTATTAAAGGGTCCCAGTAATGTAACTACTCACATTCATAATAATTCATAATACAGTACTGTAAAAACATTGACTTCAGAAACATTGTTACAGTATTGTACAGAACAGAACTGACATTAAATAATGTTCATACTGTGCAGTTTAAAAAAAAACTCTTTCTCAGTAGTAGATGACTACCGTGTCTTGAAAAAATTGTTCATTGTTGCTGAACCTCATACATGGTTCTTTTCCTCGATGCAATATTTCTCCACCTCCTTAGTAGAATTAAATCATCAGCTATTGCAGTGGTACATATAAGTTAGGATATTTGTTTAGAAAGGTTATAGGGAGGTACATTCAGCAAAACAGGGTGGCCTATGGAGTGGTGATAAGGGTACAGGGAACTGGACGTCAAGTAGGGATGACATAAAAATGTTAGTGCTCAACTGTATAAGTATTGTAAAGAAAGGAATAGAATTAAGTAATTTGATAGATATATACTTACCAGATATTGTAATAGGAGTTGAATCATGGCTGAGAAATGATATAATGGATGCAGAAATATTCTCACGGAACTGGAATGTGTATCGCAGAGATAGGATAGGAATGGTAGGAGGGGGAGTATTCATTCTGGTGAAAGAAGAATTTGTAAGCTACAAAAAACTTAAAGATGACAAAAATTAAATTCTAGGTGTAAGGCTCATTTCTAAAGATAATAGGCAACTTGATGTCTTTGGAGTGTACACACCGGGAGAGAGTAGCGCTGACGCTCATTCAGAATGATTTGATAAGATAATCAGCCATGTGAGAAACCGATATGGAAAGGAACGTGATAGTAGCGGGTGATCTCAATATACCAAAATGTCAATTGAGAAGGTAATGCGAACAACAGGAAGCATGACCAACAAATGGCAAATAAGTTAATATGGGAAGGGCAGCTGATTCAGAAAGTGATGGAACCAACTAGAGGGAAGAATATTCTGGATGCGGTGCTGGTAATATCAGATGAGCTCTATAGAGAAACCAAAGTAATAGATGGCATTAGTGATCACAAAGCTGTTTTTGTCGTAGTTAAAACTATATGTGAAAGAAAGGAAGGTATTAAAATTAGGACTATTAGGCAGTACCACATGGCTGATAAAACAGGCATGAGGGAGTTTTATAAAAAGTAACTATGATCGGTGGAAAACAGTAAATAAATATGTAAACAGACTCTGGGAGGTTTTTTTTTTTTTTTTTGCTAGGGGCTTTATGTCGCACCGACACAGATAGGTCTTATGGTGACGATGGGATAGGAAAGGCCTAGGAGTTGGAAGGAAGCGGCCGTGGCCTTAATTAAGGTACAGCCCCAGCATTTGCCTGGTGTGAAAATGGGGAAACCACGGAAAACCATTTTCAGGGCTGCCGATAGTGGGATTCGAACCTACTATCTCCCGGATGCAAGCTCACAGCCGCGCACCTCTACACGCACGGCCAACTCGCCCGGTGGGGAGGGGTTTAAAGCAATTGTTGAGGAATGTGAAAATAGATTTGTACCTTTAAAGGTGGTAAGGAATGGTAAAGATCCACTATATTATAACAGAGAAGTAAGGAGACTAAGAAGAAGGTGCAGGTTGGAACAAAATAGAGTTAGAAATGGCTGTGGAAGTAAGGAGAAATTGAAGGAATTTACTAGGAAATTGAATCTAGCAAAGAAGTCGGCTAAGGATAACGTGATGGCAAACATTATGGGCGGTCATACAAATTTTAGTGAAAAATTGAAGAGTATGTATAGGTAGGTACATTAAAACAGAAACAAGTTCCAAGAAGGACATTCCAGGAATAATTAATGAACAAGGGGAGTGTACATGCGAGGATCTTCGAAAAGCAGAAGTATTCAGTCATCAGTATGTAAAGATTGTTGGTTACAAGGATAATATCCAGATAGAGGAGGTGACTAATTCTAAAGAAGTATTAAAATTTACCTATGATAACAGTGACATTTACAGCAAGATACAAAAGTTGAAAACTAGAAAAGCGGCTGGAATTGACAAGATTTCTGGGGATATACTAAAGACAATTGGTTGGGATATAGTAACTTATGTGAAGCACCTGTTGGTTACTGTTTGCATGAAGGAGCTATACCAAATGAATGGAGAGTTGCTAAAGTAGTCCCTGTGTATAAAAGAAAGGGTGATAGACATAAAGCTGAAAATTACAGGCAAGTTAGTCTGACATGCATTGCATGTAAGCTTTGGGAAAGCATTCTTTCTGATTATATTAGACATGTTTGCCAAATTAATAACTGGTTTGATAGAAGGCAGTTTGAGTTTAGGAAAGGTTATTCCACTGAAGCCCAACTTGAATTCAGGAGGTCAAATGAACTGTACAGCACCTGACCTATCTAAGGCATTTGATAGGGTAGATCATGGGAGACTACTGGCAAGAATGAGTGCAACTGAACTAGACAAAAGAGTGACTGAATGGGTGGCTATATTTCTAGAAAACAGAACTCAGAGAATTAGAGTAGGCGAAGCTTTATCTGTCCCTGTAATAATTAAGAGCGGAATTCCTCAAGGCATTATTACTGGACCTTTATGTTGTCTAATATATATATATATATATATATATATCAATGATATGTGTAAAGAAGTGAAATCAGAGATAAGGCCTTTTGCAGACGATGTTATTCTGCACAGATTAATAAATAAGTTACAAGATTGTAAGCAACTGCAAAATGACCTCGATAATGTTGTGAGATGGACAGTAGACAATGGTATGATGATAAACGGGGTTAAAAGTCAGGTCATGAGTTTCACAAATAGGAAAAGTCCTCTCAGTTTTAATTACTGCGTTGATGGGGTGAAAGTTCCTTTTGGGGATCATTGTATCTAGGTGTTAATATAAGGAAAGATCTTCATTGGGGCAATCACATAAATATTATTGTAAATAAAGGGTACAGATCTCTGCACATGGTTATGAGGGTACTTAGGGGTTGTAGTAAGTATGTTAATGAGAGGGCATATAAGTCTCTGGTAAGACCCCAAGTAGAGTATGGTTTCAGCGTATGGGACCCGCACCAGGATTACTCGATTCAAGAACTGGAAAAAATCCAAAGAAAAGCACCTCAATTTGTTCTGGGTGATTACCAACAAAAGAGTGGCATTACAAAAATGTTGCAAAATTTGGGCTGGGAAGACTTGGGAGAAAGGAGAAGAGGTGCTCGACTAAGTGGCATGTACTTGCTAAAGTAATTGTTTATTGTTCATCCACCTATTCAATACATTAAACTCATTAAAAAAAATTAGGATTTTATCCTTATTATATTAGATGAAAACGCAACATGTTTCGCCTCACTTTGGAAGCATCATCAGCCATTGTATCTCGTCAAGATTAAATCAGGCACCTGATTTAAAGTTAAATTATAAGTTACCAAGATTATAAAACTATACACTTAAAAATTGGATAAGCGGTCATTATATAAGAATTGAAATGTAAAATTATGGTAATGTGTTGAATTAACAAAATATAGCAATAGCTATGATTAAAAATTGATTGTGTCAAATGTACTTAATATAATGATAATATGGTAACAATATTACATAATGTTAAGAGCTGTTGCACTTTTCCAGTATAATTATAAGAAAACACATTCCAGCTATGATATCAGTTGGCAATATTATTAAAATTGTATATAAATAATAACGTTAAAACGAACAGATAACAGCTCAGCGGTCTAAGAGACTTTCAACACACACTCAACACTCCGTCCACTCATAACATCTATCAAAAGTCTATTGTTCCCTTTCGACTGATTCGCTTGTATCAGCACGTTCCAACATCAACAAGCTATACCAATTGCACCTTTATTTCTCCGTCAACACTCTACAATGATGGAAGATGGCCCAACTGAGTTCATGACAACTTTAATTATATTGTTTGATGTTTAAAATTAATTCTTGGACCATTCTCCAAGGACTAAGCCAAATGCTAATACTATAGTCTATAATCTATCAGCTTCATTGTCCATATTGATAATTTAAGCACACAAGTATGTGAGCTTAAATGCTATTACTTCAACCATACATATACAATGCATGTTAAATTATTAACCTCTCGAACCCACGACTCTAACCAGATGATTTTATATTTTTAACGTTAATATTTATATATAAGATTTTAATAATATTGCCAACTGATATCATAGTTGGAATGTATTTTCTTACAATCATACTGAAAAAGTGCAACAGCTCTTAAAATTATGTAATATTGTTACCATATTATCATTACATTAAGTACATTTGACACAATCAATTTTTAATCATGGCTATTGCTATATTTTGTTAATTCAATACATTACCGTAATTTTACATTTCAATTCTTTTATAATGACCGCTTATCCAATTTTTAAGTGTATAGATGTATAATCTCACGTCCGTAGGTATTTTTTTGCTAGTTGCTTTACGCCGCACCGACACAGACAGGTCTTATGGCGACAATGGACAGGAAAGACCTAGGAACGGGAAGGAAGCGGCCGTGGCCTTAATTAAGGTACAGTCCCAGCATTCGCCTGGTGTGAAAATGGGAAACCACGCCATAGGTATTACCTCAAATTACCCTACACGTGACCCCTGGGTGGTGTTAAACGAGTAACAGCATTAAAGGTGACATGCAATATGCCCAGAAACATAACAAGTAATGGTTCTTCTCAGAACCATCAAACTAGATGCGAGAAAAAACCAGTCCGCATAATGCAAGTTAATATTGAAGGCATAAGTTCTGCCAAATGCGAGTATCTTGTCAATCTGTACAAGCCTCCATGTGTGAATTGGGGTCCTACAGTACTGCCGGCTTTTGATCACCCTTCAACTTCAACAGCCATCACACAAACTGGTGGTATGACAATGTGGATGTGAATGGGGAGTCTGTAGTTCTATGGGCAGAAACTAACAATATGCAATTGGTTTTTGATGTAAAAGACAAGGGAACCTTCCACTCCGTATGCTGGAACAAGGATTACAACCCAGACTTGACATTCGTGTCTAAGATCAACTAGACCAATCACTCAACACCACTTACACTGTTCTGTCCAACTTCCCAAACAGTCAACACCGACCTGTTATGGTGGAAATCGGTTTGAAAATTCCCCTTGTAAACTCAATGCCCTTACCCAGATGGAACTTTCAACGAGCCAGCTGGGATGGATTCACAAAAGACCTTGACTCCAGCCTAGCTGCAGAGAATTTTCAGCCGACAGCAAATAACTATGACGAATTTGTTAAACTAGTTATCAAAACTGCTAAGTCCAACATTCCTAGGGGTTACAGAAAGGAATATGTTCCTGGAAGGAATAAAGATACTGAAACTTTATACCAAGAATACCAAAGTTCTGGAAATCAAACAGTGGGCTCACAGCTACTCCACTCTTTAAATACGAGCAGAAGAGAGAAATGGGAAGCTACACTCAAAGAAATGAAGAACTTCTCAAAGTCAAGCACGAAAGATTGGAGAATCTTGAATGGGCTAACTGGCAAGCAACACCCCAAAAAGCCGCATCCTAAACTGACATTATTGCCAACAGGATCGTAGACCTCACAAGGACAAAGAGGGACAAGACTCATACCAGAACAGTAAAATGTAACCTTTCTAAACTCAAGCACAGTGCCCCGAGAAACGAGCCGCTTTCCAGACCCTTTTCCACAGTGGAAGTAGAAAATGCAATTAAACAACTGAAAATCGGCATGGCTGCTGGTCCCAACAATATCTATAATGAATTTATTAAGAACATGAGCCTGCATTGTATATACTGGCTCAATTCTCTCTTCACTTACATACTCCAAGAGAACAAATTGCCCAGACAATTCAAACTCTCAAAAGTTATAGCCATTGTCAAACCTGGCAAACCTGAGGACAGCCCCAAATTTCATAGACCAACAGCACTGCACAGTTGCATATTCAAGCTACTTGAACAAATCCTCCTAACCAGAATAGCTAGCTCCATTCATTGAAGCTGTTACTCCTCCTGAACAAGCTGAATTCAGACATGGCCGCAGCTGCACCGATCAAGTTCTTGCCCTAACTACACATATTGAAGCTGGTTTTCAAGGGAAACTAAAATCAACAGCTGATTTCATCAACTTGACAGGTACATATGACACTGTTTGGTGGCAGGGACTGATCTACAAACTACGAGGACGGTTTGAAAAGTTCTCAGAATCACCACTAGATGTCAGTGCTAGAGCAACGAGGTTCCCGCGCAATATTCACACATCCTTTGTGAGTGAACACGTGGCGCGTCAGTGCTCTAGCTGCAGGAGTGTGGTAGTGACGACTCTTTGTTGTTTTTCCCGCGTAGTGATTTGTGATAATGGAAAAAACTGAGATTCGAGCAGTGATTAAATACTTTGTAAAGAAAGGTATGAAAGCAAAGGAAATTCATGCCGACTTTCAGAACACACTGGGGGACTCTGCTCCTTCATTTTCAACTGTTGCCAAGTGGACCAGCGAGTTTAAATTTGGTCGGGAGAGCTTGGATGATGATCTGCATAGTGGATGGCCAAAAAATGTTACGACCCCAGAATTTATCGCAAAAGTGCATAAAATGGTCATGGAGGATCGTCGACTGAAAGTGCGGGAGATTGCTGAAGCTGTAGGGATGTCTTTTGAACGGGTATATTATATTTTACCCGAAGAATTGGGTATGAAAAAATTATCCACAAGATGGATGCCGTGGCTCTTGACATTGGACAATAAACGCACCAGATTGGAAATGTCCGAACAAAGTCTGGCCCATTTTCAGTGCAACCAACAAGAATTTTTGCGCCGGTCTGTGACTACAGATGAAACTTGGGTCCACTACTATACCCCAGAGACAAAACAGCAGCCAAAGCAGTGGAAACATGTTGATTCACCACCACCAAAGAAAGCAAAGGCAGTGTGTTCAGCCGGAAAGGTCATGGCCTCATTTTCTGGAATGCAAAAGGCATTCTGCTGATAGATTATCTTCCTACTGGCCAAACAATTATGGGGCAATACTATGCAAACCTCCTAGACCAACTACAGGAAAAGATACGTGAAACAAGGCCTGGTTTGGCAAGGAAAAAGGTCATCTTTCATCAGGACAACGCTCCGCCGCACACAAGTGTTACTGCCATGGCAAAACTTCATGAACTGGGGTACAAATTGTTGCCACATCCACCTTATTCACCTAATTTGGCACCATCAGACTTTCATCTATTCCCCAAGCTGAAAATTTTCCTCGGTGGATGGAGATTTTCTACAAGGGAAGAACTGACAGCCGAATTGGAGAGGTATTTTGCAGGCCTGGAGGAATCTCATTTTTGAGATGGGATCAAGGCATTGGAACATCGCTGGACCAAATGCATTAGTCTACAGTGTTTCTAGGCAACACTAAAAGCCACAAACGAAAACTAATAACAGTTTACCACAGGGATCTGTTTTAGCACCACTGCTATTCAATTTGTACATTCATGACCTACCAACCACAACATCAACTAAGTTCATATATGCTGATGACATTGCATTGGTAGCACAGAGTAATAACTTTGAAAACGGTGAACAAATCCTTACGGAGGACCTCAAGAAGATGTCAACTTTCTTTAAGACCTGAAGATTGATCCCCAGCCCAACAAAAACTGAAGTCTCTTGTTTCCATCTAGCGAATCGTGCTGCAAACTACAAACCACGAGTTCTGCTCAATGGACGAAAGCTGAGGTACAACGCTTTCCCAAAATATCTCGGAGTCACTTTAGATCAGGGGTTCTCAAACTTTTTTCATTCGTGGCACGTTTCACTATGCTGAATATAGCGGCACACCCCAACGTACAAGTAACTATGCCTGCTTTAGAGGAATTAAGAACGCTGCAGAGCAGTCCCGAAAGAATGAGAACCCTCGCGAAGGGTACACGAACCACTGGAATGTTAGAGATATATATTGATCACTCCCGAACCCTAAAGGAGCATATATAAACCAATCAACGCTCACCTGCAGTTAGTTCAGTACTTCAGTTGGAAACAAAAGGTATTTAAATGTAGTACACAACTTAGTGCGATTGATTGTTGAATAAGTAGCGATATTTGGCGTTGTTAGAAATCTGAAGTAAAATTACAGTTATTGTGTTGTAATATGGAGAAGTTTTTTATTAAATGTCAACAATTAAAAAGCAGTAAAGGACATCAGAGTGAAAATAGAACGAGTAAATCACCCAGATCAAGTGTCAATGAGAAGTTACTTCCACAGCAGAGCAGTTCATCGTCTGGTGCTGTGTGCAGGTACCGTATCAGGATTCTTATTTAAGTTCAGATTTACATTTACTGAATTTGGAAATCGTGAATTTCCTGAGTGTGTTGTATGTGGGGGGGAAAGTTGAGCAATAAATGTATGATTCCAAGCAAACTTAAGAGACGCTTGAAAACGAAATACATTTACTTGGAAAATAAAGATAAAGCTTATTTCAGTCGTTTACTCTCTTCCCAAATTAAAGAAGGCAAGGCAATGAATAAAATAATTACAACTTCAGAAAAAGTGCTGGTAGCTAGCTATAAAATAGCAGAAATAATTGCCAGGAATATGCAGTCGCATACAGCAGTAGAAACTTTGATTTTACTTGATTGTAAAGAAATAGATAAACCAATGTTAGGAGAGGCTGCTGAGAGGGAGATATCCAAAGTACCTTTGTCAAACGATAGAATTGCTGATGTCAGCCAATAAAAACAACTAGTGGGAAAATTACATGATCGTAAAAAATGTGCACTTCAACTGTACGAATCAACAGACATTACAAATATCAATTAATGAGCTATGTAAGATTTTTAAACAAAGAATCACTTACTGAACAGTTCCTATCCTGCAAAGAATTACCTCTGACGTCAGCAGGATCATACATTTTTAATTCTACGACAGCGACATTGGAAGAAAATGGACTGAGTTGAAACAATTGAATTTCAGTGTGTACTAATGGAGTCCCAGCAATGACTGGTCGAATGAGAGGTTTTACTTCAAGGTTGAAGCAAGATTTTCTGCAAATTGGATATACACATTGTTTTAACACCGGGAAGCTTTGGTGTAAAAAACCATTCCTTCAGATCTAAGGAACGAAATGAACTCATTGTTGAAATGGTTAATTGCATTAAAAGTAGAGCTCTGAAATATAGACTTCTCAAAATCATGTGTCAGGAAGCAGGAGCTGTTCATGAAACTCTGGACCTTCACACCGAAATTCCCTGGTTGTCCAAAGGTCTTTCCAGATTTTATGAACTTAGAAATGAGTTATTAGAAATATATGCCACAGAAAAACTTGAGTTTGCTGACCTCATTAGCGAAGAAATTTTGTGTTCAAAAGTTGCATACCTAGCTGATATTTTTGGACATTTGAATAGTCTCAATGCCAGTATGCAGGGAAGGAACAAGAATATTCTTAAATCAACTGACAAGCTGAATGGGCTCTTAAGAAAAATTCAACTGTGGAAGTTAAAAGTTGAAAAATGTGATCTTGAAATGTTTTCTCTCACAGCTGATATCGACATCTGTTCCAGTCTGATTTTAGCACATCTTTCTGCTTTGGAGAATAAAATGCAAGAATATTTTCCTTCCCTCAACGTGAATGAATACGAATGGGTTCGCAATCCCTTTGCCCTTACTGCTGAGGACACAAAACATCTACCATTAGAAGAGGTAGAAGAACTGGCTGAACTTCAAGCCAATTGAACTTTGAAGCAGTAATTTAGGGAAGAAACTCTATTTCAGTGAAAAGAGAGTTCTCAGTGTTATCAGAGCATACCATATCTATATTAATACAGTTTTCAACAACATATCTGTGTGAACAGGGAATTTCGGCACTGACCTGCATTAAAGGAGAGATTTAGGGAACAATATAACATCCAAAATAATATTGTGTGCAGATGACATAATTGTTTATTGGGAAATAAATAACACTGAAGATTGTTCAGAATTACGAAGGGACCTTGAGAGTATCCAACAATGGGTTGAAGAAAATAATATGAAGGTTAATGGAGGCAAATCAACTGTTACAACATTTACAAACAGAAGCTTTAAGACTGAATTTGAATACACTTTGGATGAGATAGTTATCCCAAAAGATGGCAAATGCAAATACTTAGGTGTGAGATTTGAAAGTAATTTGCACTGGAAGGGTCATGTTGATGATACTGTTGGGAAAGCATACAGATGGTTACATGTCATAATGAGGCTACTTCGAGGATGCAACAAAGAATTAAAAGAAAAAGTTACTTAAGTATGGTTCATCCATTATTGGAATATGCAAACAGTGTTTGGGATCCTCACCAAGAATACCTAATAAAAGAAATAGTGTGCAGAGGAAAGCAGCAAGATTTGTAACAGGGGATTTCAGAACAAAAAGTAGTATATCAGAAATGTTAGAGGAACTTGGGTGGGAAACTTTAAGTAAGAGAAGGGAGAAAACTAGACTTATAGGATTATATAAAGCTTATACAGGAGAAGCAGCATGGGGAGAAATCCGTGAGAGGCTTCAGTTGGAAAATAATTATATCGGCAGAACTACCCACAGAATAAAATTAGAAGGCATTTTAGCAGAAGCGATTGGGGTAAATTTTCATTAATTGGGAAGGGTGTGAAGGAGTGGAACAATTTACCAGGGGTAGTGTTTGATCCTTTTCCAAAATCTGTACAGATATTCAAGAAGAGAATAAACAGCAACAGAGAAAATAAATGAAATGTTAGAGGGCATTCGACCAGTGCAGGTTATTGTAAATAAAAAATGTGTGTGTGAATAAATTAATTCCATCCCCTGGTTTATGGAGTTTGGAAAGCCAAAGTAGGGGACTGCCTGTAGGGGTGAAGTACAGTGGGAACTTCGAGGGCCCTGAAACCGCTACGGTAGCTGTGAAGGCCCTTCGGAAACTCAGAAACGTGGTGGCAAAAGGGGCTCTGGTTAAGACGCAGCAGGTCGTTATGCTACTTAGGTTCCAAAATGGGTAAAAAATAAGTAAATAAATGCAATGTAAATTTTAATCTTATACCAGTTGTATAGTATTATTTGAAGTAATTCCACATACTGTATATGAGTTGACTATATTTGTAAGTACGGGAGATATTATAAGTAGAATTATGTAAACAATATAAATTTATTAAGGATGAGCTGTGTGTTTAATAGAAAAAATTGTTAGCGTAAATTGTATAATATTGTATTCTAGGAAAATTTTCTTCTCTTGTTAATCTAAAAATTTAGTGCTTGACAATAATGTATTTTTGTGTATCATCTGCCACCGAGGTAGACACCTCACTTGCAAACAAAGAGATTTTGATTTGATTTTGAGAAACGCAAGCAATTTCTTTCTACAGACCAACAATTAATTACGTGTGTTTTTTGGCGATTCCTCTTTGCATCAAACAGTTATGCAAAAGTAAACAAACCCACATTTCCCACTAAACTGCAACAATGGTGTAATATTATTGACAGAACATCTTTTTTTTGAGTTCTTACTGCATGTAGGCTTACGCCATTCGGTAATTTTAATTGAATACACAAGCAATTTTTTCGCGGCACAGTCCAACAATTTCACAGCACACAATTGTGCTGCGGCACACCCTTTGAGAACCCCTACCTTAGATAGAACCCTGAACTACAAAGAGCACATCACTAAGCTTTCTCATAAAGTCGCCGCAAGAAACAACATACTGCATAAACTCTGTGGTACCTCCTGGGGAGCCTCTGCTGATTGTCTATATTTAACTGGCATCAGCCTTGTCTACTCAACTGCTGAGTACTGTGCTCCTGTCTGGTTGGAAAGTGTACATGTGAAGAAGGTAGACACAAAATTGAATGATGCAACGCGTTGCATTACTGGTACCCTCAAATCAACTCCATGTCACTGGTTACCTGTGCTGAGTCACATCCCTCCACCTCACTTAAGGCAGAAGCAACGCTCTACTAAGAGAAGCTAAGAAAATCATTGTATCACCCTCTTTGTGCACTGCACCAGGAATTCTGCCATACATCACAGCAGCGACTGCAATCAAGAAGACCAGCAAGTGTCACTGCAAGGCAACTCACAGCGGATGGATTTGAACTACTGAAAGCTGGAAGCATGAGTGGTCAAAAAAAAAAAAAAAAAACATTGGAAACAAGTGCCCACCATCTTGATCCCACAAAGAAGCCAAATGGTTCTGACCTACCGAGGAACCTCTGGTGTCGTATCAACAGGTTAAGGACTGGACATGGTTGTTGCAATTATTTCAGGTACAAGTGGGGTTGGATCAGTTCACCAATGTGTGATTGTAACCTGGAAGAACAGACGATTGAGCACCTGGTCCAACGCTGTCCTCTTCATTCGTACCCTGGCATTCCTGATGATTTGTTCGCTCTTACACCTGGTTTATCTGAATGGCTGAGAAGGATGGACTTTAAAGTTTGAATTTGCCTTGTATATACAGGGTGAACTTTAATAAAAACAACAAACTGCAGGGACTTATTCCTGACTGGAAATGGAGGAAAAAATGTCCTATGAACATGTGTCTGGAAATGCATCGTTGCGACTGTAGAGGGCACGGACGAATGAATTTTTCTCTGACTACTTGCAGTGTGTTTCTTCTGTTGCAGATAGTATAACTGAAGCAGCGTACTGTCGGAAGCAGAATGGCCCGGTATTCATGTTGAGAACAAACCGAGATAGTGTTTGTGTACACCCAAGCCAATGGAAACGGTCGAGAGGCAGCACAGCTATACCACAACAAGTACCCTCACAGACCAACCTTTCAGACAGACAAACGTACAGGGAGACGGCAGACTGTGCGTACACCAGATCTGGAGGAACAGGTTCTACAAGACATTGAGACGAACCCTGTACAAGCTCCAGGCAAGTAGCCCGCCAATGTAGTGTTAGCCAGACTACGATTATGTGTAGCCTGCAAGCAACCGCTATTATCCCTATCACCTGCAATGAGTGCAAGGATTATTAGCAGCAGATTTCCCCTCTACGGGAAGGATTTTGTCGATGGTTTTTGCACCAGGCCATCACAGTTATGGGATTTCTGTCGTCAGTCCTCTTTACCGATAATGCAACCTTTACCAGAAATGGCATCATCAGTATGCATAATAGTTATCTGTGGGGTACAGAAAATCCCTGGGGAATGGTTGAAGCGTCTCACCAGCATCGGTTCAGCATCAGTGTTTGGGCAGGTATTCTTGGCGACCATATACTTGAACCAGTTATTATTCCACAACGCCTCAACCGAGGAACGTACCTGGACTTCCTGCAGAATACTCTGCCTGGATTGCTTGAGAATGTGCCTCTGGAAATAAGACAGGTTATGTGGTTTCTGCATGATGGAGCACCATCCCACTTCCGCATTACAGTTCACCAACACCTCAACAACATCTTCCCCAGGCACTGGATAGGAAACGAAGGCCCTGTTGCATGGTTTCCTATATCACTGGACTTATTTAAACCCCCTGGACCTTTACCTCTGGGGACATCTGAAAAGTATTGTGTATGCTGAACCAGTTCCTGATGTGCAGACCCTTCAACACCGGGCGAGTTGGTCGTGCGCGTAGAGGCGCGCGGCTGTGAGCTTGCATCCGGGAGATAGTAGGTTCGAATCCCACTATCGGCAGCCCTGAAAATGGTTTTCCGTGGTTTCCCATTTTCACACCAGGCAAATGCTGGGGCTGTACCTAAATTAAGGCCACGGCCGCTTCCTTCCAACTCCTAGGCCTTTCCTATCCCATCGTCGCCATAAGACCTTTCTGTGTCGGTGCGACGTAAAAGCCCATAGCAAAAAAAAAAAAGACCCTTCAACAGTGTGTTCATGACGCCTGTGACGCTATACGGCGAGAGACCAGAACGTGCGAAAGAGTGAGGCAATCCATGATACGATGTCTGAACGTGTGCACTGCAGCCCATGGAGGCCACTTTAAACATCTGCTGAGACGTGGATGCGATTCAGCTATATGTGGTGTCCTGGGTCTATTTGTTGTCATTGCACGCATACCGTCCATTTCTGGACACATGTTCGTAGGACATTTTTTCCTCCATTTCCGGTCAGGAATCAGTCCCTGCAGTTTGTCGGTTTTATTAAAGTTCACCCTGTATATGGTATAAAATCACCATGCGATTAAATAAAAAATCTTAATAACTTACAAGTTAATTTTAAATCAGGTGCCAGATTTAATCTTGAGGAGAAACAATGGCTGATGATGCCTCCAAAGTGAGGCAAAACATGTCCCATTTTCATTTAATATAATAAAGATAAAATCCTTTTAAAAAATGTTTTATGACTTTAATGTATTGAATATGTGGATGAACAATAAACAATTAATTACTTTAGCAAGTATAATAACTTTCAATACAGATCTACAATGATATTAATCACTTGCAAAATAAGTGGCATGTTCAGAGCTGTCAGCAGAGAAATGGCGTGGACTGACATCAGTAGACGAATAAGTTTGAGTGATGTCTTTAAAAGTTGGAAAGATCACAATAAGAAGACAAAGCTAGAAATCAAGAGGACAAATTGGGGCAAATAGTCGTTTATAGAAGGGGAGTTAGGGATTGAAATAACTTACCAAGGGAGATGTTCAATAAATTTCCAATTTCTTTGAAATCATTTAAGAAAAGGCTAGGAAAACAACAGATAGGGAATCTGCCACCTGGCCGACTGCCCTAAATGCAGATCAGTAGTGACTGATTGATCTGTGTAAGTTATGCCGGTAGGCGTTTTCTTCTTCTGTTTCAAGATCACATTGAGTTTTACTGTTTGATACCATATCAACAATTATGTCATCTGTCAACTCTTGCATTTCATCCATTACCATCCACTCATCAATGTCTTCATTTTCAATTCTCTAAGTACCCGTAATTTTTTTACAGTTTTCATTGTCCATGTGTGGGCTTTAACTAACCTCAGTTTTGTCCAAATTCTCATTCCTTTTGTGGTCTAGGATGACATTTTTTTTTTCCATCTAACCAGAGTTATTAGCTAAATCTCATTCCATCCTTTCGAAATCCACGTAAACACATCCAACCTAAGATGTCCACTTGTTTCAAAGTTTCAACCAGTACTTGTCCATTACCTACTGCCACTGCAGATGCAAAGAAGACCAGACTTCTACTCTGGAATCAGAAGATCCCTTTTCATCCAGAATGCTTAAAATCGGAGTAAAAGCTTCCCTCTGGTCCATGAAGAAACCTGGACTACATGGAAGGTTCTGAACAGACTAAGAGCAGGCATTGGAAGATCCAAGGACAATATGAAGAAATGGAGCCTCCTGAAGGGGGATTAGACCCTATATGAATGCGGCGCGGTACAAACGACAAGGCACCTAATTAATTGCCCTCTATGCCCTGTTAAATGCACAGAACTTGATCTAACACAGGCCAGTATCAGTGCTGTTAATGTGGCCAACTTCTAGGCCGATATTTCGTAAATAACTGTGTGATTTTATGTAAATATTGTAATTCCATGTATTTTATTTAATTTGCATCTGTAATCTATATTGTGCTACTGAAATAAATAAATAAATAAATAAATAAATGAATAAATAAATAAATAAATAAATAAATAAATAAATAAATAAATAAATAAATAAATAAATAAATAAATAAATAAATAAATAAATAAATAAATAAATAAATAAATAAATCTACTGCCATGATCACAATAGTTAGTTACTTCCTCTTAAGACTTTCCTTGGTCCTTTGGCTGACACATAGAAGTAATTGGGTGGTAAGAACATTGTATGCATCTCATTGTCTCAAAGATTGCCTGCGTCCAGGTGCAATGGTGCATTATTGAGATGTTGTCCTTGTGTTAGCTTTCACTAACCTCAGATTCATTGAAATTCTAATTTTATTTGTGGTCTTGCAGTTTTTTCCATGATCTAACCAGAACTATTGCCTGAAACTCATCGTATCCCTCTGAAATCCACAAAACCACATCTAATCCAACATGTCCACTTGTTTCAAAGTTTCAACCAGTACTTGTTGATGATCTACCACCATGATCAGAATGGTTAATAATTTTTGCTGGTACTTCCTCTTGAGAGATTCTAAGACTTCTTGGTCCATTGGTTGACACAAAGAATAACATAGGGTGGCAAGTTCACTGCATGCATCTTATCATCTCAAAGATCGTCTGTTGTAGTGGAAGCCACTTCTCTTCAGTTTCGACTTAGTTAATCTATTACTATTAGGTTCTTCAATCTATTGAAACTAGTTTATGATTAAATATAACTTAGAAGGTAACCTGAAAAAGAAAACATTTAGAATCACATTATACCTTAAAAAGAAACAATTGAATTAACAATACAATGACATGTTTGTTCTGGAACGAACAACACAGATTGTATCAAGTCACATTTTTTTTTAAAATTTATGACCTGATTAATATTATTAAGTAGAGTAAAACCATTTATGTTGCACTGCACCAGTGACAGTGCATTGCACCACATCACACTCCTAGGTGGAGCAGTGAGGAGAGAAATATCACATGAGAGCATTTCATTAATAGAAGTGTCCGACTCGTTAGCTGAATGGTCAGCGTACTGACCTTCGGTTCAGAGGGTCCCGGGTTCGATTCCCGGCCAGGTCGAAGATTTTAACCTTCACTGATTAATTCCAATGGCCCGGGGGCTGGGTGTTTGTGCTGTCCCCAACATCCCTGCAACTCACACACCACACATAACACTAACCTCCACCACAATAAGACGCAGTTACCTACACATGGCAGATGCCGCCCACCTTCATCCGAGGGTCTGCCTTACAAGGGCTGCACTCAGCTAGAAATAGCCACATGAAATTATTATTATTAATATAAGTTTTAAAATTTCAACAAGATTACTATAAGGGTGGACACAGGTTTTAGAATAAATAGTTTATATTTCTTAATACTATTAATCAATTCATACAAATATACATACAGGTAGACCTCGTTATATGTGATAGTTACGGTTACCGAATTTGGGTAGTTCTTTTTTTTTCTTTGCTATTTGCTTTACGTCGCACCGACACAGATATGTCTTATGGCAACGATGGGACAGGAAAGGACTAGAACTGGGAAGGAAGCGGCTGTGGCCTTAATTAAGGTACAGCCCCAGCATTTGCCTGGTGTGAAAATGGGAAACCATGGAAAACCATCTTCAGAGCTGCCGACAGTGGGGTTCGAACCTACTATCTCCCAAATACTGGATACTGGCCACACTTAAGCGACTGCAGCTATCGAGCTCGGTTTCGGGTAGTTCAAGAGTCATTTTATATCTATTAAAGGGTAGAGAAAGGTCCACCTATTCAATACCATTAACTTAATATATATATAGTCAATACGGAATATAATGAAATTCATAACTTATGAGTCATTTTATATATAAAATATAGGGTTAGGTTTCCGTTAACTCACATATTAAGTTTAAGCAGAGATTCTCAGTATTTTTACAAAAAAAACAATCATTATCATGTTTCTGAAAGCATTTTAATGCAAAATGAATATACTTAAAAATTTAACACTAAAACACACAATAATAAACTAAAACATTTTATCAGATTGGGTTAGGTTCATTTGTTGCGTTGGGACATGTTTGTCACAAACTGAGTGTCACACTAAAAAGCGCCCGTACTAATGCCAAGAGAATTGATTCTTCATTGTCACAACGGATGCAGTAAGTCCCAAAATACGCTGAATGTCAACAACACACTCACCTTTCACATAGCAATCTCTTAGTTTAGCAGCAACACCATTTTTTCTTCCCATCATAACAGGAGCATTATCTGCACTGAAAGCTATACAGTTTGCCATCGGCACGTCATATCTTTTCAGAACATCCAGGAGCATATCAGCAATATTAACACCAGTAGAGTTGCCTTCCAAATTTTCCATGAATAGCAAACTATTTTCAATCTTTTTCAACAGGATAGCGCTTATTATCTTTATCATTGGTACCATGTTGGAATCACAAAAGGTTCAGTCTTTCAAGTTTGAATCACCTTACTATCTATAACATGAGCCAGTTCATTAATTATGGCAATTTTTGTTCTAGCACACGCGTACTTCTTCACAATGTCTGAATCTTTCACGTTCGGCATTGCTGTGTGGGATTGCCAATATTGAGAGCATTACTTTTGCTATTCTATCATATTTGAAACACTCATCTCCACCTCGTACATCCCATATGGCAGACCAAGAACAATCTACTCTTTCTTCTTTCACAATAGACGATGGTAAATCCTCCACTTGCAGAGCACAAAACTGGCACTGTAATGCATCCATAGCTTCTTGGTCAACTTTACCATCTTTCACTGGCAATATAAATGGAAACTTGGATACAAAATACTTGATGGCATTGAAGGAAGAAGTCTGCAAAGACTTTATCTGAACAATGGTCCTGCGTGATCAGAACAAAACAATGCAAGGTTATGTTCAACAATGAATGCCATCAACAAACATTCTGCTCGAATTACTGCATCATTTTCCTTCCGGCCAAAAAAAAAAAAAAAAAAACACGTAATCTTTTGTTTTTCGCGAGACAGCTAGCACTCACTATCTTTGTATTTTTTTGTAATACTGTGAGCTACAATCAGTCTTCACTCTATGCAAGATATTTATATCACACCAACACACGGAACAAAATGAATAATAGTTTCCTTTATTAGACTGTAAATCATCATCATCATCATCATCATTTCCCTTTATCCAGCTGTAGCCGGGTAGGGGCAAATATGGTTCCTCTCCACTTTCTTCGGTCTTTCCACCACTCCTCCTCCAACACTGTGTCCCAGTCCAGGTTTCTTTCTATAATGCTGCGTTGGATGGTATCCTTCCATCTCAATCGTGGTCGTCCACGGCCTCTCCTTCCTTGGACTTGCATTTCCATCACCTTTTTTGGCATTCTTTCGTCGCTCATTCGCTTTATGTGCCCAAACCATCTTAGTCGGCTCTTCTCTATTCTATCATTCATTTTTTCCACTCCAATTTCTTCCAGGATTTTCTCATTCCTTATTTTGTCTCGTCTACTCTTCTGTATCATACTCCTCAAGAATTTCATTTCAGCTGCCTGTATTCGACTCTCATCCTTCTTTGTCATTGTCCAAGTTTCTGCTCCGTAAGTTGTTATGGGTACGTAATACATCTTGTACATAGTATCCTTTGCTTCCATTGGCACATCTTTGTCCCATAACATATTTCTTACACTATGATAGAAACAACTTCCAGCTTGAATCCTTTTACTAATCTCAGCATCCAGTCGAGCATTCTCCATTAATTCACTCCCCAGGTATTTAAAAGTTTCCACTACTTCCAGGGGCTTGTCTGCAAGTCTAATCTGACCTTTCCCTTCTTTCTCCCCTCTCGTCATAACAAGAGTTTTACTCTTTTCTACACTTATTTTCAATCCACATTCTTCAATCTTCCCATTCACCACATTCAACTGTTCTTGAACCTTCCGGTCGTCTTCTCCCCAAATCACAATATCATCTGCAAATAGCATCGTGTTCATTTCTCTTCCTCCATATGCTGCTTTTGCTGTTCTCATGATGTCATCCATTACTATTGTAAACAGGATTGGTGATAGAACACTTCCCTGTCTCAGCCCACTAGTTATTTTGAACCAACTTGTCCTGCCAACTTGTGTTTGCACGCAACTACAACATTCCTTATACAATGCCATGATCATTTTTATTAATCCCTGTCCAATTCCTTTTTGCACCAGACTGTCCCAAACTTTCGTCCTAGGGACACTGTCATATGCCTTTTCAATATCAATGAATGTCATCACCATATCATTCCCGTACTCCCAATGCTTTTCCATTAGTTGTCTCATAATGAAAATGGGCTCTATTGTTGATCTTCCACTTCTGAAACCAAACTGATTTTCCTGTATCTGCTTCTCAACCCTCATCCTTATTCTACTTTCCAGTATTCTTTCCATTATCTTAGCAACATGGGATATTAGAGTAATTCCCCTGTAGTTCTGTTGTGATTATTGGGATTTGATTATTTGGACTCGGAAGACGGCGATAAATTATGTATGTAAAGGATTTATTCTTTTGTTTGTTTTGGTTTTCCTCAGTATGTGAATTTTGGAATTGTTTAATTTGTTTGAAGTCGATATGATTTTGAAATTATTTGATTGTCATGGTAATTCTGGTGCATCCTGTACCACACGCGCCACATCGGCGTGGGAGATTTCCGGTTTCGTAAAGTTGCACAAATTTCGTAATTTTTCTAGAGGCTTCCTAAATGTTCCTTGTCAGCACTATTTTTTCTGCGCTCCTATTGGAGAAAATAAAAGGAAATGTGATTGGTAGGTGATGGAAATCATCGTACGCTCATTGGCCGTGGTAATATTTCATAATTTCCGGGGAGAAGCGTTGTCGCTGGAGCCTTGCTCTGCGAGGGCGTCTTTTCTGTTTGACCACTGAAGGGAACGGTCACCTTCCAAGGTACGGGTCTTCTTGGCCCCGCCATCCGGTAAGCACTGATTAATATTTTTTAACTTTTCTGGTATTCTGTTTCAAATGTAGTGTTTCATTTTATTTATCTTGCCGGAGCGTACCCGTGTTTCCTTCTGCTTCCAAATGTTATAATTATGACTTAGCCGTTTCGGTAAGTCGCTTCACTTTGTTAAGAGATAGTTCCCGTTTGTTGTTTTGTAAATTAATTGTTATACGCCTTTCGAAGTAATCCTTATCAGTAATATTTTTCTCGGGACTATCTCATTCATTCCGCTTCATCGTGGATTATTCATCTTTAGGTCGGGTACCCTTTCTCAGAAGTGTTTTTGAGGGGGCTACCCACCGAAGATGCTCTGCTCCATGATTACACGTAAATTATTTTTCCTTTTTAGATGTATCTCTTCACTTTAGTATAACGTTACCTTCCTTTATTTATTTCGAACTGTTTTGGGTTTTTAAAGGTAACGCCACGACAGTGGAACGTCATGTGTGATGTTCCGGTGTAAAATAAATTTAATTACTAAATGCTACCCTCATGTAAATTGTAATGGTTGTTGAAATTATGCAGTCATTATTTTAATTGTATCTTGGTTATTGCTTTATATATGAAATCGAATCTAACTTGTTAAGTAAAGTTTAGGATTACATTGACTTCGCTTCTTCAGTGTTACCAATACCTTCCACCGCCTGGATATGGTTCCCAGCCGTTTCCCGGTTATCCTTTCTTAATAGTCATGTTGGTTAAACTGTTTGTTTATTTCCTGTAATTAATGTGCTTGCAAATTTAATTTCGTACATGTTGACGTGCCTAGTGTACAGTACTTTTGGTGAAAGCATTACGGTAGCAAACATTTTCTCTTCATTAAACCTATTAATTGTAACCTTACCCTTTGGAGAGTTTGCAGTATGAGATTGGTCAACCGAAACGCCTTTCTCGGACACGATATGCCCTAGGAAGGACATCTGAGGCTGTGCGAAAGTCACTTTGCTAGCCTTAAGGGTTAGTCCTGCTTTACGTAGCCTTTCAAGGACTTCATTAATATGAGCAAGGTGTTCTTCAAAAGTTTCGCTAAAAATTACCAAATCATCAAGATAATTATAAACGAATTTGAATTTAATGTCTGACAACACGTTATCCAGCAGCCGGGTCAAAACAGCAGCTCCCGTTGCCAGTCCGAACGGCACGCGCTCAAATTCATAGAGGTTCCAGTCAGTAGCAAAAGCTGTGAGATGCTTGGATTCCTCAGCAAGAGGTATCTGATAGTACGCCTGATTCAGATCAAAAGTGGTAAAAATTTTGGCATTAGCAAACCATGAGAAACAAGAGTGCAAGTCAGGAAGTGGAACAGATTGAAGCACAACTCGCTTATTCAACATTCGATAGTCTATTACAGGCCGAAAACCACCCTGTGGTTTAGGGACTAGAAATATGGGAGAAGAGTACGCAGATTTAGAAGGACGTATTACACCATCAGCAAGCATTTGGTCGATGATAGCCTTAAGGGCTTTCATCTTAGGAGGCGACAACCGGTACGGAGGAGAACGAACAGGTACATTGTCAGTTACTTCAATTTTATACTCCAAAACATTGGTCACACCTAACTTGTCAGTGAACACATCAGGAAATTTATCGCAAAGATTCCTAAGCTGGTTGGCCTGATCATCAGGCAAATGATCAAAGTCGAAAGCTTTTGGTTCACTTGTGTCCTCAGACACAGCACTGACATGATAAGGAAGGATAGGAGAACGGTTACACAATGTAAAGATCCTCATAGAAAACTTAAACTGGAACTTATTATATTGAAGATCCAAAACCATACCAGTTTTGGCAATAAAATTTGCACCGAGAATGAAAGGACAAGATAAATCTTTCACCACTACCACGGGCATTTTCCATGTGAAATTACGTATCCTAATTTTGAGATTCAGACTTCCAATCAAATTCAAGGAATTAGAATTAGCCGTATGGCAGGTTAAAGACACAGGTGTTAAATCAGGGAACTTACAAACAGATTTCACAGAGTTATACAAATTTTCACTCATCAAGGTGAGGCTACTTCCAGAATCAACTAGAGCACAAACTGGTTCATTGTTCACTTCTAGGCAAATGTAAGGTAATTTACATGGAGGAATAGCAGAAATACCACAAGATTTTGGAAAATTGACACTAGGGTCAGACTGAAGCTTATAATCGACTACAGGGTCGGGTAAATCATCAACTAATTGACAGCGATAACAGACGAAACATGAAGGTACACTATAAGTTTTGGCACCAGGATCGGCGGCTAGTCATCTGGGATTACTATTACCAGAACGCCCAGAGCCGGAAGAATTGCGAGGACACTGTCTTGAGAAGTGTCTATTTGACCCACAATATCTGCAAGAACTAGTGGAGGGAGAAACTCTATTCTCATTCGGAATTGAATTGCCTAAGGGCTCAATCTTAGGACAGTTCCTTTGGAAATTTTGAAGTTGACCACCCATGACAGGTTTTGAATTGCCTAAGGGCCCAATCTTAGGACAATTCCGCTGGAAGTGATCCGTAGAACCACAACTATAACATGCACGTGAATTACGTGGCTTGGAAGAAGTAGAAACGGTACTAGTGACCTGAGAAGACATGCTCATAGGAGGAGGAGCTAAGGCGACTCGTAACTGGTCGGCATACCTAATGCCTTCAGCAGAAACAGTAATAGCTTCCAACTGAGCGAATGTAGCGGGTCGAGGTGACAGAGCAAGATACGACCGGTAATTTGGTGCAAGACCCTCAATAATGCTAGCAACCATTTGAGACTCAGAATAGTTTAGCATGAAGATCCGAGCATTGAACTTAATGTCCTGGATGTATTCCGACAATGTTTCATTCAAATACTGTACTCGAAAATAATGCTTCTGAACCAAAGAAGACAAAGCACGGGAAGGAATAAAAAACTCAAGCACATGTGCATGAAATTGGTCAACTGTCCACTTTTCTGAAATGGCTCTTATGACATGCTCAGAAAGAGCTCCAGATACATGTGGATATAAGACTTGGAAGAAATTGTCACGACTTAAGGAATACACTATACTCTGATCTTTAAATTCAACCAAAAAACGTAGAAATACTATGACTTCGTCAATCGAATTAGCGGTGAACTTAGATACACCCTTAAATATAGCAGTTAATGGGTGAGGTAAGTTTGAAAAAATTTGAGAAGCAGCAGGAGTAGTAGGTACCTGAACAGCACTGGATTGGTTACAAGAAGGCAATACAGTAGTAAAGAAATCTTGATTTGAACGCTCCTGGGATAGGGTAGGAGTACTAAAAGTGAGGTTAGGACTGAGGTTAGATTGCATAGAAACCGGCACAGATATTCGCATTTGCGACACATTTTCACACATCTGTGACACCCCAGAAGAATTTATTACAGGTGACACTTGGACATGGGGATATCTTTGTACAATAGGAAGAGAAACAACTTGGGTCGCAACCGGAGGATGAGATAAAGACACGGTAGAATTAACAGTTCCCATAGGAACAGTTGACATAGTAACTTGCGTACAAGAAGCACCACTATAATTATTCACGGGCAGAGAAGCACTGGTAACTACAGCAGGAAAAGATTGCAGGGAAACATCATTACAAGTGACGGGTACATTAACTACTGAACTTGAGCTAGGCAAAGAATTACCTTCCAGCAATCCAACAATTTTATCAGAAATATCACAAAACTGCAATAACAACGATTCGCACTCACATCGCTCATCTTCAGATAAATTATGCGCCAACAGATCGCGAATCCTGTCCACGTAATGCTGCACTTGGCCTTTCGCACGTGCTAACTGTGCATCGGACGGTTTAGAAGAACAAAATGACATAATAATGGCTTTATATTCTACAATTTTATCTCTAACAATCGACAAAGATGCGCACACTTCATCTGTTGATAACCCTGGGACGAAAACAGGTTCATTTAGCGATTGTTTCAACAAGCTCGTGTCATCCTTAACCTTTCCTGTCGAATTCAACTTACGAATACGAAGTTCGTAAGCTAATTCCTCCTTCCTCAAATGGAACGGACCTGGGATAGCACGAGACATGTTGATAAAAAAAGGAAACTACGAGATAATACTTGAATTAAATTTTAGGTTATAACCACCGAATTACCGTCAACTTTGCTTCTTCAGCAACCACGCTCTGCTAACATACTGCAAACTCTCCAAAGGGTAAGGTTACAATTAATAGGTTTAATGAAGAGAAAATGTTTGCTACCGTAATGCTTTCACCAAAAGTACTGTACACTAGGCACGTCAACATGTACGAAATTAAATTTGCAAGCACATTAATTACAGGAAATAAACAAACAGTTTAACCAACATGACTATTAAGAAAGGATAACCGGGAAACGGCTGGGAACCATATCCAGGCGGTGGAAGGTATTGGTAACACTGAAGAAGCGAAGTCAATGTAATCCTAAACTTTACTTAACAAGTTAGATTCGATTTCATATATAAAGCAATAACCAAGATACAATTAAAATAATGACGGCATAATTTCAACAACCATTACAATTTACATGAGGGTAGCATTTAGTAATTAAATTTATTTTACACCGGAACATCACACATGACGTTCCACTGTCGTGGCGTTACCTTTAAAAACCCAAAACAGTTCGAAATAAATAAAGGAAGGTAACGTTATACTAAAGTGAAGAGATACATCTAAAAAGGAAAAATAATTTACGTGTAATCATGGAGCAGAGCATCTTCGGTGGGTAGCCCCCTCAAAAACACTTCTGAGAAAGGGTACCCGACCTAAAGATGAATAATCCACGATGAAGCGGAATGAATGAGATAGTCCCGAGAAAAATATTACTGATAAGGATTACTTCGAAAGGCGTATAACAATTAATTTACAAAACAACAAACGGGAACTATCTCTTAACAAAGTGAAGCGACTTACCGAAACGGCTAAGTCATAATTATAACATTTGGAAGCAGAAGGAAACACGGGTACGCTCCGGCAAGATAAATAAAATGAAACACTACATTTGAAACAGAATACCAGAAAAGTTAAAAAATATTAATCAGTGCTTACCGGATGGCGGGGCCAAGAAGACCCGTACCTTGGAAGGTGACCGTTCCCTTCAGTGGTCAAACAGAAAAGACGCCCTCGCAGAGCAAGGCTCCAGCGACAACGCTTCTCCCCGGAAATTATGAAATATTACCACGGCCAATGAGCGTACGATGATTTCCATCACCTACCAATCACATTTCCTTTTATTTTCTCCAATAGGAGCGCAGAAAAAATAGTGCTGACAAGGAACATTTAGGAAGCCTCTAGAAAAATTACGAAATTTGTGCAACTTTACGAAACCGGAAATCTCCCACGCCGATGTGGCGCGTGTGGTACAGGATGCACCAGAATTACCATGACAATCAAATAATTTCAAAATCATATCGACTTCAAACAAATTAAACAATTCCAAAATTCACATACTGAGGAAAACCAAAACAAACAAAAGAATAAATCCTTTACATACATAATTTATCGCCGTCTTCCGAGTCCAAATAATCAAATCCCAATAATCACAACAGTTCTTCAAAACTTTCTTATCACCTTTCTTGAAAATTGGGATGATTATTCCTTTTTGCCAATCCTCAGGGACGTCCTTATTCTCCCAGACATTCCTGAGAACCCGATATGTACACTGCAGGCCTACAGCTCCAGCTGCCTTTATCATCTCCACTGAAATTTCATCTATTCCAGCAGTTTTTCCATTCTTCATCTTTCTTACTGCCATTTCAATTTCATTCATTGTAATTTCTTTATCCATTTCTTCGTCAACTAATTGTCTTTCCTGGTCGTCCATTGAATGACTGTCATCCGTTCTTATGTTCAGCAGCTTCTGAAAATACTCTCTCCATCTATTTCTTATTTCTTCTGGCTTTGTTAAAATTATGCCACCTTCATCCTTCACAAATCTGGTGTTTACTTGATCTCTCTTTTTGTTTCTTAAGATACCATACAGTAATTTCTTGCTGCCCTGCGTATCATCTCTCAATTTCTGTGTGAATACGGCCCAGCTTTTCCTCTTTTCTTCCTCCACTACTTTCTTGGCCAAATTCTTTGCCTCCACATATTTTCTTCTACTTTCTTCAGTCTTAGATGTTTTCCATGCCTTCCATGCCATTTTCTTTTCCTTCACTTTAATCTTTACCCTATCATTCCACCAGTGTGTTTCTTTGTCTTTCACATTTCCTGATGTTCTACCACACACCTTTTCTGCACATCCAACTAGTGCTTCCTTAAATCTTTTCCATTCCTCTTCAACATTCCCCACCTCTGTCCTGGGTACCAAGGGTATTATTTCCCTTTGAAATTCTTCTTGTACGCTTTTCTCCTTCAACTTCCATACTTTAATTCTTCTCTCTCTTCTTAATTGGGGTTTTTCAATCTTTCCAACTTTCAATTTTCCTATCACAACTCTATGATCTCCACCAAAGGCTTCTTCAGGCATGGCTGTTACATCTACAAGGTTCTTCCGGTGTTCTTTCTCTACGATTATATAATCAATCATGGTCTTTGTTCGTCTGTCTCCCCAGCCATACCTTGTAATCTTCTGACTGTTCTTCTTCCTAAACCAGGTGTTTCCAACAATCATTTGATTCCTCATGCAAAAATCCACCAACAACTCGCCTTCTGGATTTACATTTCCATATCCAAAGGGCCCTATAACATCTTCCTTTCCTTGTCTTTCCATTCCAACTTGTGCATTTAGATCTCCCATCAATAGTACTTCCTTATCTTCTATCTGTCTCTCCACTTCCTCTAAGAAGTCCTCTAGATGTTCATCTATGCAACCCGTTTGTGGGGCATACAACTGAAATAGATCTTTCACGCCATTTTCAAACTGGAGTCTCATCATCATCATCCTATCGCTGACGTACTTTGTATATTCCAGATATTCTTGGATTTCTCTTCTAAGTATGATGGCCACTCCATTTTTTGCTTCAGGTCCTCCGCTGTAATACAGCCTGTATCCTTCTCTCAGAGGGATCTCCCCTGTACCTCTCTTCTTGGTCTCGCACAGTCCAAGTATGGCTATATCTTTTTCTATCATGAAGTCCACCAGTTCTTCTGTCTTTCCCGTCAGTGTCAGTACATTAACTGTCGCAATTTTGATGTAGTTTGGTGCTGGTTGCCCATTTTTCACAGTTCCCCCAGCACCTGAAGAGCTGCGCGTCGCTTTTAGCAGGGGACGCCCTAACCTTTTCCGAGGCACCATATCTGCTTTGTCCATATAGGCTATTGTTACGATGGGCTCGCCACACCCAAAGGCATTTTATACCTACTGCCAGGTTCAAAATTAGGCCGCCCCTAACATGGAGACAGACGCCTTTCGTAGCCGCTCCTCTGGAGTACAGACGCTACGGGTATGCCCCTTCCGCCATCTCCGCCGTACCGAAGTCCACCTTCTCCGCCATAGATGCCGTTGAGGTCTTCACTCGTAACCCTGAGCTGGGACCCATACCAGATGTTACACACCGGGTCAGTGTGCTCTGGGACTCACATAGGCAGGGGCGCCACTCCCTGGGTAGGACTGCCTCCGAAGAGGGTCCCTACCTGCTAATTAGACTGTAAAATGAATGGAAATTCAATTTTATAGGTATCCCTGAACACTTGGAGGTAACATTTGTTATGTTTACTGGTCATAACGTGAAGAGAAAATACCAGAAACTGTCACTGACACAGTTCTCTAAACTATATTCAAGTCATTAAAATTATGAACTAAGAATGAACACAAATGCACAGAAATACGCAAAACTACCATTTACAAAACAGATCAGTATGTCTCATATATTATTAACATACAACTTACACAGGGGGAAAAGCACAGCACCGCAAGAAAAAACACCTGGCCTACAACACCTACGCACAGAAATTAGCGTGCGAACAATGTAATAACAAACTCACACTTTCATACCGATTAATGGAGTCACTAAGTGTGCACTAGCTTCTCTGGCTTGTAGGACGATTGCCGTCCCGAATTCCCAGCTGAACAGCACACACACTGCTGTAGTGAGCGGGAAATACGATACACGAGACGACAGATGATACACTCACCAAATAAATACGCTTGAAAATAAGGTTGCAAAAATTTCAACAGCACATAAGAATTTATACTATGGGAAGAGTATTGATCATACTGGAGGTTCTATTGGTCAAAAATAGGAAGAAGTAAAAATAAATCGGAAAATCAGAAGACAAGTTAAAAAACGGAAAGTTTCCAGGTAAATCGGAAGGGTTGGCAGGTATGCGCTGTCTCACATGAGTATGCACCATCTCCGTGTCCTTCACAGTGATCACTCAACATCTGATGCTGTTTACGCCCTGTATGTACCCTAGTATGCCTGGTAACAACACTAACGCACTCTGGTGGCCATTCTACCTGTCACAGATAATTGAAACCCTAATCATTTACATACCCACCGATGGTGTGTATGTGTACAAAGTTACACATACATCCGACAATTTCTTCTGGGTGCTTCAATTTTTTTGTCAAGCAGTACATGTTATGTATATATAAAATTTGATTGAATGTGATGATGTTCTTTCAAGAATATAAAACATGTCATTCTATTATTTTTTTATTGTTTCTTTTTCAGGTATTTTCTCAATTTTATTTAACCATAAATTAGTTTTGATAGAATGAAGAACCTAACAGTTATAGATCGAAGACCATCTGCATGCAGGTGCAATGATGCACTACTGAGAATTAACAACGCTTTACTTACATTTTAAAACTAAATATTCCTCTACTGACACCCAAACTGAGTTTTAAATCACGTTCAAGTTTATGTATTACACTGAAAGGGAATTTTTATCTACTTTCTTACAAGCTCTCTAATTTTTTATTTTTTTTTCCCAATTAGAGTGAGCAGAAGCTTGTATTTCCACTTGTGTTATGACATGCTAGTTCAATCAATCAATCAATCAATCAATCAATCAATCAATCAATCAATCAATCAATCAATCAGTCAGTCAGTCAATAAATAAATCACTACTGATCTGCATTTAGGGCAGTCACCCAGGTGACAGATTCACCAAGCCTGGTAAATTATTCTAATTCCTAACTCCCTTTCCTATAAACAAATATTTGCCCCAATTTGTTCTCTTGAATTCCAACCTTATCTTCATACTGTGATCTTTCCTAGTTTTAAAGATACCACCCTATTCATCTACCAATGTCATTCCATGCCATCTCTCCATTGACAGCTCAAAAGATACCACTTAGTAGAGCAGCTCATCGCCTTTCTCCCAAGTCCTCCCAGCCCAAACTCGGAGACATTTTTTTAACGCTACTCTTTTGTCGAAAATCACCCAGAACAAATCGAGCTGTTTTTCTTTGGATTTTTTCCAGTTCTTGAATCAAGTAATCCTGGTGAGGGTCCCATACACTGGAACCATACTCTAGTTGGGGTCTTACCAGAGACTTTACACCATTTACATCCTTACTACAACCCTTAAATACAAACATAGCCATGTGCAGAGAACTGTACCCCTTATTTTACAATCCCATTTATGTGATTCCACCCAATCAAGAGCTTTCCTTATATTAACACCTAGGTACTTACAATGATCCCCATAAGGAACTTCCACCCCATCAACGTAGTAATTAAAACTGAGAGGACTTTTCCTATTTGTGAAACTCACCACCTGACTTTTAACCCTGTTTATCATCATACCATTGCCTACTGTCCATCTCACATTATCAAGGTCATTTTGCAGCTGCTCACACCACTCTTGTAACTTATTTATTACTACATACAGAATATGCTGCTCATCCTGAAGCCCTGCAGATTACGAGGTGTCGTGTGGTCAGCACGACGAATCCTCTCAGCTGTTATTCTTGGCTTTCTAGACGGGGGCCGCTATCTCACCGTCAGATAGCTCCTCAATTCTAATCACATAGGCTGAGTGGACCTCGAACCAGCCCTCAGGTCCAGGTAAAAATACCTGACCTGGCCGGGAATCAAACCCGGGGCCTCCGGGTAAGAGGCAGGCATGCTACCCGTGCACCACGGGGCCGGCTTCATCTGCAAAAGCCGTATCCAATTCTTTACTCATATCATTTATATATATATAAAAGAAAATATAAAGGTCCAATAATACTGCGGAATTCCCCTCTTTATGATTGCAAGAGGAGATAAATCTTCGCCTATTCTAATTCTCTGAGTTCTATTTTCTAGAAATATAGACACCCATTCCCCTTTGTTACTCCTTTTTTCCTTTTGTAACTGGGAACAGCTATTGCTTCTTGTCCACAAACTAATGTTTCAGTAGTGAGCATTTTGAAGTTCATCTCAGTCTAACCACTATTGTACAACTGATCCCCTGTCAACCTTCATCATCAATAAATTTACGAAAATGTACCTTGAATTGACTGACTGTTTCTGGTTGCGCTGATAACTTCTCTCCATGAACAGCTCGCTGCTTTATGACATACCATTTTTTTTTCAGCAATCAAGCCACCCAACACTTGCTGTGAAGTTGTTTTCATTAGGTTTTCTCTTTTCCTGAAATTTTGCATTAAATTTCAAGGCCTTTTCCTGCAAAAGCAATTCTGTTACAAGCAATCCTTTATTTCATTGCCGTGAGAGCCACAAAACAATGCTTTTCCCTACATTCCAATGTATCTTCTACTCAGTGTCTTTGTCTTTCAGTCGCTTGCTGAAACCTGTTCTGAACAACACTTCTCTATTTCTAAACAGTCTCTTTTCCAGTCCCTGATGAAAATACTTTAGACACCCATATTCCAGAGTCGCCAGCATCCACTGAAAGCACAAATGTTTTTCCTTTTAGTATCTGTCTCTTTTTTCTTTTTAAAACATGTTCACTCCTGAAATTACCCAAAGAACATTTAAACTCAGAAACACACTGAGCAAAAAACCAAACTTGAATAGAAACACTAACATGAAAATAATTTTAAAATGCTATTGCTTTTTACACAGTGCACAGTTTGTATATATTAACATTTTTATACTGTTGCATAGTGATTATAACGAGTCTGTTGTAAAGAAAAGCAAGGTGTGATTTCAGTCATCAATGTACAGTACTGTAATTCACAGGTCAATGTGTTGTTAATGTATTTGAAGCTCAATAATCTTATTTGACATTTAAATACATTACAGTATTGTATACTGTACCATGGTACTTAAAGACTCTTAATGTTTAAAAAAAAAAAAAATCCATATAATATCGAAGGTTAGATAATCAGGGCTCTACTGTACAAGAGTATCAAACTATATTAGATATAAGAATTAACCCAGAAAGCTAGTCACACCATACAATCGTACTACTGAAAAAATATCATGATAGTGTTTACAAATGGTTTATAATCTTACTGTTTTGATTTTTAAAACAACAACTACTGCCACCATACCACTATTTTGACACAAGAACACTTTCATATACTACTCACCAGCCTGGGAGTGGATTTGTAATTTCCTGCTGCAAGGACCAACTTCTAGCAACATTGGCAACACAGGACAACATAAAGGAGGAAATACAAGAGATTAATGAGTGAAAAGAATACTTTAAAAAAAAATGGAGTTGTGTAAAAAATAAAACTTTAACTATCAGTTAATAGGAATACATGAATATGACAGGCTGACATCAACACTGGCAGGGATAAAGAAGTACATTATGGTATTAATGGGAGATCTACATGCAAAAATTGGTAGTGAAAATAAAGGAAGAGAAATCCTTTTTGAGTAGAAACAGAGGTAATAGTGCATCCCACTGTAGTTGCTAGATACTAATTTTAAAAGGCTTCAAAAAGAAAATATTTTGTTTCAAAGCATCGCACATACCGATGAAAAGGGCAGAAATATGTATCATTGCAAACCATGATGACTGATGATGTTTTGTTTCATCAAATGAAAGGGTTTAAACTTCATGAAGAAAAACAATAAAGGACAGATTTCAAAATGTGAGATCTTCCAGACTTAAACTGCAATTAGTGTTGGCCCTGCTGAACTGATTAAAAGATGAATGAATCTTCTGTAGACTTCACAACTACAACATTTTGCAGAGCTTGAGAAGAAATTCAAACTAGTGAATGAACTCTGAACCTCTAAAAGAAGAGTTTATTGAGCTAATCAATTGTAAAGAACTGGAAATAGGTTACAAAATTCAGAATCAATCTAAACAAGGCAATCAATTTGCAACTAAGTCCTTATCTATCAGTATGCATTCTCTCTCTCTCTCTCAACAAAATAATGAACAATCTAGAACTGCCAATACATGTTGATATCGGTGATGCAAATACTAACAGCCTGCGTTTAAGAAAACCACCAACAAGAGATGCCATGAACTTGAGAAACAGCAACTACCAAACTTCCGGTGAATAGCAGGAATGGCAGAAGAGACTGAATGACAAATACTACCCAACAATGCCCCCTGTGAAGAAGATGCCACCACCTGGTTTCAACCTCTCTCGTAGACTATGGTCCATATTGAACAGGATTCGAACCAACCATGGGAACTGTGCAGCCTTCCACTACAAGTGGAACAGAATTTCAACACCTGAATGTGACTGCGGTGTTGAACAACAGACGATCCAGCACATCATCACCGACTGTAAGAAAAGAAAGTATAATGGCAGTGCTAGTGACTTTGCTCTCAAGACCCCAGAAATTATAGACTACATCGAAAATTTAGATATACGTATATACAAGTGTAGAGCCTACCTAAGAAAGTCACTGTATCTCTGGCTATACGCTAAATGAATAAGTATGTATTCTTCAGTTCGCTTGAAATAAACACAAAAGATTCATAAAACATACAGGAATTAGCATGCATGAACCTGCCTGGAAAGTCAAACCTAATGTGCGTGTGTGTATGTGTGCGTGTGTGTATGCATGCGTGTGAGAGAGAGAGAGAATAAAACTGTATTTGAGGTTCCGATTCCATTTATTAGATTTCTACATGAATATTACACACAGGATACAGCACGAAGTTTGCTAGTGATGTTGAAATACATTATACTGCCATCCAAACAAAATCTTTCACTCAATTTTAAACCTCTTCATAAGTCAGCAATGGACCCTCACTAACTCTTAGCACAGGTAGCAACATCTGACTCATGCATATAGAGAGCTGATTTGCCCGAAGTTCTGACAAGTGTATGAGCCTGAACAGAAAGAGAGACTGCATGCTTGTATAAACCAAATCAAACCCCATGACACCTACTTGTTTTATGACAGGCTGACATCAACACTGGCAGGGATAAAGAAGGACATTATGGTACTAATGGGAGATCTACATGCAAAAATTCGTAGTGAAAATGAAGGAAGAGAAATCCTTATGGGCAGACATGGAACATGAGAACAAAATAAGACTGGCCAGAGATTAATAGACCGGTGCAGTAATATTGGATTGGTTGTAGATGAATCACTGTTTCCATATGAGAACTGCCACAAGATCTTGCGGGTGTCACCTGATCTCCAGACAGAAAACCAAACTGATCACTTGGCAATAAGTAAAAGATGGAGACATTCACTCTTGGATGTGAGGAAAAAATGTAGAGCAAATGTACGGAGCAACCATCACCATCACCATTGCTGATATTAGATTAAAGGTGACAGCATCAGTAAAACAGACAGATGTATGAATGAAATGTTTCAACTCAGGAAAATTTGGAAAATCTGAAGTCCAAAATGAATTTAAGATACCATTGAAGAACAGATTTGAGGCCCTCACTGAATAAACAGATGAAGAGGTAAATACTAAATGGTACACTTGACTCATATGAAGAGAGAGTGGGCTACAGAGAAACAGGGAGGAAAGAACGGATATCGGATGATGTTTCGGAATCAATCCAAAAGTGAAGAGAGTGCAAGACACTGTTCCAGGGAGGCCAACAAGGAGGTTAAAGAGAAAGTGCAGAGAGATCAACAAGTGTTTACAGACCAACTGGCAACACAAGCAGAAGCATTAGCAAGAGTCAGTAACAAGAGAGTGCAAGACACTGTTCCATTCCAGCAGAACAAGAAACCAGAAATCAGCAGCAATGACAAAGTACAGGGAGGCCAACAAGGAGGTTAAGAAGAAAGTGCAGAGAGATAAATGAGTGTTTACAGACCAACTGGCAACACAAGCAGAAGCATTAGCAAGAGTCAGTAACAGCAACGAGGTATATGCCATTAATGCCATTACTAGAAAGCCAAAGAAGGCGACCTCTCAGACTGTAATAACTGGAGAGGAATAACGTTGTTCTCATGTGAGGGAAAGGTTATGCCAAGAGTGTCATAAGCAGTGTCATTGATAGGAGACTCCACCAAGAGCAAGCAGGTTTCAGAGAAGGTGGATCAGATTAACACACTAAGGCTAAACATTGAATTATTTGCTGAGTATCAAACGTCTTTGTATACACTTTTCATGGATTTTGAAAAGACCTTTGATTTTGTCAACCAGAGAAAAATTGGACGGCTAAGGAAAAGTTCAGAATACCACAAAAGAGTGTCCATCTTACACAGGCAATGTAGAATGGACATACATGTCAAATAGTACATAAAGGGAAGCTGTCTGAACCTTTTGCTGTGAAATCTGGAGTAAAACAAGAATGTCTCCTCTTTACAAAGGAAAAACTTAAATGTAACCACCTAATTAATACAAAACATAATTCCATCATTAGATGGAGCAATAAAATTCAAACATGTTTCGACTCATTTGAGCCATTTTCAGTGAAATGGGGGGGGGGATTAAAGTAATCTAAAAAATATAAGGTAAAAATGTGCTAAAAACATAATGAAGGAACAAATGAAAAACAAAAGAGACAGACGGAAATAAAAACAAAAACAATATACAATATTTGCATCACTAGATGGAGCAATAAATAAATCACGGAGACAAATTCAGTGAACAAAGGGTTAATATAAAACATAATTGAATCCAAAAAAAGTGCTAAACCTAAGAAAATAAAAGATAACAGACGGAAACAGAACAATAAGTGCTAATAGTGAGGTTGGCGAACCTCTTAGACTAAAATTTTTAGTTTGATAACAATTCAAAAACAGGACGAAATCACTGTATTGAAAATTCAGGTTGACAGTCTGTCTTTGTAGAAACACTATCCCACGAATGGCTTGGAGGGGAGCGATAAAGCTTGAGAAACCAAGTTTGAGAGGAGACAACGTGCCAGGTGATGGAAAAACTCTGATGAATTTAAAATTTTAGAATAGCAGAATTCTCAATTTCTTCCCAAATTAGCGGTCTCGTTCTCAAAGATGCTAGGTGTGTTTGCCTTATTTTAAATGGTCGGGAGGGCAGCGACAAAATTTAGAAGCTGTGTTAGAGAAGTAACAGGTGCATGGTAAACTGTAAGTGACCATAGTGGAAACCATCAATGAAGTCCCAATCTGTAATGGAAAAAAACAAGATTGTGTGAGAAACTTGGGCTGATAAATAAAAAGTGTAAAATGGGTGTGAAGAATATTTGAAAAGTGAAAGCAAATGGTGACTTTCAACAATGTCCTTATAAAAATCTTCTGCTCCTTTTGTATTTTAAAATGCTTCATGAGTTTTAAGACATCCTTTTTCTTATTCTTGCTGACCATGTTACTCTTTTGCACAGTAGCTGCTTTCTTTATTTTCTGGCTGGAGTTCTTCCTGGACTTTAGTATCTCAACCTCGGCAGGACTTCCACTATAATTTCGTGTGGCTGTTTATAGCCGAGTGCAGCCCTTGTAAGGCAGACCCTCCGATGAGGGTGGGCAGCATCTGCCATGTGTAGGTAACTGCGTCTTATTGTGGTGGAGGATAGTGTTATGTGTGGTGTGTGAGTTGCAGAGATGTTGCGGACAGCACAAACACCCAGCCCCCAGGCCACTGAAATTAACCAATGAAGGTTAAAATCCCCGACCCGGCCGGGAATCGAACCCGGGACCCTCTGAACTGAAGGCCAGTACGCTGACCATTCAGCCAACGAGTTGGACAGGACTTCCACTGTAAGTGTCTGATAATGACAACAATACCTTCTTTCTAGACTTTTCATAAGCCGTCACCCGTTAGGCAACTTAGATGGCAAAGTCCTGAGTGCACTTGACTTCAGATCCTTTGTTTCCCATTTTTATTTAGTATGCTGATGGTCCCTTAGTGTTCCAGCACTTCATAGTATTCAGTTGGTGAAAGAATTTCTTCCTTTTTGCAACAGACTTTTTCTACTCTATCAAACACTTTGTCTGGAGGCATATAGCTGTGGCTGCAAACTGGGAAGTAATGGACTAGCTTATTAAATTGCCAAATGGCCTTATCCACGCAATTCATATATACAGTGGAAGTACAGATCCTGAGGTTAGTAGTCAGGGACATGCTGCAAAAGTGGTTAACACGGGAAGGGAAAGGCCATGGCCTCTTCATGGATAATTTCTACAATTCTGTTAGCCTTACATAAGAGCTTCTCCAAAGAGCAGACCTACTGTACCGGAACTCTGCAAGCAAAGAGAATGGGTAACCCACCAGAAGTTGTAGTCAAACAGTTGAAGAGGGGTGAAGTGATCAACCGTTATACACAGGAAGGGGTATGTTGTAGTAAATGGAAAGATAAAAGAGATGTTTTCTTGATTCCCAGCGAATTTTAAGGTAATTTGGTAGAGACCACAAACAAGTGTGGACAGAAGAAAATTAAGCCCAAAATGATTGTGGAGAATAACAAACATACGAAGGATGTTGATAGGTACGTTCAGATGTTAGCCTATTATCCACAGATCTACAACTCAATTCATTGGTACAAATATCTTGGTATACATTTATTTCACATAATGCTGAATAAGGCCTATTTCCTTTACAACATGTACAGCAGAGAGAAGAAATTTGATCTCCATGATTTTCACTTGGAGATAGTTTTGAACTTGCTACCAAAAAATGAACAACCTTATGCAATTCACTTGCCAGAGTACTTGCCTAAATCCCTGAACTACAAGACGCAAAGAAAACGCTGCAAACTTTGCAGCAAAAAGTACAAAATCTTTAAGGACTCCATTTTTTACTGTTCAGCTTGCACAGGCTTTCCAGGTTTCTTCCTACCGCCTTTCTTTAAGGAATATCATGGGTATAAATAATGATTTTAGGACAAGTTCAACTTCTAGACGGTCATTCTCTTCAATTACAGTTTTACATTATTACCATTAGTTCCCTCTGTTCACTAAAGAAAGATGGATTGTTGTTACACTGATTTATCGCTTGTGTTAACTATACGGTTTCATTTTGGTTGTTATACTGATCGCTTCTATTAGCCAAAGTGTTTCATTATTGTTTGTCAAATTCTATAACAGAGACGTGTAAATATGAATACATTTATGTTTGTAATCATACTTTATGGATTTGTTTGTTTTCTGCAGTAAATAATGCACAACAATCTACCCACTCGCCTGCCACATGACACGCCTGATGATCAGTATTACATCTCGATTTCAACCACCGTGCGGATCATGCACCAGGCACATGAGTGGGCTAAGTCCATGAGTTCGACAGAACTTGTCTTACTAACAATCAAAACTTCAATTATTGCAACTTTTAAGGAGTTCCACACAAATATTTTGGTCAGGTTGGTGGGTATACGCAGTGAACATGTTAAACCTGTGATAGAAAATATCTTTGTACTTTGAAAAAAGAGCAAGTGGAAAGGCCTACAGAAATACTGAAACATTTTCTTTATGTTCAGCTCAGGTGGTAAATAACCTCTTCTAGACTTATTGCTCGAATAGTGGCTCTCTCTGCACCTATATATTTGATATCATTCTTCTGTAACTTCTTTGTCTTTAGCAGTGCTCCGGTCTCCTCCTCGGCTGTAAACTGGTAACTTTCCTGTTGCATGTCTACTGGCCAAATGTGAGTCTATCTTTGGATATCCCTGATATTGCTGGCACATAGAGGTAAAGTCTGGCTTCATTTATTCCTCAGTCTGTACCTCATTAAAACGGTATTCTCCTTAATCACACTTCTTTCTTACTACTGTGTTCTTGCATTTTGGTGATGTGATTTCCATGTACTTTAGTAAGAACTTATCCCAGTCAATTTTATTCTAACCTTTTATACAATGATGAAGTCATGATATCATCATAAGAGAGATCACCTGCTCTGCATTCTTTTCTTCCTAATGCTTTTGGGTTCACTGGTATATCTGGTAGCCCATGTGAACATGCAATAGTTGGCATTTTCTTTTCTTGTTCCTGCTGAATTTTTTAAATGCTTTTACTCTTGATCTCAACTTCCTACCACCTGGGCACTAAGTTCAGATATGCCATTTTCCAAATCACTTCTATGAACATCCATATTATAATACTGTAACATGATGGCAGGGTAGATAAATAAATAAACATGGCCCGTAGCTTCTATTATTGATTATCTACTAACCACTACTTACATACAGCACACGAGTATGCTAGTTTGCACTCGTTCTTTCTTTCTCTTTGTTCTCAATGTTCAGTCATACTAATTCACGTGGACATGTACAGTCTAAACAACTATAACACGCACATTCCTAAACCATCACTCGAGCCGTAGGACAGCTCATGATAAGTCTCACAGTTCAATATAGCAGCTGAACACTTGCGTTTGCATGCGTAGTCACACGCCCCCCACAGCAGTCTCGATTCATTGTTCCTTTGTCACTCTTCCGCACAACTATCCCTCTTCACCAGTACACACAGAGCACTCCTATGCTCCAAAGCATTAATTTTGCAGAATTCCACCGCTAGCTCTCATCGCTGACTCACCGAGTCTACACAACTGAACTGTTTCACACCTGCCTTTATAAGGAGGCCAGTCATTCCGGAATGGCACGGAAGCTGGAAACATTTACAAACCTCTCGAGATAGATGGCTCCAAGTTCATTGCTCTCACTGCTTCCATTTGGGTCCCTCGCTGTCGGAGTGAAAAAAGCCTTGTCCTTAGGCTCACCAAAGAGTAGTACAGTTGGAGGGAGAGATCGGACCCAATGGCGAGGTCACTACTACAAACGCTGGCTAGAACTGACCTGCCATTGCGAGCCTGCCTTTCACCAAGAACCCTTGGGTTTGATTCTCAGCAGGTCAGGGACTGAGGGCTGGTTTGAGGCCTATGCGGGAACAGTTGAGGAGCTATCTGATGGTGAGATAGTAGCCCTAGTGTGAAAAGCTAAGAGCAACAACCAAGAGGATCCATTGTGTCAACCTCACATCACATCAAAATCTGCAGGCCTTAGTGTTGAGCTAAGGCTCATCAGGGCTGTACTAACATGGGTTGGTTTGTTTATGTCTTTTCACCATTAAATATGTCCATAACGGTTAGCACTATTAGCTTCCATCGTCGCGGGCCTAGGTTCGATTCCCAGTACAGTCAGAAATTTAAGAATGACAGGAGATGTGGTTAAAATGGTACATACAGCTCACCTCCATTGGGGGATGTGCCCAAAAAGAGCTGCACCACCTCGGGATGAGGACACAAGTTTATTTCATTTTACCATTAAAAGTAATTCACTCTAAATTCTTTTAAAACAGCAAATATTTCAAAACAAAATATATATCTATCCTAGAAGCATGAAAATTTTGACTCTTTCCAATAAAGTAAAAGCAAAAAAAAGTGAAATTATATGAAATTCGCTGACTTAATGTGAACTTTTCCATGCTGCCCCATATATAACAGAAGAGTGTCTTGTAGGTCCATATACAGTACATACACCTACTTAAAGTACTTAAGTTTTTGATGCCAATCTTTCACAAAGGATACAATATACACTTTTCTTCACAATATGCCATATTCACTCTTTCTCTTGTCTTCCAGTTCCAGAGTAAAATGACATTGTTAGCTGTAACTAAGGCAAGGTTTATGCCACCCTTCAGCCAATGTAGGCAAAGGATCCAGTCATCTATACTCCAAGACGAAAGCAAAGTGAACCTAAAAAAAGACAAAATCACAAGTTTTGAGCTGTTAAAGGTATCCCAACCCTTAATTCTTAGTGAAGGAACCTAAAATAACATTAAAATATACAGGAATGAATCAGGTAGATCACTCATGTGAAACGGGATATAGATGAACAGTTAGTACAGCATGTACATCGTGGTGAATACTTACTGTACTCTCTGTGACAGGTCCAGAGCGAAAATTTTCAGGAGTCTTCCTCCAAATACTGCAATGTGTTTATCTGATCCTGGACAAATACCATGGACTTTCTGGCCATGAAAGATACTAATTTTTTTCTTCAACTCTGCAGAAGAAACTTCATAAATGTAGAGAGTACCACCCATTCCTGGAAAATTAATGGCAATAACTGAGTACTTCTGTTTCTAACTTGAAAATACAATTAACTGAGGGTAATAAAATCATGACTGTGTTGAGTGACAGAAAAGTACTCTGAGGTTTATTGTCCGCTTCAAAAGGATCTGAAAAACCCCTAAAATTACAATATTAGGCCTGTACTTCCTCACAATAGTAACTTTCATCATTTAACAAAGAGCTCCAGTTAGAGTCTCACCTACTCATGATTTTAAGCATGATAAAAGCATCGAAGTTCTTGTCAATAGTTTCCTATTTGATTATACGATTTACAAGCAAGCAGTTTTATGTGGAATCAGAGTCAGAGATGTATGACATTTTATAGAAGAAATCTGCCAGAATTCGAACGATGACCACCTTGGTGAGAAGGCATGGACATCTTTTGACTACCATGTCATTTAACAAGATATGGAAAGAAACCTTGTTACCTAATGGAAAGTTGAAGGAATGAAATGAAATCAAAACTGTGTGTTGCAAAATTCTGGAGTATAACTATTATAACTCAATGAGAGTAGCAACATCGATCAATCAGATTTCTGCGAGATCGAGCGGGCCTTTGGATTGTTTTGGTCATGCACAGTTCAGTTAAGTACAGGTCCTTGTAACTCGCACAGATCCTATGCTTCCGATGACCCCGCTCGGACTGAGTACTTCAGGCTCCATTCGCCCAGCACACTGTTGTACATCACCGAACCACACGTGACAAATACCGGAGCTCCTATTGGTAGAAACATTTCCCGATTACCTGCAATTGCTATTGGTCGATTTCAAGTTGAAAATTCTCGTCCAATTGGTTCGTTTATCGCTTTGATGACCACGTGTGAGACCAGTTTACTTCATCATCTTTGTTTATCTTGTTTCAAACTCTTCGGGTGTATTGCAGTGAAATCTTAAGTGGAATTCCTTGATTGAAGAAGCACAAGATATTTGAGGTAAGAATCCCTATTATTCTCATTTTATTAACCTCCTGAGGCCAGAACATGAAAAGCATATCACACCAAGGTAAATGAAATTCCAAAAAATTGGAACACAAACTTATAGGCCTATTCAATTTCTATTTATTTTATTGTTTAAAATATTTTTTGCACGATATTTGATTCTATTTTAAACAGGGTCCTCTTAAAAGGACACAGGAGTTGATGATTGATAGCTGCTTCTGTTACCAAAAATATCATTTTTTAAAGCTTTTTTAGCATGGTGGTTGATAAGAGAGTTGTATAGGCCTGCTTGAAACAGACACCTTAAAATTCAGTTGATGTAATGTTACATTATTCCTGATAAGTCACTATCATTTTGAGGGTATTGAAATTAGCAGTAAAAATACAAACTGATGACAGTGCCCTTAATTATTTTCTATTTCTTTTCAAGCCCCAGACCATCCATGAAAAGTGCCAAATTTGTGGGATATACACCGATAGCGAAAAGGTCCGGCAGCAGGGAATCACCATTTTTGTGTTGCTAGACGTGATATTTGCAGAGAGTGGCTGGACATTGTGGGAATTCAAAGGTTGCAGCAGCTGAGGAGCTGCACTATGTGTTCAAGACATTTTTGCTGCTCCAGGACTGCTATTAAAGAGGCTGTCCCAGATAGAAGTAATTATTATCATTATTAATGTTCATAGTACTGTGACCTATCAAATTTTTCTGTGGCTCATTTCAAATTGCTCTCCAGAGGTAATTATGATAGATTCATCAGTGGCAGACGAGGGGGAACCTCGCTTCTCATAATGAAAATTACTATAATGTCCGTCATCCCTAGTCTTGCCTTACCTACTACGTTGAAATTCGTACATCTCTTAGAGGCAGAGTGTAGCTGAAATTCCTAATATTTGAATGTACCATTTTTAATTTTTGTCCATGTTCTTCTCAGCATGTAGGGATCTTCATTTGGAGTCAGTGAATATCAAATTTGCAATAAGAGTAAGATTTTCTTCATTAATTTCAACCAAACGTGAACAGAACAAAAACAGTCCTTTAATATCCCTCAGTACAGTCAAGTGCTGAACGAATTTAGGTGAAGAACGAGCTCAATGTAATTTTATTCTTTTTTTCCTACCTTAAGAACCATAGAGGGACCATAAGAACCATACATGTTTATGAATGAATGATGAAGTAATGAGATTTGAAAATCAATACCCTGCATTCACTGTAGTAGGGTAAGAAAAAATTCATACCGTACTTAGTGGGTTTTTTTCTTTTTCATATAGATGTACCTCGACATGAATCTGGTCCTCGGCCAGGTCCTTCAGCTGCTACGAGTGCTGCTGCTGCTGCTCCCACCATCTCCACTCCTACTGCTACTACTTCTACTACTACCACTTGTAGTATTGCTGTTTCTACTACTACTGCCAAAGGTGATACTGTTGAACTCTTATCAAAATGCTTAATTTCTTTTCCTACAGGCATTGGCAAGACTTACTTCAAAGAGTTAGAATCTCGAGTCAGAACTATGAGTAGGCTAGTGATCAAAAAGTTTGTTCCCTCATGTTTAATGCAGTTTCTTTGTCCGCTGGGCTTCATTACAATGTGACTTTGGATTAAATTGATGGGTACAAAGATTGTGGACACCTAGGACTTACCAACAGATTTGCTGATCATGCCGTGTTCGTGGTTAGAGGCAACCTGTTGCTTAATTTTCTGCAGAGGCACTGAGAAACTCAAAGTCTTGATAAAGGATGTCACTCGTGCTTTGCAGAAAACTGGGTTGGAAATTGTGGCAATTCAGTGTGACCGGGGTCCCACGAACAGCAGGGCAATACGGGAGCTGTGCAGTGAGACTTGCTCTGACCATACTGGTCTGTTCTTCATAGTGGGAGGGAAGGAGATTGTTACAATCTTTGACCCTCCCCACCTTCTGAAGACGACAAAAAATAACCTGTTTCACCATGGAGTGTTTTATTAACCTGGGAAGAAATGGAAACATCTAGTCAGATTGTTCGAATATGACTCACAGAGGACATTCCATTTTGTCACAGGCTCACAAAAGACCCCATTCAGCACACAGGTTATAGGGCCATACAAGTGAAATTTGCAGCCCAAGTATTCAGTCGTGCAGTGGCAATTGCTACTGAATCATTGTTGGATGTCCAAGCCAGAGCCAGTGGAAAGAATTCTGAACATCACCCCATTTTTGAAAAAGACGCCAAATACCTCAGGGAGTTTTGTGGTGTCATGGACCAGCTCTTTGGTAGCTTTAATGGCTATACAGAATTCCCCAAAGATGGCAAAATGTTGCGATGCTGTCTTTCTACGAATTTAGCTCATTCAAAATTTTGGTTGGAAATGATTCGAAAGATATCGAAATGGAATTTTGGAAATTTAAATAACTAAGTTAAAGAAGGTTGGATTAATGATATTCATGCTGTTCAAATGCTGTGGAGAAGGCTTTCACAGCATAAGGGTATTCAGAAACGTAGCATCTGGAATCTGAACCAAGATCCCCTCGAAAATCTTTTTCGTGCCATTCGACATCATGGGTGTCAGAACACCCACCCTAACTGCTGGCAATTTGTACCAGCAAGGCCAGCATCGACAATAATCTTCTCAGTTCCAGTCGTAGGGAGAGGGGGAACTGTATGGATAATGGAGATGATATCCTGAGTGATCTATCTCTTTTTCTGTCTGGAATTAGAACACAGTGGAATTGTAACACCACTTCATTCCACAGTGAGCTTCGCTGCTATTAAAGTTGGTCGGAACCCTTGATAATGCCGAACGCAGTCTTTGGTGATTTTTTTTTACAATTGGCTTTACGTCACACTGACACAGATAGGTCTTATGGTGACAATGGGATAGGATAGGCCTACGACTGGGAAGCGGCCGTGGCCTTAATTAAGGTATAGCCCCAGCATTTGCCTGGTGTGAAAATGGGAAAGCACGGAAAATATCGTCAGGTTTGCCGACAGTGGTTTCGAATCCACTATCTCACGAATGCAAGCTCACAGATGCACGCCCCTAACCACATGGCAAACTTGCCCGGTTTTGGCAAAATTAACATGATTTGTAAAGCGGCCGTGAAAGCCTCAATTGCTAAGTAGTAAATAAAGCTAGGAAGTTACAACACAGAAAGTTGATTTAAAGTAATATTTCTTTTGCTGAGGAGTTGAAGAAGCCACCTTCATTTTCATTACATTGCTAGTATTGATTATGATAATACTGTCATGTCCATTCTGCCCTTATGGAACTCTTCACAGCTTCATCACCATAATGAAAAATGAAATTCATTAGTGAAATGGATTGAACTTTTAAAAGTCATTGCTCTTCTATGCAGACAGTGATATATATATCCCTTAAAAAGAATCTTCCCTGCCTGAGTGGATTTTATTCATTGTAAAGAGTTGTTATGAAGAACTATTGAGGTACAGTAATCTCTTATTCTCTTCAGCCTTTGGACTGTAATTGTTGCTTCACTAATATTGTTATTGTTCAGTTTACATCTCAGTGTATAAATGGAATATTGGTGAGGGAACTGAGTCATTTAAAACTCTGTCTAAACAGTGATAGGAGCCATATCTTACTGAAACTTCCGCCATGGCTCAGACAGCAGCCTCTCACCGCTAGGTTCTGTGGTTCAAATCCTGGTCACTCCATGTGAGATTTGTGCTGGACAAAGCGGAGGAGGGACAGGTTTTTCTCCGGGTACTCCAGTTTTCCCTGTCATATTTCATTCCAGCAACACTCTCCAATACCATTTTATTTCATTTGTCAGTCAATCATTGCCCAGAGGAATGAGACAGACTTCAGCAGCTGGCACGATTCCTATTCTCGCCGCTAGATAGGAGCTTCATTCATTCCATTCCTGACCTGGTCAGACAACTGGAAACAGGCTGTGGATTTTCAATATTCAGACAGGCTGTAATACTCGGTAAGCAGCAGTAATCCCATATATGGGAGATGAGTGGCAGCAGAAGACACAAAGTACATCACAACAAACAATGGTCAATATAATGTTATTGTTGATCAATTTTATCTTTCGATATTGTACGCCTTCACATTCAGTTTTCTTCCCACTCTGTGATATTAGGGCATCTAATGTAACTGGAGTCGCACTTCCTTTCATGACTCCCTCTAGTCTTCTTCATGCGATTGTTCCTTTACGATTTTTTCTCATTTTTATAATTATCTTCACAATTTTCTTCATCGATATGGACCAATGAACATGCGTTTTTACACCTTAAAACAATCAACAAAAACCATGGCCAGTTAAAACGACTGAACAATATTTCTATGTTGGCAATGCTTGGTGCGGATATGGACTAAGCAACAAAAGTCTAAATTCATGAATTTCCTTATGACAGTTGTCCCACTGTGGGGATAGGGAGGGGGGGCAGTAGAATAACACCTACGGCATCCCCTGTGTAATGTAACTACGTTACGAACATAATTATTGAAACTTAAATTTTCCACTGATAAACTGCTGTATTCAATTTATGTGTCTGGATGGCATATCTACATTTATCGTGTTTCAAAATGTGTTTGGACATCGACTTGTCTTGTGTGCGAACTCTTCCGCCAGGGTGCGCGTATTTCGCCCAGGTCAAATGTTTCTGCAGTCAATTACTTGAAGCGTTGTCTGTCTGCCACTGGACTTGGCTGAGAGCAGATGTATTACGCCGCCATGACTCGAGGCACGATGGTAAAGATGAAGGTCACACCAACTGGAGTCAGATAGAACTCCTTGTGACATCCCACTAAGGGATAGTATTCGACAATAAAGGGAACAACAAATTGTGTTTCTTTTAGTTATGTACACTACCAGTCAAAAATTTTCGATCACCTATCACAACTATGGATTTGTGGTTAAAACCGAGATGTAGTTTTAAATAATCTATCATAGCCCTGTTCTGATAATAAAACAAGCATAAACATGTAAAGACGGAACGACTCTGTTGTGTATTTGACCGGTTCTCCGCATGGAGGGTCGCTGATGAGTAACCACAACAACACTGACGTGTTTTTACCCAAGACGTGTCCACTAGAATAGGCCTCATTCCTTCAGCTGTCTGTGTAGCAAGCATTCTACATTAGTTGTCAGTACACTGTGTGCAGCTAGCAGTGTGTTTGTGTATCTGATCAGGTGCATACCATATTACCTCCAAATAGGATGGAAGCAGGAGATTGGAATTGAAACAACGTGCTGTAATTGTAGCTCTGCATCACGAAAGGTATTCTAGTAAGACAATAGCAACAAATGTTGGCGTAGCCCAATCTACAGTGGTGTATACCTTGCAGCGGTTCAAGCAAACCAGTGCCAATGCAAGTGTTTCGCAATCTGGAAGACCCCGTGTAACATCATACAGGGAAGATGAGTTCATATGTGTACAGAGTAAACGTCAGAGTACGGCACCTGAAATTCGCGAGGAAGTCAATAATATGCGAGCTGCTCCAATCTCTGTCTCAACAGTGCAACGCCGTCTTCGTGAACGAGGTTTAAAGGAATGCATAGCGGCCAAAAAACTTTTATTACGGACACAAAATAAGGTGAAAAGAATGCAATGGGCGCAGCAACATAAAAACTGGAGCGTGCAACAATGGTCCAAGGTGTTATTCACGGATGAATCGAAGTTTGAAGTATTTGGGAGCCATCGTCGAATGTTTGTTCGTCGACTTCGTGGAGAACGTATGAAGAGTCAGTGTGTGACACCTACGGTGAAGCATGGTGGAGGGTCGGTTATGGTGTGGGGATGTTTTGCGGGTGATAAAGTCGGTGATCTAGTGCGAATTAATGGAACATTAAAGAAGGAAGGATATCACAGGATACTGATCAACAATGCAGTTCCCTCTGGCAAGAGGCTTATTGGTCGTGGGTTTGTTCTGCAGAAGGACAATGACCCCAAACATTCTTCTAAATTGTGTAGAGGGTATGTCAATAGAAAAGAGAAATGTGGGGAACTGAAAAATATGATTTGGCCAAGTCAGTCAACAGACTTAAATCCCAATGAACTGTTATGGGATGAATTTGACAGGGAGGTCCAAAAACTGAGGTCAACTAATGTTGAAGAGCTATGGAACAATTTACAGAGCTGCTGGACTGAAATATCTACACAAACACTACAAAATCTTATTTCCAGAATGCCAAGAGTTTGTGCAGCTGTTCGGAGGGCAAAGGGTGGATACTTTGAAGAGGCTAAAATATAAACCATATTGTATTCTACTTAATGATAGAGAGAGAAAATATATATTTTGTTGGTCTATTTAGTTTTTACGATGTGTTTGTACATTGAAATAAAGTATCTAGTATGGTGCATAGGTGATCGAAAACTTTTGACCGGTAGTGTAGTTTTGTTAATTTCTTGTTTATTTAGGAAGGGTGATTTTCTCACTGCACAGGTCCACATGTGGTAGGTTGCTGTGGTATACCTCACAAATGTTGTAAGTACCCATATATTTAATATTTTTGGGTCATGTAATTTTATCAGGGGCTGCCTGGCCGAGGTGGTAAAAGCGTGCTTGGTTTGCCCACAAGGACGTGGGTTCGAATCCCCGTCAGGAAGTCATAAAATTTAAGAAACAAGATTTCCACTTCTGAAGGTGCATATGGCCCTGAGGTTCACTCAGCCTACACCAAAAATGAGTACCAGGTTAATTCCTGGGGGCAAAGGCGGCCGGGCGTAGAGCTAACCACTCTACCCCCATCACATGCTACGGTTAACAATGGTGGAAGCCTTTACCTTCCACTCCTCCGAGGGCCTTCATGGCCTGTATGGAGATGACTTTGACTTTGTCATGTAATTTTATCTTACTATGCATCATTTAAATTTTTCTTCCGGTATTTTTGGTGAGATATTTTGATTTTGAGTGCCCTCTCTATGACACTGTTGGAGTGCCATTTTGTTGATTTTAAAATGTCTTGTACATTGTCGTGGTCTGTAATTTGAAATTTATTCCACTTATCTAAATTTTACCTTTCTCTCTTATTACCATTTCGGTTGTTTATTAGTGATTTCTTGAATTATTTTGTTTGGTGTTTGGGTTTTAACTATTATTTCACTTGTGTATTTTTCGATTTGGTATTCCTCGCCCTCATTCTTTTGGGTTTTTATTTTCTTCTTTCGGTTGTGGTTTTGTTGATTATTATATTTTGATACCATAATATCCTTTGTGTGGATCTCGTGCACTGTGTAAATCACCATTTGCTTCCTTTTTTCTTCTTAGTTTAAAATTTATTATTATTATTTCATTGGATAAATTTTAATTTCTCTAGGATGTTTAAAACCTTTCATTTTTCTTAAATTATGGTTACATTCTGGTAACTAATTGTTTGTTTTTAATATAAGGTTACATAATTCAAAAACATTATCTAATCTTTTGGGACATCTTAAATATTAAGACATTGTCATTCCACATCAGTATTTTAATATTATAACTATGGCATTCAAAAAGGGTGATATTTATATTAATACTTGTAATTACATGGGGATTTATCGTGTTTCTAGTGGAGTGTTTCACACATTTATTTTCTTTTCTTTGATTTTACATTGTTGTGTGTATACCCCAACCCCCCTCCATTTTGCATGATGGCATAAATATTTTATTGTTACCTGACCTTGATCTTCCTTGTTCTCAAGTAGGGAAGCTGATCTTTTTTGTTTTCTGGGGATGGGTGGTTGTTGATACTCAGTGTATGGATCCCTGAGTTTGGTACATGGAGTTCCAAATTATTTTCCATCCATGTAATTTTAACCTTGCCTGTTTTGTGATCCTTCTGGTTCTATTCTTGGAGTTGTTTGTTTGATCTGTGATTGATTTTTTTAATATTTTGGGGGTCTGATTTCGTGGGTTAATATTTATCTTCATGGTGGTCCTTACTCCCTTGTTTTATTGTGCTGTTTCATTTGACCTATGTTTAATGTTATGTTTTTCCTTGTGTGTTTATCCTTCCACTGGGAATTAGTATAAATCCTTCACGTTGATTCACCCATGACTTTTTTTTAATCAAACTTAAATTCATGAAATTACATTAAATTTTAATTTTTTAAAACTAAATTAAGTACTTGGTGCACCAATTTAAAAGTTGTTACTCTAGTAATATATTTTCAAATTACTATATTTTATTTTGTCCCCAAAGGTTTACTTATTCACAAAGGTTATTCTTCTTTTCACACAAAGTTAACTTGTTGTATTCACTTTACTAAAATTAGTTATAATGTTCATTTTAAAATGAAAATGTGTAATCATTCAGTAATTAGCTCTGCACTGTCCTCGTGATCATGTTCCTTTTTTTTTAATGGGGGTGGGTTTTCAGCTCTCTTCCCAACGGACTCTTAACTTCTGGGTAAGTTTATTTCTGTTTGGTACGTGTTCACATATTTGCTTGTTTACCCTGTCCGTCCCTCCTTCTTGTAATTCCGATGGTGTTTGGTGAGTGTAACGCCATGGCTGTTATATGGGGTTATGTTACACCTACAATTAAAATTATAAGTACAAAAGTTCCACCTTTTCAATTCAAATTCAAGTCAAGTGGGTTACTTTACAGAAGAAACATTTATTAGGTACTAGTTTCGACCCATTATCAGGGTCATCAGCCAAAAGTACGAGTTGTACAATGTATCAAATAGTTCATAGAAATTTTGAAAAAGTTGCAAAAACATAGTGGATTTGTCACTATAAAGATGAAGAAGAAATAATCTCAATTGTGGTAAAAGTTTCAGATAATGCATAAATTAATGCACTTAGCTGTCGTTCAGAGAAGAACTCAAGATGCAAGATGATCAATTTGGATGTTCAAGAATCCTGAAACTGTAATTCTTTGGTTATGAAGTTCTGACATCTTGCGCTGTGATGTGTTGGACATATTGCACAACTTATGGATACTGAAGAATCTTTAAGAGTTGTGAATCACTCGTTATGAAGTTCTAACAGCTGTATGTCATCAAAGGTAATAGTGGTGTTGAGAAAACAATTTATATTTCTTTACGTTGCAACTGCCTGACGTAAGAAGCGACTAAAAACGCCCCCGGGGGGCTCTGAATTTGGGAGCTTGGGTGGGTGACCACGGAGCCCTTAGGTGAATCCTGGCATTGCTGCCACTTACTTGTGCCAGACTCCTCACCTTCATCTATCCGATCCAATCTACCTCGGTCACCTCCTGTTCTTTTCTGACCCTGACTGTATTACATACGGAGGCCTAGGGAGTCTTATTTTCACGCCCTTTGGCCCTGGTTTTTCTTAGGTCGATGCCGTCACTTTTCGTAGCATCGGCGCCCTTCCATTTTTTCTGTCTGATTACTAATATACACAGAGGTTGCCTAGTTGTACTTCCTCTTAAAACAATAATCACCACCACCAGCACTCTTATCATAATTGGTACAGTAAAACTGAATAAGACATAAATGATCGGAAATTGCATTCTCTATAACTTTTCAATAGGACCAATAACAGATGTTTAAAAATTAAATTATAGGCTTCTTCCGCTAAACTACCGTATCATCGAGGGTGAGTAAAATTATTTATAGCCTAGATTGTTGTGCCTTATTCCCTGATGTAAAATACCAATTTTCATAAAATTCTGTTCAGCCATTTTCTCGTGATGCCTGTACGTACATACAGAGAGACAGAAATGATGGAAAATTAAAAAAGTTTATTTTCTTGATACTGTGGACACGAGCGATACAGGTAGATGTATGATTAAGATAATTTTAGCATGGACATGTTTCTGGGCCTGGGGTCTATCTGAAATCAGCATAATCAATTTAACATAGAAAGAAAACAAACAGCGTAGTAACCAGGCAACTGGTGTTTGTCTCCCATCTATATAAGTCTTCATCATCTTCTCCTATGTTACTAAATTGGTTTCATTCCTCCCCTGAAGTGGGAGGCGGGCCTCTTAGTGACACCGTCTCTCAGACAAGGAGATTTGTGGTGAAGGTGAGAGGTTTGGTGACCATGACGTATATTAGGAACTGTCCTGGCATTCACCTTAGTGCAGGCGAAAGGAAAACCATTCTCAGGATAGACAATGGTAGGGGAACATCCGCTTTCTGTGTCCCGAATGCACAGGTGTAGAACCATGGTAGAGCCATAGCCATCCCTCCTCTGCTCGGTTGGCCGGTCAGAGTACAGTTCTGTCGAACCACGGACCAGCCTACTCTACAACCACTGAAAGATTTCTGCCTTCGATATACAGTAAGTACAAATGGCACTGTGCCTGAAGTAAGTTTCCGCTGTCTTCGACTGGCGTTTCGTCTAGGTCACAGCAAAGCCCCTTCCACACAGTGATGTCGCGGAAGGTAGCAGCATATTGTTCATAATACTGTACATAAATTAGCAACTAATTCCTTGGACGTAGATCTTAATAGGTGGAGCTAACTTATGGCATGGCATGGCAATGTTTTGTGCTGGATCAGCTACCTTATTGTTGTGCATAGATGAGAATGCTACATATTTCTTTCAATTTATTGGAATTCCTCTTCTGTGTATGGACTGAAAGGATGCATTATTTGCACCTCATGCAGGTTGTAAGAGGCTAGTAAGAGGGGAATAATCACAGAATCTGTAATCGCTCTCTCATCTTTTAAGCCCATAAACATATTCACGATTCTATCCTTTTCCGTGTAGCAGAGAAATTTAGATATATCTTACTTTCACATGAAATAGAACATTTTTAAGTAATGTAAACAGTGCAGAACAATAAGTACAAGGAATGCATACACATTTGTGGCCTGACATTGTTTATCATCTTAATGTAGATGATTGATTGAATGATGTGTTGTGTTTTGGTGCAATATGTAGGAACAGAATATATGCTATCACGTCTTGGTTTCTTCAAACACTACTCTGCCAGAGACTTGCCATCCTCTAGCAGATACAAAAGAAGTACAAATCTCAATATTTCTCAGTGTGTGGCCCCAGGAGCCTCATTTGACAGACTCTTCTTTCTTTATTCATGTCAGAAGTATGAAGCTTACAGATATTAAAAAAACAACATGATATCTACATTCCTACTACACAAATATACAGGTCTATTATACAGTCACAGTATAAAAAATAAAAAAAAAACATGGTATCTACATTCCTACTATACAAACTATACAAATATACAGGGTGTTCGAGAAGTCCCCGTACCCCTAGTTTCATACAATTCATATTATAGTGGAGTACTTACATATAAAAACTATGAATCCAGGGAATCTGTATGTGCACCATCATGCCTTACACAGAGTTCTATCCATCTCCAAGTCCTCATTGACATCTTGCAGAGCATCTCAGGAGTTATGGAATGAAAGGCTTCCTCCACACTTTGGCGCAATTCTTCATTAGTTGTGTACCGACGCTGAGCCATATGGGACTTGATTATTCCCCATAATGAGTTGTCTGGGGTGGTAAGGTCTGGGCTTCGTAGTGGTCATTTCAACGGGGCTGGAGATGTTGGTGAGCCACGGCCAATCCAGCGGCCTTGAAATTGTTCATCAAGGAACTCGCGCACCTGAATAGCAAAATGTGCTGGAGCCCCATCCTGCTGTAACCACACATGACTCATAATTCCCTTATCTTGAAGCTGAGGTAGGCCTATTAACCAAGATTGTAACATATGCAAATAAGATTTTCCATTCACATACCCATCAAAAAAATATGGTCTGCACAAGTGACGTGATGATATCCCGGCCCATACCATAACATGAGGGGGGTTCCTTTCCAACTCGTGCACATAATGAGGATTTTCCTTAGACCAGAAAACCACATTCCTCCTATGTGAACTGCGATATATCGCACATTCATCAGAAAATAACACTCTTGAGCAAGACACGGCAGTTGGGAATTGTGCCAACAAAGCACGGCAGGCTGCAACTCGTTGCTCAATGTCATTGTCAGATAATTCATTCACATGCATCGGCCTAAATCCTTTCATTTTCAAATCTCTTTTAATGTGGTCATGCATTGTTGACCGCGGTACTTGAAGTTCACCTGCTCTTTTGCGAATGGATTTTAATGGACACTGCTCAATTGATTGAGCGTTGGCGGCACACGTTTCTTCCCGCGTCTTCTTACGTCCACTACGCGGCCTGTCTTTGACACTGCCTGAAGCAAACGCACGTTTCTTCCAATCAAGCAGAGTAGCTTTACGAGGTGGGGGTTTGCCAAAGCCATCTCTAAATGCACTTATTATCACTGTCATTGTTTGTCCCATATGTGCTCGTTCGTGCACCCACACACACACCACTAATCGCTCCTCAACAGTGTAGCTGTCCGCTCACATCTGCCATGACTTAACAAATGAAATGAGACTGACAACAATGCTAGCAGCAGGGATACCAATACCAATAAAACAACTACTGAATTCCCCAATTATACAAACGCAATTGTCCATGCCATAATATAACAAAGTAATAATATGAAACGTATGAAACTAGGGGATTTAAATAAACTATTATAAATAGTTATATTGTACATATGTACAGGGACTTCTCGTACACCATGTACAGGTCTACTATACAGTCACAGACAAAGCAACAGTTCAAGAGATAGCAAATTCTTGCCCAGCATTGGGCGACGTCAATAGCGTTGGGGGAGGCTGCAATCAAGTCTTTCAGAGTGCACATTGAAGGACATAAAACACACTGACATAGATGTTGGATCGTCTGCTGCTCTCCAAAATCACAAAGTGATGAATCACTTGAGAAACCCCACTTCCGCAAATTTACTTTTGTTCTGCCGACTTCTGTGCAGAGTCTCTTAAGGGCTTTTCATCCTGTCCACTTCTCCTGGTGTTCACATGGAAAACTTTCCTTCGGCTCTATCCAGTTGGAAAGGTGGTTGATTCTTTCCACATTTTGACCCTAGCATTCTCTGCTTTCCTCTCAAGGTTAACTGATGTGTGAAAACTTTTTTAAAGATTTTAGCCTCTGTGTGGCTTGGTGGTATCCATAGAGATGATGATTGGAGCCTTTCTTTGTTAGCTGCTACCTCCCTACGAATCTCACTGGGAGCAATACCAGCTGAAAGTCGGACCTTCTCAATGGGTGTACGTTTCAAACATCCAGTATTGATCCCGCAGCTTTCGTTTAGAGCGATGTCGACCTGCTTTGTATGAGCTGACCTGTACCAAACCGGGGAGGCATATTCTCCTGCAGAGTAACATAGAGCTAGAGCTGATGTTCTAATTGTTTGTGGTTGTGTTTCCCAACTTGTTCCTGATAATTTTCGTAGAATGTTGTTTCTAGCAGCTATCTTTTGTTTTTTAAGTTTTGGCAATGTTTCTTATAACTTAATGTGCGATCCAGCATAACTCCCAGGTACTTTGGTGTAAAGCAGTGTTCCACTAAGATCCCTTTCCATAGTACATTGAGTTTCTGAGAGACCTGTGCATGCCGCAGATGGAACGCACAGATTTGAGTCTTAGCTGGATTTGGTTCGAGTTGGTTTTTCTCATAATAGGTACCTAGCTCTTCTAATGCAGCAGTTAAAGAGATCTCTGCTTCATCAAAGGTATCAGTTTGAGTAGTAAATGCAAGGTCATTGGCAAAAATAAAGCTTTTAGTATTTTCTGGTAATGGCTGGTCATTAGTGTAGATGTTGAAAAGAATAGGAGCCAGTACACTGCCTTGACGTAGTCCATTCCTTTGATTTCTCCATCTGCTTCGGCGTACTCGGAATTCAACAAAAAAGCAACGTTTTTCCACGAGAGTAACGATCATCTTGGTTACCTTGATGTCTGTAATCATTCTATAAAGTGTGTGTAATATTATCCTGTGATTTACTGTATCGTAGGCGGCTGAGAGATCCACAAAAGCCACACCAGTGATCTCCCCTATTTCAAACCCGTCCTCAATGTGCTGAGTTAGATGTAAAATCTGTGCTGTACAACTCTTTCCTGGGCGGAAGCCACATTGCTGAGGAATTAGGACTTTGTCTACTGCTCCCATTAAGTGACTGAGCAATATTCTTTCCATTATTTTGTACAGGTGGCAGAGCACCCAAGGAGATTGGTCTGAAATTTTTGGGGTCCAAAGAATCCTTTCCAGGTTTCAGAAATGCAATCACCCTGGATTTTTTCCATATTTTTGGAATTTTTAGGGAAATAAAACAGTTGTTGAAGAAGTTTAAAAGCCATGCCTGTGTGGTTGAACTGAAGTGTTTTATCTGTTCTATTGTGATATCATCTAATCCCGCCGCTTCTCCATTTTTGCTACATTGAATCGCTTTCTGTAGTTCCGTTATTTCAAATGACCGGGATAGGTTACTGGACTTCAGTACCTCATTTTTTAGGATATTATGTTCCATTTTCCTTATTGGGTGATTTGTTTTCCCATTGATGAAAAGTGATTTGTGATTTGGTTTGCCGTAACATTTGCATGGACTGATCCCTTGGTTGCATCGTTGCTAAGTCGTTTGAGAAGCTTCCAAGCCTTTCGGCTATCTCTTCCCCTGTTTCCTCCATAAGTTTGATCCAAGTATCTTTCTTTGCCTCTGCAATTGAGGAAAGCAGTTTCCTTCCAGCTGAGATGGTGTCTTCACTTAGTGGATCTCTCTGAAACAGTGAAATATGTGTGTTCATTTGGGCAGCTGTGTCCGAAGTTATACCTTGTATATAGTTCACTTTGCATCCTCGTGGTATGGAAACGTGGGAAGCTTCCTTTACAGCTTCAACAAACTGATCATAAAACTCTGGTGTTGGGTGCATATCTGATATTATTTTATCAAGAGTTGAGCTGAACTTCTGCCAGTCTGGTCTTTTGAAATTATATCTTCTTCGAAACAGAACCTTTATTGGTTGAATTGCTGAGTATTTACTGGGTATTTGGAATGGGATTGTACACTGATTTCACACATTGCTGTGCAACGTGTTCACTCACAAATATCAGGTCTGGGTTGAAGCCTCGTTGCCATCTACTGCTGTTGAAGGATGGAGGTAGTTTGGGGTCATGAATAAGTTGTAAATGGAAATCATCAGCCCATTCTAACACAGCTTCTTCGTTATTATCATCATCATCTGTACATCCCCATGCACTGTTATGGCTGTTGAAGTCTCCAACCATGAAGTTTGTCTTTCGCTTGTAGTAGTTCCAACCATGAAGTTTGTCTTTCGCTTGTAGTAGTTATCTGTAATTTTGAAGGAGAAATCAACATTTGGTGGTTTATAGACACCCGAAACGGTGCAGTTACTGAGTTCCACAGTTATTATCTCAATTTGATTTTCAGTGGTGGCCGCAACAGACAAAATTTGTAAATTTGGTTTGGCAAAAACAGCGCTGTCATACTGTCTGTGGGAAATCTCGGCCACAAGTCTCATTCCTGCTATTTTTGGTCGCCGTAGTTGCTCATCCCTGTGAGTTTCCTGAAGGCATAATATATCACATTTGTACGTTTGACAAAGCTGATATAACATTCCTTCTTTAGATGGAGATAAACCTTCAATGTTTACAGATATAATGGTTAGTGTTGGTTTTAATAAAGACCGTTCTGAATATAGCGATTGGGTCATATTGACTGGTAGATATTTCTGGAATGCTGACGTTCAGTTCAGTACTGGAGTTTTAATCCAGGTACCTATGCAGGGGCACTAAAGGCAGGAATCAGCTTCACCCCCTTTGACAGACTGAAAGATGTATCATATAGTAAGTTCCTTGAGAAAAAAACAAATGGTGTTGCCGAAAATGTTTCATGTGTCAGTGCAACGTTAAACTGCAAAAAGAGAAAAAAATTACGTTGTAACTTGTCAGTTCCAGTCTTTCTTTCATAAATGAATGATTTTGTATTTGTGTTATACTGTTTTCTATCTGATGAATATTAACTGATGATTAACACTACTGAATGTAATTTAAAGAAATTAAGATATACTGTGATCACTAAAACCTTTGTGAAATTTTCTACATAATTTTTATACCTGTAACAGTGTGGACAGTAGGTAGAATATAGCTCCATAAATCAAAAGGTCATGTTTTATTTTAATTTTCCTTTGAATCTTACAAAATCCCTCCTTAGCATATGAGTTTCCTTTAATAATTTTGGTTACTGTGTATGGCTTTCTTTCTTTCTTTCTTACATTGTATGTTTCATTCCCTGCATAAGTTGCATATCTTGATACTATTGACTGTTGGGGTTGGCTTATAGTGTTAAAGAGGACAGACATCCGAGATGATGTTAGTGTCTATTTCTGTCATAGTTCTTAATCTGAAATAAGGATTACCAATCCCACTCACTTATTTTTTTCAGAAAAAAATAAAGCAGCATGGACTGGCCACTCCCTTCCTTCATGGCTTTGTGAGTTAGTAAAGATAAAATAATAATAATAATAATAATAATAATAATAATAATAATAATAATAATAATAATAATAATAATAATAATAATAATAATAATAATAATAACTGACAAAATAGGAAGACCAAGTCACCATGGTTGATCGAAGTGGATAAAGACCTACAGGAACTGGGAATAACAGAAGGAATCTTAAAGGATCGGACAGCACTCAGGAAGATGCTTAAACGTAAGAAGTTCCAGGACAGACTACCAACAAAGAAGACTGGCGCCCTTTGGACAAAGGAGAGGAAGGAGCAACACAGCCTGATGATGCGCAACTAGTGGGCAAACATCAAAGCCCATTCCAAAATGCAATAGTTGAATGTCGTGGTCCTTAGCTGGCCTATACGAAACAAGAAGAAGAATACATGGTTCACACTTTTATTTTGGGACTGATTTTCCTGACTTTCCACGACTGAAAAGACAATATTTCCCTGACTCTCAACTCATTAAATGAAAGGAAGTATGTCAATAGTTTTCTTATGTCTTTTTTTTTTTAATCAGTCTCCACCATCTCCATAGCCATCCATCGCTCACCCTTTTATTCTTACAATACTCTTTGATTACATAGTAAAATGTTTCAAATTAAATATAATGTCATACTCAGTCTAGTGCTTTAAAGTAATCAACTAAACATATTCTACAATATTAATGATGCAACATGCTAAAAATTAATACAGTATGTCGTAACATAAATGTGTAAATTTGTACCATTACACCTCTAGTAAAATGAAATACGTTTCAGATAACACTAAAAACCGTCTTTTTTAGACACTGTCATCGGTTGGATGTCAAAATGGTCAAATGTTGATTATGTCCATTCTAAATACATGAAAATCAACAAGGCTATGCTTGTTTTGCCTTCTCCAACAATAGTATTTTTGATGTGCTGTTTTTGTCTTCCCTCAAAACTTCAAAGTTCTTTTCTAATATCTTCAAGTTACTCAATTTCCAAAAAAAAATTTCATTTTTCTGCTCTATTCTTTTCTTCTTGAACTTTTTCTGACTGTTGGAGGCTTTCATCATATCTTCTGTGGGCAGCTCTGAAAATGTTCAAGAGTGCTTGAGTTATTGGTATTTTTCAACAAGTAAATGTTTATTCATTGAAAAACCACTCTCAACAGTAGCATTTCCATGAGAAAAGATTAGACCAAGTTTAATAACTTGCCACAGTTCCTGATATTTTATGTTCCCCATCAATAAGCCTGAATAAAAATCATCAAGTCTTGCAGATGAACTTGCATTTTCTAAATAAGTTTTGAAATGTTGTTCAAATGTAATGTGTGCTTCACAACAAAGACTACTGTACTCTGTTTTAGCTTTTTCAGCAAAAGCAGTGTAAAATGATTCTAATAATATGTTAACTCTCTGTTTTCCTTGTTCTGATTGATTGAATATTATGTTGGGCTCCAAAGATGACAAACCTTGTACAGTTCTGTTCTTAATAGGGCATTTTCTAATAATTTTTCAGTCACTTTGACTAGTATAGTTTGACACTCTAATCTCAACTTTTGAATATCAGTTTCCTTTGCTTTGGTTTTTTTAAGAAGCTTTCTGATTTGGAAACCGATATCAATATTTTTCAAGTCACGGTAGTTGAGCTTATCGTTTAAATCCAAGGAGAAGAGAACAGATGCATTCAAAGATAATTTCTCACTTCTTATGAACCTCTCCAACAAACTATGTAAAACGATTTGCAAATCTGTAAACAAAAACGGAGCCTGCGTATCCAAAGTTTGAAATGTTTCACATTCTAGGGAGATGTTTTTTGAAAATGCCATGGTGCACTTGATGAAACTATCTTTTGTTTGTTCTGAAATATTTCTTAACAGTTTTGTATTCAAAACTTTTCTTGAATCAATTAATTTTTGTACAAGTTGCTTTACGTCGCACCGACACAGATAGGTCTTGTGGCGACGATGGGATAGGAAGGGGCTAGGAGTGGGAAGGAAGCAGCCGTGGCCTTAATTAAGGTACACCCCCAGCATTTGCCTGGTGTGAAAATGGGATTAATTTCTTAACACTATCAAAAATGTTTCAAAAAGTCTGTCCACTACATGCCACGTTATACAACCATCTAGTGGTACAGTATTTTAAAGGTAATACTGTATTGTCAGTAAGAGTGGTATTCTCTGCGCGGCAGACAGGAGAATCACTGAAAATGTAATATGCATCTCACAGAAAGTCTTGCACGTTCCACATTGCAGCTAGCAGACCAGGCCCAATAGCTCCATTTATCAAATGTAGCCCACAAACTCCAATGTTAATGAGTTTTTTCCCATCAGGATTCTCTACCTTCATTCTATCTTCTAACTATTTTATAAAACTTAAATTAACATTTGGGCCATCTATTGAAACTTGAAGAATATTATTTTGCTTCAATGGATGGATTCCTGCACTAAAACTTTCAAGTAAATCTTGCGCAGTAGCTCTGCCTAAAAACACACTGTTAAAATACTCCGTACGTACTCTACTCCTATTTATGTCAAAAAACCTAACAAATATATCCATCTGTCCCCTTTTAATGACTCATCAAAACATATGACAAATGAGGAGCTAGACCATAGTTTGTAATGTATTTGCACTTTGTGGCACCCATTTTAAACTCCGAAACAAATGAACTATCTTGGAACATTAGTTTGAATGTTTCTCCTACCGCTGAACATGAATTTAATGAAAACTTGCAATTAACAACTTTCAAAGCCCACAATGCTTCCACTTTTGTAACATCATTCTTTGAGCTAAATGATTCAACAGACTGTTGAGCAGATTTCAAAATCTCAGGCTGGGGTGAAATTTCCATACTTTTTCAACTAGATGGCTGGATATTTACTTGACTCGTACTAGCAACATTTTCTCTTGAGGTACTTGTAGAAGCACAAAAAGAGTTTTCAATGGAAGATTGGTCTTCTTGCGTTTTAGCTAAACTCAAATAAATTTTCCTTTTACTATGAGGTACAGGGTGCGGCAGAAATACCGGACGAATTTCAGACGTAAATAACTCAACAACGCAACAATACATAACCTCTCCTGGCAAAGAAAAGGACAATGAAATGGGCAAAGATTGGAAGAATAAAAATACTTTTAGATGTGCTACCTGGAATGTACAAGGTATCTCGCACAAAGATGACCAGCTGGACGACATTCTCGCAAAAAAAGACATTTTAATTGCAGCAATTTCAGAAACAAAAAGAAAGCTTCAGAGATCAAAAGAGACAGTAAATTATTTACAGTTTTACAGTGGGGTTGACAGAGATACTAGAGCACAGGCAGGTGTACTGCTCATGGTACACAAAAGCTTAAGATCAACAACTGATAGCTACACTTTTTGGAATGAAAGGATTATCCAATTAAGACAAACTATCCAGAGGTTATCTTACAGGTATAGGGGTATACTCTCCAGTGGAGGGCAATTCAAAAGAAAGTGATAGGTTCTACAATGATCTGCAAAAGATAGTCAATAAAATTAATAAACAAGATATGCTACTATTACTGGGAGACTTCAATGCTAGAGTTGGTAATGAGGAAATTCAGAATTGCATCAGAATCCATGGAAAAACAAACCGTAATAACAATGGAACAAAATTAATAGATTTCACTGTCTTCAATCAGTTAAAGATTATGAACACAATGACCCACATAAAGACAGACACAAGTACATGTGGTCTGCACGAAATCAGAAATAGATTATATAATTTGTAATGGTAAATTGGCAGATTTAGTCTTGGATACAAGAGTCTATCGGGGCCCTGAATTGGAAAGTGATCACTATCTATTAGTAGCACCTATTCGTCTGAGGCCTAGATGGTATAAAAGAAACAAACAAACACAAGAAATTAAAACTTCTCACAAGGTTAACCTATTAAGAGACCCAAGTATAAAATGGCTGTATCAGAACAGACTTAATAATCTTACATAGATGACACCAGTTAGTGACAACGTGGAAATGGAGTGGTCTAATTTGCGTTCAGTTTTAAAGCAGTCTGCTTTTGAGAATTTGGGAGTTAAGAAAAAATGGCAGAGAAAAAAGGGGTTTAAGATTCTGGGATGAAGAAACTGAAAACGTTATTTCAGACAAAAGAAATGCTTATAAAAATTTTTTGTCAACTAGTAAATTAGATGATAAAATATTGAGGAAGATCATGGGTCCCAAATTCCAAAATAACAAACAAGCTTTTTATAAAAACGAATCCCTCTACATAAAGGTGGAGAGACTCTCGGATACCATGAGGAAAAGGAGGACTGATTTCTATGCACACATATTCCGAATGAATCCTGACAGATTAACTAAACAGATCTTTGACTTATTTTACAAAAAACAAAAAAAGGCTAAACCCAATTGGTTTAAGGAAATGTGGTTTTTTTTTTTTTCTATTTGCTTTACATCGCACCGACACAGATAGGTCTTATGGCAACAATGGGATAGGAAAGGCCTAGGAATGGGAAGGAAGCGGCCATGGCCTTAATTAAGGTACAGCCCCAGCATTTACCTGGTGTGAAAATGGGAAACCACGGAAAAACCATCTTCAGGGCTGTCGACAGTGGGGTTTGAACCCACTATCTCCCGATTACTGGATACTGGCCGCACTTAAGCGACTGCATCTATCGAGCTTGGTATTTAAGGAAGTTGAAAAGGATCAGAGAGATCTTAAGATTACCAAACTCATGTTAAAGAATGGTACAGCCAAAACTGTGACCAAAGACAAAACTAAGAGGTTCCAAGTTAAGAACAACACCAGAAAACCGATTCAGATATCAGAGGAGGAAAGAAGGAGGAGATCAGTTAGAATGAAGAACTATTGGGAAAAGAAAAGAGCACAAGCATCTAAGAAGTGATTGATCTGACGTACCACAAAGATGGGCAATTCAAAAAGAAGAAGAAGAAGATAAACAGAGTATCACCACAAGAGAGCAACAGCAAAAAGGGAAGTGCGGAAAAAGCACAGAAAGAGTTGCGGAAACTTTGTTTCACGCCTGGAGACTGACATAACAAGACTACAACCACAGACCTATAAAATACTCTAGAAACTGAATAATGATGTAAAAGAAGACATACACATTAATGCAATACCTCCAACGGAGTGGCTCATTTATTTTCGGAACCTTTGGAGGGGTTCAAATATTGAGCCATTTCTTCTGCCAACATCTATTAACAAGTCTTCGGAAACCATTACACTCGAAGAACTGGAGCTAGTACTCAGAAAACTTAGAAATGGAAAAGCATATGGAGAAGAATAAATGCAGAACTTTTCAAGTAATCCAGTGATATCTACAAGCAAAGATTTCTAAAATTCATCAATTTAATTTGGAATGGCAACAGACCACCAGAGAATTGGCAAAAAGCTATAGTTATCCCTTTTCATAAGAAGGGTAGTGTGAAAGATTGTGGAAATTACAGAGGGACAAGAATACTCAACTCAGGTTACAAAATTTACTTTATTATTGTCTCTTTACAGCTTTGCTCGTGGGAGCAACAGCCGCCTTGGGCGCAGCGATCTTCACGGGTAACGATGTCGTGAATGACGAACCTGGGAGACTCTGAGCTATCATGCTGTAGCCCAGTGTATTTGCAGGTATCCTCTAGGTACCTATCCCTTTCGGATGTTGGCGATCATGATGGCTATTTTCGTCTTGTTTGTGGCAGCGCAGAACAGTTCAACTGATGACATATTGCACCAGATTGTCAAGCCAAGATATTCGTCTTCTTCCTGGACCTCTTTTGCTGTTGATTTTCCCCTGGAGTATTTTTTAGAGTAGATTGTATCTATCTTTGTTGCGCATTATGTGTCCCAGATACTGCAGCTTTCGGCATTTCACTATCAACTGAGGTACTGTGTTCATCCTTCTCATTACTTCCACGTTTGTCATTCTCTGGGTCCAAGATATTCTCACGATCTGCCTATAAAGCCATGTTTCAAAGGCCTCCAGCTTCTTCTCTGTGTTTTTATTTAAGGTCCATGTATCTACACAATATAAAGAACAGAAAATACATAACAGCGCAGAAGTCTGATTTTAGTCCCTAAAGTTAGATTGTGGCTTTTAAACACATTACTCATTTTCTGGAACATACTTCTTGCTTTTCCAATGCGTACCTTGACTTCTTGTGAGCAATCCCAGTCTTCATTTATTATGGTTCCAAGGAATGAATATTGTTTTACCCTTTCTATACTCTTTTGATTTATAATCAAGTTTATACCGGAAATATTTTCCTTACTTATAACCATGAGTTTTGTCTTTGCGGTGTTTATTTCAAGCCCGTATTGGCTGCTGACTCTTACAATTCTATCCGTTAGTGATTGTAGCGCTTGGATAGTATTAGCAAATACAACTGTATCATCAGCATACTGGATATTGTTTAATCTCACTCCATTTATCAAAATTCCTTCTTCTATATCCTCCAAGGCTTCTCTAAAAAAGTATTCTGAATACAAATTAAATAGTATAGGTGACAAGATACATCCCTGCCTCACTCCACTCAGAATTTTGACTGCTTCGGTGTGTTCTCCTTCAACACGCAACACCGCTGTTTGATTCCAGTACAGCGTCTTGATGATTCGCAGATCTCTTTCCTCCATTCCAATATTTCTCAAAATCTCCATCAATTTTTCATGTTTTACACAGTCATAAAGGCTTTCTGGTAGTCTATTAAACAAGCAAATACATTCTTATTTACATCTCTATATCTCTGAAAGAGGACTTGCACATTGAACAAAACTTCTCTCGCACCTACTGCTTTAATAAACCCCAACTGATTAGGAGCTATTTGATCTTCACACAGTCTGTATATTCTTCTTCGTATCACTCTCAAGAACACTTTCAAGAGATATCAAGCTTATTGTGCGGTAATCTCCACATTGGTTCGCGTTTGGGTTTTTTGGCAAGGTGATGAACTCTGATTTGACCCATTTCGATGGAATATTCCCAGATACATAAATTTGGTTGAAAATTTTGGTCAATCATTTTATATGATGTTCATCCATCAGTTTTAAGAACTCTGCTTCTACTTTATCTGGTCCCACTGCCTTTCCGTCCATCTGATTGATGGCTGTTTGAACTTCTTCTTCTAATATGTCTGTGCCGCTTATTTCATTTGTATTTTGTGTAAAAGCACATCTAGTGTCACAAAATAAATATTCTATATATCTTTTCCAGATATGTTTTCTTGTCTTCTAAATCCACCATCAAGTTCCCGGCTTCATCTATTAACTTTCCACCAGTGCCATTCCTGTATTTCCCTGTTACATCTCTTACTTTCCTGTGTACATTGAAGCTGTCATACCTACTTTGATATAGCTCAATCTCTTCACATCGCTCCACTTTTTCTTTTGCCTCCCTGATCTTTCTTCTGACGTCTGCATTTATCTTTCTGTATTCTGCAGGTTTTCCTTTATTGACTCTTCTTTTCTCCATTAGGTTCAGTATTTCATCTGTCATCCATGACTTTCTCTTTTTCTCCTCTGGTTTCATGTACTCTTTTATTTGCTGAACGGTGTTTTGTAGTTTAGTTAATTCTAATTTGACATTATTGCTGGTGATGTTTTTCTCTGTGATAATCTTCAAGTTAAGTTCTACTTTCATGTTCTGTTTCACTATTGGGTCTTTGATTTTCCTCAAATCGTAGTTTTGCCTGTTCTTCCTCTTCACTTTCTTCATTTTGACTTTGAAAACTCCAACAAGTGGTGTGTGATCTGAGTTGACGTCTGCACCTGGGTAGGTTTCCACTGCGGTGCAACTGTTCCTATATATATATATATATACACATTTTCGTGACCGAAGCAAATACTGGATCATTAAGCTATTCAAGTTCCGTCGGTGTTTGAAAGCACAGTGTCTGACGTTGAATATGTCGCGCTGATCTTCGGGAGCTGGCAATTTACTTCAATTGAGCTACTCGTCTTCGGCTTCTGCACGATTTTGGATCTTCATATTTTTTGGATTGTGTTGCGACTTCAATCTGGTTTCTCACACATTTCCCGGGTTTGTCCATTGGAGACTTCCATGTATATAGTTTTCTAGGTGGGAGTTTAAACCAAGTGTTCATGGTCACTAAATCATTTGACATCGCAATACTTTCAAGATCATCCCCTCCGGAATTCCTCTCTCCTAGTCCAAACGGTCCTACCATGTCTGATGTCCCACCTTCTCCCACTTTCGCATTGAAATCTCCCATCACAATTGTCAGGTCATGTTTGTTTTGCAAAATTCCATTTATGCTTTCGTAGAATTCTTCTACCTCTTCATCTTCCTTGTCCACTGTAGGTGCATACGCTTGTATTATGTTTATGTCAATAGGCCTAGCACTCAGCTGTAACATCATTACTCTGGCTGATACGAGTGTGAAACTTTTGAGAAACCTTGCTACTTCCGCTGAAAGTATTACACCGACTCCATGTTCATGCGTTCCATCAGCTCTACCCTAATATAGCACTCGATGTTTATTTATGGAAACATCTCCCGTATTCGACCATCGCACCTCACTAACACAATTCCATCCTACCCATTTCTTTAATTGTATTATGTATTTTTCCTCCTTGGCCCATTGTTCTCACATTCCAGGTTGCCACTTTAATTTTTTCTTGCCAATTGATTTTCTTCATGCCTGTACTCACTACTGTTCCTCCCGGAGATCCGACTGAGGAACTTACTCCGGATGATGATAATTTCGTCATGAGCATAGCCATGATTACTAGGACTTGCCATCAGGCCTTTAATGTAGTCGTTGTCCAGTGCGTTCTACATCCTTATGCCATTGACCACCTTTGTGGTTCCTCCGCCTTTAAAGCCAGTTTCCTAACTCAAGGACAAAAGAGTGCCCTTTAAGAGCCAATTTAGGCGAGAGAGGATATTTCTGTCGGGGTTTTCTCCCTTAGCCTTTGATAGTCCCCTATCAACCTGCAAGGCAGCAGGTTGTACACGTATCAGTCCCCAAGTACAGGGCTGCCTCTTCCGCAATCTCCACTGTTCCGAAGTCCATCTTCTCCGTTAAAGATTCTGTTGAGGTCTTCACTTGTAACCTGGAGCTGGGACCCTTACCAGATGTTACACACCAGGCCAGTGTGCTCTGGGACTCACATAGACAGGAGCGCCACTCCCTGGGTAGGGCTACATCCGAAGAGGGTCCCTACCTGCAGGTCATTAGCACTCTCTGTCTCCCCACATGACAATTCTACAGTGGAACACACATAGTGTCGTATATAAGAGACACAAACTTTTATTGATTGAGTTAAATCAATAAACTTCATTGTTTGTCCATATTGAACCACGATTACAACATTTATTCTAATTTGGGTCCACCTTATTCAGTACATAAAAATTGTTGCTTAGATGTAATTACACCATATATTTCAATCAGAACTAGTTTCGACGCCCTTCTGCGTCATCATCAGCTGATATAAGTTTGTGGAAAAATCGACAATCATATAAGTTTATCTACTTCAAATTCATCACAATTTAAAACTATATTAACAAACTGAAACCGTGTTAAAATTATACTATATTTTCTACAAGTCCAAGACTTGCGAGTCTTAAGCCATAAACTGATAAAACCATATACAAACCGGTTTGCTCACTTATGAAATAACATGGATTTAAAAGAACAACAACCTAAAAAAGAAATAGTCTTGAAGTAACTTTGTGCTTAATTTATCACGCTTGTTAAAACTTGACGTAGAATCGTAGAAAAAATGAATCAGTAAAAACTAGTGTGTTCCTTTAATGGAGCAATCCTAGTGAGGTGGAAATGAGCGGTAAGTCCTCTGAGATGTTGTTACGGACATTTCCAGTTCAATGCGGACCTCAAAAGAACGCCGTCCATGCGAAGCGCAATGAAGCACAGCAAGCAGTGTTCGTCCGCTGTTCATCCGCTGAGCTTCGACTATAGGGACGGCTGTGTCAGCGAAATTGCAGATTTCATCTTCGGTCAAATCCCCATCTACCCCTCCGATCACTCCAATCTTATAGAGAGAAGCCGAGGGAATAAAAGATTTTAGATGCTTTTTCTTTAAAATAGGATCTGTTAGGAACTGGTTGGCATGGGTTCAGGTCTGAAATTCAATTTGTATTCGGCGTCTACCTCTACGAGAGATTAGGGAAACACTCTCAAATTTCTGGTCAAAAAAATTTTTTCCAAGAGCCATTGGATGTATATTACCCAATTTTCTGCTGTCGTCAACGACTTCCACAAAAACTATATATGGATCAGTATGACGGGCATCGTATGTCTGCACTTCAGATTTTAGAACAGAGGAACCGGTATTAGTAGGGAGAGCAGAATTAGGTTTCGGTAGGGTTTTATCATTAAGCACAATAGTATCCTCCATAGGTATTTCTCGACTGTCAACTACAACAGGCTCCTCCTCCATACTATCTCCCCCACTTGACTCCGCCATGAGGCCAGGAGTGAGGTAGGAAATCAACACATATAACAATTATAAAAACTCTCCCACCACTCCCAATTTAAGAGAGCGAAGGAAGTAAACACAACACCAAATCCGAAAACGACTTGGACACCACGCACAGTAAAACGCTGGAGCCCAGAAACACACGTCTACTCACCACCGGTAACCAGCGCGAACTCAGATTAAAAGATCGTTTGTTAGAAATCTAACCGGAGCTCTACAGCCCGGGAGCTGGGATCAAAACAGAACCTGGACGGCAACGAACTTCGTAATGAGACATTTTCTGAAAAGGCTATCAGTATACGGCTTTCATCAGTATCTTTGTACAAACTAGTGTCATATCATAACCCCACGGATTCATACATATGTGAAATATGCGAGAGATAGTGTGAACGTTACCATTTTGAGTTGTGTCAACAGTAAACAAAAACAAATAGCGAATACTGTATACAAGAGAGTGTTAATAGGGATGTCACAGAAATAAGAACGGAACATATACCTGCAATCACATGCCCTTCAAAATACACAACACATGTTACATCAGTTCTCATAACACTCGTGTAAAACTTCATTTTTCTTAGTTTATTCTAAAAGAATTGTAAAATGTCTTAAAGAGTTCAAACATGTGGTTCAAACTATACCACCACTGTCATTGTGGACAAAATATCAATGTCACCAACTGAACATGCTGTTACAAACAGAACACCGAAATCAGTTGAGCCAATCTTTCTTATATCCCTGCGACTGGACTGAGGTTATGGTGAGCTGAGCATAATATTATTGTTCCGTCTCCAACGTACATTTTCTTCATTTCGTTTTTTTTTTAGTAATTGAACAAAGGTTGTTATTATTATAGCTCATGTTAAACTGCTTGTTAAGTCATTTTCACGGTTTTTCCAAATTGACAGTTTTATCATATCGTCGCCAATGTAGCATCATGTTGCCAACTTGAGTTGACTGTTAACGATAATACCAACTGTTTTGACGTTTTGAAACATCATCGTTGTAAACTTGGTTGTAAATTTCGTTCCCGTTCTGGATCTGTCCTTTGGATCTGTCGAATATTTCAGGATGTCGCGATTTAGTGGTGCTCTTCAGATTACTGACCTTGACGATTTTATCACTCCATCGCAAGAATGTATAAAACCTGTAAAAATTGATAAAACAAGCAGTGGAACAGGAGCTAAAATAAAAATAGAGTCTGATGGAGGTTATGTTCAAATGCAAGAAGGAGGTGAGACAAGAAGATTACAGAAAGTTGAAATATCCCTTTCAGATTGTCTGGCCTGTAGTGGATGCATCACATCAGCAGAAAGTGTTCTTATTACTCAGCAGAGTCAGGAAGAACTGCTGCGAGTGTTTAGAGAAAACAAGACTTTACAGGAGACAGGAAAAGAAAACTTAGCCAAACTTATTGTAGTATCATTGTCTGTCCAACCGGTGTTATCTTTAGCAAATGCATATAATTTAGAACCAGATGAAGCTGCTCTAAGGTTGTCAGGTTTCTTCAAAGCGTTGGGAGCCAATATGGTTTTAAATATGAATATTGCTGAGGACTTTGCTCTTGTAGAAAGTCAGCATGAGTTCATCAAAAGATACAGGGCAGCTGGAGAGGGTGATTACGGTGCTATCCCAATGCTTGCATCATCTTGTCCAGGTTGGGTGTGTTATGCAGAGAAGACCCATGGGAAGTTCATATTGCCATATATTTCAAGTACGAAATCCCCACAGCAAATAATGGGATCTCTGGTTAAGTATCATATTGCAGCTAAGTGTGGAAAGTTACCATCTGAAGTGTATCATGTAACAGTTATGCCATGTTATGACAAGAAATTAGAAGCATCAAGGGATGATTTCTTTAATGAAGAGTTGAATTCTCATGATGTAGACTGTGTTATAACAGCTATTGAATTGCAGCAGATGTTGGAGACAGACGGCCACCACTTATCAGAGGTAAATGAAGCTCCTATAGATTGGCCATGGGAAGAACCAAAACCTCTTAACAATGAATTATGGGGTCATGTGGGTTCAGGATCAGGGGGTTATGCTGATCACATCTTTATTCATGCAGCAAAGGAACTGTTTGGCCTAGAACCATCTGAATTTCAGTATAAAACTCTTAGAAATCCTGACTTTAGGGAAGTAAATCTTGAAAAGGATGGTCAGGTAGTTCTGAGATTTGCAATTGCAAACGGTTTTCGTAATATTCAAAATTTAGTTCAGAAAATTAAGCGTAAAAAATGTGACTATCATTATGTTGAAGTTATGGCATGTCCATCTGGCTGTCTGAATGGTGGAGCTCAAGTTCGACCTATGGATTCTGTTACACCCAAGGAGGTAATTACACGTCTGGAGACTATGTACAAGAGTTTACCTTGTATATTACCGGAAAATAATAAGTTAGTTATGAAACTGTATGATTGTTGGCTTGGAGGTATGCATAGTGATAAAAGCTCAGTAGTGTTACATACTCAATATCATGCTGTTGAAAAAATGGCTACTGCTCTGAATATAAAGTGGTGATACATATATTGATTGGTGAAAGTAAAAGAAAACCAACACAGTACATGCCGAATATGTGGTGGTTTATCTATATTTATCAAAGTTGAAGTTTGAAAGTTTGGGATTGCCAGATAACTGACTGTTGTTAACCCTGACCATTAAGTCTAGGAACTAGTGTGTTTCTGGGGCTTTAGGCTGCCAAGATAGCTATTTTGCTGTGTACCTGTGGAACTACCTATTATTTTGGTAAGGAGGAGAATTGACTCTAACATTAAACATCATTGGACATTTATATTATAATAATAACAATAATTTTGTGTGGTTCTTATTGTCCTGGTGCAGCCCTCAAAAGACAGATCCTCTAATGAGGGTGTATAAGAAACTGTGTGTTTGTGTAGTGAAAGTGATTTTGTGTATGAATTGCAGGAATGCTGGGGACAGCGCAGACATCCAGTAAATATGATCACCATGTGCTCCCCTAGTCATATAGTGTATCTTAACACGCGAGAGGTCGCACCCGTTTTAGAACGCAAGACGTCGCGCGAAGGCAAATTGCTCGCGCTTCATATTTTAATGAGCTGCTATTTTCCTTTGGCGGTGAATGCTCTGATAAAAATATTAATATGTACCCTGTGTAACTGCCTTTCGACTAGTACTAACATAATTACCCAGTAACAATATTTTCTCAATGTAAAAAAAAAAAATTAATGAATTTTGTCGCAAAATCTGGTAAAGGTACGAGAGTTTTTAAAGAGCGTGAGAGGTCGCGCGTGAGCAAATTGCCGCAATGTTTCCATTTGTACATTTCAATGAATGATTTGGTCACAATTCAAGATAAAACTACAGCACCACACTTCACTGAAAGCCACCATAAACCTCATGAACTTTACTTAAGAAACTTTCTTGGAAATGCAGTCATGTAAGAATGCACTACGCGAGGGGTCGCGTGAAGGCAATATGCCGCAGCCGATGCAAGAGTAAAAGAAAACTTAAACTATTCCGGAACGCAGCAGGCAATTCACTGACGATAATCAACGTCAGGCAAGAGAGAGGGAGGGGAGGGATGAAATGAGAGCCCTAAGCCCTACAGCGGCTAGCAACGAAATTATTAACAAATATTTGAAAGTGCGGCAAATTGCCGTGGGTGCAACCTCTCGCGTGTTAATTAGACCTATACCGACAAAAAAAGTTATGTAAAGACCGATGGTGCAATTGGATTGGCAGAGAAAATTTTCAGTTTAAATAAAATGAGGTTAATATATTAATACCGAGTGCGCAATTCAAATTGACACACTCACAATATTTGCTCTGTCAGAGTGCAGATAGCTGCCCACCGCTCTGCTGAGGAGGAGGGAATGGAGGGGAAGTGGGGTGTATGATAGATAGATAGAGACAGAGATAATGCTCAGTGCGAATGCACAAATTTCTCATTTGTTTAGTGCGGTCACTTCCCAGCCCCAGTAGACAGTATACAGTTTGTTCTGTCCATATTGACTACAGTACTAAGTTTGTGGTATAAATTTGGTAAATTGGTGAAAATGGCTCTATTTTGGTACGCCAATGAAGAAATGGCTGATATGCACCTAGCCTATGGCACAGCAAACTGCAACGGAAGAGAAGCCACATTGATTTATGGCATCCAGCACTCTAATCATTCAACCTTCATGTCCATTGGCAGGTGACTGCATGAAAAAGGGTAAAAGAAAACCCCCCATGCTACAGTAGTATGCACATTTCAGTATTGGTTTTGTGTCAATATTTTGGCTAGCATTGTTGGTAACTTGCGCCATATATCCTTCCGGTATTAATCCAGCCCGGGGGCCACTATATTCGTAATGTTATAAGTGGGTGTAAATTAATGCAATCTTACTTGGAGAGCGTCTGAGAGGAGAAATGTGTTCATTGCGATGTCCAGGAACCCACAATCCCGCCCCAAGAAGTACATTTACTTTTATAACCTAATGAAGATTATTACACGCTATATTCATTTCTAGTATTCGGGAGATAGTAGGTTCGAACCCCACTGTCGGCAGCCCTGGAAATGGTTTTCCGTGGTTTCCCATTTTCACACCAGGCAAATGCTGGGGCTGTACCTTAATTAAGGCCACGGCCGCTTCCTTCCCAGTCCTAGCAATTTCCCGTTCCATCGTCGCCATAAGACCTATCTGTGTCAGTGCGACGTAAAGCAACTAGCAAAAAATATTCATTTCTCAAGTAGCTTCTTGTATTCTTATTGGCCAATGTAAAGTGGCACGTGATCTCCTTCGCGAGAAGGAACTTCATCATAATGCGTTACCAACCGCAGCACAATAAAAGCGCAAGTAAATGTAACATGTGAAGAAAACAATGTACAGCGTTCAAGTTAGGAATGCTACAATTTTTCGGTAGAATCACTGCCTGTATTATTCTGAGCCGTTCCTCTGTTTGGTATTCGACAGTGAATGTGAGCGTGTCATAGTGGCGCTCCACCACATTTTACTCGCAGTGTCACGCAGTACTTAAATTATCATTATCCAGTGGGCCAATTAAATGGCCTCTATACTCAGCCGATATAACTCTCATGGACTTTACTTGTTATGTGAAGATCAAAGTAGAAGGGTGGAATATTGAAGATTTACTATAATCAAACCACTGGGCATATTGTTTCTTTTGCTCATTACCGTAAAGGAATGAACGATCATGTGGCAGTAGCGATGGGTCTTCGTTCATGTTAAATAATGAAGAACATTACTGAGACCAACAGATGAGAAGAGAAATGATAGGGTGCATTCCTTGACTCACAAGTGTCACAATTTGTGTGATCTTGTATGGTGTGTGCAATTACTGCTGCATAATAAACAAACTGGATATTACCTGTAAGAGACAAGGACTATTCTGCACCCATGCAGAACATTATCTCTCTCTCTCAGTCTATCATACACCCCGCTTCCCCTCTCTTCCCTGAAGCACAGCAGTGGGCACCACGTTAAGCTCAGGCACAGCAGATATTGTGAGTTTGTCAATTTGTAATTGCATGCCCGGAAGTAACAAAGTAACCTCATTTTCTCTGCCAATCCAATTGCACCATCGTTGTTTATTCCTCATTTCGGTGTAATTTAGATACACCCTGTCCAGTGTACTGTTCAGTGTTGTAAATGTCAGATAATAGTACAAAAAGTATTTCCACACCTCTACTCGTTCTTTGTAACCTATTCAGTATAGCTAATAGCATTTCAGAGTTTCTGCAAGTGAATTGATCACATGTAATACGTTTCATATTGATTCGTATTCACATATAATGGGGTTGGAATGTTCTATGGAAATATAGTTGCATTATTTTTATGTGTGTATTGAGCAGGTGGATCACTTATACCCCATTATATGTGAATTGTTGATGGTTGGCTCCCTTATCGTAACGGTAATTGCTGGAGTGAAGGGTGGCACCTCCATTCCTGGTTCATATGTTAGAATCATAGAAAAATAATATTTGTTGATACTTGAAGTAGCATAGATGAGAGATCCTTCCTCGATGCTTGCCAGGGACCAACCTACCTGCCCCAAAAAGTATTGTTCCTTATGCTAGGCATACAGCCTCACACTACAGATTGCCACCATTGTCTTTGTTTCTATTGGCCTGCTGTGATCAGCTGTGAAGAAGACAATGTTTATATTATCTCTGATAGAGCTTGCATGATGTATGGCTATAGGGTTACCAGATTCGGTGAAAATAAGGAAAGAGTGGCATTTCAACTAGACATGGCATTGACTATTAAAGCATGCACCACCTAATCTTACTTTTTGTCACATTTTAGCTGGACTTAAGAGGATGCTAGAGGCCTGTTTACCTGGGGGTTCCCTCTTTACTTGTCGCCAGCATTTAGTCATCACTAGCTAGACATAACCAATCCTGCCCAGTAGTTTTGTCACTACCTGGATTTAACCAATCCAGTCCAGTGGTCTTGTCACTAACCGGACTTAATCTATCCGGACCAATAGTGTTCTCCAGATAAATATTTTATAGATGTAACCTGTGTATAATGCTGACACTGACAGGCCTGGAAGCTCTTCGGAGCCACCAAAGTGTTAGATCTATAACCTGTACTTTACAAACTAGGTATCAGTGTTTTACCATTCCGTGACCTAACTTAGCTACATTTCTCTTGGCAAAGGCTGCAGCATAATTTAGCTTTCGCTTCTGTCTGCCTCAGTCTCATTAAAGGCTGTAATAGTATCAAGGATACTCAGGTATTAGTGATACGCCAGATGCCTGGGCTATGAATGTTGTGAACGGTATCGCTTGTAGAGTTAATGGTACTACAATTGCACTTTCTGGCTCAGTAAGGAAACCTGTGGAAAACTGCCTCACTCTTTATCTTGCCTAGCATGTCTCATGATAGTGCTGCCAAATGGGACAATTAATTTCCTCACATGAGTTAGTAAATCTTTAGATAGTGACAGCTTCGAAACATCCAAATTATGAACTCATCATTCCTTATGCCATAGGAATACTGGAAAGGGAAAAAAACAAGCAGTTTTCTGGCTTAATCATATAACATTTTGTACTAAAAGTGCACCTTCATTTGTACATAACTACTGCATCCTACTTCATTATCATCATCGTCATTATAATTAAGAGAAAATAGTTCTGTCATTCTATATTTTCTTTTAGTCAAATTTAGCATAATTGTTCTTCCATTAATTTGTTGCAGTCTCTCTTCATTTTGCCTTTGCTGGTGGGACCTAGTGTTTACAGTGTACAAAGTCTTCTGGTATGGGCTAGAGCAATTTTGTTACTTTCATTGACCTGTCTCAGTCTTATCCTTGGCTTTGACAATATGAAAGTGACTGAGGTATGAGTTGATGCTAGTAATGCCATTCATTATGCAGCCAGTCCCTGCTAAGAATGGTGTGAAAATGTTGCTCATAGGGTCGGGTGATGCATGCATTCCGGTGGGCTTGGTAGACTGATATGTAATAGCAACGTCTGGCTCTGTGAGGAAAGCAACAGGAAACTACCTTACTCCTCACTTCCCTAGTACGCCTCTTCAGCGATGCCTAGGCCATCTATGACAGCTGATGGCGGAGTTGTTGAGGATCCAACCAGCCTTAGGGCTGATGACCAAACATACATACATCTATATCAAAAAAGGCTTTCACGGCCGCCATTCCAGCTGATGAGTCCAAATGGCACGCCTGGACGAAACTCTGCATAATGCACACGGCCTAACCACCCAAAAGCTGGTTCTATTCCTGTGATTATAAGATACATACATCTCTTCATTCATGATTCTATCTACCCACCCCACCTTCAGCATTTTTCTGTAACACTACATTTCAAAACAAGGTTTAAGCAAGACCAGTGAACAAGAATGCCAGAGATATATTCTATCATTCTAACTGAAACCATTTAAATAGTCTATTTGTTTTTAAAAAAAAAGTTACATAAATCAGTTATAACTTTAATTTAATGTTTTAATTGTTACAAAATATATGTGATCAGTAAGAAGTTCTTTCTCCCTCTTCGGTACCATTGCTTGTTTCTGATTATTATTATTATTATTATTATTATTATTATTATTATTATTATTATTATTATTATTATTATTATTATTATTATTATTATTATTATTATTATTATTATTAAAATGTTTAGAACCTTCAGCAGTTAGGCATTCTTTCTGTTCATTGTCAATAACCTTACAGTTTTCACAACTATCCCTTTGTATGCACCATCACAGTCAGTGGCGTAGCTGGGTAAACTGGCGCCCAAGGTAAGTACTAACTTTGCTACCGAATTCTGATACTTCAAATTAGGTGTGTTCTTATTACTTGTTTTAACAGCAGACATTATAGTCATCAGTCTATAGACTGGTTTAATGCAGCTCTCCATAACATTCTATCCTGTGCTAACCTTTTCATTTCTATATAACTACTACATCTTACATCTGCCCTAATCTGTTCTTCATATTCGTACCTTAGTCTACCCCTACTGTTCTTACCACCTACACTTCCTTCAAAACCCAGCTGTATAAGTCTTGGGTGTCTTAAGATGTGTCCTATCATTCTATCTCTTCTTTTAGTCAAATTTAGCCAAATTGTTTTCCTTTCATTAATTTGTTTCAGTATCTCTTCATTCATGATGCTATCTACCCACCCCACCTTCAGCATTCTTCTGTAACACCACATTTCAAAGCTTTTATTCTATTTCTTTCTGAGCTGGTTATCATCCATGTTTTACTTCCATATAATGCCACGCTTCAGAAGAAAGTCTTCAAAAACGTCCTCCTAATGTCCATATACAATGTTCAAAGTGAACAAATTTCTTTTCTTAAGAAAGGCCTTCTTACTTGCATTTTATATCTTCCTTACTTCTACCATCATTAGTTATTTTACTACCCAAGAAACAATACTCATCTAGTCCGACTCGTTGGCTGAGTGGTCAGCGTTGAGGCCTTTGGTTCAGAGGGTCCCGGGTTCGATTTCCGGCTGGGTCGGCGATTTTAATTGCCTCAGATTAATGCCTCTGGCCCGGGGACTGGGTGTTTGTGTTTGTCCCAACATTTCCCTCGTCATATTCAGACAACACACTACACTATCAACCACCACAGAAATACGCAATAGTGCTTACATCCCTCTATATAGGGTTGGTGTCAAGAAGGGCACCCGGTCGTAAAACAGGGCCAAATCCAAGAAAGAAAGAAAGAAAGAAAGAAAGAAAGAAAGAAAGAAAGAAAGAGAGAGAGAGAGTGTGTGTGTGTGTGCGGGCGTGCGCGCGTGCGCGCGCGACATAATTTGCACCCACGACCCGACAGGTGTGGGGAAAAAGAGGTAGAAACCTTACACATCTACTTCCTTTAAGACTTAATTTCTTAGTCTAATATTTCCTGCATCACCTGACTTGGTTCAACTGCTCTCTATTACTTTTCTTGTGGACCTATTTATTTTCATCTTGTATTCCTTCCCTAAGACTGTCCATACCATTCAGCAATTTCTCCAGACCTTTGGCAGAGTAGGATAAAATAATATCATCGGCATATCTCGGGGTTTCGATTTCCTCCCCTTGGACGTTGAGTCCCTTTCCAAATTCCTCTTTAATTTCCTTATCACCTGTTCTATGTAAACTTTGAAAAGGAGCGGGGACAAACTGCAGCCTTGCCTCATTCCTTTCGGGATTGCTGCCTCTTTTTAAAAGCTCTCAATTCTTGTCACTGCAGACTGAATTTTGTACAGATTGTACATAATTCTCCTTTCTCGGTATCTGATCCCGATCACCTTCAGAATCTCAAATATCTTGGTCCCATCAACATTATCGAATGCCTTTTCTAAATCTACAGATGCCATGTACGTGGGCTTGTCTTTCCTAATTCGATCCTCTAAGATCAGACGTAAAGTCAGGATTCCTTCCTGTGCTCCCATATTTCTTCTGAAAAATTGATCTTCTCCCAACTCAGTTTCAAATTGTCTTTCCATCCTCCTGTATTCCGGCTCCATGTCTCTATTTTAGTGTGGTGGCCATGGTCACAGGGGTCCCAGGTTTGATTCCCGGCAGGGTTGGGAATTTTAACCATCATTGGTTAATTTCGCTGGTACGGGGGCTGGGTGTATGTGCTGTCTTCATCAATTCATCCTCAAATCCTACAGGCATCAAATCAAAAGACCTGCACCTGGCGAGGCGAACATGTCCTTGGACACTCGTATTATTTGTGTTTCTAGTTGCATAAAGGTTATATCATGAGATAGCTTTTATTCGTTAGAAAAACTGGGGTTGAAAAACTAACTAGGGAAAAAAAAAAGAGAAGAAGAAATTTCCTTCAGCCTACCAGACTGCTGTAAAGAAGGCTAACAGAACTGTTCCTGTCACCATCTAGTGTACAGAATATCAACTATGCAAAAGATCTATTACAGCGCCCTAGTTTTCGGTCTCAAAATCTTTGTGACGTTAGGCAGTGGAATTCATTCTTCTGTAAATAATGTGTTTAAATTTTGCAGGCATGAGATACTAATTTAAACCCTCTCCAGCATTGGCATTCTTAAAGGAATAGGTATAACAACAACATTCTGCCAAAAATCGGATGGCACTTCTCCTGTATCATACATCTTGCACACTATACAAATAACTTCGCCATGCTAGTTTCTCCTAAGGCGCCTGACTCGTTGGCTGAATGTTCAGCGTACTGGCCTTCGGTTCAGAGGCTCCCAGGTTCGATTCGCGGCCGGGTTGGGGATTTTAATTGCTTCTGATTAATTCTTCTGGCTTGGGGACTGGGTGTACGTGTCCATCCAAACACTCTCCTCATTATATTCAGACAACATACCACACTACTAACCACCACAGAAACACGCAATAGTGATTACATGCCTCCATATAGGGTTGACGTCAGGAAGGACACCCAACCGTAAAACGGCCAAATCAACATGTGCGACACAGTTCGCAGCCGCGACCCCACAGGTGTAGGAAAAGAAGAAGAAGCTGGTTTCTCCTAAGGCAGTCAGTAATTCTGAGGGTATGTCATCAATTCCCGGTGCTTTGTTCCTACTTAGGTCTCTCAAAGCTCTGTTGAATTCTGACCTCAAAATTGGGTCTCCCATTTCATCAGCATCAACAGCCTTGTCTTGTTCCAGAACCTTATCATCTACTTCTTTACCTTAATATAACTGTTGGATATGTTCCTGCCATCTTTCTGACTTGTCTTCTTTTCCTAGAAGTGGTTTTCCATCTGAGCTCTTAGTATTCATATACCTAGTTTTTCTTTCTCCAAAGGTTTCCTTGATTTTCCTAGGTCCGTACAACCTTCAACATCCTTGCACTTCTCTTTCAGCCAGTCTCCTTAGCTTTCCTGCACTTTCTATCTACTTCATTCTTTATTCACCTGTATTCTTTTCTGCACTTCTCATTTTTTGCATTCTTGTACTTTCGTCGTTTATCAGTCAGGTCTAGTATCTCTAACGTTTCTTCAGCAGCCTTACTGATCTCATTCTTCCTCTACTGTGTTTCCTTCAGCCTTTTCATTTAATCTTTGTGTAACATGTTCCTTGAAACAATCCCTCACACTCTTTTCTTTCAACTTGTCTACATCCCATCTCCTTGCATTCCTTCCGTTCTTCAATTTTTTCAACTTCAGGTAGCATTTCATGACCAACAGGTAGAGGTCAGAGTCCATGTCTTCTCCTGGGAAAATCTTGCCATCTAACACCTGGTTTCTGAATCTCTGCCTAATCATAATGAAGTCTATGCGATACCTTCCAGCGTCTCCAGGTCTTGTCCAAGTATACAGCTGTTGTTTGTGGTGTTTGAACCAAGTGTTAGCAAGGACTAAATTATGATCAGTGCACAAGTCAACCAGCCAGCTTCCTCTTTCATTCCATTATCCCAGTCTGATTTCTCCTACTGTATTACCTTCTCTTTCTTGTCCTACCACTGCATTCCAGTTTCCCATTATAATTAGATTCTCATCACCATTTACATATTGTATTAAATCTTCTATCTCTTTATTCACTGCTTGACAAAAAAAAAAGTTAAGCACCCAGAAAGAGTGGTTGAAAGTGAATGAAACTAAATTTGCTGAAAGACCATATGCCTTTATTGAACTGATTACAATATACGATGAAAAAGACAAGGCCGTTAGTTACAGATAGAATGTTGGCGCCAGGTCAGTAGGGTTACATGTGATAAATCTCATAATTAGACCGTATTGAAGATAATGTATTAAAGTTAAAAACTTTATATTACCACCTATTCAATACAAAAATAATGCACTCAATTATTTATAAAATATTCAAGAGGTACGTTGGTTAATAGGACATGTTTCATTCGTCTTTGCGAACATCATCAGCTATAAATACACAAAGCTTAAGGTCAGGGCCCTGAGTTTATTTAAATGGTTAAAAATGTCGTTATATTAAAAGAATGGTAAAGTTGTAATAAAAATGGTTGTATAGTATTAAAATTAGACTGTAACATATTATACAGATTAGCATCAAAGATTTTTCATAAAGTACAATGAATATTAATAATCTGAAAAGTGAAAACAATCATAAAGGTTGTTAAAATAGAAATGATGTAATAGTAGACATTAAAAAGAACTTCGATGTTTGAAGCGTGGATTAATTGCAGAGTTGTTGGGTATAAACTTGAAGTTTGAAATCCGTTAGGCCGGTGAAAATATTTGCTAGCGATGACAGCGTGAATAGGACAAGGCAGGCCACTTGTTATTGCCTCTAGTGAATTGTGTTGAATTGAGACAGATAATATTGTAGGCACTAAAATACGTCCATATGTGATGCATGGATAATGTTGAAAGCATGAACTTGAAAATTATCACTGTAACATCACCTGCCAACAAGTATTTTTCTTCCTTCACTCACTAAAGGTTCAATGCATTTTGTGTTAATAAAAGGTACATTTAGCTGAGTGTTTTTTATTTAATCTTGTTAGATATTTTAATTACACTCCACTTAGTCAAGTATCTTTAGAGGACATAACATTTATCATTTAAAATGAGTATGAATACATAGCACCTCAAATCTGCACGAATACACATACACTCACAGCAGCGATTGTCAAATTGAGAAAAATAACATTTTTTAACTAAGTACTCAAACTAATAAGCATATAAATAAGGTAAACCCTGAATTCAACACTTTTTAACTTAACATAAAGAACAATTAGTATCGAACTTATTATAGTTAATTATTGCAGCTTCAAAAGAAAAAATATGAGTTATTTGACATGTAGATTACAGGAAATGCAATAATTTAAGAATATCTTGTTATACATCTAGACTTATGTTCTGTTGGAGATTAGATATTAACTCGTGTTAAACGATAATAATGCCACCCAGAGAAGATTCTTCTTTACAGCAATCTTTCGTAAAATGTCCATATATCTTTTCTGGTTCGTCTATTTGTAACGAATGTTTTAGTTCTCACATACAGCAATATTATTTTGGTGTGAATTTCATGGAATTGTGTGGACCTAAAATCACGTCATCAGATGAATCGTAACACACAACCATCTACATTCCTTTTTGTCAAAGTTGGTAACTGCTAGCTTCTGCAAGTGCTTAAATGTTTCTGCCTTTAGCCTTAATGAGATCGAGAACCTCTGTCAGAATTCCATGTTTACCCTTAAAAATGCTTGGCCGAGTTTTGAAAGGTTGAGCAACAAGGTAGAGGATATCTCTGTTTTCGCAAATAAATATACCGTATACCTAAAGAGTGAGAGAGCTCTTAAAGTAAGGGCATTTGCAATGTCCTTGAGACACCACATTACTCCTCTTGGTTTTTCCTCAGAAGGGATCGAATTTGGCCTGGAGAGAAACATTGACCACACACTTCAATACACTACGTACTTTTTTTTTATTGTGCGGAGATAGTTTCGTAAAAGGTACAGCATATTTTGTAACATGGGACTTGTTCAAAGCCATAAATTATTTCCTTAATGACAAATTTTCCGTCTTCAGTCTCTGTCTTACCGTTTTCAGCGAAATGAAATGGCGTATGGCTTTTGGTGCCGGGAGTGTCCGAAGACATGTTTGGCTCGCCAGGTGCAGGTCTTTTTCTATTTGACGCTCGTAGGCAACCTGCATGTTGTGATGAGAATTAAATTATGATAAAGATGACACGTACACACAGCCCCGTGCCAGCGGAATTAACCGATGATGGTTAGAATTCCTGCCCTGCCGTTAATCGAACCCGGGACCCCTGTGACCAAAGGCTAACACGCTAACCATTTAGCTATGAAACCAGACTCGGCCGGATGATTTCTTCTTTGCTATTGTCAGCTACCTCGAGGAGCGTGTTTACTCGTTGACTGGTGATGTTCTGTAGACCTTAATGTAATAATTTCTGTGTACAAGTAGAAAATCATAGAGAGAAGGAAATATAGTAACAGGAATACCCTATTCACAATAATTTCCGATTTTTTTCCCATTCAGAATATCAGTATAGTAATTATTTTAATGCCACTAATGGTGCAAATGTTGTCAGCTGATCGTCATCATTTCTTGTACTTGTAACATCGATGTCATTTCCATGCCAGTTAGAAATATTTTGGGAGGGTACAGCATCTGCCTTCAATTTCTTTTTTTAATGGCAAGCCCAGCATTTTGTTTTTTAACTCCCGTTAATTGTTACGAGGGAGGAAATGTACTGATCAGATTCAAGAAGTGTTAGGGTTCATTTTATCAGCTCTTAGACACCATAACATCCGTTTAGCCCATAAATAATATTTTTTTAGAAAGCCATGATAAATTCTATTCTCACCGTAAGACCTATCCATGTCGGTGCGACGTAAAGCCACTAGCATAAAAAATTCTATTCTCAATTTTACAGACCATATTTTTATACTCTGCAACAGCGCCATTATTCCTGCTTTTACTAATTTTACTACATATTCTAAACTTCACTCACACATTGTACTAACTAACTTAATAAATACGCATTAAACAATTAAACAGCTGTTATATGTTTAATAAATGGCCACCCACATGAGGGGGACAGGGCATAAATTTACTCTCATAGAACAGGATTTATATATCTTAAAAAGAATTGAGAAAGGTAAACTCATGACAGAGTACGAAAACATATTCATATTTCTTGACCAGCAATTCAAAAAAGATAGGAACTTAAAAGATGTCATTGAAAAAAAAGAGTCCGGTGTGCTAAGTTGGGCTTATCAGTTGGTACCTAGCACACCTACCAATACGCATGGCTAGTGTATACCGTGGAGGTCACTGCGTCGGCCAAGCAGGCATCAATTGTTGGTAATGGGTCAAAGTCTCTCATAGTGCATTGGCACTGCCGGTGGCTCCAAGTAGCCTACGCAGTGGCCTCCACGGGAGAAAAAAAACACTTGGATCTTTCGTCAACATCTTTATATAAGAGGATGTAACTTCTACAATATCCCCTATTTTTGATCGGTCCGGGTGACGCTACAACTATAACTTCGCACCTCCCCGAGCCAATTACGCATATCTCCTGGCACAAAGTTGGAAGCCGGCCTCTCCAACGACAATGTATACCTGCCTTGTTCCGGTGTGGATCCCGCCTTTTTTGAAGAAGACATTCTCACCGATCTTCGCACAGCCAGCGTCCCAGTTCATGATGTTTTCAGGCTCTTGGATGGCTCCACTTCCTTACAATCAATGCAGATTCTGGTCTATCTATGCAGCAAGGACCAAATGCTAAGCCTCCAAGCCATCGGCGCGACTCTTAACCACAGATTGTACAAAGTGGTGCATACTCCTTCGTACATCCTCGATCAGCTCTTCACAGACCCATCTTCTCTTCCAACCGTCAACGAATCTCAACTCCGGATATCGCCACAGCCGCCATCACCTTCCCTCTCCACCTACCCCACAACTACTACCACCACGACCACTACCAAGTCCACCGAGCTCGATAGCTGCAGTCGCTTAAGTGCGGCCAGTATCCAGTAATCGGGAGATAGTGGGTTCGAGTCCCACTGTCGGCGGCCTGAAGATGGTTTTCCGTAGTTTCCCATTTTCACACCAGGCAAATTCCGGGGCTGTACCATAATTAAGGCCACGGCAGCTTCCTTCCAACTCCTAGGCCTTTCCTATCCCATCGTCTACATAAGACCTATGTGTGTGTCAGTGCGACGTAAAGCAAATAGCAATAAAAAGCACTACCACGTCCGCCTATACCTCATCCCATATTCTCGTCACTACTACCACAACTTGCCACCCTCGTCCATCATGGCATCATCTCTCATAATTTCCTCGACTTCCGCACAACTTAGTCTCCAGCAACTCCCTGCCACCTCCTTGGATTCGACTGCCTCAGCACTGCCATTGCCATCACCATCTTCACAAAAAGACACCATACGAGTCGCCGCCACAGCTTCATCGCCCCAGCAACCTCCACCATCATTCCATGCCATGTCTAGTTGTGTTCTCCGTGGCATCGAACCTGCTATCTCCGAAAGGGACATCATACGGGAACTGCAAGCAGCAGGCGTCCCCGCCCATCGCGCATTTCAAATTCACAATGCCAACAGACCTACATCTATGGTGTGGCTACACCTTCCAACGCCTGATTAGCACCGGCGCCCGTATCTACAGTCATCACTACAGAGTGGAGCCTTCTCGTTCTCCACCCCCAACTGTTTGCTCTCAACCCAACAATTCCTACCGTCGCCCCCGGCCAGCCCCTCCACCTGTTCCACCCCCTCCCCAAACTAGCTTCTTCCTCCCACCCCTTCTGACATTAGACCTCCTTCGCTTTCTTGCCACTTCCCTCTCTAACATCACGGCTACCCTTCATCTCCTCACATTGCATCTCCACCTTGGAATTTTCTTCTAACCTACGTCGATGACCTCCTTGCCTCTGACTTCCCATTACAGAATGACGGATGGCCACATCTGTACACCCTTCGCCGCCTCTTTGCTTCCGACACGATGATCCATTGTAAGTACTACGCAGTGGTGCCAACTCCTCCGTACATTCAAGCCCAGCTCTCTGAAACTCCCACCCTTGTCCCAGTTGTCCACAAGCCCACATCCCGGATAACGCTTCTGCCATCAACACCCTCCTTCCCAACACCGGCCACCATTACCACTACCACCACCACGACGTCCGCTAATACCCTTTCTCCTCTACCTGTCACAACGGTTACCACTTGACACCCATCACCTGTTATGTTGTCATCTCTCCCAATTTCTTCACCCACTGCAACTCCCTGCAAGCACGCCGGACTCAACTGTCGCCGCTCCGCCATCAGTATCTTCGCCAGCCAACACCACAGCAGCCGCTGCCCAGACATCTTCGACCCAATCATCTTCACCGTCCCCTCCAGCTGTATATAGTTGTGTGCTACGTGGAATCCCACCTGAAATCTCCGACAGGGATGTTCTACAAGAACTTTGTGCAGTGGGCGTTCCCGTCCGATGTGCTATTCGGATTCGGAACGCCCCTGGCCCTATATTTATGGTGCAGCTCCAGCTACCTACATCTGATGCCGTCCACCAGCTCATCACCACCAGTGCCAGTGTTCATGGCAAACATTATCGAGTAGAACCCTCTCATTCCCCACCCTCACCCGGTCGCCAACCTGGCCAACCCCTCCTCCTGTTTACCCATCTCCACCAGTTTGTCCACCCCTTCCTCCAATTGGTTTCATCTGCTCACCCCTCCCAACTTTTGAACTCCTTCGTCTTCTCATCGCTTCTCTCAATCATATGACAGCTACCCTCCATCTCCTTACCTTGCACCTTTACCTCGGCACTTCCTTATGAACTTCATGTCTCCCACTTGCACTCCACCTTTTCCCTCACACCCTTCCGTAAATCACCTATTGTCTCACATGTACTTCTGAATTAAATAAAGCAATTGTTCAATCCGTAGGCATAGGCACAATTCTTTTCCCATCTCCTCCTTCTTCCATCACATCTCCCCAACCCGCCCACATCTCTTGGCCAGAGAGAGGGCGTTACCCTCTAGGTGGCCTGCCCCATCCCTTCAGGGTGGGGAATGAAAACTTTTTTTTTTTTTTTTAAGCCTCTACTTGGTGAGTGTGCTACGTACCAACGTATGAGCCCAACTTGGCACATGGGGGTGAAACGCTGGCAACCAGGAATGCGTTAGCTGGGAAATTTATAATGTCCAATAACGGACCATTTATATTGGTATTACTTCCACATACATAGCAGAATGTATCTGGATTGTTCTTGCAGCCACGTCATGGCTTGTTGATAGATGCAAGTTCAATAAGAATATTAACACAGTACGTGACTAACATATGGAACGCTTATGAAGACAAAATTCTCTTTTCACTAGCAAGCGAAACACAACTCAGACTGTTGCGTACGAAGCACAATGAGAGAATGTCGCCACTCAGCCAAACCGTGCGTTATGTTAAAACCGTTATGTTTTATATAGTTGCTGGCTCTACGCGCTGAGCATGATAATACAGGACTACGAGATGGCTGGAGGACATCAAATTAATAAAAGAATATGGAAATCTAAATTAAAGCAACACTCTCCCTAACTACGTAAGAAGTGCATTAGTGCATGTGATGAAATAAACATATTATAGGATATTTGAGAAAATGTGATGTGATAGGGAAAAATTAACATCAGATCCTGATTCAAGATGCAGAAGTCATCCTAAAAAGCAAAACAGGATGGCAGCAATGAAACCATCGCAGGACAGTGTTATCACATTGAATTTCCCCATGTAACAATAATCACCACCACCAAGGTCATAGACTAGGTTAACTCAAACCATAGAGTAGAAAGTGAAATACACTGACTGACAGAGCAAATGCAACACCAAGAAGGAGTGGTCAGAACTTTATGCCAATTGCAGGGTAGACTGACGTCACTGAGGTATGCTCATGATGTGAAATGCGCCGCTGTGCTGCGCACGTAGCGAACGATAAATGGGACACGGCGTTGGCAAATGGCCCACTTCGTACCGTGATTTCTCAGCCGACAGTCATTGTAGAATGTGTTGTCGTGTGCCACAGGACACGTGTATAGCTAAGAATGCCAGGCCGCCGTCAACGGAGGCATTTCCAGCAGACATGACTTTACGAGGGGTATGGTGATCGGGCTGAGAAGGGCAGGTTGGTCGCTTCGTCAAATCGCAGCCGATACCCATAGGGATGTGTCCACGGTGCAGCGCCTGTGGCGAAGATGGTTGGCGCAGGGACATGTGGCACGTGCGAGGGGTCCAGGCGCAGCCCGAGTGACGTCAGCACGCGAGGATCGGCGCATCCGCCGCCAAGCGGTGGCAGCTCCGCACGCCACGTCAACCGCCATTCTTCAGCATGTGCAAGACACCCTGGCTGTTCCAATATCGACCAGAACAATTTCCCGTCGATTGGTTGAAGGAGGCCTGCACTCCCGGCGTCCGCTCAGAAGACTACCATTGACTCCACAGCATAGACGTGCACGCCTGGCATGGTGCCGGGCTAGAGCGACTTGGATGAGGGAATGGCGGAACGTCGTGTTCTCCGATGAGTCACGCTTCTGTTCTGTCAGTGATAGTCACCGCAGACGAGTGTGGAGTGTGGTACCAAGGAATGTCCGACAGCGGTGAAGTAAAACCTTTCTTCTAACAGTATTCCTATCTTTCATGCTCCATATGACAATCTTTTAGATTGGAGACTATTTTGCTAGATCTCATCTGCTGAACTCTGTCATTGTGAATTCTATATCCTATAATCATTGATTGAGTTAAAAAGTTATGTTCCTAAGAATAAAGTCATGTAGAATTACAGACCATTACCAAGACTAGGCCTACATATGAGATGACTATTCTTGCAGCCTTTAGGTTTCGAAGCTAACTACAGTATGTAGTTTGAACTGGAATATGCAGCACATCAAATCTAAAAAAGTACATTAGTCTCGCACTTACCAAAGATTTTAACCTAGAATGGATTGATCAACTGATGTGCTTTATGTGTCGGGAATTAGTGCCGTTGGCAATGCTTGATCATGTTATAGAAGAGGACTTGTTGAGATATTTCTCATAGAGTAAAATCACAAGGAATTGTATGTTTTAACAAAAATGGCATTGTTAACATCTCTTCACTACTGAGACTATATTTGGCTTGAGATAGTTAGGAAGATCTTTTTATAAAGTGCATAGTTCTTTCTAAAGTGCTCTTTGAGGAAACTAAGTTTCAGTATAGACAGACCTGAAACAACATACATTTCAACAGAGAAGAGGAAGAAAAGATAAATATAGGTAAAGGCACATTGCAGATAAGTTCATAATTATACCTGAAGCTATGCTAATATCGTATTCTGTATTACTATTGAGCACCAAGAAAGGCTGGCATACAGTTAGCTTACTCCTAATTTCAGTTCTGGATAATACTGATACTCAGATATTTGCTATTATGCTACACCTGAGGTGCTCAGCTGGACGCCCGTTGAGGCTAGCCCAATGCGGCCAAGCTGGCATGACAAATGCGGGCAGCTTACGTAGAAAGCATACGTCACAGTGAAGCAAGAGAAAGGACACACTTTGTAGGGAAGGGAGTGAGCATTACCATTCAATTGTGATTACGAAGCTCTCCTCCAGTACTCAGCGAAATTGTGATTGGGGTGCAGTATTTAAAATAAAGTGCTATAATCGAAAGAAGAAACCTGACCTTTTGAAGATATTCTGAATTGATTTATACTATGCTCGATATAAACAGTCAGTTTTATTTTCTTATATTTTTCATTCAAAGAAAACTGAAATATTCTAATTTTTTTGTTACCATCTACAAAGGTTTAAGCATACAAACTATGATTTATAATTCCTTGGATGGACATGACAGTATTTCCATTTTTTTAAAAGTAAAATTTGTGTTATTCATTAAGCATAACTCAAAAAGTTTATTGTTGATTTTGCACAATGTTGTAGTGTTGTGTGACTTTTTCTATTCACTGAATTTCTGCAAATAGTATTTAAAATTAACAGGTGTCCAATGATAATAACTTGCCTCTAAATGGCAAAAGGGAGTTTCATCACGAGTGAGGACGTAGATTATTTACTATCCAAGATTAAAGCACAATAACGATGGAAATGTATCTACCAGATAGATATAGAGTATGCCAAATAAATAACCTAACTGATGTTATTCCTGGTAAGCACGATTGGATTGTTGGTGAGTTTATCAGATAATTTAAACCCACAAGCCACAGCTTATCCACCTTAACTCCATATTATATTAGAAATGCTTCTAAAGCACCTCTTAAAATCGAATAGTGTAAATTGTAACAAACAATAAAGTAGAGTGCAATACATCCACCTTTGCAATACAAAATATGCTGCTAGTTTAAAATTACAACATTATTTGGTACCGGTTTCAACGTCTCAGATTATCATCAGCCAAAATTGGGCAGATAAACAAAGATATACACGATTTTAAAATACAGTCTATAGACTCTGTACTGGCAATTTGCCCAGTAGCTCTTTGAAAAGAAGCAGTGGGGCTGAGGAGCTGGACAGATAGGCACGATAAAATAATAATGCGCAAAATTTATTTCATTAAAGGGACTACTTGCTTAACTCCATTAACAATATGCCTTAAGAATCAAGAATGATACAACAAGCATTTGCATAGTAGTACAATCAGACAAGTTCTCACACATACTTAACCCATTAGCATAGTAATACATAACAGAGGGATCCAGCCCTCATAAAATAAGACTTCATCATTTCACAATATTCAACTCATAAGGGCTAAACTCCTCAATAACAAGTTAGAACCCGGTAATTTTAGAAAAATCTGGCATTAACCATCTAGTTAAAAACACTTCGTATAACAAGAAGGTAAGAACAAGCCCAGGGCTAAACACACCAAAGGTAATAAGAAAAAACCTAAGACTTTGCAAGATACACTAGCACCTTTCATACTTCGAGAAAGTAAACATATGAGAACATAATAGTCTTTTACCAAAGTTAATTACAAGCCTTCAAAAGTTAATATGTAGGCCTAAGTACAATTTAAGGTCAGTTTAACCATATTTACATTTATTTGTCCTCCAATTCAAAAGGACGAAAACACCTAAAGAAAATTTAAGTCGAAGTAGACTGAAATACATAATACTAGAATCTGAACAAGTCTTGACTTACTTTGAACCGGGCTTCAGCCTTTAAAACACTTGACTTAACAGGGTCTTCACTCATACAAATTATGTTTACATATGGTCAATAAAATAATTTTTGACTACCTCAGGCCCGTCCCAACATCTACATTGCAGGGGGAAACCTAAAGATCTCGCTTTCTTACCTCCACACCGGAGATTGCCCACTTCAAGCCACTGCGGGACCAGCCCACAATGTGCAGCGTTCAGCTCAACACAAAGAATGACCACGAGCACAGTCAGCCGTCACCCTGCCTGAGACCGGCCAAGGTCACGTGCTAAAGCGACTCGCCTCTCATTGAACAGCCAAGAGGAGCAAGGAGCTTTGCCATGGGGCATGGAGTCAAGAAAGGGAGACCAAAATGGCAAGGGCAAATACTCGAGAGCAGGAAGAAATTTCCAATTACCCTGGAGCCATGAGGGACAAGGGCAAAAATCACTTTATTATAGGTAGGGAAGAATAGAAGCCAATAAAACATATACATTACAACACATACAAATTAAGATAAACAGTTCACAAACACAGCTTGCAAGCGTATTACAAGAATGGTCTGGCTACATAAATGATGAAGAGGGGGGAGAGGAAAGTTTCCCACGGTACAGACCCTAATGGTTAAAATATCAATGGTTGGATAAAATACAATGCGTGATGATACTTGAGGAGAAAGTAATTCTCAAGATATTTTCACAAGTTAAGAACTTGTTAGTTATTTGCAAAATAGAAGGTGATAACCTCTGCAAATATTTGAATAAGTCTTAGTAACTTTGTGGAGCTTAAGTCTTGAATGTGGCGCTGTTAGCCACGGGATGAATTTTTAAAATGTTGACGTATGATTGCTGCTCCTCTGTAGAGTGTTGACATTAAGATGAAAATACGTAGTCTTAGTGGTAACTCGTGACACCAGTCTTCATGAGGTGAAGTGCTGAGTCGTAATGTGACTGAGCAAGTGAATCTTTTACAAGTATGGATATTAAAGTTGTCAAATGACAAAAGGTTCCCAATCCAATACGGGATCTGAAGTATGAAAAAGATAAACCAAATTAGAATAAGATACTGGGAAAAGGGCGAGAAAGTTAATCTTTAGTGAAGGACTCACCTCGATCGGCCTGCTGTACATTACAGAATCTAAAGAGGAACTGAGGGCTTGGACTTTCTTGAAGCAAAGACAAGGTTAAGGGGGGAGGGGTGGGTCAGGAGGGAAGGGGACCAAAGTTGAAGTTCTTAACATAAAATGAAAATTGTAATTCATTATGTGCATTATAAAAATATTTGAAGCTGTAGGCCTAAATTTACTGTATCCGGTCAAAATACATAAACCGCAATGAACATCAATAACTTATTTCTTACAACATAAATTGAAAATGACGTGGATTTCTGCCTTCTTTCTTTCATTGTTTTCTACCTCCATTTTAAATATCACCGCAGTGATCGATAGTGACTGGAAGAACTTCACCCAACCTTCATGGCTTGTGACGTAGCCACAAGGTCACTGTGGTTGAATAGCATATGCTCATCGCCTGCCTGCCTGCCCGGTAGTGCTGGGCGTCCGCGCAACGGAATTCCCAGCGTGAGCCCCTCTGTGCTACACTATACAAATAAAGGCAACCAGAAGTTCTCAGAATTCCAACAACATATATAAACGTCCATTAAATGAGGATTTGATTGACAGAACAATTACAAAGACTGTAAACCATTCTGCTACATTGTAGGTAATGCCAAAGAACAAATAAGTGATGAATAAAGTCACATTAATATAGTTGGGAACATATATTGGGATAAATAGAAAGAGGAGATGAGGACAGACATGAAAACACAAAAGAACAAGGACTATCTCCACTTATTTATAGATTGCTGTCTTCACATAGATGGGTTCAAAACTGAAGATCTGTTCAGATGGCCCCTTAATGAGTACTGATACCTGCACTCCTGATGCAATTGGGAAGAAGAAATTGGCCTGTTGGAGGCTGAGATGAAATGGATGTACAAAAACTGGGTTTGATAAGAAGACAGCCCATCTACATGAAGATAGAGAGATTGTCTCTACTTTGTTGTGTTTTCATATTTATGCTTGTCTCCTTTCTGTTGATCCATCTTCCACACGACCACTCCTTGTTTTTATCCTAATATGTGCTCATATCCAAGTTCCTCTCTTTCTGTATATCAATTCATTTTACTACATTAGTACATCCATTTTTACAGCTCCTTTTCCTAATCCTCCTGGATGTTAACGATGGTTTTCATTTTTTCAAACCATATCTTTGACTCAGGAATTCTTAAACCAAGACTGTGGAGATGTGTCAAAATTTTAACATGGTTACAAATTAGAGCATAATGATGGAATGTAATATTTTTAACAGCTTTCTACCCCAATTTATTTAAAGAACAATATAAATATTACTTATTACTATATAAGATAATGCCTTTATCCTTGATGGTCTAGATAGTTTAATGTAACAACATCTAATCCATTTGAATCTTAGTGTAACAAAATCATCTGATTCCTAGGCCAAATGGTCAATGTACTGATCTTTGGTTCAGAGGACTCTGGATTTGATTCCCAGCCAGGTCCGGGATTTTAACTTTGTCTGCTTAATTCCTCTAGCTCAATGACTGGGCATTTGCATTTGTCTCAAGAAAATACAACACTCATTGAGCCTTGGTTAAATACACAAGGGAGAGGAGGTTTAACAAAATTATATTGAGGAATATAATTTGGTTTGCAATCAATAACTCCAAAACCAAAAGACATAAAAAAGGAGGTTATGATATCTATGTAACTTATAAAGTATTTGACATCTTACATTTGCATAATAAAATGGTCTGAATCCTGAAAGAATAACATGGTAAGGGAGAGGCTCAAAATTTGAAGCTGGAATTATTTTGAAAAACCATCAATTTGACTGTCTACATATAAATTCCAACCCCTCATATATGGCACATTTGGAAAGATTACTCTCAGCGTAAGGTATGGTACTGCAATGCTTGTCCAATGACCCATAGGGTTAAAGTTATGTGGGGTCAAAAACATGAGAATTTATTAATTCGCTTCATATCCACTTATGAATAGAAGTTCCTACCCATGATATGTGTATCAATGAATAGAGAAACTTACACATTACCATTGCTGTAGATTTAGAACAATTAGGACAGAATTTACAAGGTGTACACAATTTTGAAAATTAGTAAATGTTGTGAAATATTTGCTTGGGCTAAATAATTAGCCACCTGTGTCACTAGGCAACCAGCCAGATAAGTTAGTTTGCAATAAATAACATCAATAACATAACAGCCATGAAGACTAAATCAGTTAATCAGTTTTTATTTATTGAAATGACAATGGACCACTACGATACCATTTGTCTCTTATTGTACTTATCATCCGCCACTTGTATATAAAATTATACTGAACTGACTATCTAAGATGTCTTTCATTTCACTCAAAGTCAGACTTGCGTCAGACGAATGTTGTCACGGAAACCCAGTATACAGTCCTTCACCTGTCCCCACCTATATTTTTTTTTAAAAAAATATTAGATGCATAAGAATGTAGCCAAAACAGATGTTACAGCATTGATTCAAGCATCTCAAAGCTAGAAACCAATGAATATAATCCACATAGACAAGCAATCAATGTGATAGTGTGTGGGAATCAAGAAGACGTTTATAAAGACAAGTATTTTCATATTTTCTATAACCTCTGACTGCACATTTCCTTTCTGTTCCTTACAGTGGGTTTGAGATTGAAAATAATTTACTAACAGTGCTAAGATAGAGGAACAAATTTTATAATAATTTTTTCCATTATTTGGAAATGATCAAGAGCCTAATTTCATGAAGTCTTACATAGATAGTTAAGGGCAAAAGCAGAAACAGTCTTGTTCCTTTATATTAATAGCTGTTTTGGGAATTTATGGGAATTCCCTTCATTTTTGTTACAGAATGTACCTATTACTATACTATATTTAAAAACTGCAGGGTTGCGGTGTTAACGTGACCGTTAGTTCTTCAAAATGTGTCTCGTTAGTGTCTTGAAGCAACATGTTTTTCCTGCAGTAATGCCACCTGAAAGGAGACACATTTTCAATGAATAAATAAATAAATTAGATGGATAGCTCGATTGACAGATACAAAAAATTATGTCTTTCATAGAGCAGTACCACCTAAAAGATCTTTTTTTCCGTAAATAAATATAGATTGATAGATATGTACAATGTCTTTCCTGCAGTAATACTACTTGAAAGCAGGCATATTCTCAGTAAATTAATAAATATAGACAGATAATCATGTAAAAATGATAAAATAATAAATTTACCTCAGAAGTTAACTAACTTTTCTTTATAAAATAGTGCTTCTCAGGCAGTCAACACATCGTCCCTGGAAAGGCATTTTTGCCAAAATTCAGATTACGATGTTTATATGTCAATCGGACTCCCCGCACATTTGGCAACATATCTTAAGCCTCAAATGAATCTAGAGGGTAAAATCAACGTTGTGTATATTCAGTCTTCAGCCCTAAGGTTGGTTGGATCCTCAAGAGCTCTGCCGTCAGCTGTCATAGATGGCCTAGGCATCACTGAAGAGGCATACTAGGGAAATGAGGAGTGAGGTAGTTTCTTATTGCTTTCCTCACAGAGCCAGAAGCTGCTATTACATATGTCTGCCAAGCCCACTGAAATACATGCACCAACCAATCCTATGAGCAACATTTTCATACCATTCATAGCAGGGACTGGCTGCAGAAGGAATGGCATTAGTAGCATCGCTCATACCTCAGTCACTTTCATATTGTCAAAGCCAAGGATAAGACAGAGACAGATCAATGAAAGTAACAAAATTGCTCTAGCCCATACCAGAAGTCATAGTGCACTGTTAACACTAGGTCCTGCCAGTAAAGACATAAAACAACTTTTAAAAAAAGAAATTATTGTACCCACCATCCATAACATACAGAACACCAGGTTATTGTAAGTACCAGTCATATCATCTTAAGTGCCTGAGTTAGAATCTTGTAATTTGTGTACAGATTATTGTAACTGACAAGTTTTAATTCTGGAAGGAACGTGAGATGCGTCAATTTCATTGTTCGTGATTGTTGACGGTCATTGCCGCAGTACACGTTTTATAACTGCCGCAAATCCATTTGGCACTTGAAAGATAAGGCAAAGCGTGTTATGGTCCTATCACATGTTGTTTGAGAGCTAGTATAAATACTTTAATATGCTTTAGTATTTGGCTAGTAAACTAGTGGAATGCAGAAGAGGCACGGGAAGGGAAGAGAAGGGGCTGCTGCTTGTGACAGACTTGACTGAGCAAGTACGGTCAGTAGCTAAACAAATTGGTTCATTGTCAGTACATGTTCCTACCATTCATGCATGAAGTGATTTATGCCACTGAATATTCTAAAATGAAGTTTGTGACAGCAAGAGGACAAACGGGAGAGATTGTTCTGTGTTCATAGTTTTAAGAATAAGGAAGCTGAGAACAGAAAGAATAAAACGACCAGAACAGTATATGAGGGAGTTGTTGAAAGTACAACAAAAAATAGCAGATGTAACAAAAGTGTTGTAGAGGACAGTCAAGAGAATTATAACCGAGCAAGTTGGCACAGTTATGAGCTTGCATTTGGGAGGTAGTCAGCAACCCTGAAGATGGGTTTTCTGTGGTTTCCCATTTTCATACCAGGTAAACCTTCCATGTGTTAGTGTGATATTAAACAAGTAGGAACAAAATTAGTAGAACAGAGACAGCATGAGACTGAAGAAACTTCATTTGGTACACCAGGAAAATCATGGAAAGGGAAAAGCGTGTAACGGATTTTTAAGATTTTGATGCACAATCCACGAATTTTACATTCTTCAGAAAACAACTCGATCAATGTCTAAATTACGGCCTGTGTCAGGAGAGAGGATTGGTTTCCAAGGAGGTTGTATCTGTTTGAGAAGTATTGTAAAAGCGTTAGGCTTCAACTGGAAGAGGATTAATTAGTAATAGAAGGGTTTTAATCGAGGTCGCTTAAACGGCAAAAGACTTGCAACATACCCCTCTGGAGGCCACATGCCATGGCATGACAGTAATTATCTTGTGAAAAAATTTGTGAGCGAGTTCCTGCAGAAACTGAGTGTACTGCTGATGACTGATGGGTGATATCCAACAAGGAGATTAGCAGACAACACAAGACGAGTATCTAAACCTTACTTAAGACTCCAGACACAGTGATCTATTAATACAAACAGATGAGGAAGACTGATAAAAATGTTCCTTTCTAAATATTGTACTGTAATCGGCGTATTTTCTACTATGATTCTCTTGTTGTAGTATAGTAAGTCAATATTCCTATTATTTTTTATCTGCATTTTTTAATATAATCATAGAAGAAAATTCTCATGCCTTACATTCTTTCAAACCAATCCCTCCAGAATATCGTAAGCACTACAAAAGCTATCGTATGAGGACCACTTTGTTAAACAGTGCACTCGACAACGAACAGTAAACACTCGTAAGCGGCATTCATAACTTCAAAATAAGTTCCTTTCCGGTCTGATTGAATACACACCTAAATATATGGCAATAAGGTAAAAAATTCATTTCTGGAGTGGAATAAAAACTGAAACTGCCTAAACTGCAAGTATTCGACTTGCTAATCGTTTTTATCATCTCCTGTAAAATTCATATTTTGTCACTTATGATACCTTGCCTTTCCAGGAACGATTTGAAGTGATCTTTAATTGTCTGAGATATATTAATAATGTTAAATTAATGAAATGCTAAGACAAACCATTAGTGTAAAATAAAGTTCTTTTAAATATAGTGAAACCTCAGTTACTGTACATGTCATTTACTTCTATGTTTTTCGCATTTAACCACTAAATTTTTAAGGAAATGGCCTTACTCCATTAAAATGTAGTTCACTTATACAGTTCTCACTTACATATTTTTTATTATAATGTGCTTTTTCCAGTTTTCAATTACAAAATGGATTATTTTTTATGTTACCTTTTTAGTTTATTTTTGAATATATGTCAGGGGAGGTCTGGACAATTTTTAGCCAAGACCATAAGTGACCTAGGCAATCCATTTGCATAACTTATCAGTCTATTATTAAGTCACCTCATCCTTTGAAGTAGCTGTACTTCTGCACAGAATACAAGAAAGCAATAATCATTCTGAATGGGATTTTTTTTTGTGTGTGTTGACTCATATTAGTTCTTTTATTGGGGAACTGTATGGCAACCCAATATTATTCCTACTGGGGTGACGTCACATGCATCCACAAAGACAAGAAATGTGTGTATTCCTTAACCCCCAACATTTTATACTGGGACTTTTTCTTGTTTTGACTGTTGAACGGCATATTCTTTGAAGGCATTCTATACTGCCATTTTTAAGGGACATTCCTTCACTTTGAATTTATGATCTGTTGCTATTGTTCTCTGAACAACTATAATTGAATAGGTGAGTTGGAAAAGGGCTTGTGTCCACTTTGTGTCAATTTTGTACATAATGCTGATTTGGAGTCATCAAGAGTCTACACATCATTTGATGTGACAGTGAATCATATCCCTTCAATAAACATCCTTTAGAAACCTTCACAGAACTATCATTGAGTTGGAGAAGAGGCCATGTCTAGGACTTGACATATTCATTGTCTAAGAAGCAGAACTTCAGAGTCATAAAAGTGGGAACAAAAGATATTCTGGACTTCAAAATCTGGTCACCAAGGTACTACAAAAATAATTTTAACTCTATGTGCTCCTAGGGTAGCAATTTTAACAAATGTGAAGTTTCAAATATCTTCTTACAGCCACTTCATTTTTCTCAATTATAAAGGTTAGATGTTTCCACCTAATGAATACTATATAGGGTGTACCAAAACTCAACAGCAAAAATTTAGGAATGGATTCCTCACAGAGAGAAGAAAAAAGGTTATGACAACATGGGTCCGGAAACATATACTTACAGATTTATTGAAACTTTTGTACATTTACACCGTACATCTGTAACGGCAGCTGAAACACTTTGAGCATGTATCAGAGGAAATGTTCAAAGTGACGATCTTCAGCTTGAATACAAGCCTCCACTGGTCGTCGCATGGAGTTACACACACGATCAAAACTGCCTGGTGTAGTGTTTACTGCCCGAGAGGTTGCCACAATGCGCTCACATCAAGTTGCTTCATCAGGAACAGGAGTCGCATACACGAGAGACTTAACGTGTCCCCACAAGTAAAAGTCCAGGGGGTTCAAGTCAGGAGAACGTGGTGGTGGCCAAGCAATCGGTCCTCTTCTACCTATCCAGCACTCAGAAAATTGGGTATTCAGGCAGCAGACTGAAATGTGCGGGAGCACCATCATGCACGAAAAACAATTGTTGACGGGATGCAAGTCGCAGTCTTCCAAGTAATCAGAAAATGCAGTACGCAAGAAATTCATGTAGTTCTGTCCAGTAAGCCTATTCGGAAGAACATAGGGTCTCAACAAGGAATCACCAACAATGCCTGCCCAGATGTTATTGGCGAATCTCTGTTGATGAGACGATTGGATGATTGCATGAGGACATGTGAATTATTACTAAAATTAATTTGTGTCAAAAAGTTTGAATAAATCTGTAAGTATATGTTTCTGGACCCATGTTGTCATAACTTTTTTTCTTCTCTCTATGCGAGGAATCAATTCCTAAATTTTTGCCGTTGAGTTTTGATACATCCTGTATATAATGATAAATATGCGTTTCTATGTTTTTAAAAATACATTTCAGGGCTAGTTTGGATCTATACAGATCATCTTCAGCTGATACATCATTCTACTAATAACTAAAATAGCATTCACTATTATTAAAATGTTACTCTTCTCGTCTTAAAATGTTCACAAACTAATTCTAGTGTTCTAAATCAATGCCATGGTAAAATGGGTCATCAAAACTGTTTGCACCAGTACAATCACGTTGTCGTAACTCTAGCTGTGAAGCAATGTGTGATGGCCCACTGCTAGTTATTGTTGCTAGTTGCTTTCTAAGTAGTTTCGACTAGGAGGGAACATCTCAGATTTTAATGATCTGATTCTATGGCTTATATACATGTGAACAGTAGAATAACAAATTTGGTCTATTGTGTGAAGTATAGTAGATGTATGATGTCTGAAAAAGAAGAAAAGATAGTATTGGAGAATGCTTTGTCAACTGTGAATGTGAATGAAAAAAATACTAGTTTCAAGACACTCCCTCGAGTCCTCACTTGTAAGCCTTGAACTCCAGAACACTAGCCTATGTCTAAAGCATTGTGGATTAAAACAGTTTTTCATTGCTCCTGAAAATATTACTTTTCTGGACATGGCCCCTTTTCCAACTCACCCACTCAATTACAGTTCCAAAAACAAAAAAAAATCCAATCTTCACTTGTTCATTTTCTTACTTATATTTGACTGTGTCTAGGAAAACCAATTATAAGTTTTCACTTAGCATTAAAAAACAGCAATCAGGGTGTAAAATGTTGATTTTTAGATTTGGGTCACTACAAACACAAAAACAGCACTGCCAACTATCACATTTTTAGAAACCCAGCCATAAGTTACAATGGAAACTTAATATTGTACAACTTCCACTTGAGTTCTTGGAACGACAAAATTGTTGCTCAACAAGGCTTTCTTTGTCACTTTTCATGAAATATTTGAACACTTGTAAAAACTTTTATTGTTTTACCTAGATCTATGAACTTAAAAGAAACCCTAGAATTTCATGTGAAATTAAATCCATTAAAATCAGAAAATCAAATGTTCCTACTTATGGTTGAGTTTCTCAGGTCCCTTGAAAAACATGTAACTGAGGTTTCATTATATCACATACAGTGAAATATATCATAATGAAGTAATCCATATCATTGATGAATAAATAAATCACACATTAGAATATGCTGTACACAATAAATGAGGAAGAGGATTAATGTTTGATATTATTTGAATTATTATGTGAATTTTTTGTAATAATTCACCAAATGATTCTGTAACAATTAAGAGGGGGTTATGCAAGGCAATGTTACTGAACCTTTATATTTCATATTTTCTTATGTATGTAAATGATACGAATAAAGAACTGTATAGAGTAGTAAATGAGTTACAAGATTGTGAGCAACTACAAAAAGACTTCAACAATATTTTGAAATGGACAGCAATGATATGATGGTAAACAGGATGAAAAGTTAGGTTGTAAGTTTCATTTAGCATTAGAAAACAGCAATCAGGGTATAAAATATAAATCCATTAAAATCAGGGGGATCATTGTAAGTACCTAGATGTTAACACAGTATAAGGAATGATCTTCATTGGGGTAATCACATTAACTTCTTAACCGGGAAGTTTCCACTGAGAAACGAACATTTGTAGCGGGAAATATATTTTGAATGAAAACAAGTTTCCTCACACCCATTATCATGATGTGGGTGACAAGTTAACTCATCACACCCACTACTCTTCCGCAAATGACAAAGGAACTTGTGCCGCCCATTATGCACTTCCACAAATGACAAATGAATTCATCCTGCCCTTTATGTGTTCATGGCTTCACGGAAGAAGAGTTATTTAGTCCTGCCCATTTTGACATAAGTATGTCTTATAGTTGGGAGTCATCTGAAAATTTGCGTTATGGCAGTTAGCATCACAAAATGTGTGACTGTAGTGTAACCCTAGCAACAGTGATGTAAGGTATGGATGGATGGCCAGACAATGTTACCTAGCAGAGGGTCATCTGTAATTAGCAGCTGTTATGGCCATGACCGAAAGACATATATGTTCCGAGCTGTCAGTGGAAAGATGGCATGGAATGACATTACTAGACGCATACATTTGAGTGGTGTTTTTAAAAGTAGGAAAGATCACAATATGAAGATAAAGTTGGAATTCAAGAAGACAAATTGGGGCAAATATTTATTTATAGGAAGGGGAGTTAGAGATTGGAAAAATTTACCAAGGGAGATGTTCATAAAATTTCCAAATTCTTTGCAATTACCTAAGAAAAGACTAGCTAAACAACAAATAGGGAATCTGCCACCTGGGTGACTGCCCTAAATGCAGATCAGTGGTGATTGATTCTGTTTCTGCTATTTATGATCATTTGATGATGCCACTGTTTTAATAAAGTACCTTATTATTACACTATATGTATTTGTCTTATAACGATATAGCAAGAAATGCAGTGAAAATTAAAGTACACGATGTTACAAAAAAAAAAAAATTGTCAGGCAATCTTCAAAATTATTTTTCTCCAATGAGTCTTTATTTACAATTGTAAAGAAGCAAGCTCACTGTGAGTTTCACCACTAGTGTTATCTTCTCTATCCGAAGAGCTATCACCTAATTCATCATCTGAATCAATGAGATGAAGAATACTATCATCATACAAATGAGCATGCTTAGCAGTTATGGACAGAAGAAAATGCGAAGTCTGGAACCTATTGACATCTATAAGTGATCGTTAAACTACACTCAGTAACAAAAACAGAAGAGATAACTCATCCTGCCCAGCAGATAAGAGTTTTTGAAGGCTCTAGACAAGTTAACTCATCATTACCCTATTGAGTAACAACTACTGGTAGTCAATTTAACTCATCATGCCCAGTTAAGTGGTTAACGAGATTGTAAAGAAAGGTTACAGGTCCCTTCATATGGTTATCAGGGTATTTAAGGATTGTAGTAAAGATATAAAGGAGAGGGCATGTAAGTGTCTGGTAAGGCCCCAATTCGAGTATGGTTTCAGTGTATGGTAACCACACCAGGACTAATTGATATGAGAACTGGAAAAGATCCATAGGAAAGTTGCATGATTTGTTCTGTGTGATCTCCAAAAAAAGAGTAGTGTTACAAAAATGTTTGCAAACTTTGGGCTGGGAAGACTTGGCAAGTAAGGAGATGAGCTGCTCGACTAAGCAGAATGTTACATGTTACAAATCTCATGTTATGGTCCGTATTGAAATGTACATAAAGTCAAAGAATAATACTAGATTTTAAATTCCACCTATTCAATACATAAGAATTTTTTATTTAAATTTAAGAAATAGTACTTAACACATTAGATACAGGGATATGTTTCGCCCATAATGAGTGCATCATCAGCCTAAAAATCTCATACCTGAAAGAATGAATAATCGGGATCCTGATTGTTATTATTTGTAGTTTTTAACGAAGGTCTAAAATATAAAAGTAAGAGGATACTGTTGTAGGTACAAATGTCTAAAGAAAAGACTAGCTCCCACTAGCCAACTGCATCCAATAGCACATTAGCTTAACGCCCCGCCCCGCCCCGCCCCGCCCCGCCCCGCCTCACCCCGCCCAACCCACGCACCCCCGCCTCCACACCCTCCCATGGTAATCTCACATCGATATAACACTAGAAGTGCAAATGTCAGTCATGCAAATGCTACCATGGCAACTAATTAACATTACAATAGTCGAAAAGATAATGACATATTTTCTTCAACTCATATTTTCTTTAACTAAATTAACATCACAACTGCCGAAGGGGTAAGTAATTTCACACACATAGTTTTTTCTTCGTTCTCTCCTTCTCCTTTAATTTTATTCCTTAACATTTCACTCTCCTCTTGTTTCAGACATAACACCACAAGCTCTTCTCAACCTTGCACATTTTACTTTTGACTTTTAATACAAGAAGCTACAACCACATCTACCTACTAATATAAATATAGCTATGTTTCTGATGAGTATTTGTCCTCGCTCCCAAGTGCTATAAGAAATTTGCTGCCTTATCTTTTCACATAAGATTAACAACTTCAACAGACAAACAACTTTGGATTTTAATTTAACCACTACTAAGAGTGAGTTTTATCCTAAATATTAAGCTATTATAAACTCCTTACACCATCTCCAGAATAAGACACCATATTTTGCCAGTTTTCATTTCAACATAGCAATTTACATATTCATTTTGAACCTTTAACTCGCTACTTGTTACCACATTTAAAAACAAGACATTCGTAAAAATCTATAATAAGGACTGATTATAAGACTGTCATAAGAGTACTTATAACTACTGTCTTCCGCTTGCTAGTCTTTTTTTAGACATTTGTACCTACAACAGTATCCTCTTATTTATATTTCAGACCTTTGTTAAAAACTACAAATAATAACACTCAGGATCCTGATTATTGATTCTTTCAGGTATGAGATTTTTAGGCTGATGATGCCCTCATTAAGGGCAAAAAATGTCCCTGCATCTAATATGTTAAGATTTATTCCTTAAATTTAAATTTAAAAACTCTTATGTATTGAATAGGTGGAATTTATAATCTAGTATTATTCTTTGACTTTAAGCGGAATGTTCCGAGCTATCAGTGGAGTGATGACGTGGAATGATATTAGTAGACAAATGAGCTTGAGTGCAGCTTTTAAAAGTAGGAAAGACCATAATATGAAGATAAAGTTGGAATTCAAGAGGACAAGTTGGGGCAAATAATCGTTTATAGGATAAGGAATAAGGGACTGGAATAATTTATTGATGGAAATGTTTGAAATAATTCCAAATTCTTTGAAAACGTTTAAGAAAAATCTAGGTAAACAATTGGTAGGGAATCTGCCACCTGGGCGACAGCCCTAAATGCAGGTCATTGATTGATTGAAAACATGATATCCTGAGAAAATACTGAAATTATTTCAGAGCAAATAAATAGTTTATTAATTTTCATTTGATTGTTGTCACATCAACATGGAGGTGTCACGTTGATTACCTCTGAGTTACTGCTACTTTCAGAATTTATCTCACCATGAAACTAACCTGTTCCCATTGAGATCTGCCAGCTCCACCTTATCAATGTAGACCTGTGGATTAAATATAGAGGAAACTTCTTGGTCTGCTGTAGGTTGGAAACTCATTGCTTGATAACTCAAGACAGCAGTAAGAGTGGGTGTGGTCTTGGGATGTAGAGAGCCAAAGTCAACGGCTGCTAGACCCCACAATGATAAACCACCTTTAACAATATCTGGAAAACTGGAAAGTTTTATATGACTTCAGTTTGTATCTTGAATATTATGGAACAACAAGACAGATGAAGTTCTTACTTTGTCTTAAGTGAGCATTAATAGTTGTATCAAAAATTTAAAAAATAAAGTGTTACAAGGGATTTTTAATAAGTTTTACAAGTTAATACAGCTGACTGATCTAAACTTATAAATACATATTAGTAATATTAGGGAAATCTTTTAGGCTAATGGTTGTATTGGAATAATTTCAGTTTATTGTCGTGTGTACAATAAGTTACATTTTTTAAAAATCATCAAAGGCTGAAATACAGTATATTAGACAACCCAACCACATGTTAAATATGTTAAATTATTAGTTCCTTCCTAAAGTTCAGATGCTCTTTGATGAAACAATAATTATTTAAGTAACATGATGTAATTTCCTCATAGAGGTAAATATTCAAGCTTGCACTATGGTACTAGCAATATACTGTAATTTAGGCAAATACACTTCTACACTCTTATTTGATGTAGATTTGAGATATTTTCTAAGATGTGTTTCTGATTTTTTTAAATGAAGAAAGAGGGATGGAATCTTAAACCCTAATACTATAAACAATTTGAGATCATAGAGCTTGGTAAATAATTAAGAAAGTGATCAAAAAGTTTAGAAGTTTATGGCTCTCATTTACTGTTAGCTGGAATTGACCCATTTATTTGGAAGACAGGGGAAGGGCACTAATGAGTACGCACTTAATGCAAAATTGGTTCCCTACACCAAACAGTGCAAATGGAATTCAGATTATTATTAGTAATAATGTTATTAACAACATGTTATTCACAACATGAGGAAACGCAACAAAAAATGTATGAGTATAATTTTAAAATTTTAGAAACAATGCAAGTTTGGGGGGATCAGGTCTGAAAGTGCATACAGAATACCTACTCTAAGAGTACACACTAACAAATATCACATACAAATAAGCTTGATCCTTTGTAGTTCAAACCCACTTCATGCCACCATTTCACAGCAATTACATTGGACCCAGTCCTCATCAATAATTTCTTGATATCCTGCACAGAATGTTTAGTCAGTTCCTTTGAAAGTCAACGAAAGAGGTGGATCACACAATCATACTTTTCATCTGCCCAACAAGATGGTTGCTTGTTGTATGTTAAGTATTCAGCCCAGAGGCTGGTTTGATCCTCAACAGCTCCACCATAGCTGTTGTAGATGGCCTAAGTGTCACTGAAGTGGAATATCAGGGAAATGAGGAATAAGGTTAGTTTCCTATTGTTTCCTTCACCAGGTCAGAAGTTGCTATTACATATCAGTTTGCCAAGCCCACTGAAATGCATGCACCAACTGACCCTATGAGGAACATTTTCATACCATTTATAACAGGTACCAGCTGTATAAAGAATAATGTTACTAGTATCGCTCATACCTCATTCACTTCCTTATATTGTATTGTCACAGCTAATGATGAGTCAAAGAAGTCAATGAAAGCAACAAATTTGATCTAGCCCAAACCAGAAGACACCTGATATTGCCAGCATAGGAACTGTTACTTGTAATCTATATTCTTAGTGGGGCCGATGACCTTCGATGTTAGGCCCCTTTAAACAACAAGCATCATCTATATTCTTAGTAGCCTGCAGAAGCGTGTTCCTGAATGGAAGTAACGTCATAATTTCAGACTTCTTGCTCTTTCTGGTTTGTTTTCTCACATTGGTTGCTTTAGGATGAGGGTGCAGTTTTCTAGTGAAATAGCTTGTTTATTTCGTTCATCATTTTGTTGTCTTGAGTTGTTATCACAAGAAGGTTTTTCTTTTCTTGGGAGGAACCTGGTCTCTCCGTTAAGGATAAAGGTTGAAAATCTTCATTGGTGAAAATTTTTAGTGACTCAAAAGGAGCTATTTTCCTTTTCTGTTGTTGTTATCCTTCCATATGCAGTACAAAATAGAGAAGCTATATTTCTTTGTTTTATGGCCTTTCCAGAGTTACAGCTCATCCATTGTCCATTTTTCACATTCTGCTCCATAATCATTTTCAGTGGCCTGAAGAATCGAGGATCCTTTATCAGGAAACATTACAAAACTTCTAAATACTGTACTTACTGCCTTCAACCTCTTTTTTTAAGGGGATACGGAATGGTTAAAATGGTCAAAAATATCATTTTTTTATATTTTTATATTTTATGAATCTCCAAAGTCTGCTCTTTAAAATGATGTATAATATATTATAGTTTAACAATTAAAAGCTGCCACAATTTTAATTTAAACTTGCACTAACAATGAGAAAATCATATGTGTGGAAAGTTTTAATTGCAGTTTTCTCACTTTCCAATTTTTTCAAATGTATGTTCCTTTTTCTAGGTGACTATTTATCACAGAGCTGTGTAATTTTCATCATGAATTTGTCTCATATTGGTTAACATTTTAACAGAGGGATTTCCTGATTTAAATAAAACTGTTTGAAATTTGGTTGTTTTTTTAGGAAAAAAGAATTCTATTTATTGACTGTTTAAGAAAAATATGTATCTGAATCCCCTTAAGTCCAATTACGAAAACGCTCTGTCAGTATGTCAAGGAAGGTTGTGACATAAATTTCATTTTCATAACTTTATTAGATCCTGAGAAAAAGGAACATGTATTAAACAAATTTAATATTGTTAAGATAGGCCGCTCTGTATCCCCTTAAGGTAGATCCATTTAATGCCACAGGAAGCAGTCACACTCCTCTTACTTTCACCTTTTGCAACAATAATTCCCCTGTGGGTGGGGCAGTAGAATTACACCCATGGTATCTCCTGCCTGTTGTAAGAGGCAACTAAAAGGGGATCCAGGGGCTCTTAACTTGGGAACGTGGGTTGGCGATCACGGGGCACTGAGCTGAGTTCTGGCATTACTTCCACTTACTTGTGCCAGGCTCCTCACTTTCATCCATCCTATCTGACCTCCAGCAGGTCCTTATATGCTTTCTTGTCAATTTACAGATTTTTTGTGAGTTCAGAGGCTTTGGAATTTGAGCAGCAAGTCTCCTAACAAGATGGGACCACACCACACATTGGCTGCAGTAATCTACCATTCCTCTACAAACTCTTTCCAAATATGGTTGTTTACAGGGGACCTGCATTCCTCTGTCACCCTAGAAGTCTGGACCTCATGATTTGTGATGTGTTTCTGTGGGGCATGTTAAATGTACAGTGTTGACAGTGTTTCCATTCGGTATCACGTACCCTTGATGATCTGAATGCAAACATTTGGTCTGTGATATGTTGTGATATGCTTGCACGCAACAATGACTGTATGCAGTACCTAGTCGACGAAGATGAATGTCATGTGGAACATGTAATTGTGTAAGGACCATCAGAAGTCCAAAAAATGCTCTTGGTTAATCTTTTGATGGTACTCATTTAGAAAATGAGAAATTTTAAAATCTTCACAATGTCATATCCCTACAGATTTGAATATTTAAAAAAAAGACATCGTAATTCATTTAGTGGCTTATTAAAGAGCCCATTTCCAAAGAAAATTTTGGAGATAATAATAATAACAACAATAACAATATAGAGCTGACACCTAAAGAGTTAGATGTGAACCAGGTAAAAATCAAGTGGGTAGGAAAGTTTATATATCGAGGTAAGTGGATAGAACCCAACTTGTCTGATGAAGAAGCCCTCATGTCACACATGAATAAAATGGAAATGGCAAACGAGGATATGGTCTTGGCATGTGAAATTATGAGGGATGTCAAAAACATATCAGCTGTAAGGCTTTTCAGGCGTTTGCTTTATTAACCAGCATTTCGTCTTAGGTCTGACACTAGACTCATCATTCCATCATTCCATTCGGAATTGCTAGGCGGGCAATAATCCATTGTGGAGATTTATCTCCCGTATGCAGTTATCAGACTGTGCCACTTATAAGGGCTTCTGATAAGTTCACCTGCATATATATCATTATTATTATTATTATTATTATTATTATTATTATTATTATTATTATTATTATTATTATTATTATTGGATAAGGGGGTGGGGCATGATTAACTCAGTGGCTTAGCTTCCCATGGAGGGAATTAGATTTTTTCACCAATAGAGCATGTCAAAAATATCAAAAATGTATCAGATGTAAGGCTTTTCAGGCGTTTGCTCTATTAACCAGCGTTTCGTATATAATATATTATTATTATTATTATTATTATTATTATTATTATTATTATTATTATTATTATTATTATTATTATTATTATTATTATTATTATTATTATGATTATTATTATTATTATTATTATTATTATTATTATTATTATTATTATTATTATTATTATTATTATTATTATTATTATTATTATTTTCTTCATATTTTCATTTACCTGTGCAATATGTTTGTAGTGCAGTCAGATGGGTCGTATGTGCTGTGTGCCTGGATATAAGTACAATTAACTTAACCCCCTGTGGGTGGGGGCAGTAGAATAACACCCACAGTATCCCCTGCCTGTCGTAAGAGATGATTAAAAGGGGCCCCAGGGGATCTGGAATTTGGAGCGTGGATTGGGACGACGGGGCCCTTAGCTGAGTCCTGGCATTATTTCCACTTACTTGTGCCAGGCTCCTCACTTTCATCTGTCCTTTCCGACCTTCCTTGGTCAACTCTTCTTCTTTTCTGACCCTGATGCTATTAGGTTTCCGAGGGCTAGGGAGTCTCCTCACTTTCATCTGTCCTTTCCGACCTTCCTTGGTCAACTCTTGTTCTTTTCTGACCCTGATGCTATTAGGTTTCAGAGGGCTAGGGAGTCTTTCATTTTCATGCCCTTTGTGGCCCTTGTCTTTCTTTGGCAGATACCTTCATTTTTCGAGGTGTCAGGTCCCTTCACTTTTTCTCCTCAGGGCTAACAACCTTGAGTAGACAAACCGTCACCTGCTAGGGTGGCCTCATCTACTTACTCGTTGGACTCAAGATGAAAGGAAACATTAATACAAAGAATACCCCAAGTGGTAACAAATCCACCCCCCACTTGTGATGGGGCAAGCAGGTCATCAGATTCTGGGGAGCCTGCACCTTCATGTACTCCACCATACAAACAACAGCAGAAAAGAAAGAGAAATATCACCTACTTGGCTACAGTGAACATCAACTCGTTGCTAAAGACTGGTAAACTTAAACAGACTCTGGATGTGCTGAACAAATATAACATCAAGATTGCAGCACTACAAGAAACACAATTCACAGACGAAGATGCATTTGAATCCCAAGGATACAGAATATACAAGGGAAAACCAGGCATCAGGGTGATGAAGACAGTCCCACATCTTGGCACTGGTTTTGCTGTTCATCATAGCATGATTGATCACATAATAGGGTTCACTTCACCTAATGGTAGAACCTCCTCAATATCTTTGAGGTTCTGCAATAGGGCATATACCAGAATGAACTTCCATGCACCCACAAACGACCCAAATAGAAATGACCTGGAAGCAGTTGAACAATACTGGAGCATTCTAGAAAAAGCCCTGGACAAGATCCCACAACATCATATCACCATACTGATGGGTGGTTTCAATGCACAGGTAGGAAAGGAGAAAAAATTATTATTATTATTATTATTATTGCTAGGGGCTTTACGTCACACCGACACAGATAGGTCTTATGGCGACGATGGGATAGGATAGGGCTAGGAGTTGGAAGGAAGCGGCCATGGCCTTAATTAAGGTACAGCCCCAGCATTTGCCTGGTGTGAAAATGGGAAACCACGGAAAACCATCTTCAGGGCTGCCGATAGTGGGATTCGAACCTACTATCTCCCGGATGCAAGCTCACAGCCGCGCGCCTCTACGCGCACGGCCAACTCGCCCGGTAGGAGAAAAAATATCACAGGATAGTAGGCCTCTACCCAGCCCATAAGAGGACAAATAAGAATGGAGAACATCTTATAGACCTTTGTGACAAATATGGTCTTGTCCTAAAATCAACTGCCTTCAAACACCTGCCTAGGAATATGAAGACACGGAAGAGCCCAAATCCACTACTAGGTGAATTCCAGATAGACCATGTGGCCATGGACAAAAAGCATCACAATGAGATTCAGAATGTCAAGGTGCTATGTGGTGCTAACTTAGACTCGGACCATTACCTATCTCTGGTAAAAACTATCCTACAACCACTGAGGAGGCCACCGAATGTCAGCAGAAAGGCTAAAATACCAAAGTTCAACATCCTCCGACTGAGTGATGAAGACTGTGATTTCAAAGTCACTCTGAAAGAAAACACACAGAAGCAAGGGTGGCCCAACCTAAAAAAAAGCTCTACTGGATGCTGCTCAGAAGACCATCCATGGTGGACCACTACATGTGACCATGCTACAGAAAATAGATGCAGAGCCTGGGTCATGTGGAACCAATGCAAAAATGAGGCTAACTACCAAGCCTTCCTTACTCAAAGGAAAATAACTGCCAGTATAGTACGACAGGCTAAGAGGAACCATAACAAGGCTCTAATACAACAGGTGGAAGAGGACTTTAAGAGGCACAACTCAAGAGATTTCTACAGGGAACTCAGAGCAGATACAGAACCTCGAGACAATCCTGAGGTACAAGAATCGTGGCAGACACCAATGGGTTAGTCATACTAGTGGACTTCCAGAAGGCATATGATTCAATAGATAGGCAGACCCTCTTCTCCACCTTATGGGAATTAGGCCTGGATGAGAAGACCACCAGACTAATCCAGGCTATGCTGAAGAACACCACCTCCAAAGTACAGTTTAGAGGTGAGCTCTCAGAGAGTTTCTCTATCCAAACGGGAGTTAGACAAGGTGATGGAATTTCTTGCATTCTCTTTGACTGCATGCTAGAGAAGATTATCAGGGAATGGACTGCCACATTACCTCCAGGAAGTGGACTGAAAATTGGCTACAAGAAAGATAATCTCAGTGTACCTTGCCTGGCCTTTGCCGACGACCTTACCTTATTAGCCAACAACATAGAAGAAGCTACTCATCAGCTACAGAGCCTCTATACCATAGCAGCTAAAACCGGCTTGAGAGTCAATATAAAGAAAACTGAGTTCATGACTAACATAAAGGGAGTTCCACCTACTATGCCATTGGAAAACACCACCATTCATAAGGTTCCTGCAGTGAAGTACCTAGGGGAGTGGATTTCAGCAACCGAGAATGAGACATTAGCTATAGACACCAGATGCACCAAGTTGGAAAGGATCTACCATACCTGTAAGAGCATCTATATATCCAAGTGCCTATCTAAGAACCTCAAACTCTAACATTACAATTCAGTAGTAAGACCGTCCATACTGTGCGCCTCTGAGTGTCTTCTGATGAACAGAAAAGGTCCAATGAGGAAGCTAGAGCTCAAGGAACGAAAAATACTAAGGAGGATTTTAGGACCAATAAGAGGAGGGGACGGTACTTACAGGATAAGGCACAACAATGAGATCTATGACCATCAAGAAGACATAGTTACATCCATGAGGAAGAGGCGATTGACTTTCTATGGGCATTTGACTCGTATGAGTACTTACAGACTTACCAGCAAGATCTTTACCACTACAGGCAGAGGGAAAGAGTCCAAAAATAAATGGATCACCACAGTGAAGTCCGACTTAGAACAGCTGGGGATCTTGTATTATTCCGGCAGTTGACCTTTCAAGGTGTCTTTCCAGAGTCTCTCACCAACAGACAGAGTACAGGCACCACCCGACCGAAGTGGACCGAGGAAAGGAAACAAGCACACAGCCAGAAGATGAAAGCTTTCTGGGTAAAGAATAAACAGAATTTCCATACAAGGAGTCAAAACGAGCCCCGTGGTCCTCAGTAGGCCCAAACGACAATAATAATAATAATAATCAACATCATCATCATCTAGCCCTGTGGTCTACGAGTGGGTATGCACAGGTTCGATTCCCGGTCAGGTCGGGGATTTTTACCTGGACCTGAGGTTTGGTTTTGAGGTCCACTTAGCCTATGTGATTACAATTGAGGAGCTATCTGATAGTGAGATGGTGACCCTGCTCTAGAGAACCAAGAATAATGACCAAGAGGATTCGTCGCACTGACCATGTGTCAACACATAATCTGCAGGTTTTCGGGCTGAGCATCATTTGCTTGGTAGGCCAAGGCCCATTAGAGCTGTAGTGCCATGGGGTTTGTTTATGTTGTAATATTATTATATTTTTTACAATTGGCTTTACGTCACACCGACACAAATAGATCTTATGGTGACGATGGGATAGGAAAGACCTAGGAGTGGGAAGAGGAATCGTCCATGGTTTTAATTAAGGTACAGCCCCAGCATTCACCTGTTGTGAAAATGGGAAACCCAGAAAACCATCTTCAGAGCTGCCGACAGAGGGATTTGAACTCACTATCTCCTGAATGCAAGCTCACAGCTACGCGCCCCTAATTTCATGACCAACTTACTCGGTAATAATAATATATTATCATAAATGATATCATTATTGTTGCATTACCATCTAGTAAATAACCTGTAGAAATCATGAATTACTTTTCTGCTCAACTTCATGACTTTATTCTTTAAACTAATTCTCATGAGAATGTGGAGTTCTCTTCCCTGTGAGTACACAGGGTAAACCAATTATCAAGAGCTTAAAATAAAGTAAGAGCAATTTTAATAGCAACCATTTAAAATATCCCTGAGCATAATTAAAATAGAAATTCACAGTCTGCTTCCTTAGAAGTGAAATATGACTTACCATAATTATCAAGGAATACCACAAAATAAGAATTAGTAATAGTACCTATCATTCTTTCTTCAGTGCATTAAACTTCTTCACTTAGTACTTTAATGAAATTCAACTAAACAGTTACTGGTACATATATGAAAGAGAATATTACAGGAATGTTAAATACAAAGTGATACTAGGAACAACACATATTAAATACAAGAAATTAAAAGTAAATTTATCAAATGAAATTTAAAACTGTAGGCATTAATCTTAAGAAAACTAATGTTAACATTGATTCTTTCATGGTCCATACTTGTAGACATGATATGGACTTTTGGGTGGTATAAACCCAAAAACCCATATCATGTCTTAAGAAATCTAACCCATTGTGGAAGCCATAACAATGGCAGCCAATAATGTTCATCACTATGCAGTGGAAGTTATTGCTGAGAAGTTTAGCAGTCTGTATTAGGTAACTTACTCATACTGCAAAGCAAAGCTGGCAAAACCGGAAACATATTTTAACTGAAGATGTACGATGCCTCTTGCTCGAAGAGTCTTCTCTGATACAAGAACCGTTACTCTTAGCTGTTGACCTATGTTACAAAGAAACAGAAGATGGATTAAGATAAAACATATACCTATTAATTTTCCAGTGAAGAAAACAATTTTTATTTTTGAGTTGTCACATCCCTATGAACATGGTAAATTATCCTGTACACTATTTCTTAACAAACGTTGAAAAAATTAATGAATGGCTTCTGAAGTACTAAATAGGTATTGTAAGGAGGCATGAATGCTTTTCATAAGTTTCCTAACCTACCTTCTTCAGTGGCTCTGGGATTATTCGTGTCATCAGAGTACACTCCTATCCACTCTAAAGTAAACCATTTGTAAGAGATATAGTTCAGAGGGGATGGCAAAAATCTACAAATCAGTGTTCCATAACTGGATACTAAATTGCTGTTTTGTAATTTTGTAGTGATTGTAACAGTCATAATGAATTATACTGATTTCATTCCCATTTTTTCATAGTAAAAGAATGACCTTGCTGAAGAACTTTTAAGTACTTTTTGAATGACATCCACAGAGCAGTCATATTTGATTTCTTGAATCCCTTAGCAGCATTTCAGTTAGAAAGGCAATTTTAATGATGTTAACGTGTAGTGTACTAGCATATTTCAATACACACAAACAATAATTCCATAAATTAGGAAAGAAGATGGTAACCACAACAAAGAACAGAATGCTTAATGGAAGTCAACCAAGAAACAAACCTCTAGCACACAAATTAGTATAACTTCCTTATTTTTAAAAAATAAAAATAATGGTGATGATGATGATGATAATAATAATAATAATAATAATAATATTTTTTATGAGGGAATGTGGAAAATCTTCAATAAGACACTTGTAAGGATCCGCACTTCATAAGTGTGTGGGACTCTTACCCACTAAAAACCACACACCCTTCTGCCACGATGCATGTCTCCAACCCGGAACCACTCTCGCATCATGTGGTTCAGTTTAAGTTGAGCCATCTCCAAATTACGGACTACTATCAGAGCAGCCACATCATCAGCATAGCCTAGAAGTCTAGCATCTTCTGGTATCTTCAGTCGTAATAATTCATCATACATAATGTTCCAGAGATTTGGACCAAGAATAGACTCTTGCACTACACCAGCTTCAAGCCGTTTTATTCTCTGACCATCTTCTGTATCATATACTGTTCCAGAGATTTGGACCAAGAATAGACTCTTGCACTATACCAGCTGCAAGATGTTTTATTCTCTGACCATCTTCTGTATCATATACTGTTCCAGAGATTTGGACCAAGAATAGACTCTTGTACTACACCAGCTGTGAGCTGTTTTATTCTCTGACCATTTTCTGTATCATATACCAAAGAGCGATCTTTCAAATAGTCTCTCAAATAGTCTTCCATCATATCACTACATCTTGCAAAATGGAATGCGTTTTTTTACATCTAAGGTCACAAGAAGTGTCACTTTTCTAGAATAATGACTACCCAATTGTGCTCTTTCTGCTTTGTTCACTACTTCCCTGAATACATCAATTGTTGAGTGACCCTTGCAAAATCCATGTTGACAATCAGATAGATTCCCAGCAAATTGAACTGCTGAAAGTATTCTGGGTTGTACAAGCTTCTCTAGTCCCTTCCCAGCAGTATCCAACATACATAAATGTCTATAACCCCCCAGTTTTACCTTTACTGATCTAAACCAGTCAGGCTATTTTCCAGGGAATACAGAAAGCACCTGCTTTCAAGCAATGATTGTACATTCTCAGCAGCAGATCAGAGCAGAATTCAGCTATCACCTTTAGTTCTTTTTGGAATACCATCTGGTCCAGGAGCCTTCTTGTTTCTAAGAGAGTTAATAGCTGTCATCTGTTCTTCAGGTGTAAAGAGTGGCACATTTTTCCTGGATCGGGTGTGGTTAACAAGCCTCCTCCACTCTTTTCCATCCTTCCACTTTTCCCGCTCCATTACTTCCGCCACATCCAATCTAGCTCCTCTAATGTCCTTCCAAATCTGATCCATCCACCTTCTTCTCGGTCTTCCAACTGGTCTCTTTCCCTTAACTTCTCTTTCCAATTCCCTTCTTGCTACCCATTCCTTTCCCATTCTTTTTACATGTCCGAACCGTCTCAGTCTTGCTTTCTGTATATTCTGTACTAACGGTTCTATATTTAGCTCTTCTCTGATTTTAATATTTTAAACTCTATCTCTTCTTGTCTTTTTAACTGATGTTCTTAAAAATTCTATTTCTACTGCTTGGATCTTACTATCTTGTCTCTTATTAGTTACCAGACTTGTATTCCGCTAAAAGTGAGTTATCTTCTTGACTGTCTAGTGCTCTTTGTGCCCTTCATCTAAGTCTCAGGCACTGTCTTCTCAGCTCAGCAGTTTCGTCAGTCAAAACAATACGCTGGATGCTTATTGTGTCACTGTTTATGCCTAGTCATGGACGCATCACATGCCTGTTGAATGAGCCCCATAGTGAGTTCAACACATTTGTTAGCTGCTATTTTTCCTTTGTGACCATGACATTTATTCGCAATACTCTGTGTTCAATTCTGCAAAACAGCAGGGAACTTATTTTTGTCCATACAGGCTGTGCTCCACCTGACTGGCTTGGACGAAGTGATCCTTGATTGCTGAGTTTCTTGACAGACACGGAAAACAATATATTGATCGTCACTTCCAGTATAATTTTCAACCACATGCCATGCAATAATTCTGGATGCAATGTCATCTGTCCCAAAAGTCACATCAGGTATAGTTCCACGGCAGTCTGTTCATTGAAATGTTGGCACATTCCCAATGTTCATTACCATTAAATCCAATCTGGCAGCCATCTCCATTATACGCTGCCCTCTGGAGTCCAGTCGAGACATTCCCCATTCCACCGCCTGGAACAACTGACCTGCGCAGTGCAGCAAGCATGGGCCACAATTCCTTAGGAAGTGATCCAGGGCCTTATTGACTCCATGCCTTGACGAATTCATCAATGTATTGCAGCTCGTGGTGGGCACATCCTGTATTGATTGTTGTCCAAACTTGTGGTCAGAGGGACCTGAAAGTGTAATCATCGAATCACAACCGAACGCTCGTCCTTCATGTTCAGGGGCTGATGACCTCGATGTTAGGCCCCTTTAAACAACAAGCATCATCATCATCAGCTTCATGTTCAATTGCAACAATGTAGCACCACTCCTTCTGGGTGTTGCAATTTCCATTTTCTTCAGTGTAAATGCTCTGGCAACTTCTCCTTTGTTACATCCTGACCAAAAGTTTAACATCATAAATTCAAATTTGTGTCTCACATAAGAGAACTGAATGTCAGGTTTGGAATACAAAGCTGGAACAGGTAGATAATTTCAAGTATTTAGGACTAGCTGATGTACCCGTGCTTCACTACGGGATTCTACATTGTATACGGAATTCTAGTGTACACGTTGTGAGCAAGATTGTATTAAATTGCATAGCTCTTAACGTTCCCCTAGAAACGCGACGGGGAAGTCACCAAACATATTTTCTCATATGAAGACTGAGTTAGGGAATTTTCACCGTAATGGTAGACGCGCTTGCATACCATCAGTCACAATCAGGTTTTTTTGCTATTTGTTTTACGCCGCACCGACACAGATAGGTCTTATGGCGACGATGGGATAGGAAAGACCTAGGAATAGGAAGGAAGTGGCCGTGGCCTTAATTAAGGTACAGCCCCAGCATTTGCCTGGTGTGAAAATGGGAAACCACGGAAAACCATGTTCAGGGCTGCCGACAGTGGGGTTCGAACCCACTATCTCCCAAGTACTGGATACTGGCCGCACTTAAGCGACCGCAGCTATCAAGCTCGGGCAATCAGGTTTTAGAGTTTTCATTATAATGGTAAACACTCACTCTCCACCTGCCCTTTTACATCCTCAGAAAGACTGTCTTAGTGGTTTTACCAACTGAAACGAACATACATTACAATGACGTCAGTAGGAATGGCGCAATTAAAAGCAATGCTTTCATATGAAATAATTGATCAAATGAAGCACCGCACATTTTCTCACTTTTAACGAACAGGACTACGCTGCCGAATTAACAGTCCAAAGTTCCAGAGCTGGAATGGCCAAGCCGCAGACAGCCATGATTCATGAACACTCTTCGTCTTTTATCGGTGAGGAGAGGGTCAAGTAGTGGAAACTCCCAGGGAAAAAACTATGCCCTTTTACTAACCTGTTCCCTAGGAAAAAAGTTTCCTCCAAGCCAGAGGAGAAATCCCCTCTTCACTGATAATTTGGAATAAAATGAATGTAGAATATAATAAAAGTGAAGAAGCTTTTCTTAAGAAACGGCTCTTTTCAGGGTTGAATTTTGAGTTATTTAGTGAAATGTGGTGCTATAATTTGGAATACGCCATACTACTACTACTACTAAGTCAACCTCTGCCTTAAGTATGCACACTGCTCATTCAAAACAGTGCATCAGAGTAGGGATCGAATAACTGGAAAACTATAAAGAACCAGTGTGTTACATACCAGCTGTATCAGAAAATGTATGAACCAGAGGAATGGCATGCTAACGAATAAAGTTTTCTAACTCCCAGGCTACTTCCCACCAATATTCAGTCAGGCTATTATACTCTGTACGCAGCAGTAATCCCATCTATCGGAGTTGAGAGGCAGCATAAGAGAGCCAGTCCCTTGTTATGAATGGTGTGAAAATATTGCTCGTAGGGTCGGTTGGTGCATGCATTTCAGTGGGCTTGGCAGACTGATATGTAATAGCAACGGCTGGCTCGGTGAGGAAAGCAACAGGGAACTACCTCACTCCTCATTTCCCTAGTACGCCTCTTCAGTGACGCCTAGGCTGTTAATGACAGCTGTTGGCGGAGCTGCAGAGGATCAAACCAGTCTTTGGGCTGAATACCCAACACATCATAGACTGTACGGTAAAAATGTATGACATAAATGGTTGGAAATTTCATTCTCTATAACTTTGTTTATGTAGTATTTATCGATACGCCCACTAATGATATAAATATTTGAGAATTAAATTTCTGGCCTTCCCCTAAACTAACCATTTCATTCAGTGTGAATACAATTTATAGCCTAGATTGTAGTGGTTCATTCTCCGACTTTTTATACCAGTTTTCAATGAGATAGGACTACTAATGATGTAAATTTTTAAGAATTAAATTTTAGGCCTTCCCCTAAACTACCATTTCACTCAGCGTGAATAAAATTTCTTATAGCCTAGATAGTAGTGACTAAATCCCTGACTTTGCATACCAATTTTTATTTAAGATAGGACCACTAATAACATAAATATTTGAAAATAAAATTTTAGGCTTTCCCCTAAACTACCATTTCTATCAGCGTGAATAAAATTATTTATGGCTTAGATTGTAGCGACTTATTCCCCGACTTTGCATACTGATTTTGATTAAATTATCTTTAGCCGTTTTCTAGTGATGCATGTACAGACAGACAGACAGACAGACAGACAGACAGACAGACAGACAGACAGACAGACAGACAGACAGACAGACAGACAGACAGACAGACAGAAATTACGGAAAAGTAAAAAGTGCATTTCCTTGTTACTGTGGACATGACCGATACAGAAATACCATTCTTTTCAAATTCTAAGCAATGTACAGACAAAACTCTTATTTTATATATATATGTGTGTTTTCCCAAGATGGTAGTATAGTAAGTGAGATTGAATCAAGGTGCAGTAAAGCTATTGCATTGAGTTCTCACTTGCGATCAACAATATTTTGTAAAAAAGAAGTCCACTCCTGGATGAAACTATATTAACATCGGTCTCTTTTCAGATCAACTTTTCTTTAAGGAAGTGAAAGCTGGGTGGATTCAGGATATCTTATTCATAATTAGAAGTAACAGACATGAAAGTAGCAGAAATAATCACAGTTACAAAAGTGGGAACAATGGTAGGAGGATACTCAGAATGAGGAGATAAAGGCTAAGTTAGGAATGAACTCAACGGATGAAGCTGTACGCATAAAATGGCTTTGGTGGTGGGGTGATGTGAGGCGAATGGAGGAAGGTAGGTTATCTAGGAGAATAATAGACTCAGTCATAGATGGTAATAGAAATAGCAAAGTACATCAGAGGGATATATGATGATAAAAATTGGTTCATGAGGAGCCAGTATGGATTTAGAAAGAAATTATCTTGTGAGGCACAACTGGTGAGATTTCAGCAGGACATATCAGATCAGTTGGATTCAGGAGGCCAGTTAGATTGCATAGCCATAGATCTTTCCAAAGCCTTTGATAGAGTGGAACATGGAATATTATTAAAGAAATTGGAGGGAATAGGATTGGACGTGAGGGTTATACGTTGGATAAGAACATTTCTAAATTCAAGGGTTCATAAAGTCAAAGTAGGAAATAATATATCCCAGGAAGAGAAAGTTTGGAAGGAAATTGCACAGGGTAGTATAATCGGTCCGTAACTTTTCTTAATATATGCAAATGATTTAGGGAACAATATAACATCGAAAATAAGATTGTATGCAGATGTCATAATTGTTTATAGGAAAATAAATAACATTGAGGATTGTTCAGAATTACAAAGGGACCTTGAGAGTATCCAACAATGGGTTGAAGAAAATAATATGAAGTTTAATGAACACAAATCAACTGTTACAACATTTACAAACAGAAGCTTTAAAACTGAATTTGAATATACTTTGGATGAGGTAGTTATCCCAAAAGATGGCAAGTGCAAATACTTAGGTGTGAGATTTGAAAGTAATTTGCACTGGAAGGGTCATGTTGATGACATTGTTGGGAAAGCATACAGATCGTTACATGTCATAATGAGGCTACTTAAAGGATGCAACAAAGAATTAAAAGAAAAAAGTTACTTAAGTATGGTTCGTCCATTATTGGAATATGCAAACAGTGTTTGGAATCCTCACCAAGAATACCTAATAAAAGAACTAGATGGTGTGCAGAGAAAAGCAGCAAGATTTGTAACAGGGGATTTCAGGAGAAAGACTAGTGTATCAGAAATGTTAAAGGAACTTGGGTGGGAAACTTTAAGTAAGAGAAGGGAGAAAACTAGACTTATAGGATTATATAGAGCCTATGCAGGAGAAGAAGCATGGAGAGAAATCCGTGAGAGGCTTCGGTTGGAAAATAATTATATTGGCAGAACTGACCACAAGTACAAAATTAGAAGGAATTTTAGCCGAAGCGATTGGGGTAAATTTTCATTCATTGGGAAGGGCGTGAAGGAGTGGAACAGTTTACCAGGGGTAGTGTTTGATCCTTTTCCAAATCTGTACAGATATTCAAGAAGAGAATGAACAGCAACAGAGAAAATAAATTAAATGTTAGAGGGCATTCGACCAGTGAAGGATATTGTAAAAAAAAATATGTGTGTGATTAAATTAATTCCATCCCCTGGTCTATGGAGTTTGGACAGCCCAAGTAGGGGACTGCCTGTAGGGGTGAAGTACAGTGGGGACTTCGAGGGCCCTGGGACCGCTATGGTAGCTGTGAAGGCCATTCAGGAACTCTGAAAAGTGCTGGCAAAAGGCGCTCTGGTTAAGACGCAGCAGGTCGTTATGCTACTTAGGTTCCAAAATTGGTAAAATATAAATATGTAAATAAATACAATGTTAATTTTAATCTTATACCAGTTGTATAGTATTATTAGAAGTAATTTCACATACTGTATATGAGTTGACTATGTTTATAAGTATAGGAGATATTATAAGTAGAATTTTTTAAACAATATAAATTTATTAAGGATGATGTGTGTGTGTTTAATAGAAAAAATTATTAGTGTAAGTTGTATAATATTGTATTTTAGGAAAATTTTCTTCGTCTCTTGTTAAGTTAAAATTTAGTGCTTGATAATAATGTATTTTAGTGTACCATTTGCCACCGAGATAGACACTTCATTTGCAAATAAAGAGATTTGATTGATTGATTTGAAATAGAGGGAGACCAAGAGGACGATGGTTAGACTCAGTTTGTAATGATGTAACGATAAGAGATATGAAACTAAACGAGGCCACAGTGCTAGTTCCAAATAATAATAATAATAATAATAATAATAATAATAATAATAATAATAATAATAATAATAATAATAATAATAATAATAATAATAATAATAATAATAATAATAATAATAATAATAATAATAATAATAATAATAATTAATAATTAATAATTATAATTAATAATAATAATAATTAATAATTATAATTTATTATTATTATTATTATTATTATTATTATTATTATTATTATTATTATTATTATTATTATTATTATTATTATTATTATTATTATTATTATTAGACACCTTACAGGGGCACACAAATTGTGATATACTGTGACCATGGGTTCTAAGCTGAGCCTGGTATTGCTTCCAATCTCTTGTAACAGGCTGCTTCATATTTCCTGTTCAGTATCCCTCAATCAAACTTTGCACTTTTCTGACCCTAATTGTAGTAGATGTGAAAGGTTCTGAATGTCTCGTTTTTATCCCTTACAGAATGCTCCTCTCTATCCTTCAGTAAATGTTATATCATGTCATATCATGTCATGTTCATGCCACTATTCTTCTTCTTGTTATTCGTATTCTTCTTCTGCACGAATGGGTCACTTAGGACAATGCAGAATCAACATTTATTGAGCTTTCCTCCCTGCTGAATAGTTCTTAATTTTCATTGATCGTTGTGATTTCTGTTCCTTAAACCAAGTACGACATGTTGATCTATTCTTGTCTTCCTCAAATCCCCTTGTGTGAACAATTTTTCTGATTATATTCTTATCCTGCAGATTTGGTGATCTTAATTCAGTGAGGTCTTTCTCTACCTGCTTATACCATTTTGATTTCATAGTTTGATTTGGAAAAATTTGTGTATTCGGTAAGTAAGTCTGTTGTTATTCATTCTTCCCAAATGGCTTAAAAATTGAATTTGTTGCAGTCTCATTGTATCAGTAAGTTTAGATATTTTGATATATATATATATTTTTTTTTTTTGCTAGGGGCTTTACGTCGCACCGACACAGATAGGTCTTATGGCGACGATAGGATAGGAAAGGCCTAGGAGTTGGAAGGAATCGGCCGTGGCCTTAATTAAGGTACAGCCCCAGCATTTGCCTGGTGTGAAAATGGGAAACCACGGAAAACCATCTTCAGGGCTGCCGATAGGAAATATATTTTCAAGTTGGGTTTGGGGTAATGTATTCCATTTTTAATTCTTGGCCCTAAGATTTTTCTCATGATTTTTCTTTCTTTAATCTCGAATTGTTCCTTTAAATTCTAATTTTCTGTTCTAATTTTTACTCACACAAATGTATATGCTTCTGGATTAATATAATAATTAATTAATTTTCAGTATTTTTATGGGCTAAAATGTTATTTTAAGTTTCATATTAGATAAAGTAAGAAATCTATTCTATAAGTCCAAAAGTCAATATTCTTTTTTTTTTTTTTTTTTTTTGCTATTTGCTTTATGTTGCAACGACACAGATAGGTCTTATAGCGATGATGGGATGGGAAAGACCTAGGAATGGGAAGGAAGCAGCCGTGACCTTAATTAAAGTGCAGCCCCAGTATTTGCCTGGTGTGAAAATGGGAAACCACGGAAAACCATCTTCAGGACTGCCGACAGTGAGGTTCGAACCCATTATCTCCTGATTACTGGATACTGGCTGCACTTAAGCGAAGTCAGTATTCTGTAAGTGGACATAAAATACTTTAGTGTGTATGGAGGGAGAAAAAAGTGCCCAAGGGTTGGGAAAAGGGGGTTATAATACCAATATTCAAGAAAGGATATAAGAAGATGTGCAGTAACTACCCAGGATTCACCATCCTCTCCCATGTTGCCAAGATAATGGAAAGGATATTGGAGGGAAAAAAAATTAGAGAAAAGATGGAAAGTCAGTTACAAGATGAACAATTTGGATTCAGAAGTTGAAGGTCAACAGTAGAACGCATTTTCATTTTGAGACAGATCATGGAAAAGAGCTGGGAATATGGGGAGGAAATAGTAATTACTTTTAAAAAGGCATACAACAGCATCCCCAGATCAAAAGTTTGAGAAAGCCTGACATACAGGGGCAGTGACAAGGAACTAATAAGAATGATAAAAGCAATACATGACAACTATTACAACTGTGTGAAGACAACAGTAGGTAGAACAGAGTGGTCTGGAACTGACAATGGGATAAAACCAAGGAGTATGCTGTCATCTTTGCTGTTCATATTGATGATGGATGATATCATCAAGGCAGGAAGGGAAGATTTTAAAGGGAAAAGAATGAATGTAATGATGTTTGCAGATGATGATGATGTGAGCTAGGGAGAAGATGAGGAGGAGGTACAACAACAGCTAAATGTACTGAATAGAAGGATTAAACAATGGGGATTGAGGATCATCACGGAGAAGAGCAAGACAATGCTGATGAGTAGAGGAAGTAAGGAAGGAGAAAAGCTATCAACATTGGACACAACGAACTGGAAATAGTAGAACACTTCAAATATTTGGGAAGTGAACACAAAGAAAATGGAAGAATGGATATGGAAATTAGTAGAAGGATACAACAGATGAGTGCCTTTTACCACCAGGTATAGAGATTAATATGGAATAAAGATGTACCGGTGCCAACGAAGTCTAAAGAAGTAATGTACAAGGGATGTTACTTACCAGCAGATACCTGGACAATGACTCAGAGAGATGAGAGTAGAGTAAAGGCAGCTGAAATGAAATTCCTGAGGAGTATGGTACAGAAGACTTGGAGGGACAGAGTGAGGAATGAAGACCTATAAAAAGAACTAAATAAGAAAATAACTAAATGACCAACTGGAACAAAACTTATTGAGGTGGTTTGGACAAGCAGAAGAAAGACTGCCAAGTCAAACGCTGGAAAGGTAAATGACAGGGAAGAGAGGACCAGGAAGACCAAGATGATGATGGATTATGATGGATGGACTCTATGAAGAAGAGCATAGGACAGTGGAACCTGAACTGGAACACAATGTTAGATGCGAACATGAGGAATGGTGGAGAGACAGGGTGAAGTGGAGAGGAACCATATTTGCCCCCCTGCCTAGTGTTAGCTGGAAAAGAGGAATTGATGATGATGATGGTGATGATGATGATGATGATGATGATGATGATGATGATGATGATGATGATGAAATCTATGTAGAGAATAGTTACCACAGTATGGCCAGTCACTTCGAGTCATCAAGTACATAGCTCCTCTTCCTGGTGCCTTCTCTGCTCCAATTCCCATTTCTCCACAAGGTGTCTTAGAATCACAGAACTCTGGAGGAGGCATGCAGAAGTTCTTCCTGAATCCAAAACGATCATAATGGCAAGGATATGCCACAAATTTACACTTTCCATTCAGCTGTTCCAGGCTCTCCATGAACAGCCTCCAAGCTCGTACATGGCTGCATACAAGACTAGAATTCACAGTTCCCTCTGCAAGCAAAAAAAAAAAAAAAAAAAAAAAAGTTTGGTACAAATGAAAAGCACAGGAGGTACACAATAGCTATGTTTAAAATCACATTTTACTTTTCTTTGACCACTGCAGACTCCATCATTTGTGTCTTAAGTTTGCATATTTATTCATTGTACAGCAAATATTTCCTCATAAAATCAGACTTTTAACAATTATAACAATATATGATATTATTTTAGAATAACCTACTCAGCTAACTATACATTGTACTAATTATTATTATTATTATTATTATTATTATTATTATTATTATTATTATTATTATTATTATTATTATTATTATTAAGCCAGCCCTGTGGTGTAAGAGTAGCACGCCTGCTTCTTAGCCAGAGGCCCCGGGTTCAATTCCTGGCCAGGTCAGGGATTTTTACCTGGACCTGAGGACTGGTTCGAGGTCCACTCAGCCTACGTGATTAGAATTGAGGATCTATCTCACAGTGAGATAGTGACCCCAGTCCAGAAAGTCAAGAATAACGGCCGAGAGGGTTCATCGTGCTGACCACACGACACCTTGTAATCTGCAGGCCTTTGGGCTGAGCAGCAGTCGCTTGGTAGGCCAAGTCCCGCCAAGGGCTGTAGTGCCATGGGGTTTGGTTCTTTTTGCTTATTATTATTATTATTACTTTTCGTTTAGGGCCATTAAAGACCATGTAAAATAACTGCTACACATTTTTTGAAGTCTTTTTTAATTTTTTTAATTTTTATTATTTCTTTTTTTTATTTTTTATTTTTTTAAATTTTTATTTATTTATTTTTTGCAGCCAAAAATTGCTGCATCTTTCCTTGGTACCCTACCATCTTTCCCTCACCCAACCACTGTTCTGCTTTTGTTCTTCATCGAAGCCCTTCATGGTTTGTAACTGGGGCTGTGCTCGATTTGAGATGTCCTCTCACTTTAGTCCAGCCTTGTTGAACTCCTTCCTCATCTCCTGGAACCACTTATCAGAAACTTCAGGACTACTATTAAGTATATGAAAGATTATTTTTGTCAATCGCTTTCCATTGATTCTGAAGAAGTGTCCATAGAATTTCATTCTTTTCCTAATGGACTTCATCAGTTGTTCATTTTCATGATACAGTTCTTCATGTCCTCTTAACCTATAATGTCCATTTTCAATTTTGTTATATTATTATTATTATTATTATTATTATTATTATTATTATTATTATTATTATTATTATTATTATTATTATTATTATTATTATTATTATTTAGGGCCATTAAAGACCATGTAAAATAACTGCTACACATTTTTTGAAGTCTTTCCATTATAATATTAATCATAATAATAGTGTGTGGCCTCCGGAGAGGCCTCGTACAGGTGTTTGGAGTTGACACCATATAAGCGGCTTGCAGATCTGTGAGGATGGGGTTCTACCCAGGGGTGGCCGTATCTTATGTGCTGAAGTGCTGCAGACATTGCCTATTTGAAAAATAAATTACTTTAAAAATATTATCTACAATCAAATACAGTGCATTGAAAAAGATGTCAGCCAAAGAATAGGAAAGTATTCAACTCCCCTCATAAACAAGTAACTAGCCGTGCGCTCGTTACTGGATGGCTGTGCAGATCACAGCTCAGTGAGAATTTCTAAGCTTTTTGCCAAAAAGCAGAATCTCTGCCTTTTGCGCATGTGTGCCAAACTTTTCTGATATACTGTGGAAACAACAGCCAAGACATCACTTCACAGCGATTCTTCGTTTGACCACAAAGAGGCAGCACTAGTCACACTTGCATTGAGACCGAAATGAGAATATGGCAGGTGGCACCCTCTTGACTCAATGGTAGTATTTAAGAGGGGATTGCTCAAAGCAAATGCGAAACAAAATACTGTAGAGGAAGCCATCAGCTGTTCCTACCAGGTCTTTTAATACCAAAGAGGATAGAATACTCCCAACCTGCCTATTCCATAACCACATTTGTAAATCGATGAACTATAAAAATTGTACTAATGGGCAAGTTGCCCATGCAGTTAGGAGCACACGGCTGTGAGCTTGCATCCGGGAGATAGTGGGTTCAAATCCCTCTGTTGGCAGCCTTGAAGATGGTTTTCCGTGGTTTCCCATTTTCACACCAGAAAATGCTGGTACTGTACCTCAATTAAGGCCACGGCTGCTTCCTTCTAACTCCTAGCCTTTCCTATCCCATCATCACCATAAGACCTATCTGTGTCGGTGCGACATAAAGCAACTAGCAAAACAAAAATGTACTTTATGTGTTATAATGAGGACATGATTTTGTGATTTCCTTTAATTAAAAAATGTCTAGTTTATAAATGTCACTATAAAATCATAACACACTATTTTGCATTATGATGTTGCTGGTTCTGTTTTTGTGTGCTCACAACAAGTGTTTGAGTTCGTGAATATTTTGCCAATGCAGATGTTATTGTGTGTTTAATTATACAGTTTTATAGTTTTGTATGAGGAATATGTATATGTGTTGGGGTTGTTTCGTGTTTGCTCAGTGTGGAAAACTTAGTGGAGAGCCTCTTGAAAACCGCATACCGGTATGTTTCTAAATATTTTTATTTTTGGAGGGGGGATGGGTTACAGCACACTACTGATTTTCTGCACCAGCCACCACTGGTCCTACCTAAGATGAATTCTAATACTGAAGACAACATAAATACCTAGCCCCCAAGCCAGAGGAATTAATTAATGAAAGTTAAAATGCCTGACCCGGTCAGGAATCGAACCTAAGGCCCCTGGGACCAAAGGCCAGCATGCTAACCATTTATCCATGGAGACGGACTTCATGACAGTATTAGGTAATGGAACATTCCATTTAACTACCAAATCACTACAAAATAAACAGCTTGTTGAATGTTGATGCTGATCAGTTCAATGTCAAACATTGCACTGAAAGTCAAGGAACTTAGGAATCATAATCTCCTCATTCTCTTCTGCTTTTGATGATGAAAGGGACCTTTACTGCTTTATATGACAGTCTAACACAATGTCCATACCAAGGAAGTAACTGGAGCAGTGAATTAATAATGAAGACTAGTTCTTCAAATAAAAATAGGTATGGATCACATCTTGCTGTTATTAAAACAACTTTCTATAATAATAATAATAATATATTTACACTTAATTTGCATTATATATTTACCTAAGTGACTCGCAATAATAGAGGCTCTCCCATCATTGCATCCTGGCTGTTCTCTGCCTCCATTTGGGAAGAAGTCAACATGACCAAGGGGTTGTAATAGGCCAAATCCATTTAAAAAATCAGGACTGCCATCTGTATGAATGACATCTACAAAATGAGCATCTTCTTTATCGAGTTTTCGAGACGGATCGAGCAACATTTGATTCTTGAAGATTGGGGATGCTGGGTCAAGACCTATCAACAAACTAACACAACTTATATAATTATTTTCAGGGCCGATGACCTAGATATTAGACCCCTTTAAACAACAAGCATCATCATCATATTTATTTATTATCTAATCAAGTTGAATAACAACTGAATTAGTAATGACAGTCATTTAATTATCAAGCAGTCAAATCACACACAACCAAAATAATAATACTATGCATAATAATACTGTATACTTAATCAAAAGGTAGTCAAATGTTCCACCTTTACAATACTAAAAGATTCTTTTATGTATTTGATTAACAGTTACCAAATATCGGTACATGTTTCATCTATCTTGTGGACATCATCAGCCAATTCTTGTAAGAATAAGAACAATAGACAAGGACAAAAACCCATTAAAATGATTCAAATTACCAAATATGTCAGTTAAAAATTCATGTTAAAGAAATGTTGTGGAGCACAATATGTGGTTCTATTAAAATGAAGAATAAAGATATTGAACATCTGATAATTCAGTAAAATATGGTAATTGAGTTATTTTTCATGTGGTGATGTATTAAAATATGATTCGGATTACCGAATACGTCAATTAAAAACTTATGTTTGGAGAATGTTATGGAGCACAAAGGTTTAGTTCTAATAAAATGAAGACAAAGATATTAAACACATGTGATAGTTCCAATAAAATAAAATTGAGTTCTTCTTCTTGGCATGATGATGTTAACAATTCTTAGTTATAAGGCAGGCAGAATATTTGGCTGTGATTTCATAGATGGAGAAATTGTGTGTAGGTGAGTACCCCTAGAATGAAAATGGTGGCTATTAGCAACATTAAAAGTAGGCAAGTTTGAAGAATCTTATAATTACAAGTGAAAATGGAATAATATGCGACACATCTGACTACTGACGTCCTTGCCTGCCCAAGAATGGTTAGTTTGAAACGTATGTTAATGTTGATGGTTGACTGGAGGTGAACTGCGGAGGCCATGTGTGATGAAAGCTAGTTTGAAGGGAGAGTAGGGGAGGGTTGGATCCAGTAGGCAGGGAGCGAGCGTGTAAAGGTTTGTTGTGAGGCTTGTTCAAAAAGAAACTGTTGAGTAATGCCTCAAAAAGCACATTCACAGTTTCTGAAATTTCATTTAAATTGTCTCATGACGGCATCATTTGCACTTTCATTCTTGATTACAAGAGTGTCATCCACATATCTTGATCAAAAAATAATATTATTAAAGATGTTGTTATTATTAATTTTGGTGTATTCTAAATGATCCAGATAGATTTCAGCTAGGATGCCTGATGCTGGCGATACCATAGCTAACCCATTTTGCTGATAAATGGTATTATTATTCAAAACCATTTTTAGAATAGAGATGAAATCTTGAATTTCTGGTGGGCTCAGGCTACTGTGTTGTGAATAATTGGACAAATTTTGGAAATCAGGATTCTTGGGTACATGTTAACAATATCGAAGGAATGGAGAGAATAGTTGGGTTGAATAGTAACAGGATTTAGTTTTTCAACCAATTCATTAGTGTTCTTAATGGAATTCCCAGATTTAAAAAAATGGTAATTTCTTTTGTGGAAATGTTGGATGAACTGTGAAATTTATATTATTTATTATTTTTATGGTCATTCCATTGAAGATCGACCAGGGTGGGGAGAATATGCAGGTGTAAAAATATTGCTATGTATCCATTATCTCTTTGCAGTGAGTTCTATGTGAATGTTTCCTCTCTGCAGTGAGTTCTGTGTATATGTTTTCTCTTTCCTCTTTGCAATGAGTTCTGTGTATATGTTTTCAATTTCTTTTTTTTGCCTTGTATGTTGTCATTGAATAAATATGACTGACTATGACATAAGGTTTCATTTATGGTGTGTGTAACAGAGACAAATTCCTAGAGCAGCGCCGACTAACCTCCAAGACCATCAAGCAGGTTAAGTGTCAGTATACCCTCGACCAGTTAACACAGTTGGATGAAGAATTTAAGATGAACAACTCCAGGAACTTCTAACAAAATCTCAATGACTATACCCCACCCAGCCTTCAAGGGACCTTGTGGGAAGATAGCCCATAATGACATGGCCAAGTGCCACCTTATGACCATGTACTTCAAGACTTTTCTCAACTGTGAATCTCCTGAGACCTCCTTTGTCTATCAAGACTGTCCTAGATAACCATACTCCCACCTCCAACAAAAGAGGAAGTGTCAAACATCATCCAGTCATTGAAAAATGAAAAAGCACCAGAAGAAGACTCAGTAGTGGCTAAGATATGGAAACAGGCTGGAGACAAAGCAATCAGCAAGTTGACAGGGATGCTGTAGAACATTTGGGAGACCTAGAACGTACCAACTTATTGGACATCTGCTCTGATCCACCCTTACACAAGAAAGGTGACTCTGACCAATATGAACAATTATTAGGAATCTCCTTGACACCAGTCACGTAGAAGATATTGTCCAAGGGCTTATTGAACAGTCAAACCCCAACTGGACCCACAATTGGGAGAATACCAGGGAGGATTCAGGCAAGGTCGCTCTTGTACTGAACTCAACTATGCATTAGAGAAGGTTATCAGAGAGTATCAGAAAGAGCTGGATAAACAGATAGTCCCTAGTGGGATTTACAGAAGTCGTTCGGGTTCTCTGGGGACGATATTTGAAGGGTAATTAGCCTAATAAATGCCATGTCTTCATCAATTATCCTGCTCCATTGGAAAGGGAGCATTGCTGGGCTGAGTAGCTCAGATGTTTGAGGCACTGACCTTCTGACCCCAACTTGGCAAGTTTGATCCTGGCTCAGTCCAGTGGTATTTGAAGGGCTCAAATATGTCAGCCTCATTTTGGTAGATTTACTGGTACGTACAAGAACTCCTGCAGGACTAAGTTCCGGCACCTCTGCACCTCTAAAAACCGAAAAAGTAGTTAGTAGGACGTAAAACCAATAACGTTGTTATTAAAGCCAGCATTTCTAGGTATAGCCCAACAATGTAATTTCCATTGCAACAGACTTTTTCGCAGAGCTAGCATGCCTATCATTCCTCCGACAGGCTTTCCAAAGGCCATTGATAGTGCGTGGATGTCTATTTCCTAAGGCCCTTTTTAGGAGTCCGAATGCACAGAAGTCCATGGCTGACTCATAGGGTGCCTTCACTGGAATGTCAGTAAAAGGAATTGAACAAATTCCAGTTTCCATCTCCATTCTCTTTAAGAACAGATGAGTCAAACAAGAGAAGTGGCTGAATCTTTTATTTTGATGTACCCATGCCAGATTCTTATCCCTCCCATAAAGTGGTGGGATATCTGTATTGTAAATATGGGTGTTAAAACCTCTTGCTGATAATATGTAGAATTCACTTCACATTATTAGCGACATGGCAAATGGTTAACTTGCCATTGTAACAGTATCCAGAGATGATCATGAAACCCATTCATTGTTTTCCCTTTTTACAGATCGCCCAGCTAACATAACCCAGATATGTGCTAGTTACATAATATTAATACATATGAGTCATTAGGTGTTCCAAATTAAAATGTAAATATGCAAGAACATCATTTATCCGGCCCTCATTAATCCGGATTGAAAATAGTAAACATTTATTTTTACTTGTACAGTATTTATTTTACGGGGTCGATTCTTCTGGAATGTCTTTTCCGCCAAGGATAATTAAGGACAGGAATTGGAAGTAAGTCGGCCACGGTCTATCGAAAGTACCGTCCCCACATTCACCTGGAATTGAGAATGGGAAAACGTGGACTCTTCTGAGTTCCTTGACACATTTGTATGCATTCCCGGATTCTCGGACGTTGATGTGAACGACGTAAATGACTGGTTGAAAAATGACTGTAATTCAAGCTACGGCAGGTAATGACAAGAGTGATGGTGAATTCGAAAATGAAACTGGCACTCCATCAGAAGAAACAATGACTCATGGAGATGCAACAATGCAGCTGGACAAACTGATGGCCTATTTAGAATCCCAGACTGAAACCACACTGCCAGAACTGATGGTAGTAAAATGTCTTCATGATCGTGCTGCACGCAAATGCCATACAAATGTAAAACAGGAAAAGCTCACACATTTTTTAGTGCATAAAACAGAGTTGTAAATGTAAGAAAGGTGTTCTTATATTTTTTTTGTACAATTGAGAGAAAGGTATTACTGTACAACTTATGTTAATATATTATATAACATATAATGTGTTTGTTTTTTAGTTTTTCCAGATTATCCGGACTTTCGATAATCTGGATTAGACCCAGTCCCACTTAATCTGGATAAATGAGGTTATTGTATACTGTAAAAGTGCTTATTTATATGATAAATCTTCAATATTGTCAGCATAATTGCATCGATTACATCAAAGTTTAAAGGTTTAGCTTGACTATCGCATAATGTCGTGGATTAGCGTGAAATCGCATGCGAGCTCGATTCTGCATGACGTCACAAACTTGTATGATACTCCACAACAACCGAGTGGTAAGTCCCAGTGTTACATGTTTCCGAACAAGCATTAGAACACAAGAAGTTATGTCTTATTCATGATAATAACACTAGAATAGTTCAGTTTTGCAGTTAATGTTTACTTGTCTGATATTACTACATGAAGAGGAGGTTTAGAAGTTGAGCAAGGAGAACTGACACTAGAATCTATTGTCTTAGTGATGTTATGGAACCAGGAATGTTGGGATCAGATAGTTGCATTTGCAGGGAGTATCCTATGAAAGAAAAAGAGTGATTTGAATGCACATGAATGTCAGTAAAGGAGAAACAAATTTTACATAGTATTCCCCACCAGGATACTCATTCCTGCCACCCGGCAGATGAAAAGTTTTAGGGAAAACACTGCCCTTGGAAAACATTCCTGGCAATTTTTATACAAAGTTTGATAAATTTTTTGTCTCTAAGACAGTAGTAAATCGAACGGGGTTTGTTATAGTCACTAAGGTACACATATGCTTCGTCTAATGTCACCACATTTTTCCAGATAGCTCTCATATAGCTTTCTTGCGTTAGTGTGACATTCTGAAATGTGATGAGGCAACAGCTTGTGAACTCGGAACTTATGCCGCTTTTCTAATTGCAGGTCCTTGTTGATTATGGTATTAACTGTTGAAACAGACATCTCCAACATACGTGTGATAGTCCTTTGTGGGGGAGGGTTACCACCTGAGACAAGGGCCTTCACTTTCCTCACCACTTCTGGTGTTTGTCTGGTGGCTGGTTGTGGACTTGCCTGATTTTTCCCCTCTGGATTTAAGCCCAGTCAGCCTTTGTCTATTTTATTCAATACCACACTGATCCCGTTCTTTGATATCAAGAAATCATGCTTCTTGCACATTCCTTGGATTGCAAGAAAAGCTATATTTAGTATCGGAAAGGGCCATTATGTAGCTCTCCCAGTAAGGGTCAATCAACTCCAGCACCGTTACAGCTCACAAAACTCTACACACGCTCTCAGTACTGATGTGAATCATCACTCCCCATTTTTATGTGCTCACGTTGATAGCAGCACTGCCAGCAGCCATCAAACTCGTCATCAGAGATAACAAAAACAACCTTCTGTACTTGGCAAACAAACAAGAGGGACTAGCAGTGAATTATCTGGCATTCACAGATGACATGGCACTTCTGGTGAGCTCAACTGAAATAGCAGTGAAGCAGCTCAATACACTCAGACAACAGGCTGCTAACATGGGTTCATAAGTGTCACTAGATACAACAAAACACAAAACACCTCACCAACATCAGTGATGCCCCCAGTGAACTATAACTGCTACTGCGAGAAATGGAGAAACAACAAGTTCAAGTACCTTGAAGAATGGCTGGAACCCACTCTCTCAGAAGAAGCTGTACTAACAACCTGGATGAACAAACTAGAACTGGCATACCAACTAATCAAGAACATTTATATGAGAAGTATCTCTCCCACAATATCAAACTCAGACACTACTGTGCAGTCATCTGTCGAGAAGCAGTGTATGCCAATGAGTGTCTGATACTGATGTATCCACAAAGACGCACACACAAAATGCTGTCAGTTATGCACACTATTTTATTTACAAGTCATTTACACAAATTCTATACACACAAACTAATAAACTCCATCATAAACAAAACACTGCTATGAAAAATCAGAAGAAGACTGCAATAGATGCATGTCAACTACTAACTCAACAAAACCAATTCACATACTTGACTTCAAACACTCGGTTAACACTACTTCCACACAAGTTTCATTAAAACAACTCAACTCTATCCTCAAGACTGCCTCTTTATATACATTGCCTGGCCAGACTTCTAGAAGAATATGACATAACATGTTTTCTCGTAAATTTGAGAGTTTAGAATAGCCTACTTACAATATAAGGAACTTTCTACATAATTCTAGTTGTGCATAGCATTGTTCTGGACTAATTACAATGTGTTGCACAATGTTACATTGGATTATACATCATATATATAGAGGTAATAATAAATGATATACTATTAATTATGAGTTCTTACATTAAATAAACTCATTTACAGCAGATGTTTCATGACATAACCTCACCAATAATATGATCGTGATTATACCAAATAAGGTTCGTACACAACTACGTAAATAATAATAATACTAAATGGATGTAAATTCTTCATAGCGATACCTCACAAATAATAATAATAATAATAATAATAATAATAATAATAATAATAACAATAATAATAATAATAATAATAATAATAATATTTGCATTATTTACCCATGAGTTAAATAATATTGTTTCCAAGTTATATTAGTCTATTACACTTGTGTCACCGGGCGAGTTGGCCGTGTGGTTAGGAGCGCGCAGCTGTGAGCTCGCATCTGTGAGATAGTGGGTTCGAACCCCACTGTCAGCAGCCCTGAAGATGGTTTCTGTGGTTTCCCATTTTCACACCAGGCAAATGCTGGGACTGTACCTTAATTAAGGCTACGGCCACTTCCTTCCCATTACTAGGCCTTTCCTATCCCATCGTCACCATAAGACCTATCTGTGTCGGTGCGACGTAAAGCAACTAGCAAAAAAAAAAAAAAAAAAACCCACTTGCGTCAATACTTAACAGAAAAGAATGGACAGACAAACTGGAGATCCAAGAAAGAAAGAAAGAAAGATATTATGGAAGATATTGGGACCAGTCAAAGAAAAAGATGAATACAGGAGGCAACCCAACCAGGAGTTCTACAAGTACACTGAAAAAATCACAGATGTGGCCAGGAAGAGACATCTAACCTTCTACAGTCATATCTCAAGAATGAATCCACCGAGCTCGATAGCTGCAGTCGCTTAAGTGCAGCCAGTATCCAGTAATCGGGAGATAGTGGGTTCGAGTCCCACTGTTGGCAGCCTTGAAGATGGTTTTCCATGGTTTCCCATTTTCACACCAGGCAAATGCCGGGGCTGTACCATAATTAAGGCCACAGCCGCTTCCTTCCAACTCCTAGGCCTTTCCTATCCCATTGTCGCCATAACTGTGTCAGTGCAACGTAAAGCAAAAAAAAAAAAAAAAAAAAAAAAAAAAGAAGAAGAATGAATCCAACCAAACTGACTAACCATCTTTTTATGTACTAGATTAATAGAAAGAACAAGACACCATGGCATACAGAAGTGACCAAAGATATTCAAGAACCACGAGTAACAGAAGGTGATAGCAAAGTCCGATAACCTCTCAGAAGGATATTAAGGTAAAAGGGTTTCCAGGACAAGCCACCATGAAAGAAGACAGGCAACCTATGGACAAAGGAGAAAAAAGGAACAACACAGCCAAAGAATGCGAGATTACTGGGCAAGTATCAAAGCCACCTCCAAACAAAGATGTTGAATATCATGGTCCTTAGTTGGCCAATTTGAAAGATGAAGAAGAACATAAATAATAAAATAAAAAATATTATGGAATAAGAAAGTCCAAGTGTGGAATAAAATTTCACATTTGTTTAATGCCAAGTGTGGTGTAGTATATAGAGATGGTACTGTAATATGAACATTAAAATTTCCTCCCTACCACAGGCTTCCTTACACATACATGTACAACATTGGAACTTAAATGTTAAACTTTAAGGTTAGATTCTAAGCATTCCAGTTGAATGTGCATATTGGTGTACTCATACTGTAGCTGATGAGCTGAGTGCAAGAAAGCAATTCTGATTGTCAAGCAGGAATTAGAAGGCAGGTGAAGGAAGTTGGTATAGGTGTAGCTGACCTAATTTTTACCCAGAGAAAATACTATTTGTGCTTCAGAGCTTTAATTCTAACAAGTCCCCTGGGGATGATGGCATAACAAGTGAGATTCTGTTGCAGCCCAATAACAAAAATGTATAATGATTGCTTAAGGAAAGTGTTCTTTTCAAAGCAATGGAAAATTTCACTATTTCTACTTATAATAAAACCAGAAAAGGAACAAAGCACTGAGGTGTCAAAATTTCAAAAAATGAGTCTGGTAGAGTGCTAGGAAAAATACTAGAAAAGCTAAACTGATAGGATACTTCATTATTTTTATACTAATCTATATATTTAAAAAATGCCTAATTCTGTCTGTCATTCACAGTGGCAATGAGAAAACAGGAAAGTTTCAACTGCTGAAATTGGTACCAGTGATAGACTGTTGTGTCTACTTTACAACAGAAATACAATGAAGCTCTCACGACCACGACTTTTCTACTTTTTTAAAGAAAAATTTGTTTCTGTCAGTGAAGTTATTGTCTCATCGCCATGATGACATAAGTACACAGCTATATCTATCGGCATGAGTTGGAACTATCTACATCCTGACTTCTGTTGCCTTCCAAGTGGTACATGCAAGCACAGAAATAGAGTCCCGACGTAAACAATCAACACTGCCCCACTGCACTACAGAAAAGGAGGAGAGGGAGTGAAGGGGTAGTGTCGAAGGCCACTCCAGTACCGAAAAGGAGGGGAGGGAGTGAACGGGTAGTGCTAAAGGCACAGTGTGTGTATTGCTATACATCCACCACTGTGCCCATTTCAATCACAACAGTCTTGTAGCGGGCTGTCTCCCTGCAGCAATGCGTTAAGCGTGGAGGTGCGGGTATACCATGCTTTGTTTATACCGGGACACCATTTCAGTGCTCGCATGTACCAGATATCTATATATATAAAGTAACTTGTCCTGACTGACTGACTGACTGACTGACTGACTGACTGACTGACTGACTGACTGATTCATCATTGCCGAGCCAAAACTACTGGACATAAAGGAATGAAATTTTGAGGATATATTCATATTAAGATGTAGGTGCTCGCTAAGAGAGGATTTTTGGATATTCCGTAGCTAAGGGGGTGAAAAGGGTGTGTGAAATTTTAAAATGAGTGTATCTATATCTCAAAACTTTAAAAGTTTATAGATGTGAAAATTGGTATTTAGAATCCCCTTTAAAAATAAGGAAACCCGTATTTTTTTATTTTCAGAAAATCCCAATAGTATGGGTGAAAGAGGGTGAAAAAGGGGTTGAATGCCTTTTAATCAGGATACCGGTTCTTATATCTCAGAAACCGCAGACATTACAGACTTGAAAATTGGAACTTTTGTTCGCTTTTAAAAATAAAGAAGCACGTATTTTTTTGTTTTTGGAAAATCCAATTAATGGGAGGGTGAAAAGGGGGGTGAATTTTTGAAATGAGTGCACTTATATCTCAAAACTTTTAAAGTTTACAGCTGTAAAAATTGGTATTTAGAATCTTCATTAAAAATAAAGAAGCACGTATTTCTTTGTTTTCGGGAAATCCCAATAGGAGGGGTGAAAAGAGGTGAAAAAGTGGTTGAATGCCTTTAAAAAGAATACTTATATCTCAGGAACTGAAGATATTACAGACCTGAAAATTGGTGTTTGGGATCTCCTTTAAAAATAAAGAAACACGTATTTTTTGGTTTTTGGAAAATAGAATTCATGGTGGGGCTGAAAAGGGGGTGAAATTTTATAATGAGTGTATCTATATCTCAAAACTTTTAAAGTTTATAGATGTAAAAATTGGTATTTAGAATCTCCTTTAAAAATAAAGAAACATGTATTTTTTTTGTTTTCGGAAAATCCCAATAGGAAGGGTGGAAAAGGGTGAAAAAAAGGTTGAATGCCTTTAATGAGGCTACTTATATTTCAGACCCTGGAGATATTACAGACCTGAAACTTGGTATTTGGGATCTACTTTAAAACTAAAGAAGCAGGTATTTTTTCGTTTTTGGAAAATCCAAATAATGGAGGGGTGAAAAGGGGGGTGAATTTTTAAAATAAGTGTGTCTACATCTTAAAACTTTAAAAGTTTACAGATGTAAAAATTCGTATTTAGAATCTCCCTTAAAAATGAAGGAAAACGTAATTTTTTGTTTTCTGTAAATCCCAATAGGAGGGGTTTAAAATGGTGAATAATTGGTTGAATGCCTTTAATGAGGATACATATGTCTCAGAAACTGAAGATATTACAGAACTGAAAATTTGTATATGGGATCTCCTTTAAAAACAAAGAAACACGTATTTTTTTGCTTTTGGAAAATCCAATTAATGGCGGTTAAACAAGAGTGACAAATTGGGGTGAATTTTTTGAAAGACTATATCTACAGAACATCTGAGAAACGTAAAATGTTGCAGACATAAAAAGTGTGTATTTGGAATCTCCTGTAGATGTAAAGAAACATAGGTGATTTGTTTTTGGAAACTCCACTTAAGGGGAACAAAAAGTGGTGAAATTTTAAAATGAGAATTTCTACAGTATATCTCAAAAAAGTTAACATGTAACAGAAGTGAAAAATTGTATTTTTTATCTTATTGAAAATAAAGAAACATGTATTTTTAGTTTTCGGAAATACCACTTGGGTGGAGGGCGGGGGGTAAAATTGACTGAAGATAGTGTTGATTTCTTTTAATTAGGCTACTGATATCTCAAAAATGAAGATGTTACAGACGTGAAATTTGATATTTGGAATCTGTTTTAAAAAGTAAAGAAACGTGTATTCTCGGAAAATCAAATGAGGTGGGGGGGAGTGTGAAATTACTGAAATATTAATTGACTTAATTGTTTGAGAATACTTACATCTAATAAAAACTATATTTGTTACAGGCATGAAAATTGGTATTTGGATCTCCTTTAAAATCAAAGAAAAACGCGTTTTGGGAGGGGGGAATAATCTTGGGGGGCGGGAGTGAAAAGGAGTTGAAATTCTTTCATGAGGACACATAAATCAAAAACTGAAGAGGTTAGAGTCGTGATAATTGGTATTTAGAAGATCCTTTACTATTAAAGAAACGAGTTTGTTGCAGGAAAATTCACTTAGGGGGGGGGGGGGGGAGTGTGAAATATGTGAAAAAAGTGAATTATTTTTATGGGGATACTTATATCTCAAAACTGAAGGTTATAGACGTGAACATTGGAGTTTGGAATCTCTTTTAAACATAAAGAAACACGCCTTCTTTTCTTTTTTGCGGGGGTGGGGGGTGGGAAATGAAACTAACGACGGTGGGGTGTAAAAGGAGGTTGGACCAATTGATTTTACTGTTTATTCATTCCATTCCTAACCCTGTCGAATGACTGGAAACAGGCTGTGGATTTTTGATGTACTTATTCTGATCATAAACCGATCATTTTTAATCTTTCCTGGGTTCGTTTTCAAGAGCCATCTTTTCCTTGGTATTCGGGAGATAGTAGGTTCGAACCCCACTGTCGGCAGCCTTGAAAATGGTTTTCCGTGGTTTCCCATTTTCACACCAGGCAAATGCTGGGGCTGTACCTTAATTAAGGCCACAGCCGCTTCCTTCCAACTCCTAGCCCTTTCCTCTCCCATCGTCGCCATAAGACATATCTGTGTCGGTGCGACGTAAAGCAACTAGCAAAAAAAAAAAAAAAAAAAAAAAAAAAAATCTTTTCCTTGGGAGAATGTTCTTAGATTACAGTAGATTCTCCTGGCATATAAATAAAAATTAAAAACATTTGAAATAAACAATAGGAATGAGATTGATTGTCCAATTGTTCACCTCTATAATAAGGTCAATAATGCACGGAAGTATGTAATTCGTATCGCCAGATATTCCGCGTACTTGCCTACGCGCGACAATGGTGCTGGTCACAATGTCAAAAATGACAATGGCAGCAGATGGAATTTACCGCCAATTAGCGGTCTTGCATCTTGCTGTGGGGTGCAGAACATCTATAATAATAATAATAATAATAATAATAATAATAATAATAATAATAATAATAATAATAATAACCCAATAATAATAATAATAATAATAATAATAATAATAATAATAATAATAATAATATTCTGGACCGTCGTCAAATGTGCGGACCGCGCTGGAAACAGGTCTGGACGGGTAATGACTACAAATGCAGTCCGGCCGCGGGTTCAGTACTGCCAAGGCACCCAAGAAGACACCACGCTGAATCTCCTCAAGAATTTGATCCATATTAAAAATGCTTATAGAAAAAGATGGCAAACATTTAGGGACCGAACTGACAGGGTGGAAAATGTGGTCCTAGCCCGGGAAATATGAAATCGATTGCTGGAAAGAAAGATTGAAAAATGGGAGGGAACTTGCCGTAATCTCTCAGAAAACGAGTCAGATCTCGAATTTTGACGGATTATATATAAATCGATATCCATTCAATTATAAATTTCAGTATAATACCGTAGCGAAGCATGGGTATCTTGCTAGTAGTTTATAAGAATAATGCAATGCTGATCAGAATACTGTTTAGTATAAAATGCTATCTTTCAGTAAAATGAATGAGTCTTTTTTTTTTTCATTTTGGGGTGTGATAACACATTTTTTCCATCAGTAAGCATGTACAAAAACAGTCTGTCTGTGGCTATGGTTGTTAAGGCATCAACTTTATGGTCGGACACCACGGATAGCCAGTTCGAGTCCCATTGGTTGAAATTTTTTTTACGACCAGTAAGGTAAGGGAGGTGGTGGGATTCAATTTCTAATCACTAGATTGTGTGCCAAAGGCCTGAATTAAATCCAAACCTCTCTGCAGTGCTCATATGGAGTGAGGGCATCAACCTACATATATATGTATATAACATCCCTATTCTGTCTGTCATTCACAGTGATATTGAGAAAACTAGAATGTTTCAACAGCTGAACTTGTTACCAGTTATAGTTTGTTGTGTCTTCTTCCTTCCTTTCTTTCTTTCTTTCTTTCTTTCTTTCTTAATCTGTTTACTCTCCAGGGTTTGCTTTTCCCTTGGAGTCAGTGAGGAATTCCACGTCTACTGTCTCAAGAGCAGTGTCCTGGAGCGTGAGACTTTGGGTCGCAGGGATACAACCGTGGAGGAGGACCAGTATCTTGCCCAGGCAGCCTAACTTCCTATGCTGATCAGGAGCCTTGTGGGGGGGATGATAAGATTGGAAGAGATAGACAAGGAAGAAGGAAGGAAGTGGCCATAGCCTTAAGTTAGGTGAAATGAAATGGCGTATGGCTTTTAGTACCGGGAGTGTCCGAGGACAAGTTCGGCTCGCCAGATGCAGGTCTTTTGATTTGACGCCATAGGCGATCTGCGTGTTGTGATGAGGATGAAATGATGAAAAAGACGACAAGTACACCTAGCCCCCGTGCCAGCAAAATTAACCAATTATGGTTAAAATTCCCAACCTTACCGGGAATCAAACCTGGGACCTCTGTGACCGAAGGCCAATATGCTAACCATTTAGCCATGAAGCTGGACTTAGGTTATGTATCATCCCAGCATTTGCCTGGAGGAGAAATGGGAAACTATTGAAAACCACTTCGAGGATAGATGAGGTGGGAATCGAACCCCCCTCTACTCAGTTGACCTCCCGAGGCTGAGTGGACCCTGTTTATGTTTTCTTTACAATGAACCTCTCATGATTATGACTTTTGTACTTTCTAAAGAAAAATATGATCCTATCAGTGAAGTTATTGTCTCAAATTCGCCATGATGACATAATACATGGCTATATCTATCAGCACGAGTTCAAGCCATGTACATCTTGACTTCTGTTGCCTTCCATAGATACGTACATTGAGAAAATGGGAACATTTGAGTGAAAACTGGTACCAGATATGGGTTGCAAGAACAATGCAATGATGACCACTTGAACTGTTTAGTGAAAAATACTATCTTTCAATGACATGAATTTTTTTTTCCATTTTGGAGTTTGAATACACATTATCTCTAGCTATCATTAAGGAAACAGTAGAGCATGTTGTTGTTGTTTGTGGGTGTTAAAGCATGAAGTTTATGTGGTCTCACATCATGGCTAGCTGGTTTGAGTCCCGTTCGTAGAAAATATTTTTACCAGTAGGGTAGGAGAGGTGGTGGTATACAATTTCTAATCGTTAGAATGTGTGTCAAAAGCCTCGCTCATATGGAGTGAGGGCATATGACGCAGTTGATGGTGATTCGTTTGTCAGATGGTGACGTAAAACCTTGAGCAGACCCCTTGGTGCTATTCGACAGGAGTAAGCTATGTGCCAGCACCGGCCTTCGCCCTCTCCCTTCCTACTATCATATATCATTCATTTCAATTTTCAATCATCAAAGGCTGTCTGAATTCCATGTGTTCAATTTTTCTGAAATGAGCCGACTATCAAACGTGCTAAAAATCCACGAGGAAGGCTAAAAGAGTAAACAAAGGCAAAAGTGGCAAAGATGAAATATAGAGATACAACAAACAATGGAAGTTAAAACTATGCATTTGGGGTAAGATGAATGAAGTAAAGTTAAGTCACAGGAAAGACAGAGAAATGACTAACTTTGCAATATCTAACATAAGAATGCCAGAAGACATGGTGGAAATGAGACAGATTGAGTTAATCAAATGGGATGAGGCAACCATGGCTCTCCTTTATGCTCTTCAGTTGTAGGCCAGCTATATATAATGAACAACAAATCACCTTTCGCTAGAAAAGTGGTCTTGCTTGGTGCAGGCTTCAGACAGTGCCTGGCAGGAATTCCTCACTGTTACCACTGTTACAGATGTTATCCAGTCAAGTTTTAAATATTCTACTTTATGGCTCAAAATTAAGAATTAACTTCATTGAATGAATTCTAAAACTTGAAAATGGAGAACTAGGCCAAATGGCAATACTGAGATTCAACAAAACAGTATTTCAAAAAAATATTGTGCGAGATTCACTTGGTTCTTCTTTTCATCCAAGTCAGAGTACAATGTTTTCCAAACAAGCAATTTTTTGACCAAGAAACGAACAAGTTAACAACATCAACCAATAGGTTCTGAATAGTTTGAAAGGTGACCAAATAACACACACTAACATTGACTCCATAGTGTGCAATGATGATAATGAAGTGCAATGGGACGAGATTGAATTGATGGAAGCTAGACGAAAATGATGTTCATGCAGAAATTCAGACGGACTCAGCTTCAGGAAGAAAGTGTTTTATTCCAAGAATAGATTTATCACTTGTGAATCTGCGTATAACATTCGTTCTTAAAAGAAGGCAATTTCCTCTAAATTTACCCTTCTCTGTCACAATGGCACCGGGATAAATCTCCCCACTCCAGTGTTTTGGACAGTTATATGTAGGTTTCTCAACAGTATGCAGATCCACAGATGTCAAATACAACTCTGAGCTACAACTGCACTCAATATGGTTTGGAAGCAAATTCTACAAGACCTGTTTTGGTTCCATTCCAATGCCATATAAAACCTGGAATGTGTAACTTTTATTCATAAGATATATTAATAGTTCATTTATTAATATATCTTATGATTAAAAGTTTTATAGATAGTAATCTTGACTGTCGAAGACAGACATACGTACTAGTGATTTAACCCAATCGCATCATTTGACGACCCTAGCTCATAAAAGTTAATCGTGGCATATGAATCCAATGACAAACTCAGCTCGTGGCGATGCACTGCTGTATATCAATACATGTAGTTCAGTTACTAACTCACAGATGCCACTTGTATGCATTCCGAGCTGAAGTTTAGACATGTGGCTTTGGTTATTTCCTGCACTCCAGGTTATCACACACTTCTGGAACAAGAGATAAAAGAATTTTTGTTCATATTATTTTGCTCACATCAGCTGCAATCATGACGTCAAGCAGATGTGTTGGTGTTGAAGAAGATGGAATATGAAAGCTAATAGATAGTGTTTTAGAGAGTGATTATAAAGACAGTGATGTTTGTGATGACGAAATAGACCCTGAAGGTCTTAGTTTGAGTTCGAGTGATGCATGTAGTAGTGCTGATGAGACAGAAAGTGATACAAATGATGACGGTTGGCAAGTCTACGGCGAGACCACGTGACCTCCCAAGGGGCCGTAGTTTTGTGTAGGCTGTGGATATGTCATTTAAGATCTACGTGCTTTTAACTCCAAAAGGGGTAAGACCCCTCAGTTTGTTTTTGTGGTGGCAACTTCACCGTGGCCCACATCCTCACAGTGTGTGCCTTACTGTGGGATTTAAATGGTTTTCTCAGTGAACTGCTATGGTATTTAAACAGGATGCGAATGGGTTAATAAATGACTGACAATATGGCTTCACTCCTCAGAAAGGAACTGCTGATGCAGCTATGGCAGTTAAAAGCTTCATTATATATGTAAAATATCCAAGAAAAAGAAAAAAAAAAAAAAGCAATGTTGCAGTTAGTTTATATGTCCATGGAGGATTTAATGCAGAAATCTTATCAATTTAAAATAATTTAACTGTCCTAAAAATCTTTACAAGTTAATGTTAAGTTACTTCGCCAACAGATATGCAGCTTTACATACGAATATATATGAAATCATAAAAGAGATTTAAAAAGGCACAAGGTTCATGCTGCAGACCAGGTTTCTGGAATATAATGTATAATTTATTGCTTGATCTGAAATTCTCAAAATATTCTCATGTTGTTACATTTGCAGGTGATCTGTTGATTTTAACTAAAGGATATCATAAAACTAAGACAGAAAATTATGCCAATGGAGACAAAGTTAATAGAAAACTTGACTAACAATAACAAAGTTAAATTTAATAATAGTAAATCTAAGGTGCTGATCAATATATATATAAAGGAAAGATAATAGTGTACCAATAAAAATTTATTTAAATTTCAAACAACTTGAACAAGTTGATGATGATGATGATGATGATGATGATGATGATGATGATGATGATGATGATGATGATGATGATGATGCTTGTTGTTTAAAGGGGCCTAATATCTAGGTCATCAGCCTCGTTGAACACGTTAGAGAATTAGATATATATTTTGACAATAAATGTAATTCCAGTACACATACACAGATTTTAGCAGAAAAGTCACTTCAACTAATAAACATGCTAGGTAGAACAGTAAAACTTCAATGGGGATTGGGTCAATAAACTATTAAGATGATATACTTTATAATGGGGCTATTATGCCTATGCTAACATATGGAGTTTGGGAAAAACCCTAAGAAGAGAAGAAAAACAGATCCTTCAAAGAGAACAAATAATTATGAACATTACAGCTTATAGAAGAGCTTTCTTTGAAGTTTCCAGTATTATCACTAGATATTGATATTAAAATAAAAGAAAGAATTAAAATCTATAAAGCAACACACAGCAAGACAGAAGATTCAGTTAATTTGATGAACCTTAGCAATTAAGGTATTTGCCCCACATTTCAGATATGATAATAATAGATTAAATAACAATGTTATGGTGTAACGCAATTTACCCTACCCTGAGAACCTATTTTGAACTGGCAACATCGCCGTAGAAAAAAACTTAATTATTCTATACGACTAAGCGTATGGTTTCCCTCGTACACTAAGTGTTTTAGTGATACTTATTGAACATTATTTATATGCCTTATTGTGGACTAAGGACAACGTCAATACATTCTCGCATTTCTGTATGGTGTGGACTGTTTCATTCCTTGTCTAATAGGTGCTGCTATCTTCCGTCAATCACCCACAATAGTGTTCCCCTCCCCGCGCGCTCTTCTACCTATCGGAGCGCGGCTACTGCCAATGGGAGCAAGCCTCGCCATTTTGTACTATAAACAGTTCGTTGCTGGGAGTCATGGCGTGCAGTTGCGTTAATGGGATTCTCAAGATGTTGGCGTCATGTTGGAGAATAGACCCCGGCTGAGGGACTTGAGATATGGGATTGAAACCCGTTTTACTTCATCTTCTGCATCATCCTATTAGTAAATGGTTTTAACTAATTCTGACCTGGGAAACCAAACTCTTCAGTAAGCGTCTGTAAGTATGTGAGGATCTAACTCATCTTCGCTGAGCGTCTGCTTCACTCAAGTAAGTGGTTCATCATTTGGCAAGTTATATCCTGTGATTATGAAACTGCAAGGAAATTCATGTGATCCGTGTTTTGAAATTAACTATTTCATGGTGAAGTTAGTGAAATTAATTTTTTTGGGGAACTACAAACCGGACGGTCGTGTGGTTATTTCTACTAAAGTATCAAGCTTATAGGCATGTAAAGACTATGAAAATAAGGAGATTTTACTTATTAACCATCATTTTCACCCGTTAATTAATCATGTAAATTCAAATTGTGTCGCGGCACTCTGTTGTCTTTATTCTGTGCAAGGTTTTGCAGTAGCATATAATTCTAGTTTCCTTGTTCTTTTAAGGAAATCTTGCTTCTTCTGTTTTTCCGGTATTTTATGTTTAGTGAATTTCTAGCTTTATTTTGGGTTTCTCGCCTTGGTTGTGCCTTGTACCTTATTGGGGGACGCGGCGTGTTTTTTGGGTTGCCATGGCAACGCTTTTCTTTTGTGGCGGGATTGTTGATTGTTGCCGGTGGGTTTTGCGCGTTGGTTGTGTGACCTAAGATTACTGATGTATTTTCGACTGATGTGAAAGATTTCCCTATCCTCGCTTGGTCTCTTCTTGTTTTCCTCCTGTTTTTCTGTGTGATTATCGCTCGTGGCTTGAATTTTTGCCCTTGTAGTTTATTAATTGGGCTAGAGTTTTATGTTTCTGTGAAGCCTCATATTGCTAACTATTTCAATTAAACTGATCAAATGAGTAGGTTTTCCCAAGGTTTAAACTTTAGTTTTAATTTCATTTTAGTTACGTTAACAAACGGGCCCGTGTACACGTTCTGTAGTCAATTAAGTTTTTATTCGTATAATTTTCTGTAATAGTAAGGTTATCAATCCGAACTTATTCTTGTAATGAATTTGGTGTTATGAATTAGAGCCATTTCTTTTTAGTTAATGATTTCCATCAGTGTTATTACCTGATAGGCCTGCGTTTTCATTCTGTGTTATTCTCTATTTTTCACTGTTTATTTTCAAACTAAACTATTTTTACTCTCTCAGATGGGACGATGTTAGTTTTGGTTAAATGATAAGTTTTCATTCCTTGATTAAAGTTTTTGAAAAGTTAATCAAGAGTTTCCTTTCATTATCTGTGTGGTTCAGCGCCGAAACAAGGAATTTTATCCATTTCCTCTGGGAGTTTTATTTGGGCCACGCTGGGTAAGTAACTGTTTAATGTAATTTTCCTATCCTTGTGACTGATTTCCTCAACTCGTGTATTAACTTTGTTTATTTAACACCGGTTTATAGGTAGTACCGGCTGGTGCATGTTTGCTAACCGCTAGTGTGGTGAGTTTGCTGCGCTGGCGGTATAACAATATGTTATGCAAGGTAAGCATTTAAAACAGATGGAAGCAAGATTAGAGGAAAAGTTGGACTTGCAGCCGTAAGATTTAAACAAGGTACTGTTCCCATCACATTAACTGTACATATTTTAATTGCAATTGGGAGGCTGCAAAAACATAATTTTCCAAGCCATGTGAGTGAATCATCTATTAACGATTATGTTTTCATAACCTTGACCAAGCCAGCTGTGATATCCAGCTCACCTGCTTGATTTTTTTTTTCATGTTTCATGGTTCATGTTTGTGGGTTACTGTAGTCACGTCCTAGTTCGTGAACCATGGGCAACGGCTGAGTGGCCTAGTAAGTGGTCCTGAGAGTCGGAATACCAGTTGCTATGGAATGGGAGTGGGCATCTCGGACATATTCTGAGTCGTGGCCCTCCTTGTGCTCAGGCGGCTAGGACTATACAATTCACCGGTGGTCCATAACCCGTTAGAGGAGAGATCCTCACTTGGACTATGTGCAAGTAGGGCAGCATCCTGCTTCATGAATTTACCGAGCTCAGAACACTTTAAGCAAGCCTCGGACCTATGGGAGTAATGGAGTCCCACTCCCATTTGACAGGCAAGGGACTCCTTGGAAACAACTTGGCGAACGAAATGGAATTCGATGGCGAGCTATCAATATTAATGGGGCTTATGGAAGAAAGAAAGAAAGTAGAACTGGCTGAGTCAGCAAAGAGGATGCATCTGGATGTGCTAGGAGTAAGTGATATTCGGGTAAGGGGAGATAATGAGGAAGAGATAGGAGATTATAAAGTATACTTGACTTACGTGTTAGAAAGGGAAGGGCACAGTCTGGGGTAGGGCTCTTTATCAGGAATACCATTGCACGCAACATAGTTTCTGTGAGGCACGTAAATGAGCGAATGATGTGGGTAGATTTGTCAGTGGGAGGAATTAGGACAAGAATTGTGTCCGTGTATTCACCATGTGAGGGTGCAGATGAGGATGAAGTTGACAAGTTTTATGAAGCATTGAGTGACATCATGGTCAGGATCAACAGCAAGGATAGAATAGTGCTAATGGGCGATTTCAATGCGAGAGTTGGCAATAGAACCGAAGGATACAAAAGGGTGATTGGTAAATGTGGGGAAGATATGGAAGCTAATGGGAATGGGAAGCATTTGCTGGACTTCTGTGCTAGTATGGGTTTAGCTGTTACGAATACATTCTTCGAGCATAAAGCTATTCACCGCTACACATGGGAGGCTAGGGGCACCAGATCCATAATAGACTATATCTTAACAGACTTTGAATTAAGGAAATCTGTTAGGAATGTACGAGTTTTTCGCGGATTTTTCGATGATACAGACCACTATATGATCTGTAGTGAACTAAGTATCTCTAGGCCTAGGGTAGAGAAAGTGAAATCTGTCTGCAAACGAATAAGAGTAGAAAATCTCCAGGACGAGGAAATTAGACAGAAGTACATGGATATGATTAGTGAGAAGTTTCGAACAGTAGACAGAAAATAGGTTCAGGATATAGAAAGTGAATGGATGGCATACAGGGATGCTGTAGTAGAAACAGCAAGGGAATGCCTAGGAACAACTGTGTGTAAAGATGGGAAAAGGCGAACATCTTGGTAGAATGATGAAGTGAGAGCAGCCTGTAAACGCAAAAAGAAGGCTTATCAGAAATGGCTCCAAACAAGGGCCAAGGCAGACAGGGATTTGTATGTAGATGAAAGAAACAGAGCAAAACAAATAGTTGTTGAATCCAAAAAGAAGTCATATGAAGATTGTGGTAATAACCTGGAAAGGCTAGGTCAAGCAGCAGGGAAACCTTTCTGGACAGTAATAAAGAATCTTAGGAAGGGAGGGAAAAAGGAAATGAACAGTGTTTTGAGTAATTCAGGTGAACTCATAATAGATCCCAGGGAATCATTGGAGAGGTGGAGGGAATATTTTGAACATCTTCTTAATGTAAAAGGAAATCATCCTGGTAGTGTTGTGAACAGCCAAGCTCATGGGGAGGAGGAAAATGATGTTAGTGAAATTATGCTTGAGGAAGTGGAAAGGATAGTAAATAAACTCCATTGTCATAAGGCAGCAGGAATAGATGAAATTAGACCTGAAATGGTTAAGTATAGTGGGAAGGCAGGGATGAAATGGCTTCATAGAGTAGTAAAATTAGCGTGGAGTGTTGGTAAGGTACCTTCAGATTGGACGAAAGCAGTAATTGCACCTATCTATAAGCAAGGGAACTGGAAGGATTGCAACAACTATCGAGGTATCTCATTGATTAGTATACCAGGCAAAGTATTCACTGGTATCTTGGAAGGGAGGGTGCGATCAGTCGTTGAGAGGAAGTTGGATGAAAACCAGTGTGGTTTCAGACCACAGAGAGGCTGTCAAGATCAGATTTTCAGTATGCGCCAGGTAATTGAAAAATGCTACGAGAGGAATAGGTAGTTGTGTTTATGTTTCGTAGATCTAGAGAAAGCATATGACAGGGTACCGAGGGAAAAGATGTTCGCCATACTGGGGGACTATGGCATTAAAGGTAGATTATTAAAATCAATCAAAGGCATTTATGTTGACAATTGGGCTTCAGTGAGAATTGATGGTAGAATGAGTTCTTGGTTCAGGGTACTTACAGGAGTTAGACAAGACTGTAATCTTTCACATTTGCTGTTCGTAGTTTACATGGATCATCTGCTGAAAGGTATAAAATGGCAGGGAGGGATTCAGTTAGGTGGAAATGTAGTAAGCAGTTTGGCCTATGCTGATGACTTGGTCTTAATGGCAGACTGTGCCGAAAGCCTGCAATCTAATATCTTGGAACTTGAAAATAGGTGCAATGAGTATGGTATGAAAATTAGCCTCTCGAAGACTAAATTGATGTCAGTAGGCAAGAAATTCAACAGAATTGAATGTCAGATTGGTGATACAAAGCTAGAACAAGTCGATAATTTCAAGTATTTAGGTTGTGTGTTCTCCCAGGATGGTAATATAGTAAGTGAGATTGAATCAAGGTGTAGTAAAGCTAATGCAGTGAGCTCGCAGTTGCAATCAGCAGTATTCTGTAAGAAGGAAGTCAGCTCCCAGACGAAACTATCTTTACATCGGTCTGTTTTCAGACCAACTTTGCTTTACGGGAGCGAAAGCTGGGTGGACTCAGGATATCTTATTCATAAGTTAGAAGTAACAGACATGAAAGTAGCAAGAATGATTGCTGGTACAAACAGGTAGGAACAATGGCAGGAGGGTACTCGGAATGAGGAGATAAAATCTAATTTAGGAATGGACTCGATGGATGAAGCTGTACGTATAAACCGGCTTCGGTGGTGGGGTCATGTGAGGCGAATGGAGGAGGATAGGTTACCTAGGAGAATAATGGACTCTGTTATGGAGGGTAAGAGAAGTAGAGGGATACCAAGATGACGATGGTTAGACTCGGTTTCTAACGATTTAAAGATAAGAGGTATAGAACTAAATGAAGCCACAACACTAGTTGCAAATCGAGGATTGTGGCAACGTTTAGTAAATTCTCAGAGACTTGCAGACTGAACGCTGAAAGGCATAACAGTCTATAATGATAATGTATGTATGTATGTATGTATGTGTGGTTTTTTTTTTTTTTTTTTTTTTTTTTTCCCTCAGCCTATTAACGGAGGGGAGGAACTTGTGGCATGTGACAATGAGCGGGAATTTTCAATGCCAGTGCAGGTGACAGTGTGTGCTATTTTGGAATATTCTAAACGTGGTATGCAAACCAATGAACTCCTAGTAATGATGTGTAACAACCAATAAGGACATTTATGTAGTGTCATGCCTCCAGACAAGTAAAATCCATGTAAGCAAGCAATGGGAGATTTCATTCTCCTTTCTTGTTTGATTTTCAAGCCAAGTATTCTTCATGCAGTTCCGTTTCGTAAATTCTCTCGTATCAGTTTCAGCTTACCAAATAACAAGCAGACCTCCAAACTATACAAAGTGGACTTTGCAGTACCAGTGGAACATTCCATACTACACTTTCAAGAGGATCCAGCAAAAAATGAGATTTTCTGCCTGTGAAGTAAAGACATCACCAACATAACTAGCTAAGATGTGAGTGGAGCCCAAAGAAATGAAGCCACCACCATGAAATCGAATCCCATCATCAAAACTGAGCACCATTTTATAATGTAAATTTTCTTTGCCTTTCCTAAAATATGTCATGATCTTTCTTACTTTCACAGTGTAAATTTCTGTTAGTTAAAACTCTTATAGTAATACACTTATCATTTCTGCTCTTACCTTGGTAATGGCAGATTTTATGACTTGAACGTGGGAATAGAATTGTAGCAACTTGTCTGATAGTTATTTTCTTTGAATACTAGGGTTTCTTAAGTCAATGTTGATAACTAATAACCAGTGAAATAATAATAATAGTCCTTAACATTAAACCAGTGCATTTAAAGGCTATTTTCAGTGTGAATATTGATCAAATGATCGTTAAGAGGCGTTAGATGGAATCTTCTTGAATATTATTATTCTATGTTGAGGAATATTTTTGCAAGTCATCAGATTTATTATTAATAATCTTGACATGGTTGGGTGGCAGGAGTAATAATAATTATTATAAACTTAAATGATGAATCACCAGGATAATTAATCTGTTAAATTGGTGAGCGACTGAGTGTTTAAATTTGGTTCATACTGCTTATGGATATACTAGCAGTTACCCACGGCTTTGCTCGCATGGATTTCATAATTTGATAAAAGTAATCATTCCTTCGTACTGTACTAAGACATTATCTGAAAATCTCTAAAGTATAAAAACTCACTGAAAAACTGAGTTTCATTTACCCCAGAAACTCTTTGTAAGCCACGTTTGTGGTATTGCCTTTTGGGGCTAAGATGACCATTGGACATAGAACTGTACATGTGAGAAACAGTAGTCTCTCAGGTCGAAAGAAAAATTTCATTATTTTTAAAGGAGATTTCAGATACCTATTTCCACATCGGTAACATTTTCAGTTTTTGAGATAAAAGTATCCCCATAAAAAGAATTTAACCCCTTTATCAGCCCTTCCCCCACCCCACCCCCACCTAAGTAGATTTTCTGAAAACAACAAAAAACAAAAAAAATACCTGTTTCATTATTTTAAAGGAGATTCCAAATACCAGTTTTCAAGTCTGTAACATCTTCAGTTTTTGAGATGTAAATATCCTCATAAAAAGTAGTTCAACTTTTTTCACTTCTTTTCACCCCCGTTAAGTGTCTTTTCTGAAAAAAAAAAAAAAAAAGACTTATTCCTGTATTTTTAAAGGACTTTCCAAATACCAAGTTTCTTCTCTGTATCATGTTAAGTTTTTGACATATACTGTATGTATACCAGTATCATTTATAAAAATTCACCCAGTTTTTCAGTTCTTTTCAGCCCCTTAAATTCTGAAAACAAAAACTATGTGTTTATTTTTAAAGGAGATTCTAAATACCACTTTTCACATCTGTAACATCTTAAGTTTTTCAGATATAAGTATCTTCATAAACATAATTCAACTCCTTCTTTACTTATTTTCATCCCCCCACCCCTTAAGTGGATTTTGCCAAAACAAAAGAAGATGTATTACTTTGAAAGAAGATTCCAAATACAAATTTTCATGTCTGTAACATCTTTAGCTTTTTAGATATAAGTATCCTCATAAAAAGAATTCAACTCCTTTATCAAACCCCTCCCTCCCAATAATGTATTTTTATTTTTAAAGGAGATTCTAAGTACCAATTTTTACATCTGTAACTTTCTGTGTTTGTGATATGAGTATCCCCATAAAAAGAATTACATTTTTTCACTTTCTTTCACCCTACCCCCGTAAGTGAATTAAAAAAACATATGTGTTTCTTTATTTATAAAGGAGCTCCCAAATACCAATTATCACGACTGTAATATCTTCAGTTTTTAAGATATATGTATCCCCATAAGAAGAATTCAACTCTTTTTTCACCTCCCCCGCCCCTTCCCCCAAAGTAGATTTTCCCTTCAAAATGTGTGTTTCTTTAAAGTATATTTAAAGGATATTTCAAACACCAATTTTTATATCTGGTAATATCTTCAGTTTTTGAGATATCATTATCCTAATAAAAATAATTCAAGCCCTTTTTCAGTCGTTTTTTGCCCCATAACTGATTTTTCCAAAAACAAAAAGAAATACTTGTTTCTTTATTTTTAAAAAAATTAAAATACGGATTTTCATGTCTGTAACATGTTAATGTTTTAGATATACTGTAGATATGCTCATTTTAAAAATTCACCCCCTTTTTCAGTTCCCCTTAAGTTGATTTTCCGTAAATAAATTATCTATGTTTCTTTACTTTTACAGGAGATTCCAAATACCAGTTTTCACGTCTGTAATGTGTTACGTTTCTGAGATATACTGTAGATATAGTCTTTTTTTAAAATTCACCCCCTTTGTCACTCCCGTTTACCCCCATTATTTGGACTTTCCAGAAACAAAAAACATATGTGTTTCTTTATTTTTAAAGGAGATTCCAAATACCACTTTCATATCTGTAACAACTTTAGTTTTTGAGATATAAGTATTCTCATAAAAGATATTCAACCCCATTTTTGCCTTTTTTTAGACCTTTTAATGGGATTTTCTGGAAACAAAAAATTATGTTTCTTTATTTTTAAAGGAGATTCCAAATACCAATTTATATGTCTGCAAAACTTTTAAGGTTTGGAGATATAGATATACTCATTCAAACAATTCATCCACCTTTTCACCCCATTAGCAAAGGAATATCCAAAAATCCTCCCTTCTTAAGTACCTACACTCTAATCCTCAGAATTTCATTTCTTTATGTCCAGTAGTTTAGGCTGGGCAATGATGAATCAGTCAGTCAGTCAGTCGGTCGGTCGGTCGGTCAGAACATGTTATTTTATATACCTAAGATGAAATTGTGCTCAATATATATGTGAATTTGCCATTAGAATAAATGGTCAGGTTTTCATACCTTGAATTATACGAATTGTAGAGCACATGTATGGCTTCGATACAGCCATATAATCAGACATTGTGTGATTAATGAATTTAAGGATTTAATGCATATTCAATATAAATGATGATAATCATAACCGAATACAAGCCCATGCCAGATGATATGGGAATCATTTATGTGTCACAGAGTCATTCTTTAGCTTACTCTTCAACATGGTTTAATTTTAATATGCCTGACTTTGCTGTTGGAATTAATACTGTAGATCAACCAAATGAACTACTATTAATCCAGTCACCATCTTATTTATAGATTGTGGAATGTAGATGTGTTAGAATGTGGAAAATTCTTTCAAATATAATTTTCACCAATTTAGACATTCTAAAGAATTTGAAAAATAATGATACTCTCCGTTTTAAACAGACTTGCAAATAACGTGTGTCTTGTGTGTTGTTGTGAGTGTGATTTTTGTTGTACTGTCTAGTTATTTGAGGATATTAACCTTGTATTTATCCTAGGATGTTGATTTCCTTGCATTCTGTCACAGAGAAAAAAACATTTCAGAGTTGTGTAGGATATTTCTTCAAGAAGTGGAAAGTGAAAATATTTTCAGTGATTAAATGTTAGATTTACTAGTGATCGTCATGAGATCACAATATATTTTTGGAATTAAGAAAACCCAATGATTTTTCAATACTTAAATTTTTAATGTTAACTCATAACATTTCATCAGTTAATTTTTATTGTAAATTTAAATACTAAAATCCTGTTTATTTATGTTTATAAAATTATGTTTATGATTAAGCTAAATGTTTTTCAGTTAATGTAAAGACTATGAGAAATAAGTGAATTAATTTAAAGAAGAATTATATTTTTATTTTCTTGTACATTAATATTTCTTTTAAGATGAGAAGACTATTTTATTTTGTCACCGTAGTCAGGTTAAATAATTTCAGTAAAATAATGATGTTGTTGATTTTTAATTCAGCTGAATTGAATTATTTTCAGTTAAATTCATGTGAGTAAAATAATTTTTCAGTTAACAATGAGATTGCATCGCCGATATAACAGACATTAACAGGGAAAGATAAAGTAAAATAATAGCTTGTGATAATAAGTGAGTGTAAAATTATTTTAAGTTAATGGTTTGATCACTCTATGATCAGGGACACAACGTACATTCATTAATCCTCAGGAGATTTTTCACTTTTATGCTGATTAATTGGATGATAATTTAATTCAATACCACATCACTGATTTTGTTAATAAATGTCACTTCCATACTGTGTAGAGATGAGAAGAATGCAAGAATGAGGAACGTAGCCTGCAGGCACGAACTTCCTGTTCTTCCCAGAAAGATCGGCTCTTATCTGCTCGTATCTGCTACACGAAAACATTGACTCACACTTTGCAGTTTGCTGGATTACAACTGACAAGAGTGAAGAGTTGCCAGTAGAAGGTAATGTAAAGTCGCCTGGATAGTAGTGGAGTTGCTATGATAATCATTGCGTCACTGGCTCTGATGATGAAAACCCCTTCGTCCCGTGTCTCACCGGGCATGTGCATTCTTTGATCTCCCAACACTACCTGCTGAGTGTTATTTGAATCCAAAATATCATCCTACACTTATGCCCTTAATTTATCTTATGGCCAGGCGGACGGTCTAAACCACGGGGTCCTTGCGTCTGCCGCTGAGCTCGGGAAAATGGGGGCATTACATTGATGCACAGAATTAAAAATTATGGAATTAAAAGTAAATTACATAAAACATGCTCTAACAATCAAGCAGAACAAATTGAATTCTTGAGAACACTGCAGACACTGGGAGAACTAATGTTTGAGAAAGAAGATAGAACAACTGCTATATGATCTCCCCCTGTGGGTCAGTAGTAGAGTGTCGACCTCCAAATCCCAAGAGAGTGAGTTCAAACCCAGAAGAGTAGTCAGATTTTTGAAGGGCGGAAAAAAGTCAATTTTACTCTCCATGTCGTACAATCTCAGCTTGTAAAGATTACTGGTGACACATTTGATATTCACCCGACAAAATTAATTAAAAGTTCAGCCACAGACGCTCACGAGATATTTGGTTTACTCTGCTACATAGTAGGCCTAGAATAAAACATAATGTTGAAACTGACGAACAAGCAGCCAGATAGCGTCAAATTAAAATACTTGCACACAGTCGCTGAGGCCATATGATTATTATTAACTGCTATATACATAGACAGTCATATATCCTTGGCTTTGTTACAAAACAATTCTAATCATAGTTACCTAATAGAAAAACAAGAAAAGTTCTATTATTTCTGAAATAAACGAAGAAGGACTCAAATTGAGCGAGTTGGCTGTGCGGTTAGCCTGCATTCGGGAAACAGTGGTTTGAACCCCACCACATGATCTTCCTCTACTCCTCTTACCCTCTATAACAGAGTCCAGTATTCTGCTCCATTCACCTCACATGACCCTACCACCGAAGCTGGTTTACACGTGTAATAAAAAAGGACATAAAAATTGGCAGGTTGCTTGGTCAAACACATCTATAGGTGTAGTTTGAAAGATTTATTCCTTTGGTGAGTGAAAGACTGAATAAGAATCTGAGAATCTGAGAATCACACCTGAATTGACATCAGTTTTTAACTGGACATGGATGAAGTAAAGCATATATATGTAGAGAATTATAGATGATCCTATTTGTCCATGTCTTCAATATATTCATGCACTATAAAAAAACAACAAAGGGACATTCTAAAAAAGAAAAGAAAATGAAATGATGGAAGGTCATTGATGATTATTCAATGGCCAGTGCCACAAGGTGAATTTTATAAACTTTATATGAAACAGTTTAGGAGGATTATTCAAAGTATAGATTTTAATCAATTGTGACTTGTGTATTATGGATATATGTGTTATTTACATGATATAGGGTTAAGACAAAATGTAATATGAATTTAATCAACTGTCGCTTGTGAAATAATACTGTATATAATAATTATATTATATATATTTTTATAGGATAAAGGATACAATGTAATTTCTACTGGTTATACCTATGTAAATGCAAAATAGCATGAATAATAATAATAATAATAATAATAATAATAATAATAATAATAATAATAATAATAATAATAATAATAATAATAATAATAAATAAAATGAACCATAATAACAACAACAGAGTGTAACCTGTAATTCTGGCTATTAAGATTCCTCTTGTCTGAAGCATATGACTAGCACAGGCTGCTACGTGTGCTCCAAGACTGAATCCAACAATATGAATGTCTGATGGCTTTGTTCCCAAAGAAATCATGTCAAAGAGAAGCAAGCTCAGTTGTCGTCCTACTAACTCTGTGTTAGCAACTGCCACAGGATAAGATGGGCCTGCTGCTCCTTTCTCCCAGTCAACCAGCAGTACATTTGCATTTATCTGTAAGTATTCAAATTATGAATGAATATTACTCCTCGATAATATGCTGATAATATGGCTTGATAATATGACATCTCATGATAATTAGTGACCTTCACTATTGGATATGGAAATGGGTAACATATTGACAGGTCTAACAGACACAGAAGCTAGGAAGGGGGATAAGATCACTCACAGAGAATAAATACAACGACAAAGTGGAGTGGACAAAGGAAGCAACATAAAGGAGAAAGAAAAACAAACATGTAAACACAAAATCATAAGGACATACTCTGCATCTTCACATAGTCATCTTAATGAATGGGCTTTCTCATTATTAATCCCAGTTCTTTCATATCTATTACTTCTCCAAGTCCAGTGTGCTCATTTTTGCTTCCAAGCTTCATCGAGGAGGGTGAGCCTCCACACTCACCCAGAATGTCATTCTTAAAAATGTTTTAAGTCAGATAAAGAAAGACCTTTTGATGTTCCCTGAATATTTTGCACATAGGATAAGCAGAAAGGAGGCTAAATATAAGAAAAAGGAAGACAAGAAAGGTTTATTAAAAAATGGTAGAAGGTACGTAGCACAGAACCAAGGCTAGTATACAGCAGGTTATCTCATTCTGCACACATGCATACCTGCCTTTGATGACATATTCGAAAGGCATGCTGACAGCCTCAAGTCCAGCTAAAGGCTTATGCAGTAATACTGACAGTCATATCTTGTGACTAAATTGAGTCTAATCGCAATAAGTTTTAGTGTAGTTTACCAGTTGTTTGATTAGGTAAGTGTTATACAAGTTACATTTACAATGTAGTAATTAGTTCTTAAGAAAACTGAAATGGACTGTTATGCCTTGACATAAGTTAGGAAAACCCAATGAAAAGAGAAGCTGGCCCCGTGGTGTAGGGGTAACGTGCCTGAATTTTACCCGGAGGCCCCAGGTTCGATTCCCGGCCAAGTCAGAGATTTTTACCTGGATCTGAGAACTGGTTTGAGGTCCTCTCAGCCTACGTGATTAGAATTGAGGAGCTATCTGACGGTAATATAGGGGCCTTGTTCTAGAAAGCCAAGAATAACGGCCGAGAGGATTCATTGTGCTGACCACACGACACCTTGTAATTTTCAGGCCTTCGGGCTGAGCAGTGGTTGCTTGGTAGGCCAAGGCTGTTCAGAGCTGTAGTGCCATGGGTTTTTTAATGAAAAGAGAGCAAACAAAAGAACTGTCAGTCATTTTAGAAAAAAAAATCATAACCTAAGGAGACTGTGATTATGATCAAGTTATAACATAAGAAAATGTAACTGATATTCTCAGGAGGTAAAAGTACAGTAGATACTTACCTCAGCAAGTCCTAAAGCTGGAGAATAATTCAACCTGCAGTAGGAGAGAAATCAATAGATTAAAAAGGGGGATTCTTAAAATAAAACCTACAAGAACTTATTATGAAACCAGAGTGTTTAATAGATTTCAGGAAACACTTAGCTCAGTTTTCACCAAAAATCAAATAAATATTCTCCTGCATGAGGAGAAAAAAGTTAAATAGACAGACAAGCAGTAGCATTTTCCCTGAGAAACATTGTTGCTTATAATTAACATTCCTCCCTCGTCAGGCCTGTCTACACTAAAAAGCGGTCATCCTCCGTGGACATGAACTACAGAATCCTCAAAGATGATTTTGGAATTTTAACCATTACTGGTTCATCTCTAAGCTGTAAGTAATAAAATGCTGTTCACTTTTTTTTCACAAGATGAAATTAAGTCTAATGGAATATGACTATTTATGAAGAAGAGGAATTTATCAGCCCACAGGATTGTATGTGCAAGTAATAGTGGTTCTGGGACTTCTTACACAGTGGAGGTTAGTTGTTTCAATTGGTTTTCATTTGAAAATCAAGTGATCTTATAATATTATATTCATATTTGTAAAAAGGGGAAGATAGGTTGCAGAAAATTCACTACCGCACAATCAACAGAGGGCAGCTACAAGAAAGGTCACGAATATTCAAATTCTTGTAAGAAAATGTCTAAAAACTGAAAAATCTTGAATTAGGAACTCATAATTTCTCACATTTTTCTTACAGATTTCAACCATTTTAAATCTATGGAACACAAATTGTGCTATATCTTTAGATTGATGCTTATGATGCAAGTGTGATAAACAGATATAACTTTAAAACAATATTCTCTCACCCATGGGTAAATAATGCAAGTATTTAGCTGAAATTATTATTATTATTATTATTATTATTATTATTATTATTATTATTATTATTATTATTATTATTATTATTATTATTATTATTATTATTATTATTATTATTATTATTATTATTATTATTATTACTTGTAATGTATAACTATGAAATGTTTACACATTTAGTATTAGTATTATTATTATATCATATGTACGGTACATATGATACGATCATATTGTTTATGAGGTTATGTCATGAATCATGCACTGTGTATAGACATTTATATCAGTTCAATTAATGTAAGAACCTGTATATAATTTATTCTTACCTGTATATATAATTTGTAATCCACTACAAAATTGTGAAACATACTGTAACTTCCAGAATGGTACTGGGTAGACCAGAACGATGGAGAATATTCTGTACACTATATAGCACTCTAGAATTTTCGAGAAGGTATTTTTTGTGATGTATCTTTCTAGAAGCCTGGCCAGGGACATATATAAGGAGGTGATCTTGCTAGTAGAGATGAGTTTTATTGTTCAGTAGAATTATGGTGTAGCAGGAGTATACTTGTGACCTCGTGTTGTTGTGACATGCAGTGGTTGCAATCTCCACGGTGGAGTGATAGGCAGTTGTTAAAATGGCGGCTTTGTTGATGTGTGTATTTTGCTAGCAATAGCAGTGATTAAGGTTATGTGTGTGTTTAATTTGTAAGTAGATGTGAATAAATAACTGTACCAACTGACAGCATTTCGTGTGCATCTTTGTGGATACGTTACTTTCAAGACACGTAATTGTAGACATGATAATGAGCTTTTGGGCTTTTTCCGTGTCACAAAATGAGGGGAAATTCTTTATGTTTCACAGAGAACTTTGGTGCGCATCTTCAGAAGAAAATCTCGACTGTTTACGAGCAAGACTTCCCTAATAATGAAGTTTTGAATTTAAGAATGCTTTACCGTTGGTCTATAGTAAGTGGACCTTTCGTTTGTCACTAGATGGCTCACTGTGTGCAAGCCTTCCCATCTCTAATTAAGATGTTTCTTGTTCCATCATATGTGGCTGCAAAGTAAATAGCAAGGTCATCAGACAAATCAGGGCTGAATGCAGTAGAAGAAGTAATAAAAAATAAAATAAAAATAAAGTACAATGGAAGACTAAACAGGATAGAAGAATAGAATAGAGCTGAAGTTGGAAAGAAAAGTGTGTAGAAGGAAAAAACCAACAAGAAAAATGAGCATGAGTCAGGCGAGTTGGGGGTGGGTGGTAGAGGTCTGCGGTCGGTAAGAAGGATGTACTACAACGAGGTAGTATGAAAGTGTGACCCATAGCACATAGCCTAGAGTGAACCAACTAGTAGACATCTAGTAGTGATGAGGAGAGAATAAATTGGGAAAACACCGAAATGTGATGCAAAGAACCCATTTCCGAAAGGTGTTGTAACAGGGTACTAAACAACTTTACAGATGGTGTGTGGTGTGTTGGATATTTGTCAGCATACAGATTATGACGATGCTTATTGTTTAAAGGGATCTAACATCCAGGTCATCGGCCCATACAGATTATGTGCCACCTGTAGATTGCTTCCATTTGCTTACCTGTAACACAAGATCATATCAGCCATTTCCCATGTTGAATAATAGGATTCCATTATGTGTTGTAAAACCAGAGAAGATAGTTAAGAAAACAAATTGCAGTGCTACAGTTCTTGCTTGATATGGTACAAATGCGCACAACGATGCACAATGTACTGCATCAATTGTCCTTGTATAATGGTTTTACATTTGTTTAGTGGAAAAGAGTTCGGAGTGCAAGATATGCCCCTCCTACATAATAATACCATAACACAACATGACCAATGTTTAGGTAGGAACGTATTTCCATCTTTTGTTGCATACGACCCTCTGTAGGGTGATCATTGATAGTAGTGGTAGCAGACCATAACTCCGAAGATATTGAGTTTGTGACCAATGTTTATAAGACCTTTTTACATTCATATGTTTTGTGCTGCTTCCTCTGTAAATATTAGAACCCTTTTCAAGGACACCATGTACACACCATTGGGAATTTTTTGTTTTCATTTTTATGGCGGCTGCTATCATGCTCCTGTCTAATTTGCCTGCCTCATCTCATATCACTTTCTCTGATCTGTAGAGAGTTTTCAATATTTTCTCTGTTTAATGTGTCAGAGAAATTCTTTTCCCATACTGTGATAGGGATTTCACTTTTTCTTTTGCTAGTTCTTTACGTCTCACCGACATCTTATTGCGACGATGGGATAGGAAAGTGCTAGGAGTAGGAAGGAAGCGGCCGTGGCCTTAATTTGCCTGGTGTAAAAATGGGAAACCACGGAAAACCATCTTCAGGGCTGCCGACAGTGGGGTTCAAACCCACTATCTCCCCGATGCAAGCTCACAGCTGTGCGCCCCTAACCGTATGGCCAACTCGCCCGGTAATAGGGATTTCTACCATATGATGGATCACTCATCCCTTGAAGGCTACATAAGGGTTTTGTGCTTCCTCTTCTTGCAGTCTTGCTTGTTCTTCAGTGAAATTAGTATCCTTATTGTGAAGGAGATTTTTATATGCTTTTCTTTTTGTTTACTTGTTTCACGGGCTATATGTAGTAGCTCTATGCATTCCTTTTGTAGGTTGTAGGACTCATCATCAAACCATGGCTTACCTGTTGGCTATTCTTGGTCCCTATGGCAGCTGGGCTTTCCTTATATAACCCATTATTGTATGAAGTGCTGGACCTAGAAGCCCTTTTTTAATCAAGAGTGGCACTTTTTTTTTGTTCTTTCCCTCTTCCAAGGTGAACTTGTTTACAACACTTGAAATTGATTGTCCTAGCTGTTGTGTATAATTTTTTTATGTCCTAACACCCAAATGTGAGTAGCTACAGGCAATTGTTTTCTGAGAGTGGCAACTGGATTTGAATACAGTAGCTTGTGACTAGGAGGTATTATGTCTTTTCCTCTGACAAAAACCAGATCTATTATGCTCCAGCTGTTTGGAGCAATGTACAAGGCATATTTTTAAGTAAGGACCATTTCAAAATAACTACACAACGAAAGACGATTTTCAAACACCACATTTATTTGCAGGTTCTACATACTTTACTCTATTTTTCAACATAGCCACCAATTTTGTTGAAATACTTATCATACCTTACAACTAAGTTTTGAATACCCTCTTCATAGAAACTTGCTGCCTGCCCTGATAACCAAGAGTTCACAGTCGTTTTCATGATCTTGCACTGGGACAGGGTCTGTTTGGTCTTCACCTTTACAGGTGAATGTGTGTGTCCCCATTCCATGTCTGTTGCTTCAATTCGGGCGTGATATGCAAAACCAATGCTTCGTCTCCCGTTACAATCTGACTCAACATGCCGTCACCTTCTTAGGCATAACGAGTCAAAAACGTCATCAAACACTCAAATCTTTTGTTTTTGTGGTCCTGTATTAGGAGTTTACAGACTCAACGAGAGCATAGTTTCCTAAAATTTAGATTTTCAGAAACAATTTTTTAAAGCACTGACCTAGACACGTCAGGAAAGGTGTTCAAGAGAGCTGTTATTGTGAAGAGTCTGTCCTCACAAATCTTCACTTCAACTGAAGCTACCAAATCTACTGTGATCAGAGACGGGCGACCAGAGTGGGCCTCATCATGGATGTTGTCATGGCCATCTTTGAAGTCTCATACCCACTTACACACTTTGCCTTCACTCATAGCATTAGCACTGTACACTTCACAAATCTGTCAGTGAATGTTTGCAGCAGACAGGTTCCTTGCCAACAAAAACCGTATCACTGACCGAACCTCGCACAGGGTGGGGAAGTTGATAATCTTGAACATTTGTGCAAGCACAGAACAGAACCATACAGGTTATCAACAGAGCTGCAACTGAACACTGTTGTTTGCGAGGCATGCCGGCACACGACGCACGTGATCGTTGCGATGTGCGCATGAACTTCTATTGTCTACAACAAAACGGCCCTTACTTAAAAAACACACCTTGTATGTTATGTCCTGTGGCTTGTTTACCAGTAGATAGCCTTCATCCTACAGTAATTCATGATTAACTCAGTTTTCTGGTCCATCTCATCAAACTTGCAGTTCAGGTCTCCTCCTATGGTAACTTTTGTGACGGCATTCACCACTTGCTCCGCTGTGTCATCCATAGTTTGGAGTGGGTCTATGTATAAGCCTGTTATAGACATCTTGTGTGTCCTAACGAGTGCTGTGTTTGCCTCAATGTATGTGCTCTTTGGTGTACATATATTCTGACTGAAAAAACATGAGACTCCTCCTTAAGGCCTGCCTCTTTCCTTTAGGGTGGCCAAGACATGTTTACAGTACATACCAGGTAACATAATATTCTATGTTAAAAATGTCCCCATACTACAACTATATTATATTGTTTTCAAAAGCTTTCTTCTGTAAAAGATTAGAATGACTTGAAACCTTCTACATTCCATAAGACTATATCCAAGTTCCTTGCCAAGCTTATGTCCCAATATTTTGGAATATTATAGCATAGCCCCTACTCTTTGTTTCCAAAACATGAATCTTCTGACCATTACACCTACGGGCCAAGAATCTGGTTGATTTACTGTGTCTCTTTCATTGAAAGGTATGCCTGTTCTAAAGGCCTTATTTTGGCCAGCCATTTCAAGTTGATCACACTCTATATTCCTTGAAAAGCCACATCTTACTAGGTGTAAGAGTAGTGGCTTTTTGGTGCTGGTGATGGTTCCATTTTGTCTGTTCCATCTTCTATACATTACTTTTTTAAAGCCTCCTTGCTGTCTCTTTTCATTATTATTTAGGTAAATATTCCTTGTATTCATGATTTCATTTTTGGGATGGTTGGGTTCTTCCTCAATATTGACCTCGGTTTCCTCTTGAAGTGGTGTTCTGTCTTCTTTGGTTGTTTGCTTTGCGAGTTTCATCTGACCACACTTGTCTTCATATCTGGCAACTACGGAGCTTTGAGGTTTCTTATTCACCTGACATTCTTTTGCTATTCTTTCCAGTGTTTCTGCCATTTCATTCATTTTTTATTCATTTCACTTCTCATGCCATCCAGTTCTCTTTGTATAACTTTCCCAGTTTTATACAGTGTAAATTCGTGTTGATCGTTGTATTAGAGCCAGAAATGTTTAGACTTCCTTTTATTTGATGATTTTAATGCACTGAATTGCCTGTTGCAGTTCTGCGCATGAAAGATGGTGCCATCTCTGACACATCCCATTGCATAGTACAGCATTTTCATTATCCTTGAAAATCTTGTCACAGCTAGGCCAGATTTCTCATTTCTCAATGATCTCGTTGAGTGACTGGGAGTTTGAACCCAGCATGATTCTCCTTGTGGCTTCACCTATCCATTCTCTTTGTCTTTGGATTCCTTTGAAAGAGATTATATCATGATTCTCTTTGGATTACGAGTTACAAAATGGTGGGCCCTTGGATTATAATATTTCACTCAATGAAGTTTTGGTTAAGTTTTCACTAAATTCACACCGACATTCTTATAGACAATACTTCCTCTATTAGGAAAAATTTAATATAACATGCAATGCAAGACCATACATTTCATTTTGATAGAGGACGATTTATTTCTCCTACCTTTCATATCAGAGCATTTTATGGGGCATGATATCTGCAGTCATTTTTTATATAAAAAGTATTTATATTAAAAATTTCAAATTTACATGAACATTACTTCATTCTTTGGGATTAATTATGATCTAACCTGCTGGAAATTTGTATGTTGAGCAGAGATTTTGGTTCACATTCTCAGGAACAAATTGAGGCCACAAAACAACAACATTTCCAACAGTGTGTTTAATTTTGTACAGCATAAACCTGATATATAATAACTCAAACCATACTTCATTCCTCAATATTTTTTTTTATAAGCATAGATACATTTTCTGTAAAGCTCAGAGTACTATGCAGAAGGCAATGGGTTATAATTCAAAGGAGGGGTGCTCAAAGAAGAAGTGATCTAAACATGAAAATCAACTAATTCAGGCAATGTTTTAAACCTTGCTATGCCAGCTTATTTGAACACATTTTAATACTGCTTTTTATAATGAGAAACATAAAAAGGTAATAAAGATAAATACAGTATCATTACATACACAGATTAAAATAGCTGTAGCACCAAATAAGCACACATACCAATTTGAGGAAAGCTCTTGCTCCTACCACTGCACCCTCATCTTGTCCACTGCTTTTGTACCCGTGTATCAACACCTTCACTGGTAGTCCAACTTTAAAGTTAGATGCCTTGAGTGAGTCAATATTGTCTCCATATACGACAGCTTGTGCCAAAGAAACATTAGAGCGAGTATAAAGAAAAAACTGAGTATTGATTACATCGGGAGCCTCGGGAGTCTTTTTAAGTGGTAAATGTTTTGGTGGTAACGGGAAACAGCCCAACATATCTGAAATAAGTAGATAAAACATCCAATTTAGTCACTCCAAAGTATTTTAGGTTCAAAATATAGGTGAATCAGTCTAGGATAATTAAAGGCAGTTGCAATTGGATTATAATATTTCATATATAGCCTACTGGTACTTAGGAAGTAAGCATGGGGTGAATTTATAAATAAATTAATGGCAAATGATGTTCAAGTGAGCATGAAATGATAAATAAACAAATTTCTTAATTAGTTGTTTTTGTGAATTCTCCAGAGACATTATCAAAATCTTTGATTTGGTCAGTACATACTTTTTCCTCACAGTGGACTATATACATTTATTTTCTCACAAAAAATTGATAAGCAGATGGTAAAGAGAAATATATAATACCGTAGGTAGGAACGGGAAATGTAGAGTACAGGATAGAAAATTGGAGGTGGAACAGGGTCATGAGAGAGAGAAAAGGGAGGAGGAAGTAGGTTTTGCAGCCATCAGTCTACCAAACGCAAAAAGTGCAGGAATTAAAAATATTTTTTTTGAGACTGTGTGCAAAAAGAGCATCTTTGTTTCAAAACTGTGTAGTAATACTGTGAATACTGTTTAAGCACCCTGTAGAAAGACAGACACTTCACTTTTCACTGTCTTTTGGCAACAGGGAAAACTCCTGACTCTCTGGTGCTAGAAAGAACCCTTGTTCCTTTATATTCTGTTATGTGTCTGTTGAGAGTGGAATAAATATAGTATATTCCACCCTCATGTTGGGGGATGTGAAGGCTGCTCTGTTTAAAATCTTGCAAGGGATTGGTTGATCTGTTCCATTGTTCTGCAAGTGTGCAAAGCGAAGGTGGCCAGCTTGGGTGTGATGATATTGCGGGGGATTCATACCTTGGTTGTTATTTAGGGTGGACGTGTGTCCGTCAGACTCGCACTCTAAATGGGAACTTCGCTGTTGTCAGGGGATAGATAACATAATGTAGGTTTGTCATTTTTATATGTCTTAAATTAATTTTCTATCACATGTAGGAATTCCACAGGCAGTCTCGCATTATCTATGTTTTACTAAACAAAGTAGTGCTCTTTGGCACCACCATATGCATTTCGGTTGGGATCAGGTAAATGTTTCTTCACAACAACATGCAAATATGAAAATTATTCTTAAAGTTTTTTGGCATGTTTCCTATATAATGGGAGTGAAGATATTTTCATGGTCATGTATTTAGAATCACTTTGCTGTTCTTTTTGCTTACCAGTATTTTCTAAATTACAACCGTTTAACTGTAGATTCTTAAATTTTAGATTTCCTTTGATATTAGTTTAGGCCAGATGTTGTTTCCTCTGAAAATATACGTCTCCTGAGTTCTGAAGGGAGGACCACAATTCAGGTGCATGTGAGCACTCTGATATAGAACCACTATTTAAATTGTATGGTTAGGGTAATCATTTTTATCTTCTATACTCTTGAGTTTTTGTGTAATATTTTTGTTTTCTTTGGATTTAATTCATAAAAGCTAAAGATTTGTTTTTAAGTTTTTAAGTAGCATGTTTTGAGTTGTTTAATGACGTTTATTTCTGTTTCTTTAAATATAATCACTACTAGTTTATGTTAAAAGGTAATGATCATAATTTTGATTATGGTATTATAAACCTGAGTAAGTTTCCAAAGTCTAGATGTCACCAATTTATGTTCCCAGCAGTGTTGTCCATACTTTCCATGTCCTTTTTTATGATCTGTTTCATATCACAGTTAGTTATACTTGTTTTGTTTTATAATGTCCTTTGTATTTGTTGTTTATAATTTATGTAATGTTACGATGTGTCACAGTCAGGAAAGACAGAGGTTATCTGGAGGGCAGGAGATCAAAAGATTTAAGTGGGGTTGATGCTCTTTTTGTGGGTAACTCCATTGTTAAGCATGTGGAGAAAGTGTGTGGAGGTAAAGGAACTAGGGTAGAATGTTACCCAGATGTTCAGGAAATCAATCAATCAATCAATCAATCAATCAATCAATCAATCAATCAATCAATCAATCAATCAATCAATCAATCAATCAATCAATCAATCAATCAATCAATCAATCAATCAATCAATCACCACTGATCTGGATTGGGGCAATCACCCAGGTGGCAGATTCCTTATCAGTTGTTTAAATTGTCTTTTCTTAAACAATTTCAAAGAATTTGAAAATTAATTAACCATCTACCTTGGCAAATTATTCCAATCCCTAACTCCTCTTCCAATAAACAAATATTTGTCCCAAATTTGCCTCTGTCAAACTTCATCTTCATATTGTGATCTTTCCTACTCATACTTATGCATCTGCTAATGTTATTCCACGCCATTTCTCCACTGACAGCTCAGAACATACCACTTAGTCAAGCAGCTCGTCTCCTCTCTCCCAAATCTTCCCAGCCCAAACTTTGCAATATTTTTGTAACACTATTCTTTTGTTGGGAATCACCCAGAACAAATCGAGCTGCTTTTCTTTGGATTTTTTCCAGTTCTCGAACCAAGTAATCATCGTGATGGTCCTATACACTGGAACCCTACTCTAGTTGGGGTCCTACCAGAGACTTACATGCCCTCTCCTTTACATCCTTACTACAACCCCTAAATACCATCAAAACCATGTGCAGAGATCTGTACCCTTGATTTACAATCCTGTTTATGTGATTACCCCAATGAAGATCTTTCCATATATTAACACCTAGGTACCTGCAATGATCCCCATAAGGAATTTTCACCCCATCAGTGCAGTAATTAAAACTGAGAGGACTCTTCCTCTTTGTGAAACTCACAACTTGACTTCAAACCCCGTTTACCTTCATAACATTGTCTGCTGTCCATCTCACAGTACTGTTGAGGTCTTTTTGCAGTCACAATCGTGAAACTTATTTATTGCTTTATACAGTATAATATGATCTGCAAAAAGCCTTATCTAGAAGGAAAGGAGGAGAGTAAGAAGATTTCATGTTGGTACCAACAATGTCAGGAAAGCAGGTATAGCTACCAACATAGTTGGGGGTGTTTGAGATCTGGTTATTGCAGCATTCAGTGGAATACTGTGTGGGAGTAAGATTTGTAGATTGTAACAGTTGGGTAGGATATAGGGATCTCCACTCAGATAGCCTTCACTTGAACAGCAATGGTATGTAAGTTAAGAGGTCTGTTTAGAAAGCTTATAGGGAGGTACATTCAGGGAAGTGGGGTGGACTAGGAAATTGTGACCTAGCAAGTGGCCGTGTGGTTTGGGTCACGTAGCTATCAGCTTGCATTTGGGAGATAGTGGGTTGTTTCAAATCCCACTGTCAGCAGTCCTGAAGATGGTCTTCTGTGGTTTTCCATTTTCACACCAGGCAAATGCTGGTGCTGTACCATTAACCCAATTGCATCATTTGACGATCCTAGCTCGCAAATGTTATTCGTGGGATATGAATCCAATGACGAGCTCAGCTTGCGGCGATGCACTGCTGTATATCAATCATGTAGTTCAGTTACTAACTCACAGATGCCACTTGTATGCATTCTGAGTTGAAGTTTAGACATGCGGCTTCGGTTATTTCCTGCATTCCAGGTTATCACACACTTGTGGAACAAGAGATAAAAGAATCTTTGTTCATATTATTTTGCTCACGTCAGTTGCAATTATGGAAGATAGGAAAAACTAGAAAGGTTCCACCTTTTCAATACAAAAATGTTATAGGTTTATTTATAACATGTATTTGCACTTGGGACTAGTTTTGACGCTGTGTTGGCGTCATCATCAGCCAAAAAATGGGAAAATAGGCCAGTGTGTAGGCATTCATAATACACAAGGTGTTACATTAAACAATACAAATCTTGCAAGGAGATAAAAACATGGATAAATATAGAAACAAATGAATCGTTGAGAAAGCAAAAGTTATACATGTTAAAAAATAACCTTAACCACACATCTTGCAGTGCGAAAATATTCATCTTGAATGATTCCTGAGTATAAAACACACGCGCACACATTTCTGAAGAGCCAGCAGGCAGGACAAAGTAAAGTGAAACCTTAAGAGATCTTCTGAGAAGAGTTCATCATTTTTCTATGTTCCGATTAAATAATGAAGTCTCCCTTGAGTTCCTGATAGATATACACAACAGGAAATTCTCCTTCACTCTCAACAATAGCTATAAAGACCAACGGTAAATTTCATTTTTCAAAGACGTGAAAGCATGATCTTGAACGTGATGTAATTCCTTTCATTTAACCCATTTTTTACACAAGGTGTTACATTAAATAATATATCTTACGAGGAGATAAAAACAGGGACGAATGTAGAAACACATGCACCGTTGAGAGAGCAAAAGTTGTACATATTAAAAATAAGCTTAAATACATAACTTGCAGTGCGAAAATATTTGAATTTGAAAGATTCTTGAATAAAAGACGCACGCGCACACACTTCTAAAGAGCCAGCAGGCAGGAAAAAGTAAGGTGAAACCTTAAGAGTTCTTATGAGAAGAGTTCATCATACTTTCAATGTTCCGACTAACTAATGAAGTCTCGTTTGAGTTCCTGATAAACATACACAACAGGAAATTAAACAATATACATCTTACAAGGAGATAAAAACATGGAAAGTTATACATATTAAAAATAGTCTTAACCACACATCTTGCAGTGTGAAAATATTCATCTTGAATGATTCCTGAATACAAAACACACGCGCATACAATTCCGAAGAGCCAGCAGGCAGGAAAAAGTAAAGTGAAACCTTAAGAGTTCTTCTGAGAAGAGTTCATCATTTTTTCTATGTTCCGACTAGCTAATGAAGTCTCCCTTGAGTTCCTGATAAACATATACAACAGGAAATTCTCCTTCACTTTCAACAATAGCTATAAAGACCAATGGTAAATTTCATTTTAAATATTGTGCAGAGACGTGAAAGCATGATTATGAACATGATATAACTCCTTCATTTAACCCAATTTTTTTACACAAGGTGTTACATTAAAGAATATACATCTTACGAGGAGATGAAAACAGGGCCGAATGTAGAAACAAATGCATCGTTATGCATATTAAAAATGAGCTTAACCACACAACTTGCAGTGCGAAAATATTTGCCTTGAATGATACCTGAATACAAAAACGCATGCGCACACATTTCTAAAGAGCCAGCAGGCAGGAAGGAGTAAGGTGAAACCTTAAGAGTTCTTCTGAGAAGAGTTGTATTTTAAATACTGTGTAGAGATGTGAAAGGATGATCTTGAACATGATATAACTTCTTCATTTAAACACCTATGAAAGTCTCTCTCTATATTACATAGCTTCAATAACAACCATTCTGTAGATGCACAAAATAATCTTGTAATCTTCACAGGTCCGGTATTCAGCTCGACAAAAATATAAAATTGGTATTCAGGAATACGTTTTTGAGAGTTTGGAGGATGACTGTGCCAGTATTTGTGGTGTATTGTTGCAGCATTACGTGTAGGGGGGGGGGCAGGTTTCTGTGATGTTTATTGCGGGACATGAGGCGGAAAAGCTATGTCGCGAGATGAAGAAGAAACAGAGCGTGTTGTATAGTTTAGGTCTGGGGAGCGGCCATTGTTGGATTAGGAGGGGGGAGGGGAGGAGTGGTAGGGGAGGAGGAGTGGAAGGGAGGGAAGTATGGAGGGTGATGTGGTGAAAGTGTGTGGCGTGACAAAGTATTATGCATAATCTGAAAGACAGATCTGTTTTTCGGGATATTCATGTTTTTGAAAAATTCAATGAGAAAGTCGAATAGGATCTTTGGTTTCTCTGAGATATCATTTAAGTTTAGGTTGGGATTGAAATATTGGTCTAAATGAATATAGAGGTTTTCAGTGACGTCTAGGAGAGAACCTTTGTTTAGAATATCTAGTACCTCAAGATCTTGATTTATTTTTTTATTTTTTTATTTTTATCTTTCCACCACCAACTTAGATGAGGACGATATAAGAATTCTTTCGAAAGGTCCAAAGCACAACTGGCCTTGTTTCAACTCGGCCCTTACAGCCTCCAAACTCGTAGTTGAATCAGAAGTTGCTATCAGCAAAATGCCACATGAACTACAAGACGAACTCAGAATGGATGTAAAAAAACAATTAAACAAAAGTTTTTTCTCAAATAATCGCACTGCGACCCCTATCACCAAAATCAACAAAGATTCCCTTACTGAAAGAAAACAAATTCTCAATCTTAAAAAGAAAGTCAAAGACAACCACCTCATCATTACAAAGGCCAAGAAAGGCAACACAACAGTCATTATGGATAAAACAGATTACATTCAAAAAACCAAAACTTTCTTAGATAATGACTCCTTTTCGATAGTTAAGAAGGACCCAACACAATCAATTCAAAGGCAACTGAAACAAATTCTAAAAAGCACATCTTTTCTCCTCACTGAGCAAGAAAAACAAAAGTTAATTACCATGAACCCAGGCCTACCAACAGCTAAAGCACTACCCAAAATCCACAAAACCGGTGTCCCTATTCGACCCATAATAAACTACAGACCAAGCCCCTTATATAAATTATCTCAGTTTATCCAACAATTTCTTAATAAACATTATAAATTCTCATCAAATAAATCTATCAGGAACACTATAGAATTAGTGAACAAACTAAACAGTTTCAAGCTTCAACCATATCATTCAATGCACTCCTTTGATATAGTCAACATGTATCCCAGTATAAAAACCAACTCATTATTCCCGATCATCGAAAAGAACTTACTTGCCAACAATCAACTAAGTAAACTAGAAGTTCAAGACTTTATGACCATACTAAGATTACTAATTAACAATAACTACTTCACATTCGATAAGGTCATTTACAAACAAGATAGTTTGGCTATGGGTTCACCAGCCTCAGGAATTTTAGCAGAAATCTACCTTGATTTCCTAGAGCACACCGCCATCGACAATAACATCAAATTTGCTAATATCCAATTCTGGGCGAGGTACGTAGATGACACATTTATAATCCTAGATGAACGCTCCATAGACGCACCATCCACCCTCAAAAACCTTAATAACATTGATCATGACATTAAATTTACCTTAGAATCAGAGACAAACAACTCCATCAACTTCCTAGACCTAACAATCAATAGGCACCCCTCTTCGTTCACATATAGTATCTATAGAAAGCCCACTCAAACGGCCACTACTATAAGAAATGACTCACTACACCCCCAAACACACAAAGCGGCTACATATAATAGCTTAGTAGACCGAGCATTCAAAATTCCGATGTCAAGAAAAAACTTAAATAAAGAATTGAACACCATCCGCTCTATAGCAAAATTCAATGGATATAATGAATCCTTTATTGAAAGAATAATCAATAAATTCAGACACCGCCCAAAAACCACCCTAATAAAAGACAATACTAGCACTGCCACGTTTTCCACATTTACCTTCAATAAAGCAATTTACAACGTCACTAACGTCCTTAAAAACACAACATTAAAATAGCCTTTCGTACTAACAATAGAAGCACAGAGATTCTACACAACTCTTCATCAATAAATAAAAGTAGTCCTTTTTCTAAATCAGGTGTATATAGGTTTTCTTGCCAAGACTGCAAAAGTTCTTACCTAGGGCAAACAGGACGCAGCTTTAAAATCAGATATGCAGAACATGTCAATGCCATAAAACACAACCGCTTTTCCGCGGTCGGCCTACATATAAAAGAATTTAAGCACAACTTTACTGAAATAAATCAAGATCTTGAGGTACTAGATATTCTAAACAAAGGTTCTCTCCTAGACATCACTGAAAACCTCTATATTCATTTAGACCAATATTTCAATCCCAACCTAAACTTAAATGATATCTCAGAGAAACCAAAGATCCTACTCGACTTTCTCATTGAATTTTTCAAAAACATGAATATCCCGAAAAACAGATCTGTCTTTCAGATTATGCATAATACTTTGTCACGCCACACACTTTCACCACATCACCCTCCATACTTCCCTCCCTTCCACTCCTCCTCCCCTACCACTCCTCCCCTCCCCCCTCTTAATCCAACAATGGCCGCTCCCCAGACCTAAACTATACAACACGCTCTGTTTCTTCTTCATCTCGCGACATAGCTTTTCCGCCTCATGTCCCGCAATAAACATCACAGAAACCTGCCCCCCCCCTACACGTAATGCTGCAACAATACACCACAAATACTGGCACAGTCATCCTCCAAACTCTCAAAAACGTATTCCTGAATACCAATTTTATATTTTTGTCGAGCTGAATACCGGACCTGTGAAGATTACAAGATTATTTTGTGCATCTACAGAATGGTTGTTATTGAAGCTATGTAATATAGAGAGAGACTTTCATAGGTGTTTAAATGAAGAAGTTATATCATGTTCAAGATCATCCTTTCACATCTCTACACAGTATTTAAAATACAACTCTTCTCAGAAGAACTCTTAAGGTTTCACCTTACTCCTTCCTGCCTGCTGGCTCTTTAGAAATGTGTGCGCATGCGTTTTTGTATTCAGGTATCATTCAAGGCAAATATTTTCGCACTGCAAGTTGTGTGGTTAAGCTCATTTTTAATATGCATAACGATGCATTTGTTTCTACATTCGGCCCTGTTTTCATCTCCTCGTAAGATGTATATTCTTTAATGTAACACCTTGTGTAAAAAAATTGGGTTAAATGAAGGAGTTATATCATGTTCATAATCATGCTTTCACGTCTCTGCACAATATTTAAAATGAAATTTACCGTTGGTCTTTATAGCTATTGTTGAAAGTGAAGGAGAATTTCCTGTTGTATATGTTTATCAGGAACTCAAGGGAGACTTCATTAGCTAGTCGGAACATAGAAAAAATGATGAACTCTTCTCAGAAGAACTCTTAAGGTTTCACTTTACTTTTTCCTGCCTGCTGGCTCTTCGGAATTGTATGCGCGTGTGTTTTGTATTCAGGAATCATTCAAGATGAATATTTTCACACTGCAAGATGTGTGGTTAAGACTATTTTTAATATGTATAACTTTCCATGTTTTTATCTCCTTGTAAGATGTATATTGTTTAATTTCCTGTTGTGTATGTTTATCAGGAACTCAAACGAGACTTCATTAGTTAGTCGGAACATTGAAAGTATGATGAACTCTTCTCATAAGAACTCTTAAGGTTTCACCTTACTTTTTCCTGCCTGCTGGCTCTTTAGAAGTGTGTGCGCGTGCGTCTTTTATTCAAGAATCTTTCAAATTCAAATATTTTCGCACTGCAAGTTATGTATTTAAGCTTATTTTTAATATGTACAACTTTTGCTCTCTCAACGGTGCATGTGTTTCTACATTCGTCCCTGTTTTTATCTCCTCGTAAGATATATTATTTAATGTAACACCTTGTGTAAAAAATGGGTTAAATGAAAGGAATTACATCACGTTCAAGATCATGCTTTCACGTCTTTGAAAAATGAAATTTACCGTTGGTCTTTATAGCTATTGTTGAGAGTGAAGGAGAATTTCCTGTTGTGTATATCTATCAGGAACTCAAGGGAGACTTCATTATTTAATCGGAACATAGAAAAATGATGAACTCTTCTCAGAAGATCTCTTAAGGTTTCACTTTACTTTGTCCTGCCTGCTGGCTCTTCAGAAATGTGTGCGCGTGTGTTTTATACTCAGGAATCATTCAAGAAGAATATTTTCGCACTGCAAGATGTGTGGTTAAGGTTATTTTTTAACATGTATAACTTTTGCTTTCTCAACGATTCATTTGTTTCTATATTTATCCATGTTTTTATCTCCTTGCAAGATTTGTATTGTTTAATGTAACACCTTGTGTATTATGAATGCCTACACACTGGCCTATTTTCCCATTTTTTGGCTGATGATGACGCCAACACAGCGTCGAAACTAGTCCCAAGTGCAAATACATGTTATAAATAAACCTATAACATTTTTGTATTGAAAAGGTGGAACCTTTCTAGTTTTTCCTATCTTCCATTCTCAGTTCAATACGGACCAAAAATGAAACTCTTATGTTTAAATAAAAATAAAAAAAAAAAAGTTGCAATTATGGCGTCAAGCAGATGTGTTGGTGTTGATGAAGATGGAATACGAAAACGAATAGTGTTTTAGAGAGCGATTATGAAGACAGTGATGTTTGTGACGACGAAATAGAAATAAGATAATTGGCTGAAGGTCTTAGTTTGACTTCGAGTGATGCGTGTAGTAGTGCTGATGACACGGAAAGTGATACAAATTATGATGGTGGGCAAGTCTACGGCGAGATCACGTGACCTCCCAAGAGGCCGTAGTTTTGTGTAGGCTGAGGATATGTGACTGAAGATCTACGTGCTTTTAACTCCTAAAGGGGTAAGACCCCTCAGTTTGTTTTTGTGGTGCCAACTTCACCATGGCCACATCCTCACAGTGTGTGCCATAGTGCAGATTTAAATGAGTTTTCTCAGTGAACTGCTACGGTGTTTAAATAGGATGCGAATGGGTTAAGGCCATGGTCACTACCTTCCCACTACTAGCACTTTCATATCTCATTGTTGCCATAAGATCTATCTGTGTCAGTGTGACATAAAGCAAATTGTAAACAAAAAGGAAGAAAAAATGGGAAATGGTGATAAGAATACAGGGAGCTGGAAGTCAAGTAATGATGTCATTAAAATGTTAGTGTTAAAATGTACAAGTATTGTAAAGAAATGAATAGAATTAAGTAACTTAATAGATATATATTTACCCAATATTATTATAATAAGAGCTGAGTCATAGCTGAGAAGTGATATCATGGATGCAGAAATTTTCTCAAGGACCTAGTGCATTTATTGTGGAGACAGGATAGGAATGGTAGGAAGGGGAGTATTCACACTGGTGAAAGAAGAATTTGTAAGCTACAAAAATATTATTAATGAGAAACATGAAATTCTAAGTGTAAGGCTCATCTCTAAAACAATATAACAGGCAACTTGATATTTTTGGGGTGTACAGACATGGAAAAGGCGGTGCTGATGCCGATGTGGAATCATTTCATAAGAT